>NC_085842.1:305578112-306879010 GCF_035594765.1 Anolis carolinensis | reverse complement strand
ATAGGGTGTACCATTAGATGAAATATGCTTGAAGTATTGAAAACGTCTTAAAATGCTATCAGTTAGTAAACATGAGGTTTCCAACAAAATTATATGTCCTCACATAGGACTGCAGATCCTTTCCCCCCAATATATCCATAATTTATTCACTACAGTGGCATACTATCAGTATTAACTAGGGATATATGGGATGGAACTAACCATCATGGTTGACTGTAGAATAGAATATATCAAAACTAATTCAGAACAGATGTAGGCGAATTTATGATAAATTGATGTTAATGGACTGCTTGTGCTGATCTATGTACACTCTAGAGCCCTTTGTTGGTAACAACAGTGGTGATATTGGGTAAAGGATTGAGAAATTGTTATACTGTTAGGGATTTCAGCAGCTCTAGATGGCCAACATATAACTTATTATTGTTATTTGCTGTTCAAAACCTGGTATGTATGAGTAATGTTACTTACTTCATCAAGTCGCCTATCTGTTCCTAGTGCCAACAGATTGGTATATTCTCTTTCGAGGATCTGTTGTGCCTAATATTAACCAAATCAAACTATCTACAAACCTATACCAAGCACCACACAAACTCTCTTTTATATTTCTTATATTTGTATTGTTATTATTATTGACTTCTATAAAATGAAGGCAAATGCACATGAACCTATGAAATCCAGTAACCTCTCTTAAGCAATTCCAGATACCCATTGCGTGCTCTGTGTGAGAACCAGAGATAGGTCATAATCTATGGGACAAACGACCTTCTTGGATCTCAGCAGGAGCCCATCCGCCCATTGTCCAGCAGTTTCCCCTCAGGGATCTCAGACATCCACAGCACAAACGTCCAGGACGAAACCTTGAATACGATCCCATCAGCAAATATACATCTTTGGGACTCTTTTTTCTCCCTGGCATGAGAAGATGTCTGGGACAACAACCCCCATTGTCTCCTCCAGCAGGGTCCAGTATTTGCACAATCCTGCCAAATTAGATTTTGGATTTTTGTCTCCAGCATTCAATTAGTACATTATATACTATTGGCCTGACCCCTAGGGATTTCACTGCCCCAAGACCACCTCTGCCACCCCATTGGCAGCCTCGGGATCTCCCTACCCATCTGGGAGGAGATTCCCAGCTATGTCATCACCACGTCCTTCAACCATGGTGCACACGGGCTAGGGCCCACCTCCTGACCAATCAGAGGCAGGTTGGGAGGCTGCCTGGCTTTTTGGCGCTTGCCAATCAAGGGAAGGGAGGGAGTTTTCAAAACCTAGCAATGTTAATGCCTGAGAATTCTTGTGTATAAAAATGATTGCTTGTGGTTATGCTTTTAAACGTGCAAATTGGACAAAGTCTCTGTCGTTTGCCTTCAACTTAGTGTGATTCCTGATTCCTGATTCATGCCGTCCGCGGTTAGCAAAGCTTGCCAGGCATCCCTTGGCATCTGCAGGACTTAGAAAAACTCCAGTTTTCCAGGATCACATAGCACAATGTCTCTGGATATCTTCAGTCTTGTTAATAATTTAAAAAGACCAAATTCTTGTGTGATATATGCTGGATCAAATGGGTGTATCGTCTGAAATAAAGAATGTCAATTTCTTGATAAAATGGCTCCAGCTCTCATTTTAATATTGTTGTTTTCTTAATGCGTACAAAAGATTTTTTTTTGTTCTAGGTGAGGTTGTTTAATTGTATTTTATCTAGCGAAAGTGCAGTTCAGAGCCATAAAAAGAAAACATTCACTTCTTATTTGCTGTCTTATTCATGCACTGAATAGTCTGAATGTTTTGCTGAAAGGGGAGGGAACACCCATTTTCAAACAAAGATAACTGCAAAAATGGCAAAACGCAGTTTCTGCTATATACACACAGGTATACATACATACAAAGATCTGCAATGTTAAAAAATACTGCTTTGTGATACAAAGCACTAATTTGCGTGGGAGAGTTTGACATTGTTTTCAAGGCTGAAAAGATATAACATGATCTCCAAAATGCTGGCTCGGAGATATTGTAGCTCCAAAAGTAACTTTTTCCAGGTTTTTCAGATAGTTCCAAGGGAGGGAAGGAAGGAAAAAGTTGGAATCAAATTCTAATATATCTTTAATACAATAATAGTAAAAATTTAAGAAAAGCATAGCATTTCACCTAAAAACACCAGCAGTTGTGTAAGAAATGCCCCTTTTCTGTTTTTAACACCAACGTCTGGATTTTATGGTGGCCTCCTATCAGCCATGATCGCCAACATAACACAACATTCTCCTAAGCAGTTTTATGGCATAATTGCTGTGTGGCAATGTCTAGATGCACAGTTGAGAAGGCTGCCACACTTTTCCCATAAAGCATCAGTAACAAAACTATTATCATGATGTAGCACAATTTGTGGGAGGCAGCTGTGGGAAGACACTGCCATTGTTTGGATGATTACTGCTTCTGTAGCTTCAAACATTCAGGAAGAAGAGAGAGAAAAGCTGCTGGTGCTTTTCAGATACTTCATTATGAATATTTTATATTATCCACACCAATCCCCTATGAAAATTGCATGAACATATTTTACACATCCAAATATTACACAATGCACATACGTCTGACGTTATGAAGGGCCCAAGCCCCAAAAGGCCACTTCATCACATTAAAGCAGGGAAATGTTTAGCAGAGAAGGGTATGGACCTTGGGAAACTACAACTCCCAGGAGGACTCCATGACATGGAGCCATGGCATTTAAAGTGGGGTGTGAAGGCATTCATTTCATATTGTAAATGCACCAAGAAAAGGATGTGGACCTTTGAAAACTATGATTCCCAGGAGTGCACAGCATGGAGACATGGCATAACAACAACAACAACAACAACAACAACAACGGCATTTTAAATGGGTCCCTGCTGCATTTGTTCTTCAGTGCAGATGCACCCAGAGAAAGGTATGGACCTTGTGAAACTATAACTCCCAGGATTACACAGCATGGAGACATGACATAACAATAACAGCAGCAGCAGCAGCAGCAGCAACAACGGCATATAAAGTGGGTCAGAACTTTCTCTAACAAGGATACTTTTGGCTCCTCCCACAAATTCCCCTTCCACAAATTGGGGAAGCGTCTCATTTTAGTCCTGAGAGCAATAAATGTCATCACATTACAGAACTGGCCATTCATCAAGATCATTCCTAAAAAACCCACTTCCCCACCACCTCCTAAAACATCTGAAAAGATTCCTGGCCCCTGCTTAAAATACAGAAAAAAATGTTCTATCCTACACTTGAACCCAACCTAATGTGATGAACACAGTGGATTACTGGATTTTAAGTGTAGGACTCCGTGGAATTTAATAAATGTGATGAAGTGGAGGGTTTGGGGCATAATGTTCAGTCTGTATAAAAAGGAAAGCTTTCCAACCCTCAAATAGAGGGCATCCCTTATCCATTAAGATTTACCTGGTAATTGTCTTTGTAATGTACTTTAGTGTGTGCTTTTAACCCCACATTGCACTAACCAGGTAATTCTCCACTGCCATTTAAGCCCCAGGCTTAGATATGTAACAAAATTATTGTACAATAATTCTGAACATAGAATAGGATTATCTGTCATTGTGCTATTGCGCAATGAAATTACATGCCTTCCCTTGCACACACCACAAAACAACACACCCATCCCTCCACCACCCCCCTCCACCATCACACAGTCCCCAATGCCACATCAGTGAGAAATCAGAGTTCAATATAGCCACAGCTCTAGGATAAAAACATCCTCTTGGAAGCCATAGAGACCACCAGCTTTCCCTGATGTCCTTTTGATGAAAACTGTGGTGCAAAAAGAACACAGGATCCATCCTATAACCAGGACTCTCTTCTTTGTCTTTATAATTTGAAGTCAGGAGCAGAAACAAGGTGAAACTCCAGCTTGTGGTGAAAGCTTAAGGAAACCACTGGAGTCAAAACAGTTGGGTCTTCAGGAAAATAGATTGATGGAATAATGGGATGGAAGGATCAATCAACATCTGCACTTTTGCTAGTTCGTGGTTTGAAAACCTTTCTCGGTCAACTACCGGCAACCTCAGCTGACATGGAACAAGCACTTGAAAGCTTCCCAACTGATTAAAAAAGAGAGAGATACTCTGTGTGCTGTGATCTGTCCGAGAACTAAACACTATCCATTGTGTCACTGATCCCTTTATAAAAGGACACTCTGATTCATCTTGCTTTGAAGGACGTTGTCTGGGTTCTGTTTTCCTCTGGTGCTGTTCATGGGAACTTCAGCAAAACAGAGGGAAGGAGAGGATGTAAAGAAAGAGGGAGATCTGTAAAATCTAAAACCTAATAAAATTTATTTTTAAAAAAGAAAGAGAGAGAACAACACAATGTCGAGAAGGAATATGTTTGTCTATAGAAGAAATTCAGTTATGCCATAGAGAAGTTAGTATTCCTTGGTTAATCTGACATGGATGTGGACAGTAAAAAGGATTTTCTATAGAAGAAAATCCCTTATGGATATATGATACTTATCTGGTTAGTATTCATCTGTCAATGTGATGCATACTACACTGGTCTCTGTTAAAAATCAGTTTTACTCTTTAAACAAATGCTGAGAGTCCAAAGTGGATTATGAGCTTTTGTTAAATGAAGCGAATACAGTATATACTAATCATATCCAAGTCCACTGTTTCTGTGTATGTATGTGTACACTACTGTTGCGTGCAATTTCACTTTTGCCAGCATGGTGTCTCTGAACATGTTACAAGAAATGGGCAGCTCAAATATGCATTTGCATGAGGATAAAGTTAGATACCGGGGGGGGGGGGGGGGTATGTCCTTTTGTATGTCTGAAGCCATTCTGTAGTGCTAAAATTTTAATGGAGGAGAGATCATAGTATTGTCAGACTGCAGTTTATATCACACCTTGCTGTTAAGAATCCTGGCTAGGATTAATGGGAGTTGTAGTCCAGCAACATTTGGAGCTCAAATTGCCATCCCATCTTAATGCAATCCTGTGTAAGTTGTACTCTTTAACTCTTTTCAGGCAGAAACAGCTCTCCTTGTACAGTTGCAGTATCTCAATGTTTGTGAGTCAGCTCTCCTATCAGAAATTTTAACATTAAAAGATAGTACACACAAAAGTGGGTTTACTCATGCAAATAATATATAAAAATGTGTTAAGTTTAGGAAGATTCTTCATATGAGTATATGAAGGTCAAATGTTTACAACAAGTGTATGTGAGGAGAAACGCTCAACTGTCCATGTGTTTTTAAAGTACAAACCAGTGGGCAAGTGAAGTCACACACTCTCAGCCTTAGAGGAAGGCAAAGGCAACCTCTCTCTGACCAAATATTGCCAAGACAAAACCCTGTCATAGGTTTGTTTTCAGGTCACTATAAATCAGAAAGGACTTGAAAGTGTACAACAAATAAAGAAAACTAAAATGAGTTACAGATCATATACTATGATCTACCAGGAAGCTTCCCGCTCCCATAGTATATCTTTCAAAATGTGTGATATTTCAGTTAAATAACTGCCAGTGTGCTTTCAATGAACTTTGGTTTTCTTAATTTGTAAGATGTACAGTAAGTATATAAAAAGAGAGGTATTAAAGAAGTTTAATACCTAAGGAGTCACTAGAGGGCGAAAGAGACCATAAACTTTCCAAAGTGTGCTTTAAGCCTGCAAAAATCAAGATAAGCTCACTTTTTGCTAAACCCCTGGTGTGGCTGTTATGTTTGTTGATTTGTTCAGTGCTCCTGACTATGCCAAGAGGCTCACAGGTGCAAAGCAGAAACTCCACTCTTTCAGTGTCTAAGTGTTACATTTTAGGGATTGGATGAACACAGGCTCCCACTTAGTGAGTGATAAATGAGAGCCAGTTCTTGTGTTACAAGTTGGTTGCTGTTAGTTTCCTCTATTCACGTCCCATGTTGCTCCAAGGATGTTTATCTAGGAAATTAAATGAGATGAGAATCATAGCTGCTTCCTACACTTCCATTGCTATCCCCTCCACATGATGTGCTTCTATTTAATTCTATTTAAGCTTCTGGCATTTAATTCATTGTTTCTGTTTCACTAGATGATCATTGTCGGTTGAATAAAGTTAGTGGTAAAATCAATGGCTCAGAGGTGGTATTGGAACAAACTACAATCTAGGGGGTCAAATTGTGAGAGTTTGGGTAATGGGGTGCCTTAAAACTGATATATTCTAGGAATATAGGGTGTCTTTAATCTCAGGGGTTGGGTGATCACTTCAAAGAATTAAGAAAAAGTCCTTGGTACCTTGTGGCTTCCATGTTCGTGGGTCAGTAAATCTACTTGGGTTTTAATTCAAACTTAAGGTACTTAGATTATTTAGGGTGGTATAGAGTTCAGTATGTTGGACCGGAGTAAATTATGGAGTAAACCCACCTCTCTTCTGACATAGCAGCCACCAGCTGTTACTGCAAACAGTATCTCTCCAAACAAACCTCTGTATCCATCTATCTTACCTGTTATACCATCTTACCTAATGTGCAGTTCATAATCTAAAAAAGAGGCACAACATTTGGTGGGAAGGGGGTTACATTGCTTCCCAGGTGACTTTTGAGAGTTGCAACCCCTCCTGCAACTCCCTGAAAGAAATTGCGCTCAAATGCCTCTGGAGCATTGTTTGGACACATTTTCATTTCCCCTTCAGCTGGTCTTTTTTCTGTCTCTTAATAACAAGAAGTGACCTGGAAGTTACTTTTGGATTGCTTCTCATTTCAAAATGGACCACGGGTCTCCAAATATCTGACCTTTTAAAACCTCTACAAGCTGCAAAAAACAGCCTTGGGAGCCATACTTTCCCCATTCCTTGAATAAAATAGTGAAAGTCTATTGCTGAAATCCTGCTGTGCCCTATAATAGCAGCCACATTTTTCCAGGGTCAGAGAGGGGTGGCAAGCGAAGACAGACAAAATCTGCTGGCTGACTGTGAGCAGCTTGCTTCTTCAATGCCTTCATGTTCAGCGTGCCTGCAGCATTTTCCTTCTTTCCACTGCCTTTGCTATCATAGTTAGACTGGCATGGCACACAGCACCAGGATCCCATAATTATTTATAACTATAATTTATGTTTATAGGCATATGCCACCCCTTCAATAGATGCCCCATCCACCAGGTTAGGTTATAATCCTTATTCATATCATGGTGATGTGTTAGCAACTGTCTAGAAAAGGGATATTATTGTGATAGATCATTTCACTTGAGACTGGCTTTTCAAGGATTCGGCACCCATGGATTCAACCAACTATGGCTTGAAAATATTAAAGGGTAGGTGTGGAATCCAGAAAGCTAACCTTGCCATTTGCCATTTTATATGAGGAATAGCATTTTACTATGCCATTGTATATAAAGGTACTTGAGCATCCATGGATTTTGGTAGTCCCAGGGGTATGGGAACCAAACCTCAGCAAATAATGATGGCCAACTATGTAAGAAGCTAGAAATAGACTGATGGAATTCAACTTTTATTTTAGCAACTTGCTGATATTTTTCATCACTACATGGGAGATTACTCAATTTGCACAGTTCAGTTTTAACCTCTCCAGCTATCCAGATTTGGCTGAGAAAATCCTTGGGAATCACGTGCTCTCCCTCTTTTTCAGCACTTAAAACGTTCCAGTTTCTCTCCATCTAACCCTTAGCAAGAACTCCCTGATGACAAATGCTGCCTTGTAGTTGTGGGCCTCTCCTTCTCTGAAGATTTTTAAACAGGCTGGATGGTCATCTGTCAGGATAACAGATGACCCTATGGCTATGATCCTTTCCCCACCCTGTCTTCTGCTTGTTTCAGTTCTTACAAATGCAAAAGTAGTTTGCCTTCAATTAACTAGAACGAGTGGTGGAGTCTTCCCAGTAGTTCTAGGCAAAAGCAAACTGTTTCAGCCTGTCCTAGCTTGTGTGTTCTTATTACTAACTATCGCCATCTTGACCCCTAATGTGGTCTGCCCGTATGCATGCTGGTTTTCATCTGTGAAATGTTGCAGGATACATAACTTATGTTGTTTAGGGAATCCATCTTCTGGTTGGGAAAAATATGCACCTCAACCCAGGCGACCCATTATCCATTTCTAGGGATCTAGAGCATTGTTCTTGAAATAGACTTGTTGTCTATAGGCTCAGTTGGACCCCTTGTTGTGTTATAATGTTGAAGCCCATCAGCTAAAGCATTGTGACGCTTTCCTCTCCAAGGGACCATCAGCTTCGTTGATTTACTAACAACAAAGCAGTGATATGTTTCAGTTTTCACTATCAAATGAAGTCTGCAATAGGCTTGGTATTGCAGCCAGTTTCAGTCCTGACCAGACCGTCTCCATTGCTCTATCAATGGCACATTTGGGGCTCACCAAGATTTTGCTACCAGTAGTAACATCAATGCAGTGTCTAGAATGTATGATAGTCTTATCCTGTGGGCAACAAGGCAATTCTTAATAATGTTATCCTGGCAAATAGCCAGTCTCTTTCTCGTCTTATTCATAAGGATGTTTGCCAGACATTTCTTCTCACCTCTTTTTTTCTTATTGGCCTGATAAATTTTCCATAGAATGATTTTTTGGGCTAGAAAGTGCCAAAGGTCACTGAGACCATCAGACCCCTTTGCCATCTGCCACACAATGCATTTCCACATGTTGTCAGACCCAGTTTTTGAAATGATTTCCACTGCTTTGTTTCCAGTCCATTTATGTTCCTGACATCACCACTTAAGCTGGAAAATTCCATCTTCTCTTTTAGCTGTTGCCAGATTGAGCAATACAGTTACCTGCCATTGTTTGGCCTCTTTTGGAGTGTTTCCCTTAATGCAATCCAGAGTGGCTATTTAAAGTGTGAGTGTGTATGTTTCATAATCTTCTGACGCTTATTCATATTTTCCTCATCGGTCTCAGCATGCTTCCTGTTCCTTCCCTTCCCCTCCTCCATCTCATGCAAGATTAAAGAAACATCTTCGGCTTTTGCTGGATTACACTCGGACCTTCAGCTGCAGTTTCTTAAAAGCTGGACTCGGTCTCTTTCAATTTTGAGAATACATCACTACATTTTGTAAAATAAAAGTGAGAGTTGGTCTTGCAAAGAGAGCAACCAGCTGGTGGCCAAATTGATGACCAGGGCTAAATGCAGGGAACATACAACCCACTGGTTGAAAGAGCTTCACTGGGTACCAGTTTGTTTCCAAACATGATTCAAAATTTTGGTTATGACCTAGAAATCCATGGATGGCTAAGTTCCAGACAGTCTGTACCAAGTTTGCCTAAATCTTGAGATCTTCTTGGTCCCACTACTGTCTCGATCCAATCTGGTGAAGACACCAGTGGGAACCTCCTTGGTGGCTGCTCCCAGGTTGTGGAATTTCATTCCAGATGAGGCTAAACTGCCTCTCTTTCTACTTTCCCTCCACAAGCAGGATTTTAAAAATCCACTTTATTTAAACAGAAATGTGACTGTTATTTGTGTCTTTTTATGGGGCTGGGTTGTGGCTGTATTTATATCTTTACAATAATGTTTTAAATTGTTTTTATATTTTTTTTAAAAATAAACATACACCCCATCTGTCCCGATTGGGCAGGGACAGTCCCCATTAATCCTCTGTCACTCTGCTTTCTCAGCTGCTGTTAACGTGTCCCAGTTTTTGTCTCCTCTTCCCACTCTCTCCCTTTGTCTTTAACTTACTTCAATTTCTGCAAACTGAGTTCAAAGTGCAACTCAGCAGAGGAGAGGAGAGGTTTTCCCTTCCCAGTTGCTGTTGTCAATGACCTGAAAGTCAACTTTGATTTATCAACTCCATGAAGGGGAGACCTCCAAGTCACCTTATTATCAACAGTCCACCTCAAGTCTTGCAGACTGACTATATCCATCTGGAGTGCAGTTTCCCTCTTTTCTATGGTTATCATTTTTGTTTTCTTAAGTCTTACATCTGTAAACCTGCTTTTTCACTTTCTTTTTTGACTGTCTTTGGTAATCATCTCAAGTCCTTAGCATTTCTGCAAGGAGTATGGTGTTATCTGCATATCTGAAGTTGTTGCTGTTTCACTTCCTCAGTAAGCGAGTTAAGTAAAGTGATAAAATCCAGTCTTTCTTGTTCTCTTTGCTAACTGGAAACCTTTCCATTTCTCAGTGTTGTGTCCCAAGAGTAACCTCTCCCTCTGAGAACAGACTATACATCAGGAAAATAATATTTTGTGACACAGCTATTTATTTAAGAACAATCCATTATGTATACAGTCAAAGGCTTTGAATATAATCTGTAAAGCTCTGGCTATTTTTCTTTTGACATTATTTGATGTTCTTCGTTATCCAATGTATGTTTCCAGTATGATTTCTAGTTTCTCTTCCTTTCCTAAACCCAACTTAGATATATGGCATTTCTCACTTACAGTAGAGTCTCACTTATCCAACATAAATGGGCCGGCAGAACATTGGATAAGCGAATATGTTGGATAATAAGGAGCCATAAAGGAAAAGCCTATTAAACATCAAATTAGGTTATGATTTTACAAATTAAGCACCAAAACATCATGTTATACAACAAATTTGACAGAAAAGGTAGTTCAATACATGGTAATGCTATGTAGTAATTACTGTATTTATGAATTTAGTACCAAAATATCATGATGTATTGAAAACATTGTCTACAAAAATGCGTTGGATAATCCAGAACGTTGGATAAGCGAGTGTTGGATAAGTGAGACTCTACTGTACTTCTCAATTGACTTAGGAGAGGCCGCAGCCCTTTGCTTTTACCAATCTTCTCTGTTCTCCATCTTTAATAACTGTTTCCATCTTGACCACAGTCAAATGTAGTTTGGCCACATGTGTCCTGATTTTCATCTGTGAAATGGGGAGGACATGATTTAAGGGTATTTTAATAGAGTAGCTTGTTTAATTGTGTTTTAACTTTTATTTTCTCATCAGGTTTTTAGCTCTTCTTTGTTTTAAATTCTTACAATGCCTTACAATGTCAATTCCTGACAGTGGCCCTGCTCACCAGCCTCAAGATAGCACAATAAAATAGGGCAGGACATCGTTACAGGATAATGACCTGTTTGAAATTCTAACATTTGCTGATGCTCTACTTCTTTTTGTAGGGATTGAGGAGGAAAAATGAAAAACAGATGGCAATGCAACACTGCTAATAAGGCCTCTTGAGTTCTGCATTTTAGTGGTTTAAATTGTTTACGTTATTTCTTTGTTTTGCTAGGACAGAATGAAGGAGCTGGACAGCACTGTTTACGAATGGAATAATGGTGATCTGGCTGGATCACTCGACTGCATTCCAATGAAGATGGGGAAAACGGGCTGTTTTCTCTGCAGCCTGACCCTATAAAGTTTATTGCAAATGTCACTTTTCCTCACTCAAAATGTGTGTGCTCTCTTTGGCTGCTTTCATCAAACTAGTGTGTATTGACTACTAGATAGGCCTGATGAGAACTAATCAGGCTGAGAATAAGAATAGTAGTCCAAAACATCAATAGAACACCAGGTTGAGGAATTCTGATATTTTGAAATAGCAGATACAGTATTAGATATTTAAAAACATCTAAGTCAGAATATAGGTCCAGATTCTGAATAGCAAAGGAACATCATTGAGCATGCACAGAGAATCAGCAGAATATCCTTCTTCCCACATGTGGCCTTTTGCATGAAAGATGATTGACATGGCCAATCTTGCACCTGGTCAAATTCGATTGGAATGTAAGTATTATTGTGCTTTTCCTGACCTGACTACCCAGCTGAAAAATGGCTTGTGTTACACCCCTAGGCAGCGAGAGCACTGAAAACCAGCACAGAGGCCAATAACAATATAATATCTTTATTGAAGCAAATAAAGTTCCAAAAGGAAATAAGCAGCAAAGTTGAATAAGCAATTGACCTTTCAGGAAAGATCAAAATTAGTCCAATAGGTGAAAGTCTTATGTCCAATATTGAAGTCCAAAGTCCAGAAACCGAAACACACTCAAACTCGGCTTGAGTGGGGAAAAAGAGCAAAGTGGCATGAAGGAGTTCTCTGGAGTAAATGTCCAAAAGCAGGATTTCAGGGCAAAGCATGAACTAGATATGCAGGAGCTGAAATGCAGTCCAAACTTGGGCAAGGAGGTAGACCGACACCCGGTCTACTCAAGAGTAAGCGCACCTTCAGGCCGCTTGGATTCCAAGAGCTAGAGACGATGATGCTTCTCAGTCAGAAGTAAAGTTGACACCGTGCAGGAAAGTTCCCAGCGCAATACTTTTATTGAAGTTCACAAGTTCCCCCAAACCAGGTGCCTTACTCCCTAAAACTTCCCAGGAGAACTGAGCTTGTCATGTCACCACGCCAGGTGTCTGACTCCCAAATTCTTCCCAAGAGAACTGGGCTTAGCCATAGTCACCACGCTCCGCTAATCTGGCGCTTCTCCTCAAACTTTGTCTCTGCGATCTGTCTGTTTTCAAAAAGGCCCTACGATCAAACACTAAACATTCAGAAGAATCTGGGAGAACCGGCACTGTTTCAAGGGCATCCTTAATTGGCTCTGGCTTGGAGATGTCAACAGAAGGCATCTGGAAAGGAGTTGATTCTTGCTGATGTGGGAGAAAACCAAAGTCTTCTTCATCCTGGACCGTAATGGCCACAGGGTCAGGGGCCAAAGGTGCCCTAGGCATCACAGCTTGACATATGAAATTAATGGCTTCCTGTCTGCACAGGTGATTTTTTAAAAATTAAATGCATTATATCTTTCACATTTCCACACAACAGAGTGCAAAGCATTAAATACATAGGATGTCCTCATATCCCACACATTTTATTTGAGTCTGACAATGATTGTGTGAAGTATGGTTCTTAGATACCAGTTTGACTTTTGATCGTCAAGTCAAGTAGGAGAATCTCATGGTGGGAGCCTTGCTTGAAAAAGTGTGTACACATATGAAACGAGCCCTCCACATTTGCAGGTTTAACTTCTGTAGATTTCATTATGTATTTGTGGATTTGATTAACGCATTCTTTCTAGGAATCTCTAGATCATCCCCAGTGATTCTATGGTATGTAATTTAAATATAATAGAATAAAACAGAACTTGGTACTTGCATAGCAATATTCCCTTCCCACTTTCCTTCTGTTTTTTTTTTCTCTCACTTTGAATAAATTGCATTTTCTGAGTTCATATTGGGGTGGAGTGCAGAATGCGGTGAAGGTTCTCAAGGACTGTTGGCAGGTCCATAGATCACTTTAGTCATTCCATGGATGACTGTAATACTGAGTAATACATCACAGGTATATTGCATAAATGATGTTTCCTGCAACATTTCAAATGCAACCATTTTTGATGGGGACCAATTTGTACACTCAGTGAACAGTCATCAAATGCAGAAACCTGAACCTTATGTGCAAGCCTGTGCTTGAAGCAGATTAAATTCAAGTGCTGTAACTATTTCGGGATCATCTATCTTCCCAACCACAAAAATGCATTTTAGGGCTTCTCTTTATTGCTTCATCTGAGACTGCTTGAGATCACCTTCTGGAGTAGCCTGCATCAGAAAGAAGAAAAGGAGGTAGGCAGGGCAGCAACAACAACAACAAATGCTTGTAGCACCTCAAAGTATATAACATTTACTAGACTTGATAGACTTTAAAATGCAGCCAGATCTAGCTTGCTTTCCACTAGAACCTTAGATCTATCAAGTGGATCCTAATGCAGAACAGTGGCTCAGCTTGTTAGCACAAGTTCACATGAGATGTTTGTGACTCATGTAAACCAAACTCATAAGCTCATTCACACAAAAGATGACTTCTGGTTTAGCCTCATTCTTTTTGGGCAATGCCATGTAGAAGATGGAGAAAGCGCTGGAAAGGTTTCTATCATTAGACATTTGGAAGTCCTACATTTTTTGTTCAGCTACTGCTAGCCACTCAGGGATCTATCATTAGGAGATGCCAGTTTCTTTTCTGCCCATCCAGTTCTTAATTAGCACATAAGGGTTCCTGTCCTAGAATTTGAATTCATCAGATTCATGGAGTCATATTCAGGGATAGACATGTTGGTCATGCAGCAGAATACTACGCAATACCAAATCCACAAAACAGTGATGCTGTTATTGGACCAACTAAAAGGCACAAAATAGATCATGCAATCTTTCACTGGCTTCTTCCTCTGGCAACGCTAGGAGAAGGAAAGTGACGATGTTAGAGGCTATAGGGAAAAGGAGCTTGTTCAACCAACAGTGTCCACTAGTAACATTGGATTCATATGTTATGGCAAAAGTGTTTGTTAATAACACATATCTATGTGCACACATGTATCAGTCCTCTTACATCACGTTTAAGCACATCCTTCCCTTCATTTCCATAGCTATGGACTTCATGGCAAGAAGTATTAATAGATGAAGGCAGGAGGGCCAGAAATAGCTCAGATAAATGCTCTGACGTGAGAACCGAAACAGACTTTCTCTCACCTGCTGCTGAAAACACAGCTTCCCACATCAGATAAATAAATTGTCTTAATGTGCAGAGTCAGAGGAAGGGAAGCAAAATGAGAGAGAGACTAAGGGAGGGGTGGAGAGAGAAAGCATTATGGGGAAACGCATAAAGCAAGCCCGCCATGCGTGCACAGCACAGTTCTAGCACACAGCACAAAGCACCTGTCTCAGGTGGGATGCCATCTCAAGGAAGGCTATGCTTTGAAACAATTTCTAAAGGTTAATAACACCAGTAGGGGTGTGTGTCATAGTCACAGCAGTCTTTTCTGATCCAGTGGTGCTGCTTCAGAGAAAAATGGCTCTCTGACCTCGGGCAGCTGAGTTGCTCATTAACCTTGGAGAGGCCTCTATTCTCCCCATCATATTCTTAACTCTGCAGCAGATGGTGATTTCCATGTTGGGACAATGGCAAATCCATGTTGGGTTTTAGTTCATCTTTCAAAGAATCTATCCAAGCAGCTGAGCCCCAATACTCAAAGTAGATTCAGGACCTCGGATAGCTGCTTCAATGCACTGACCGAAATCCAGATTAGATTTGCAATCCCAGGAAAATGAAAATCAGAAGCTGTCATTACTTGACCAGGTTCAAGTCTCCATAAGTGTGATACATTTGTTAGCTGAAATGATAGTACAGTAGAGTCTCACTTATCCAACCCTCGCTTATCCAAGTTTCTGGATTATCCAAGCCATTTTTGTAGTCAATGTTTTCAATATATCGTGATATTTTGGTGCTAAATTCGTAAATACAGTAATTACAACATAATGTTACTGTGTATTGAACTACTTTTTCTGTCAATTTTGTTGTATAACATGATATTTTGGTGCTTAATTTGTAAAATCATGACCTAATTTGATGTTTAATAGGCTTTTCCTTAATCCCTCCTTATTATCCATGATATTAGCTTATCCAAGCTTCTGCTGGCCCGTTTAGCTTGGATAAGTGAGACTCTACTGTACTTAAGGAAAAACAGTGTGTGTTTGTGTTTAAACCCCTGCAAAGAAGGCACAGGGTGGTATGAGAAGAGAATCAAAATAGCTAAAAGGAAAATTCAGATCAAACATGCTTAATTTCAGTCATGGGCCATGACTTCAGTTATATGTCTTCCTCTTTAATGATTTAATATCTGTAAGGCATCATATCCCATTTGACCTTGGAAGCTAAGCATGGTTAGCACTTGAATAGGGTCTGATAAGAAATACCAGGTACTGAGGACTGTAATTCCTCTGTGATCACTGTAATTTTTCAGTGATAAATGATCTCTGAGCACCTCTCACTTAAAAAAAACCTATAAAATCCTTAGGGTCATCCTAAATACATAGGCAGCTTGAAGACAACACACAGTGCTACACAGATATTTGCTAGAACCTTCATATTTTTGGGTTGATAAGAAAAACCTTCCAGCTGAGGAATTACTTGATTGAAAATTTATTCTTTTTTTTTTTAATGGGAAAACAAGAAAAATAGATCATGAGTCTTGAATCCCATTTCAAATTCAGGCCTAAATCAATGTATGAGAGAAGGTCATTTTTAGATCTTCCAACTTCCATCTCCTCCAAGAAAATACCTGGGCTCCCCCTTGTGGGCGAAAAGGTAGTGATGTGTATCACCTTGTGGATCTCTTCTGGGCTTATCGGTCCTAAGGACACATGGGTGATGCCTGTCTTCCCAATGGGACCAAGTTCATTCTTTTAAGCATTTTTACAAATAATGTTTAACATGAGATTGACTTGAAATCCTCTCTCCTTCAAGGAGTTGATAAGTCAAAGGTGACTTTCTGGAAGTTGACAACAGCAACTGGGAAGGGCAAATCTCTCCTTTCCTCTCCTCTCCCTCTGCAAAAACTAGTTTTGTACTTTGAATTTAGTTTGCAGCCACTGATGTAAGCTGAAGACAAAGGGAGAGAGTTGGAAGAAGAGGCCATGGCATGCTCCAATACCTATGGTAGCTCAAAAATTGAAGTTAGATACTGGTCAATAATTTTCTATTATAGAGGGATTCATAGACAGCTCTTTCAATACAGGTCTCACAATTGGTTCTTTAGGCAAACTGGAACTGCCTTGTTGTAAGAAGTTTTGAGAATTCATTTCACCCTCTGGTTTGTTTGATCAGACAGGAGGGACAAGGACCAATAACACACATAGTGTCTCTCACTTCTCCAGGGATCCTAGCTGGAGTAAACACTGTGGATGAATGGGACTTGTTAAGCCAACACTTATTTAAGTTGAATTGAGTCAGTGGTCTACTCTGGTTGAAACTAACAATTGGATTTAGTCCATCATTTACAATTGTGGGGATGACATTTTCATGCTGTTGCCTTCATAGGTAAAGGAATTTGAGGGCTCAGATATGCCATAAAACTCACCCACTGCTTCTTTGGATACATCGGTTTCACCATTTACATTAAGAAGCATTAGAAAAGCTGCCCTCCAAGCAATATTCATAATGTTCATTTAGTAAAGGCACCTCACCTTGCTGCCAACAAATAAGATAAAAATAAGGTGTGCCATTAGGAAAGAACGTCAGCCAAAACGTGGGGGTGTGAGAATATGACTCATTGCCCTTAAACCCATTTTACATTGATTTATTTTATTTTATCTCACCTCTCTTTCTCTGTATGCATTCTCAAACTCTTTGTATTACCAAAATGGTACCACACACACACACACACACACACACACACACACACACACACAAGAGGTAATTATCTCTAGGCCTGGCTTAACTCCAAAATCTATAGAACTATGCAAAGTATCCTGGAAGATGGAGGAGGAGGAGAGGAAAAGGAGGAAGACGGAGATGAAGAAGCAGACGCAGCTTTAATAAATTCTTTTTGGGGCTATGGTGTCTGAGAGATTCTGGGATTTTTAGGCCTTTTTGATGCCACCCAACAATAGCACATAGATGCAGCTTTACATGCCATGGCTGTGTCCTATGAAATCTTGGGATTTGTAGTTTGGTGAAGGACTAGAATACTCATGCAGAGCATGCCAACTACATGAAACTACAAAACTCAGGGCTCCATAAGATGCAGGTATAGTAATTAATGGTGTGGAAGAGCCCTTAAGTTCAAAAAGCTGCATTTCTGAACTGCCTCACTAAGCGGAAAAAATATCCTAAAGGTAACTGAGAATTGATTGTGCTGATAGACATATTGACAAACTATGGGGGAGAAACCAAAACTTGGACTGGGTGCAGAGAGAGAATGTCAACAAAACAAAGGAAAAGACGTTAAGTGTATATAGCCCTGTCTGGCCTCCCGATTTAAAAATAAATAAGGATATAGGCTCTGTTGATGAAATTTAAAAGATAAACAAATCAGTCTGATAATAATCATCTCTGAATAAGAAAGGAAATAAACAGAAAATGCTGTATGTTTATTTTGATATCTTTGTTTAAAGCCTGTTTTGAAAGTGATCCAACTGATACACAATTTCAGCAGGTTGCTCTAAATGAAATTTCACAGCAGTGAAGCATGTTTTGTTCTTTCTCATTCACATTCCTGCACAGAGAGTGCCCTGCTTGGATGTATTTGGTTGACATGACCAAGCAGTTCTGTAGAAGTCATGCTAGGTGCACAACCGGTCATTGTCCCAGAGCTAAGAAAAGTTACTTTCCTAGCCTATATCTTCCCCAGAAAAACCCAGCCAATATGATCACTGGAACCTCATGACCACAGAAATCATCTCTGCAGTTCCACTTACCTGTTTCTCTACGAATGTGTTTAGGTCCTAAAGGTGATTGTATGGTTTACTTCCCTAGGAAGTTGCCATGCAGTTGTGCTGCAGGATCTAGCAAATGCCCAAAGAAGAGACCTTTTAGGTCCTCCAATGCTGTCCTATGGCATTCTGGGACTGGAACTGAGATAACCTAATGGCATTCATGCATATTCACAGTTACACATAACTGCAGTCTAGCCAGGAATATGCTCACTGCAAATACGGTTTTTTAAAAAATTATATATTTTAAAAAATGGCTTTTCTAAGGTTTAGTCCATTTGCAGGCATGTATTTGTATTCAAAGGCTTTGGAAGCCAAGAGGTACAGATAAGGTTTAGATGGGGGTGGGCAAAATGAGTTTCTGAAGCAATGTGTGGTGTCTTAATCTATTTTGTGACCTGTAGTCCCTTATTCTTACAAAAAGAAAAAATGGTGAATGACTTCTCCTGTAGTAAAAAAAAAAAAAAATCCTGGTTCTCAGCACCGTAGGTGAACATCTTGCCACTTCCATGGCTTTTGTATTGTTTTTGGCATGTTTTGGCAATCTCTTTGTCCCCCAGAGGGTCCAAAGGGTAGAATCCTGAGATTTATAGTTTGCTGGGGCACCAACACTCTTTGTCAGAGTTAAAGACCATCTAAAACTGGAATTCCCCTGTTTCCATAGGATTGAGCCATGGTAACTAAAGTGGTGTCAAACCACATTAAGTCTACAGTATAGATACACCCTCAAACATAAAGGTTATTTTTTATTTCTTAAAAGTAAATTCCTAGGGTTTTTTTTATACAAGGCAGAATGTACAGCTCTATTGTTTTGTTAGAAAGAATCTTGCCAGTACCTTTCACCATTTTGTTGCTTCACAACTCCATAGTTAAATTGACCTTCTACCCACATAAGTGGCTGCACACTGACGTTTCACACATCTGAACTTATTATTTGTTAGGAATACATCCCAGAGATGCCAGTAAAATATGGGAAGGGAAAAAAAACAGCTCTGATACATTTGGTTGGTACTTGTTTTTTTAAATATATATAGTTTCTTCTACAAGTCCATTTGGGACAGTAACCACATGAGACTATTGAAGGACCCACAAGCAAGAGTCTTAGAGCAGTTTAGAAAGAAACATTTCACATAAGCTTCTCTTGGCAGCTGAAATGGGCAAAAATGTGCTTCTGCTGGCCTTATCTTTTAATTGGGATGCCTGTTGTCTCCCTTTTCTTTTAAAAATTGCCAGCCTGGTCTTGCCAGCTCTGTCCTAGCAGCAGTGACCAAGAGGAGAAAAAGATGTCACATAACTAGGGAGGCAGGATGCAAATGGAGTAGCAGTAAGAAGAAGCAGTAGCTGCTGCCTCCACTGTGTGAGTAAGCAGGAGATGGAGGTGGCAGGAGACAGGGAGTGCCAAAGACTGAGTGGGTGGCAAATCATAGAACCACAGAGATGGAGTTTACCCAAAGGCTCTCTAGTCCAGCCTCCTGCCATTGTTGAACTGGCCATCAACCCCAAAGAAGGGAGTGTATGATGGAAGGGCAGTGGAGCAGGGGGTCAAGAAGAAGGCTAGGTACCACCATTGCATGAATGTGTAGGATGTGGAAGTTCAGGAAGCAGAGGAGTGATGGTTGGACACAGCATCAAAGAAATGAATTAGCATAGTGCTTCTGAGGCAAACATCTCCTTCTTGTGTTCCTTGAACTCATTCCCAATCTACGGTTGTCCTAAGGCAATGCCATCTCTGGGTTTTCTTGATTTGTTCAGCAGATGTTTATATGTGTTAGGCTTTAATCCACACAATGTTATGCTTTTTAATATTAGTCACTTTGGCAGAGAAAAAGCAGGGTATAAACACTACTTATACTACTACTACTACGAGGGTTGAATGAAAAGTAATGCCTCCACCTTCGTAACTCCTCAACAATAAAACCAGTAAACAAGCAAGCTGAAAAAGCAAACATGACAGAAATTTACGTTGCTATTTAATAATTAAAATAAACAATGTACAGTAGAGTCTCACTTATCCAAGCTAAACGGGCCGGCAGAAGCTTGGATAAGCGAATATCTTGGATAATAAGGAGGGATTAAGGAAAAGCCTATTAAATATCAAATTAGGTTATGATTTTACAAATTAAGCGCCAAAACATCATGTTATACAACAAATTTGACAGAAAAAGTAGTTCAACACTGTTGTAATTACTGTATTTACGAATTTAGCACCAAAATATCATGATATATTGAAAACATTGACTACAAAAATGGCTTGGATAATCCAGAAGCTTGGATAAGCGAGGCTTGGATAAGTGAGACTCTACTGTATTTCTGAAGGAAAACACATTTTGATTTTTCTACCTCTTTGATTCCTGGTGTTTGTTCTCACTGTAATCTGCATTTTCCCATTGTAAATCAGATGACGGCATGTTTATTATGGTTTCCATAGATATGTACATTTTCCCTATTATTCAAAAAAGGGGGTGGGATTACACAAATCTAAACTCACTTAGAGTTGTATTGGTGGAGGGAAAGTGGACATGGATTAAAATATTACTAATACCAGAAGGCTAAAATAATATCTGGAGTTAGACAATGAAGCTGAATGTTAAAATAACTTGACAGAGTATATAATTATGTTATGGATTCTGGAAATAGTCAGGGCAACTCACTTGGACAGTTTCAGAATTGGTGGATAAGTCTATCAATGGCTATAGTCATGATGTCTCTATAGATTACCTCCAGTATGAGATGCTCTTGACTCCAAAGAGGTTTCCCTGGAGACACACAAGGAAGAATGGGCTTCCTATAGGCATGTGGTAGGCCATGTGAGGGGTAGAGTGCCTTCATCTCTCTAGATAGGTTTGGATTTTAGTTGCCATTGGCACCAGCCAGGACCAGGCATGATGGGAACTGCAGTCCACCCTCCTGTTGTCCAGTTTTAGCTCTCACAGAGAATCATTCCCCTGGTTTGGTTGTCTCAGACATATCATAGATCAGAGGGTACTTTCCCCCCTCTTCCTCGAAATCTCTCTCATATCTTCCTATTTGTACTTTTGCTCGCTCTCTTCCCTTTATTATACTTGGCTCACATTTTGAACGCCTGTAACCTCTAAGGAAAAACAAAACTACTTTCATGCACATAGACAGCAGTGGGTTGAGTCATCTGCTAGTAGGGAATATTGATTTTATGTAATGCACTTTGGGCTGGGAGTGTTCCTTTGTGGAAAGCGGATTATCTCGATACAATTTGCAAATAAAAGTGAAGGGATGTGCCCTCCATGGTCATAAACGCTGGATGATTCAGTCATTATTTTTATTCTTGACTCAACTTTTTCTGCTTTGAATGTGGTGACACCTTTTTTTTCCCCATACCCGCCTACGTGGCAGTTTTCTTCTCCTCCTGCTTGCAGTCTTGTTCATTGCATTCTTCCCAGACATTTCTTCATCACTTCCTCTCATCTGTTCCTTTTTTTGTCATTCTTATTTGTACCCAGGTCTTGGAAACATTACTTTTGGGGATTGCATTTCACAGAATCCTTCCAAGTCAATAATAATAATAATAATAATAATAATAATAATAAGAAGAAGAAGAAGAAGAAGAAGAAGAAGAAGAAGAAGACTGTGCAAGGAAGCTGATGAAACCATTGATCATATCCTCAGCTGCTGTAAGAAAATTGCACAGACAGACTACAAACAGAGGCACAACTGTGTGGCCGAAATGATCCATTGGAACTTATGCCTCAAGTACCACCTGCCAGCAGCAAAGAACTGGTGGGATCACAAACCAGCAAAGGTCGTGGAAAATGAACACACAAAGATACTGTGGGACTTCCGAATCCAGACTGACAAAGTTCTGGAACACAACACACCAGACATCACAGTTGTGGAAAAGAACAAGGTTTGGATAATTGATGTTGCCATCCCAGGTGACAGTCGCATTGATGAAAAACAACAGGAAAAACTCAGCCGCTATCAGGACCTCAAGATTGAACTTCAAAAACTCTGATAGAAACCAGTGCAGGTGGTCCCGGTGGTGATGGGCACACTGGGTGCCGTGCCAAAAGATCTCAGCCGGCATTTGGAAACAATAGACATTGACAAAATTACGATCTGCCAACTGCAAAAGGCCACCCTGCTGGGATCTGCACGCATCATCCGAAAATACATCACACAGGCCTAGACACTTGGGAAGTGTTCGACTTGTGGTTTTGTGAAACGAAATCCAGCATATCTATCTTGTTTGCTGTGTCATACAACGTCGTTGTGTCAATAATATTAATAATAATAATAATAATAATAATAATAATAATAATAATAATAACAACTACTACTACTACTACTTTATTTTTATACCCCTCCTCCATCTTCCTGAAGGGACTCAGGGTGGCTTACACGGGGCCAAGCCCAGGTAGTTACAACAACGTAAAAAACAAATCAATAAAACATATTAAAATCACATTTACAATAAAACATAGTAAGGTAAAAACCTGAGTAGGCTCATAAAAATGAATTGGGCCAGAGAAAGTGCGTATAGTGAAGCATGTAAACTGGAGAAGGGGTAAATAACCCAGGACTGTTATTATGATAAGTGGCTTGGCATGGGGTAAACATAACATAGGCCGGGCTGTGGCGCAGGCTGGATAGCAACCAGCTGCAACAAATCACTCTGACCAAGAGGTCATGAGCCCGAGGCCAGTCCATGCCTGCGTCTGTCTCTGTCTCTGTTCTATGTTATGGCATTGAATATTTGCCTTATATGTGTGCAATGTCATCTGCCCTGAGTCCACTTCGGGGTGAGAAGGGTGGAATATAAATACTGTAAATAACATAATAATAAATAAGAACTTTTTCCAACTGAAGGAATGGAATAAAACGCAGTAGAGATACTGTTAAGCCAACATGGCTAGTGGCCTTCTACGCCTGGATCTAGACCCAGGCTGAAGCCAAGACACTTCAATTGTGATCAAGAAAGCTGTTGCCTGGTTCTCCCAACAATGTTTGTCTGTGGTACTGTGGGGAAGGATCCCGCTTCTACTCATTGCTGATCCCACAAATGAAGGGCACCAAAACCTTTTCAAACTATCAACTGTAACAGCTTTGTGGGAAGAATGCTCGTTTGTGCTTTCTACTGTTGTAAGGTAAAGGTAAAGGTTTTCCCCTGATGTTAAGTCCAGTCGTGTCTGACTCTGGGGGTTGGTGCTCATCTCCATTTCGTTGTCCTTAGACACCTCCAAGGTCATGTGGCCGGCATGACTGCATGGAATGCCGTTACCTTCCCGCCGGAGCGGTACCTATTGATCTACTCACATTTGCTTGTTATAACTGCTAGGTTGGCAGGAGCTGGGGCTAACAGTGGGCGCTCATTCCGCTCCGGGATTTGAATCTGAGACCGTTTGGTCTGCAAGTTCAGCAGCTCAGCGCTTTAACACACTTCGCCATCAGGGGCCCTGTTGTACACTGTGATAAAATCCACTATTGCTTCCTTTCTGCTCTCTTTCATCATACCTTCCAAAGAAATCTAGTTTCACGCATGAGAAATCCATACCTGCCACATTTAATGTGGTTAAAAATGAGTAGCAAAGCCAAAAGAAAATTGGAGTTTATCTGCATAATAGTAAAATAAACCTCTGGTCCTTCAGGTTGAATAAGTAATATCACCTTTCATGTTAGCTAATTCCAGGGTTTTTTTTGTTACAGGAGTGACTTGAGAAACTGCAAGTCACTTCTGGTGTGAGAGAATTGGCCGTCTGCAAGGATGATGCCCAGAGGACTCCCAGATGTTTTGATGTTTTTACCATCCTTGTGGAGGCTTCTCTCATGTCCCGCCATGGGGAACTGGAGCTGACTGAGGGAGCTCATCCGCGCTCTTCCCGGGTTGGATTTGAATTGGCAACCTTCAGGCCAGTAACCCAAACATCAAGTCATCAGTACTGCCGGCACAAGGGTTTAACTCACTGCACCTCCAGAGGCTTTATCGTTATCTTTCTTGAGTGATATATTATATTCAAGGTTTATAGGGAGTGATTTAGGGAGTTGGGTATGTTTAGCTAGGAGAGAAGAAGACCAAGAGGTGGTGCAATAATCATCTTTACCATATATACTTTACTATGTTGGATCTTATGAATAAATCAAGGGCTTTGGGCCCCAAATAAGGAAATGTGCTATGATCGGTGGAGGATAAAACTTAGGGGCTTGTAACAAACAAATATTTTCTTCTCCTTTTAAAAATGCATAGAAAAATAGATATACTATTTAATTATTTGGTAACAGCAGCTAGAATAATTTATGCTAAAAATTGGAAACTGAAAGAAACCTCCCGGATAGAAGATTGGATATTGAAAATATCAGGTATCATGAATATGGACAACTTAACACAATGTCTTAAAAGAAATCAAGGCATACCAAAGAAATCAGCTGACTGGACACTTTTGAAAGAATATTTAAAAGAAGAAAAGAAGAAAACCAGATTCCCAACCATAAAAATAGCATGAACAAATGTGGTTGTGTTCTTAAAGAAAAGAAATGTATATTTTTATATAAATATATGGACATTTTAAACTTCGATGGAAGAGATCAGAAGTTAACAATTTTTTCTCTCTCTTTTTTTTAGTACTCCCTTGCTACTTTCCTACTTTCCTTTACTATTTATGTTCTCCCACTTTTATTGTAAAAGGAAAATATTTGCAGGTTTGTGTGTATGTGTGTGTGTGTGTGTATTCATTTTCTCTTTCTTCTCTAATAAAAATGAATTTTAAAAAATGCATAGAGGGGACATACCTAAGAAGGTCTAAAGAAAAGGAGACACATTGTCTATTTGAGGGGTCACAATTGGGGTGTGTGTACATTGCATTAGTGATCTTAGAATGTCTACATCGAAACAAATACAAATTGGGAAGATATTAAAGGTTGAAGAACCCATGTCAGACAATGCCAGGCATTTAAATGTCCAAGAAGAGAATGAAAAGACTCGATAGACTGAGAAATATGAGGCAAGAGAGAAATACACAAGCATGAGTGTTTATATGTGTGTATGGGGGGAGGGTTGTTATGGTGATCCTCGCTGGTGCTGCTGCTTACATTAAGCCTGTGCCTGTCCAGAGTAAATGGCTCCCTGGAGGGGAAAATACTCCCTCCTTCCTCATGTTATTATTTTGTCACAAGCAGTGTTCATTACCAATGTGAGGGATCCCAAAGAATGTAGTGTGCTTGACAGTAATGACTTGCTGTCATCTTCATTGCTGTCCTAGAAAATGTTGAGCATTTCTACTACCTTGGCAGCCACCTCTCCACAAAAGTTGACATCAACACTGAAACACATCATCACCTGAGCTCAGAGCTTCCCAGTTCTTGGTGTTTGTTCCACATTTTTTAAGGTTAGCTTTAGCTGTCTTTAAATCTCTTTTGCTATACACATTCCATTTTTCGTTCTTGAGCTGATAATAAAGTAACTGCTTTGGGAAACAGTGATTGGGCATTTGGAAAATGTGGCCAGCCCAGCAAAGTTGATGGTGAAGGATCATTTCTTTGATGCATTCTTCCAGAATACTGACATTTCTTTCCAGAAGTTGAGAGTGACATTTGTAGACGGTCCATCATTCACATGCGCACAACAGAGTTGGAAGAACAATTGCTTCATAAACAAGCATCTTGGTTTCCCTAAAGAATGTCCCAATCCTCGAACACTCTCTGCTTCATTTTTTAAAAATGCTGTACTTGGATTGGGACATTCTTTAGGGAAACCAAGACTCTTGTTTATGAAGCAATTGTCCTTCCAACTCTGTAGTATGCATGCAAACCATGGGCTGTCTACAAATGTCACTTTCAACTTCTGGAAAGATTCTGTCAGCAAACGGAAACTCTGGCCCTCGAGCATTGTAACTGGAGATCAGCTGTTACAAATAGTGCCATGTATTTTAAGGAGGCACGAAAGAAATACATGTGCTGAGATGAAGGCAAATCAAGCAAACAATTGTTGGAACTGCCTTCCATCTGGAAATGTATATCCTCATCGTGAAAGGCCATATGAATCCAGAATAGGCCTCTACAGTCATTTACGAACCCACTGCCAAGACTCTATCCTTGAAAGACAATCGCACTCAGCCACAACTGATCACCTATGATTATTATGACATCATTACGTATAAGCCTCGCTTCATTTTCACAGTCGCTGTACATGCCTTGCAAGTCTTATACAGTAAGATACTATTAAAAATTGTACAGGGCAACAGCAAGAAGCAGTTGGTGTGCTCCCCATCACAGAATCAAGTATACAGTATTATGTGTGTTTGAATCTATGGTAGATGATTGTAAGATTTTGAAATTAACTCACATTATGAAACCATGGATAAGGCAGGCCCACTGCACCTGACTCTGGAAAGGAGCTTTGTCCAAGAATGAAGAGGTAAAGGGAGAGAAAGGTTGAGGCAGCCGATTGGCCCTGGTTGTTCTAGCCATTTTGTTCCACCGCAAGCATCCAAAATGTCAAGGAATCCAGAGCTCACATAATCTGTTTCTAGCATTGATGGGTGACTAAAATTTTAGGCCAAGATTTCTTGAAATAATCAAGGATTTGCCATAAATATCTGAAGGGACCACTTGTAGAAAATGGAATGAGCTTGTTTTTCATTGCTCCGGGGATCAGAGCAAAAAACAGTGTACCATATTTAAATTCCAGAAAAGAGATTCTGCCCAAACATTGCAAGGAACGTTTTTACTATAAGAACTGTTGGACAGTGGAATAGATTACCTTGGACTAGGCATGGGCAAACTTTGGCCCTCCAAGTGTTTTGGATTTCAACTTACCAAAATCCCAGCCAGTTTACTTGCTGTAAGGAATTGTGGGAATTGAAGTCCAAAACACCTGGAGGGCTGAAGTTTGCTCATGCCTGCCTTGGACTGTGCTGCACTCTCCTTCCTTAGATGTCTTTAACAGAAGTTAAGGGGGCATCTTTTAGGAATGCAATATTTGTATGTTCCTGCATGGCAGGTGGTTGGACTAGATGGCCTTTGCACCCAGCTCTATGATTCTATGTATGGGAATCTGTGATGATATCCCTTCCAGTATGAATTTCTGCCCTTTTCTTGTTGCTGCAGACTCTCTGCCTTTTCCTCTTTTGAAGGTACTGGTTGCTCTTTCTCTTGTTCAGCGGAGTAGTGCCTGAGGCTGTATCCCTGTAAGAAAATGGCTCATTCAGAGACTCATCACCATAACAGTCATTAAAGAAATATTAACATTATTTGGACCAAGGCCCTGACTGCTCATTCACAGAGTGAACAAGATAGTCCCAGCAATAGAATATTTATAACTGCAGCCTATATGCCTGTGTGATTGAGGAAGTTATGTTATTGTTCAGTACTTGCATGTCTCATTCTGGGGAACAAATAGTAGGAGTTCAGGCTCTTCCTCAGGCTTCCTTCAGTTTGTCTTCTCTGAGAAAACTGCCAAAAAAGATTGTTTAAAAAGTTGCTGCTAATAGATTTTTTTTATGGCCTGACTCATTTCGACATCTCTTGTTCATCTTTTGGTGTGGTCCAAATATTTCTTACAAGCAATGCTTGTCTCATTCGAAAACCTGACCTTCAATGAATGAGATTCAAAGCAAATCTTACCCAACGTATATGAACAAAATGACTGTGTTCCCACAGTCTTGTTGCACGTTAATGACTAGTTCCAACAAGACCTAGAGACCATCCACATTTCATAATTCTTGAAGTCTGACTCCACTTTAACTGCCATAACTCCATTCTGAGTTCATATTGTTGCTTTATATAGTAGTGGTTTTATTTTATATTATATTGTGTGTTTATTTTATGAGTTGTTTTAGGCACCTTGTGTCATATTTAAGCTGCCTCGAATCCTTTTGTGTAGTTTTGGTGGCAGAGTACAAAAATTAAGTTGTTGTTGTTGTTGTTGTTGTTGTTGTTGTTGTTATATGGAATTCTGGGATTTGTAGTTTGCTGTTGCAGCAGAGCTGATACCGAAGGGCAAACATCTCACAAAACTACAAATCCCATAATTCCATACTATTGAGTCATGGTGGTTAATGTGGTGTCAAACTGCTATAATTCTCAAGTGCAGACAAAGCCTAGGTCTCTACTGAGAGCTATCATAGTATAGTGGTTTGAGTATTGGACTAGGGCTCTGGGAAATCAGGATTCAGATCCTTGCTCAGCTATGGAAACCTCCTGGATGACATTGGGCAAGTCATACTCTTTCAGCCTCAGAGGAAAGCAAGGACCAACCCCATGAAAGCCCCTTTGGGTTGCCATAAGTCAGAAACAATGTGACAACGCAACAACAACAACAACAACTTATATCTGCTAACTCAGTGGTTCTCAGACTTTCCTCTCATACATCCCATCCATCATTCTTACCAAATAATATAAGTTCCAAAACTACAGAATAAAAAACTTTCTTTCTTGGAGAATGACATTTGCAATTTTCCAGGAATTTAGGTGAGAAATAAAACAGCATATATGAATATAAGCATCTACATTCCTGGAAAATTGCAACTTCCCTAGGGGAACTTGACATACAAAAGACACCAAGAGAATTATTATGAACCTACCAGAAGCTTCCAAATGGAATATTTGTGATAAGTAAGGTCGATGGGAGATGGCATTTCACACTTACTTAAGAAGATGAGGACTAGGAGAGAGTGACTTCTCAGGACTTTCTCCAAAACGAAAATTGCATCCACCTCCAGCCAGGTCTGTTTCCCACCATTAGCACTGGTTGAGGATGACTGGCTTACATCATTAGCTAAGGAATGAGTGCAAGACTCAATGAGGCAAGTCTAGGGAACAAAGAGAGCAGCTTAGGAGGAAATGAAGAAAATAATCTTTATTATAGCAGTTGTGGAGCCCTCGATGGTGCAATGGGTTAAACCACTAAGCTGCTGAACTTGCTGAGCAAAAGGTTGGTGGTTCGAATCCAGGTAGCAGGGTGAGCTCCTGCTGTTAGCCCCAGCTTCTGACAACCAAGCAGTTTGAAAACATGCAAATGTGAGTAAATAAGTACCACTCCAGCAGGAAGGTAACGGCGCTCCATGCAGTCATACCAGCCACATGACCTAGGAGGTGTCTACGGACAATGCCAGCTCTTTGGCTTAGAAATGGAGATGAGCACCACCCTCAAAGTTGGACACGACTAGACTTAATGTCAAGGAGAAACCTTTACCTTTATGTCTAGCAGTTGTAATCCATGAAAATTCATGCTAAACCGAATCTGACAATCTTAAAGGTGCTGCAATGATCTTTTAAAAAGAAGAGAAGGAGGATGGGAGGGAGGGCTTTGCTATAGGAACTTATCTAGTTATAACATGGTTACTTAGGATGGCTGTGCAAAGCTAAAAGGAGATAGACCAGAAAATCGTTCTTGCAAGTCTACTCGCAGAGAGGAGAAGGAATAGCTAAATAAGAGGGCAAATTCATAGTCAGCCTTCCCCATGTCACTCTAGCAGTATTGTCCCCTGTCTAAATGTCTACCTTTTACATAGAAGTTGCAAACATCCTGAAGGACATCTGGGAAATGCACCAGATGAACAAATTTCAGACTATATACCACCTGAATGCAAACAACTAGAGGAAATGATTTTATTTAAGCATTTTATTGCCTTTCTTGTTCCTTGAAGTCTCTCATATTGTATCCTGATGAACTCGAATAGTTAGCTGACTCATAATATCTCAATATGGCATGGAGACCATGGCTCTGAGATTGACATTTCTTGCTTTTTCATTGGTCTGCTTTAATGTTTTTGCTTTGCAAAGAGTCCTGTAATCCCAAAAGTCTGCACAGAGATGTTTGTATTTTGTGGGGTTGGCCAAGTAAACATATTACCCCAATATAGATTTCGGAATCTGTCTTATGGTCAACATTACTATCTTCAAAAGTAATTTTTTCAAGTGATGGGGAACTTTGTATTCCCATTCAGAGGCAATCTATATTACAGTGCATGATGATGACATGTGACTTGCTGAATTGTGGATTGTAGGTAAGAGATATATCTGTTGCCTGTTTTGTTTTGAGGAATATCTTGCAGAAACCTAGAGATGGAAGGGACCGAAAGGCCATCTGACAAGCCAACTATCTTCTTAAGCAGTCTATTTTGCTATAGAAGAGAGAGATTAAATAAAATAGTGGTGTAAATGGGAACCACATCAAAAGTGTAGTATGCACATATTAGATTTGCTCATTAAGTCCAGAAAGCAAGATGATTTCTCCTTGCTTGGATACAAAATATTATCAACGCTGGAGGTGTCAATTTTGATCTATCACGAATGAGAACATTGATGACTTCGTGGTCTGGATTCTCAATCTGTGAGTGACAAAGCTCTCAAAATTGCTTAAGTAAATAGCTTTTCTGTCATTTACTAAAGCACAATATGTGGTATGACCAACCAGCAATGACAATGCATAGGACAAAGAGGTCAGTCCCTATGCATAAAGAATAAAAGGACACATCATTTGACACCTGAAATGTCAATATTCAGAATGCAGCAAGAGAACATTTCGACCTACAAGGTCACTCTGTTACTAATCTTAAGGAAGCCATTCTGGAACAAAGGGAAAATGTAAGGGAAACGTCAGCGTGAATCAGCTGAACTTCAATTTATCAAGAATATTCGTTCTGTTCCTCTCAATCTGAACATATCCTCTCCCGCTACATGTGTCATTATAGTTTGCTATAAAGGAGCCCATGTGGCATAAAAATTTGGGCATTGGATTACATCTCTGAAGAGCAGGGTTTGATTCTCTGCTCAGCCATTAATACGCAATGGGTGACTGGGCGAGTCACACACTCTTAGTCAACAAAGGCAGCAAATAAATGATTGGGAGGACTAGCAATTCTTTATTGGATTTTTTTCATGTCAGTAGCAACTTAAAAAACAGCAAGTCACTTCTGGTGAGAATTGGCCGTCTGCAAGGACATTGCCCAGGGGATGCCCAGATGTTTTACCATATTTTCTCATGTCCCCGCATGGGAAGCTGGAGCTGACAGATGGGAGCTCACTCCACTCCCCAGATTTGAACCACCAATAGTATTTGTGCTTTTGTAGACCCAACCTGTTCAGGGTGAATAATATAGTTAGTAGCTTCCTCATCCTCTAATTTATTAAACAGATATTTACTATATAGCTTAGAGTCAATATCTAAAAGACTAATACAGTGATAATTATTGGAATCTTGCTTATCATACTTCATTTCAAGAGGAACAACTACACTCTGTTTCCAGCCCACTAGAAGGATGCCTACACTGTTTTGTCACTCTGCTCTCTAAATAAAAATGCTTTGCAGCTGTTTAAAACTTCAAGAGCTTATTAGCAGTCAAATTTGATGCGCTGTTTGACTTTTTTTTATAAAATAGTTCAGACCACTGGTGCTAAAAAGATAGAACATTCTATTTCTTGGGTGAATTGGCACATTATATGATGCTTCTCTCTCTTGTGCATGATTGCTTGCTAATGGTCACTTAAGGTTTCCAAAGTAGGGCTTAATGACTGAACTTCCGCTGCTTGGGAAGAGGATGGAGAGCAGTGGAAAGATGTTAAATAACCAACAAGATCTGAAATTTTTAATGCTGTATTCAGAATTTGTGGGGGATACATGAAGCATATAAAAATATACAGGACTTGTGTTCTGAGGGAATTGAGAAAGTACAGCTGGATGAGGGCTAACAAACTTAATCCAGACAAGACCTTTAAAAGCCTGATTTGGCCACAGTGGTCCACACCTTAGTTACATCCAGGTTGGATTACTGTAATGCAGTCTACATGGGGCTGCCTTTGAAGACAGCTCAGAAAATACAACTGGTACAAAGATCGGCAGCCAGACTTCTAACTGGAGCTGATTATAGGGACCGTACAACATCCCTATTTAAACAACTCCACTGGCTGCCAATAAGTTCCCGGTCCCAATTTAAAGTGCTGGTTATGAACTCATATAAAGCCTTTAACAGTTTGGGTCCTGCTTATCTTTGAAACCGCATCTCCCCTATGAACTGGCTCAAGCTCTGAGATCTGCCAGGGAAATCCTCGTTCCGCTTCCACCACCGTCACAAGCGAGGTTGGTGGGGACGAAAGAGAGGGCCTTCTCGGTGGTGGCCCCCTGGCTTTGGAACTCCCTTCCTCAAGAAATTAGACAAGCCCTAACATTGGCCACCTTACGTAAGGACCTGAAAACCTGGTTGTTTCAGCTTGTTTTTGGCAACGCCTCGTCCCTAGTCACAAATGCCCAGTCCCTAGGTTCAACAAGATTATGCTGCTATCTTCACTTTATCCAATACCCGGCCCTATCTATGCTGCTTTCACTACCCCATGCCTTACCCAGCCCTTGAATATCCTGATCACGCCCATTGTACAACAGCAATTGGTTTCATAAAGCATTGTTTACACTACTGTTTTACATTCTTATGTTTTATTGAAATTGTGTTTAACTGTTTTTTTTAACTCTTATTGTTTTTATTTTACCTATGTTTTTACTTAGATGGATCATTGTATTTGTGTCTATGGGCATTGTCCTATATGTAAGCCACCCTGAGTCCCATTTGGGAGATGGTGGTGGGGTATAAGAATAAAATTGTTGTTGTTGTTGTTGTTGTTGTTGTTGTTGTTGTTGTTACAACAAAAATACATAGTTGGACTCCTATCAGTGTGTCACATTGGAGGTTGCACTTTTTCTAGAGCTGTACAATGTTGGTTAGAAAAGCCAGACAAAATTAGATGGCTTGGAAAAACCTATTTCTCAAATGCCTTATTTTATTCCTGACTGCTATGATCACAAACTTTTTTTCTCTTGTTAGCACTGTCTATACTGCAGTGCTCAAAGGTTTCTGGTCCATTCACACAGAAAAACAAGTGGCATGCCTGTGGGGAGTCAGATTCACTTTATTGATGTTGTGTGCCTTTGAGTCAGTGCTCACTTAGGGCAACTGCAAGGTGAAACTCTCACAGTGTTTTCTGGGGCTGAGAGTTTGTGATTCACCCAAGGTCAGACTGTGGGTTTCCATGACCAAGTGGGGATTTGTACCCTAGTTTCCATAGTTGTATGCCAGTGCTCAAACCATTATGCCAGGTTGGCTTTCTACCTCTTGATAAGTCTGCACCCAGGTCCCCAATTTCAGATCAGACACACGCAGTGTGTCCTACTTTCAGCAAGATATGTGTCACTTTCCTCAAACTCTAACATCTACATTCGACAAAACTGAAGAGATATCCTTCTATCAGTAGACTGTCTTTTAACAACCATTATGCATAAATAGTTGTGATGAGAATTATGAATGCCAATAGTCCATAATGTTTTCTTTCAAGTGGGGAGTTTGTTTTTTTGGATTTTATTGCCAATCATTTAGTTGGCAGAGTCCTATCAGTTCTCCTTCTAGCTTTGCCTTCTCATTCTCCTCCTTGAATAATCAATTTTTGCTCTATATGGTCAACTACCTTTAATCAGAACTCAAATCTTGCTGTTCAGAGGCATTTGACTTGCTTAACCCTCGCTTCTAACCAGGTCTTTAGGATTGCTCTCTCCTATTACCTCTTTGGAACATATATAACTTGCTTGATTTATAAAATAACATGATGCATTGTCCTTTATTTTATGCTTGTAATGAGGACTAACCAGGAACCAGGGCTATACATGAACTTCCAAAGGAACCCATCAATAAGCCCAATAAGTGTGGTTAAGGCACATAAGCAGAAGCTGGCAAACACTTTGAGACTCATCCTGTTTAGGGACTCAGTGAACTCCTTAAATGAGCTAGGTCTACATCCCTGGAAATGTTCTTTACAATCATTCTCAGGGTCCTAGGAGGAGCGGTAAAACTGCCTGATGGTTTCTAATGCAACATTTGCCTTTGCCTTGTCTCTTGTTAGTTGGACAGTTCCCGTTGTTGTGGTAATCTTGCCCTGAAAACAACTACAGTAGAGTCTCACTTATCCAACATAAACGGGCCGACAGAATGTTGGATAAGCGAATATGTTGGATAATAAGGAGGCAGTAAGGAAAAGCCTATTAAACATCAAATTAGGTTATGATTTTACAAATGAAGCACCAAAACATCATGTTAGACAACAAATTTGGCAGAAAAAGTAGTTCAATACGCAGTAATGCTATGTAGTAATTACTTTTTTATGAATTTAGCACCAAAATATCACGATATATTGAAAACATTGACTACAAAAATGCGTTGGATAATCCAGAATGTTGGATAAGCGAGTGTTGGATAAGTGAGACTCTACTGTATCTGCTTTGCTGGACAGCTCCATTGCCTTACCAGTTCTAGGGGAATCCTGAGTCTCACAACTCCAGTTTTCAGGGGAATTAGATCCTTTCTTGGTGATTTCCCCCCTTTGTCACTGCTGCTATTCCCCAAATTTAGATGATTTGTTTAATTGAAATCTCATTTTGTTCCAGCCTGGAGAGCTGTCTCCACAACATTGTTTAGCTTTTCTTGCTTAAAGAAGTGATGCGGTGTGAGAGGGCGGCTTCTTAGGATCTTTTAGTGAAGCTTTTACATCTCAGATCCAGTGTCTTTCATTTGATGTTGAGATTGAATAGCTCTTAGATATATTGCTATTCTAGTAGGTGGTTTTATATCTGCAGGGCTCTGTATAAATTATAGCATTTCCCTAACAGAATACATGTTTCCATTTTTTCGAAATTAACTTGCAAGCACTAGCAATGAATGCATATGCTCAGCAATTACCAAGCAGCCTTTTGTATTCAATAGTAACAAAAACTACAATAAGCAAGTTCCCATTGAAGGGAGCGTGTGGCATAATTCTTTTCACCATGGCTTTGTTCATTGGTAATACATGATGATACTGTTAGAATAAAAAGGGAGTGACTCACCCCGCTTTTCAAGCAGTAGGATATTCCAAGGGTGGCCTCTTTAAAGAGTCTGTTTCCTGGTAATGAGAGAACAGTGGCAAATTACGAAGCCTTTTGTCATATTTAGTTATTTACAAAAAACCAAGTAGAGCATATTGGATGCAAGTTGAGTCACAAGCAAGGCAAAACAGCTGCCCCAAAAGCAATTGCACCCATGGGTGCATTGCCTTCAGCCAACTGCCTCAAAATTGAAACTCTCTTAGCTTCAATTCAAAGTGCTATTTTGCCCTTCCCAATATCAGGAAGGAATGATATTCCAAAGGCTGGAGTAAAGTTTCCATTCAGAACCATCAACTTTTTATTCTCTCCCAACCAGTAGCACATTTCCCTCCCCCTTAAAAAACCTGCAATGAAACAGAAACATTGAATGTTTGCAGAGAAAGAAGGCAAATTTTGTAAAGTTCAGAGATCTGCTTGTTGTAAAGTAATTGTAGAGCAGGACTGATCATGAGCGAAGATAATACATAAGTACTCTGTGCCAAATACAATAGTACTGCATTGCTTCCATAGAATTAAAAATGTGAAAATCTTATTCTTGTCACATTTTATCACATCCCTCCTTCATTTTCTTCCAATTCTCATTTTGGATCAGTTAGGGAACATTTGTTTTTAGTGTCTATACTGAAATGAATACATTTTTTCCAAATGCGCACATTTATGTATGCATTTTACCAAGTGTGTTTGTATATCCCACATGTTTGTGCATATTTCTTCAGTTATATACATTGTATTCATTGCATTTTAAAAATGTGTGTGATGCTTTGTGTGTATTTTATTTTTCCAAAAGCCGCATAAACCTCACAAATATATCAGTCTTCAGTTTTTACCAATAAGTATCAGGAGGTATGAAAAGGGTTTTTCATTAGTGATGCTAACACAGTTGCATAAAATACATATACACAAACATTCATTTTTATATACGTGGATGAGTCAAAAAGTTTTGCCTCCTGTGTCATAAAAATGTAATTAATGAACATATAACAGCAGAAGTTGGAACATATCACAACCTGAACTATCCTCTACACCAGTGGTTCTCAACCTATGGGTCCCCAGGTGTTTTGGCCTTCAACTCCCAGAAATCCTAACAGCTGGTAAACTGGCTGGGATTTCTGGGTTTTGTAGGCCAAAACACCTGGGGACCCACAGGTTGAGAACCACTGCTCTACGCAAAACCACCATTCAACATAGTCAACATCAATTTGTACACATTTGCACCATCATTTAACCCAGGCATCAAAACCATTTTGGATCTCTGGCAGACAACCTACATGGTTTCAGATTCAATGACATGAATAATATTGCAAACATCATGAAGCAAACCCCTGAATTTTTCCAAAATGGTTTTGATGCCTGGGTTAAACGATGGCACAAATGTGTACAAATCAATGGTGACTATGTTGAATTGTAGTTTTGTATAGAGCAGGGGTCCCCAAACTTTTGAAGCAGAGGGCCGGTCCACAATCCTTCAGACTATTGAGGGGCCGAATTATCATTTGAAAAAAACAAAACAAATTCCTATGCATACTGCACATGTCTTATTTGTAGTGCAACAAAAAACAACAACGAAAAAACAATAAAATATTTTAAAATGAAAACCATTTTAACCAACATAACTTATCAGGATTTCAATGGAAAGTGTGGGCCTGCTACTGGCCAATGAGATAGTCAAGTTAATTAGGATTGTTGTTGTTGTGTGCCTTCAAGTCATTTCAGACTTTGGCCGAGCCTAAGTCTAAAATTAATTATTTATTTACTGCATTTATTTACTACATTTATATCCCACCCTTCTCATCCCGAAGGGGACTCAGAGCAGCTGTATGTACATACAATATATTATATTATTAGCATAACACAATATTAGCATTATATATTACTATATTGAACTATACCATTATACTATTATATAATATGTAATATATAACATATAATTAATATTATTATATGGTATTGCTATTAGTATTATATTGTATAACATAATATTATTATCAATATTATATGTATATACAATATATTATATTATTAATATTGATATAAAAATATTATATTATAAAACTGAGGGCGGGGGCCAGGTAAATGACCTTGGAGGGCCGCATCCGGCCCCCGGGCCTTAGTTTGGGGACCCCTGGTATAGAGGATAGTTCAGGCTGTGATCTGTAGCAACTTCTGCTATTATATGTTCATTCATAATGTTTTTATGACAAAGGAGGCAAAACTTTTTGACCCATCCTTGTACAATCAAAAAGAACATATGTCAATTTTTCATGAGGGTAAAGAACCTCATGAACTTGGGGAAATTGCAAATCAAAATTGGTGTTTTGTTCCCTCTTTTGCAACAACTCCACCTCCCTGCTTTTTTGCTTTTCTTCTTTCTTTCTTTCTTTCTTTCTTTCTTTCTTTCTTTCTTTCTTTCTTTCTTTCTTGTTTTCAGTTTTTTCTTTTGTTGTAGTAGTAGTAGCAGTAGTCGTTGTATAAACTGAAAATTTTTAATTTAAAAAAACCTGCAGAAGCTAAACCTGCAAATGTGGACAGCCAATTGGTATCCTCTATATGTGTTCAAATGCAATTTGTACTCTGCATGCATTGGCCACACTTCTAAGGCCTTTGGGAAATTGGAGTCCAAGATAATGGGGAGGTCCCAGGTTGTCTATTGCTGCTGTTTCAGAATGAGAAATTCCACTTGCTGACCTGTTTTCATCGTACAGCTACTTCAATTCAGTCACCCCATCACCTTAGATAATGTAAAGAAATTGAAAAGCGACTGAAGTAGCTATTTTGTCAAAAATCACATGTAGTATAATGAAGAAAAGTGGTGACAAGGTCTGGCCTCTCACTGACCACTATGAGGAAATTGCCAGAACAGAAATGATGGGGTTGGGGTGAGAGAGAAATTGACAAGAGACAACTGGGAGCCACTTCATAATACAGAATTATAGCACTATAACTTCATTTTAGCTGCCATGGCAACATTCTCTGGGGTTTGTGGTATTATTGAGGCACTAGATCTCTCTGGCTGAGAATTCCAAATACCCCACAACTGCACATCCCAGGATTCCATAGCATTGTGCCATGACAGATAAAGTAACACGATGGTGCTAAATCTGTGCAGTATGAAAGGGGCCCATGGCTAAACAGATCAGCTAGTGAAGAACAGTAACCTACTGATGGGACCAGGGACTAATCTCTCTTCCATATAAACCATTATAATACAGCACAGGGTACTGGTTTGAGTGTTGGACTACAATTCTGGCAACCAGTGTTTCAATCTTCACCCAGCCATCAAAACCTCACTAAGCAATCCTGGGAAAGTCACATATTCTCCCCAGAAAACCCTGTGAAAGGATCTAATCAAGTCAGAAAAGACTTGAAAGCACACGAAAACAACCAATGGTCACAGCTGTGAATGAACCTGAAATGCACTTCCAATTCAAATTAAATTGAAGGTCACACAGGAGGACATGGGAAGTTTTCTTCGTGCCCTACTTCTGGGCCTTTCCTTGATTCTGGGAGTGGAAACTTCTCTCCCTAGTGTTGTTGGACTACAGCTCACCATTCTCAATGTTGGATAGGGCTTTTGGGAGCTGTAATACACAACAATGGGGTACCACACAATTCCCACTGGATTTCCTCTTTTGTTGTTATCCTTCTTATAGTTGGCACAGTGGGACTGGTGACTTGAAGGCTGGGTTGTTGACCTGAAGGTTGCTTGTTTGAATCCAACCCAGAGAGAGCTCCCTTTGTTAGCTCCAGCTCCATGTGGGGACATGAGAGAAGCCTCCCACAAGGATGGTAAAACATCAAAACATCCAGGCGTCCCCTGGGCAACATCCTTGAAGATGGCCAATTCTCTCACACCAGAAACAACTTGCAGTTTCTCAAGTCACTCCTGGCAGGAAAAAAAATCCTTCTTATAGAAATGCGTATAGCCCACTTGAGTTTTTGAGCATATTTCTCTGGCAGGTTGCAAGCTTTCGGGTGTCTTTTTTGATCTGAATCAAGGCGACCCAAATTGCAAAGGCTAGGAAGTCAGTGGTGATTTTTGAAAAAATCCTAAATCTGGACCACCATCTTTATCAATTATGGAGTGCCACATTACTAAAAACCTAAAGTAAGAAAAGTACTATTATGCAAAAGATTTACACAGTATGAAATATATTTTAAAATTTGACAAACAAAAGGTCATCTAAGGTGAAACTGTAATTGCCAGTTGTGTTTTTTATATAATTATGCTTTATATATTTTGCTTCTATTAGATTAGATTTAGAGTCAATCTAGGTAAAATATTCTAACGCAGGGCTTTTTAGAAGTCAGATCAATATGGCTCCTTTGAGAACAGTGACAGATCTGATTAATCAAAAATGTGATTCACGTACTATTCACACACATCCAGGCAAGTGGTTCTGGATCCATGTTTCCATGAACCAAGAACAAGAAAAAAGAATGGAGAATGAACACCAATAAGGTGTTAGGGCAGCAGGTGGTTGCAAAGCCTATTAAAGCTAATAGAACATCTGCTACACAAAAGATGCTGCCAGGACACAAGCAAAGGCTCTAGTCAAACAAGAACCCTGAGCCAAGTTTAATTTTAAAAAGTGAAAAAGGTTGATCCTGTTGCAATATAAGTCTTATCCTGACCCTGAAGCAATGGCTCCCCAACCATCACTCTGAATAAATCCATTTCAGCCTTCCCTGATCTGTTTTCAATAAAGCTTTTTTTTTCCCTGTTGCATAAATCAATTTTTGGCGCAAGACTGTGAATCAAACTTATGTGGGTTGATGAAAGACGCTTCATTATGCCTGGGTGATAAATACATCACCCTCTCTCCTCAGCTCCCACCCGTCAAAGTCAGATGGGAAGACAAAAGGTAGATTGACATAATGGGAACTTGGAAGCCATTGTCTAACAGAAGGCTTGGAAATGTATTCAGCATAAGGCTCTGGCAGGCCTGCAGAGAAAACCTGTGCATTCCTCTTTAGGAGAGCATCAGCTGCAAAGCGCGACTCTGCTAGCCTGGGGAAGGGGGTCCTGATTGGAGCAAAGGAGAGCATGGATTAAAACCATGCGCCCCTGGCTCTTCCGTCATTCGCCTGTCAGTTTGTGCAGGGGGTCTTTCCCATATATGGTGATGGGGAAAGCAGGCTTTCTCAGTGCTGGCAGCTAGAAAGGGATCGGGGAGGGAGGGACACGGCATCAGCAACAACAGCAATGGACTGGCATTTCTAATGTATTGTTGCTTCCATCACAATTTGGCTGCAGCATTTCTAAATCCTGGACCATTCTTATCAAAGCACATTTCATTTTCTTTATTAGTTTGGAAGGGAGAGTAGAAGCTAATTCACTACAAATTCTAAAAGTACAGCTGGAAAGCTGATCAAAAGTTCAAAAAGAAGTGCATGAAAACATAGAATCCTAGGGTGAGAATGGACCAAACTGTTAGCAGAGTAAAGATTCAGTAGCATGTGTGCATGAGAGGAGGCCTTTAAGGAGCAGAGTACAACAGGAGTTAGAGAACAATAAAAGTAAAGGTAAAGGTTTTCCCCTGACGTTAAGTCCAGTCATGTCTGACTCTGGGGGTTGGGGCTCATCTCCATTTCTAAGCCGAAGAGCCGGCATTGTCCGTAGACACCTCCAAGGTCATGTGGCTGGCATGACTGCATGGAGCGCCGTTACCTTCCCGCCGGAGCGGTACCTATTTATCTACTCACATTTGCATGTTTTCGAACTGCTATGGTTGGCAGGAGCTGGAGCTAACAGCGGGAGCTCAAGCCTCTTCCGGGATTTGAACCTGGGACCTTTCGGTCTGCAAGTTCAGCAGCTCAGCGCTTTAACAATAACAATAAAGAATCAATATTATGAGATAATACAGGAAGATAACTGAGGACCTACTCTCAGTTATGCCTACATCCTAAGAAGATAAAGAGGGATGTCTGGGTGGAAGAGAAATGGAGAAAAGACCCTAAGAATATCAGTCTCTGTGATAGAAGGCAGGGACATTTGAATAAGGAGGGGAGGGTTTCAGGTTACCCTGACTTTCTAGCCCGTCTGCTATTTCTCACCATCACTGTGAGTCATTTTTCTTGTGTGGAACATGGTTGTGTTGCTAACATTTTAAACCAGAAATGCATTAGAACACTCCCCAAAGATGCCCATGCAACCTCTGTTTAAAGAGATCCAAAAGAGTCTATTGCCCCACCCACCCCCCAGGCAATCTATTCCATGCTCTTACAGTAGAAAGGTTCTTTCTCATTTTTAAATAGAATCTCTTTTCTTGTAATTTCATTCAATCATAGAATTATAGAGCTGGAAAAGACCATGAGGACCATCCAGCCCAACCCCCTGCCATGCTGGAACATATAACGAAAGCATGACCTCTGGAGACAGTGATGAAAAGCTTGACCTCTGGAGACAATGATATAGCACTCGGGTTTTCACAGAAAGTAAAGCATCCATACATTTAATTGACACATTATCCCAGTATAGGTTACTCTGGCACACAGTGGCTGTCGAAGACCAGACAGGCAGATTTTTCACCATTAGACAGAGTGTAATGACTGCCTCAGGCATCAGATTTGCGGTGTCACAAACAGGGAGCAAATAATTTATAACACATTTTGTTATTCTTGGATGTTTACTACCAGGGAGGATGAGAAATGGAGAGACAGTCTGGTGTGGTGGTTTGAACGTTGGGCTAGGAAACTGGGAGACAAGGGTTCAAATCTCCAATCAGCCTTGAAAATTCACTGGGTGAACTTGGGCAAGTCACAAATCTTGCCAAGAAAACCCCTTTGGATTGTTATACCCAAAGTTGGCTGTTATTTTGACATATGAAGAAAGTCAGGGTGTACTTGTTGTTGTTGTTGTTGTTGTTGTTGTTGTTGTTGTTGTGAATCTTCAAGTCAAGAAATAGGAAAAATATTAAAAATCAAAAGAAAATGATCACAAATATCTTTCCTGGGTGTTATTTGTTTATCGTGTCAGAAACGAATTGAGAATGCAGTTAATGTATAAAAAACCACAAAGTTAAAAACTTGGCATTATATTAAATTTCCTTTGACCAGAAGCTGGCCACTTGGAATGCCTCTGGTGTTGCTGTAAGAAGGTCCTCCATTGTGCATGTGGCAGGGCTCAGACCGCAATGTAGTAGGTGGTCTGTGGTTTGCTCTTCTCCACACTCGCATGTCATGGACTCCACTTTGTAGCCCCATTTCTTAAGATTGACTCTGCATCTCATGGTGCCAAAGTGCAGTCTGTTTAGTGCCTTCCAAGTCGTTCAGACTTCTGTGTGCCCAGGAGGGAGTTTCTCATTCGGTATCAGCCACTGATTGAGGTTCTGGGTTCTTGCCTGCCACTTTTGGACTCTCATTTGCTGGGGTGTTCCTGCAAGTATCTCTGTAGATCTTAAGAAGCTATTTCTTAATGTAAGACGTTGGCATGCTGGCTGATATCAGAACAGAGGATGGACCGGAGATGTCAATGCCTTGGTCTTTTCATTACTGGCTGCTACTTCCCGGTGGATATCAGGTGGTACAATACTGCTAAGCAATATAATTTCTCCAGCGGTGTAGGGCATAAACATTCTGTGATAATATGGATTGTCTCATTAAGAGCCACTGACAAGAATGCTGGACTAACAAAACAGTATTGTTTGCATAGAAACAAAAATCATTCTGCTTTATTCTTAACTCTTAATATTTTATGCAGAAATGCTGTTTCTTCTGCAAAAGTCCTATTTTCCTGTCAACTCTTCCAGTTTATTAGAGCCGGTCTTGATTAACTATTGGTCATCTCACTTTTTCAGCTGCTTTTAAAATATCCCACCCAATTTCTCTTACTTTCTGCCACTTTCCCCCTTTTCCCTCCACTTGCCTCAGCCTTTGAAAATGGATTTCAAAGAGCAAAAATAGTTAGCACTCAATTAACTTAGTAGCAGGGAAAGGAGAGGAAGCAGCTGGATCTTTCCACTTCCCTTTCCAGTTGACTCAGGCAAAAATAAATTTCTGTAGCTTTTCCTAATTTCTCTGTTCTTCCTCATTGATAGCTTTTGCCAACTTGACCGCACTATGAAGTTGCCTGGCCTCATGTACCTCAGATTTTGTCTGTGTGATATTGCAAGGCATGAACAAAATAAACTTTAAACTTCAAATAAGCTTCAAAAATTGCAGGTTTTGAATTCTCAGAATGAGAAGAAAGTTGCTAATGTTACTCATTGCTTCCTTTGAGAAGAACATTAGTTAAGAATCACATCCCAGAATATTGTTTGGGAAAGTCACTTTTTGAACTATAGCTTCTAGAATCCCAATGTTCATTCTGCTAAAAAAAAAAAAATTGAAGTTGCCATCCAAACCACATGACACTGACATTGTCGCTTCACCTCCTTTTCCTCCTGATTTTTTAAAAAACAACTTTATCTAATAGGAATTGAATATCCCTTATCTAGTAATCCAAAGGATTGAAAAATTGTTCACATTTGTAGTGAGACAGTAACATATTTGCCTTCAATTAACACAAACCTAGTTCTATGCACAACAAAATAAAAAATATTGTATAAATTACCATCAGGGTTTGTTTGTAAATTGCATATGAAACATACATGACATTTGCATTTAGACTTGGGTTCCGTCTCCAGTATATGACATTATGTATATAAATGCAAAACAGGTATTTCAACCTCATCCCCACCCCTGAAAAAAATATATCCCAAAGTCTTCTAGTCCCAAGCATTTTGGATGAGAGATATTCAACCTATAAGGAAACATGGTTAAATAGATTTTTTCTTGTCATTTTGAGGGGCCTAATAAAGACATTACTTCAATATGGACTTGGATTTTGTTATCAGCGTCAACACAAATACCTTTGCATTTGTAAAATAAAACCTTTGTGGCTTGCACCTGAACCTGGACATTCAAGACAATAAGCCCAAGTTGTGTCTCACTGAGGTTCTCTGACCCTTGTAATAGATTTATTTTTAAATGACATCATTCCAAGACGGAGCAATTTCCCCTAAGCTATGCACTTCCTCCTTTGGCTGACTTTACTATCTAAATTAAGCAATGTGTTCTCAAATGGCATTTCTCAGTAGTTAATGTTGTGTACCTTATGACATCCCTCTTAATCATTCACATTTCTGATCTTTCTGACAACAAAAGATAACTAAGTAACTTATTATGTAAGGATATATATACTCTGTGTGTGTATGTGTGTTTGTGTGTGTGTGTGTGTGTGTACACACACACACACACATGGGTTATCCAGAAAGTAGATTACGTTTTGGAATTAAAAATGAACAAAGTATAGGAGAAAACATTTACCATATGCAGTTGAAAGCCACACCCACATACCAAATCTCATAGTCACCATTCAAATCTAGGCACTTACCATAGCGATGAATGAGCTTTGCAACTCCTTCCCCACTAAATTCTGCTGCTTGTCCTCAACCAGCCGGTCACCCCTTTCCGCAGCTGTGCAGCGTTGCCAAAAAGCTGTGTTGCCAGCCATGCCACCATTGTTGGAAACAAGTGGTTGAGGAGAAGCGGCAGAATTTAGTGGGGAAGGAGTTGCAAAGCTCATTCATCGCTATAGTAAGTGCGACTACTTGAGATGTGGTATTTGGGTGTGGCTTTCAACTGCATACGGTAATTTTTTTCTCCTATACTTTGTTCATTTTTAATTCCAAAACGTAAACTACTTTCTGGATAGCCCTCGTGTATATATGTGTGTGTGTGTGTGTGTGTGTGTGTGTGTGTGTGTATACAGTAGAGTCTCACTCATCCAACATAAACGGGACGGCAGAATGTTGGATAAGCGAATATGTTGGATAATAAGGAGACATTAAGGAAAAGCCTATTAAACATCAGATTAGGTTATGATTTTACAAATTAAGCACCAAAGCATCATGTTATACAACAAATTTGACAGAAAAAGTAGTTCAATAGGCAGTAATGCTATGTAGTAATTACTGTATTTACGAATTTAGCACCAAAATATCACGATATATTGAAAACATTGACTACAAAACTGCGTTGGATAATCCAGAACGTTGGATAAGCGAGTGTTGGATAAGTGAGACTCTACTGTATATATATATATATATATATATATATATATATATATATATATATATATAAACATCTCCAGCTCTCTGGCCCAGGAAGCCCATGGTTTGAGTACATGTATAGTTGTGTTGTCTTGACATGTCCTGTTCTCAAGCCTGCCCTTTCTAAGAACTTATAACTGTCAGCCCAGTACTTTTGAATATCCATCACACTCTTTTCTCATTGCACGGAAAAAGTACTCTGGTCAAAAAAGGACTCTAGCCAAATTAGAAGCAGTGTTGCTTCAATTTGTTAATACAGTTAATGGGTCACATAACACAGGAAACAGTCAGAGGAAGTCCCTTGAAATGAGTCTGTTCAAATGGAACAATCTGGTAGATGCATGCTTTCCTGTTTCTGTGTAAATACAGTCGGCCCAAGATGATCTCATTTTTGGCTGCCAATCTCCATTTATTAACCAGAGCAGAGCAGAACATAACAACAACAACGAGGAGCTTAGCATCCCATTCACTAACATCTCATCTCATGTACATTTGATGGTGCTATAGATACAGATGATGATGGTAATGATATTAGTGATGATGGTGACCTACAATTTATATTGTATGTTAAGCCTGTGTTCCATATCCTTATCATACTATACTATTATAGCATTATATTCAACTTTAGCTGCCATGGCTAGAACCCTGTGAAATGCTGGGGTTTGCAGTTTAGTGAAGCTTATTGAGCTTAGCTCTTTAGCTAAGAATTCTACATGTGCCTCCCTAAATTGCAAATCCCAGAATTCCACAGAATGATAGTTGCCATAGCAGTGAAAGTATTACAACAGTGTAGTATTTTAAGACAATAGATGCATTATCTCTCTTCAATGTTGTATGGCATTTCTAGCTCTCCTGTTTTCTGACCATCAGCTTCTTCAGTCACTCTTGCTTTGGGCACCAGAAAACAAGTACAGCACGCCTATAGGAAGGAGAAATGATGCACAGTTATGTGTGGTGGAACTTTATGTTCTGCCAGTGTGGTACAGGATCTCTGCATTGGGAGAATAGAAAGGCAGATGTAGCAGCTAGGTTTTTAGCATGTAATTGGGTTCCCTGCCCTGTTTCCCCGAAAATAAGACAGTGTCTTATATTAATTTTTGCTCCCAAAGGTATGCTAGGTCTTATTTTCAGGGGTTGTCTTATTTTTCCATGAAGAAGAATTCACATTTATTGTTGAACAAAAAAAAAAGAACATTTATTATATACTGTACAGTAGTTGTCATCACAAACCAACATAACCGGCCAAACTGTGAATCCTATCAAGAATTTCTTGTTACTACCATTATTTCCATGTACAACTGGTATGTACATTTACCAATTCTGCATGCTCTGGTGTTCTGATTGGCAGGCGCCGGGCATGCTTCTAAACAAAAACCTTGCTAGAGCTTACTTTTGGGGGAGGTCTTATATTTAGCAATTCATCAAAACCTCTACTAGGTCTTATTTTCCGGGGATGTATTATTTTCGGGGAAACAGGGTAGGGGAGATGGTCTAGTTCAGGGGTCCCCAAACTAAGGCCCGGGGGCTGGATACGGCCCTCCAAGGCCATTTACCTGCCCCCCGCCCTCAGTTTTAGACTTAGGCTTGCCCAAAGTCTGAAATGACTTGAAGGCACACGACAACAACATATCCTACTTGATGAGCTCATTGGCCAGAAGCAGGCCCACACTTCTCACTGAAATCCTGATAAGTTTACAGTATGTTGGTTAAAATTATTTTAAAATATTGTATTGTTTTTTCATTTACCAATATTGTAAATGAAATATTGTAAATGAATGATATGGTAATAATATAATATATTGTGTATACGTATAATATTGATAATTGATTATAATGTAGTACAATATAATATTTATTTATTTACTTATTACTTATTTATTTATTTACTTATTTCTACCCCGCCCTTCTCACCCAATAGGGGACTCAGGGCGGCTAATAATAATAATAATACAATATAATAATATTGTATAATATAATAATACTAAAGGTAAAGGTTTCCCCTGACGTTAAGTCCAGTCATGTCTGACTCTGGGGGTTGGTGCTCATCTCCATTTCTAAGCCGAAGAGCCGGCGTTGTCCGTAGACATCTCCAAGGTCATGTGGCTGGCATGATGGCATGGAGCGCCGTTACCTTCCCGCCAGAGCGGTACCTATTGATCTACTCACATTTGCATGTTTTTGAACTGCTAGGTTGGCAGGAGCTGGAGCTAACAGCGGCCGCTCCCACCGCTCCCAAGGTTTGAACCTGGGACCTTTTGGTCCGCAAGTTCAGCAGCTCAGCACTTTAACACACTTCGCCACCGGGACTCGTATACTAATAATACTATATTATATTATAATCTATATATATAAAAGAGAGATGGAATCCTGGCGACCGACAAAACAACAAAATTAAACACCCCAAAACCTCAAAAATTGACAGCACAACCCCTCATCCATGCCTCTAGGTTGATACAACAAAAAGAAAAGAAAAATAAAGTCGTAATTAGAGGGAGATGAATAATTGTTTTTATCCAATTGCTGCCAGTTAGAAGGCTAAGCTCTGCCCACTTGGTCTCCTAGCAACCCACTCAGCCCAGGGGACAGGCAAAGTTAGGCCTCACTTAGGCCTCTTCCACACTGCCTATAAAATACAGACACCACCAGACTAAGCCACAGCAATGCGTGGCCGGGCACAGCTAGTATTATAATAATATTATATTATAATAATACTAATTATATATTATATATTAAATGTAATATTACTAATAATATTACAGTATAATGGTATAGTACAATAGAGTAATATATAATGCTAATATTGTGCTATGCTAATAATATAATATATTGTATGTACATACAACTTGTAAGCCGCTCTGAGTCCCCTTCGGGGTGAGAGAGGGTGGGGTCTAAATGTAGCAAATAAATAAATAAGTAAATGATTGTTGTTGGGGGTTTTTTTATACTACAAATAAGACATGTGCATAGGAATTTGTTTGTGTTTTTTTTCCAAATGACAATTCAGCCCCTCAACCATCTGAGGGACCATGAATCGGCCCTCCACTTAAAAAGTTTGAGGACCCCTGGTCTAGTTCATAGGAACATACAGTTCTACCTACACATAAATCTTGATCACCAGTCCCTTCTCTTGGATAGCTTCTCTAGCAAAGCAATTCTTAGAGAATTCAATCTCACTGTTTTCTAAAACACATACAGAGCAGTAGCCCTGACTAAGACAGGTTATCTAAGAAATAAAATAGCCACCATACAGCTCAGTCTCTGCTTTCTCACAGCTTTCCCAACCTTCTCTGACAACTGCTGACCCTGAACCACAAAACACATCCCCCTATAAAGCATGTATCTGTCCTCCTCTTAGTTACCACTGCTCTTTTTGTGCAAAAGGAAATCCACAGCCACTTGCTCTCATATTCCTCAGTGCTGCAGCACTACTTCATAAACAGGAAAAATAAACCAGGTGCATGGCACAATGTGTCCCAGTGTGGTAATCTAGGAAAGGAAATAAACTCGAGTTTGCTATTCCTCTGAGCAGTAAATGCACGAAATTAATAGATTGAGCTTTTCTTTAGGGCGCTTTTCCTTCTGTCCGCAACCCTGAACTCTTCAGTAAAAGAAAAACAATAATGTATTTTCTACTTATCAGCTTGGAGATACAGTCAAGCTATTATTGAGTAAGGGATTCTTCTACACCATTGACATTACTAGGAGAATGCGAACTACACTGGGTGACACCTTCAGAGAGGGTGGCACATGGATGACTTGCTTATGAAAAATTTGTGTAGTCTTTCACCAGAAATATATTAATTTTTTATTTTAAAATCATTTATTTTATTATTCCAATTTTCTTCTGATATTAGGGATTCAGGGTGTTCCTGTAGATATAAAAGTATCTGTGTCATCAGCCAAGCTTACATGTACTATATCAACAGACCTACAAGGCTAAAACCTCATGCTAATACACTTTTTGAACCTTCTAATGTCATTATTACTGAATTACAAAGATGTTTCAAATCATGTGCTTTTGTCTGAATGCATGCTGTTTGTTTCTGTTGCTGCTGTTATAGCTGCTGATCTTGTCAAACTTTCTGGTGTTTTAGCTACCAAACTGGTGTCTGGTCTGATAAAGGAGGAGGAGATTTGTGTGTGTGTCTCTGTGTATGTGACACCATGGGTTACTGCACTGAAGCCCCTTCTATACTGCCATATAAAATCCAGATTATTTTATTTGAACTAGATTATCTGGCAGTTTAGAGTCACATAACTCAGTTCAAAGCAGATAATATGGATTATATGGCAGTGTAGAAGGTTCCTGAGTGACACACCAACCCTAGTGATGCAGTGAGCATATGACTCCCCTTTTGCATTAGCTCCACTGGCCACTGGTCTGTTTCTGGGCACAATTCATACTGCTGGTTTTGATGGGCCTTATAAGGCTCTGCTGCAATCTATCTGAAATATCATATTTTCTTATAAGAGTTTGCCTGGACTGGCCTTCATTCTGACTGGCCACAGACTTTAAAATTTTCTCAGGTTGTGTAGGATGGGTCTGATGGTTTTTAATTGCTTTTTGTTTGGAAGTGTGTTGAGGGACCCTGGATTTTAATAGTATGTTGATTTCTCTCTCTCTTTTTTTTATACAAAGGTTGAATGAAAAGTAATGCCTCCACCTTCGTAACTCCTCAACAGGTGACAGTACTGGTATAGGGCAGGTACTGGCTTGTTCAGAAGACTCTCCTCTACAGTTCCATTTGGCAGGAAGCCTTAGCATTGAACAGTTGTCTTGTTAAAGTGCAAAGTATGGAACCCTGCACAGATGGTCGGTCAATGCAACTTAAGCAATGTGCAGTCATTGAATTCTTGACAGCAGAAGGTGTCACCCCAAAGGAGATTCATCAGAGAATGCAAACTGTTTATGGTGATTGTGTTTATGTGAGTATTGTGTATTTTTGGGCGAGTACGTTTAAAGATGTTGAGGTGGGACCATCTGACTTGCGTGACAAACTAAGAGTTGGACTTCCTGTGAGAGCAACTATCGGGTTTCACAAGCAAAAGGTTGAAAATCAGCATTTCACAAGAACGCGGGGATCACATTATTACTTTGCTTGGCTATCGGAAGATCTGTGCACAATGGTTACTGTGAGACGCTGGTTGCGGAAACAGAGTGTCGACTTCTTCCGTGACAGCTTCAGAAAACTTGTTCATCATTGGCAGAAATGTATCCAATTGCCTGGTGATTGTATGGAAAAGTGAATACTGGTAGTAAAAGAGCACATTCTAAGGATTATTTCTGCATTTGATTTATTAAAATATTCCCATCTAAACCCAAGTAATGAAGGTGGAGGCATTACTTTTCATTTAACCCTCGTATCTTTCAATTGATTAGTTTTAAAGGGTTCTAACTTCATGGATAGCTTTAACTTCATGGGTTTTTTTAATTAAACTTTTCTTTGTTTTTAATGTAGGCATTCATTACACAGGCCTGCAAAACGGAAATTCATAAAAACCTTTTTAATATGTGTGCTGGTTTAATAAGAACCCAAAAATGACCCCAGACTTCCTGCATCATGTGCATTTCTTTTGATATTTTTATTTTGTTGTGTATGACTAAGGGTGCAGCTACACTCTAGAATTAATCCAGTTTGACACCATTTTAACTGCCCTGACTCAATATGTGGAATTTTGATTTTTGTAGTTTGAGTCTTTACCCTTCTTTGTCAAAGAATGCTTGTGTCTCACCTAAGTGTCTAGCCTAAGATTTCTTTGGGGAATAAAGAAGAAATCATAGGTAAATCTAACATTCAAAACATTTAATATGCTGCTACCAAACACAAAAATCAATTCAAAAGCACTAAAAGAAATTGTACTGGAACATCTGCATCCACACTTAATCAAAACTGTGTTACAACAGAATTGATAAGAATATTTTAAAAAGTGAAATAATTGCTTATGATACATTTAATGTGTTTTTCAAATACATTAAAACAGGGACAATGCTAAAATAATTTTATTCCCTGTCTGTGTTTTTATCTATATTTATGTCAGTTATCTATATTTATGTCAGCCATCTCCAGTTAAAGTTTTGGAGAAAAAAAGCAACATAAATGACTGAATGTGGTGGTGGTTGTGAGGAGGAGGAGCATAATGATAACAAAGATGGTTGGCATCTGTTGTGGAGTTATGAATGCATAACCAAGAAGGGCCGAATTTAGCACAGTAGGCTAACCCACTGTGCTACAGAAAATCCTGCCGATTGATAGGTCGGCAGTTCGGGCCTGGGTTGGGGTGAGCACCTGCCTCACTTGTCCACCTAGCAGGTCAAAAGCAGAAATGCGAGTAGATAAATAGGTGCCACTTTTAGCGGGGAGGTAATAAAGGTGCCCTTAAGGACTTTGATTGAGAGGAAAGCTCATCAGCATGGAAGATAAAGCAACAGCACCCCACCCATTATTAATTATTTATTTACAGTATTTATATTCCACCCTTCTCACCCCAAAGGGGACTCAGGGCGGATCACATTACACATATAAGGCAAACATTCAATGCCTTTAACATAGAACAAAGACAAGACAAACATAGGCTCCAAGGTGGCCTCCAACTCATGACCTCTTGGTCAGAGTGATTTGTTGCAGCTGGCTGCAGCTGGCTGCTCACCAGCTTGTGCCACAGCCCGGGCCTGGTGTCGAGCATAGACACCATGATGCCAGAAATAAATTGGGAAAAATGCCTTTACCTCTGTTTGTGTTGTCTGTCCTTGTTAATTGTATAATGGCATTGAATGTTTGCCATATGTGTGTTCTGTAAGCTGCTCTGAGTCCCCTTCAAGGTGAGAAGGGCAGGGTATAAATACTGTAAATAAATAAATAAACTCTTTGGTGTTCATGATTCCTATACATACCATGGTTTAGGGGACACATAGGGAATGTGAAAGTCCCGCAAATCCACTTCCTAGGAAGCAGCTGCTGTGAGCAATGGAGCCACTTTCTTGTCACTCAGGAAATAATGCCTGAGGTCCCAATCCTCCAGCATATAAGACAGACATGGGCAAACTTTTTTGTCTTGGGACCGCATTGTGGGCCCGGCTGGGAGGGCTGGGCCACGAACACCCTGGGTGGGGAGGACCTGGGAAAGGACAGGGCCAGGAGGGGGCAGGACCGGGCCCGGATCATCCTCAGGTTGTCCTCCCAGCATAAGGATGGGGCTGCTTGTCCCATCCTTATGCTGGGATGAAGGTGGGACACACGGTGACTGCCCTGATCCTCCTTCCCATCCTCCTTCCTCTATCCTCGGGCTGTCTTGTTGGGATTATGCCGGGAGGAAGGCGAGACAGCCAGCGCCTGAGTGTGCTCCAGAGGGCTCTCAGCCACCACGTGCCTTCTTCTAACCATCATCTTGGCATAAGGATGGGGTCGCTCACACCATCTTTATGCCAGGAGGAAGGTGAGACACACAGTGGCTGAGAGCACTCCAGAGGGCTATCAGCTGCTATGTGCCTTCCTTCCCCATATTTTTGGCATAAGGATGCAGTGGGTCACTGTGTCCTTGTACCAAGAGGGCAGGAAAAATGAGGAGGGTCCGGTCCCCAGGCCTTAGTTTGCCCATGCCTGATATAAGCAATCTCCAATGTGAAGAGAAGTTGCCACAGGGACCCTACTTCTTCCCATTAAGATTGAGACTACTGACTGAAGGGCTTGGGAATGTCAGTTCAGTTGCTTCCAAAGTGACAGGGAATGGATCTATGTCAATTGTATCATCTGCTTCCTCATAAATGGGAACTGGGAAGGTTGGGTTGAGCATCACTATATAGCCATGAAAGTATTGTGGTTGCACATTAATAATGACCTAACAGGACTTCAGCCAATAATAGAATAAAATGACTGAATAACTCTTGTAAACATCAATGCCATGCTGAGAGAAAAGGAGCAGGAGCAACCTAGCAATCCACCCAACCCAGGCATTTTTTTTTCGTGTCAGGAGCAACCGGAGTTGCTTCTGGAGTGAGAGAATAGGCCGTCTGCAAGGACGTTGCCCAGGGGACGCCCAGATGTTTTGATGTTTTACCATCCTTGTGGGGGGCTTCTCTCATGTCCCCGCATGGAGCTGGAGCTGAAAGAGGGAGCTCATCTGCGCTCTACCCGGGTGGGATTCGAACCTGGCAGCTTTCAGGTCAGCAACCCAACCTTCAAGTCACGAGGCTTTTATCCCCTAGGCCACTGGAGGCTCCACCCAGGCACTAAAAGAGGCTAGCTCACGAGCTTGCTGACCTTCTAAGCCTATTGAAATTCCACAAGAATCTATTGGCTGGTCCTGCCAATCTGTCATTCTCAAGCCATCTTGCTTCACTTTCCTTTTTGAAGTGTAGAGGAAACGTCTTCCCATGATGCCTGTCCTCTGCCCTTAAGGAAGAGAGGAAATTCTTTGTGCCAGTATGTCTCTGTAGGGAAGGATTTGCCATCTGAATTTGCAAAGGAAAGTTTGAGAGTTTGATTAGGGAGGAAGGAAGCTAATGGCCAATGCCATCCCAATGGAGTGGTTATAATGAATGTAGTGGTTATGTATTTATTCGTTGCAATATTTATATCCTGGCATGTATATACTGAATGTTCTCAGGAAAGCAAACAATAAACTCATGTCAACCCTTTAACATTTTTAAAACAATAAGGGCAACTGAAATACTCTAAAACACATGAAACAATATCATTTTTTAAAACAAATTTTTAAAAGTTTCAAGGTATTTATGAGTTGGTTAAGATAAGCCATGGGGGGGCTGTTCCCCCACACATCCAATGGACCCATAGGCCACTACTGAAGTGATTTAGAGAAATGAACGGAAGATAATGAACAGAAGGATACGTGTGTTGATGGGAGGGAAGTGGGGGTTGGCAGAGATGATGGCCAGAAACAAGAGGGATACGTGGGCATGTTTACATTGGCCATATGATCCAGTTTGAGGTTAGCTTCAAAATGCAGTTGCTCCAAAATGCATGTTGCCAAAGTGCACTGCAGTGCAGATTAAGAAGAATGAAGTGCATCAAGCAAAGTCAAGGGAAATTATAAAATAAACCCCATAATGTGTTTCAGTGGGCCCTATATATAAACTACATTGCATGATGAAATCAGCACTGTTAAATCCAAAGCACTTTATAGATACGAACCCATGTTGGAATGCCTTGTGTAATTCAGAGCATGGGGGTAGGGGGCTGCTAAGAAACACCCCAAAGCCATACCTGGGCAGTAGGGGGGGGGAATTGACCCCCTTGGCACAGGTAATTGATTACCTCCACAGCTTACTGTCACTTTTCCTTTTTTTTTTCTACCTCATATGCCTCCGGAGCACTGATGCACATCTCAGCAGGGAAATGGAATAAACACTCACATTCTCCGTCAGCTGTCAAGTCATGAATACTGCATATTCTGGTAAAAATACAACAATAAAACAAATAGGTCTTGGCTGCCATTTCAGACCATCCAAAATGTGAGGCAGCTACATCAGTCTGCTCATAGTAAGGCCAGCTTTAGGACACGTGTTCTTCCTGTTTACTAATATGTGTTGTAGTCATATTCTTTTGTATGGTTTGGGGTTTTGTTGTTCTTTTAAAAAGGCTAGTTTCCCTCTTATGTTTATGCTTTGTTCAGTTGATATACAACCTTTTTAGTTTAAATATAGCCAGGTCACCACATTTGGTGCCCACGCTATATATCTATTTCAACTAGTATTTATTTATGAAAGTGAATGCTACAGTAACTCAAACTGAATTAATGTACCATTTCCTTTCCTAAGCAAGAAGTAGCTATATGCCAATGTAGCTAGTGTTGCCAATGTTATTTTGCACTTTATTGTCCATTTCAACCGTGAAATACCTTCCCCATTCCGGCACATCCTGTACTGGGTTTTATGAATTAGTCTCCTGTTTTAATATTGTATGCTTTATGTCGATTTTATCGTTTGTTTTACTGATAATTGAGGTTTTATTGGTATAATTGTTTTATTGTTGTATCATTGATATTTGATTGTTTTATCGGGCTAGGCCCCAGGTAAGCCGCCCCGAGTCCCTTCGGGGAGATGGGGCGGGGTATAAAAATAAAGTTATTATTATTATTATCAACACAACGACGTTGTATGGCACAGCAAACAAGAGAGATATGCTGGATTTCGTTTCACAAAACCACAAGTCGAACACTTCCCAAGTGTCTAGTGTTCTGATGATGTGTGCAGATCCCAGTCGGGTGGCCTTTTGTAGTTGGCAGATAGTGATTTTGTCAATGTCTATTGTTTCCAAATGCCGGCTGAGATCTTTTGGCACAGCACCCAGTGTGCCCATCACCACCGGGACCACCTGCACTGGTTTCTGCCAGAGTCTTTGAAGTTCAATCTTGAGGTCCTGATAGCGGCTGAGTTTTTCCTGTTGTTTTTCATCTATGCGACTGTCACCTGGGATGGCAACATCAATGATCCAAACCTTGTTCTTTTCCACAACTGTGATGTCTGGTGTGTTGTGTTCCAGAACTTTGTCAGTCTGGATTCGGAAGTCCCACAGTATCTTTGCGTGCTCATTTTCCAATATTTTTGCAGGTTTGTGATCCCACCAGTTCTTTGCTGCTGGGAGGTGGTACTTGAGGCATAAGTTCCAATGAATCATTTGGGCCACATAGTTGTGCCTCTGTTTGTAGTCTGTCTGTGTGATTTTCTTACAGCAGCTGAGGATATGATCAATGGTTTCGTTGGTTTCCTTGCACAGTCTGCATTTTGGGTCATCAGCTGATTTTTCAATCTTGGCCTTAATTGCATTTGTTCTGATGGCTTGCTCCTGGGCTGCAAGGATCAGGCCTTCTGTCTCCTTCTTCAGGGTCCCATTTGTGAGCCAGAGCCAGGTCTTCTCCTTATCAGCTTTTCCTTCAATTTTGTCAAGGAACTTTCCATGCAGTATTATTATTATTATTATTATTATTATTATTATTATTATTATTATTATTATTATATGTTGGGGGAGGGCATAAAAACCCTTAAGATCTGTTCTGATCTTGGAAGCTAAGCAGTACCAACCTTGGTTAGTACTTGGATGGGAGACTGCCAATGAGTACCAGGTGCTATAGGCTGTATTTGAGAAGAAGGAACTGGCAAAACATTCTGCCAAGAAAACCTGTGACAATTAGCACTGCCTGTCTGTCTGTCTATCTGGCATCTAGAGATGTGACCTCTTTGTTTTGTTCTTTAAAAGTGAGAGAACATCTGAGAATTTAGTAATAATAATTATGCCAAGCACTTTTCTAGTGATAAGTCCATTACATGTGGACCATCAATAAAGGCAATAGTAATATATAACACTGTATCTGAACATGTCCAAATGCCTTACACATCACATTAATCTAAGTCTTACATCGTCTTCTCCTGTTTTTCCTCTCCAAATTAAAGATCTGGAAGAAGTAGAGAATCCCACACAGGAGAAACATATTGCTGCTTTGCTTCCCCCATAATCTCAGAAGTAATACAGAAGAAATGAGAATGATGGTTTCGTTTCTAGATTTCCCAGGATGAGCTCAGTGTCGGCATCCTAATGGGATCTGTTATCTAAGTGTGTTGGAACAAACAACAGTGCAGTCAAGATCTGAACTGAGAATGAATTTTTCCATTGTTGTTTTAATAACCTTTCACTACTGTTTTCAATTATCATAGTGTGGCTTTCATAACTTGCCAGCAGATTGCTGCTCGGAATTACAAAACAGAGGCTGAAAGCCACAGTTCACAATGAGACCATTTTGAGAACAGACTTCGCTGGGGGGATAACAAACTGTCAATTTGCAACACTTGGAGTGGGGTTACCTGCTGTAAGATCTCAGCATTGAATGATCATACAATATTAGTCTCTTTGAGAGATAAAACATCCTGGTTGTAGATAAACGGCAAGGTCCAAGGCACAGCTTTTGGAAGCAAAGCAGCAGAATCCATAGGATGAAATACAATCCTTCTGCTACAGCAAAACTACAATAGACCCTTCCTCCTGCTTTTTATCAAAACTGGCTTTGAGGAAATCTGAGAACTTTTCCAAACCAAGTTTGGGTGATATAGTGGTGTGGAAGCTGGATTTAGCCCATTTATTCTGGACTGGGAACATCTATTTCTATATACTTGCATAAGATACATATTAAATGTCGAATTTGTCAGGTTGAGAAATATTTTTTAATTATAACGTAGTATTTTTCCTTCCACTGCACTGCAGGATAACCTGGGTTTACTTGTTGCAGTGTCAAAAATCACCTGTGGTTAATTTTGTTTTTTAGTTTATTTAAAGCATTTATATTTCACCCTTCTCACCCCAAAGGGGACTCAGGTCAGATCACAGAACACATATACGGCAAACATCCAATGCTGAATATAACAATGACAAGACAGGCAACAGATAGAGGTACAGTAGAGTCCCACTTATCCAACATAAAATGGCCGGCAGAACGTTGGATAAGCGAATATGTTGGATAATAAGGAAAGATTAAGAAGAAGCCTATTTAACATCAAATTAGGTTATGATTTTACAAATTAAGCACCAAAACATCATGTTTAACAACACATTTGACAGAAAAAGTAGTTCAATACGCAGTAATGCTACGTAGTAATTACTGTATTTACAAATTTAGCACCAAAATATCACGATGTATTGAAAACATTGACTACAAAAATGCATTGGATAATCCAGAACGTTGGATGAGCGAATGTTGGATAAGTGAGATTCTACTGTATATATAGCCTTTCCCATCTTTTGGCACTGGGTTGTTGCTGTCACTCCATCTCCCTGCTGAAGAGCTTTCTTTGTTTGAAAACTTCCTCCTTTTTCTGATCGAAATGCCGAGCCTAAATACCTCCCCACTTTAATGCGGTTCCTATTTATCTACTCACATTTGTTTTCAAACTGCTAGGTAGGCAGAAGCTGAGCTAAAGATCAGGAGCTCACCCTGATCCAGGCTTCGAACTGTCGACCTTCCGGTTGGCAAGATGTACGAGCAGTTTGGTGATTAACCTGCTGTGCTAAAGCCCGGCCCACTTTTGCCTGGTGCATTCAGCCCAATGAAAAACACAGTAGAGTGGAGATCCAACTCTCTTTTATTTCTTCTCTTTGAAGAAAGCTAGCACCCACAAAGACAACATAACATCAACTAAATATTTATACATTTTCTTAAGGAAATGAAAAGAGTCATCACCACTATTTGTATCTATATCACATTAAATCATTGCTAAAATCTCATATATTTTTGCACGTGTGAATTTACGTTAACATCCCATAATAATCAGGAGGGGAAGCATTTCCATACTAAAATATTGTCCTTGGGCATAATTGTTTTACTTTAAAATGAGCTCTAGGTTACTACAGTTCAAAATCTATTTGCAAATTGGGTACATTCCCATTATTTGGCTCTCCTTTCTTATCTCCTGCCTGGTACCAGCTCCTGGTACCTGTTTATACACTCCAAAACAATAAGAGAAATCCAAGGGCCTTCTAAAGGACAATAGCTCAAGCTCATTACTGTAGTCTTTTTATTTGGAGGGGTATTTTATCTGTATTTTGTATTGAACATTTTGTTATCCCATGTACAGGTGGTAATGGTACAACTGAATGTTTACAGCATTTCTGTACTTAACACAAACAGTCAGGAACATTTATTTCTTTTCTTTTGGCGTCTGTTTTTTAATTCTCTAAACCCCATGGATTGATTGCTTCATAACAAATTTTAAACAATGTTAAAATATAACCTCCACCTGCCCACATTTATGTGAATGGTCCTTTGACATTATAGAATTACAATGCTATGATTCCACTTGAACTACCATGGCAGTATCCAATAGAATCTTAGAATTTAGGGAAAAACATTTATTCTTAGCCAGGAAAATCTAGTACCTCACCAAACTATAAATCCCAGGACTCTGCAGGATTCAGCCATGGCCGTTAAATTGGAATATACAGTAGAGTCTCACTTATCCAAGCTTTGCTTATCCAAGCTTCTGGATTATCCAAGCCATTTTTGTAGTCAATGTTTTCAATATATCGTGATATTTTGGTGCTAAATTCGTAAATACAGTAATTACAACATAACATTACTGCGTATTGAACTACTTTTTCTGTCAAATTTGTTGTATAACATGATGTTTTTGGTGCTTAATTTGTAAAATCTTAACCTAATTTGATGTTTAATAGGGTTTTCCTTAATCCCTCCTTATTATCCAAGATATTCGCTTATCCAAGCTTCTGCCGGCCCGTTTAGCTTGGATAAGTGAGACTCTACTGTAGTACAATAACGATACAGTATTATTTGGCCCCAAGAATATTGTATATAGTATTGTATACAGAAAGTCATTAATTGGCAGCAATGGATTATTAAGGGAAAGACATACAAGCCCAGAGCTCAGGCAGGAGTGCATTTGGAGGGGAAATTTGACTACAAGTCTCAGAATCTCCAGTCGACATAGGCCCCATCTATATTGCGATATAATGCAGTTTAACTGCATTAAACTGCATTACATGAGTTTACTCTGCCATATAATGCAGTTAAACTGCATTATGAAATTACATTATATGGCAGTGTAGATACTTAGGGCCAGAACAGAATTTTCCCCACCCCAATCTCGAATACAAATGCCACTTCTGTTCTTATAGACCCCCAGGCAATGTTATTACAGGACCTAATGATTATCTGGGACTCATTCACCTGCTCATCCTTCAGCACTATTACTTTACGACTTATTTCTGAGTCATGCTGTCTTTCCCAATGCAGGTCTTAAATTAGTAATCGAGTCAGGGAAGACCACATTGTTACAAATTACTGCACTTTTGTATGATCATAATGACGGTGTTTATCTTGTATGTGTATGAGCTTTGCATAGAAATGCCACAGATTGTACCTCCAGGATTGCATTGCTTTTGACCCAGTTGTTTGCTTCCCCCATCCCCTCGATACATGCACATACTCACAGAGATAGAAGATGCATGCTAGGTGAGTAGATACTGCTTTCATCTCTATCTAGGTGGCTTTGCTTTCCGGTGGTTCATCCCACAACAAATCTCTTAAAATCTCAATGTTTAACACTACTTTATATGCTAGGATTCTTGACTTTCCACCTCTGTGCTGGTCAACTCACCTGTTGCATCCTTTGGTTGTCATCGTGCATGTGATCCATCCTTGCTCCCCACAACAGACTCCTTGCCCTAATTTCAGTTGTCTTTTCATCATATAGGCTAGAGTTCAAAAGCCTAATTTTCAGTTGCAACCATTTCCTCCTAAAATGTCTATTGCCTACAAGTATGACATTTGTGTAGGACACTTTCTTCCTATTATTCCCGCTGGTGACAACCCTATCTACCAGTAATGCAATGGCTGTACAGTATTGAAACTGAAAAGTGGGGTCTTGAAGGTGAAGGAGAAGATGTATTTGACAGATTTTACCTTCTCCTGCTCCAAGACCTATTAAGGATTTACAGAAGCCCAGTACTCAAATCACATTCAGTCTGATAATCATCCAGTCCCTGATGTTTTTGGAGCAAAACCCCAGATGGCCTTAGGCGTCATGCATTAACTACTAAACAGAATTGTTCTCAGCTCGACAGACACTGGTTTAGGACAGCTGCTTTGGCTTTGCGTGGAGAGGAGTAGATAATTCTATTTCATCAAGAAACCCTTGAGTTGGGAAGTCACCACATGCTCTAATACCTTGCTCTAAAAGAGAATATTGGACACTGGCTGATAGTTGTCCATTATGGAAGGGTTCAGAGATGGCTTCTTAAATATGGGGCTCTGTGATGACCCATGGGCCTTGTAGTCCTGCTCAGGACATTGTAATTCCTGATGAAGATGAAAACTTGGGTTTTTTACCTTCCCAGTCTGAACTGGATTCCTCTCAGCCAGATCTTTCCCAGGCAGATCTGGGAACCTTGCACCTGCAAGAAAGTTGTCTCCCAGAAGTATGTCAAACAAGCCCAGAGCCTACTTCTCCCGTGTTCTTGCGCCGGGAGTTTTGTAAACAACAGAGAAGTTTGGAATCAGCTTCGCGCAGGAGTGCGAGGATTGCAGCTAAGAATGTGGCCAATTAAGACTGCTTCTCGTGAGAATCTTTGGGGAGTCTCACATCTGGTCTCAGAGTTTAGCTTTCGGTTCTGATTCCCAGAGAACTGCTTCGGCGGGAAAGTTAGACTCTATTTAGGTGTTTTACCCGCGTAGTAACTTCGCGGAGTCAATTCGTCAGCCTACGGAGCGAGTTGTGTCTGGACAGCGCGCTCCGATTCAAGCCTCGCTCCTGCTCAAGCCTTGCCTTGCTATCCAGCCTTCGCCTTGCTTCCCAGCCTTTGTTTATCTACGGACTTTGCCTTGTTTCCCAGGATCAATCCTTGCCTTGTTCCACGGATTTTATCAAGTTATTCCACGGACCTTGTTCTTGTTCTTAGTTACCTTGTTCCACGTTCAAGCCTTGTTTCAAGTATCAAGTTATTTCCTAGCCTCGCTCAAGTTTCATGGACTAAAGGACCTTGTCATCTCCCCTCACTTTGCTTGGCAAAGTGAGTGTTTCGGTTATTGGATTACAACTTTGGACCTTAATATTTCTTATTGGACATTGCTTTTTTGGACTAATTCTGACCTTTCCTGAAAGGTCTAATTCTGGACTATTTTCTACACTTGTTTTTATTAACTTTATATATTCCTTCAATAAAGATATTAGATAGATTCTGGCCTCTGTGTATGGTTATTGGTGCTCTGCAGCCTGGGTCGTGACAGTTTGACTCCGCCGCCCTAAGCACCAATTAACCTCGGCCAGAATGTCTACCGGAGTCGTACCTGGGCCGAGCGGCCAGCCGATTACCTACACCATCGACAAGGATGAGGTGGACCGAATCCGTGATAAGCTCAATGCACAGGATGGAGAAATAAGGGGTTTGAAGGAACGCGGAATTCGTCTTCCGGCCATGGCGTTGCCAACCAAGTTTACTGGAGAAGCTTCTAAGGTTCATGTCTTCCGTCGCCAATGTCAAGCTTATCTAGAGGCCCGTGCTGCCGAGTTTCCCCAAGAAGACATCAAAGTGGCATGGGTTTACAGTCTTCTAGACGGGCCAGCGGCCAGCTGGGCGACGGCACTGTACGACCAAGCCTCTCCACACCTAAGATCAGCGCAACACTTCTTGGACCACCTCAAGGAGACTTGGGGAATCGAGGACAATTTGGAGGCAGCCGGTCACAAACTCCGTCGCCTTTTCCAAGGAGACAGACCTATGTCTCAGTATATAGCCGAGTTCCGAGTACTGGCCCACAACACCGGCTGGAACGATGTAGCCCTCAGGGGACAATTCCGGGAGGGTCTCAACATTGAAATGCTGGAAGAAATCTCCAAGGTGGATCCTCCCCAGACCCTCGAGGCACTCATTGATCAATGTTTACGGGCTGAAGTCATGATTGCCAACAGGAAACAGTGGGTTCGAGGCCAGGGCAGTAGAGCCGGGGCAAAACCCCCCGCTCCCGCCAGCGTTCAGCCACGTCCGGTGTGGAGACCCCCACCGCCAACCCCATACCCCAGAGGAGGCGAGGAGGTGCCGATGCAGTTGGGCAATGTGCGTCCCAGACTAGATGCCGCCGAGAAGGCCCGTCGTCAACGCTTAAACCTCTGCTGGTACTGCGGGAACGGGGGCCACTTCGCCAGAGAGTGCCCAGCCAAAGGGAAGCCTGCCGCCCGTCTTGCGGCGGCGTCCTCCACGGAGACGAAGGCGTCTGAGCCGACTGGCACACAGCCGGCGGGGGAAGCCAACGACCGGGTGTAGAGAGGCTCGCCAACCCGGTCAAAAAATCCATCCAAGAGCCGCCAACCGGGGTCCTGTTCCTTCTCGTGGTCACATTATGGTCAGCAAAAAGGGGACCCGTCATGATCCACGCCATGATAGACTCTGGAGCTACCAACAATTTCATCGATAGAGAGTATGCCGACTCTCTGGGATTACAATATCATGATTTCAAGAATGCCCGTGTGGTGCAAGCCATAGACGGCCGCCCCCTCAAGACGGGCCCCGTAAGTCAGTGGTCGGAACCCACCAGGATGTGGATAAGGGAACATATGGAAGAGATTTCCTTCTTTGTTACCGAGGTCCCCCATTTCCCTGTGATTTTGGGAATTCCATGGCTGACTCTCCACGACCCTAACATCTCCTGGTCCAACAGAGAACTGCAGTTTGCTTCACCGTACTGCCAAAACCATTGCCTCGTAGCCAAGGTATGCCATGCCACAGACACCGAGCCCATCATCACCTTGCCAAAGAAGTACTCCGAGTATTGGGATGTATTCAATGAGAAAGAAGCCGAAAAATTACCCCCACATAGACCTTATGACTGTGCCATTGACTTGGTGGAGGGGGCCCCGATCCCGCGAGGGCATCTCTACTCCCTGACTGAACCAGAGCAAGAAGCTCTCAGGGAATTCCTAGAGACAAACCTTCGCAAGGGATTCATCAGACCCTCTCAATCCCCAGCCGCCTCCCCAGTGATGTTTGTGAAGAAGAAGTCAGGGGAACTACGCTTGGTGGTGGACTACAGAGCATTGAACAATATCACCAAGCGGAACAGCTATCCCCTGCCCTTAATCTCGGATCTACTGGATCGGCTTCGAGGAGCCAAGGTTTACACCAAGCTGGATCTTCGGGGGGCTTACAACTTAGTTCGCATCAGGGAAGGGGACGAGTGGAAGACCGCCTTCCAGACCAAATTCGGATTATTTGAGTCCCGAGTTATGAATTTCGGTTTATGCGGAGCCCCCGCAACGTTCCAGCATTTTGTCAATGACATTTTTCAGGACTATCTAGACAGGTTCTTGATAATCTACCTGGACGATTTTTTGGTGTTTTCTAGATCACAATCAGAACATGAGAACCACGTCAAAATGGTGTTACAACGATTGCGGGATCATGGACTTTATGCCAAGCTGGAAAAATGCGCCTTTGATCTACAAGAGGTAGATTTCCTTGGTTACCGCATCTCGCCTCTAGGGCTTTCCATGGATCCAGCCAAGGTTTCAGCAGTATTGGAATGGCGGGCGCCAACTAACAAGAAAGAGGTGCAGCGTTTCTTGGGGTTCGCGAACTATTACCGCAAGTTCATTCCAGATTTTGCCCGCTGGTCCGACCCCATCACTAGCTGCATCCGTGGAAAGCAGCCTTTCCGCTGGACTGATCAAGCAGAGAAAGGGTTCCAGCAACTAAAGAAACTATTCACCTCCCAGCCAATTCTACAGCACCCAAATCCTGGAACCCCTTTTGTGGTGCAAGCGGACGCCTCTGATGTGGCAATTGGGGCTGTACTCTTACAACCGGTGGGTGATCACCTCCATCCCTGTGCCTTTTATTCTCGTCAACTAACCACACCAGAGAGGAATTACACCATTTGGGAAAAAGAACTACTGGCCATAAAGGCAGCCTTTGAAACTTGGAGACATTGGCTAGAAGGGGCCAAATTTCCCATTGAAGTCCACACTGATCATCGTAATCTAGAACATCTAAGAACTGCCCGCAAACTAAATCAGAGGCAGCAACGTTGGGCTTTATTCTTTGAACGTTTCAACTTCCAGATCCATTATGTGACCCCAGCCCAAACCAAGCAAGCAGACGCCCTGTCACGTAAACCGGAATACGCTGCAGGACGCAAGGAGACCTTTGAATCCCAACTGCTACAACCCGAGAACTTTGCCACGCTCACGGTGGGGAACACCAAATCCATTCCCATTGGTTCAACTTCCCCTACTCCAGGACCCATCTGTGCTCAAGAAATCAGGGCTAGTCAGCAAGCAGATGCCTGGGCGCAGGACCAACTTCGCCAAGGTCTGCATTTTCCCTTTTCGCTTAAAGATGGGCTGCTCTGCTATAGAAATCATGTTTATATCCCACCCGGACCGGGCAGGGAAAAAGCGCTTCGTCTGTGTCATGACTGCAAACCAGCAGGACACTTCGGACTATTTAAAACTATGCATTTGATCCTAAGGGATTTTTGGTGGCCCAAGATCCGCAAGGATGTGGAAAAATATGTCAACACCTGCCCAGTATGCCAGCGCTCCAAGATACGAAGGGAGAAGCCCTCAGGGCTTTTACACCCCCTTCCTACCCCATCTCGCCCATGGGAAATAATTTCCGCGGATTTCATCACTGACCTACCACCTTCCTGTGGATTCACCACGATCTTAGTGGTGGTGGACCTTTTCACCAAGTTAGCCCATTTCATTCCCTGCGAAGGCCTCCCCACGGCCAAAGAAACTGCGGATCTATTTCTTCAACATGTTTTCAGACTACATGGATTGCCCAAGAGTTTAGTCACAGACCGTGGATCTCAATTCACCTCTCGTTTTTGGAAGGCACTACAAAAACTATTGGGCATAGACTCTCGCTTATCTTCAGCTCATCATCCCCAAACAGATGGGCAAACGGAGCGCACCAATGCCACTTTGGAGCAGTATCTTCGCTGTTATGTAAACTACCAACAGGACAATTGGGCTTCTCTGTTACCACTGTCTGAGTTTGCCTACAACAATGGAGTTCAAGCTTCTACAAAAGAAACGCCGTTCTTTGCAAACTACGGCTTCCATCCACGTTTCTTCCCCCCTGTCATTGAAACTTCAGAAGTTCCCGCAGCAGAGGATTGGCTGCAGGAACTCACAGCGGTGCAACAACTTTTGCTCCAGCAACTGGACCAAGCCAAGGAGGACTATAAACGCCACGCTGACAAACATCGCCAGCCGGGCCTCGAAATCAAGGTAGGAAATCGGGTTTTCCTGTCCACTCGCTTTCTGCCCTCCCACCGCCCTTGCCGGAAGTTAGATGCCCGTTTCATTGGCCCCTATCCAGTGGTGGCGCAATTAAACCCCGTGACTTTCAAACTCCAACTTCCGCGTTCAATGCGCATTCACCCAGTGTTTCACCGTTCCCTGCTCCTTCCGGCGGATGGTGTGCGACCTGATACAGACCAACCGGCCCCCCCTCCTGTTTTGATGAATGGGGAGGAGGAGTTCGAGGTTGAGGACATTTTGGATTCTCGCTTTCACCGCCGCCGCCTACAATATCTCATTGACTGGGTGGGTTTCGGCCCTGAGGAACGCTCTTGGGAAGACGCCTCCACAGTCCATGCTCCTGATCTAACCCGTCGCTTTCATCAGACCTATCCCACCAAACCGCGACCTCGCGCCTCGGGGAGAGGGCCCCAGTTTGGGAGGGGCCTTGAGGAGGGGGATAGTGTGATGACCCATGGGCCTTGTAGTCCTGCTCAGGACATTGTAATTCCTGATGAAGATGAAAACTTGGGTTTTTTACCTTCCCAGTCTGAACTGGATTCCTCTCAGCCAGATCTTTCCCAGGCAGATCTGGGACCTTGCACCTGCAAGAAAGTTGTCTCCCAGAAGTATGTCAAACAAGCCCAGAGCCTACTTCTCCCGTGTTCTTGCGCCGGGAGTTTTGTAAACAACAGAGAAGTTTGGAATCAGCTTCGCGCAGGAGTGCGAGGATTGCAGCTAAGAATGTGGCCAATTAAGACTGCTTCTCGTGAGAATCTTTGGGGAGTCTCACATCTGGTCTCAGAGTTTAGCTTTCGGTTCTGATTCCCAGAGAACTGCTTCGGCGGGAAAGTTAGACTCTATTTAGGTGTTTTACCCGCGTAGTAACTTCGCGGAGTCAATTCGTCAGCCTACGGAGCGAGTTGTGTCTGGACAGCGCGCTCCGATTCAAGCCTCGCTCCTGCTCAAGCCTTGCCTTGCTATCCAGCCTTCGCCTTGCTTCCCAGCCTTTGTTTATCTACGGACTTTGCCTTGTTTCCCAGGATCAATCCTTGCCTTGTTCCACGGATTTTATCAAGTTATTCCACGGACCTTGTTCTTGTTCTTAGTTACCTTGTTCCACGTTCAAGCCTTGTTTCAAGTATCAAGTTATTTCCTAGCCTCGCTCAAGTTTCATGGACTAAAGGACCTTGTCATCTCCCCTCACTTTGCTTGGCAAAGTGAGTGTTTCGGTTATTGGATTACAACTTTGGACCTTAATATTTCTTATTGGACATTGCTTTTTTGGACTAATTCTGACCTTTCCTGAAAGGTCTAATTCTGGACTATTTTCTACACTTGTTTTTATTAACTTTATATATTCCTTCAATAAAGATATTAGATAGATTCTGGCCTCTGTGTATGGTTATTGGTGCTCTGCAGCCTGGGTCGTGACAGGCTCACAACTACCTCCTTTAGGCAAGTTGGAATTCTGTCTTGTTCCAAGAAGTCATCGACCTCTGTTCTGTCATGCGCTGGGCCTGTAACTATTGTCTTTTGTATAGGACGTATACTTTATGCCCAGCGGGAAGCCAGGGCGCCTCAAAGAGAGGTTCTTGAGGATTTTCCTGAAAGGGATGGTCTTTTGAGTATTTAATGAAATAACAAAGTCTTTATTGTTGAACAAATAATAAATCTTCAAGGAGTCAAATAACACTTCAAGGTTTCCTTAATAAACTGTTGGCTTTTCAATCTTGTCCCCAGGGGACGGGCAATTGGCTTTGGATAACTGTACTTTCTCTGTAAGAAGAAAAACCCCTTATAACCTCTCCCAGGCTATCATATGGGCCTAGCTGATGTGGGACCTACTACTGATTCCAAATGCATCTGGGCATCAAGTAGACCTACCAACCAAGGCTTGCAGATGTTTCAGCTGGGGTTCAGTGGATTTGTGATGCTATTCTCTCTCTGAGGTTTCTTTGGAAACTTTAGGGCTGTTTCCCTCAGGAGCTGTGAGGCTGTGAGCTCTTAGCCAGAGCTTTTGGGACTTTTCCCTTGGAATTTCTGTTTCTGTTTTCTCAGATGTTCTATATCCCCGTATGTTCTTGAGATATAAGCTTTTCTATGGGACGAGCTGGTCTACATCCTATAGCTTAGCTTCCTTAAGTGAGACTGATTTAAAAATGGCTCCTTCCCTCCCAGAGCCCTGAACAAGGGTCGGAACCAAACTTAATGATGATGGACAGGCGGCCTGCTCTATGACTGCAAACATTAGAAGAAAGAAAATAAAGTTGGAGCTTCTGGTACAGCCATACCAGCACAACCTCCATCTTCACCCATTCAGCCAGTCCTGCTCTGGCCTGTTTGACCAGCCTGGAAGGGCAGAAATCTAGAATACAGGCAGTCCCTGAGTTACAAACATTTGATTTATTAATGACCCATAGTTAAGAATGGGGGCGAGACAACAGGAAATGAGAGAAATCTACCCCTCAGAAGGGAAATTCACTCATGGAAGAGTTATCATAGGAAACAGGTGCCTCAACTGAAACTTTTTCATCAATCCTTGTTTCCACACAAGCCAAATTTTTCAAAATCAAGTTATTATAGGGACAGAAATTGAGGCGAAATCTTCTGAACAAGGATAGATATATAAAAACAAACACCACATGGGTGCTAACCCTTTCCTATGCTATCCAAAGCTAATATATACATTTTGGCTGGAGTAAACACTTAAAAATGTACCTGTTCCAATTTACATCCAAATTCAACTCAAGAAGCTGCTCTGAGTCCCCTTTGGGGTGAGATAGAGTGGGGTAAAAATGCATTAAATACATAAATAAATAAAGAACAAACTTACACAACCTGTTTTGTTTGTAATTTAGGGACTGCCTATGCATGTGGTAGCTCTCATCTCTCCAAGGATCCTGTCCACATCTTCAGGCTGCACAAATTAAAAGGTATCCATTAACGCTGGACAAGCAGGAGCCAAGGCTACATCCACTGGGACTGTATCAAAAAAAGCATCAACAAGTCGGAATGAATCTGTGCGGCTTTATCTGCAAAGTGCCATGCAAAATTCTTCACAGTGTGTTGTTGAGTGGCCATCATTTCCCCCATGAGGATCAGTATGTAATAGCCCTCTGATCATTCAAAACAGCTCTGGTGGCCAAATGCAGGATTTCTTTGCTGCCCATATTCTCATCAAGTGTATCTTCAAATAAGCTCCAGACTGTGCTTGGTCAGATTCTCTTTGAGTCTTCCACACTCTAAACTCTGTTTCTCTCACTTCATCATCACCAACTTCCTGGAAAACCAGGGGGCTGGTTTGGCTCCACACAATGAGGGGGAATGCTGAGGAGATATTATGTCCATCTAGACATTTTCCTATTCAAGAAGTCAGTCCAAGCTTCAATAGAATTGCCTGCCAAGAGGATGGGAAAATCCTCAAGAATCAGTAGCAATCAATCCAGATCCATCCAGATCCTGAGCAGACCATCTTAATTGGGTGCAAAAATAAGTTTGATCCAGTGATTAAAGATTCAGCTGACTAATTGCACCAAAGTAATCAAAATAAGCTTGCCAGAATTACATTACTTTGTCTTGTGGTGATGCTTAGCAGAGAACCAATTTAGTTTCTCTCTTATCCACAAGCCTTTGTGGGAATCTATTGCAATATTTAATAGCTATAAAGCAAAATGGGTTGGGTGGAAGTAGCCATAAATTTTCGATGGATAGAAGAAAGTAATTTTAATTGCTGCCTATGAGGAACCCAGGGAATTCTGCGGCTGGAAGTTATGAGTTAGGGAATGGTTTAGATGAAAAAAGAGGGAAAAAAGTCATCAGGATTTGGGTAAATGGAATTAACATGTATAAGGCCTCAGTGAGATAGGTAGGCTGAACAGTTACCAAGAATATCTATCTCCATGTTTCAAGTCACAATTGATCTGGCAGCTGCAGCTGAGATGTCCTCTTTTCACCTCTTGGGTTTAATATTTGGATGCATAAATCATGCCTTTTTTCTCTAGGCATATATTTAAATCATCACTCACAAAACCCCAGTGTCATGATTTAAGGGAAATAAACGAAAAGAAAGAGTGTGAAAAGTGTATTGTGGTACACTTAAGATTATTTGATTAATTTCAGCATGAGTTTTCAAAGATACGATCGCTCCCGAACGCCCCATCACCTTGCGTCATGACAAGCCGTCTCCCTGGTTCACCGGGGAGCTGGCTGTGATGAAGCATACGAGGAGGGGGCTAGAGCGCACTTGGAGGAGTTCTCGGGACGTGTCCGACCGAGCACGGGCTACGGCCTCTCTTAGGGCGTATACCGTGGCTATACGGGCAGCCAAGGAGTCCTATATGACTACCCGTATAGCGTCTGCAGCAAATAGATCATTGGAGTTGTTTCGGGTCGTTGGGGAACTCCTTCAGGCACCTGTGGTGGAGGAGACTTTTGACGACCCAGCAACTCGGTGTCGCGATTTTGCACACCATTTTGCAGACAAAGTAACTCAGATACGCCTTGAGCTCGACTTCAATTCCACCACAGTGCCAGGGGAGGTGATTGAGGCATCTGCTTGTCCGATTTTGTGGGATTCTTTTAGGCTTGTTCTTCCTGAGACCGTGGTGGAGGTCCTTGGGGCGGTGAGGGCAACCACGTCGGCTCTGGACCCTTGCCTGTCTTGGCTAATTAAATCGGCCAGGGAGGGGCTGGTTGATTGGTTTGTGTTGATCATTAATGCATCGTTGGAGCAGGGGGTTTTTCCATCTTACCTGAAACAAGCTGTGGTTCGTCCACTCCTTAAAAAGGCTTCCCTTGACTCCACGGTGCTGAACAATTTCAGACCAATCTCCAACCTCCCTTTCTTGGGTAAGGTGCTGGAGCGGGTGGTTGCCTCCCAGCTCCAGGGCTTTCTAGATGACATCAACTACCTAGATCAGTCACAGTCTGGTTTCAGGCCTGGTCACGGCACCGAGACAGCCTTGGTCGCCTTGGTGGATGACCTCTGTAGAGAGCTGGACAGGGGGAGTGTGACCCTGTTGGTTCTCTTGGACATCTCAGCGGCTTACGATACCATCGATCATGGTATCCTTCTGGGACGACTCTCTGGGATGGGTCTCGGGGGCACGGTTTTGTCGTGGCTCCGGCCCTTCCTGGAGGGTCGATCCCAGATGGTGAAGCTGGGAGACGTCTGCTCAGACCCCTGGCCTTTGAGCTGTGGGGTCCCGCAAGGCTCTACTCTGTCTCCCATGCTCTTTAACATCTACATGAAACCGCTGGGAGAGGTCATCCGGAGTTTTGGAGTTGGGTGTCACCTCTATGCAGATGACGCACAACTCTACTACTCCTTTCCACCTAATTCCAAGGAGGCCTCTCGGGTGCTGGACGAGTGCCTGGCCGCTGTGTCCATCTGGATGAGGAGGAACAAGCTGAAGATCAATCCCGACAAGACAGAGGTCCTCCTGGTCGATCGTAATCCTGACTGGGGTATAGGGTGGCAACCTGTGCTGGACGGGGTTACACTCCCCCTGAAGCCACAGGTCCGCAGTCTGGGAGTCCTCCTGGATTCATCGCTTACGTTCGAGGCTCAGGCGTCAGCGGTGTCTGGGAGGGCCTTCGCACAATTGAGACTCGTGCGCCAACTGCGACTGTACCTCACGAAGGCTGATCTGGCCGGGGTGGTCCATGCCTTGGTCACATCCAGACTGGACTATTGTAATGCGCTCTACGTGGGGCTGCCCTTGAAAACGGCTCGGAAGTTCCAACTAGTCCAACGAGCGGCAGCCAGGATGTTAACTGGGGCCCCTTACAGAGAGAGGTCAACCCTCCTGTTCAAGGAGCTCCACTGGCTGCCATTTATTTTCCGAGCCCAATTCAAGGTGCAGGTGCTTACCTACAAAGCCCTGAACGGTTTGGGACCATCCTACCTCCGTGACCGCATCTCCGACTACGAACCCACGCGTTCACTTCGGTCATCTGGAGAGGCCCTGCTCGTGATCCCACCTGCGTCGCAAGCGCGGTTGGTGGGGACACGAGACAGGGCCTTCTCCGTGGTGGCCCCCCGACTCTGGAACACCCTCCCCAAGGATCTCAGACAGGCCCCTACATTGGCAGTCTTCAGAAAGAACTTGAAGACCTGGCTGTTCCAATGTGCCTTCCCAGATTAATAGGAAATCTCCAATACCAAGTCCTATAAGCACTTTATTAGAACTTAGATTGCATATCGCACCCTGCACTTGCCCTATAAGCCTTATATTTCACCTGTCACATCAGCACTTTTAATCTTGTACCCATTACTCTGGCCCGGCCCAGTTTTATTGTGTTTTAGCGTATTGTTTACTGCTTGTTGTTTATACTGTTTTAATTGTTTTAATTTGCCTTTTGTTTTGTATTGTTATATTGTGTGTTGAGGCCTTGGCCTTTGTAAGCCGCATCGAGTCCTTCGGGAGATGCTAGCGGGGTACAAATAAAGTTTAATAATAATAATAATAATAATAATAATAATAATAATAATAATAATAATTACCATCCATTTCTCTGTTTGGAACTGAGAAAATGTGCAACCATGTTTGCACAATTAACTAGAAGGCTATAGGAGAAGAAGATCTGGTTTCTCCTATAATGAATAGGGAGGGAAACTCAGGTTGCAAAGATATTTGCAATCTTTCCCTTGCAAGTGAGTTCTTATAGAAGCCTTATATAAGTGGGTGCTCTCCAAAGAAGTCAAGCAGGATCACTATGAGCAAGGACCCTTCTGCATTTTAGGATCCATCTACACTTAAGAATTGATGCAGTTTGACACCATTTTAAATGCCATGGTCCAATGCTATGCAATCCAGGGCTTAAGAGTTTTACTATGTCTTTTGCCTTCTTTGCAAAAAAAGTACTGGTAGCTCACCAGCTGATAAATCTCAAGAATCCATAGCATTAGGCCATGGCAGCTACAGTGGTGCCAAACTACATTTAGTCTGCAATGTAGATGCAGCCTCACTTGGGACATCTATTATTTATTTATGTATTTATTTCTATCCCGCTTTTCTCCCAAGAATGAGACTCACAGTGGCATACAAAAAACACAGCTACATAATACAAAAACCCTCATCCCTTAACCTACATATACATAATAAGTAACATTATATAAATACATAAATATAGATAAAATCGTAAAAATCACACATATATTATCTCAATTTAAAAATTCTACACTTCAGGCCACTGAGGTTATCCCTAACCTATTAAAACATGAAACTGAACAGTGTAAAGCTCCATAACTCTGGCCATGTGAGCCTTGAGTCTTATCTGACCATTTTTTTTCATGTCAGGAGTGGCTTGAGAAACTGCAAGTCGCTTCTGGTGTGAGAGAATTGGCCATCAGCAAGGACATTGCCCAGGGAACGCCCAGATGTTTTGATATTTTACCATCTTGTGCAGGGGTCCTCAAACTTTTTAAGCCGAGGGCCGGTCCACAATCCTTCAGACTGTTGAGGAGCCGGATTATCATTTGAAAAAAAATACAAACAAATTCCAATGCACACTGCATATGTCTTATTTGTAGTGCAAAAACAACAACAACAAGAAGAACAATGAAAGAACAATACAATGTTTAAAAATAAAAACAATTTTAACCAACATATATTTATCAAGATTTCAATGGGAAGTGTGGTCCTGCTTCTGACCAATGAGATAGTCAAGTTAATTAGGATTGTTGTTGTTGTTGTTGTTGTTGTTGTTGTTGTGTGCCTTCAAGTCATTTCAGACTTTGGGTGAGCCTAAGTCTAAAATTTATTTATTATTTATTTACTGCATTTATTTACTACATTTGTATCATACCCTTCTCACCCCAAAGGGGACTCAGAGTGGTTTACAAATTATATGTACATACAATATATTATATTATTAGCATAGCACAATATTAGTATTATATATTACTATATTGAACTATACCACTATACTGTAATATTATTAGTAATATTATATGTAATATAGAATATATAATTAATATTATTATATGGTATTATTATGAGGTTATATTGCATTACATTATAATATTATTATCAATATTATATGTATATACAATATATTATATTATAAAACTGAGGGCGGGGGCCAGGTAAATGACCTCAGAGGGCCACATCCGGCCCCCGGGCCTTAGTTTGGGGACCTCTGATCTTGTGGGAGGCTTCTCTTTTGTCCCCACACAGGGAGCTGGAACTGACAGAGGGAGCTCATCCCAGTCTCCCCGGATTCGCACCGCCGACCTGTCAGTCAGCAGTCCTTCTGGGACAAGGGTTTAACCCATTGCATCACCAGGGGTGTGATTAGTCTCGTATGTTATTGGGGAAGGCCTGCATCCATAAGAAGGTCTTTACTTGGGAGATGTTGTCTCAGGTAAATAAAATATAGTGTTTTTTAATTCAAGTTTTTTTACCTGTTTTTGTCAGGATCCTGGACCCTTAGTCCCCAGAAAAGTGGCAATTCTAGGCCTTATATCCAGTCAATGGATAAAAATGCCACAGTGTGTTTCCCATATGTTTCACCAACACTGAAGCACTTGTTTGCTTATGTGTGCTCTCCTCTGGAGTTATTCCATCTAATTTCTAAGTTGCCAATTGTGAATTATTAATGGAACTTTGGTGTGGGAATGGATGTAATTCACCAGAGGGGCTTAGGGACCTGTTATAAATCACAAAAGTGGATGTTGGCAGCATTGCCCAAGAGAACTACAAGCTTGTGTATTCATTCCGGAACCATCCATTACCCTGAGTATAATATCTAAAGAGGAATTATGCATGTAATATTTGCGAGAAAATGAACCAGTAATCTCCATGATAAATGAGATGCTATGACACCAACCAGCCAATCACCCAAGTGCTATCGAGAGTGCTAATTTTTCTGCATTTGTATCATAGACTCATCCATCAGTTGGATATGTCCCACTTTTCTCTGTGAAATGCAATCTAAACCTGCTCTGGAATTATGTCTCTCAAATGTAGTGGGGTGTACAACTCAAGGAAAATGAACCAAGTTTTGAGAAGTTTCTTTTCTAGTAACTGGAACATAAGAAAACCAGCTTGCTCTGTTTTCCACACAAGGTGCCTTCAGAAGTTTAATGAAAACTTTCACGTCACCTCCCAATCTTCTCTTCTCCAAGCTAAACATACCCAGTTCTCCTAGTTGTTTCTCATAAAGCTTGAGGCACATCTACATTGACCTGTTATTTCGTATTCTCTAGGCTCAGGTGGATGTGGGACATGGGATGGCACTTACTGTCCCCTCTTGTAATTGTCACAGTGGTCAGTGGGTGCAACATGACTAGTGTCATTTGGAGTGACACCGGCCAGGGCACAAGGATGATTGGAGAAGGAAAGGACGGAGGAATGAAGGGTGAGTCCACCCCCCCCCTCCCGCTGTGTCACTCTAGATGACGAGTGAAGGATACTAGCCATGTTGCACCCATTGGCCACTGCGATGATGAGAATAAGAGGGGAATGATAAGGGTAGCCATGCAGCGACATGGAACTAGGTTTGGCACCACTTGTCACAAGCCTCAAACCCATTTCCAAGCAGGGAGTTAACAAATAGTCAGATTTTATGTCAAATAGTCCAGCCGAGAGGCAACAACAGCGGGTTAATTCATCAGAGAAACCAATAGCTCATTCAAAGGTCCAAAGCTGAATCCAAGAGAATCTAGAGTTCAAGGTCAATCCAAAATCTGAAAGCGAGAGTCCAAGAATAAGTCAAGAGACCCCAAATCTAAGATAAACACCAGTCTGAGGTCACAGCTCTAAACACTGACGTTGCTGCCAGCAACAAGGTGCTACATTTAAGCTGATATGCGAGGTTCCCAGGTCTTACACTTGAGCTTATATGCAAGGTTACCAAGTGCTACCTATTGCTAGCTCATTTCTCTGCTAATGTAAAGAACCTGCAAAATTTAGCCTTCTCTCTTCACAGGTCAACAAAAGCTTAACCTTTCCTTTGCTTGCTTGGAGGAGCTTGCTTGTGTTTGGTCTTCTTCCAAGCTCAGCTGAGGAAGCTGCTAGACACTGCTGGCCTCCAGCTGGCCCTTCAACCAGCATCTCCTCACTCTCGCTATCCACAACACCGCCGAAGGGTCAGGATTACCTCCAAAGCGAGGTCGATCTAGTATTCACCACTCTGGATTGGCCCCCAGATAAATGGTCCATGTAGAGATGTCCTTGGTTGCCAGACCCTTTGTTCACTTTAGTTGCCTTATTGAGAGATTCCATAAATCTTAAAACAGAATGTCCAGTCAACCATTTCTACATTGCCATATAAAATCCAGATTAGCTGTTTTGAACTGGATTATATAGCACTGTAGACTCATATAATCCTGTTTAAAGAAGATAATCTGGATTATATGGCAGTGTAGATGTGGTCCAAGGCTTCATACAGGCAAAATGGAGTTAGAAGAGTCTTCACTATCTAGCTAATCTGGTGTAGTCAACAATGGGCTGGATAGACCCTATTTTGATTTAATACAAGGCAATTTACTTGGTTGCCTTGGTAGACTCTCAGGCTGAATCTAGACTGTCCTTTATTCCAGTATATGAACTCAGATTACCTTCTTATCCCAAATTATATTGCAGTATAGGCTCATATAATCCACTTCAAAGCAGATAATCTGGGATCAGATCCTGGGATATAGAGAAGTGTAGATCCAGCCACAGGCCCCTTCCACACAATTGAATAAAATCCCACACAATCTGCTTTGAACTTGAATATATGGCAGTGTGGACTCAGATAACCCAGTCAAAGCAGATATTGTGGAATTTTCTGCCTTGATATTCTGGGTTATATGGCTGTGTGGAAGGTCCTTGAGGGTCTATTGTATCTTCTTCTTTTTTTAAAAAAAAATGCTGTGCTACAATATTGGTGAATCACCATTTTGTTCTGTGGCATTTTCAGAGTATACTTTCCATGAAGCCTAATGGTGTGTGCCTCCCTCTTCTTAGAAACATTATCTCAGTGTAGCTGGAGGTGGAAGAGGAACAAAAATATGAAAATAAGACGAACAAAAATTAATAACCAGTGAAAGTGTTTACAGTGCACCACAAGTGTATGTCCAAAATAAAAAGTATTGTTGGCCCAGCGAACACAGGGAATGAAGGCCTGCTTTAATGAACTGGAAAAAAACAAACACTTCAGAAGGGCACCTTGTTTGTGTTTAAACACCATTCTATTTGTTTCTAACCCAAACATTGAGACCCTGAAAAACAGGAGATTAAAATAAAAAATCCCAGAGCAAAAAAGGAGATGTTTTTGATACCAAAACCCTATAAACAAAAGCTAGAAAACACATCACGTTTCCTTATTCTGTTATTCAATTAGGATCTTTTTCTTCATTTTTAAAAAAGTATTGTTAATCTTCATACAGATTGAGCATTCCTTATTCAGAATTCCAAAATGATCCAAAATTTCCCACCTGGCTGGCTGAAATACTGATATCTTTGCCATATAATCCAGTTTAAAACAGATAATCTGGATTTTATATGACAGCGTATAAGGGGTCTAATAAGGATATCAATCGGGCACAGTTGACTCTGATGTCCCATCCACACTGCCATAGAATATCCAGATTATCTGCTCTGAACTGGATTATATAGCAGTGTAGACTCATATAATGCAATTCAAAGCAGATAATGTGGATTATTTGATTTGATATAATCTGGATTATATGGCAGTGTAGAAGTGACCTCAGTTACCCAGAGTTTAAGCAACTGGAACTCTCAAGCAACTGCCAAAAAAAAAATGAAGAAATACTTTAAATAAAAAATAAATTCAAGTTTAAATAAAATCGTAACATTGTAGAGCCTTTCTTAATTTACTGTATTTCAACAATAATAATATCTGTGAGTTTTCTGGGCTCCATGGCCATGTTCCAGAAGCATTCTCTCTGGATATTTTGCCTACATCTATGGCAGGAGAGAATGCTTCCGGAACATGGCCATACAGTCCGGAAAACTCACAGCAACCCAGTATTCCGGCCATGAAAGTCTTTGACAACACAATAATAATATCATGTCAATAAAAAGCTTTTGAATAGTAACTCTCAAGCAATTAGATACTACATGAGATCTGGCATCTCAAGTAGTCTGGCATCTTCCAATCCCCATGGGTGCTGGTTAATTGAGAGCATACTCTCAGTTATCTGGCATCTTCCAATCCTATGGGTGCTGGTTAATTGAGAGCTTACTCTCAGTTACCTGGCATCTTTCAATCCCCATGGATGCTGGTTAATTGAGAGCATACTCTCAGTTATCTGGCATCTTCCAATCCTATGGGTGCTGGTTAATTGAGAGCTTACTCTCAGTTATCTGGCATTTTCCAATCCCCATGGGTGCTGGTTAATTGAGAGCATACTCTCAGTTATGTGCCATCTTCCAATCCTATGGGTGCTGGTTAACTGAGAGCTTACTCTCAGTTATGTGGCATCTTCCAATCCTGTGGGTGCTGGTTAATTGAGGGCATACTCTCAGTTATGTGGCATCTTCCAATCCCCATGGGTGCTGGTTAATTGAGAGCTTACTCTCAGTTATCTGGCATATTTCAATCCCCATGGGTGCTGGTTAATTGAGAGCATACTCTCAGTTATGTGGCATCTTCCAATCCTATGGGTGCTGGTTAATTGAGGGCATACTCTCAGTTACCTGGCATCTTCCAATCCCCATAGGTGCTGGTTAATTGAGAGTTTACTCTCAGTTATCTGGCATCTGCCAATCCCCTTGGGTCCTCTCAGTTAGCCGGGACCTGCTCTTATTATTCTCATATTCAAATATGCATTTTTATCTTTCCAGAAAAAGAGCTGCAATTCCCAGCCTTGGCCATGTGGGGGCGCCCATCTCCACAGGAGTTCATCTGTTTTGGAATGAGAAATCACGTATTATGTATTATTTAGAAAAACGCACCAAAAATTAGGAAAATCACAACAGTAGCCAGTGCTATTAATATTATTATTTTACAAGAACTTTTTAAAAGAAGAGCATTCCAAAGACTGAGCCAGAAGGTGCAGGTTGTTCTTTATTATTAATAGATTTTAAAAATGATTTTAATGCTATTTATTCTCAAGGCTTCTAGTTTAAATTCTATTTCAATGTTTATATATTTTGCGTTGTACATTTTAAATTTATTTTATAGCATTGCTTGTCACTTTTTAGTCTCTTTTAAGAGAGGAAAAACCGGGATATGAATAACAACAATACAAACAAAGCCAGCTAAATGCTAACAGCGTTATTTCCTAAAAGGGAGAGGGACAAACCCTTTGCAAAAATTACTAAGTATGATACAAATTGCAACAAATAGCAAGATGTGTTGCTCTGAGTTTTCCGGGCTGTATGGCCACGTTCCAGAAGCATTTTCTCCTGACGTTTCGCCTGCATCTATGGCAGGCATCCTCAGAGGTTGTGAGGTCTATTGGAAACTAGGCAAGTGGGGTTTATATATCTGTGGGTAGGAGAAAGAACTCTTGTCTGCCTGTCTGAATGCCTGGCTGCTTCCAGCTTGGGAAAATCCTTTGTTGGGAGGTGTGAGCTGGCCCTGATTGTTTCCTGCCTCGAATTCCCTTGTTTTTTTCTGAGGGTTGTTCTTTTTCAAGATCCGCAACCACACCCTTTAATTTTCCCTTTCCTCTCCCTCTTTTTTGCAATCGTTACTTTCCTCCACTTTCAAGCCTTTTATTTTTTATGTTTCTTTCTTTCTCCTCTTTCAAGATCGGTAGAGGGGCGTGGAAACCCCGACCCTTTCTTTCTCAACCTAACCACCTTGAAGCCCCGCCTCTTATTATTGATAACGCTCCGGATTGGTCCGGAGGAGGTGCTAACTCCGCCCCCTCGAGCCTCTCAGGCCCCGCCCCTCTTCGCTCCTCCGCTGTTGGCCGAGGAAAGCACTCGCGGCTGGAGAGTGTCATGCGAGTGCGCATGCGCACGCCTGGGTAGCTTTCGGCCGCGGTCAGAAAAGCCACTTCCAAGCCGAGCTTCGAAGCCGGAAGACAGACAGACCCCAAGGCTGCAGGTTCGAGACCCGGCTGGTGCAAACAACGGGAATTTTCTTTTTGTAATTTTATATTATACCTCTTACTATTATTATAATATTCGGGTGGTGTGTTTTTTTCACCTCTCCAAGGAAAACCGCCGTGCCTTGCTACGGGCTTTCTCCCCCTTGTATTGCTTTTCAGAGCATTGCATCTCCTAGTTCCTCTTTGAGGTTTGGCAACGGGAGAGGAAGGAAAGCACCAGTTCCTCTCCACCTGGATCCGTGCAAAGATCCTGACAGGCTTGCAAAGAGCAGGGAGAGACAGCCGGATTCGCTCCCTTTGGCTCGGGGGTCCGGAGCATCGCTGCTAAGGGGTCCCGCTTCCTCCTCCTCGCCCACGGGCTCGCTTCGTTTGGCGGCTTGGCTTCCTTCCTCCTCCCCTGAAAGGACACAGACAAGGGACGGATCCATGGCGACCGGGATGGTGGAGCCCGTCTATGGACTTTCGGAAGAAGAAGTAAGTAAAAGAAAGGGAGGGGGAGAGAGAAAGAGAGAGAGGAGGGAGGGGGCAGAGGAAGGAGAGAAGAGAGAAGGAAGAGAGGAGAGGAAGAAGGGGGCTCTCCTTTGCTTTGGACCCTTGCATTCCAATGGGACCCCAAGGCTTCCCTTTCTGCTTGGCTTGCAAAACAGAGAAGTTTCTTCCTTTCTCCTTAAGCCTTGTTCTCTCTCTCTGGCTTGGGGATATGTACTGTGTATAGAGAGAGAGAGAGAGAGAGAGAGATTGTATATATATATATAGGTCCCAAGCCTTGTTCTCTCACTCCATACACACACACACACACAAACACACTATATTTCTACCTAGCCCTTCTCAACCTAAAGAGGACTCAGAGCGGCTTACAGTTTGGCCACTACAGTGCCACATTGCAAATACACAGTGTATAAATATAATACAATACAAATCAAAGCACATTTAATATAAAATACAAGGCAAAAATCACACAAAGCATAATAACGTCCAGAAATTATATATATATATATATATATATATATATATATATATACAGTAGAGTCTCACTTATCCAACATAAACGGGCCGGCAGAATGTTGGATAAGCGAATATGTTGGATAATAAGGAGGCATTAAGGAAAAGCCTATTAAACATCAAATTAGGTTATGATTTTACAAATTAAGCACCAAAACATCATGTTATACAACAAATTTGGCAAAAAAGTAGTTCAATATTCCGTAATGCTACATAGTAATTACTGTATTTACGAATTTAGCACCAAAATATCACGATGTATTGAAAACATTGACTACAAAAATGCGTTGGATAATCCAGAATGTTGGATAAGCGAGTGTTGGATAAGTGAGACTCTACTGTATATCTATCTATCTATCTCAAGCCTTGTTCTCTCTCTCTCTCTCTCTGTGTGTGTGTGTGTGTGTGTATCTCCCCAAGCCATATATATATATATATATATATATACACATACAGTAGAGTCTCACTTATCCAACATAAACGGGCCGGCAGAATGTTGGATAAGCGAATATGTTGGATAATAAGGAGGCATTAAGGAAAAGCCTATTAAACATCAAATTAGGTTATGATTTTACAAATTAAGCACCAAAACGTCATGTTATACAACTAATTTGGCAAAAAAGTAGTTCAATATTCCGTAATGCTACATAGTAATTACTGTATTTACGAATTTAGCACCAGAATATCACATTGTATTGAAAACATGGACTACAAAAATGCGTTGGAGAATCCAGAATGTTGGATAAGCGAGTGTTGGATAAGCGAGACTCTACGGTATATACACATACACATATGCATACATATACGTATACATATATACACACCGAAAGGTCCCAGGTTCAAACCGCAGAAGCGGCAGGAGCAGCCGCTGTTAGCTCCAGCTCCTGCCAACCTAGCAGTTCGAAAACATGCCAATGTGAGTAGATCAATAGGTACCGCTCCGGCAGGAAGGTAACGGCGCTCCATGCAGTCATGCTGGCCACATGGCCTTGTAGGTGACTACGGACAATGCCGGCTCTTTGGCTTAGAAATGGAGATGAGCACCAACCCCCAGAGTCAGACATGACTGGACTTAACGTCAGGGAAAACCTTTACCTTTACCTTATATATACACACACACATATATTATTTCTGCACGTTATTATGCTTTTGTGTGATTTTTGTCTTGTACTTTATGTTGAAAATTTTATATATATATATATATATATATATATATATATATATAGAGAGAGAGAGAGAGAGAGAGAGAGAGAGAGAGAGCAAGGCTTGGGTGTATATATAGTGAGAGAACAAGGCTTGGGGATATATATATATTATATATATATATATATATACACACACACACACACATACACACACACACATATACATCCCTTTGTATATCTCTCTCTGTTGTGTGTGCTCCTAGTTAGCACAACATGGCTTTGGGTGGCATGCCAAGCCTGGCAAAGGATGGGGTCCCTTTCTTTGGTCTTGGGCTGAGAGGAAAGGTATGCATCTTTAACAGGAGTGGGCAAACTTCAGCCCTCCAGGTGTTTTGGATTTCAACTCCCACCATTCCTAACAGAATTCCAGACAAACAACCAGCGCCATCTAACACCTCCCAACCACCAGGCAGGAAGCAGCCAGGCTTTGAAGCTGAAAGGCCATTCAGTGCTAATCAAGGTGGTCAATGGCAACATTCATACAGGCAAACAAGAGTTCTTTCGCCCACCCTGGGCATTATTCCACAAATCTATAAAACCCAGTTGCCTAGCTTCCAACAGACCTCACAACCTCTGAGGATGCCTGCCACAGATGTGGGCAAAACATCAGGAGAGAATGCTTCTGGAACATGGTCATACAGCCTGGGAAACTCACAGCAACCCAGACAGTAGGCTGTTAGGAATGGTGGGAGTTGAAGTCTAAAACACCTGGAGTGCCGAAGTTTGCCTATGCCTGATCTATAGTGTAGAATGAATGCAGTTTGACACCGCTTTGCCAGCACTGGCTCAATGCTTCTGAAGTGATTTGTAGTTTTACCAGGTCTTCAGCTTTCTCTGCCCAAGAATGCTAGTGTGTCACCAAAGTACAACTCCCAGGATCCCCTTTGACCAAAGAGCGGGGTCCCTTTGGCCAAGGAATGAGGTCCAAAAGCCCTTTCCTTCATCTCATCCCCGTCTTCTTCCCACTTCAACCCCCTTTTTTTTCTTCTGTAGCATTTCTTTTCAGGCATAATCCTTTAGTAGGGGAATCCCCCTCTCCCTACCCTCTTCACTTCTCTCTATGTGTGTGTTTCTCTTTCGGGGGAGCTGAGAGGGGCACACCATGGCTTTGGGTGGGCACTCCTTCAATGCTTTGGGGACTTCTTTGGGCCAAATAAATCTCCATCCTTGCTTCCCTCCCTCATCTCACCCCTTCTTCATCTTCCCATCTCAATCTCTTTAATAAAGGGACCTCCTTCCCCAGGTCCCTTCTCTCTGTGTGTCTCTTGTGTGTGTGTTTGTGTGGGAAGCCTTGTTCCCTAGGAAAGATGAGGGGTCTCATGCCAACCTGGCCAAAGAATGGGCACTCTCTCAAGCATTTCGTTTGGCCATGATCCTTTATTACAACGATCAGACTGGGATCTTGGGCACAAAAGCTTCCTCAGAAGGCAGGTGTTCAAAGAGCCCCCTTCTAGAGGTCTGAGATGCACCTAGTAAAGTGTTAAGTCTAGTCATGATGTTAAGTCTAGTCATGACCGACTCTGGGGTTGGTGCTCATCTCCATTTCTAAGCAGAAGAGCCGGCGTTGTCCGTAGACACCTCCAAGGTCATGTGGCCGGCATGACTGCATGGAGCGCCGTTACCTCCCCACCGGAGCGATACCTATTGATCTACTCACATTTGCATGTTTTCAAACTGCTAGGTTGGCAGGAACTAGGGCTAACAGCGGGCACTCATTCCGCTCCCGGGATTTGAACCTGGCACCTTTTGGTCTGCAAGTTGAGCAGCTCAGCGCTTTAACACACTGCGCCACCACCAGGGCCCATGAGATGCACCTACCCTGTAGAATGAATGCAGTTTGACACCACCTTGACTTCCCTGGCTCAATTTTATGGGATGATTTGTAGTTTTACAAGGTTTTTAGTCTTCTCAGTCCAAGAATGTTGGTGCGTCATGAAGCTACAACTCATAGGATTCTATAGAATTAGCCATGGCAGTTAAAAAGGTGTCAAACTGTATTAATTCTACAGTGCAGAATTCATGCAGTCTTGAAGCCAAGAGCCCCATCCCAGTGGGAGGGTGGTGAGTCAAGAAAGGCTTCCCCCTTCTTGCTGGAACCACCTTCTCGTCCTCTGGAACAGAGTAAATAAAAGGAAGAAACAATTCTCAGGAGGTGGAGGAGATAAAAGGGCGGGAGGTGGACCCTGGCTCTTTGTACATAACAGGTTCTGCTTCCTTGCAAAGCCAGGGGCTTAAGGAGAACTATAGAGAGGAGTTAGCAAGAGAGAGGGAGGGTGGTAAAAGCAGAGCTGATGTCTTTTAATTTTTTAAAAATGCATCTGATTGGGACATCAAAAAGGAATGGACCACATCTCTGCTATAGCTCAGCTCTTTTCCTGCTATAAGAGAGAAAGACAATTTTGCCTGTGCCTCTTACTGGCTAGTGTCCACTTTGGCACCAGTCTCAGCAAATGTTTTGCATGTCTTAAATTATCTTCCCAGGAATGTTCCCAACTTCCATTAAGATGCCTTGCAATTACTTAGTGAATCAGAGCAAAGAAATGATGGGTGTCTCTTTTACTATCTCTCTCTCTCTCTGTTTGTGTTTTGCATGTATACAATGCGGGTATTCTTTCAAGAGGCGAAGGGAGTGTGACCCGGACATACTTCCTAGAAAGATTTAACTTTCCATTACAAAGATTGGGTTGCAAAAAGTGAGAAAGTGGCAGATCTCTTCCAGCATTGAAACCAAAAAGGATTGCTTTTTAAAAGTAGATTTGGTGGTGATGTTGAAAGCCTTTTTGCAAATAGATGTGTATGAAAACTACTTCCCCCTCAACTACTGATGTTTAATCTTTCCCTTTGAATCCCACTTACACACAAACAAAAACACACCAGGATGGACTGGTGAAAGTGGCTTTGTTTGATTGAGGCAAGCTTCCCAATGCAACTTTTTCTTCCTCCTTTTTAAAATCTCTGCTTGGCAAATCGTGTGCCAGCGAGGATTGAATGGGAGGGAGAGAGACTGGCACAGGAGCTGGGAACAGAGTGGCAACAGGCAGGAAAATATGTGCCAAGTGAGTAGGAGAGGTTATTTCTCTCTCTGTCTCCATATATATTTACAGAAGGCATGATGGAGGTGACTTCCCAGCTGGTGCCTATTGCCATATTTCTCTGATTCTAAGACACACTCCTCCCACCCCCATGTAAACATCTCTAAAAACACGGTGCATCTTAGAATCGCAGGTGCTTTTCTATATAAAAATAAAGCATTTGTTTCTGTTGGTGGTACTGAAATTACTGTGCATCTTACAGTCTTAGAATCAAAGAACTACAGTACTCATCAATTGGATTTTTGTATCCTTGTCTGCTGTTGTGTACATGCTTAACATCCTTTAAATTAATTTTTAGCCCAAGCAAATCTTCAGAGTGGGCACTTTGGGTACATTGTAGTTTTGCAAGGTCTTCTCTAGCAAAGAGTTATGGAGCCTCACCAAATTATAATCCCCATCTTTGAACCATGGCAGTTAAATTTGTGTCAAACCGCAATAATTCTAAAGTGTAGATACATGTTTTGGCTGTCATTGCTGTTGCTCTCACTTTTGTTATGATTATGGAAGAATGGGGCTTATTTCTTTTGTTGTGCCATGCTTCCAAGACATGTTAGATTTATGGTGACCCTTAAGGCAAACCTGTTATAGGGTTTTCTTGGTAAAATTTCTTCAGAGGGGGTTTGCTTTTGTCTTTATCTGAGGCTGTGACTTGTCCAGGGTTACCCAGTTGGTGTTCATGGCTGATTGCAGTCTGAAGCCGGTGTCCAAAGTCATAGATCAGCACTGAAACCACTACACCAAGGATTGGCTTGGAAGCCCAGCTTGCATCCCAACACTTGGAGGAAGCTGCGACGTACAATCCAAATGTATAAATTAGTGTGTTGATCGATCCATTTCTTCCACCTCCACACTGTACTCCTTTTCAAGCAGTGGCAATGAAGGCAAAGCTGTCAGCTTCTTCCCATTTTTGGCTCCTCACAGAGTACTGGTATATTTATGTCTCAATGTCCGATATGGAGGCGTTGGGTGTATCCTAAACTAGAAAGCTGATATAGCTGAAACCGTTAAGATTGGAAGGATCTCATAGAACCACAGAGCAGATCTGTGGGCAAGATTCTGACTATTTTTAAACTGAATAGAAGTAACTGGGTTAGATTTTATTGCTTTATAAAATGGAGTTGAACTCAGTGATATGGTTCAGTTCCTGTGGATGTGGGGCTGTTTTAATGAGAAAGCCATGAGTGCAGGAATCACTGGCGAATTTGGAGATGTCACACAACATTTTTTCTTACTTGGATTTCAATTTTATCATTTTTTGTCCTGACAGTGTAATCCTATACATGCTTAAGTGTGTACCATTGACTTCGGCATGGAGTTTACTCCTAGTAAATAGGTGTCTGTTCTTCATAGGTAGATTGTGAGCCTACAAGGTGCATCTACACTGTAGAATGAATGCAGTTTGGCATGACTTTGACTGCTGTGACTCAATGCTATGGAATCATGGGAGATGTATTTGAGGATAAGAGTGATATAGAAAACATTTCTTGGTTGGGAAGAAAGTCAGATACTTCGTATGTTGACTCTGATATTAAACTTGGTGGTCTTGTTCCCTAATACGGTAATTATGTATAGGTTTGCAGATTTGCCATTCAATCCAATAACATTTTGCCGAGAGTATACCCTATTGAGATAAATGGTGCATACGCTTGCATAGATATGTATAGTGTTCTACTAAATAGTCTGGTTTAACAGTTTATGTCATGCTGCTTCAGATCGCAGTCATTATGGGGAATTTCCCCCTGCTTTTGGAGTGAGTTCCTATCATCTGATGGCTGCAGATTTTAAAAACTGCCATCAGGCACTTTCTTAGTTCTGGGGTCAGACATGAAATTGATAGAGCAAAGAGATTTTGTTACATATATAAAATTCCAATACCTTGCACTTGGCACTCATTCCTTGTTCCTTGAAAAGAAAAAAGATCAAATCAGCTCTTTATTACCATTTTTTTTACAGCCTAGGACAAAGATTGTTTCTGCTGACATGTAATCTTGCTAAATTCTTTGGGTGTTGCTGCATCCAAATTCCATAGTGTTCATCATTAACCATTAAGGAAAAGATTCACAGCTGATAAAAACCTGAAAAGGTTAAATTTTACAGATGCTTTCAGTGTAGGAAAAGGGCTTGAGCTTAGTTTCCTTGTCTTTCAAGAGGTGGTTAGTCACAGGGCCTGTTTGCATAAAGTTGAGTATCTTACCGTAAACCTGTCCTTTGATACCCTTTTGCATTTGGTATGCTTGTACTAAGTAGAGATCAGGAGCTGGAGATATTTAAGCCTTAGCTGCCAATCCAGAAGTGAAGAACATATGGCATGATAGAACTTGTCCACTCAAACAGTAGTTCTCCAGCATTGGTCTTCTAGATGTTTTAAACTACAACTCCCATTTAGGTTATAGCATAATTATTGGCTGCACAAAAGTAAGTACAGTAGAGTCTCACTTATCCAACACTTGCTTATCCAACGTTCTGGATTATCTAACACATTTTTGTAGTCAATGTTTTTAATATATCGTGATATTTTGGTGCTAAATTCATAAATAGAGTAATTACTACATAGCATTACTGCGTATTGAACTCCTTTTCTGTCAAATTTGTTGTCTAACTTGATGTTTTGGTGCTTCATTTGTGAAATCATAACCTAATTTGATATTTAATAGGCTTTTCCTTAATCCCTCCTTATTATCCAACATATTCACTTATCCAACATTCTGCCGGCCCGTTTATGTTGGATAAGTGAGACTCTACTGTACTCCCAAATTCAATGGGATCTACTCTAAGGCATTAATGTAGACATGGAGGTAGTGTCATCAGGTTTTCCATATGTCAAAATGGGACAGAGTCTGTCTATCTTGAATACAAAGCTTTGTGGAAAGGGCGTGGGACTTGTAAGAGAGTGGAAGATGAGTGCTGGAGATATCTCATTGATGTCTCTGTTTCCTTTTCCATGTCAAGTAGAGGCAGCCCCTGAATTACATTCGACTTACAAACTACTCATAGTTAAGAACGGGGGTGAGACAACAGGAAGTAAGATAAATCTACCCCTAGGAAGGGAAATTAGCTCCTGAAAGAGTTGTCATGGGGAAAAGGTGTCCCAATTGAAGCTTTATTACCAATTCTTGTTTCCACAACAAGCCATTTTTTTTTCAAAAACCAATTATCACAGGGGCACAGACAGCAAAAACAAACACTGCAGTGGTGTTAACCCTTCCATATGCTATCTAAAGGATTTGTGTGTGTGTGTATGGCTGGTGATATACTTCAAAATGTACACATTTGAACAAACTTACAGAACAAATCTTGTTCGTATAATATAAAACTTTATTTTTGTACCCCGCTTCCATCTCCCCAAAGGGATTCGGGGTGGTTTACATATGGCACAAGGTGCCTAAAACAACACATAAAATAAACACACAGTACAATGCAAAAAAAACCCACTAGTATATAAAACAATAATTTTGTAACATGGGGACTGCCTGTAGTCACCTTCTGGTGAACCTGACAAACCCTAGCTGTGTCTCTCTTCTCTGAACTGGTATAAATCTGGTAGTTGCTTGGTGGTAGTTGAAGGCCAAGGTGTTTCTTATTGCATGGCCTGAAGTAGCTACTCAAGGCTGGCCAAGACCACATGAGCCACACCTGTGTAAAGCATCCTTAGGTCTGGGAAGAAAAGAGCTTCTTATGAAATGTTCTGGCTCCCATGGAATTTTCAACTTTTGTTGGGGCCCTTAATCCCTTGCAGATGTGATGGTAGGCTAGCAATTACAGTATAAGATATTTCCTTGGCAGGTGCTTCTCAGTCTTGAGAAGGAAAAGCAAGCATCCTTGTCTTGCCAGCCACAACCACATGAAATGAGCCTTAAGCATTTGTATATGTAATAGGCTAGTGTGCTGTAGGTTACCAACATTGGGGACCTGTCTGTTATAAACATGATTGTCCATGCTCATCAGATCAAGAGATACATTGGGGCATTTCACGTCAACTCCATTGGCAAGACTAAGCCCTCAGCTGTGGGGCTTCCTATACAAAATAGGCTGGCAGGTAACCTGCTGGTAGAGGTGCACTAAATTGTTGCAGTGTGCTGATCAGGCTTCTTGGATTTAGATGCTTTTCTACTTCTATAAAGAGTCTGCTCCTAGAATGTGCTGCTGCTGTGATAATGATGATGATGTTTTTTATACTCTGTTTTTCTCTCCACAAAGGAAACTCAAAGCGACTTAGTTGGACATTGCAGGGTGAGATTGGTGGACTGTTGGGTGGTTGTGGCTGTTTTTACTACAGTAGAGTCTCACTTATCCAAGCTAAAAGGGCCGGCAGAAGCTTGGATCAGCGAATATCTTGGATAATAAGGAGGGATTAAGGAAAAGCCTATTAAACATCAAATTAGGTTATGATATTTCAAATTAAGCACCAAAACATCATGTTTTACAACAAATTTGACAGAAAAAGCAGTTCAATACGCAGTAATGTTATGTTGTAATTACTGTATTTACGGATTTAGCACCAAAATATCATGATATATTGAAAACATTGACTACAGAAATGGCTTGGATTATCCAGAAACTTGGATAAGCGAGGCTTGGATAAGTGAGACTGTCAAGGACAGAACGCCACAAGATTCAAAGTAACAGAGTTTATTAGATTACAGAACTCAAAAATGCCCGTAAAAACACAAGGGCCAGGCAGTTTTTGCCTTTAGGAGCAAAAAGGGACAAAAGTAAATGTTCAAAAGATAAACCGGATTAAACCGGAGTTTAATCCGGGTAAAAACAAACTGCTTGCTTCAGCCTAGGTATTAACAGAACGAAAGCCAAGGAACAAAAGATACAAAGAATGCAACTAATTGGCAGCAGATTCCTCTCTGCTGCCAGCACTGTGCTTAGAGTAACTTGCGTCGCTCCCACACACACACAGTAGACAGGATCTCCAACACGAGCAATTCAGCCAAGGATTGTAGAAGTAGAGTAGACCAGTTCCGTTCCGTAAATCAAAGCCAGAAGCAGACGTTTGTAGTTTTTCCAAGTCCAAGAAGGGGGGAAGACAAGCCGTGGTCAGTTCAGTCCGGGTTCTCAAAGCAGGAGATGGCGTCCGTCAGAAAGACGACGGAAGGTCAAGCTAATAAGAGTAAGCACAGGTTTGCACAAACAAATGCCCACACAATCCCTCCCGCCGTCTGACCCTGGATTTCAATCAACTTACGTCACAGCACAGGAAAGCACACAAGTCTTCAGGGAAGCGTCCCACACACACACGGATCCCAAGCGTTTGCCCAGATTACCTTGCCCGACGCAATTTGCAATTGCTCCCAAGCCCCATTTTATGCCAGTTACAAATCTTCATCACTGTCAGCTGTCCTCCTTAACCCGGGCGTTTCCTCATCACTTTCCTCGTCAGAGCTGGAACACCTCTGACTACGCCCAACAGCATCTCCAGCTGTGGATCCCGTCCCATCCCTCCAGCTAAGCCATGGGTCTAATCCTGAAGGTCCCCATTCATCTTCTGTCCCATCATGGCCAGTGGCCCCCAATTCCTCCCTTACCCGAGTCCAATCCATCTCATCCTCCTCTGAGCTAACCAGCCCTTCCTCCATTCTCTCCGTGAACCCTTCGAAAGACTCTTCGTCAGAGGGTGCTGCAAATATGTCTCGCAGTCTTTTTCTCTCTCGCTCCTCGAGAGTATCCGACTCTCGAGGAGTCTTACGCCCACGCCTGTCAGAAACAGAGCCACGAGGCTCAATCATAACACTATCCCCTCTCACAAAGGCCTCCTCCCCCGATGGCGGAGAAGTGGCAGTGATACCCTCCGCTATAGCACCACGACGACTAGAGGTATCAAGTTTCAACAGCGAACGATGAAAGACTGGATGGACCTTTAAACTAGACGGTAAACGCAAACGAAACGCAACAGAAGAAATCTTTTTAACGATAGGAAAGGGACCCAAATACCGAGGCGCAAACTTTCCCCCAGCCTGTTTAATATGTTTGGAAGATAACCACACCAAATCCCCTTCTTCCAACTCCTCCCCTGCCTGCCTGTGGCGGTCAGCCTGAGTCTTCTGCGTTGCCTTAGCTTCCAGCAGTAAGCGACGGGCAACATCATGCAATGCAGCCATTTCCGTAGAGCGGTACACAGGGTCCGAAGAGACCACATTGGTCGACGGCGCCACACCTCCCCGTGGGTGAAAACCATAAGTTAGCTCAAACGGCGTATGCTGACTAGATGTGTGCACCGCATTGTTATAAGCAAATTCCGCCACCGGTAGCCACTTCACCCAAGCCGTGGGTTGATCTAAACAAAAACAACGCAGATATTGCTCTAAGAGCCCATTAACCCGTTCCGACTGTCCATCCGTTTGCGGATGAAAGGCTGAAGAAACGTTTAACTTAGTCCCCAAGCACTCATGGAAATGTTTCCAAAAGCGTGACACAAATTGCGGAGCCCTATCTGAAATAATCACCTCGGGTGCTCCGTGCAAACGATAGATGTGCTTAGTAAATAGTAAGGCCAACGTAGGGGCCGCCGGAATGGTTGAACAAGGAATAAAATGAGCCAGTTTACTAAATAAATCCACTACCACCCAAATACAAGTATAACCCCCAGACTTAGGCAAATCTGAAATGAAATCCATGGAAATGATTTGCCATGGCCTGTCCGGAACAGGTAAAGACGACAACAACCCTCTAGGGCGCCCAACAGGCGTCTTACTCTGCTGGCAAACGGCGCAGCTGTCACAAAAGCGCAGAATGTCTTGCCGCATCTTTGGCCACCAATAGCTCCTGGTAATGAGCTGCACGGTCTTGAATCTGCCAAAGTGCCCAGCCATGGGTTCGTCATGGTGAGCTCTAATCACCTCCAACCTGAGGGCCCCCACTGGTACGTAGACCTGCCCCCTGCGTACCAATACTCCGTCTTGATCTTGTAGATGCGGCAGTATGGTACGATTACCTGCTGAGAGCAGCATCAGTTGCTCCTGTGTCCACACATCATCCCTCTGAGCCTCAAGGATCTGGTCATGTAACCCGAGCTCATTATCTACAACACACAGAGAGGCAGTAGGCAAGATGGTCTGACATACAACCTGCTCATTGGTCTTAAACTCCGGCTTGCGGGATAAAGCATCGGCCCGCAAGTTTGCCTTCCCCTCTACGAACTGCACCTTGAAGTTAAACCTGGAGAAAAACAAAGCCCATCGGATTTGACGCTGGTTTAACTTCTTTGCTGTTTGCAAGTGCTCTAAATTCTTGTGATCAGATCTGACCACGATCTGGTGCCGTGCCCCTTCAAGCCAGTGCCGCCACACCTCAAACGCCACCTTAATCGCCAACAACTCCTTCTCCCATATGGTATAGTTCTGCTCGAAGGGTGTTAGTTGCCGCGAGTAAAATCCACAGGGACGCAAGGTCCCTGAGGAATCTTTCTGAGACAATACAGCCCCCAACGCGTAGCTAGAAGCGTCCGCTTCTACCACGAACGGTTTGTCAACATCAGGATGGGTTAGTATGTTGTCTGATTGAAAACTAGACTTAAGTTGTAGAAACGCCTCGTGAGCTTCCCGCCCCCACACAAATGGCTGTTTCTTGCGCAGAAGCTGCGTCAAAGGTACCGTGAGCTTTGCAAAATTCGGAATAAACTCCCGGTAGTAATTAGCAAAACCTAAGAACCTTTGTACATCCTTCTTAGTTTTCAGCTCCTGCCATGAGTTGACGGCGTCAACCTTATGTGGGTCCATTTTAAGTTCCCTACCTGACACTACATGACCTAGGAACTCCACTTCAGGCACATGAAAGACGCATTTGGAAGCCTTGGCGAAAAGCCCATTAGCCCGCAGTCGGTGCAGAACCTGCTTGACATGTTGACGATGTTCTTTCTCGTCCTTAGAAAAAATCAAGATATCATCCAAATAAATCACTAAAAATTGGTCAATTAGGTCCCTGAACACATCGTTCATGAACCTCTGGAAGACCGCAGGAGCATTACAAAGCCCAAAAGGCATGACTCGGAACTCGTGGCATCCGAAACACGTGTTAAATGCCGTCTTCCATTCATCCCCTTCCCGTATACGGATTAAGTTATAGGCCCCCCGCAGGTCAAGCTTGGTAAAGACCTTAGCCCCTTGCACCCTTGATAACAGTTCCGAGATTAAAGGGAGCGGGTACCTATCCCGAATGGTGTATTTGTTAGGATCCGATAGTCGCAGACCAGCCTAAGTTCCCCAGTCTTTTTGGCTACAAAGAATACTGGTGCCGCAGTTGGAGAACTAGATGGGCGAATAAACCCCTTGGCTAAATTGTCATCTAAAAACTCCCGCAAAGCTTGCCTTTCCGGTACAGTCAAGGCATACAGCCTCCCTGCTGGCAGTTTCGCACCTTCTGCCAACTTGATGGCGCAATCATATGGCCTGTGCGGTGGTAATTTGTCCGCTTCTCTTTTACAAAATACATCAGAGAACTCCCCATACTCAGCAGGCACTCCCTCCATATCAGCATGAGTAACGTTTAGAGTGCAACAATCCTGCCTCTTTAAGATCACTTTACGTGTTGCCCAATCCACTTGTGGGTTTACTACAGCTAGCCAATCCATCCCCAGGATCACATCATATCTAGGCAAGCTCGTAATATCCCACACAAACGTTCCCGTTACTCCCTGCACCTCCCACGTTACTGCTGAGGTTTCCTGGTTAACCACCCCAGTCTCCAGCAGTCTCCCATCTGCTCCCTCCACCCACACGTCGCATGCCTTGCGCACTCTAGGAATGCCATGCTTCTTAGCAAACTCAATATCTACATAGGAGACCGTAGCTCCTGAGTCCAGCAGTGCCAGAGTAGAAACAAGTTCCCTTCCCCCAACAGATAATGTAATGGGTACGAAAACATGCTTCCTCCCCTCAGTTGACTGCTTGAGGAGCCCTAGTGCGTTGGACTCACGTCGCACTAGGGCTGGCCTTTTCCCGAAAGCTGGGAAGGTTTTACATTACAATTTTTGGCAAAATGCCCAGCATTCCCACAGTACAAACACAAGCCCAGCTGCCTCCTACGGCTCTTTTCCTCTGTAGACAGTTTTTTAAAGACCCCAAGCTCCATGGGCTCTTCCCCCATCACCACAGGTGCCCTGGTTACATGCATAGGTGGCGCACACATTGCTTTTGAGTGTTTACGAGCCTCGAACCTTGCGTCTAAACGCAACACCTTAGCTACTAAGGCGTCCCAGCTTTCAGCCGGCTCCAAGCGTGCTAGTTCATCCTGGAGCATATCACTTAACCCGGCAGTAAATAAAAGCATGAATGCATTTTCCCCCCAATCCAGCTGGTGGCGATACAGGTTAAACTTATTTAAGTAATCCAAAACAGTCCCCTTTCCCTGTTTCAACCGATACAGAGCCCACCCAGCGTTCTCCGTGCGGAGAGGATCCCCAAAAGTATCAGTTAACAACCTTTTGAAATTATTCAAATTGTCCTTGACTGGGTCATTTCCCAAAATTAAATTAGTGGCCCATTGTCCTGCGGGACCGGTCAACAAACTCAAAATAAAAGCCACCTTGCTAGTGTCAGTAGGAAAAGCATGAGCACTGAGCTGAGAAAAATAAAGCTCCACTTGTGCCAAAAAGGTTGGCAACTTGCACCTGGTTCCGTCAAAGCGTTCAGGAGTCAAAACATGTCCTTTCACAGCAAAAGCTGTTTGGCTTAAGGCCGTTTGCAATTGGTCTACTTTGGCTCTTAACTCATCCATCGTCTTCCTGACGGGTTTATTGCTGCAATAAACTTTTTTATGGGCGTCGGGCAATCTGTCAAGGACAGAACGCCACAAGATTCAAAGTAACAGAGTTTATTAGATTACAGAACTCAAAAATGCCCGTAAAAACACAAGGGCCAGGCAGTTTTTGCCTTTAGGAGCAAAAAGGGACAAAAGTAAATGTTCAAAAGATAAACCGGATTAAACCGGAGTTTAATCCGGGTAAAAACAAACTGCTTGCTTCAGCCTAGGTATTAACAGAACGAAAGCCAAGGAACAAAAGATACAAAGAATGCAACTAATTGGCAGCAGATTCCTCTCTGCTGCCAGCACTGTGCTTAGAGTAACTTGCGTCGCTCCCACACACACACAGTAGACAGGATCTCCAACACGAGCAATTCAGCCAAGGATTGTAGAAGTAGAGTAGACCAGTTCCGTTCCGTAAATCAAAGCCAGAAGCAGACGTTTGTAGTTTTTCCAAGTCCAAGAAGGGGGGAAGACAAGCCGTGGTCAGTTCAGTCCGGGTTCTCAAAGCAGGAGATGGCGTCCGTCAGAAAGACGACGGAAGGTCAAGCTAATAAGAGTAAGCACAGGTTTGCACAAACAAATGCCCACACAATCCCTCCCGCCGTCTGACCCTGGATTTCAATCAACTTACGTCACAGCACAGGAAAGCACACAAGTCTTCAGGGAAGCGTCCCACACACACACGGATCCCAAGCGTTTGCCCAGATTACCTTGCCCGACGCAATTTGCAATTGCTCCCAAGCCCCATTTTATGCCAGTTACAAATCTTCATCACTGTCAGCTGTCCTCCTTAACCCGGGCGTTTCCTCATCACTTTCCTCGTCAGAGCTGGAACACCTCTGACTACGCCCAACAGCATCTCCAGCTGTGGATCCCGTCCCATCCCTCCAGCTAAGCCATGGGTCTAATCCTGAAGGTCCCCATTCATCTTCTGTCCCATCATGGCCAGTGGCCCCCAATTCCTCCCTTACCCGAGTCCAATCCATCTCATCCTCCTCTGAGCTAACCAGCCCTTCCTCCATTCTCTCCGTGAACCCTTCGAAAGACTCTTCGTCAGAGGGTGCTGCAAATATGTCTCGCAGTCTTTTTCTCTCTCGCTCCTCGAGAGTATCCGACTCTCGAGGAGTCTTACGCCCACGCCTGTCAGAAACAGAGCCACGAGGCTCAATCATAACAGAGACTCTACTGTATCTGAAATTATAGCTATGCTTTGGAGGACATTACAGAAAACAGTTTGAAGACCATCCATATAAACTGATGCTTAACAATAGGATTTGGGAAAGTTACTCTTTTAGGCTGCAGATTTCAGAATTCCCCACCTGGGACACTTACTATGCTGGCTTTTCCAAGCTGTTTTCACTGACAGAAATGCAAGCCATCTATATCCACCCCTCACTTTGCTTTGCTTTGTGAGAAACACAGAAGGTTTACATTTGGGGTTGTTTGCCAGGCTGCAAGAGGAAACCTATCTTATCAACTCTCACATGAGTAAGTTGGTATACTTGGTGTAGGCTGCCCTTCACAGGAACTGCCAAGAGACTTGTGGCATTTTATCAACAAAAAAAGGAAAGACCCATAAGATTTTTTTTTTGAGATTTCCCCAATAGCGAACAAGGACATGGCAAATGTAAAATTTGGAACAGAGTATGGTTTGGTTTGAGTTTCTGTTCACTGCCCAAGACAGACCCGTTTCTGTTGGTTTGTTGACAGATAACACGTGCTTTAGGAGGATATTGTGGTGATTATCATTGCAGATAAAATTACCATATCCTTCTGCCTGGAAGGCAGTGGCTTTCACGCTGTCCCAAGCAATCCTAGAATTATTTTAAGATTTCTACAGTTTTAAGATCAGTAGTTTGCCACTGTTTGCTCACCACCACTGAAAAATTAGCAAATGCTGGGAAATGCTGATTGTGTTCTACATTCACAGTCGCTTAAATACATTTCAGAGCATGCTCCTTCTGCCATCCTTGGACAGGTGATTTGGTGTGGAAGCAAGCCTTTCAAAGGTAGATGTTTTGAAAACTAAATCACAACTGATAACCGTGAAGACTTCATTCCTTCCAGTGACTGTCACGAGACATACGGGCAGCAAGAGCTATGTGATGTAGTGGGTAGAGCTACTTCATGTACAAATCCTGCTCTATAGAAAATTCATCAGTTGCTTTTCAGCCAATGGCTATTAGGATCAAATCCTTTACAGGGCAACTATATGAGGATATGATGGCGTAGTGGACCAAGTATACAATGGTGTCCCCTAAAGGAAAGGTGTTGTTAGTTTTTATCAGTACTGTATTTGGCACGGAAAGGCAACCTAGTCCCTGGCAGGAGCTGTCTGTGCATGTATGTTCCGAAATCATCTGCCAACTTATGATGACCCTATGAATTTTGTACTTTTCTTAGCTAAGAAATATTCAGAGGTGTTTATGCCATTTTCTTCCCCTGAAATCTAGCCCAAAGCAATTAGAATAGTATCATAGAGTTAGAAGGGACCTTATCAGCCATGAGATCCAACCATTGCTCAATGCAGGATCTCTAGCTGGTATCTGTTGACAGTCCCATGCAAGAACTAACCAAGGCTGATCCTGCTTAGCTTCCAAGATCAGGTGGGATTTGGTACCATAAGGATGTTTAGGTCCTCTGGGACTGAGTCTGCCAGGTAATTATAATCTAAAATGATAAAATGGCATTTCTTTGGCCTTTATGCTTCTGTTTTGAAATTCTCCTGTCTTAATGATGCAGAATCAGATTTGATGAGTGCCCTCACCAGACTAAGCATTCAAGATAAATTTAACTGAATGGATAAATATGCATTGCAGTTTAGCAGCTGTGCCATTTGGTTCTAGCCAGATTGAAAAAGAGACTCTGTGTGTGTGTGTGTGTGTTCATACTGTGGGCACTTGCTTAGTTCATAATTCCCAGAACAAGATGATTTTTGACATAAAATGTTTTTATGCATGAGGCAGATGAAGGAGAAAGCATTTTGCAGAGCTATGTTGAAGGCAGAATGAGATCGGTGGTATACGTTCTCAGCTCATGAGCTTTCTGTGAGCATCCCTTTGAATCTTTCCTCTCAACATACTACCAGGGTGAGAGTTGTGTGGTCCTCCACATGTAAATTGATGTACAACTCACATTTTTTTTCATTAGCTATGTTACTGAGAGTTGCAGCCCAATAATATTTGGAGGGCCACATGATTATGGTATAATATAAAACAATATTTGGAAAATCTAAAATCTTTGAGCTGGCAATCACAGTTTAAAAAGTACCATTCCAAAGTCTGAGTACAGACAACTCCATGCCCTGGCCCAGCCGGCTCCGTAGTACTGACTGCTGTCTTGCCAACAGCAAGAAATACACAGTAAAAACATATTAGGAAATGTGATATCTTTTATTTCCCCTTATACTGTCTATCAAGGCAGTGCTGCTGTGCTTCGAGCAACATTTAATGCCACCCTGGAGTGCGTGGAACAGAGTCCAGTGGGTGTCCAGTAATCTGATGATCAGCAAGCACGTCTTTGGATTTATTGACTCTGAATTAGCTGAATTCTCCTGTCGTCGCTCCAGCAGTTCATTTAATGGTTTTTCTATCATATTGTGAATTGTAAAAAGCTCAGGCAGCCCTCTTTCATTGGATTCTCTGTTTCTGTTCCACCAACGCCTCTTCTTAGCTGAAGATGTTACCGTCTACTGCTGTCTTCCTAAAGCAACACCAGCCTGATGTGTTGGACTGCAGTGCCAATCATGCACAGTATCCTCCTCAGTACCTGGGGTGATAGGACTTGTGATCCACACCATCTGGAATATGGACAGATGTTTGCTTAGGGAAAGATGAAAAGAATTAATGCTATCCAGAATAAGTTGTGCCTGCCTGATGTAGTGTGATAATGAAAGAAAAGCAAAGGTGGAGGGTTCTTCTATTTTATGCAAAGTGAATGCTAACAACTACTTTTTAATGATATTTTAAATTACTGGTGAGTGCACTTGACTGAAAGGAGGAGAAAACAATGTTTGTTTTGAATAGAAAACATAGTATTGTGACAGTCAGTTTTGTTGCTGCTGCCTTTCTAAAGTATGCAATTTGCACGGCTTGGTGTCACTCGTGTTGAACCTTGAGTTGCTGTGTGAACATTGTTTGGGCACACCATTGCCGTGACTAATGTTGCACCATCACAAGGTGCATTGCACCTGCCGATGCCTAATTGTGTGCCTTGCGCAATGAACTGGAGGATCAGGGCAGTCATTCGGGAAAATTAGCTGATGATGTGATAGCATCTCCAGGGTTACTTACTGACGCATCCAGAGCGATTACTCAGGTACTTGGCATCTGCGAAATACTAATGTTGATACTGATGTGTGATATTGAATGGAATGCGCCTCACTTATATACACTCTGACACAGCACTATGGGTATAGTAGTGACATGCCTGGGCAAGGTGATCCTATGAGGCTGTTCTGGTCCCCTGTCTTAGTGTCCCCATGGAAGAAAGCAAAATAGATGGCAGCATCGTTCCACTTCTTTTTGAGAATGTTTACGGCTTGCAGGAGCTTGCTGCTGAGCGGAGAGGAAGACACGTAATGAGTGCTTCTTTGACTATAGTGGTGTTGCTCTTCTTTTCGTAAACATAGGCATGCTCAGGGAGTTGATATGGAATTGTTGCTCTTCCAGACTACTGTAGTCAGCCACTACTGGATAGAGCTTCTTCACTATATTGATTTCTGGGAAAGTTCTGCTGCAGAGAAAGTCTTGTGTACCACTGATAACAGAATGAACTGGGCTTGAGCTAATGCTATTAAAAGAGGGAAAGTTTTTTGGAGGGGCATCAAAAAGAAAGGAATATCAAAATGCCTCAATGGTGCAGGGATTTGAGTGTTGGACTACAGCTTTGGAGACAAGGTTTGAATCCATGGAACTCCATTGGTAACCTTGAGCAAGTCACATTCTCTCAGCCCCAGAGGAAGGCAAAGGCAGACCCCCTTTGGACATATTTTTCCAAGAAAGCCCTGTGATAGGGTAGCCTTAGGGTCTCCATAAGTTGGAGATGACAGTACACAACAACCATAACAGCCTGCTTAGATCAGTCATTCTCAGCCTTTGGGTACCCAGATGTTTTGGCCTTCAACTCCCAGAAAACCTAATGGTTGGTAAACTAGCTGGGATTTCTGGGGACCTACAGATTTAGAACCACTGGCTTAGGTTGTACAGTTAATTGCAGGAGACATATACTATGTGTGTGTGTGAGAGAGTTTGTAAATGAAGCACCACATGTTTGCTATGTCATAACTGCTGCCTTATGAAAAAGTCACTGGAAACTTGTGGGGCTGTCTGTTAGAAAGGCCCTTCTACTCCTGGTGCTCTATAATTCTGATACGTGTTGCTCTTTTGAGGAACATGGGAGAGCTCTTTTAATCTCCATGTAGATTCAGTGTGGAAGTATGAAAATGTGTGGGAGAGAAGTGGTGAACAGGTTGTAATTAATGCTGACTGGGAGGACATAGCTCTATAGGAATGTATAAGCCTAGGACACAAAAATCCCAATAAATCTGACAGGATGCTCTCTGAATACTTCTGGTCAGAGCAGACAGGTCTATTATGCTCTGATGCAATTCAAGATTGATTCCTCCATAATTGCCGTCCTTCAGTGTTTTGCACAGAGGCAACTATGTCCTTCTGAGTTAGATGCACCTAAATGTCAAGGCTTATTGGACACTATTAGTTGGGTAGATTTATTTGAGTGCTTTCAGGTGAGAAAATGGAGACATTTTTATCATCTCCTTCGGTCAGAGCATAGTGACCAATAGCTTGTTTTGCCTTTCTGGTAAAGTGTACCTACCCATATCCACACAATGTGCGCGTTTGCAAGCACATTATAGTGTTGATAATATTTTATCTGTATGTGTACACAGAAAATATTTGTACAGTTTGAAGAAGTCATATCAGCCAATAACAAGTTGTCTGAGAAGACTGGGTTGGAAAAACTGTGGGGTTACTTTTTGAATTGTAATGTATGTTATTATTTATTGTATTGTTAAATTGTGTTATGATATGTTGTTTTATATTTTGTCATATTGTATGGTTTTGGGCATGGCCCCATGTAAGCCGCCCCGAGTCCCCGTTGGGGAGATGGTGGCGGGTATAAATAAAGTATTATTATTATTATTATTATTATTATTATTATTATTATTATTATTATTATTACTTTGGGGCAGCTCGTATTTGTATTAATCATTGCTTGATTACAATAGGGAGAAAATTGGACTCTTGGCTCCTTCAGAACACTGAGAGGCAAGCAAATCCATAATACTCTGAAATGATGCTGCAGAAGGTGTCTGTATAGGCTTTATTATGCCTTTCCGCTTCTCACATGGTAATTCCCACATGGGAAAGCGAATGAGGAGTGAAGCCAGAGGAACTGAATTGGTCCATTGAGAGCCACCTGAGTCCCAAAGCTGGATACGTAGTGGAACATGTTGTCTGAAGAAACTTCAGCAAATGACAAAGCAGGCATGGCTACACTCTCAGATGTCATATGGCCTGTGGGGAAATCTATTCCCCATCATTTTTTAATCCCCGTTAAAAGAAGTTGCGAGACTTTCTGAAGGTAGTCAAAAGTAGAATCAAAAGGGGATGAGTAATAAACTAAACATGAGCTGTTAACCAAGCCCTCTTCTAAGAGAAAATAGTGCACATGCCAACAGAAAAGTCTATGGTTTCTTACACATCACACTATTACAGCAGGTTTGTGTGACACTGATGCATTCTGAAGATCCTATGCTAGAGCTTTTGGGCACACCATTGCAATGACTGATGATACACCACCACAAGGTGCAATGAGCTGGAGATCATGCTGATAATTTATGAGAATTAGCAAGTCATGTGATACCATACCAAGGGTTGCATTTTACACAGGTATAATCCTTGGCACTTATGAAATCTTGGGATATGTAATTTTATGAGGTGCTTAGGATTGTCTGCCAGATAATGCTGCACATCTTAATTTTTATGGTGTGCTGCCATAGTAGTTAAAGTGTTATCAAAGTACTATAATTATATAGTATGAAAGGGGCTTGAAATGTGTAGTCACAGAGGGAACAGCGTGCCTTCATATGTATATTGCATCCATAACTCAAGTCTGTGTTGTTGTTTTGTTTTTTGTCTACAGGCAAGAGCAAACTTCACGGAGGGCACCATAGTAGTTAGGGACAGGTAAAATCCCATGAAGTAAGGCCTAAATGCCCTAAAAACACCAGATCCTGACAGATTCTGGGAGCTAAGCAGGGCCAGGTCTGGGTAGTACTTGGATGGGAGGCCATGAACAAATACAAAGTGCTGCAGGCTATATTTCAGAGGAAGCAACTAGCAAACCCACCTCTGATTATAATACATCACGGCCCCCATATCCATGGGGATACATTCCCAGAGTTTGCATAGATATAAAAACCACAGATGATAACAGACCCAGTAGAAATGAATACAAATTAGGTATTCAGAAACAAAAAATCGTTAGAAATAAGAGGTACAGAAGCAGAAAGATACAATTTCTTTTTCTAATTTTTCCAAACAGACTAGGTATCTTATACTGGGCTCGGGAAAAAAAATGAATTTGAGTACAGGAGAGTCTCACTTGCTTATCCAACGTTCTGGATTATCCAACGCATTTTTGTAGTCAATGTTTTCAATACATCATGATATTTTGGTGCTAAATTCGTAAATACAGTAACTACTACATAGCATTATTGGGTATTGAACTACTTTTTCTGTCAAATTTGTTGTTAAACATGATGTTTTGGTGCTTAATTTGTAAAATCCTAACCTAATTTGATGTGTAATAGGCTTTTCCTTAATCCCTCCTTATTATCCAACATATTCACTTATCCAACGTTCTGCCGGCCCATTTATGTTGGATAAGTGAGACTCTACTGTACTTCAGTAGAGTTGAATGAGCAAAACTGTATAGAGAGTAGATGATAGGCTAACAGCGGAAACATCCAGCAACCTTTTTATACTATGTAATTATAGCACTATGAATCTATCTTTAATTGCCGTGGCAACATCCTCTGGAATTTATCACCTGGTGAGGCACTTGAGCTCTCTGGCTGGGAACTCTAAGTCCCATTACCTAAACTGCAAATCCTAGGATTCCATAGGATATTGCTTAGGGAATCCTGGGATCATAGGGTTGTGTTAGTGTGAAAGAGCCCCTTGATCCAAAAATAGTTTTCTTGGCTGTCCACCCCAGCCCTCCACTGAGCTTACCAATACTGGGCAAAAAAGTGAAACAAGCATTCACCAACTTTGATAGGGACTGCATATCAAGCTGAAATTACCTGATCTTGGAAGCCCAGTCGTGGTTAATATTTACTGGGATACCACCAAGGATTACCTGGATAGAGAGAGGTGAAATGGTGAAACCCCAGTGCTGTCATTATTAATACTACTGAGCAAGATGGACCAATGTTCTGATTCTGTAAAGGGGAGCTTTCTCTAAACCCATGTTTTGACATTTAGGCGTTAAGGCACTTAAGGTACATCCACACTATAGAATAGATGCAGTTGATGCCACTTTAACTGCCATGACCCTATGTTATGTAATCCTGGGATTGTACCTTGGTGAGGATACAGCACCCTTTGGCAGAACAACCTAAAGACCTTGTAAAACATAGCATTGAGCCATAGTGGTTAAAGTGGTGTCAAACCACCTTAATTCTACAGTGTAGATGCATCTTTAGAACCATTCCCTGTAAAACTGAGCTTGCGTTTATTCAGACTGTGTGTGAATATGTGTGTGTGTTTTCCTCCATGTGTCATTCCCATTTATACACCAATAAATGTTGCTTGGAAATAATGAATTGAAGTATTTTCAGTCTTTGATCAAGATTCTCATCTTGAGGGAAAGAATACCCGTTTTACTTGCATGTACTTAATAAGCAAATGGCAAAATTGTATGTGTCAAGGATGCGAGTGATTATGTATAATAGTGCTTATTCTCTTGCTGTGACATAATAACAAAATTGCTAGTTTGTAGTTGTCTCCAAAGTACAGTAATTCTGGATTTTACAAAGCTTTCCCTTTCAAAGCTGCTTTTAATGAATAATCTGCAATTGCCTCTTAGCAGAGACATACGTGGAATGTGTAGCAAATGGTTGTCTATGAAGTCCTCTTCTAATCTCTGTGTTACCCAGCATCACTTGCTGCTCTGATAAACAATTGCTGAGGTCAAACATGTAAATCATAGTATAGGGGCTCATATAGAAGGTTGTAAATACAGAACAGGATTGGAGTCACTTGGCTCTCCAGACAACGGTTGATGACAAATCCCACCATATTCACCATAGTTTTGTTAGGGGAAGTATGGTCCAACATGGAAGGCTGTATAAGTTTGGCTTAAATATACTTTATTGTTAATGTCGTTAACTGCTTAGAACCGGAAAAGATTTGAAAATGGCAAACTATTGCCAAAGGATACTTTGACTGGAGTCCTGTTGGTTAGTCCCAAGTAGTATCCATTGTTGAACGGTAAGTCAACACATAGAGAAATTCCTAGAATCATAGAATAATAGGGTTGGAAGAGACCTCATGGGCCATCCAGTCCAACCCCCTGCCAAGAAGCAGGAAATTGCATTCAAAGCACCCCCGACATGGCCATCCAGCCTCTGTTTAAAAGCCTCCAAAGAAGGAGCCTCCACCACACTCTGGGGCAGAGAGTTCCACTGCAGAACAACTCTCACAGTGAGGAAGTTCTTCCTGATGTTCAGGTGGAATCTCCTTTCCTGTAGTTTGAAGCCATTGTTCCATGTCCTAGTCTGCAGGGCAGCAGAAAACAAGCTTGCTCCCTCCTCCCTATGACTTCCCCTCACATATTTGTACATGGCTATCATGTCTCCTCTCAGCCTTCTCTTCTGCAGGCTAAACATGCCCAGTTCTTTAAGCCTCTCCTCATAGAGCTTGTTCTCCAGACCCTTGATCATTTTAGTTGCCCTCCTCTGGACACATTCCAGCTTGTCAACATCTCCCTTCAGCTGCGGTGCCCAGAATTGGACACAGTATTCCAGGTGTGGTCTGACCAAGGCAGAATAGAGGGGGGAGTATGACTTCCCTGGATCTAGACGCTATACCCCTATTGATGCAGGCCAAAATCTCGGCATTTTTAGCTGCCGCATCACATTGTTGGCTTTGATTCACTGGCTCTTTATGTGGATTTAGGTCTATATTTGTTCAGTGGTCCTCAACCTTTGGTCCTCCAGTTGTTTTTGGACTTTAACTCCCAGAAATCCCAGCCATTTTACCAACTGTTAGGAATTGTGGGAGCTGAAGTCCAAAACACGTGGAGAACCAAAAGTTTGAAATACCTGCTCTATATCAATACTAATCAATCCAATGCCTTCCAGATGTGTTGAATTGCACTTCCCTTGTTCCTTGACTATTGCTCATGCTGATTGGGTTTTATGGAAATGGTTGTCCCAAATGCTTGGTGGAAACTTGGCTACCCTTCTTGATTTCTCATGATTTGTTAGTCTCTATGAGAATTACATTGCAGTATATGGATGCAAACTTTGAGCTGTGCTAAAGGCCAAACTAGGACCCCAAGGATCTGTCACAGACTGCTTCTGGCTTGAAAGAGGCAAAAACATCTTGACGTGCACTAGTTTTTGTTTTTGCTGCAGAACAGATATACTTCTGGAAACATCCCTTCGAAAAACAGTGTGATGGTGATCCTTAACCTTTCTAAAATATGTATGGGAGTTCAGTCCAATGAAGTGAATATGAAATACATATGTGATATCAAGGGACTTGCTTTCTCACAGCTGTTACATAGTTTATTATTCAAATATGATATTCAGACTATTTGTGCCTTCTCTCTTCCCCTTTTATCCTTCTACTGCAGCCAAAGAGGAGAAAAGAAGCCTTTGCTTCTGTTTTCACCTAATTTGCCTTGTACCAGTCCAGACAAACCATAATTAGTGTTAACTGTGGTTTACTTCGGTAGACCATTTTGGAATTAAAGAAACAAGCCAGCTTCAAACCTGTTGTATAATCATGATTCATTTCCCTAAATAGCAACATTTGGATAAGAATAAAGTAAAAATGCATTGGACAAAATGCAAGAGATTAGGAATATACAGTAGACTCTCACTTATCCAACATAAATGGGTCAGCAGAACGTTGGATAAGCAAAAATGTTGGATAATAAAGAAGGATTAAGGAAAAGCATATTAAATGTCAAATTACATTTATGAGTTTACAAATGAAGTACCAAAACATCATGCTTTAGAACAGATCGACTGAAAAAGCACTTCAGTACACGGTAATGTTATGTAGTAATTACTGTATTTACGAATTTAGCACCAAAACATCACAATGTATTGAAAACATTGACTACAAAAACGTTCACTACTAAAAACTGATTACAAATAAAGATATAACTGCTGCCTAGAGAAACAGCTGTGGATCCGGGCGGGAGGCAGACTCTGTTGGATAATACAGAATGTTGGATGAGCAAAGGTTGGATAAGCGAGACTGTACTGAAGCAGCAAAAAGGCCATTCTAGAAGATGACAGAAGAGTAAACAAACAAACCTAAGGAGAACTCATGCTCATTCCTGTAGTCTTAAAATGTGATTTTGGTAGTGTCCAAATACAGTCAATTTATTTTCCTACAAATTTTTATTCTCTTCTTCATCTTCTACTGCCAATTCTGTGTGTGTGTGTGTGTGTGTGTGTGTGTGTATTTGTGTATATATGTATGCTGTGTGTGTGTATATATATATATATATATACACACACACACACACACACACATACAGTATACATATGCTGTCCTTTTCAGTGTTGATACTCAGCAGTCTGGCAAAAGAAGGTAGCAACCCATCCTCCCTTGATGGAATCATTGGCTACCAAACAAAGCATTAGATAAGCCATGGGGTTAAACGCTTGCGGAAATTAATCTTCACAGTATAAAGTGATGCTAAATGTCTTTCTGATACGTTTTCCTCATGGAAGCAGTATCGGCCGCTAAGCTGAGTCTGCCACACACTGAGTACAACAGCATTCCTGTCTCCTGGCATGTGGCACAGCCAAGCCATCTAACCTTTCTCTTGTATTTCTTTAAAAAGAGAGGTGCGGGAGAGAAATAACACTGCAACTTAGAAAAGAAAAGAAAGAAGAATGCTCAAAATAGACCGTTATGTTTACAAAACTGTACCTTGACATTTATCATCACAGATATGTATATATAACATGACGATGAGGTTGCCTAGCAGCAATTCCTACTCAAAATCATGGAAACGAGCAAGGCCTCAAGCATAAAAAAATAACAATTCAGAAGCCGTTGCAGGAGTTAGCAGAGTATAAGCAAGCTATAAATAAAATGCACACTCATCTCGACTTGGAATCCGATGTTTAAAAATATTTTAAAATCTAATCAAAGCTGAAAAGGTATGTATTGTTCATCCTTGCTACCCACAAGCTTTCATAATGGATCAAGATAGGGATGCATATATGTGTACATATGCATATATTTAATAACAGAAAACAAGGGGCAGCCTCTCATCAGGAATGAGTGTGGGCAGAGATCCAATTTTAAGGGGAAAAAAATCAAGGCCTTGCAAACCATCCAATAACTCCTCCATTTTTTTCTCATTTGGCCCTTGGGTTGGCTACTAGAGAGCCAGGTGGTGTGTCTGTAATGGTCTGTGCTTGTGATGTTATGGGTTGTTGGTATAAATGACAACAATAACAACAACAATATGTAGTATGCATGTTTGGGTTTAGGTGTGAACTGTATATTAGAGGTAGTAGGGAAAGGACCTTTTTGGAGAGGGTGAGAGAAAAATGCATCCAGCTAAAATATACGTATATGTATGTATGTGAATTCAAATGGCCCATTGACTTACGGCAATGGCCTATTGACTTACGGCAACCTCAAAGATTTCATAATGTTTTCTTAGGCAAGGAATACTCCAGAGTTGGTTTGTTGGTTCCTTCCTCTGAAATACAGTTTACAGTACTTGGCACTTATTGGTGGTTTCCCTGCTTAGCTTCAAGATTAGATAAATCTACTGCCGTTAAGTGACTACTGCTACAGTAGCCTTTGTGTGGGATTTTGATATTGCAAGCATTATTCTTTCGAGGATTTTTCATATAATTTTTTTAAGTTTGTTTAAAAAGATGAAATGGAAATTTTTCATTAGTCCTTCCACCAATGGCCATCTGGGAAATATGTGACAAGTTGTGTCTTCTTAAGGAGTAATCAGCAGAAGAGAGACTATATTCTAGTCTTGCAGTTTGGTATAAAAGTTAATTAGTTGATGGTTGTGTCTAGTGGAGACAGGAAGCGAAGAAATTGGATTCTTCAAATTCTATTAGTCTTTAAACTAAAATTACATTTCATAAAGGTCCTTCTTATGACAAATGAGACTCCCTAGGGATCATCACTCCTGTATGTTTTGAGTGCACAGACACTCACAGGTCTGTGCACTCAGATGAAGTGCTTCTGAAGCCTTCTTCCCTCTGGGGAAAGAGCCAGCATGGTGTAGTAGTTTGAGTGTTGGAATACAACTTTGGAAGTCCAGGTTCAAATCCTGGTTTGGCCATAGATACCCACTGGGTGGTCTTTGGATGAGTCATGGACTCTCAGCTTCCCAAAACCCGTGATAGTTTTGCATTAGGCTTGCTGTAAGTCAGAAATGACTTGAAAGAACACAGTGTACTTCCTTCCTTCAAATTTTTGGGGAGTAGTTGATTGAATGCTTTTCAGTCCTTCTTGGAAAATGGGAGTCTTCTTGTCAATTATTGGAGCAGACAGAGAACTACAGGTATACGCGCCTTTGACAAATAATAAAAACATTATATAATATTTTAGATCCATTTCACCCATGCAGGTAACAAGTAAACCAAGATAAATAACCACAAAAAGTTGGGCTGAATAGAATTCCAACAGCTCATTAAATAGATTACAAATTCATAGAAAACAACTGCAATCTTAGCATGTTGAAATGAAACCCTAAATGAAGTAAGGTATATATTTATTCTCTGTGTGTATGTTGGCAAAGTCTATGCATGTTGGCTATTTACCTTGGTTGATTTGTTTTCTGCACAGGGTATATTTACATTGTTTGAAATTTTATGTTCTGCTTATATAGTCTGTTGGAGACATGTTTGTTTATAATGGCCCAGTTACAAAGCAAAACATAAGAAATGATTGCTATTAATATCAGCACTGACAAAAGTTCTGATCCAACAGAAAATAGAATACAATCAAGAGAGATGCAACAATTTGTCATCACTTTCAAAGAACCAGTCATTTTAATCTGTGTCAGTATAAAAAAAGAAAAGAAAAAGAGCCTTGTGGGACCCGTAAGATTACTGGATTTGTTTTAAATCCATTTCTTCATAATGAGTATGGTTTTCAAGCCTCAGGTATATAGTCCATTATACAGGTTTTTTATCATGTCAGAAGTGACTTGAGAACATATTGCAAGTTGCTTCTGGTTTGAGAGAATTGGCCTTCTACAGAGACTTTGCTCAGGGGATGCCTGGATGTGTTACCATCCTGCTGGGAGGCCTCTCTCATGTCCCCACAAGATATTGCTGACAGATGGGAGCTGACCCCATCTCGTGGATTTAAACCGGCAACCTTCAGGTCAGCAACCCAACTTTCAGGTCAACAGTCCAGTCAGCATAAGGGTTTAACCCATTGCACCACCACAGCTCCCATTATACGGGTATGGAGGGTGGGATAGGAGCATAAATGGGATATAGAAAATTATGGTAGCATTATAGATATACCTCATAAACCTTCCAAGTGATGATTTAGAATAAACCTGGCATCTATAAACTAATATACAAGGCTGTGAAGCTGTTAATTTGCCTCTGACATGATAGATTTGTTTTGCTTTCAGGAAAGTTTTGTTTTGTTGAGATGAGTGTTTTTCTGTGCGTGTGAAGAAAAATTTTGGCTACATACACAGCTGATGCATCCTAGGAAGCTATTGTCTGTGTTCAATCCTCCGTTAATAGTCTGAAATTTATGAATAGATGCAAATTCAACTACAGCACAGTTTGCTCTGCAGATTTCTTCATAGCAGAGATCACCGGGGTTTTGTTTAAAACTTGCTGTAAAGCACAACATTCTTGGATGCTCTTTGTAATAATATTATAGCCAGTTATGTTCTCTAGGGTTTGTGGTGCAGGACCCCCTTGACAATAAAAACCTCAAATAATGTTTTTTAAACCTGAGAGAACATCTCTTTTTTAGAATTCTCAGTGCCTCTTAAAACCTGATTGTGTGTTCCTGAATGGCAGGAGGTTGGGCTGGATGGCCCTTGTTGTCTCTTACAAATCTATGAAGCTGCAAACCTCGGAAGATGATAGGATACTGCTACGGCAGTTAAAGTAAACTCATGCCTAAAAGTAGCAATGTGATGTGAAGTAGGGCTCTTGTCACTTTAATCCTGAACAGATGTGGTGCCATAAAGTTATGCTGTGTCCGATGGTGAGCATGTCAAGTATGGCAGCCTTAGTTCTTGATTTTCCTTGCTGTGCAAATTGTAGAAAGTGGTACTCTATTCCTCGTACATGAGTTTTCCAGAAAAAGCAGCACTGGAAGATTTTTCTAGTGCTCTAAATAATGTGACCTGATGTAGCACATTCCATTTGAATGTTTTATTCAAGTATTTTCTGAGCTTTATATGGAAATTATTTCATCAGAATATTTGTAGCAATGTAAAGAGGAAATTGTATATACTTCCTTTGTTTAACAAAAAATGTCTACACCATGAGGAATACTATTTTTAGGACACATGCTATGTATACCCATGTATAAGTCAATTTCATATATAAATTGAGGGCAGATTTTGAGGCCAAAATTGAATTTTGATGCGGCCCATGGTGGGTTGAGAGTCATTCCATGGAGAGGAGAAAGCACCCTCAGGGGCCATTTGCCATTGCCATTTTTCCACCCAGGCATTCAAATAGGTCAAAAGTGGCACCACAGCAGAAACAATAGAAGGAGTTGGTGCTTCTTGTAGGTTCCTTTTTTGGATGAGAGTTAAGGTACAGTACTTATATTGACCCATGGATAACTTGACCCAGGGTTTTGGTACTGATTTGGTATTGATTTTTTAACTAAAATGTTATACTTATAGTGCCAATTTCATTTCCATTTGAGAAAAATTATTCAACTTGAGTATTCCATTCTCCTAAATGGTGGATCTGAGACTGTGGATATGCGCAACTTAACACATTTTGTCTCAATAACTTGTTTTTGGGATTGATTAAAATTTTGCAAAACTGAAACAAGATCAGCAGTATGTTTGTTTGTTAATCTATTCTGAGCATTAGGGTTTTCCAGTGCTTCGCTCCTTAAAAGGATAACTAGACGTTCATTTCATATATCAGTGGTTCTCATCCTGTGGGTCCCCAGGTATTTTGGCCTACAATTCCCAGAAATCCCAGCCAGTTTACCAGCTGTTAGGATTTCTGGGAGTTGAAGGCCAAAACATCTGGGGAATCACAGGTTGAGAACTACTGTCATATGTGCCATATGTCATATGCCCATCTAACATGATCGATTGCTACAAAACAGCCCAAACAACTGTGGATAAATATGACATGGGAAGTTTTCCATGGAAGAATATAGCATTGGAAAATTACCCCCAACGAACATATTATTTCTGTATCCATTAACTACAATTGTTACACTTAGTTTCCAGCTTAGAACCAAGAATATATCCAGTTTGCCAGGTGACCAGCTTTAGAAAATAGGGATTTTTCCTGCATTGCCTAATGTAGTGTAAAGGACCTTCAGGTAAACATGTCTGACAGTGCAATCTCCTCCTAAAGTTACATACATTGCATTTAATGAAAAGTTGGATTGTGCCCTAAGACACTACAAAACATGATTTCCCCCCTACTTTGCAGTATATAAAGGTAATGTCGATATCCTACATGGTTGAGCAACTACAGGAGTCTACATGGACTAGCCTGAATGTCACAAAAGAATTAAAAAATGAGCAAATAAAATACTATTTCTGGCTTTGATTTTTGCTATTAAGCAGTTTGTTGTGGAGGTGACAGAAACCTATTTAAAAAGCTAAAATGAATCTCTTTAAGATTTCCAGGAGAGGTAATTCAATCTTTTATGGGCCGGGAAAGGGGGAGTCTTGAGAGTTTAAAGGAGATAACTGGAAAAAGAAAGGAAGGGAGGGAAGGAAGGAGGGAGGGAGGGAGGAAACAAAATAGTAAACAACCATGGTTTGACATTTTCCCATCTAGACTAAACCTGTGAAACTAACCAAGAGGCAAATCCACATTGCACAGCCATAGCAGTTCACTGTCACATTAGCAGCCATGACTCCATATTGTGGAATCTTGGGGTTCATATTTTGCTGAAGGATTTAGAATTTCTTGCACTGGAAACAGTAGTCTTCTCCCCTGAACTGCCATTCCCAAGGCACTCAGGGTGCCTGACTCCACTAGAAAATTAAATTAATTCACTCATTACTCTCTCCCTTTTTAGGATACGTTAGTCCCTTTTAAATATCTTACTAAACAATAAATCCCAAGACTTTTTAGGATTAAGCCATCACAATTAAAGAGGTATCAAAGTATTTTAATTGTGCAGCGTGGGTGCACTAAGTATCATGGCCATTGTTTGAAGCAGAGTCTATGGAACATCTCACACAACGAAAGATCTTCTATTCCAGAATATTAGGACAAGACCAAGATGTCATTGTGGAGACAGAAACATTTTTTAAAAAAAAAAAAAAATAATATAATATAATAATAATAAAACTTTATTTATACCCCGCCACCATCTCCCCAATGGGGACTCGGGGCGGCTTACATGGGGCCATGCCCAAGACAATACAATATAACCATAACATAATACAATTAAATAATACATTACATAAAATAAACAGTACAACATAAGATCGAAACAGCAATATAACAAAATACTATAGGTGGAATATATTTTTGCTTTTTCATGTTGGATTTTTCATATCCACTATTCCTCTGGAGGAGCAGGAGCCATTCTGTGATTCAGGAATAATGTCTTCTGAAACAGGTAGAAGGCGGTTTGCGAGGATTCTTGTGAGGATTGTCTTGGTGGAGGTTAAAAGGGAGAAACCTCAATCGTTTCCACAGTCTGTTCTTTTTCCCCTTTTGAAAAGGTAATGATAATGGCATCCTTGAAGTCTGCTGGGATATTCTGGGTCACCCAAACATTTTCAATGGGCTTGTTGAGTTGTGTCAACTCGGGCCTGCCCTCTTTAAAGATTTCAGCAAGATGTCATCAAGTTCACTAGCTTTGTTATTTTTTCATTGGTTGATGGCTTTACTGATTTTCTCTAAGATGCAATGCTTGCAAGCTCATCCCTAGTTTGTTGTAGCTGGGTTTGCAAGAGAACCTCTTCAGCTACATTGGAACTGCAGTTAAAGAGGTTATGGTAATGCTATTTCCAATGTAGTGTAATGGATTTTTGGTACCACAATGCTGAGAAATGTCCAGCTTGCTAGACTGAGTGCACACTGCTCATTTCAGCTTCCATCACGTTAATATTTTGCAAGACTTTGGTGAGTGTTCTAGGATAATGGAAATGATGTTACACAGCTTGGATCCTGACATCGAACAACTGTTGTCACTGAATTCCTTTTCCACTCCCCACCCCCCCCACCCCCAAATTTTCTGTGTTTTTTTTTGCTCTTCCTCCCTTGCAAACTTTTTGTAAAACTGGTGAGAGAGCTCATATTGCTGTTCCCCAGTGGCCAGAACTGGCTGTTGCCAAGAGCTGCCAAATATAGAGGTCAGGTTGGTGGTTCATTACTTCTGAGACGTGAGACTGTCTCTGTTTGCCTAAGCAACTAGTCTCCATTTGCCTAATGTCCAGCCACCCTTCTCTCTGCTCATTTTGCAAGTGAACTTGGGAGAGCAATTTCCCAGTGTTTAATTTAAATGGCAATTTGAAAAGCTGAACGGCTCATTGGTTGACAATAGCTCAGTAGCCATTGGTGACTGGCTTTGAATTGTAGCAGATAATCACACCCTAGGACGTGCTGGATGGAGGCTTGTCCTTGTTGAAACAAAAGGTTCCAGGATACACAGCTGCAGTGTTGTTTTATAGAGCTAAGTTGCATCAACAGGATCCCTGGGATCTATTTTAGAATATTTGATCTGGAGCTAGTCTGTAATCAGACTGAGCATTGTTTGATTTTGTCTATTACGATTTTTTTTTAATACAAGTGGTATTCAAGAAAACCAACATAACAAACAGTACAAATACAATATGTTGTCGAAGGCTTTCATGGCCGGGATCACAGGGTTGTTGTATGTTTTCCAGGCTGTATGGCCATGTTCTAGAAAGAACTCTTCTCACACCCTGGACTCTCCACAGATATATATTAACCGTACTTGCCTAGCTTCTACATGCCTCACAACCTCTGAGGATGCCTGCCCTAGATGAAGGCGAAACGTCAGGAGAGAATACTTGTAGAACATGGCCATACAGCCCAGAATACATACAACAACCCAGTACAAATACAGCCAGACCTCCATATACGTGGAATCTGTAGCCATGGTTTCAACCATCCACAGCTTTAAAATATCTTTAAAAGTCCAAAAAACCCAAAATCTTGAATTTGCCATTTTAAATAAGGGACCCCACTTTGATAGTTTAATATAGTGCTGTCTTAGAGTCTGATATCATCTCTTTCTATGGAAGCTTTTAAATGGAGGCTGGATGGCCATCTGTTAGGAGTATTTTGGTTGTGTGTTCCTTCATGGCAGAATGTGATTGGCTCTGGATTCGATTCTATGATTCTAAAACAGTGCTAAAACATATAACATTAAACAAGTGTGTATGGACATACACATGCATTCACTCCAGCACAACAACCAAAAAATGTTTAGATGAGAGGGTCAGAGTGCCAGTCTAACTTTTCTGGGAAGGGTTCCAATGATAAGGAATTCTGGTAGTTCTAGTTCAGCAATAGTGGGCAGTTTGTGTCTCATGGGATATAAATTAATTAAATAGTCTGCATGTAGATTAGGACTGGGTTGGGGACCATTTTTTTGCACCCACTTCTCCCCCATGAAGGCCACAGCAGTGCTCCAGGCATGACCAGAAGGATGCTGTACCATTCCAGCTTCATAGTCTACTACTTTCAGCAGATTTTGTGTGACTTGGTATTTTGTGGTGGGGGAGTGGTGCTGAAACTGAAAAAACCAGGTTCACTGCTAGCTTTGGATAATTTTGGGCAGGTTTTAGAATAACTTTTTGAGGGTCTTGGGACTTTATCCACCTATTCTAAAGGGTTTCATTTCAAAAAATCCTGTCCTAGATGACTCATCCTTCAGTTCCCAGAATCCCTCATAATAGTATGTATTGGTTGAGATGCAGGGGAAGTAGAGTCCAACAGTATGTGAAGTTTGCAAAGCAATACACCAGCAAAAGCTCAGGAAGTTTTCCGTATTCATACCTTTGGTGTGGCATCACCAGCCCTTTCTTCTCTTATCTGACCTTCCTATTTTTCCAGCAGAACTTGCTCTGTCAGGTTTGTCTGTTTTGTAGCTGCTTTTAAATATGGTAGTGGTGGAAAATTCATTTCCGTGTTACGTATGGTAGAGTTTAATGTTGATCTCAAAATCAAATTTGTGACCAGTTCAGGTATCTCTCCCTTTCTCTGTCCTGTAAAGGCAATTTATTTTGGAATCAGCCTCCTCCATCCTTGACATTTCATTTATCGGAGTCACTGTGTTTAGAAACACAAAGACCAAAGGGGGCCCTGAAATGTAGCTGACACTTCTACAGGAGGCATTTTTATTAAGGCTAGCATTTCATTAACAACTGTAATCAAAGCCCCAACTTGTGCAAAGAGTTGCTGTGGAAACCCATTCCCTTTGCATTTAATTTTTTTTTAAATGCAATTAACTCTTGCCCTCATTCAGGCATCTCAAGAATCACTTTAAATACATTGACTGTAAGGGAACCCTGATGTTATCAGGATTTTTTCCACAGAATATGTGTAAGCAGCACAAGCATATCTGTTTGCCTTGGCCTTGACTGAGAGGTGGTGTGCAACAGCAGGCCGCCTAGCTAATAGAAATATGGAGAAGTCTCAGTCTCAGTTTTGTTGGATTTCTTCAAATCGTATCTGTATCCCCATCATGTCTTTTCTCATATCAGATAGTGAGCCTTTATTTCTCCTCTTGAAATTTGTATGTATTTGTCATACACATTTTCTGCAGCATTCTCATCTTATCTCCTCTAAAATGTACAGTCAGCTTTCCATTTTTTTGGGTTCCATTTTTGCACAATTTGCTTATTCATGAATTTGATTGATATATTCTCTCTAAGAATTTCTAGATCTTCCAGGTTGGCTCTGCTGGAAATTGACCATGGAGTCATCCTGGAAGACCTAGAAGTTCCTAGAGATTTAATTACACCCACAAGGATCCTATGCTCCACACTCCACGCATGTGAAGGGCCCCCCATATACCTCTTTGTACAGTTTTCTACTAAAGTATATGTGCATGTCGACTGAAGCATGTCTATGCACATTTATTAAAAAACCCAAAACCTTATGTACAGTTTCATGTTCACAAAACATTCTATGAGGTTTGGAACAATGAAGGGATCTGTGTCTTGCAACAGGTCTCAGGTGGTGCAAACTGGTAAAACCAGCAACATTATTTTTTATCCCCAATACCTGCTCCTGCATCTTGATATAGACTTAGCATTTATCCATGGTTAGCACTAAATCGTAGCTTATTGCCCTCTCCCAGAACATGGTATCAAATTGGTGACAAGAATATGGTTTCCTTTCCTAAGATAACCCCCCCCCCCACACACACACCTGAAGATATGTAAAGAAATACTAATGAATTGCGTTGTCGAATGAATTGTGCTTGCCATTGTGCCACCAGAGACTGGAAGAGCAGATAAAGTCCCTTAATTTTGGATATGCTTCTTGTACATTTAATTGATTATTCCCATCCTTGTTTGAGCTAAACAATTAGCCATGGTTTGTATATTGAGATGTTATTCTTAGCCATGATTAAGTAAATAATTTAGTTTGCACAGAGCTTATGTATGAGGATATGTTCTCATTCAACACAGGACTGCTTTGGAGAAAACAAACTGTATGCGTCACCTCTTGGATGGACGAGTAAGGATCTAAACAGGAGGGGACCTTAAAATAAACTCTGGAGACAACTTGAACAATGGATGTTAATCATAGAGATTCCTAGAGAGAATATGTACTTCACAAAGCATTTTGGGACATCCAGTGCAATATTATGATCAGCAGAGTAATGCTGAAAAACATAAAGATTCCTTGGAAGGTATTCTTTCAGGTAAAAAAGTACAGTAGATTCTCACTTAACTACCCTGTTTCCCCGAAAATAAGACATATCCGAAAAATAAGACCTAGTAGAAGTTTTGCTGAATTGCTAAATATAAGGCCTCCCCCAAAAGTAAGACCTAGCAAAATTTTTGTTTGGAAGCATGCCCGCCGAACAGAACACCAAAGCATGCAGGATTGGTAAATGTACAAACCAGTTGTACATGGAAATAATGGTAGTAACAAGAAATTCTTGATAGGATTCACAGTTTGTCTGGTTATGCTGGTTTGTGATGACAACTACTTTACAGTATATAATAAATGTTCATTTTTTTTGGTTCAATAATAAATGTGAATTCTTCTTCATGGAAAAATAAGACATCCCCTGAAAATAAGACCTATCACATCTTTGGGAGCAAAAATTAATATAAGACACTGTCTTATTTTCAGGGAAACACGGTAGCACTCATGGGGATTGATAAGTGCTGGATAAACGTAGTTTATGGTTATGTGAGTGTTACTATTCAAAATAATCCTGACAAATACTATATCATACTAAAAACTCTGTATTGACATGATATTAATACCGAAATACAGTAATTAAAAGCAAAAAAAAGACAAACTTCACCTAACATAGTTTAACTGTGTTATAAAAACAGCTTTTTAAATTTCAAGTAATATTTCTTTGGGTTTTTTGGCCAGTTGCTTGAGAGTTCTGGTTATTTGAGTTCTGGTTAACTGAGAATCCACTGTAGTGTTTTTACTGGTGGTTTTTCCCCCCACTTTCATGGATGTCCTGTGCCACTAACCACAGTCAAAGTGGAGGACTGACAGTACTCACTTTGGTTTTGTGCCCATATAAAGCCATTGCCAAAGATTAACATTCAGAGCAGAATGCCAACCTTATTTTCCAGCGTTGTGGTTCAGGAGGTCCAGACGGACAGCATGTTCTAATTTCTCAACTCGTAAGTTCCTCTTTCACAGGATTTATTGGCAGATTCAGCTTTAACACGTGTAGTGGGAGGAAGTGTCATGTTTTAGTGTTTGTACTCTCCTCTAGCCCTCCTCCCTAAGAGAGGAGAATGAAATGAAATTCCTCTGGGCACCACTGTGGGTTTTTCTGATGAGGCACTTTGTAGCTGAAGGCTTGCTTGTCTGTTCTGCCTGAGCAAATTTTGAGCTTCGAGAACTTCTTGCCAGACGCCGCACGAAGATGAAGATATGCCTAAACTCGAGTGACCTTCTAAAAACAACGGAGGGAGCATACACAGGAAAAAAATTTCTTGCCCTATCTCTAGCCATCCAAAATTAGTTATAAGTATATGTGTGTGTCTGTGTGTTTGTGTGTGTGTAAAAATATTCCACCTTTCAAAACATGCATTTTCCTCCGGGCATCAATTAACTATTGTTTAATCTCATTATGCTGCTTTAAATCACTTTAAACCAGCTCTGAAAGCTAGTGCAATCTAGTTAGACTCAGAGCTCTACTGCTACCATTAAATAACTCCACTTTTCTTTAAAGCAAACTGTGTTCTCCCCACGTGTTTTTGTTGCTTTTGTACAAATGAATAAATACATAATTTTTAAAAGACGTGTGGTTCTCCAGTTTTAATTAACAGGAAAAGAAAGCACTGAACTTTTATGTAGAACAGTAAAATTTCATATTGTTGTTTGCCATAAGTTAACAGGTAACTGAAGGCACACAACACACCCACACCCACCCAGGTTTTACAAAGAAGCCATGCCCATCCAGATTTTCAGAGCCAATAACTAACAAAGACACAGGAGAGGTTTAAGCTTGGGAAGAGTCATGCTTTGACCAATAAATGTTGAATACTCTTTCTTTCTTTTTTTGGTATAAATTTTTATTGAGGTATATGAGAAAAAACAACAACATACAATATTTGAAATTCAACACTCAAAATACAAGTATTTTTTCTCCTGTCCCGCCACCTCCCCATTCGCACCTGTGAACCGCCACCCACGACTTCTGACACACCAAATGAAACTAGCATCTAACAAAAATCTGTCCTTATCATTACACTAATTAATTCCCTGTTTAGCTATTTCAAAATTTATTTTTGTCTTTTTTAAATACCCAAAGGCTAGTCTCCGTTTTCTAGCAAATTCTTCTTTGTTTCCTCCCCTTATGCCATTGGAGATCTTGGCCATTTAGATATACTGTATATACTGGAGTATAAACAGGGTTTTCAGCCCTTTTTAGTGATTTTAAGGCTGAAAAAGCCCCCCTCGGCTTATACTCGACTGAGGGTCTTGGCCGGCTTATATTCGGGTTCTCTCCTAGGAGAGAAAGGCGGGGTAAAAGTAATGTAAATAAATAAATAAATAAATAAATAGGTAATCAGAGTTGGACAGTCTTATCTTATTAAAGTCTTTTATTATCTTAAATTACAGGTTTTTGTAAATATTCTGAGACATTTAACCTACTCAATTAATGTAATTAATTGTCTCAATTAATGTAATTATATTCGTATCCATTTGTATTTTTATTTTTGAAATTTACCAGTAGCTGCTGCATTACTCACCCTTGGCTTATACTTGAATCAATACGTTTTCCCAGTTTTTTGTGGTAAAATTAGGTGCCCCGGCTTATATTTGGGTCGACTTATCATACTGAAGTATATACGGTGCTCTATTACTTTTCTTTTTCAATCCTTAATTAGCAGTTCTTTTTTCCCCCGTTCAAGATTTTGCTATAATGATTCCTGCTTCCACATAACTATATTGGCATATTTCTGCATCTTCTTTGCCAATTTTTTCCTGAAACAAACCCAATAAGCACATTTCTGGGTTTTTCTTAAACTTCTTAGTAATCATTTTATTTGTTTCTTTAGGCTACATCTGGAGGGCCACAGTTGCCCCTTGCTGTTATAAGGTGGTCAGGCAATGCAGATAGTTCTCCAGATGGCTCCTTATGGGAACACGAGGAGATATTCAAGGAGCTGGGTCTGTTTGTGAAAAGAAGACTGAGAAGTACCAAGATCTCTACCTTTAAATATCTCAAGGGTTGCCACAAAGAAGAAAGTGCAGGTCTAATGGTTTTAAATCTGAGGAGAGTAGATTTGGATTTGAGATTTTTACAGGCACTTCTCTAGGTTTGGCAATGAAACCCTACTTCCTAAAGAGTCTTTGGGGTCTCCTCTGGATGTCTTCAAAAAGGCTGAAGAGCTGCCCACTGAGAATGTTTTAATTGGAAAGCCTGCATTGAGCAGGAAGTTGAACTTGATGACCCACAAGGACCTTTCTGACTATGCTTCTATGAGTCTCACATGTTGGTATGGTTTTGAACATTGCTTTATTTTCAAACTTTGTGTTTTAAAAATATTGAATCTCTTCTTTTTTAAAAAAATTGCTATAGTCACCGTTGGAGCCCCTGATGGCGCAGCAGGTTAAACTGCTGAGCTGCTGAACTTGCTGACGGAAAGCTTAGTGGTTTGAACCTTTGGAGTGGGGTGAGCTCTTGCTGTTAGCCCCAGCTTCTGACAACCTAAAAGTTTGAAAACATGCAAATATGAGTAGATCAATAGGTACCTCTCCAGCAGAAAGGTACCGGGACTCCATGCAGTCATGCCGGCCACATAACCTTGGAGGCGTTTACAGACAACGTCGGCTCTTTGGCTTAGAAATGGAGATGATCACCAACCCCCAGAGTCAGACACGACTAGACTTAATGTCAGGGGAAAATGCTTACCTTTACCTATAGTCACCGTTAGTTTTGATGCTAGAGGGGAAACTGGACAGAAATTTGATTGTGGTGAGTTTTCTAAAATGGCAAATTGGAATTTTTTCAGTGTTTATTTTTTTGTAGATTTTTTCCATTTATGAAGGAAATTATTGCTTCATATAATTCACTATTAACAGTGAAAGGTTGCCAATGCAATATTAGTTGAGTGAGTTTGTGGTAGTGCAATGGATCTTACAGAAGGGCTTTGTGAAACCACAGACGAGCTATTGACCTCAGTGGAAGGTAGGCCCCCCCTTGATATCTTTCATAAGGTGTTTCATATTATGTAATAACATTTTATTTTGAAAAAAAAGAAACCCTTCCTGTTAATTTAGGGTTCTTTTTACACTACATGACTATATTTCACTTGAATTGCCTTGTTATGGAGTCCTGGGATCTGTCGTTTATGGAGGGGTACTTAGACTTCTCAGCCAGAGAGCTCTAGTGTCTCATTCAGCAAACTACAAAATCTAGCTTTCCATAGAATGTTACCTTGACTGTTACAGTGAAATCATAGTGTTGTAGTTGTGTAGTGTCAATTGGCCCCACTAGTACATTTCCTGTAGAATTGGGGAAAAATTCTTCACTGTACAGAGGTCAAAGATTTTGTTGCACATTTTGAAAGAGAGAACTCTGCCCCCATAGATTTTGGATATTATTCAGATTTCAAAAGTCACGGTAGGGTTTCTTGTCAGTTTCTGGATATTCTGTGGATAGCCTGTTCTGCCTGTGGGGCTGGGGAATGCTGTAGGCTATTGATACTGTGGTTTCGCGGTGTGCAGTTTCATCCGTGTTTATGTTCTCCTGTGGAGATTTGGAGGCTGCTAGGAAAGGAGATGAGCAGAAGAGAATGGAGGTGGGATTCATCTAGTGCCAAAAACAACCAGTTGTGGAAGAAATACTTCTGAAGGAACCTGCTGCAGCAGAGGCGATAATGAATGTGTATATATATTTGCTTTCTTCCCTGTTGCCTTTATTCTTGCAAAGTGTCATCTAGTGCAGTCTAGGTAGTTAATAACCTGGTGAATACAAGCTATTTCTGCCTGGCCAAAATTCATGTTAACGCCTGCTGTGGTTTTATCAACTCAGGTTTGCTTCTGTTTTATTCAACTTGGAGTGTGTTTGTTTCTGAAAATAAGGGGCTCATTGGAATGATTGTTGCTTGCCTTATTGATCAACCCTTTCTCCTGTGTGCTTCTTATGCAAGGTTCATCACTTTGGGTAACTCATTTAAAGTTCAGACTAAATCCCAAAATGCATTCACTCCTCCTGCTGCTGATCTGGGACCTGTCTACTCCCATTGGATGACTGACGGTACTCTTTTGGATATGTTTAGTTTGCTTTCACACCAAACTCATTTGTGGATTTGAATGGACTTGGATATCAGTGTGCTCTATGTGGAATACAGTTTGTAGCTTGAGGACTAAGTCAAAATTTGGAGCTACTCCTATTACCAACTGGTTACCTGTTTGAATATAGGTTGTGTATTGTATAACTGTATTGCTTATGGTACTCTATTATTATATTTTTAAAAAAATTATTGTTACAGTATGCCTGCCATATCTACGGAATGGGTGCCCGCAGTTTACCCACCTCTCTTGATATTTTCTTGGTACTCCTCCATGACTTTATGTTATTCTTAGACCGGAAGCATTTAGTTCAATAGGATTCACTGCTATTAGTGTTTTCATGTGTCTACACAAAGTCTGGGAATGTATGCCCTTTGGATAGTGGAGTTGTACTTACTGTTCATTAATACTTGCTGATAAACGTGCTTGAATTTCTTTTGGTCCTCTTGGGGTAATGACCTGCTTGTTTGGAGCCCTGCCTTTTGTTTCTTATTGTTTACAAGGTCTTTAACCAGGTGAAATCTTCTCTCAGACATGTATAGGCATTTTGTTGAGTTTAAGATAATTGGTTTGTAGTCACCAACCAACCAACCAACCAAAAATCCAGAAACAAACACAAGATTCATAAACCAACCTTGCATTGATGACCTGGAGCCTTTTCAAGCTCTAGATCACAATTACGATTGGACCATTGCATTGTAGCTACCCTAGCATTGTGGAGGTTGTGGTTTAGAGAGAGTGTTTGGGAGTACTTAAGTGTATCCTCAAACTGCAAACTCCAGGATTCCCAAGAATGTTGCCATGGAAATTAAAGTGTAATCACAGTTCTATAATTGTATAGTGTTAAAGGCGCGCCTGATATTACTGCTTCACCGTAGAGCTGTTGTGAATCACAGGCTGTCTGCACTTTGTGCACAGCTGTCAGAAAGGGAAAAGAATACAGTATTAAGTGGCTGAACTACTAGTTCACCAAACCAAGTGATGCTATGGTTGGTTCTGAACGCCTTTCTTTTGCTGCCGGCTTGAGACTGCTAAAAAACAGGATGACTTATTGGCTTTATCTGCCTTGGCCAACTATGAGTTGTGGAGGAATTTTGTTTGGAAAAGTCGAGTAGTAGGTGAATTAAAAATAGAGACAAAATCTGCATATTTTCGGTATATACATCGCTTTCTTTCCCTGCGCCACCCAAAAGAAAGAAGCGTATCTGTGTTTTGCAAGGACAAAGTCCTGCTCTTTTCTCATGAATGATTGAACTTGCAGCCACCCTTTGCAGCATGCCGATTCTGAATGTGGTTTTTCTTCAGCTTGGACGCTCTGCGTTTTGTAACCAGAATGCTTGATCCACAGACAGAGCCGAGGCTTTGTCTTTGATAACAAGGGCTGGATTTTCTACTGAGTGCTTTCCAGTCTAGTCAGTGTCAAGTACCATTTTCTCAATGAGTGCCCGACTGTAACCTCTATAGAAATTGCCATGAAGGAATCTAGTTGCGGCTACAAATCCTGATCAGTTCATTATATTGCACAAATAATCACCTCTTTTTTCTGGAATTTTTTGTTAATTTTTTAAAAAAATAAAAGGGTAAGGAGAAGTTTCTTTTGCTCAGGCTTTGCTTCTGAACAAATATTCTGGAAAGAGAGAAGATTAAACAACCCTTTTCTGCCAGGTCTGATCCTTGCTAACAGTATTAATTGTGTTTGAATAGCAGTAATTAGTTCTGGTTGACTAGAATCATAGAATCATACAATTGAAGGGTCCTCATGGGCCATTAAGCTCAACCAATACTCAGTGAAGGAAATCCAGCTAAAGCATTCCCAGCAGGATGTCTTGTTGAAGACATCCAGAGAAAGGGACCACACCATCTCCCTAGGTAATTTGTTCTTATCAAGAAGTTCTTCTAATGTTCAACTGAAATCTACCCTATAGCATAAAACCATTAGGAATAACAACAACAACAACAACAACTTTATTTTTGTATCCTGCCACCATCTTCCTGAAGGGACTCAGGGCAGCTTACATGGGGACAAGTCCAACACTGGATCAGCAGAGAAAATACAACTCTCCCCTCAAGGACATCTATCTAGATATTTTAAGAGTTTAATCATACCACCCCACATTTCTCTTCATCAAGCTGAACATACCCATTCCCATCAGAGTTTCCTTATAGAATTTGTACCAGTATCTCCTATCATCCTTGTTGCCTTTCTCTGAGCCTGCTGCACCTTGTCTGTATCTGTCCTAAAATGAGGTGCCCATAACTGAATCCAATATCCTGATGAGGTTTGGCTAGTGCGGAATGCAATGGGCTTATTACAAGTTAATTTGCCTTCTGTGTTGCAGCATCACACAGCTGGATCACATTAAAGTTTTAATTGATAATAATCCCAAAATGTTTTTTACACATGCTGTATCTCAGCCAAGTAACTTTCATCCTTCAAATGTGAGTTTGTGGAATGCAAAATGTTACACCTGTCTTAGTTTAATTTGTTTCTATTAATTTCAGTCCAATTTTCTAGTTTATCGAAGTCCCTTTGAATTCTGGTCCTGGCTTCTACTGCATCACAAACAAATTCTCACAGTTAACTAAGAAACAGAAGTTCTTATATAAGCCTTCATTGACTCCAATCTACTTTGTTAGCTGCGAATTGCATCTGATGAAATGGAATGAAGTCCACAAAAACATATACTAAAAACCTCTTTTGTCTAACCTTAGAGGTACTACAAGATTCCCTTCTATCATGTTCTGCTGAAACAGTCTAAAATGGTGATGTCTTGAATGCTAGTTATATATTAGTCCTTACAGATTTTTTAAAAATGATATTACTTCTTATTTTGTAGTTCACTTACTTCCAGGTTCTGTCTTTGTTATAATATGACAAAAAAGAAAGGTAGAACTAGGGATGTGCAGAGGATAGATGAGTTATCGCAACCTGAATCCTGTTATTTAGTTCTCAGTAGAGTTGAACCATATGAATCAACTTTGAATAGCAACAATTTTATAATTTTGTGAATTTCCATTGTTATGTGTTTTCAGTGACATTCTAATGATTAGGAACTGAGATAGAATAGAGGGGAAAAATATTCGTTGGGAAGCACTTTGAATGATGCCTGAATTTTAATGTAAACTGTTTAGTAACTTCTTTTTCTGTGAGTACATCAGCTTTGTTTAAGAATTATTATGAAAGATTAATTGAGACTATTACGAGAGATTTATATGAACGGACAAATCTTAATCTCTCATGGGGCAGAAGAATGTCCACAATAAAACTGAATACATTGCCGAATATGATTTTATTTTTGGCAATGCCAATTCTCATGCTTAAACACATTACAAGGATGACAGAAATGATTACGAAATATGTCTGGCTATACAAATGCCCCGGAGAAGACTAAAAAGGAAATGTAAAAGAATTATATAAGGAAAAATGGCAGATTTGGATACTGTGAATACTAATAATATAGACGACATCTCACAGATACGCCAACTGCAGTCTTTTGGGATGGATACAGATGGGGCTTCCTAACTTTTAAATGACAGTAGAAATATTTGAAAGGTGGCATTTATAAACCCCAGATCAATTTGTGCAAATGTTTCCCTTCCATTCCAGTCTCCTTAGGACTCAGTAATTGCCCTTGTAATGTACTTAAATCTTATAAAAAAACTGGAAGGAAATGGAATCTGGAAAAGCCACTTGTCAGCAGAGATGCAAGGGACCCCAGAAGCAATAATAGCCCTTCCCTAATAAGACCAGTAATTTCTTTGAATGGTTTTAGAGAGAAGGAAAATGTTGATAGCTGGTCTGGAAATATATTTTAAATAAGTTAGAATGTTATTACGATTTGTATTAAGTTGTTTAAAACCTCAAGAGCCACATGGTGTAGAGAGGAAAGCCACTGTGCTGTAGTAGTTTGACTGGTGAACTGGAACCATAAATTGGAAAGGACCACAGGGTTTATCTAGTCCAGCCTATTGCCATGCAGGGATACACAGTTAAAGCACTCTTGAGAGATGGTCATCCAGCCTCTGCTTAAAGACCTCCAAAGGTAGTCTGTTCCATTGTTTAACAGCTCTTATTGTAAAGAAGTTCCTCCCAATATTTAGGTAGAATCTCTTTTATTGTAACTGGAATCTGTTGGTTCATATGCAGGTTTATGAAACATAAAATATGTGCACTCAATCTTCTGCATGACATCCCTTCAGATATCCCTTTCAGATATTCAGATATTTAAAGGTGATAATTGTCTCACCTCTTGCACATTATTGTTTTCAGCTAAACTTAGCCAGTTGCTCACAAAGCTTGGCTTCCATGTCTTTGATCATCTTGGTTGCTCGTCTCTCAACCAGTTGCAGCAGGTCAATATTATTTTTGAATTGTGATGGCTAGAACTTCAAATGTGGTCTGAGAAAAAAAAAAAAACCAGAATGGCACGGTAGTGTCTTTTGATGTGGATATTGGGAAGGATCACATTGGTTTCTTTGGTCACCACATAACACTGCTCATGTTTAACGTGTGATCTAGATACTAGGTCCTTCTCACTTGTCTAGAGTTGTGCTGGTGGACATAGGAAAGAACATATTTTGTTAGCTATTGATAAATGAAACCATCTATAATGGTTCGATAGATACAAGAGTTGTATTGTATTTGTGGCATGAGAACTGTTAAGGCTTTTCTAGTAGTAGTGTCACATTGGTAGCCCCAGGATTACTTATTTATTCTTACTGTTTGATCATCTGCTACTTTTTACATCTTTGAATTGATTGTTATATGCTATTTTGGCTGTATATGCTTATGTACTACCTCAGGGGATTGCCTGGGTTTGGCTTTTTGTTTCAAAAGGATCAGATAGGAAGTTTTAAGCTATGGAAAGCAATGGAGCCACATTAGCCCCCTTTAGAAAACCTCGGAAGATTGCTTGTCCCTGCCCTGCCCTGCAATTTTTTGGAAGAAGGTTCAAAAAGATATGTATTTTGAGGATTGTTTTGTGGTAAATAAGATATATGCCATTTGCCCAGGTATTTTAAGAAAGCAGGATCAAGCAGATTAGGCTGTAAGCAGGAAAAATGGTGTTCGGTGCAGGACCTGTTCAAAATGAGATGAGCAAAATGCAGTTGTTCCTCTACATTGGTGGGTTTGACTTTTGCAGGTTCAATTATACATAGATTTGATTAAAATATTATCTCTAGGAATCTCTAGATCTTCCAGGATGACTTTGTCATCAACTTCTAATGAAAGCGGAAAATAAATTTATGCTGTTGGTCCCAGAGATTGCTAGATTTTGTTTTCAATAATAGCACTTTTTAATTCATGGCTTTCCTATGTTTGTGTAGCCCTAGTGAATGTTGACATCACAAGTCAACAAATGGATGTCAGTTTCCACTATTCCTCATTATTGACTATGCAGCGTAGATGCAGCCACATCCTTTGGTCCACATTTTGACAAATCCTGATAAAGAAATGGAATTGCTGTGCATTTTTGTATCTTGCTATTTTGTAACACGGAGCTAAAGTAGCCAGAGCATTATTAAATCTGATGGACAAACAAGTGAATTATAGATAAATGGCCATCTAATTAAAAACCTGGGGAATTCATATTTTGTTCTTGGGCTTCTTTTGAATCCTACATACAGAGGAGCACACAGTATGCTCCTGCAGTTTCGCAATAATGTTATACCTCTTTTCTTTCCCAGTGTGGCACTGTTTCTCCCAGTCAGGTTGTACCTCTTCCCTTCCCCCTCCCTCCATTGTGCCAGCATGTCTTAATTATATCAAGACAGAATACATCAGAATACATTGAGTCTAAACTGAATAATCCAGCAATAACGTCTCAGTGCTGGAAAGTGTAATTACTGGCACATGCAGTGATATTTAATCAGCTGGATGAAAGGAGAAGTTAAGATGCTGATAATGAGTGTTTCGAAAAGGAGAAGATGTCATCAGAAAGATTTTTCTCTTTAGGCTTCCAAGACAAAACTGTTTAGCTGCAAAGAAAAAGAAAAGAAGACAATTTTAAGAAGAGTGATAAATGCAAACTACTTCTTGGATTGAACATTCTTGCTAGTAATGTTCTATTCTACAATGTGTGGTTCTCACTAAACTTATAGAGAATCTTTTTTTTGGCATATTTATAGAATCAGAGTTGGAAGGCACCACAAGGGTCATCTAACCCAATCTGCTGCCAAGCAAGAATACACATCTACAGAAATATATTATAAGAAAGACAGGATGTTGCTGTGATGTTAATTAAGTTGTTCACATTCTCAGGAGTCAGCATGATGTCAAGAAAAGCCACTATACCATAGTGCTTTAAGTGCTGGAGTAGAATCATAGGTTGGAAGGGTACAATGGCCATCTAGCCCCAACACATTGCCATGCTGGGATAAACAACTAAAGCATTCTTGAGAGATGGCCATCCCCCTATGTTTAAAGACCTTCGAGTACGGAGTGTCCATTTCCTTCCAAGGCAGTCTGTTCCATTGTCCAGCAGCTCTTATAGTCAAAAGGTTCCTCCTAATGTTTAAGTGGTATCTCTTTCCTTGTAATTTGGTTTGTTTCCTAGTGTCTGGAGCAGAACAAAACAATTTGCTCCATCTTTTATATATTTCCCCTTCAGATAGTTATTGTGTCACCTCTTAGTCTTTTTTATTCCCAAGCTGAACACGCCAAGCCCTTTACATTGCTCCTCATAAGATTTGGTTTCCTGACCTATAGACATCTTGGTTGCTCTTCTGTGGACATGTTCCATCTTTTTAATATCCTCTTGAACTGTGGCGCCCAGAATAATAAAACCATAGAGTTGGAAGAGACCCCAATAGCTATCCAGTCATACCCCCTGCCATGTACACAATCAAAGCACTCCTGACAGATGGCCATCCATCTTCTGCTTTAAAATCTCCAAAAATCTCTCATTGTAAGAAAGTTCTTCCTAATGTTCAGGCGGAATCTCTTTTCTGCAGTGTAAATTCAGTGGACATAGAATTCCAGATGTAATCTGACCAAAGCAAAATATAGTAGTGTAGCAATTTGTTTTGTAATTAACTGTCTTGCTTCCAGTCTACAGAATCTCGGAAGTTGCAGGTTGTTGAATTCCTCAGAACTTTTCTTGATACAATTTTTATCTGCTCCTCTGAATTGCACCACTTATTCTTTAACAGAAAACTCTGAATACGTATACAATCTTGGGATTTGTACTTTGATTAAGAGGGCATAATGGTACAAATCCCAAGATTGTATAAGAAGGCATAATGGCAGTTGAAAGTAATATCAGGCTGCTATATTTGTGTATTGTAGAAACACACCAGATTCAATGGCTTGTATTAATAAAAGATGTGGAATAAGAAGGATGTATAATTCAGAGGCCATAAGAACTTCTTCAAGTTTGTTTTGTTGTATGAAAAGAAGAACACTTGTCAGCTGGGATACGTTATTTTTAACCCGCTGGGATTCTTGTCAACAAACAAAAATCTTGCTGGGAAAATATTCAGTCTCCAAGTTTTTCTGTTTTCTCAGATAACACGAACCTTTTGCTTATCCTGGCATGATGAAATAGGCTTTTTTTATTTAGAACCTGTTGGCTGATTCAGTTTTAGTAGGACAGGTTGCAGCCTTCTTTGGAAAATAAGCTCAGCTCTAATGCTGGGAGTTAACAGTCCTAGGTGAGAAACAGAAAGTTGACCAGAGGTCAATTGGAGGCCTTGTAATTTGTAGGTGAAAAGTCCTCCCTTCAGTCAAAGAAGAAGTCCAAACCATTTGGGCTGCAAAATGCTTTTTTGGCTCCATGTGGCCCCCACAGTTCCTCAGGGGTACATTTTCCCCAGTAATTGCTTGGAGAACATTTCCACCATGCTTGGAGTACCTCTGGTTCTCCCAGGGGTCAAAATGAAATTTTGTGACATTTCCAACTCGCAGACTTTGTCACTGATTATAACCAATGTTCATTATTGTGGCTGTAGTACCAGATTCTTATTTTATTTTATATGAGTGAGATCAGACCACTCTGAGGTCAACTAGACAATGGCTAGAAAGAAATCCCATCCTAAGGTTGTATATACCCATCACAACTACAGACAACCATCTACATTTGTGGGTTTAGTTTTTCTGGGTTGATTATTTGTGGGTTTGATGAATATGATCGCTCTAGGAATCTCTAGGCCATCCATACCATAAGTAGGTCATTGAATTGTGCTAGGACATTTAGAAATTGCTCTTTAGAAATCTCTCTAGGAATCTTTAAGTCTATTTTCCTAAAGACATTTTCCTAAAAAGAGAATCTCTAGGTCCCCTAGCAAAAATCAGTGGTCAACCTTGACCATGAGGTACACTGTAGGACCTAGAGGTTTCTAGGAAGGTGTTTTCTCAGGTTAAAAAAAGCAGTTTAAATTCACAGTTTTCCAACTTTTGCAGGGGTCCTGCACTACTAACCCCAGCGAATGTGGAGGACAGACTCCGTTCTGTAAATCATAGTGATGTCTGTTGGAGGATCATTCCCACTTGGCTCCTCTCATCTGAAATGGGTCTCCTGACTTGTTGATTTCAGACCAGAAATGAGAAGCCACCTTCTGGTTTTGATGCAAGACCCTGGGTTCCTTAAAGGATTGTCAACTCATGAATCCTCCTTTGGATATATGAAGCCAAACTTTTTTCCTCTGGTGAGCTTGTGCTTTCTGAACCAGCTGGTAGGAGGAACACTACACAATTATAATGCTGTTATTCCACTTTTAATTCCATTGGGACCCTAGGGTTTGTAGTTTGTTTGAGGATTCTAAATGATTCTCTGTGTACTCCGAATCTCAGGATACTTTGGGATGCTACTATGGCAGTTAAAGTGGACTAGGTAAAGGTTTTCCCCTGACGTTACGTCCAGTTGTGACCGACTCTGGGGGTTGGTGCTCATCTCCATTTCTAAGCCGAAGAGCCGGCGTTGTCCGTAGACACCTCCAAGGTCATGTGGCCGGCATGACTGCATGGAGCACCATTACCTTCCCACTGGAGTGGTACCTATTTATCTACTCACATAAAGTGGACTATAGCACTATAATTGTGTAGTGTGAATAGGCATAGAAAGGCAGTTTCCAAGTGCCCTATGTCCCCTACTATAAGCAGAGTTGTGTGCAGAATCCTATCTATTGTATAAGATGTATGTTCACCTTCCTGCCCAGTTGTTTTCCAACTCATTTGGCTGTCAAATCTTTTCCTATGGGTAAATCTACAGTCTTGGAGCAGCCAATGAAAAGTCCTCTGGATTCTGGTTGTCTGTAATAGCCAACCCTCCTAGGACCTAAGGGTGTGGGGTGGGTTGTACAGGAGAAGGGAATTCTGCAGGCAGGCATACATTACTTTGGTCCTGTGGGAGCCAAAAAACCTTGATTCGGCAGGATCTAGCACCATGCTGTGTCACAAACAATATGTCAAACTCGCCTGTATCCTGGCTTATCAGTGCTAACACAGCCATTGTATTTATGGAAAGTCTGGCGGTAACAGTATCCCAGCTTGACCTGTGCATTCAGACTATGCAGTTTCCTGGATGTGGGATTCAGTTGTGACATGAGCATTACTTTTCCACTCGCGACAAATTTACACCACATGTGAGCTACTGTCTAAGCTCTGTCCTTTTCAGGCCTTTTATCTTTGTTTATATACAGGATTGAAATTCTGGTAACTGCTGAAGATAAGCAAGCACTTAATCTTACCCCCCCCCCCTCACTTGTTGTTCCAAAGGTGCTGGGCTTCATGGATAAACATTTCACTATTGTATAAATTAATGAACCCAGAGAGAAACATACCAGGTACTTTACAGGGAGCCTTAGAGAAACAATGCTTTCATTTCTCACACTGCGTGTGTAGTTTTAAAGGTGTTTCACTTGCTGGTATTTCTGAAGGAGGTCCTCTTGTTATTTTGATTGTTCCTGCAGTTTTCAGATATTGTGTGTAAACCCTGTATTGTGATAGAGAACAAGGAGAGATTAAGAGGGTTGGTGCTCCGGAGCAGCTCCAAAAGCATACCTCCCTTTCTGCACATGTGTGAGCATTATTCTATGTGTGGTGGCATGGAAATTAAACATAAGAATCCATAATACAGTAGAGTCTCACTTATCCAAGCTAAACAGGCCGACAGAAGCTTGGATAAGTGAATATCTTGGATAATAAGGAGGGATTAAGGAAAAGCCTATTAAACATCAAATTAGGTTAAGATTTTACAAATGAAGCACCAAAAACATCATGTTATACAACAAATTTGACAGAAAAAGTAGTTCAATACGCAGTAATGTTATGTTGTAATTACTGTATTTACGAATTTAGCACCAAAATATCACAATATATTGAAAACACTGACTACAAAAATGGCTTGGATAATTCAGAGGCTTGGATGAGTAAGACTCTACTGTAGTTCAAATACAAAGCACTACAGTCAGCAGCACCAATATCTTTGTGCACAAACCAATTTTGATTCCTGAAACTTCAGTGTGATTGGCAATATCAACCTCAATTTATTTTACTTAATGATCTTGGCAGCTAAGTAGGGTCAGTACTGACTAGTACATGGATGGGGGACTCCTAACAAATACTAGGTGTGTAGACTATATTTAAGAGAAAGGAACAGGCAAAAGCATTTCTGAGCATTCCTTGCCTTAGGAAAATCCTTTAAAATGTATGATGTTGCCATAAGTTGACAAGCGGCTTGAAGGCACACATTTTTAAGGGACAAACGACTGTATAATTGAATATTACAAACACAATCACAGTTTAGGGCTGAGTCTACCCTGCCATATAATGCAATTTGCATCATATGGTTAGTGTAGTCTCATATAATGCAGTTTAATTACACTGACCAACATTATATGGTTTTACACTGTCCATATAATGCAGTTTCAAACTGCATTGTATGGCAATGTAGATGGCGCCTTCTATCACACTCTTTCTCTCTTTATATCAATGGTACAGCAAATTATATATTCATTTCGACATATACGGATTGTCCCAAAAGTTGTATGCACCTAATGATGCGTAGGTGTAGGTGTGGGATTTAATTGCAGGATTTCTTTCTCTTGGCTGCTCGGTAGATTTGCAACGTTTAGATATAATTGTAAAACCTAAAAGAAAAGATACGGAATAGAGGCAACTTCAGTACCCGAGACTTTTAAATCTATTAGGTGTTAGAAGCCCTGGAGGAGGCAGAAATTTCCTTGAGAGCTTAACATTGCATGTGTACCCAGCACTTGTCATTCGTTTTTTGCCATAGTTTCTCCCATGAAAATTGAGGCCTGGGCAGCTAGCTATGTAGGGCACATGCCATGAACAGCAAACCATTAAAATCAAGACTTTGAGGAATTGGAAAATGTGTCTCTCCGCCTCCTTTCTCTTTCATGTGTTTGCAGACTTCATCCGAAAGAGGTCACTGTTTAGCAGGCACCACAAGGCCTGACTAGTTAGACCTCAATGGCATTTTGATTTCAATAAATAGGTGCTGGCTTTGAGGCTCTTCAGCATGCTGAGTGTCTAAGTGCTTTGCAATAAGCAGGAGTGTGTATGTGTGTCTGTCCCCCCAAACCCTGAATGGTTTCCCCTCTTAAGAGGAGGCTTGGAAGAAACTAGTATCAACACTTCAGTTTCTACAGCAAAATATTGTGATTTATAAAAGGTTTTATGGTTTCCTTATAATAAGAAGGTGGACTACACTGCAGGAATTTTTACTAGTTTTACTAGGCTGAGATGTTTTGTTTGCAACTGGATTGGCCACTTGCCCATCTTATAAAGGAGAGCAAAAGAGGACATGGATTGCTATAAAATTGCACACAATTTATAGGTACAGAACCGCATGAGTTAAACAGAATGATAATATATTGTCCTTGTGTGCCTTCTGAGTCAGTCATACATACAGGGGTAAGATCCTATTGGATACTGGTAGAATACAGGAAATGCCCAGATGGGCAACAGCTGCCTGGTGCATGGCAACTCAAGGAAGCTCTCCTTTGCCAATCTATGGCAGTTTGGTTTAGAGGAGCCAAGTTGTGCCTGAGTTAATGTGTAGCCTGAGGAAAACTGTTGCAAAAGGAGGTAGAGTGATCCCTCCACATTTTAGGGTTAAAGGTGCAGGACCCTTGAAAAAGCGGGAAAAAAAGAATGCTATTTTTTAAAATCTGAGATCTCTAGGTACTCCTATGCAACTCTGTGGTCAATTTCTTCTGGAAGGTGACCATAGACTTGTGATAGAAGACCTAGAGATTCCAAGAAAGTTGTTCTTTCTAAGAGTATCTCCTTCAATGGAACTCATTGGCCAAGTGGAGTATGGCAGTGTTGCATCTGGAATGACCAATAACCCATCTTGTAAAGGAGAGCAAAAGAGGATACTGACATGGTTTATAGGTGCAGAAGCCAAGTGAAGAGTTTTTATGAATTAAGTAGGATGATAATACATATTTTGTGTCTGCTGAGTTGGCCATCCAGGGCAAGATCCTCTTGGAAGCCAGTAGGTCATTGAATCCTGCCGATGGAGGAAATGCCCAGGTAGACAACAGCTCCCAGGTGCATAACAACATGAGGAAGCTCTCACAGGTCATCCGTGTGAGATCTGGATATTACTGGAAGATTTCTGTTAGAATTGTACTAGATCTGCAAGTTTTTTTATTCCTAGCTGTTTACCAGTAGTAGCAATAGAAGTTGAGTATGTTTCATTTGAAGTATCTGACATTTGAAGTTTTCTAAAATCTGAAATTGTCCACATGAATTACTGAGATAATGACACCTTTGCTTTCTGATGGTTCAGCATATACAAACTTTATTTCATGCACAAAATTGTATAAAACTACTTTTGGACTATGTGTATGTGAAACAAATAAATTTCATGTTTAGACTTGAGTTCTGGCTCCAGGACAACATTATATACAGCCCGGAAAACTCACAGCAACCCATTATGCACATATATATTTAAAAATAAATCTGAAATCCCAAACTTCCCTGGTCTTAGATATTTAAGGAATATTCAATCTGTACACAGCAGACCTCAAGTTGCAAACACCCAACTTACAAATGACTCATAGTTACAAACGGGAGTGAGAGAAATCTACCCCTTGGAGTTACACTTAAAAATTGTACATGTTTCGACTTACATACAAATTCAGCTTCAGAGCAAACCTACAAAACCTATCTTGTTTGTAATTGAGGACTGCCTATATTTCTTTTAAACTTGATTTTATTGCTGGATCATCAAGTTCTAGCAAAAATAAGTCCCCACCAAACCAGTACATTCTGTAATCCTGGATTTTGATAATGCCTGATCTTGACAGCTGAGTTACAGATAAAGCCGGAACACTTTCCCTGTTCCATTGGAACAGTACATTTCAAGTCCTAGCTGAAGGACATGAACTTGTCATTCTCTGAAGGGTCAACATCTTCACAAGAAGAGGGCTGGAGAGAAACCTTCAAGCCTTGGCATTTTCTTTAGAAAATCTCTCAAGAATATGGCAACTTGCCATTGAGTTCTAATTATGAAAATATAGACTTATCACAGTTAACAAGGTAGATTGGTTCCCAAGCATTAGTTCTTTATCAGAAAATTTGGGGCCAAGGGCAAAAATAACATGGAAAGGAAGCAACCAGGCCAAATAAGCCTTGCACAAATAAAAAACAAAATATCATTGCTCTTTTAAAAACTGCTTGAAAGTTTATTCTAAAATGCAGCCAAGGATGTTTCCCCCTACCATTCCATTCCATGTTTCCCCCTTACCTGCCATTCCTTTTGATGGTCTAACACAGTAGTTCTCAACCTGTGGGTCCCTAGATGTTTTGGCCTTCAACTCCAAGAAATCCTAATAGCTGGTAAACTGGCTGGAATTTCTGGGAGTTGTAGGCCAAAACATCCGGGGGACCACATGTTGGGAACCACTAGACTCGAACATATATAGTGGGTCCATTTTATATAATGGGCCTTAAATGGGTATCCACTGCAGTTTGGTTCCAGTACCTCTATGGATACCAAACTCTGTTGATGCTCAATTCCCATTATGCAGGTGTTATAGTAAAATGGTGTACCTTTTATAAAATGGCAAAATCAAGGCTTGTACTTTGGAATTAAAAAAAGTATTTTCAAGTCATAGATGGTTAAATCTGCAGATGCAGATTCTGGATATGGAGGACTGATAATAGCTCCATGCTTCGTTAATATGCTGGGATTAACTAGTGAGGAAGCTTTATTTGTTTTCCTCCTTTCTATCCACTTGATTGTTCATGCAGCCACAGTGAAAAAAATCTGAAGGCAACTGCTATTTACCTTGCCTGTTGTAGACTGGTACACATGGCTGCCATTCAATCCTGTTTTATCCCAGTGTTCTTACAATGTTTACAGATGTAAGAAAACTGGAGCAACTCAACTCCAAAAGTCTGTATTTTCCAGACCTCCTTCCTCATTTTTCAAAGGCCAGTACTCCTCCCCCCTCTGCAAAATAATAAAAACAAAAACCACTCATCCAGCCTGATAGAGGATAGAAAGGGAAAGCTGGATTGGGTAGATGTAAAACCACTCTGTAAAAATGAGACTTTTATTAGAATATTTGTTACTGTGAGAGAAAGAACAATCGTGGTGGTGATGAACCAAAGCATATGTTCATTGCATGTTGTGGAATGTATATACTGAGAATTATGTTACCAGACGCCTACCTTGGCCTCGACATGTCCTTTTTTTCAGCATTAACAACTCTTTTTTGGTGGATCCTTAAAATTTCAGGAATTTAAAAAACATCTGTTGCTGCTTTGTTGCCTGCCTACACCACCTTCTCATTGCCATCTTGCCAACTCCATCGAAAGCCCTGTTACAGATGACAGAATAGTTGTAGCTTCAGAGTAGTTAAAAGTGGCAGGGAAGAGGCAAAGCAAATGGTCATTTAAATACAGTGAAGGTTAGGAATATTTCTAGTAGCCTGGTATAGTTGGGGTATTAAAGTGAGAGTTGTTATAGCAATCAGGGTTTGAAGTACAGTTGGCTGTCCACATTTTTTCAGGTTTAACTTTTGTGGATTTATATGTGGCAGTTGACCATAGAGTTGTACTGGAGGATCTAGCGATTGAGGTGTTTTCTCAGGAAAAAAACATTAATGGGTCTTCTTTTCACAGTTTTTCAACTTTAGTTGGGGGCAGGGGCTGTACCCCTAACCTCAGCTGATGTAGACACCCTACTGTAGTCAGGAAATGTGTCTTATTATTTGCTTTTCAGAATGTGGTAATCCTAATATAGAATATAGTCATAAGAACCTGCATGATGCAGTTTGAGTGATGAACTAGGATACCTAGAGACCAGGATTTGAATCCCCTCTCAGTCAAAAATGCACTGGGTGACCTTGCTCACACTTGCTCAGGCAAGCTGCATCTAATTTCTTTTGGTCAGGAAAACCTTAGAATATGGTCACCATAAGGCACTTTAAGGAACATAATAAGAACAATGGGATCCCTTAAAAATAGACTTGAACTTCGTCAATAATTTTATCATTTGAAGTTAGCAGGTTAGCATCTACAATAAGGGAGGGGATCATAATTTCTTATGTATGTTGTTGGACATTACAGACTGTACCTCCTAGCATTGGTTATGCCGGCGAAGTCTGTTGGGAGTTGCAGTCCAATGCCTGGATTGCTGCACACTTCACACCCCATTAGATCTACAAATTCAAATGGAGGCAACATTACCTTTTAGAGCTCACAGATTTTTCATAGAAAGAAAGCACTTTTCCCCATATTGTCTTCTCTGAGTACTCTGTTACCCAGTTCAGTTGCATAACTCTGGAGTTAGGAAACCAAGACTATCATACTTGGGATGCATCATGAGAAGACATGACTCATTAGGAAAGGCCATAGTGTCCAATAAGATAGAAGGTGTTAGGAAAAGATCATGGCCATATTACAGGTGGATAGGTTGAATCATAGAAACCATATCCCTGAGTTTGCAGGACCTGAGCGTGCTGTTGATAACAAGGTGACTTGGAAGTTTCTTATTCATGGGCTTTCCATAACATGACGTTGACTTGATGGTGATTAACAATAACAGCTCTACAGTTTCTCAGATTACTTTTCAGGTGTGTCTTATATTTTACGCTATAAATTTCAAGCATGTTCCAGCTGGAAATCTGAATGTAAGAAAGACAATAACATCTTGTGAATCAAGGATCATTGTGAATGCAGACTTCCCCCAACCTATCAAGACTTTGCCCTCAGTTAATCCTTTAGCAGCTGTAATCTTTGCTTAATACTTTGCCCCTGAGGCTGCTTGGCTGCTCTTGCTTTATGATAGGAAAAGTGAAGTCACAGCAGAGATTGTGTGTGATATCCTATCACTTTTGGGTGGGAAAATATCCAAAACAGGAATACTCCATGCATCAAGGCATGGTTATGATTTGTCATATATTGGAGAAATATCTTCCCGGAGGACCAATAGCAGTTTTCAAAATCTACAAGAACAGAGTTTGAGGGGGAAAAAATTAATGGGGTGTTATTAACAATTCTCACAATTACCCAAACAGCATGGCCCACCACAGAGATGCTTTTCGTAGTTCCAGTTCTGTTCAGTGGCCAACTGGGAGATTAGACAGCTGCTGAATTGCAATATCACAATGGGTTGATTTGTTATCTTTCTATTGCAAGGTTGGAAGTACTGTATAGGGATGAGGTTTCCTGTGATCACCCAGTTTTGCAGGGTGTTAATGTTATTCAATGTTATGTAATGTTATTCATTGTTTGCTCTGCTGCTGAGACACACAGATAGAACCATAATTATCTACATGTAGCCCTGGGTTTTTGCTCCAGTAGAGAATGCAGTAAAGTGTGATCCCTGCATCTTATGGGGTATACATTTCCAGACTTCATATGAATATGCAAAACCAGAAATAATAAGAAACCCAATTGACATGAAGGACTGCCAGTTCAATAATACCATAGGGCTGCATAGCAATACCTAGAAAATGCTTAGAGAGGGCACGTGAGGACATATTTTTTCGGATGCAGAGAAATGAAACCGCCAGTCCCACAGATAAAGGGTCGTTCTGTATGTGGTATTGGATATAGCAGTTCCTGATGACATAAGAACTATTATTTAAAATTGTATCTTTGTGACTCAATATGACAAGTATGTGGACAAGGCTTTGTGCATTTTCAGGAGCTGGGACAGCAGGATGAAAAGGATGTCGTGGTAATCAGTGTCCCCATGTTGATCCAATTTTTTTTATTGAGTAATAAAAATACAATCCAGGTATTACATTCTGCCATGAACACCAGTTTATATAACTATACACTGGCAACAATAAACATGAAAACAAACAAAGCGAAACAAAAGCTAAATGAAAAGTCTAATGAGCTTTCAGCAGGCGATAGGAAATAATGAATCTGTATTTTGGTAGGTGAGTTGATCTTACGAGTTCCTCACCTAAATCAGTACAATAATAGCATGGCTGCATGATGTCACTTTTTACTTATTGTCCTGTGAAGTATGGTTTCTTTTACTAGTGATTCTTTTACCAGTTGGGAAAAACCATTAATATTATTTCCTGCCTATCTTGTGTTATGATATACCATGCGAAAGATCAGTAATTTTGGCTAGTCAAGGGGTGATCTAGTGGATGTGCTTTGGGGAAATGAATGGTGATGGCAGCACTCAGCATTGAAATCTGTGGCTCAGAGGAGGTTCTGGAAACCTGGTTTGTGGGATGGATGGAGGGCGCTGCATGTCCTAGACAGACCTTGCTTGCTTCTCAGATTAAAATTCAGGGAAAGGGTGATGTTACTATGCTATAATACTGCCACACTACAACCGCCATGGTACATTGTACATCTTTGTGTTTCAAACAATGAAAAGGGGTGGGGGTAATTTCTTGAAGGAGGTAGTGAACAGGCAGTCCAAAATGCTGTTTGCAATATAGTTGTAGTGCATCAGGGGTCCCCAAACTAAGGCCCGGGGGCCGGATGCGGCCCTCCAAGGCCATTTACCTGGCCCCCGCCCTCAGTTTTAGACTTAGGCTTGCCCAAAGTCTGAAATTACTTGAAGGCACAACAACAACAGTCCTACTTGATTATCTCATTGGCCAGAAGCAGGCCCACACTTCCCACTGAAATCCTGATAAGTTTACAGTATGTTGGTTAAAATTATTTTTATTTTTAAATATTGTATTGTTTTTTTCATTTACCAATATTGTAAATGAAATATTGTAAAGAAATGATATGGTAATAATATAATATATATGGCCTGGGGCTGTGGCGCAGACGGGAGAGCAAACCAGCAAACCAGCTGCAATTAACTGCAATCAATCACTCTGACCAGGAGGTCATGAGTTCGAGGCCCGCTCGGAGCTATGTTGTTTGTCTTTGTCCTATGTTAAAAGGCATTGAATGTTTGCCTATATGTGTAATGTGACCCGCCCTGAGTCCCCTTCGGGGTGAGAACGGTGGAATATAAATGCTGTAAATAAATAAATAATAAATAATTAAAAAATATAGTGTATACATATAATATTGATAATAAATATTATAATGTAATACAATAGAATATTTATTTATTTATTTATTTGTTACAGTATTTCTACCCCCGCCCTTCTCACCCAATAGGGGACTCGGGGTGGCTAATAATAATAATAATACAATATAATAATATTGTATAATATAATAATATTAATTATATATTATATATTAAATGTAATATTACTAATAATAATACGGTATAGTGGTATAGTGCAATATAGTAATATATAATGCTAATGTTGTACTATGCTAATAATATAATATATTGTATGTACATACAACTTGTAAGCTGCTCTGAGTCCCCTTCGGGGTGAGAGAGGGTGGGATAGAAATGTAATAAATAAATAAGTAATTGTTGCTGGGTTTTTGTTTTTTTGTTTTTTGTTTTTGTTTTTGTTTTTTGCACTACAAATAAGACATGTGCAGTGAGCATAGGAATTTGCTTGTTTTGTTTTTTTTTTTCAAATGATAATTCGGCCCCTCAACAATCTGAGGGACCATGAACCGGCCCTCCACTTAAAAAGTTTGAGGACCCCTGTAGTGCATGCTGCAACCTTGCAATGGTTCTGAAGGTATGTTTAGTAAGAAATCAGTCCCACTTGAATATTGCTTTTATAAACATCACAGTTGTAGCAAGTGAAGAGGGTCATGCAATAAGGCTCTTAGTGGAAGGCAGAATTTTGGGGAGTGAATGGAGATGGATCATTAACTCATCTTTACTATAGAATGGTGGTTCTCAACCTGTGGGCCCAGGTGTTCTGGCCTACAACTCTGAGAAATCCCAGCCAGTTTAACAGCTGTTAGGATTTCTGGGAGTTGAAATCCAAAACATTTGGGAACCCACAGGTTGAAAATCGCTGCTATAGAAGATGCCATTCTGGAATGCGGATTGTGCCTTTGGTGGGCGATCCGCCTTAACATGTTGATTTAAATAGTGAATGAAGGGAAGCCATGCTTTCCAAAATTCATCCCCATCTCCAATTACTTGTGCTGCTCTGGATATGTAGATAATGTTGAATGTTGTCTATTTCTCCATGTTGATCTTTGACATAGAGAACAGTGAATTAGAACCTGTTATTATCTGTCGTTATATATTTTTTCTGTAGCATCCATCCAAAGTAGACATTCAAAGAAAAATAAATCCCAGCCCCTATTGTTAAACTTTTTCCGGATCAGATCTTGGAGACATTTCTTTTTTTGGATTGTGATTGCTTGTATGTTTGCTAGGGGATTCTTCACAGTTGTAATTGGAAAATTACTTTTCTGAGATCTTGTCCAGGAGTGGGAAATACAACTTAAAGGACGTGGTTGGACTGTAACTCCCTCACCATTGGCTAAGCTGCCTAGGCCTCCTGGAACTTGTAGTCTGATGACTTCAGAAGGCAAGTGATTCCCACCCTTGCTCTAGTTTGAATGCAGCTTTAATATTATAGACAATTAATCAGATGTTGAATTTGAGCTTATGTCTGAGTAGGCAGATTTTAGATTGGGTCCCTGAAAAGACATAGCAGATGTTTGCGCTTGGTTAAGCACCAGCGAAGAGAGGTGACTTTTTATTAGAACACAGCAGAAGGAGTCAGACGGGAAACACTGCAGAGAAAAACTATACAGACAGACATGATGCAAATATGCTTGATATATTATCCAGGCCAAGGAATCTATATTGCACTGTAAGCCTTTTCCTCCTCCCTTGGTGTACAGATTACTCAGGGCCTTGGCCAAATCCTGCCTTTGGGGAATTGTTACCCCAAATCACTTTGTTTTACAGCCCTATGAGCACAAGTTCTATTTTATTTTTCACTGCCTCTGTAAATGAGTTTGGCATTTTTAGTTGTGAATAAAACATGAATTCAGTACTTTGGCACCCTCTCACCTCTGCTATCTCCTTAAACCTATTTCTTTTAATCACTGGCAGTTGTATCCTTCAGGTTTATTGCAGTTTCTTTCCTCCACTCCCCCCCCCCCCCACCTGTTGTTAAATAATAGACCAAACTCTTACATTTTGCTATCCCTGTGTCCTTCTGGAACCATATTGGTTCTTTCTGTACACCTTAACTGAAATGGAAGTGGTTGGGAGAAGGAGACTCAGAAGAAGATGGTAGCTGCTGTGTGTTGATAATAGATTTTTGTTTCTTTCATTGACTGTGTTTCACCCCGTGAAGTGAAGTATACTGTAATTTGATAAAACTGGTGGAGTTTGATGTTTGAGAGCACAAGCACATCTGGTCTAACATTCTGTTTCCTGAGACACATAAGAATAGGATGTGAAATACATACCCATCATGGGGTGTTGCTCCTTCAAATTCCAGTGGTTGGTTGTGCAAACAATATGGCAGTGTGGAGTAATCCTGTGCTGTGTTACCTCCAGCCAGCCATGCCCTCCTTCAATGCCTCCATCCCAGTCCTTCATGCCAACCTCATTGGATTCAAAAGGTTTGTGTGTGTGGGAGGATCTCTTGGATCTTCTAATGGCCCTTCCTTGCACATAAGTGGTATTGGGTTTGTATGAATACCAGAAACAGAAGCAATGCCACTGTTTGGGGGAAGAGTCTATTAATGACAGTGCACATGTTTTCCATGTTGTGTATACAATATTGGAACAGCAAGGTTGGAGGAAAACTCTCCGATTCAGTCCAAAGAAAGATGATTTCATTTGGGGTAGATAGGCAGCGTGGTGCAGTGGTTTGAGCTTTGTATCGTGACCCTGTAGACCAAGATTCGATTTCCCACTAAGCCATGGAATCATACTGGTTGACCTTGCATAAGTCGCACACTCTTATCCCTAGGAAACCTAGTTACAGAATCTCCTTAGGGAGACCACAAATTGGAGATGACCTCAAGGCACAAAGCCTTCAAGGCATACAACAACAACAATGAAAAAAAATGTGGCCTATGTGGTCAGAAGCCTGTTGTGCTTTTGTCAACATTTGGATATAGAAGTTTAATTGAGCTAATAGGCCTGAACTAGGCAATGTAACTTTTCAAGACCTGTTATTTGTTTTACTCTTTTTAATATCTTTTTTATTTCTGTTGAATTGCCATGTATAAGGGCCATATCTTGTGATAGATCCTGAGCTAACAAAAAGTGTCAGATTAAATCCCCTGAAACCACCATAGGACTCCAGTAACAGGCATGTCACCACTTTCAATGGGCAGATGTTCAACCAAACTGAGATACGATTTTTCCAGAACATTTTAAAATTATGTTTTTATTTCATTTCATTTCATTGCTCACCTAGATTTCTGAGCTCACGTTTAGCACAGCTTACATTTAGTAAACAAAGACTGAAACATATGCCATGTCAGCTTGTATAAAAACCAAAGATCTTTTAATAGCAAGACACAACTGAAATATTTTGGTTAGGTGAGGGAATCAGTATAACACTCTTCATGTGGTTTGGATATAATATACCAGTAAATTTAAAGCTTTATTAAGTAACGTTGTACAGAATTACTGGGATTGGGTAGACATTAAAACCTATATCCCCATAACAGCAGCCAAAATCGCCTAAGAGCATTACATCCCACCTGATCTTGGAAGCTAAGCAGGGTCATTCCTTGCCTAGTATTTGAATGAAAAACTGCCAGTGCGTATCAGGAGCTGTAGGTTATATATCAGATAAAGGTAAAATCAGTCCTGGTTATTCCCTGTCTCAGAAAGCCCTGTGAAATTCATGGAGTCACCATAAATTGATGGTATATGATGGTATATATACCATATATACTTGAGTATAAGCCGATCTGAATATAAGCTGAGGCACCTAATTTTACCACAAAAACTGGGAAAACTTATTGACTCGGGTATAAGCCGAGGGTGAGAAATGCAGCAGCTACTGGTAAATTTCAAAATAAAAATAGATACCAATAAAATTACATTGAGGCATCAGTGGGTTAAATGTTTTTGAATATTTACTGTATTTTAAAGAAAAGTAGGGTCAACAAAAACAATATGGCATCAACAATAACTCTATAATCATCATCATCATCTTCCTTTGTATCCTGCTCTATCTCCCCATGGGGACTCAGGCCGGCTTCCAACATAGTAACATGCAAACGTTCAATGCCTATATAAACAATGCAGAGCTAGATATAGATCTATAATTATATACGGTATACTAATTGCACATTTGCATTCCTCCCTGAAACGTTTGCAAATCTTATCTCTATATATGTGCATTTCCCTGCTGCAATATTTGCAAGCCCCATTTATCTATGTTTATATCTATCTAGACATCTCTCTCTCTCTCTCTATGCGTGTGTGCATATATCTATCTAGACATCTCTCTATATATAGATAATTATATCTATATAGGACTTGCAAACATGTGAGGGGAAATTCATATATAAAATTAATGTATACATATAGGTACAGATATACATTACATGGAAATCTCTAGATATCCATATATATATATATATATATATATATATATATATATATATATATATATAGGATTTGCAAAGATCTGCAAATATATGAGGGGAAAATTCATATATTAAATTAATGTATTTGTAGGGGAAAAATCTATATATTATGTACAAGCTTTGAGGCATGCATTTGCCCAAGGAAGAAATGCAAGCAAAGTCCCCCTAAAAACAACTTTGGCCTCATTTCTCCTGCCCTTTCCCACTTATTTTATTTCTCCCTTTTTCAAACTCTAAAAGTAGCCAGAAAAGGTTTTTAAACTCCTCCCCTCCCAAAAAACCCTCCCCATTTTTGTTTCCTTATGAATAAAAAGAAATACACACCTTCTGTTACTCTTTTTTCCCTTCTTCCCTCCCTTTTGACTCAAATGTTCTTGCAATAATAGTAATAATAATAATAAATCTTGCAAATTTGCAAGAGCCTCTTTTTTTTCTCTTTTCTTCCCTTTCCACCCATGCAATCTTTTTTTCTTCCTGGCTTGCAAGGGGTTCGCTCAGTCACTCTCCTTTCACTTTTCAAAACATTCCCTTCTTGTCACTCTTTCTCGCTTAAAAAATAAGATAACTCTAGCTTGGGAGGAGAAGCCGAGAAGGGAGGTTTTGGAAAAGAAAACATACTGTAGCTTTCGGGCTTCGCTGCCTGGCTTGACCCCATTATAAGCCAGGCTTTTTCAGTCCCCAAAAAGAGATTAAAAAAAAACTCGGCTTATCTTCAAATATATACAGTACTATATATACATATACAAGCACAGCCCATAACCTAGCACCAAAGTATAGCATGTATGTCCATTGACCCACTATCAGCAGTGCACATGGGACTTATGGACTAAATATTTGGTTGAGTGTGTGTTCAACGGTCTGGACTAATAAGATTATACCATTGGTTCCTTGTGAATTCTTTATGGTAGGATTGCTAAGTGAAATCAGGTAGGGCTTATGCCCCTTTAACATTCATGCAATACAGTACATTTCAGCAAGTGACTGGCCACATCTTCTGAAATTTCCTCCTCTTCTTAAATTGCCCATAGCCCAGCCCCTTGTTTCACCTTTTAGCACTTTAGAATAAAAATAGCCAAGTAACCAGGGGGCTGCTCATTGACAAGAGGTAAATCCCATTGATAAGCTGGTTTTACTCTCTCTGAATTGTAGACTGTAGCTCTAAAAGTCAATAAAATACATTTCCTTGTTTTTGTTGAGTTCTGATGCAACTATCCAGACGATGTTGGATTGCATCTCCCATCCACTCCAGTGTGAAGAGCTGCAGTCCAGTGACATTTGGTTAGCTAGCTTCTCTTTGCCCATCACAATTTAGATCAAGGGTGGGGAACATCTTTCAGCTTGGAATCCAAAATCAATTTCAGAGATAGATCTTAGGAGCCAATGAGCATGGCCAGAGGCCTTGTTCTGAAACTACCAGCATATTTTAGTGCAAAGCCCTGACTTCCGTTGATTTAGTTTTAGGAGAGGTGTTTTAAGAATGGGGAAGTAACCTGCACAAAAGCTGGGAAAGCCCCAGATGAGCTTGCCACAAGGAACAGGGAGGGAATGTCCCAAATGACTGGAGAACCACATTAGGCTCCAAGGTCAGCCAGATTCCGTCCTTGGGTATGAGCTTGTCTGTCCCTGCTCCACATTTTAAGGGAAAAAATACAAGGAGGTTATTGTAAACTGCTAGTGTCCTTACATAAGTATGCCAGAAATTGTTGCATTCATGAATATGAGTTCTGTTCAAGAATGATTATCTGAAAACTGAGCTATTGCTTTGACGAGAATGTCATCAATTCTTGTTGCTCAGTTTGGTTCATTTCTATTTTCTAATGTTTCTTGATGCAAATTAATTTTCATGAGTCATGCATTCCCAAGAATGACAAATTTCCATGGAAAAAAAGCAGTGGGATTTTTTTCCATTTTAGAAAAAATTCTACCTCTTATCACAATAGGCCAATTTGTACAGAACATTGTCTTATTACATTCTCTTATATACAAATCCCTGGCAAAATTGAATTCACACAGCCTTTTCCTGCCTTTCTAGAACATGAGGTCTGTTCTTTGTACAGACTTCACAGCTGTCTCTTTCTGCGTCAAAATAGTTGTATCCTGTTTTCCTGTACTGTACCGGTTTAATTGTTTCCACAATAAATGCATCTGCTAATTTTTCTCTGTATTAAATTATTTGTAAGTTTTTAAGAGGAAAAAAAATCCCTTTTTTCACTCCTAGGAAAACAAAACACACTCCGCTCACTTTTTAATGTATGAAACTGAATGACACACAGATGTCTTCAGCTCACAGCTTTTCATTAAAATCTTCCAGAACATCAAGCAAACATTTGATTTTAACATTTGATTGCAAAGTTAACACATTTTCTTGAGTTGCTGGTGCAGCTGTATAGTGTGAGAATCTTTCTTGCCTCTGAAAGAGGACTGAAAGGTCCTTGTTTCTCCTGTCCAAAGTGGAACAAATTCCCTTTCAATACTGAAAGTTGCTGCATCAAGAAACTCCAAATCTCAGGATTATATAGTAAGCAGACATGGCAGTTCAAGTGGAATCATAATGCTAAAATTGTTTAATGTAAATAGGCCCTAGGAAACTTTGTGATTTGCTGCCCAGCTTGCATTTAGTATACTTTTAAAAATACATTTCCCATTACTAGACTTTTCTCTGAACCCAACTCCTAGACCACACATTGTAGGTTTCATCCCTTGGTAAAGATGGTATATTGGCGTATTTTATAAAGCTTTGAAAAAATAGTTTTTAAAAGCGTGGATCCCAGAATACCTCAGCCAACCTGATACCAAAACATAAGCTTTTGTTTTCTTCCCAATTAAAAAAACTGTCCCCTTTTGAAGACCTTGAACTAGTGGAATGTGGTTGCTGACAGAAGGATATTTTATGCATGGTTTGAACAGGAATGTAAAGAGAGCAGCTTCAAACACCATCTCCTGTATTGTCTGATATGGCCTAGATATTCCTGCACCAAGGCCAATCCTGCTTTACCGACAGAAGCTTTCATGGCAAGAAAGTTCCTACAATTTCTTTCTGGGCCACTTTACAGATCTAGGTCACTCTGCATCAAGTTTGTATCTTCCACATCCACTTGACATTTTTTGCACATCTGGAGGGTATCAGGTTGGAGAAAGCTGGTCCAAGCTATGTTGGACATATGTTGGACTTTAGAAAAGGGTTTTTTTGTGCAAAACTACTGCTAGAAACTCCCAAACGGTTGGGTGATTGTGGGATTTATAATCCCCCAAAAAGGAACTTTTCTGCTTTAACTATCTGAATAGAGCTTTAAAGACTGTGTCCAAAGTTTTCAGTTCATTTTTTTTAAAAAAAAACAAAACTCTGCAATTGTTCTAGCAAAATGGTGAGCTTTTTTTTCATTTCTCCAAGATATTGATCTTATTGGGGTTTTCCCCCCCTAAAACCGTTTGTGGTTGAAAGGAATCCTGTAAGAGAAAACATGAGAGATTCAGAGATCTGGATTGCTATTCCTGTGTTTTTGTTCTCTGGCCAGGAGGCAGCAGTAAAACATTCTGGTGGAGCTTTTATTGTTGTTATCTAATCATTAATGTTGCGCTTTAAACACTTTTATAACCAAGTAATGGCAATGTTGGTTTGCCACTCAGGAAGTTCATACTCGGGCATGGATTCATGAAACATTGGGAAATTCACCAAGGGCTACAGAATATAGGCTTTCACACCTTCTACATTCAGGGAACATTTCATGTGTGCTGCCGGCTAAAGTTACTGCAGATACCAATTTTGGGCACTTCCAGTAGCTTGAGGTACAAGCTAGAGATTCGAAGCCTTTATTAATTTTTTTTATTAAGGTAGACTAAAACAAAACCTACATACAAACAACAAAACACATAGTTTGGGTCCAGGTTAGACACAGGATCGCCTTCTCCCATACAATCCGCCCTGAACACTGAGGTCTTCTGGGGGGCATGTGCTCCAACCAGCCTGAACCTGATTGACAACCGTCACCCAGAAGACCTTTTCATCGGCCGCCCCATGACTGTGGAACGATTTGCTAAAAGAGGCCCAGCAGTTAAGTCAGCTGTTGGAATTTAAGAGACAGTTGAAGACCTTTCTCTTCTGGCAGGCTCACACAGTCAATTTTTAACTTTGAATTTTAAATTCATGTCTTGTGTTTACTGTATTTTAATCTTTATTCTGTGTGAAATACTTTTTACATAATGTTTTATAATTATGTGTTTGTGTTAAAAACCCCACCTCAAGTCTTGAGGATAGGCGAGTAAGTAATAAAAATAATAATCATTATTATCATCATTATTAAAAATCCTTTGTTCTTTAAAAATGATTTTAAAACTGGTTTTAAAATTGGCATTGTTTTAATCTGTTCTTAAATAAAGCTTCAAATATAATTTATTGCTTTGATGGAGTCTCCAGTGGCTCAGTGTGTTAAAGCGCTGAGCTGCTGAATTTGCAGACCAAAAGGTTCCAGGTTCAAATCCGGGGAGCGGAGTGAGCGCCCGCTGTTAGCTCTAGCTTCTGCCAACGTAGCAGTTCGAAAACATGCAGATGTGAGTAGATCAATAGGTACTGCTCTGGCGGGAAGGTAACGGCGCTCCATGCAGTCATGCCGGCCACGTGATCTTGGAGGTGTCTACGGACAACGCCGGCTCTTTGGCTTAGAAATGGAGATGAGCACCAACCCCCAGAGTGGGTCACGACTGGACTTAATGTCAGAGAAAACCTTTATCTTTACTATGTTGCTTTGAAAGCTTCCAATGGGCAGAAGAGTAGTGAACAAATAATGTTTAATGATATTTATTTATTTACAGCATTTATATTCCGCCCTTCTCACCCCGAAGGGGACTCAGGGCGGATCACATTACACATATTAGGCAAACATTCAATGCCTTTTAACATAGGACAAAGACAAACAACAACATAGCTCTGAGCGGGCCTCGAACTTATGACCTCCTGGTCAGTGATCCATTGCAGTTAATTGCACTGGCTTGCTCTCCCGTCTGCGCCACAGCCCCGGGATATGGGATAACATCAGACCTGTGTCTTATTAATGGCATCAAAAATGGTCAAATGGCCCAGTGTCCTCCCAGATCCCAAAACAGTTATGAAGGGGCATGGAAGTATGTGTGATGGGATGAAATCCTCTCATACTTATGTGGTTTTGTTTCCTTCTCCACCATCATCATTGATGCTGATCTGCCCAGAACTTGGCATTGGATGGAGAAGGGAGAGAGCATTAGAGAGAAGTTCATGGCAAGTGTGCCTCACTTGAATACTTGAAGAGAGGCAAGTGCTGGAACACGTTTGAAGAGAAGCTGTTTAATTCTCCTCCAGTGGCGCCTGCATTGCTGCCGGCCTTTATCCTTCACTCCAGATTACCTTTTTGTGATGAATAGTCCCATTATTGTGGCTCGCGTTAATGTTTCCTCAGGTGCTCTGCAAGAAAGGTGCTGGCTTTTCACCTGCATCCCTTGGCAATTGAAATTTACTGCTTTGCTCGCCTTATCTTCCGCATACCGGGTGCTCAGGGCACTTGCAAGCCTCAAGAGAGAGAGGTACTGGCATGCTCTTCAGAACAAGTGTTTAAAATATAAACAACTTTGTGCTGAAGAAATCTTGTGGTTTTGTAAGGTCGAGGATTTCTGAAATGCAGGATGGCCCACTGAACTAAATTGCTTACTGTTCTCATCAGGGCTTATCAATCTTCATTATGGTTTATAATCCCTTTGTTGCCCTTGCTGACAAAAATGGGCTTAGTCAACTGCTTGGCAAGACACATTAACATAGTTGGAGCTTGTACAGGTTTGTTCTAAGAATGGGCAATAGAGGTTTCATGGCAGACCACCTCTTGTTCCATTTCCTTTTGTTTTCTTTTTCCTCCACTTTTAACCTCAGGGGCTTCCAATGGTGATGTCTGGTAGTCCATGCATAATTCTGCAGCAGAATGTCAAAGCTGGCTCACAATACAATTATAAGTAAAATTTAAATTCATTTGATTGTTTTCAGTGATGACATTCAAGGCTGTTCCTCATGAGGGCTAGACACTTCACTTTCTCAGAGCCCTTCCACACTGCCCTTTATCCCAGGATCTGATCCAAGAATATCTGCTTTAAACTGGAATATATGAGTCTCCACTGCCAGATAACCTGGGATAAACAGATAATCTGGGATCAGATCCTGGGATATAGGGGCAGTATGGAAGGGCCCTCAAATTAAGCCAAGGCAAGTCAACTTTATTTATACCCCTTCCTTCAGACATCTGCTAAAGTGCCTTTATCTATATGTTTCTTAATTAAAACATGCTTAGTCCAGCCTGTTTTAAGCATGTTTTAATTAAGAAACATATAGATAAAGGCACTTTAGCAGATGTATGAGGGAAGGGCATGGGATTGGCTTCAGACTAGGCATCTGCTATCTGAGTAGACTTCTAATGCAAGATATTATAAATATGAGTCTCTTTGTAATTGTTCAGAAAACAGACCTCATATATTCAGTGATTTAAAGTTGTGTCATTATTATAAATAATCATTTCAGCATGCATGTTGCATTGTGTTTTTTTGCACCCTAAGAGTCATAGCAGAATAGGGCTTAACCTCAGATCATCACCTAATTTTGGGGGGAAAATAATAGTTGCATGACAAAGCTTTAGGCAGGGATGGCTGATAGCTCCCATGTCAGTAGGATAGTGAATCCACTCTGGGTTTTAATCTGATATAAGACATTGTAGAGTTAATGGGGTTCGACAAGTCCTTAATGGCCATGGCTCAATACTATGGAATTATGGAAGTTTTAAACAATTTTTTTGTCTTCTCTGCCAAAAAGTTCTGGTGCCTCATCGGTCTACAAACCTTATGATATCATAGCATTGAGTCATGACAGTTATAACGTGGTATCAAACTGCATTAATACAACAGTTTAGACACACCTATATTGGGAACTACCCTATCCAGTGACCCTAACTACTCAAGTAGAAGCTAATTCCATTTGAGATGAGCAATGCTTTTTGAATATATGAGCCATATGGAATTTTATGGTTGAAGACATGGAGTGACATGACCAAACACTTTAAAGACATTGAAGGCTGTCATAAAGGGAATGGTGTAGGCTTGTTCACTGCTGTCTCAAAAGGTCGAACCAGGTCTAATGGTTTTAAGTTACAGGAGGGTAGATTTCAACTGAGCATTAGAAGGAACTTGAACAATGGAACTAATTATTTCGAGAGTTGGTGGGGTCTCCTTCTCTAGATGTCTTTAAAAAAGAGCATAGAGATGCTCTATCTAGAGATTCTACATTGATCGGGGGCTGCACCTGATAGCCCACAGGATCCCTTTTAATCCTATAATTTTATAGATTGTTTATCCTGTCTCCCTCATGACCAAATGACTTTTGAGTGGGAAAGACCCATCTGATCATTGTCTGTTTCCTTTAATGGCACGAAGTTGTGTCACAAGAGCAGTTCCCATCCACTGAAGTGCATTTGGCACTGTGTTTCAACGTAAACAGTGATGCTATTTACATAGATCAACGTGATGTGGAAATGAATTTTAGAACTGGGTAATATTGAATCTTGTACTTCATTTTGTAGTGTTGTATAATCCATTTTCCCCCTCCCTAATTAACCAATCATCTGTTGCCTCTCCCTCCAAAGAAACATGTCTGTTTTACAGCTTAATAGAAAGTTAATGAAATGCTTTGTCGGGAATGCATGCTTCAAAACCTAACAACAGAAGCGCTTTGCTCATTCAGCTGGTTATAGATGAGAGTTTATTTTCCTTATTGCTCTTATTCCTGTTTACATAGCATAGCCAAGAGGATTTACAAATGATTAAGAGGTTTTTTTTTTTAGCATGCATCAAAGGCTTCTATTGATTCTGCTTAACCAGTGGTGAAGGCAGTCGTTTTAAACCAAGATGCACCAAAGCTAAGGGCTAATAATTTGACCTTTGGACTGCCCTCCAGATGTATGGATGGGTCTCAAAGGAAAGCCCTGTTCTTTAACTGAGTAACAGACACTATTAAATGTTGCAACAGGGCATTTGTTAACCTGGGAAGGTTGAAATGAAAGTTTCCACAAACAACTGTGGACTATGACACTTGGAGTACGAGCGGTGAACCTCCTCTAGCTCAGTAAGCAAATTCAGTTTAACTGGGACCACGTTCCAGAGATAATTGAAGCAGAAGGTGAAAGTTTGTGACCCAAAGCTGACATTGGGCAGAAGAGCTGGCAATTATCATCATCATTCATGTACATGCTACCTTTTTCATGTTCATGTGGCTAACAAAAAGAATACATTAAAACTTCATCCAGGTCGATTATTCCTTATCTCAAATGCTTGGGATCAGGTTTTTGCCTGCCTGTGAATAGAGAACAGGGAGGGTGCCAACCTCGGGTCCTGTAGGAGGGAATTCAGCATCCTGAGAACAGCCCCTGAAAGAACCCTTGCAGCTTTATCAGAAATGGACACAAACAGGAAATGTACCACCAACCCATCCTGTCACCTTCCCACTTGTTGCCTCAATCTACCTACCTTCCTTCCTTCCCACCTTGCTAGCTTCTAGGAACATTATGAACATATGCACTAAGAAGTCACTGGACAGCATGTGTCTAGAGTCTCTTCCAGGAATTTGGAAAGGGAGGAAGGGAGAGGGGCAGGAGAAGTACCCTTTCCTTGGATCCTATGCCTTCTTGCATCGCTGGGAACACCTTTTCTCCTTGGCTCAAAAGTACCTCTGGCCCAGAAATGCCTACTTTGCCTCCTCCCCTAAATTCATTCCCCATTGGTTACTACCTTTCATGAGGGCATCAGCCAGGAGACCTATCACAGTGGCTTCACCTGGGAAACAAATCCACACTGTGCATCTCTGGTGGAGTTTCAGATACTGGCATATTTTGATCAAGGCTCTCATTATCAGTAACTGAACCTTAGGGGAGGCATTTCAGTCTTTAAAAATGAAGAACAAGCTCAAACAAAGGTTGGGAAATGATTATGTGATGAGAAAGAGTATATGGCCCTCAGGGAAAACTGAAGAATGTTGGATGGAGCTTCATTACTCGATCTAGAATAACAAGAGTGGTGGAAGATGGCTAATGGCTAAAATTTGAAGCTGCTTTTGTATGGAATTGCTGTTGGTTTTATGTAGTTCCATTCGTGTTGTTTCATTTTCGTATTTGGTTCTCGCTAACGAAAATGGGCTGCCTATATGACACAAATTTTCGTCTGGCTAATGAAAAACGCAAAAATTTTCATGCCATTGGTGGCAATGGGAGGGCTTCTGAGGCTCATCCCCCCCCCCCTCGGTTTTTGGGCCAGAGGGGTGAAAATCACCACACACGGAGGGCATTTCGATCCCTTTTAACCCACCAACTTTCAACTCAGCCAAGGTTATGTCAAGCTGAACCTAACAGCGATTTCAGAGTCTGCTGGATGAAATTCTGGTCCAGCCAGGCTTGTCTTGTTTTGGCCATGGCTGTGGAGCTTTCTCTGTGTACAAAACGTTTTGCAGTTTCATGCAAGATGCCAAGATGCTGTGAATTACTTCCATTCAGATCAAAACAAAGCTCCAGCAATAGATTTATGTGACTGGTAGCAGTTCCTTCCCTAGACGGCTGAGGCTGATTGTATAAAGACTAGATTAATAATTGTCTAGAGAGAAAGCAAAGGCATCTGTGCATTTGCATAAGAATGTTCAGAGCTGGTTGCATATTAATACCAAATGTCTGTAGAATATATGCCTTAGGTCTGGCACATGGCAATCGTATGAAAAGGTTACATTCTTTGTTTATGAAACCTTCAAAAGGCAGAAGGAGTTGGGTTGATCCATGTGAAAACATATCACAGATGCTATAGCAAAATAATTCTCTGTTTGCATCAGGAAAAAATAGCAATAAAGTGTTCACATCTGTCTGGAACACTTTTTCGGATTGGCTGTGAAGAGTTGGTGTGGTGATGCAGCCTCGAAATCTGTACTTGGTAACAGCAATAGCACTCAAAACATTGGCTTTTTTGTACATACTTACATTTGCAAAGCCAGCATCTTTGGAATACAGAAGCTATGACTTTTGCCTATTGTAAACATAAAAGCTATTTTTCCTTCTAGTGGCCTAGCATTCAAGCTATTTGTAGGGCAGAGCTAGCAGGGAGGAGAATACTTTTGGGATACCTTTTCCCAACATATTGTTACGGGAAAACTGATCTGATGAAAGCTTTCGTGGCACGAAGATGGAAATGGCTTCAGGTGGTTCCTTTAAGGCAACTGTGTTATGATATGGAGAGATGGTGGAGAAGAAAAGGTGGCCTGCTGACAGCTGTTGAATGTGTTCAGATTGCCTGTTTTGTACTCTGTTGTACACCTACTCTCATCATTGCGTACCGTAGTCGCTCCCTGTTTGGTGCCAGCTCTTGTTCCATGCCAGGGCAGGTTCCGGGATTTGTGAGTGCTGCTGGAGAGAGGCACACCCAGCGTGGTGGAAGGAGTGGTTTCTCTGTTGCTCAGTTCCCTGCACTTGAATTGATCTGGGAGTGGTGCCGGTTGGAGCTCGGAAGAAAACTTTCAGTCTCCTGTGCAGAGCGGGCCTGTAGTGGATGGGATTTCACACTTGCAAAGGGTAAGCTAGAAAGAGGATGAGAGGCAAGGACTGTGGAAGGATGAGATTTTGGTAAATGGAAATAAACATTTGGGGAGGGGTGTTCGGTTTGTTGAATTTTGATGTTAAAATAGAAGAACAACTTCTTAGAATTGAGAAAACTTTATTTTAGGGGTAACAATCTTCTGGAATATCTCAGCCCAGCTGGCAAGGGGCTAGCCATTCTAGCTGAGAGATACTGGAGCTGTCCAAAAGACAGTAAGCTGTCCAAAAGACAGTAAGCTATCCAAAAGCTAAAGAGCTGGTGTTGTCCATAGACACCTCCAAGGTCATGTGGCCAGCATGACTGCATGGAGTGCCGTTACTTTCCCGCTGGAGTGATACCTATTGATCTTCTCACATTTGCATGTTTTCAAACTACTAAGTTGGCAGAAGCTGGGACTCACAGCGGGAGCTCACCCTGCTCCCCGGATTTGAACCACCGACCTTTCGGTCAGCAAGTTCAGCAGCTCAGCGGTTTAATCCGCTGCACCATCGGGGTCTCCAGTAAATACAGTAAACTCTCAGTTAAATGACACCAATGAGGATACGTAAATGGCAAATCAATGTAGTTTCTGGTTGCTTGAGAGTTACTATTAAAAATAAGTCTAAGTAATGCTATATCCAATACTAAAACACACCATAAACTCTGTATACTATTGATTTGATATTAATAAGACAAGATAAACTTCATGTAACATGGTCTTACATTTATGCTAAAATTGATTTATTTTCATATTTTCATATGGATTTGACACTCTACTTTTGATGGCTTTTAATGATTTAAATGATGCTTAATACATCACTGTATAATGTATTGTAATGTATTGCATGCTTTTATTCTTTCTTGTTTTATTCCGGCATTGAATGTTTGCCTTTATTATGTTGGGAGCCGCCCTGAGTCCCCTGGGGAAATAGGGCAGGCTACAAATAACACATTATTATTATTATTATTATTATTATTATTATTATTATTATTATTATTATTATTATTAAGGTATCATTCCTTCAATTTTTTGCAGGTTACTTAAGAGTTTCAGTTGCTTGAGTTCTGGTTCACTTAGGTTCTACTGTAGTAACTTTTTGAAGTTCTGCTTCTAGTCTTAATGATCTCTTCACTTGATTTAGACAGGAAAAGAGCTGAAACGTATCAGAACAACTCATAATCCAATGCAGGTTTTCTTGACCTTATTTCTAGCTGGTTTCCAGCCTTTCTCGTCCTGTTTTCTAACCAGATGTCATCCACTTCCTTTTTAAGACAGTGATTAATTCTTCACCCTTGAGTTTTGAATGTTTGAATGTGCTTTTAGTGGCATAATCTTTGCTGGATTTAGTAACACTGATAAGAAAGTCCAGTAGCTTGGTTAGTAGACAATCGTATTTAGGGCCAAAGCATTTTGGATTATGTAAAAAAGGGGGTCAATACTTACAAGGAAATGTAATTACTTATATGGAGTGCTCCCTTCTTTGAAATTGCTTCTACCATAAACTCTGGTAAGAATGTGTCGCCAAGCATAAGATCAATTTTTATGTAAGTTGTAAAGCAAGGCTATTCTGCTGAAGCATGGCTTCAAGTGCTTACATAACCTATATTCCCAGAGTCTTCCTTTTCCTCTCTTTTCTAAAGGCTGTACTCACCAAGTGTCAGAATATAGATGTTGTGTTGCTGTGCAGATCCTTTCAGAGAAAGTCTTTTTGTGTATAATTCAAAAGCAAACCACAACATGTGCCCAACAGAGAACATTCTGACCTAGTGTATGCTTGCAAAGCTACAGTATATGTTTGCATTTGTTCTTTTTCAGGCATGTATTTAAAGTTGCCCAGATGCAATTGTTAAAGATACAAATACAAAAATAGATAAATGGGTAGATAGTGCCAGCCTTCTGAAGATCAGGTATTTTGTTGTTACATAAATGAAAGGTGCAGGTTGCATGCTTTTGAATCAGTGCTTCAAAGTATCCCCTGATATTGTTCAGGTTGCAAAAGGTTTTCTTTTTTATCTGGATTTTCTCTTCTTCTCTGTTTCTTTCAGACATATTTCTCAGTGTTAGGACTTCTCAAAGGAATAGTGAGAAACAGAGCTTTGGCTTGTATTGGTTTTTTTTTCTATAGGCTCTGTGTTTACTGTGGATGCTTAGACAAGGTGAACAGTGGAAAGCGAGGGTGAAGGAAAACTGATTTCAGGCACGGAAATGAAAGGCCTTTATTTGTGACGCAGGTTGCCTTCCTCAGCTGCCACTGACCGTATTTCAGTGTGATGAATTCTGTGTCATTCTTTGGCTCTGCTGAGTTTTTCAAATTAAAGCTGTGGAAAGGTAACCTTTCCAACGATAAACCTAACCAGGAGAAGTTGACAGAGTTTATTTTCTTGAAGCCTTGAAGCCATTCCACAGTGGCAACTCAGGGATTCTGATGGTATCTCAGATTTGCTCCTATTTTTTAAACAGCTTTCCAGAAACTGTAAAAGCTGTTTGTCATCTGAAAAAGTTGTTTGTGTTTGGTTTCTCTAAAGATTTGCCTGCTTGTTTCAGAATATGGATACCTTAGAGCAGTGGCTCTCTACCTGTGAGTCCCCAGATGTTTTGGCCTTCAACTCCCAGAAATCCTAACAGCTGATACACTGACTGGGATTTCTGGGAGTTGTAGGCTAAAACATCTGGGGACTCACAGGTTGAGAACCACTGCCGTAGAGATAGGACAGACTTGTTCATCCTTACAGGACACTCTAATTCAGAGGTCCTCAAACTTTTTAAGTGGAGGGCCGATTCACAGTCCCTCAGACTGTTGGGGGGCCGGACTATAATGAAAAAGTAAAAAAATTAGGATTGTTTTTGTGTGCCTTAATGTCATTTCAGACTTAGGTCAACCCTAACATAAGACCATAGGTAAACAAAGAGACCTCCAAAGACCATCTAGATGATATCATAAGACCATCAGTAAGGAAAGGGACCCTCAAAGGCCATCTAGATGATCTCATCAGGCCATCAGAAGACCATAGATAAGGAAAGGGGCCCCCAAAGGCCATCTAGACAATCTCATAAAACTATAGATAATGAAAGGGACCCTCAAAGGCCGTCTAGATGATCTCATCAGGCCATCAGAAGACCATAGATAAGAAAAGGGACTCTCAAAGACCATCTAGATGATCTCATCAGGCTATCAGAAGACCATAGATAAGGAAAGGGGCCCCCAAAGGCTATCTAGACAATCTCATAAAACCTTAGATAAGGAAAGGGGCTCTCAAAGGCCATCTAGACGGTCTCATAGGACCATAGGTAAGGAAAGTGACCTCCAAAAGCCATCTAGATGGTCTTATAAGGCCGTAGCTAAGCAAAGAGACCTTCAAAGACCATCTAGACAATCTCATAAGACCATAGGTAAGCAAAGAGACCTCCAAAGACCGGGTAGACAGAGGTCAACCCTAAGTCTAAAGGACAGGGGCCAGGTAAATGAGCTTGGAGGGCCGCATCCGGCCCACAGGCCTTAGTTTGGGGACCCTGCTCTAATTAATAAGCAATTGATTAATTATGTATTTAGTTATTTTAAAATTTCAATTAATATTTACTCTGAAAAATAATTTCTAATTGTCAAATGCTTTAAAATTAATTTAAAATATCTGAAACTGGCAGTAATGAGAAAACCCAATGAGAAACGTTAACCGAACAGCATTTGGCATTGCCACAATAAAAATAACAACTTGTTTGTTTTCTGTTGTAAAATGAATTGACTTAATGTTTAGCATGTTGTTTCCAAACTCTGGTTTGTAGGTTTGAGATGGGGTGAGCTCCCATCTGTCAGCCCCAGCTTCCCATGTGGGGACATGAGAGAAGCCTCCCACATGATGGTAACACATCCAGGAATCCCCTGAGCAACGTCTCTGTAGACTGCCGATTCTCTTACACCAGAAGCGACTTGCTCGCTTCTGACACGATAAAAAAGTACTTATATTGGCCATATAGCAACATAGTTTTCTGAGCTACCTTTAAAAACAACAAATAGTAATATAAAATATTTAAAATGCCATTAAAAACAAATTCAGCATAGAAGTATGAGCAGGAAGGAGAGAAAAAGAGAGAGAGAGGCACCAAGGAAGAGAGCTCTAAAATCAATTTTACAGTATAACTAAAATACAGAACTTACAGTCAATAGGATGAAAAAGCCTACTCCATTTTTAGTTTAGAGACGATCAAATCCTGAGAGAACAGTCACTCACTTGATGTTGAAAAGATCAGGCAGTGAACAGTTTTCTACTACATTTTGAAAGTTAATTGGAGCTAGTCAGATGCAGGTAATGTGTCAGCAGGACTGGAGATATTGGTGGGTTGAAGGAATGCTTGGACGAGACCCAGAGAGTTGGAAAGAGAGGGTCTAGCTTAGTCCCTGGCTCATAGAAGAAGTGGATGCAGGTCATTCCAACCTGGTCACATCTGACTGGCAACATGGAGTTGGTGGAGCAGAAATGCAAGCAGTTGTGTAAATTAAATTTGACATTACAAGGAGCATGCAATCAACAGTGAAATCAACAATGTCACTGAAGTTCTGCCCAACAGTTCTCCCGACTGTGTGCAGGGGTAAAATTGAAAATGGGTATATGTGGGCATGTGGTGCATTTAACCCCCACCTCCTAGTGTCTTTGTCCATATAGAAATATAATAATAATAATAGAAATAACTTTATTTTTGTACCCCACCTCCATCTCCCCAAATGGACTCGGGGTGGCAAATATGCGAAATGCCCAAAGGTTTTAATATGTTTTTACAGGCTCAGCATCCCTTATATAGAATTCCTGAAATCTGAAATACTGAAATTTGAAAATGTCCACATAGGTGGATTGTTAGTAATGCCTTTGCGTTCTGATTTGTACACAAATTAAAAAAGAAATCACAATCAGTAATGTGAAACACTTCTTAGCAGGGGGTTGGACTGGATGGCCCATGAGGTCTCTTCCAACTCTACTATTCTATGATTCTGTGATTCTATGATTCTAGTTCTAAGCATTTTAGATACAGGATATTCAACATGTACAGGTCCCATGTTCAGGAACACTGTTAAGGGTTCCCATTCCTGCATTTAGTGGAACATAGTTACAGAATCTTATTACGATTGTTATTGCTGTTGTTGTTGTGTGCTTTCAGGTCATTTCTGACTTATGGCAACCTTAAGGGTTTAGGTGAATGCATGAATAGGGCTATGGACAAAGAAAGGGATAGTGGTCAAACAGACGCGACACTGGTGGTTTTCTACCTTCAGTCCTCCAGATGTTTTGAATCTTAGCTCCAGAGACACCAGCTAGCACTGTCAATACTAAGAGATTCTGAGAGTTGGAGTCCAGCTGCCCAAGACGTCTAAAGTACGAAAGGGTGGAGGTTATTGCACCATTCATTGTTTGTATACAAGAAGGAGCAGAAAGGTAAAGTTCTTCTTGATGGCAGTCTTTTAAAGAAAATTTGGGGTTGGGGTTGTGTATCAATGAAATATGGATTGTTCCAGAGTACCTGAATATAGCAGAAAGCAGCTAGAGGAAAGTCACCAGGAACCTGTGGAATTAATAGTTGCATGGGAGGGCTGAGGCAAATTATCATTGGTGTGAGAATAACAGGGGTACCCCCACTATGAAGCCGTTTAGACCATTGTTGAAATACAATGTTTGTGTTCCCATGGCCAAAGGCACAGTTTGTGTTACTATAGATGGAAAGTAGGTTAAGGAGTGGCCAAGGCAAGTCATGGCAAAGTGATAATTAGGCATGTTTATTGATTGGGGTTTGAGTCAGTTGATAATGCTGAAGCAGAAGCTGAAGGGCAGTGGTTTTCAATCTTTGGTCTTGCATATACATTTCCAGAGGCCCCCACCAGCATGATTAGTGGTGATTGATTATTGGAGTTGAAATCCAAAATATCAGGAAAGTCAAAAGTCAAGGATCATTGGATTCATTGATTTAATTGTTGTATGCCTTCCAATTCCTTTCCAGCTTATGGGGACCCTAAGATGAGCCTATCACAGGGTATTCTGAGGCTAAAAGTATGTGACTTGCTCAGGGTCACCCAATGCGTTTTCATGACTGAGCAGAGATTTCAACTATGTTCTCCTGTGTTGTAGTCCAATGCTCAAACCACGATGCCACAGTTGCTCTGAATCAAGTGTTACTAGACATTACAATACGAGGAAGCAATTCAACCAGAGCTCCAGTGCAAATTTCTGGCCAAAGAGCCATTTGCATTAGTAAGTCAACAGGCTGGAGCTGGTCCAATGCTATTCCGTGGCTTCTATACAAATGGTTGAATCAGGCATGCCCCATAGCTAGAAGAACTGCTTCTGTTAAGCTATAGGTTGCTTTCTTCTCACTTTGCTTCACCTCGTGCTTTGATAGCATGGTTGTCAATTACAGGTTATTAATTGCTGAATTTGTGTGTGTCCAAGGGGCATTTTCATAGATACAGAATGCTGTCATAAATGATATCTTGGAAATAGTAATTAAAATAATTGCCAAAAAGACTTGGCTGCTATCACCATATGATCTGACTGTTTATATTGATTGATTGCTTGGAGCAAAAAATAACTAAGTTCAGTTTAATCAGTGAGGTGCTAAAAAACATATTGATGACTTAAGTTTGAGGAACAGAAGGTACACTTAGCTGCGAAGGAAATCTGAAGGGACAGGTAGTTCTCTACCTTAGGTGCTGTTAAAAGGGCAGAAGGTTTCATTTAGTGTTCCTTCTCAAAGATTTTCTGCCTTGAAGGGCTGGTCCAAAAACATTTCAGTGACTAAGGGCATTCAAGTACTGGGATCAATATAGTAAATTAGTTTTCTACTGAAGGGAGCACCAGACTTTTAACACAATGAAACTCCAGTTTCTTTTAATGTTGCCTGAAGCTGATCTAATTTGTTGTATTCAACAACTTATGAGTATGCGTGAGATTGCATTTAAATGAAGTTAATGAACATGTGAAGCTGCCTTATAATTGAACAAACAATTATGGTTTAATAAGCAAGGATGTGAATGAAAAGCACGAAGTTAAGAAAGCCCACTCATTTTTCCTTTTATTCTCTCTGGAGCAAGAAAGGGGATTGCATTTTCTGTTATGTGAATCCAGCATTATGGTTTGTGCCCAAATAGGTCATGCTTCATGTGGAGGACATCATAGATCCTAATTTCAAACTGGATTATAATATGATTCTGGTTTGTTTAAGGAATGGAGCCATCATCTCTGGTTCTGATAGTACTAAAAGCTCTCTCTTTCCTAGTTAATCTGTTTGCCTGAAAAGAAGGTTGAAATGAAATTAAGAATTATTGAGTGAATGAGCACGCGGCTTATTTACACCCTATTTTATTGAGACATCGTTTTTTACTTAAAGTGATTGACAAAAGTTGGAATTGTCTACTTGGAACAATTATGGCTCTCCAAAGTTTAAGGAAAAGGTCTTTCACAATTCTTCTGGATGTGAATAGAAGATACAAGGTTATCTCCTAGAGTCTGGGAAAATGTTGATCGTCCAAAAAGTAACTTTTTGAAGTTTTCCTGTGTCTGACTGTTCATTTAATCTATTTTTTAAACTAGTCGAGGCCACTTTGGGCATTCAGTCTGGTCCCCTCCAAAGGGGTTGGACTATGATCACCATGAATCAGTCTTAGACAGGATGGGAACTTCTTGAGGACACGAGGCTGGGAAATACCTTGCTGAACAGTTCAGAATTTCTTTTATTAGATTTTTAAATTTTCTTTTGGGTCGAAACACACTTTTCCTCTCTTAAGGCTTTGTCTAAATGCACAATGAACAGAAAATTGGGGCAGGTGGAATGGATCTGAACAAGAAAGGAAATCTGGATAATAAAGGATTTTTTTTAATGAATTGAAAATTGATCTGAAAATAATTCTGAAAACATAGTATGTAAACATCTTCTGATAAAGCCCACATCTCTTGGGTATGTATTAAATATTGAACCATCATGTACTTCAGGGTTTTTTTAAAAACATTAAATAAATTCAGCCTCACCAATGATTTCAGTAATTGAGTCCTTAAGAGAAGTGATTTTAATTTATAATTTTAATCACTTTGATTTAAATCAATTCAACCCTCTAATTGGTTATCTGCCGACTCTGATCATGAAAGTTCCTCTCTAATTTAGGTGCTACTGAGTTTTTTTTCAAAGCAGCTTCTTCTTTCTGTCTGTGATATATTCAGAAGTCTTTACAGTCTTGGAAGTGAGAGACATTTCATGCATGCCTGCAGCCTTCATTCTTGCTACAAACTGGGGGTATTTTGGGGTGATGGTGATACAGGAAAAAAGCTATTTCCAGTGATACAAGTGGTGCTCTGGCAGCATCTCTGAACAGAAAACAACATATTGCTTTGAATGTTTTTCTTGGCTGCTTCACGTAACCACACTCTTTATGCAGCAATAAATGTCAACTCTGCCCCTTTGTTAGGTATTACCCATGTACAGTAGATTCAATTAAGATAATTGCTGAATATATGCCAGCTTTCTCCAGCGTCACTAAGATGCCCTTTCTAAGGTATGCATGGAAACTCACTCCCACTGTATGGGGAAGTAAGCACAAATATGTTAAGGTGATGATTTCTATTCCCTTCCACCCAAGCTCGCAGGTGTAAACAAAGATTAAGTTAAGGTTACAAACTTCCTGTAGCCCCTGGTGGTGGTGCAGTGGGTTAAACCACTAGCCTGCTGAACTTGCTGACCGAATGGTCAGTGGTTCGAATCCAGGGAGCAGGGTGAGCTTCCACAGTTAGCCCCAGCTTCTGCCAACCTAGCTGTTCGAAAACATGCAAATGTGAGTAGATCAATAGGGACCACTCCAGCGGGAAAATAGTGATGCTCCATGCAGTCATGCTGGCCACATGACCTTGGAGGTGTCTACGGGCAACGCCGTCTCTTTGGCTTAGAAATGGAGATGAGCACCAACCCCCAGAGTCGGACACGACTAGACTTAATGTCAGGGTAAAACCTTTACCTTTATCTACAAACTTCCTGCCTTCTAGAAACATGCTTGGTATTGGTTCATCTGGAGCCCCTTTCACTCTATATTTATGGCACTATATTCCACTTTAACTGGCATGGCAACATCCTATGGAATCCTGGAATTTGCAGTTAAGAGAGAGGGATTGTAAATTCTCTGCCAAAGTGCACTAACGCACTACCAAAGGTATATCTACACTGTAGAATCAATGCAACTTGATACCACTTTGACTCTCAATGAATGAGGAAGGAACTGCCAAATTTGTCTCTGAGTATTCTTTGCTTAAGGTAACCATAAGTAGACAGGTAATTTGAAGACACATACATGTTTCAGAATTAAATCTGTAAGTGCATGAGAAAACCTAAACAAGCAATTCAATGCCCGTTGAGCAAATAGGCCACTGGTACAAGGGTACACTTTGCCCTTAGCATAGAAAGGGCATTAACAAATTAAATCTAGCCAACTCCATTGTTCTGATTCTTTGAATAAATGAGTGGCATTTCAGAGAGCAGTCACCAATGTGCATGTGGCAGAGCAATTTAAACAGATATGTTTTTCAAAAACAAAGAGGTTTGAAGATGGAATACTTTCATAGTTTGTTTTCAAGCCATTCAACATAGTTGTCCTTAGTTGAAAGTAGAAAATATAATAAATTCCAGACTTCTTGGTTTATTCACCCAGTTACTCAAAAGGAGGAGTAAAGAGGCTGTATGTGGATGTCAGAAGTTCATATTAAGCTGACTGATGATCTTATGAACCCCACTAAAGTGTTTCTAACAGCCTTTTCATTCAGCATCTAGGGGCCATTTCCTCTCAGGTTGGAAAAATTGCCTTTTGAATTGCAACGGTCAGAGTCTCCCAGCTGAACAAGCTGGCTAACACATTTTTGCAGTTTTAGTCCAAAGTAGGTAATTTTTCCAAACTCATACATGATGGCACAAGCTCACCTGCTGATTGTATGAAAGCATTCGTAACAATCTTGAAATCTCATGTGCATTCAACTTATATCAAGATCATCTGTCAGTTTAATATGACCTTCTGAGATGCACATCCAGCCTCTTTGCTGGCAATACAATCCAGAAAACCCACAGCAACCCAGTCATGCCATGAAAGATTCTAGCCATGAAAGCCTTCGACAACATATTGAATATCTCTATGGGGAGAAATTGTTCCAAGACATATGGAGATTGCAAACACTAAGTCCCAGGAAAGTTCATCTGCTGTTCTGCAATATACCTCACCACCTACCTCTGAGGATGCCTGCCATAGATGTGCGCGAAACATCAGGATATAATGCTTATGGAACATGGCAATACAGCCTGGACAACTCACAGCAACCCAACTTATATGAAGTTCACAAAAATTGTGCATTCATACACAGAATGAAATGTTTGACTGCCAAATATTCTCATATTATTTTTTTAAATAGCCCCATCTCATTGTGCTGGTGTCTCATTGTGCTGTCATAATGTGACAGTCATCATTCAAATAATGCATAACTTTTGGATGAATAATGCCTATCACTTCATTCTAGCTGAATGGCCACATTCTCATTGCTCAAAGATACCAGAGGCCTTCTAGATAACAGAGGCTGGAAACATATTTTTAAATGACATCGTCCAGAATCTCATAGCCAACTTGCAGCTTTAAGACTTTTCTAAGATCCAAAACCCAACTCAAATGAGATGGAGCCTTATTATCTTTCCTGAATCCCATGAGCAATTTGGAGGAGTAGTGGTTTTGTGTAAGCTATTTTGGTTTTTATTAGATGTACCAGCCAGTCAGGCACAATATTGTGGTGTATGCACATGTTCATATATTAAGAATGCGGCTGCCACTGAGTCCATCCAAATGATTTTTCATTCAAAATATCCCATTTCCCTCTGGTGAAATTAAGTATAAGATGAATCGTTACTGTAGGATCATCAAAAGCAGGCTGATAGGTAGACCATTGGACCATTTAGTTATTTAGTGTTACTGATTGACTGGAAGCCATTACTGCCCATTATTCCAGGCAGGATTCTTTCCCAGCTCTCTGTGGAGCTCCTTGGTATTTTAATAGTTTTCCATCCAAATAATAATTAGCCTCAATCTTGTTTAGCTTCTGAAATAAAATGAAATGGATCCAAAATGGCATGATGGTGTGGTACTTTGTTCTGTCAGAAAAATCGGAAACTCATGCTAATCTACTGCAAATCACTGAAAGATCTATCAGGAAATGTCAGGCTACCTTTTGTGTAGCACTGATCCAGGAGATTTGCAAAAGAGCAGGTAGTTGCCAGTAAAGAGGAACTGACATTCCAACCAAACCACAATGTGTGGGCTGCTTTTTACAAATACGAATGGCCTGGATAGAAGTGAAAGCAGGATACTTTTTTTTTTTACATTCTAAGAGAATGGCTGATCGCCTCCCTGATTTGAAAAACTTGTAGAGGAGCCACAGAACAAGAATGGCTGAAGATCTTGGATACATTTTTTTGTCTCATTGAACTGTAAGAGAGTAGCAGAACTGTTTGGTGTGTTTTCAGATGCCATTGATTCAGATGAAACTGTTGCTAAAGGCTTGGCTATCACACTCAACTGGAAGTTGGCCATGCAAAAATAAATTTACAGTATGCATTTGTAATGGTGGAGCCCAGTTTTAACAGGATTCATCCTGTCTTCAATATTTGCAGCAACTCTTGACAGCTAGCAGTGTGTGGGTTAAAGAAAATTGTACTGTTGTTAGTGTTGCAAAGGAGGTGAGTCTTGGCAGGTGAGGTGTTTGGGTGATGGACATCTTAAATGTATGTAGCACAGCTTTATGTTGCAAAAAGCAGTACGCAGTTCACAGTCCATGATTTGCTCTCCTTGCTCTATAGTTCAGGGAGTATCTTGGTGGCTCTCATCTCATTGTGGTGTTGAATTTGCTCTTGAGTTTTGTTCTGTACTTTAAAAAAGCTATTCAAAGTGCTGAATGTATGTGGGGGAATAAGGATCAGCGCTTTTGTTAGCTTGATTAAATTCAGACTAAAACCTGGAGCAGATCCTAGTGATGGGGCATTTACCAGTAATTAGTCAAAACTCAGAGGATAATTTATCCAAGAGACAGTAGTTTCAAAATGGGGGAGAATGCTGTATGATTGTCATTTCAAGAATACATTTCCTGCATTAATATTTTGTAACTTTATGTGTGCATTTTTAGCTTTCATAAGTCACCTGGAACCCTTTGTTGTGTTGATTTTGACTTATGGCAGCCATATGAATGAGGGACCTCCAAGTCGACCTATCTCCAAAAGCCCTCCAAAAGATCTCATAAACTCGGGGCTATTGCACACTTGCTTACATTTATTCACCTGTAGTGCATTCTTTCCCTTTTCCTGTTACCTTCTGCTTTGCCAATAATAGTTGAGTCCAGTCTTCTCATGGTATATCCAAAATATAACAGTTTCAGATCAGTCATCCTAGGGAGAATTCTGGCTTGCTTTGTCCTAGGACCCATTTATTTGTCTTTTGACAGTCCATGGTATTGGCAGAACTCTCCATCACATTTCAAATGAGATTATTCTCTTTTTATAATTTTCCTATACTGTCCACTTTCACAACCATACATAGAAATTGGAAACACACTGACAGGGATTAAACCTAACTTTGGTATTCAATGGTGTATCTCCACACTTGGGGATCTTATTTCGCACCTTCATAGCTGCCTTTCAAAGTCCTAGTTTTCTGATTTCTGAACTACAGTCTCCATTTTGATTGATTCCTGAGCCAAAGTTTAAGAAATCTTTGACCACCTGACTGTCTTTTTTGTTTGCTTTAAGGTTGTGTAAATAACCTGTGGTGATTCTTTTTGTTAATGTTCACACTTATTTTCTACAACTGTGTCTGTTTTCATTTTAAAAATGAAAAGGGAAACTGGCCATTCTTCACCCCACATAACCCACTGAGAAACACAACCATTTGTTCAGAATGTCAGCCACCTTGAAGCTGGAATACCAGACCCAGAGTACATCTATACTGTAGAATTGATCACTTTAACTGACACGTTTTGATACTGTGGAATCATAGGACTTGTAGTTTTACAAGGTATTTAGCCTTCTCTGCCAGAGTGTGCTGGTGTCTCATCCATGATCCCATAGCATTGCACCAAGGCAATTCAAGTGGTGTCAAGCTGCATTCATTCTACAATGTAGTTGCACCTGAAGGGTGGGATTTTGAGGATAAAAGGGTAAGTTGAAGAACATAAGCCCAAGGGAATGGTTTCATCACATCATGTGACTTTCTAAGTTCTGCTATAGTTTAAAAAACATCTCTTTCCTTAAAAAAAAGAAAAGAAAAGAAAGATACGTGCTTAGTGATCTTGAATATCTCCCCCAAAGAACAAAGCAAATATTTTTCCGGGAACATGTTACACCTCAGGGAAAGGCACTGGGTTTCCAGTAATTTCTGACAGTACGTGAAAACTCACTGTGCATGTCCAAAGGCTTTTGTGGTTTGGGTTGAGGAAACATATCTCTTCCTCTTTTTCTCCCTTTGTTTGTAAAGTGAAATTGATATTCCCTTGGCTGCTTAGAACTGAGAACAGAGATTTTTAATGACAACTTTCTACCAGGTGGTGCCTTCTAGATGTGTTGGCCAGAAAAACTGGAAACCAGGAATGACAGGAGTTGTAGTCCAAACCCTCTGATGGACATAGTTGGAAAAGCTTAGTGCTGAGCTGTATTTACATTTGCTTGTATTTGTATTTACAAGTTAGTAAACTTAATTTATGACTGTGTTTTCTGTTGTCTCACCTCTCTCTTTTGCTTTTTTCAAATAGGAGGAGTCTCGTGTCCTTAGAGTTAAAGTTGTAGCTGGAATAGATTTGGCCAAAAAGGACATCTTTGGAGCCAGGTATGTATGTTGCAGTTCATATTGCCCATCTGACAGACAGAACAGTAAAACGTTGATGTGTTAACTAGCACTAATTTTTCAAATGCAGTATAAACTGAGTATCCCATAGCCATACTGCTTGGGACCAAAAATGTCTTGGATTTTGGAATTTTGAGGGTTTTTACAATATCCGTATTTTCATATGCGTGGACATAATGAGATATTTTGGAGATGGGATCCAAGTCTAAACACAAAGTACACTTATATTTTTATATACACCTTACACACAAACAACGTTTGTTTAGTTAACTTTTCAATAGAGCTTTTTATTTATTTGTATTTTGATTGTATTGTTTTAGTAATTATAACAGATATTAACCTATTGTATGTCTTTGCTTGCATTGCTTTTTAAGTTGTGAACCACTTTGGTTAGAAACAAACATTGAGAGCAGAGACAACCAATAAGAGTTTTGAGAACTTTAGAGGAATGCCATCACTTGGGGGGGGGGGGGGGGAGGTACATCTACACTGTAGAATTAGTGCAGTTTGACATCATTTTAACTTACATGACTCATGCTATGGAATTATGGGAGTTTTGCAAAGTCTGTACTCAAATAGTGCTGGTGCCACACTAAATTCTATAGCATTGAGCCATGGCTGTCAAAATGGTGTCAAACTGCATTCATTCTACTATGTAGCTGCACCCTTAGTTGTTCCAATGTTACAGGTAGATATGGAGCAATGTAGAAGAGAGCCTTTTTTGTGGTTGCTCCAATATGCTGGAATTTCTTTTCTGGAAAAAATCCTTTCTTGCTATACTTTCACTAGCAGTTGCAAGACTGCTGACAGATTTTTGGGAACTGATTGGTTATATGGAAAAGCATTTAAATAATATGCTATATATTGGCTGCATTTCTCACTTTTTAATGGATGTTTTTTGATTGGCTTAGTTGGTTGCATCATGTGCTGGACTTTTAGTTGTTGTTGCCTCTAATTTATTTTAATTGGTTTAATTGCTTTTTAGCCTTAGTATGCTGTGAATTTTAAAGTATGGTTGTTCTAACAGTCATAGGCCACCTTGAGTCCCAAATTGGGAAAAAGATGAAGGTGTCATATTATTTTTAGTATGGTTTTAATGATGTAAACTTTCATCTGTATCTCTTCTAATTTTTCTAAGGTGCCTTGGTCCCAGGTCTAGGGGGGAAAGCATGATATAAATAAGTGCATAGTGAAGAAGAACTGTTTTTGCTCCCCATCATTTCTGTTCTTTGATGCTGGATGGCTGTTTATATTTAGCTCCAACTTATATGCCATGCTATTGTATACTCTTGTGTTCTGCTTTGGCAGCCGCAGTTTCTCAAAAAATTCAAAGGTTTTCCTTTAGCACCTTAAAATATCTCCTTTGATGATTGTTGAGTAATGCAGAAATGTGTTAAACTGTAAATAGATGTAGGGGAAGGATCAGCTATAAGCTATAACTTGTGCAGCATAGCAGCTAAAGCTATGAGCCGGGAATTAGCTCTTTTTCAGCCCTTCCATGATATGTGGTAGTTCACGCTCTGGTTACATCTCGAATAGATTACTGCAAAGCGCTCTACGTGGGGCTGCCTTTGAAGACTGTTCGGAAGCTTCAAATGGTCCAACGGGCGGCAGCCAGATTGCTCACCGGAGTGGTGTATAGGGAGCATATAACCACCCTGTTGTGTCAGCTCCACTGGCCGCCAATCTGCTACTGAGCACAATTCAAAGTGCTGCTTTAGTCTATAAAGCCCTAAACGGTTCTGGCCCAGTTTACCTGTCCGAACGTATCTCCCTCTATGAACCATCTCCTAGTTTAAGATCATCTGGGGAGGGCCAGCTCTCGGTCCCATCTTCTTCGTAGGCGCGGCTGAATCATAGAATCATAGAATAGTAGAGTTGGAAGAGACCTCATGGGCCATCCAGTCCAACGCCCTGCCAAGAAGCAGGACGGGTGGGGACGAGAGGCAGGGCCTTCTCAGTGGTGGCCCCTCGGCTTTGGAACGCCCTCCACAGGGATATTAGATCAGCCCCATCCCTTCTGATCTTCCACAAGAAAGTAAATACGTGGCTCTGTGACCAAGCCTTTAGAGAACCTCTGCAATAAACAAACAGATATGGATTGACATGTTATGACTATAGGAATGTGAACTCACCAGAAGGACTGATGCAACTTTTTAAAATTTCATGTGTTGTAACAGTATAACAATATTGATCTAGTTTATAGGAGTGTTGTTAGGATTACTAAGGATGCACCCACACTGTAGAATTGATGTAGCTTGATATCACTTCGAACTGCCATGGCTCTGTGCTATGGAATCATGGGGTTTGTAGTTTCACAAGGTCTTTGGCCTTCTCTGCCAAAGAAGGCTGGTGCCTCACCAAATTACAAATTGAGCCAGGGTAGTTAAAGTGGTATCAAACTGCATTAATTCTACAGAGTAGGAGGCACTCTTAGTTAATATATATGAAACATTTAAACAGACTCTGTGAATCTATGAGTCCTTGAGATCATTGCACTGCATGTGGCCTTTGGACTCACTTTTGGAGCACTCTGGAAGTGATCCATTCAAATCAGCTCTTGCAAATGTCTTGAAAGGTGCTTTGGGTTTATTTTAACTTAGGAAAGTGGGATATCATCGTCACCACCACCATTATTATCATCAGCCACTCTCCACTCCAACTGCTGGGTGGGGAAGAAAGGGGAGAGGCCTGGGAAATGTCAATGCCACTTTTGTTTATGTATTCCATTTCTTCTCTCGCACATTAAATATTCTCTTAAATTTAGTCATGCCCATGGTCAGATTTAATGCGAACGTTAGATATAATAGCACGGACCTAGGTGCTCCACCTGGTGGCTGGTGGAGAGAGATATATACATACAGTAGAGTCTCACTTATCCAAGCCTCGCTTATCCAAGCCTCTGGATAATCCAAGCCATTTTTGTAGTCAATGTTTTCAATATATCGTGATATTTTGGTGCTAAATTCGTAAATACAGTAATTACAACATAACATTACCGCGTATTGAAATACTTTTTCTGTCAAATTGGTTGTATAACAAAGTTTTGGTGCTTAATTTGTAAAATCATAACCTAATTTGATGTTGAATAGGCTTTTCCTTAATCCCTCCTTATTATCCAAGATATTCGCTTATCCAAGCTTCTGCCGGCCCGTTTAGCTTGGATAAGTGAGACTCTACTGTATATCTTTGTGTGTTGCTATTATAATTCAGTGGACAAATTTGCTCTCCAATCATTTCCTACTTTCCAGGCTTAAAAAAAAAGTATTTGAGAAGCCCATGGGCATAATGTTCCCTGAAGGGCCTTCCTCTTGTTGCCTCTTTTGTTAATATCCTTTCTTGTTTAATTGGATTTTTTTGGAAATGTAAAAACACTTAATACATATGTGTGATGACCCATGGGCCTTGTAGTCCTGCTCATGACATTGTGATGCCTGATGAAGAAGAAAACTTGGGTTTTTTACCTTCCCAGTCAGAACTGGATTCTTCTCAGACAGATTCTTCCCAGCCAGATCTGGGAACCTTGCACCTGCAAGAGGGTTATGTTCCAGAAGTATGTCAAACAAATACTGAGGCTACATCTCCTGTGTTTTCTCGCCATGAGTTTTGTAAACAACAGAGAGGTTTGGAAGCGGCCTCGCGCAGGAGTGCTAGAATAATTGCTAAGAATTTAGCCAATTAAGCCTGCTTTCCATGAGAATCTTTAAGGAGTCAAACATCTGGTCTCAGAGATTAGCTTTCGTTTCTGGTTCCCAGAGAACTGCTTTCGGCGGGAAAGTTAGACTCTATATAGGTGTTTTACCCGCGGAGTAACTTTGCGGAGTCAATTCGTCAGCCTCCGGAGCGAGTTGTGTCTGGACAGCGCGCTCCGATCCAAGCCTCGTTCCTGTTCAAGCCTTGTTCTTGTTTTCAAGCCTTCGCTCCTGTTTCCCAGCCTTGTTTACCTACGGACCTTGCCTCGCCTTTCAGGACTAAACCTTGCCTTGTTTCACGGATTTTACCAAGTAATTCCACGGATCTTGTTCTTGTTCCTTGTTACCTTGTGCCACGATTCAAGCCTTGTTTTCAAGTATCAAGTTAATTCCTAGCCTTGCTCAAGTTCATGGACTAAAGGACCTTGTCATCTCCCCTCACTTTGCCTGGCAAAGTGAGTGTTTCGGTTATTGGATTACAACTTTGGACCTTAATATTTCATATTGGACATTGTTTCTTTGGACTAATTTTGACCTTTCCTGAAAGGTCTGCTTCTGGACTAACTTTTACATTTGCTTTTATTAACTTTATATATTTCCTTAATAAAGATATTAGATAGAATCTGGCCTCTGCGTATGGTTATTGGTGCTCTGTAGCCTGGGTCGTGACAGTTTGACTCCGCCACCCTAAGCACCAATTAACCTCGGCCAGAATGTCTACCGGAGCCGGACCTGGACCGGGCGGCCAGCCGATTACCTACACCATCGACAAGGATGAGGTGGACCGAATCCGTGATAAGCTCAATGCACAGGATGGGGAAATAAAGGGTTTGAAGGAACGCGGAATCCGTCTTCCGGCCATGGCGTTGCCAACCAAGTTTACTGGAGAAGCTTCTAAGGTTCATGTCTTCCGTCGCCAATGCCAAGCTTATCTAGAGGCCCGTGCTGCCGAGTTTCCCCAAGAAGACATCAAGGTGGCGTGGGTTTACAGTCTTCTAGACGGGCCAGCGGCCAACTGGGCGACGGCACTGTTCGACCAAGCCTCTCCACACCTAAGATCAGCGCAACGCTTCTTGGACCACCTTAAGGAGACTTGGGGAATCGAGGACAATTTGGAGGCAGCCGGTCACAAACTCCGCCGCCTCTTCCAAGGAGACAGACCCATGTCTCAGTACATAGCCGAGTTCCGAGTGCTGGCCCACAACACCGGCTGGAACGATGTTGCCCTCAGAGGACAATTTCGGGAGGGTCTCAACATTGAAATGCTGGAGGAAATCTCCAAGGTGGATCCTCCCCAAACGCTTGAAGCACTCATCGATCAATGTTTACGGGCTGAAGTCATGATTGCCAACAGGAAACAGTGGGTACGAGGCCAGAGCGGTAGAGCTGGGGCAAAACCCCCCGCTCCCGCCAGCGTTCAGCCGCGTCCAGTGTGGAGACCCCCACCACCATCCCCATACCCCAGAGGGAGCGAGGAGGTGCCGATGCAGTTGGGCAATGTGCGTCCCAGATTAGATGCCGCCGAGAAGGCCCGCCGCCAACGCCTAAATCTCTGTTGGTATTGCGGAAATGGGGGCCACTTCGCCAGAGAGTGCCCAGCCAAAGGGAAGCCCGCCGCCCGTCTTGCGGCGGCGTCCTCCACGGAGACGAAGGCGTCTGAGGCGGCTGGCACACAGCCGGCGGGGGAAGTCAACGACCGGGCGTAGAGAGGCTCGCCAACCCGGTCAAGAAACCCATTCAAGAGCCGCCAACCGGGGTCCTGTTCCTTCTAGTGGTCACCTTATGGTCAGCAAAAAAGGGACCCGTCATGATCCACGCCATGATAGACTCAGGAGCTACCAACAATTTCATTGATAGAGAGTATGCCGACTCTCTGGGATTACAATATCATGACTTCAAGAATGCCCGTGTGGTGCAAGCCATCGATGGCCGCCCTCTCAAGACGGGCCCCGTAAGCCAGTGGTCGGAACCCACCAGGATGTGGATAAGGGAACATATGGAAGAGATTTCCTTCTTTGTTACTGAGGTTCCCCATTTCCCTGTGATTTTGGGGATTCCATGGCTGACACTTCACGACCCAAGCATCTCCTGGTCCAACAGAGAACTGCAGTTTGCTTCAAAGTACTGCCAAAACCATTGCCTCGTAGCCAAGGTCTGCCATGCCACAGACACCGAGCCCATTATCACCTTGCCAAAGAAGTACTCCGAGTATTGGGATGTATTCAATGAAAAAGAAGCCGAAAAATTACCCCCACATAGACCTTATGACTGTGCCATTGACTTGGTGGAGGGGGCCCCGATCCCGCGAGGGCATCTCTACTCCCTGACTGAACCAGAGCAAGAAGCTCTCAGGGAATTCATAGAGACAAACCTTCGCAAGGGATTCATCAGACCCTCTCAATCCCCAGCCGCCTCCCCAGTGATGTTTGTGAAGAAGAAGTCAGGGGAATTACGCTTGGTGGTGGACTACAGAGCATTGAACAATATCACTAAGCGGAACAGCTATCCCCTGCCCTTAATCTCGGACCTACTAGACCGACTTCGAGGAGCCAAGGTCTACACCAAGCTGGACCTACGGGGGGCTTATAATCTAGTTCGCATCAGAGAAGGGGACGAGTGGAAGACCGCCTTCCAGACTAAATTCGGATTATTCGAGTCCCGAGTTATGAATTATGGTTTATGCGGAGCTCCCGCAACGTTCCAGCATTTTGTCAATGACATTTTTCAGGACTATCTAGATCGGTTCTTGATCATCTACCTGGACGATTTTTTGGTGTTTTCTAGATCACAATCAGAACATGAGAACCACGTTAAAATGGTGTTACAACGATTGCGGGACCATGGACTTTATGCCAAGCTGGAAAAATGCGCTTTTGATCTACAAGAGGTAGATTTCCTGGGGTACCGCATCTCGCCTCTAGGGCTCTCCATGGACCCGACAAAAGTTTCAGCAGTATTGGAATGGCGGGCGCCAACCAACAAGAAAGAGGTGCAGCGATTCTTGGGGTTCGCGAACTATTACCGCAAGTTCATTCCAGATTTTGCCCGCTGGTCTGACCCAATCACCAGCTGCATCCGTGGGAAACAGCCCTTCCGCTGGACTGATCAAGCAGAGAAAGGGTTCCAGCAACTAAAGAAATTATTCACATCCCAGCCAATCCTTCAGCATCCAGATCCTGAAACCCTTTTTGTGGTGCAAGCGGACGCCTCTGATGTGGCAATTGGGGCTGTGCTCCTACAACCGGTGGGAGATCACCTTCATCCTTGTGCCTATTATTCCCGTCAACTAACCGCACCAGAGAGGAACTATACCATTTGGGAAAAAGAACTATTAGCCATAAAGGCAGCTTTTGAAACTTGGAGACATTGGCTAGAAGGGGCCAAATTTCCCATTGAAGTCCACACTGATCATCGGAATCTAGAACATCTAAGAACTGCCCGCAAGCTAAATCAGAGGCAGCAACGTTGGGCTTTATTCTTTGAACGTTTCAACTTCCAGATTCATTATGTGACCCCAGCCCAAACCAAGCAAGCAGACGCCCTGTCACGTAAACCGGAATACGCTGCAGGACGCAAGGAGACCTTTGAATCCCAACTACTACAACCCGAGAACTTTGCCACGCTCACAGTGGGGAACACCAAATCCACTCCCATTGATTCAACTCCCTCTACTCCAGGACCCATCTGTGCTCAAGAAATCAGGGCTAGTCAGCAAGCAGATGCCTGGGCGCAGGACCAACTTCGTCAAGGTCTGCATTTTCCCTTTTCGCTTAAAGATGGACTGCTTTGCTATAGAAATCATGTTTATATTCCACCCGGACCGGGCAGGGAAAAAGCACTTCGTCTGTGTCATGACTGCAAACCAGCAGGGCATTTCGGACTATTTAAAACCATGCATCTGATCCTAAGAGATTTCTGGTGGCCCAAGATCCGCAAAGATGTGGAAAAATATGTCAACACCTGCCCAGTATGCCAGCGCTCCAAGATAAGAAGGGAGAAGCCCTCAGGGCTTCTACACCCCCTTCCTACCCCATCTCGCCCATGGGAAATAATTTCTGCGGATTTTATCACTGACTTACCACCTTCCTGTGGATTCACCACGATCCTAGTGGTGGTGGACCTTTTCACCAAGTTAGCCCATTTCATTCCCTGTGAAGGCCTTCCCACGGCCCAAGAGACTGCAGATTTATTCCTCCAACATGTTTTCAGACTACATGGATTGCCCAAGAGTTTGGTCACAGACCGTGGATCCCAATTCACCTCCCGTTTCTGGAAGGCACTACAAAAACTATTGGGCATAGACTCTCGTTTATCTTCAGCTCATCATCCCCAAACGGATGGGCAAACGGAGCGCACCAATGCCACTTTGGAACAGTACCTTCGCTGTTATGTAAACTACCAACAGGACAATTGGGCTTCTCTGTTACCACTGTCGGAGTTTGCCTACAACAATGGAGTCCAGGCTTCTACAAAAGAAACGCCGTTCTTTGCAAACTACGGCTTCCATCCACGTTTCTTTCCCCCTGTCATTGAAACTTCAGAAGTTCCCGCAGCAGAAGATTGGCTGCAGGAACTCACAGCGGTGCAACAACTTTTGCTCCAGCAACTGGAACAAGCCAAGGAGGACTATAAACGTCACGCGGACAAACATCGCCAGCCGGGCCCCGAAATCAAGGTAGGAGATCGGGTTTTTCTGTCCACTCGCTTTTTGCCCTCCCATCGCCCTTGCCGGAAGTTAGATGCCCGTTTCATTGGCCCCTATCCAGTGGTGGCGCAATTAAACCCCGTGACTTTCAAACTCCAACTTCCGCGTTCAATGCGCATTCACCCAGTGTTTCACCGCTCCCTGCTCCTTCCGGCGGATGGTGTGCGGCCAGATGTAGACCGGCCGGCCCCCGTCCCTATTTTGGTGGATGGGGAGGACGAGTTCGAGGTTCAGGACATTTTGGATTCTCGCTTTCACCGCCGCCGCCTGCAATATCTCATTGACTGGGTGGGTTTTGGCCCTGAGGAACGCTCTTGGGAAGACGCCTCCACAGTCCATGCTCCTGATCTAACCCGTCGCTTTCATCAGACCTATCCCGCCAAGCCACGACCTCGCGCCTCGGGGAGAGAGTCCCAGTTTGGGAGGGGGCTTGAGGAGGGGGATAGTGTGATGACCCATGGGCCTTGTAGTCCTGCTCATGACATTGTGATGCCTGATGAAGAAGAAAACTTGGGTTTTTTACCTTCCCAGTCAGAACTGGATTCTTCTCAGACAGATTCTTCCCAGCCAGATCTGGGAACCTTGCACCTGCAAGAGGGTTATGTTCCAGAAGTATGTCAAACAAATACTGAGGCTACATCTCCTGTGTTTTCTCGCCATGAGTTTTGTAAACAACAGAGAGGTTTGGAAGCGGCCTCGCGCAGGAGTGCTAGAATAATTGCTAAGAATTTAGCCAATTAAGCCTGCTTTCCATGAGAATCTTAGGAGTCAAACATCTGGTCTCAGAGATTAGCTTTCGTTTCTGGTTCCCAGAGAACTGCTTTCGGCGGGAAAGTTAGACTCTGTATAGGTGTTTTACCCGCGGAGTAACTTTGCGGAGTCAATTCGTCAGCCTCCGGAGCGAGTTGTGTCTGGACAGCGCGCTCCGATCCAAGCCTCGTTCCTGTTCAAGCCTTGTTCTTGTTTTCAAGCCTTCGCTCCTGTTTCCCAGCCTTGTTTACCTACGGACCTTGCCTCGCCTTTCAGGACTAAACCTTGCCTTGTTTCACGGATTTTACCAAGTAATTCCACGGATCTTGTTCTTGTTCCTTGTTACCTTGTGCCACGATTCAAGCCTTGTTTTCAAGTATCAAGTTAATTCCTAGCCTTGCTCAAGTTCATGGACTAAAGGACCTTGTCATCTCCCCTCACTTTGCCTGGCAAAGTGAGTGTTTCGGTTATTGGATTACAACTTTGGACCTTAATATTTCATATTGGACATTGTTTCTTTGGACTAATTTTGACCTTTCCTGAAAGGTCTGCTTCTGGACTAACTTTTACATTTGCTTTTATTAACTTTATATATTTCCTTAATAAAGATATTAGATAGAATCTGGCCTCTGCGTATGGTTATTGGTGCTCTGTAGCCTGGGTCGTGACAATATGTTAAATGAATTAAAATGCCCTAGGAAACTAAAGATGTGAAGGAGAGACTAATACAAAAATTCTTATTTTAGAAATTAGTCCAAAATGTGTCATCCGAGAAATATTTATCAGCTTGGTTAAAAAAAGAAAAGGGGACAGTGCACATGAATTAGTAAATTTAAGTAAGATATGAGCAGAACTAGTACAAAATTTGCATATATATGCACGTCATTTTGACTTACACATAGAAAGCCATTTTTTTCCCGTGTCAGGAGTGACTTGAGAAACTGTAAGTCACTTCTGGTGTGAGAGAATTGGCCGTCTGCAAGGACGTTGCCCAGGGAACACCCAGATGTTTTACCATCTTGTGGGAGGCTTCTCTCATGCCCCTCCCCCCCAATGAGCTGGAGCTGACAGATGGGAGCTCACCCCGCTCCCTGGATTTGAACCGCTGACCTTTTGGTCAGCAGTCCTGCCAGGACAAAGTTTTAACCCATTGCGCCACCAGGGGCTCCTGGAATAACCAATATGAAACAGGACTGTGCATGAAAAACAAGAAGTTTTTGCCATGAAAAGATATGGCTAAGGCCATAAAAAGATCTGGATGAAGAAAACATGTGTTTGTGTCTTCAAGTCATCTGTTGACTTATGGCAACCCCATGCATTTCATAGGGTTTTCTTAGGCAGAGTATTCAGGGGTGGTTTTGGTAATTCCTTCCTCTGCATTCATTGGTGGCTGACAGAGTGAGTCAAAGCCTATGTACATGGTCTGAATTTTATCAGATACCTGTAAACTTCCCCATGCGATAAATGGAAATCATGGTGTTGTTTGCAAAAGACATCAGTAATTAGACTCAGTGACAGTGAAAAATTTGCTTTTTTTTTACATTGAGCACCAGCTTTTAGGTCTCCTTCCAACACTGTCAGAGCTATCTGTGTGCGGAGGAAGGTTTAGAAGACACAATCAGACATGAGAATGAATCAGACACTCAGAATAACCAGGGAGAATTTTTTAATACATCCTTTTAAGTGGTGAAGCAGCAAATCAGTGTTTTTTTTTATTGAATTTGGCTCCATAGGCAAGATTTTTACTTTATATTTGGAATTTGGAAATTGGATATAAAAATACAAATGATTCAAAGTGCTTATCAAGCACTCAGCAAGAGGCACGTGTGTCAAAATTGGCACACGTGCCTTTCCCAATCCCTGCTGACAAGTAATTTCTAAAGGAGTATGTGCTGCATTTTGTATAGGCTGCTTTGTTTGCACTGTGTCTTTGTGCTCGAATTACTACTTGGTTATTTAAAAGTTGGAATTGGCCCCCTACGTTTTGAAAGACTGAAGACAATACTCTTGATGGATTACAGCAGAGTCTTGCTTATCCAACATAAACAGGCCAGCAGAGCATTGGATAAGTGAAAATGTTGGATAATAAGGAGGGATTAACGAAAAGCCTATTAAATGTCAAATTACGTTATGATTTTACAAATTAAGCACCAAAACATCATGTTTTACAACAAATTGACAGAAAAAGCAGTTCAATACACGGTAACGTTATGTAGTAATTACTGTATTTATAAATTTAGCACCAAAATATTGCAATGTATTGAAAACATTGACTACAAAAACATTGTCTACTAAAAATTTGACTACAAATAAAGATAGAATTTTATAAAATAAACTTACAGTAACAACATAGTTGGAAATTAAATCTGTAAAATGTTCAGTCCTTGATGCCTAGAGAAACAGCTGTGGATCCGGGTGAGAGACAGATTGTGTTGGATAATCCAGAATGTTGGATAAGCGAAGGTTGGGCTAAACTCTCATGTTTCCTTACTTTATTCCGAGATAGTTCCTGTTTTTGTTAGGGAGGTATGACATGTATTTACATTGACCCGTATATAAGTCAATCCGGGTTTTGGGGAGCAATTTGTTGACTTAAATTTTTAGACTTATACAGTAAGTGCCCTCCATTCCAATATTAAAAGTAAGGAAAGCAATGAATAGATTATGAAAAGAAGGAAGCCTTGGTCAGTGTTAGTAAAGAATAACAAAAACAACCCACTGGCTTCTAGGTTTAACTGAGATATTCAGGGCAGATTGGTATATCCAGATTTGCCACCAGATAACACTACATTTTCTTTTCACTAGACTTTGTGTCATATTTTGCATTCAGCAAGCGTCCTGTTTTTGTGCTCTGTGTTTTTTAAAATAGCACTTTTAAATTTTCTGCTGCATGTTTGAATATGTGAGCTGAATTCAATGTTCCCATTTTACTCCCCCGGCTGCCTGAAAGGTACAACTTTCAGGGAGAACAAATAAAGACTCCCACAGTGGAAGTATTATTTGTGTTATATTAATTCTAATATAATTTAGCCAAAAAGGAGCATTAGACTTGAGTAAATATGGTAAGCCCATATAGCTATTTTAGTGCTACTTCATTGTGGCTAGAAAAAATGGATCCATTTTTACTCATTCTAGTGGTACCAGACCAGCCTCCTAACCCAGAAGTGAGAGGAGACATGATAGACATGTTTAAATACCCGAAGGGATTGGGTCTCTTCCACTTCTGTCCCTTGTCGTCTCTTCCAACTCTGTATTTCTATGATCCTATTATTCTTTGTCATGCAGAATATGCAGCTAGTTTGTTTTCTGCTGCTTCAGAAACCAGAACATGAACCAGTTTAAATTACCAGAAAAGATACTCCACCTAAATATTAGGAACAATGCCTTAACTCTAAGAACTATATTTGTAGTGGACCTGTCTTAAAGACTGCTGGATTCTCCTTCTTTGCAAGTCTTTAAAAACAGGTTGGATGGTTGTCCTTAAGGAATGGTTTAGTTATGGATTCCTACATGACAACAGATTGGACTAGTGGCAATTCTTAGACCTTCTGTTTCTTTGAATAATGTGTTGACTTTTTTATCACAGTATCTAAATACACACGAATGAGCTTTTACTAACCCAGAATCTATATATCTTTGGGATCACATAGCTTTCTGCACAGGTGGATCTCTGTCCTGTCTAACGTGGCCTGTCCTCTGGCTGCCGTTTTTGAAGATTTGAAAATCTAGTTCCTAGCAGAGTGAAGGCTATGGTGAAACCATACCTGTAATACTGCTGGCACCTGTATTGCTATGCTCAGTTCTGGTCATTGCACCTTTTTAAAAAGCAGATGATGAACACCATTTTCAACAAGGCATTCTCTCTTTATTTTGCTTGTGGGTGGAATGATTTCAGAGGATGCCTGTTGTGACACACATGTGCATCATTCAAAAACAAGAGAGTATGCTCCTTGCTTCCGAGATATTGTTTGTGCGCATATGGAAATGTGTGCAGTTTTAATTTGTCTTATCGCTTGTCAATCGTAACTGTCATGAAATATCCGAAGATTGTCACACAGAAAATAGAGCAGACTGGTTTCCTGTTGCTTCAAGAGGGTAAAATTAGAACTGATGGGTGGAATTTATCAGGAAGCAAACATGGCTAAACACTCAGAGAAACTTCCCAATGGCATGAGATGATGGGAAGTGATATGAGCCAGACTCCATTTTGCAGGATAGCCATCTGTCAGGGATTCTATAATTGCCTCCTGCGCTGAGCAAGATTGATGTCGTTCAGGAGGATCCTGAGCCTTTGTGAGCTTCATCTGTCCTGTTACTTACCAATTCTGAACCAGAAAGTTACTTTCAACTTAAAAAATGATTGGGGATCTGGAAACTGTTGCTTTTCATGTTGTTGAGGTGATAAATTTGTTGTAAAGTTTACTTATCACATTAAAGGAGCTATCCAAGGCTCTGAAGCTATTTAGGTGAATGGGTTCAGCACCTTAAGTCCTTTGGAGAGAGACCTGAAATCTGGGACAGATTCATCACCTCATAGATATTGGCGCCATCAGGCTCTATTAGTTTGGAGGTTAAAGCACTCTGGCATGCCATGTTTTAGCCAGGGATGTCTCCTTGAAGGCTTCTGAATGTGCAGTTCTCACCATAAGTTGTGTTTTTTAGCAAGTGTGTTTACCCTGTGCATGTTTCAAAGTGATTCCAGGAGGACACAACAATAATCTGTGGAATGCATCTGTCCCATATGTTCTCTCCTAGTCTAAATCAGAGCTTCTTAAACATTTCCAGTTGTAATCCCTTTTAGCCTGATAAATGTTTGTGTGACAACGACTATAAAGCTATATAAGATAGGTATAAATCTCAAAGATGTATTTATAACAAATCAGCATTTGCAAGGCTTGTTAAACTGGCTGATTTTCCTTTTTATAAAGTACAGCTGAAGCATCTTCTGCAGAGTCCATTTGTAACCACTGATTTGCACTGATTTGTGTAAATGTCTAAAAACAGCCACTAGATGATGTTCAGAAAATCTTTACTGCTGCCATGTTTTTCAGGACCCCAACATTAAGCTAAGGGGACCCCACTTGGGGTTGGGATCCACAGTTTAAGAAGCAGGGCTATAGATGCCCAGCACATACTATGGGCTAAATCTAGTTTTAATCCTGTCTAGCATAGACTTATTGAGTAGATCCAATTTGAGTCCCACTGATTAATTAACTAAAGTACCTTTTATTTCAGTGTCAACTGCAGGTTGGATCAAAATTAGATTTAGCCAAATATTTTGAAGATATTTTAACACTTCAGTCTCAGCTATATGAAGGCCAATGGTATTTGTAGGTGGGACATACAATTGTAGCTTTTAGGCATATGGCCTAAATGTTTCTAACATAATGTGAACTTTCTAAGGGGGGTATGTGAATGTGCTTGAATATGAATCAGTATTAATATAGGCATCCAACATGATATAATGGTTTGAGCATTAGACTATGAGTCTGGTGAACAGGGATTGAATTCTTGCTCAGCAGTGAAACCCAATGAGTGATACAGCACAAGGCACACGTTCTCAGCCTCAAAGGAATCTTGCCCCAAACATACTCACACTCCCAGTGATAGTGTTGCCTTAAGGGTCTCATAAGTTGGACACAACAATAACAGATGTTAGTTAACAAAGTAGATGTGTTCTTGGGCATTAGTTGGTACTATAGAAAGAAATAGCATGGAAAGAATAAAAATAGGTTCCTATATTACACAAAAAAAGATAACAATTTAATCTGTTTCAGCAAATGTTTGATCAAAACTAACAGTATTGAAATGTGAAATAAAAGTTCAGGGAAGCTTTTCATAAGTGAACAGAAATGTGTATCTTCTAGAGACCATTTTAAAGCTTATTCTAAAATGCATCTAGTTATTATTGCTTTTTTCTTTCATATGATTGCAATGTTGTTGGCCAAATTTATAGGCCTGTGGGGAGTGGCTCCTGTCCCCTCTCCTCTTTTCTTTTTGTTTCGTCCGTGTTCACTGAGAGATTCTGGAGACAGCAGCTGTCTACCTTGCCTGTTCTAGGCAGGCACAGGGAGCTACACTAGGTTTGCTAGATTTTTCAAGCTCAGGCTTAATTGTATTATTTCCTGCAGTCATGCTGCTGCACCCCAACACTGAAAGTCTGTTTCTTCAGCCATCCTTCACCATCTTGTCAATATTATTGCTGCTAAAAACCTTTCAGCTAGACAGAGAATAAAGGGGAAAGGAGTTGGGAGGGACTTTGTATAACAAAGAGCTTCTTTGTCAGAAGTTTTGTTAACTAAGTGGGTTTTAAAAAATTTATCTTGATTTAGCTTGAGTTGTGTCGGCTATGCTTTAAAGTTTGCCACCTGCTCATTAAAGAATTATCTAGGTTTTAAACTGAAACAAGGTTTGTTAATAAAACAAGAAATGTGCTGTACAGCTTACTGGATTGCTTCAGGGCATATGGAATTGGTTCAAGTTTGCCAGGGGCATCCTACCTGCTCTGCCTCTTTAAATATCAGTCCTTTTGCACCTGGGCTAAAACAGAAGAAAATAAAGCAATAAGTTTGGAACATAAAATTATTTTATCAGTAAAATCATTAACATATATAAACTGATCAACAAACAGAATAATAAGGATATAGAATTTGCGTCTGCCTCTACAAAAATGCAAAATGACAGGTAACGTTTAGGCATTATTTTATTCACTTAGGAAATGGAAGATTAGAAAATTGTGCATACTATCAGAATTTGGAACATAGATGCACAGTAGGTCCTACAGTGTTCAATATAATCCCTGTCAGTGTGAGAGTAGTTTACCAATAGAAATCAATCTGCTGAATTATGAACTATGGGTTATGTATAATACTGGCCCTAATGTAGTTGCTGGATCTAACTGGGAAACATTTGAACCAGTGGGTCTAATTTTAGTTTAGTTGGGGCCAGCAATAGGATTGAGGTTGGTATCTGTTTTAAACTAGGAGTTGTGCTTTTTAAAATCATTAATTGTAACCCAAGTCTACATAGAGGATGGAATGATAGAGTGCAAGTCCAGAGCCTATTGTCTGATGAATAACAACTACTTTTATGATCTTGTAAGAGTGGCTTTCATCTCATGTGCCACACTGGCCAAGTTGATGATTTCAGAAAGTAGATGCACCAGCCCTTCTGGAAATGCCCTGTGTGCCACCATTTGTTTCTATGCAATCCCATTTTCCTCTGTCTCCAATCAAGGGAAATCCAGGCCTATTAGACAGAAGTGTTCCTGGTTTATAGCCTCCAGCTGACTCCTCACGTTTGCTCTCTTAGAGGCCCAGGTCCAATCAACCTGTTAGTGACTCCTAGTGATTAAGACAGATGGGGAAAACACATTCTTATCATGCCTTACCTGGAAGAGGCCTCTTTGGATTAAGAAGAAGAGGAATGCAGGGATGACGCCAGAACCAGAGGAAAACAGCAGCTCTGTTGTTCCAAAAGCAAACCTAAGGCCATCCCAGGCAAAGTCTCCAAATTTGGAGGAAACCAATTATGCACCAACGTTTAAAATGCAGGAAACTGAAACACTGAATGTTTTACTTTGTCTTTAGTATCTATGCCAAATAAAGCCAACTGGCCTGATCTACTGGTGGCAATATATTAGCTCAGACAAGGCCTTTCTGGTGCTGTGGACAACAGATCCAACACTGTCTGATAATTTTGTTTGATGCCCCCCACCTTCATGTATCTCTGTACTTTAGCTTGAATCTGGTTTGGCTTCTCCTTGGTGTGCTGAAGCTTAAAGATGGATGCTCCTGGATACTTGTCTGTTTTAAAACAGGTCAATCGTCTCTCAGATCTCCTTAACATTCCTTGGTTTCCAGACCTACAGATGAGATTAAGAAGAAGTTAAAACTATATAGTCAAGATAAAGGAATATCCAACTTGCTGACCTATGATAAACTCTTCAAGGGGTTAAGATTCATTAAGGTGCAAGGGCCTCAACTGCAGTATGTCTCATGGGTTGGGTCTCAGGATCACATAGGAACTATGTTTCATATTTATCAGGAATTGTGAATGTGGTTGTGGTGGAGTGGTCAAAGCCCAATTTAGTTAACCAGTTGGTTACATGACACACTGGTTGGAAAACTCACTTTATGTTTGGCTATCCAGCTATTTATCAGGAGTGCTTTCGTTGTGGTTCCCAGAACTGGATGCAGTATTCCAGGTGAGATCTGACTGAAGCAGAACAGAAGGTACTATTACGTCCCTCGGTCTAGAAACACTATAATCCTATTGATGTAGCCCAGAATCACATTACAGTGATAAGTTGTCCAATATGGAACACTGTGTTCACTTCAAGGTTGCAAAAGCAGAGTAATGCATGTGGCAACACTTTGCATGGATGGGCATCACACATGGATTCACAGCAATGTGAATTGTATAATCAGGTGTCCATGTGCATTTCATCGTGCAATTCACTAATGAAGTGGCATATAATTACATAATTCCATGGGCGTAGAGTTATGCTTTGTCTCTTTAGTACTGGATCTCAGATACAATCTGGTGCAAGAACAACTATTAATTTGAGCTAATTATTTTTTGAAAAATAGAGAAGAAAATGTTTATCTTTGAAAACTATAACTGTAGTAGCAAGTAATTATATTTTGAGGCCTAAGGACATAAATGTAACTAAATTACTAACTTAAATGAATGGTCCAAGGCATTTTGCAATAAGCCACCTGATCTGCCTTCTCACTTTCACCCAGTGTTTGTGGTGTGCAAGGGCATCATCAACTGGTGCTGGAAGGTATTGTGGAGCCATGCCAAATCTTCTGGAAATTATGTTTGCGCCTTTGACATCTGTGGAAGAACAGGTTCTCTCTCTTGTTACACCAACGTCGTCCCTGGTGCCCTTTTCATTTAATAAACATCATAGTCCTTTTCTGACCGGTTAAGTTATGAGTACATTTCAGTTGACACATACACGGCGTGTGTGGAGAAATAAAACAGATTGCCTGTTTACTGTGCTTTATGGGGCTCATTAAGACAATCAGACTCAGGAAGCATTGTTTTGCCCATTTGCCCTCCCCTTTGCCCTCTTATTCTTTGGCTCTGAATGCTAGTTCCTTTGTGAACTGAAAGGTCTCGATGGCCTGACCTGTTCTGGAGTACAGACATACCTTACTTAACAAAGCCTCTGACAAAGAAGCTTCTTTCAACCAAGTGTTTTTTGACCCATTCAATACCTTTTGTATTACTGGAGGATTTTTTTTCTTAGCAGCATTGGCATTGAGAAGATGGTGGAAGACAGCTGATAAACCACAGGCTTTTAGTGTTGTATTGCTGCAGTGTGTCTGCAGTAAACAATGCTATAAAGCTTGAGGTGGAAAAGAGCAGGAATCAACTCTAGCCAGTCCTGCTTTGTGAGCTTGCCTACAGTTGCCAAGGTAGACCGCTTTTCTCTCCAGTGTATGAAAGAAGAATAGCTCTGTGAGTTTGACCTCTAAAAAGGAAACCATAAGACAAATGTAGAGAGAGAAAATCATCTTTGAAAGCTTTTTGAGAGATTTCAATTCGATAATTCAAAATGTTTTTGTTTAATTACACAGTCAGACCACCACATTTGGTCAAGTTAAGGGCACAGCAACCTCCAAAAGTGAAAAAAACAACAACACACAAATAAAAAGTGCTTTTTTTAAAACTTGAGAGAATGCTTCTCTAGACCAGAAGCTGGTCAAACGAGAAGTGTATTGGAGGACCTAGAGATTCCTAAAGAGATGATAGTAATCATGTCTGTGGGTAATCAGATCTTCTCTGTGGTCAACTTCCACTGATCCACCAAAGTTTAACTACCATACCTAGTTACTTTATTTCACATGAGCATATTGTTAGTTGTGGACAAAAGGTGTGCTGACATATGCTCAAGTGCTCTAATTTTTTTGGATTAGTTCCTGGATTAGTTTAGATTGCTTTGTGCCCCAGTCTGAGTTTTAGGTGTGAACCAACCTGGGTCACCAAATATCAAACATTCTTCTTCCCTTTAGGACATAACTAGAAGCTCCATATTTTTTTAACTTCATTCCAGTGGGAGGTGGTTTAATTTGAGCTGAAACAGCCAGCAATTCAAGGCCTCCCAAGACTTTATTTGATTCTGAAAATAAACAATACCTTCCTACATTTCATAGGTGAAGACTTAGACACATGTAGCTGAGCAACTTTAGGTATTCTGGTAGATTCCAGCAGTTAGATAATGGCTCCCCAGGCTGAATTACATGCTCCCATCCTGAGCTAGACAACTTTACTCTCTGACATTATGTAAGGCAGAAATAAACAGGAGATTCTCTTATACAAAATGACCTATTTCCCATTTTAATATCTATGACACCAATTACAATCTTCTAACAAAGATTTTTTTCTTGATAATCTGTTAGTAGCTATACTACTTTTGCAGGTTTGACTTTTGCAGATTTGATTATTCACAGATTTGATTAAAATGTTCTCTTTAGGAATCACTCTGCAGCAAGCAGCTTCCATAGCACCATAAATCTCAGATACCTGTGTAAGAAGTTAGAGGTCATTCAAGCAGTTAATCTGCTCATATTGAAGTGTGAAGGCAATATTTTTGCGTATCAGAAGTCCACTTCCTTGAAGGTAGAAACTTCCCAGGAGATAATCATTTGATCTGTGTATAGTTGTGAAGACTTCTCTATGGATACACATGGTGTGCCCAGAAACCATTATGTCTGTTCCTACTTCTGCTGATGGATTGGAATTTATGATTATACCCCAATCCAGCTATTTATATTTCCATTCTTCTTTGAAAATTTAATGTTCAAGATTAGATACTTTTAAGTCAGAGATCATATATCAAGGAAGATTGAAATGCTCTGCAACTGGTTTTTGGATATTGCAGTTTCTAAAGCCAAATGATGTATTTTCCTATGTGCTTGTAAAGAGACTGTGCTGTTTCTCCAATATAGGGTCTTTGCTGAGAGAGGATGACATATAGGAGACTGGAGGATAAAAATGAATGGTCCTCCAATGTTCTGGTTAGAATGTTATAACTTGTGATGTGGCTAGCAGGACAGCTGTGGTGTTTGGTCAAGTCCTGGTTAAACTAATAATAATCCAACAAAATCTCAACTATAGCATACAAACATCCCAGAGCTAAATTCTTGGAAACGAAAGCGTACACCAAGTGTTGAAAGTAATACAAGGTCTAAATTTCCAAGTCCAAATACTGTAGTCATGCCGAGAGACTTCCAGATTCAATAAAGCTAGTCAGGTCGAAGATAACAGAGTAAAAGGTTGAAGTCAAAATTAAAATGCAGAAGGCTAAATACAGTCCAGTGTCAACAAAGCCAAATAATTGAAAGCACCCAGAGTTTCACCACAAAGTGAGATGTTGCTTCCAGCAACTAGACTTCAAACTTGAGAAAATTTTGTCCCGTGTTCTCAGGTGTTGTTTGTGAAGAGTCAATTTCTCTGCTAACTGTGCAGACCTGCAATTAGCAGCACGTTTCTATCTAAATTGTAACAGATAGAGCAGCTTGCTCCTCCTTCTGGGAAGTGGTAGCTTCTGTTGAAGACTCTTCTCTTGCACTGACTAAGGTTAGGCTGGGAGGGCTGCTGATCTCCAAATAAAACACTAGACTTCTATCAATCAATCCTTCATCCTTGCTATCAGAGCTGTCCAGGACAACAGTGTTGGCATCTGAGTTTGTAGTAGGGCCCTGTCCCTCGACAGTCAGCCTTCCACATTCTCTGGGATTAGGTGCACATGATTTTTTCAAATTCATTATTCATGGATTCAACTGAAAATATCTCTAGGAATTTGTTGGTCCCCTAGTGTGACCCTATGGTCATCTTTCTCTGGAAACTGATGATGGAATTGCACTGGTGTACGTAGAGATTTCAAGATAAGTGTTCTCTCTGTGAGTACTTCTCTTGAAGTGTGACACTGTAGTCCCCTTGTAAAGAATGTTGACCATAATGTTGCACAGAAGGAGCTAAAGATTCCTAAAGCACTTCCAGACAGTGCCAAAATCCACGTTTTAAATCTAAGACAAAAAATCCCAGGGTCTGACAACAGGTCCACATATGTTTCTTTTGAAGCGAATCAAGATGGAGGGTGAACGAGGGACATCCAGCAGGTTTTTTTTAAAAATCCCTCCATTATACTTTGGACTATATATACACACATGCAAATATCTTAATATAAAAACAAGCAGATTGACATGTGCGCATATGATCAGTTGTTTCGGGCTTTAAAAAAGTGTACATACTCTGGAACAGTCTACGCCGTGGGGAGGGAAGGATGGCAGGGATGATGGCAGGGATAAACAATCACACAAAAGTGCATACTTTTCAGGCAGAATCAGATTTCAAGCACACTTTTTAAACACATGCTTTTTAGCTCTTAACACGATCCCTCCTGCACTTTGGCTAAACATCATTTAGCCCCCCCCCCCTTTAACCCGGCGACTTCCGGGTTTTACAGCATGTGTAGAAGGGCCCCTAGAGAGAGCATTTTACATCAACTCTAAAGGTAAAGGTAAAAGTTTCCCCTAACGTTAAGTCCAGTCGTGTCCGACTCTGAGGGTTGGTGCTCATCTCCATTTCTAAGCCGAAGAGCCGGCGTTGTCCGTAGACACCTCCAAGGTCATGTGGCTGGCATGACTGCATGGAGCGCCGTTCCCTTCCCGCCGGAGCGGTACCTATTGATCTACTCACATTTGCATGTTTTCGAACTGCTAGGTTGGCAAAAGCTGGAGCTAACAGCGGGCGCTCAATCCGATCCCTGGATTTGAACCTGGGACCTTTCGGTCTGCAAGTTCAGCAGATCAGTGCTTTAACACACTGAGCCACTGGAGGCTTCAACTCTATGAATAATCAAATCCACAAAAGTCAAACCTGCAAATGTGGAAAGCCAACTGCCATTCTGTTTATGTGATGGATCTTGTTGTAGGTGAATAGGTGATCAAAGTCCGGTCTGTCTGTAAACAGTTAAATGCCTGGTACCCAGAACTTGTGAGGAAGCAATGTTAATTGTCCAGAACTAGTAGCCCATTGACCATATGTTTCAGGACTCTCATCTGTGCCGCTATACATGACAGCTAGTGGTGTTCTATCATTTTCTCTTTTGGGTCAGTTTTGTGATAGAATATTCCTAGGTGCAGTTATGTGTTGACGTGGCTGTAAACAATAGATCAGGTAGCGTGTTCTGTGGGAATAGAGGAGCTGTGTAAATGTGTCTAATTATCAGGTTGATGCTTCGTAGAAGTCATTGAAGTTCTGATGAAACTTCTCAAGTGGTTCCTTTCCAGAAGTCCACATGATAAAGGTGTGACACATGTTTTTCTGGCAGCAGACAGATTTCTGAGTGCATGAGCTGAGGGAGTTTTATTCCAGATCAGCTATTTGCATAATATTTGCATATTATGGTGCCGTGTGAATGCTTATGGTAGTGCCCTTAATTTGCAGATAGCTGGCAGTGTCTTTAGCCTGAAGCACTATAATTCAAATTAGTAAAGGTAAAGGTTTTCCCTGATGTTAAGTCCAGTCGTGTCCGACTCTGGGCGTTGGTGCTCATCTCCATTTTTAAGGCAAAGAGCTGGCGTTGTCTGTAGATACCTCCAAGGTCATGTGGCCGGCATGACTGCATGAAGCGCCGTTACCTTCCTGCTGGAACGGTACCTATTGATCTACTCACATTTGCATGTTTTCGAACTGATAGGTTTGCAGAAGCTGGAGCTAACAGCGGGAGCTCACTCCACTTCCCAGATTTTGGTCTACAAGTTCAGCAGCTCAGCGCTTTAACACACTGTGCCACCAGGGGCTCCATAATTCAAATTAAGGCACTTTAATTTTCAAACGGTGTAGTAGTTATTAGTGACAAAGAAGCAGATATAAAGAACTATCTACCAGCACAGTTCAACACTGGACAAAACCATACCAGGAAAAGAACATTTGAGCTTCCTTGTTACATCTGTGTAATTAGAGGTTTTTTTACATTCAGTTAAAAAAGGGGGGAAAGTTATCTGGGCGAAGCACATTTTTAGTCATACTGTGATCTATGAGCCAGCATGGTATAATGGTTCATGCATTGGCCTAAAGGTGCAGCTACACTGTAGAATTAATACAGTTTGATGACACTTTAACTCTCATGGGGTCATGGGAGCTATAGTGTGACAAGGTCTGTGGCCTCCTTTGCCAGTTAGTGTTAGGTTTTCTGACTACACTCCCATGATTCCATAGCATTGGCAGGTAAAGTGATATCAACTGTATTTTGTTTACAGTGTAGATGCATGTTAAGACAAATCAGACAGGGGTTCAAATCCTTGCTCTGCCATGGAAACCCGATGAATGAATTTGGGTAACTCATAGTCTCTCAATGTCAAAGGAAGACAAATATTGTAAAAACAAACAAACCCTGTGATGGGTTTGCCTTAGGGGTAAAGGTAAAGTTTTCCCCTGACGTTAAGTCCAGTCGTGACCGACTCTGGGGGTTGGTGCTCATCTCCATTTCTAAGCCGAAGAGCCGGCGTTGTCCGTAGACACCTCCAAGATTATGTGGCCGCATGACTGCATGGAGTGCCATTACCTTCCCGCCGGAGCGGTACCTATTGATCTACTCACATTGGCATGTTTTCGAACTGCTAGGTTGGCAGGAACTGGGGCTAACAGCGGGCGCTCATTCCGCTCCCAGGATTTGAACCTGGGACCTTTTGGTCCGCAAGTTCAGCAGCTCAGTAGCTCAGTGCTTTAACGCACTGTGCCACCAGGGGTTTGCTTTAGGGTTGGCATAAGTCAGAAGTGGCCAGAAGACACACAACAATGTGCTTGGACCAAAGTATTCTTACTGGTTAATCTTAACCCTACATAAATATGTACACAAGGAAAAACAATTCTAAATATATTATGGTAAATCTGTTATGTCTTGCTTCCATGCAAACTTGTCCTTTAAAAAATTGATTTGATAACTTTAAAGGGAAGAAAAGCTTGAAAGCTGACTGACTCACTTTTTAAACAGAAACTTGCTATCCAAGCAGCCGGAAACGGTGACTTTTACTGAGTGCATTAAAAATGGGGATATCTCAGGACAAGATAGAATGAAATCCAGTTACATGTGGGAATCTTGCATGAAAGAAGAACACATGGTTGCCATATAAGGCAGGTGTTTTTCTCTCTCTCTTTACAATGTCCTGAAATTGTTATTTCTTAAAGTGTTTGCCTAATTTCCTTTTCGAAATTCAGGATCAATGCTTTGTTTTCTAGCAGTTCAGGTGTTTGTTTGTTTTTTAAAGCAAGTTACAAAAAGAAGAAAATAAAATGTAGCCATTGACCACTTTCTTTCGGAATAGTGGTCAAAATATCAATTCCTTAGGGTAAAGGTAAAGATTTTCCCCTGACATTAAGTGTCCGACTCGAGGTTGGTGCTCATCTCCGTTTCTCAGCCGAAGAGCCGGCGTTGTCCGTAGACACCTCCAAGGTCATGTGGCTGGCATGACTGCATGGAGTGCTGTTACCCTCCCGCCAGAGCAGTACCTATTGAACTCCTCACATTTGCATGTTTTCGAACTGCTAGGTTGGCAGAAGATGAGGCTAACAGCAGGAGCTCACTCTGCTCCCCGTATTCGATCCATCAACCTTTCAGTCAGCAAGTTCAACAGCTCAGCGGTGTAACCCGTTACGCCACTGCATAAATGCCTTATCAGCCCCATTTCTTATCCACCTCTTTGGGTGCATCTACTACACTGTAGAATGAATGCAGGTTGATATCACTAACTGCCACAGCTCAATGCTATAGAATATTTGGGAGTTGTAGTTTGATGAGATACCAGCACCCTTTGGCAGAGAAGACCAAAGATCTTGTAAAAAAACTACAACTCCCAGGATTCATTCACATTGAGCACCAGAAGTTAAAGTAAGGATAAGCTGCATGCATTCTACAGTGCGGATGCACCTTTCGACACAGTGTGTGGATCAGGCAATATGACATTTTGGGTGAAACATGGAGTTATTTATTTGTTGTTGGGCTGGCACTTTCTGCTTGCAGTTTCAGCAAATTATTACTGTACTACTAAGTTAAAAATAACAGTAGAAGATGAAATTACAATACCCAATTAAGTGAGTCAAAGTGTGCCAAATGAAAATATTTCATTCAAGCTAGTAATGGCAACATCCCATTGAATTCAGTGCAACTTAGGGTGCATCTGCACTATAGAAATAATGAAGTTTGACACCACTTAAATTGACATGGCTCAATTCTATGGAACCGTGGAAGTGTTTGTCTTACAATGCTTCTGGCCAAAGAGTGCTATTGCTCTCCCAAACTACAACTTCCATGATTTCAAAGCATTGAGCCATGGCTGTTAAAGTAGTGTCAAACTGCATCAGATGTGCCATGTAGTTGCACCTTTACCTCTGATTTTTCTGCTGATGCAACACATCTGATTAGGAAGAACACAGCACATCAGCTGAACTGGAAATATTTAATGAAGAACAAAGGGCTTTTCCTTACTGTACTTCATGCTCTTTCAGGGGCTAGCTGGATCCGGCTATGCTATTCCATAGCTGGGCTTCACAGGAAAGCTTGGGTTTCTGTTACCTTTTTATGCTTCCAGGCCGGTTGCACGTTGGAGCACCCAAGATTGCACATGCAAATAATTCACTCTGCACTCAACCCCAAGAGGGAATCTCCTCCCACCCATGACGAAGGAGAGATTAATGTTTAAGATAATGGGCGGGTCAGGATTTACAAGAGGATTGCTTTCCTGCTCCGTGTAGCAGTGGTGAATTTATAGCTTATACGTGCCGAGTGTTGTTCCTTTCTGCCATATTGGTGCCACTTTGAAAATGAATCCAGGAAACATAAGATTAATTATATCTGCCTTCCAGTAGATTTGGAAAATGTCTTGCACTTGAAACATTTGTCCACGGGCTGGTAAGTATAATTATCTATGAGTGGCTATAGTTTTCTCAGCTAAAGTTTTAATTAAGATCCTTGAATATAAACCAAGTGAACAGTTCTGCTTTTTGGTGTGTTTTATTGCTTAGATGGAATCAGCGTTGCCATCTTGCTGCATAGGTCTTTCAGTGAGCTTTGTAGGAAATGTATGTTTTTTTCCTACTTCAGTGAACTTTTATTGCTGTGTTAGCCCCATCCCATTGACTCAATGGATATGTGTGAAAATCCCAAAGGATTTTATTTTACTGGTTTTTAAATGCACTGCCAAACATGCAGCCAATCTGTTTTTACAGATTGGTAGTCAATATGTACTTTTCATGGGGTGAGCTGGGGACAGTCTAGCAGTTTTTTGAGAATATTGTTAATGCCAAAGTTGGAAAATAGTATTTATCCTGAATCATCCAGTGAGTGGCCATTCTGCCTGGGAGATTTTGGAAATTGTAGTCCAAAAGATGAACTTTTTCAAGTTATGAATAACATGCAAGTTTTCCTTCCTTGCATACTGACAAATATGCCTGTGAACACCCATGTTCCTTCCATTGATAGCTGAAGACCAATAAAAATGTAGAGTACAGTACTTGAAACTGATAAAAGACAGTTTTTAAGCCATTTTCCCCCAATGTGTAAGAATCATATCTGGTTCAGCAAAGGTGAACCTTGGGCTTGGTTTTGGAAAGCTATGGATGGAACTGCATCCGAGCAGAACTCCGTATAATAGCCCTATCTACACTGCCATATAATGCTGTTTGAATGCATTATATGGTCAGTGTAGACTCATATAATGCAGTTTAACTGCACTGAACTCAACCAATGCCTCTCTGAAATTAGAGATGACATTTTCACCATGATATAGTGTTTCTGAACTGGGTCTCTGCCATTCATTTCCGTTTCTTCATTAATCTTATTTTATGCTCCCTACTATCACTGCTTGTTCACCTATATAGAGGGAATATGAAAGATGGTTTCTTTTGCTTCAGACATCCCATGAGGAAAATACTTGATTAGCTGTTCCATTTGGTTATGGTAGATTTATGAAAGTTCCCAAGCTTTAGATCGGTGTGTGAGATTGAAATGTGCCTACAAACTAAATGAATGTACTGCATGGAATAATTTGGTGTGATAATGAAAGCTCACTTTCTTGACCTCCCACTTGCTAGACCGTGGTACATCTACACTGTAGAATGATTGCACTTTAACTGCCATGGCTCAAAAATTCCTAATTGCTAGCATTGTAATCTGACAATATGAGCTGTTTCCAGGCATTGACATTGTTTTCCAGCTTCTCCTTTCTACTTTTAATGAATGTAAGCTCTTGGAAATGAAACCAAATGTCATACAAATTCCAAAATGACCCAAAGAAGCATGCATGGAGTTTTGCTTCAACAATGGATTTTTTTTTCTGATTTCTCCTGCTTTCTTCTGAGGATCCTCTGAAAGATAAAAGACCTACAACTTCCAGAGTAAAATTGGTGGATAATAGGGAAATCCTCCTCCCTCCTTGTTTTATACCAACAGAATTGAATAAGAAACTCTGGATCCCACCCATTTGCATCATATGTAAGCACCAAAAGCATATGGAATGAATATAGAATGGTTTCACTGTGGAATGAATGTAGTTTGACACCACTTTACCGGCAGTGTCTCAATGCTATGGAATCATGGGAGTTGCAGTTTTACAAAGTCTTTATCTTGTCTGCCAAAGACTGCTGATGCTGCACCAAACTACAAATCACAGATGTCCATAAACTTGAGACAAAGCAGTTAAAGTGATGGCAAACTACATTATTTTTATACTGTAGATGTGCCCGTGGTGTTCAGATGTATGTGCCTAAACATCCTAAGCATGCTTGTGATAGGTATGTGATCACAATCGTATAATCCCATGGAAGGAGAGTCAGGGGTAGGATTGGTCATGTTTGTTGTGTTGGCAGACTTCCATGAAGCTGTATTAATTCCCTGCCTGAACTGGTCCCAGTAGGATAGTGAAATTTGTACCCATCACAATTCCACGCACAGTTTGAATTATATTGTCCTTCCTTGTATTTACTAGCCCCAAACTGGTCTCAGTTTCATGATGTCAAGTTTGTACATCTTTCCTCAACCATAGCCATGTGTTTGAGTCCATACGCTCCTGTGTTGCTACAATGAGCCTCTTTCATCACATGGCTCGACTCTCAGCAATAAGAATAGACTTCATTGCAAACTTAACTTGAAAACAAATAATATAGATCTTTCATTGCTGGTGGTAAAGGGCACACCTTGTAAAGGTCTCCAAGAACTAGTTCAAGGGTGGAACAGTGTTGGGTTGAATAGCATATTTACTACCTCATTCAAGATTTCCAGTTTCATAGGGACAAACCACAAAGCAGAACTGCTTCTTACCTTAAACTTTATGTATCAAGGAAGAGACATTGTAATCTTCCGGAATCACAATGGTTTTGTTTTGGTTGTCCAGAATCCAGTGAACTAGAACTATAATGTCATGCAGGCTATAGTTTTATCCTATTTTATTTTACTTTTATTCCACTTTGGTTTTTCTGTTTTTGGAAGGAACACTTCTGATTCTGTACAGGCACACAATATTGTATATGGGACCTCAACATCCAACTTATTTCGGATTCATTTCTCATTTTGTATTGAGTGAATAGAAGTAATCAGGATTGAGAATCTCCTTTTTAGCTTGCATTGTATGTATGAATTGGATGCATTCATGGAGGGAAAGTCTATCAGTGTAAATCGGTGGGACCTCTCATTTTTAGAGCTGGCAGATTTCTGGTCATTAAATGTTGTGGATGAGATGAAAACTTGGAAAAAAGCATTTTCTGAATTGCTGTTTCCAGAACTTCACTGGTCAGAACAGCACTTGGAAACTAGGCAGGACTTTTCCATGTTGCTTTGTGAACTTTCCAAAACATCTAGTTCCCCTTCCTTGGGACAGGATGCTGAACCAAATGGACCTTTTTGGGTCTTATTACACATGCTGTCTTGGTAATCTTATTATTTGATATTCTTATCAAGGAGGGCTGCTCTTGTAATCTTGTTAGCTGACTTTTCTTAGACTGGATCTTTGGTAACAGGAAATATTCTGATCTAGTTAGGTCAGCATTTGGATGAGATCCTTTTTCTGAGATACATTTCTGAGAATCTCTCCCTGCCCAGCATGGGCTGAAGGAGCCTAGGGCCCCATCTACACTGACCATATGATGCAGTTTCAAACTACATTATATGGCAGTGTAGATGGGGCCTAAAAGTATAACTTTTCCAGGCTCTGAAAATGCATGGTCTGAAAGTTACATCTTTCTAATGATACCAGCATTTTCTGGTCCTTTCTTGGTTTCTTTATCTTAATTGCTCAGTGTCTTGGATTTGTGTATAAAATGACCCTCCGGCAAAATTTTGATTGACACTTGCCCTCAAGGAGGTATGGAACCTTGAGGTCATTTTCTATGTGTATGTGACATTTGGAGTATGTTCTTTGGGAACCATATTTGAACGTGCGACTTATTAAGGCAAAGCGTGTCTTTCTGTGAAACCAAAGAAGAGAGCTGAGACATCTAATCCATTTACTGCAGAAGAAAAATAAACACATGTGTTATAAGTGACTGAAGAAGTTTTCTGATTGTGGACTGTTTGGTCTGTGAGAGCAAATGTATAATATCCACTGGGTTATTTTGCAGCACAGCCAATCAATTTCGAAATCGATGAGACTAAATAGGTTTGAAGCTGGGTTACTTGAGTATAATTCACTTGGGGACTGCTCTGCTCAGACAAGCCTGCATGCCACAGCATTAATTTAACCCCGTTAATGCCACCTTTATATATTATTAGTAGAGTCTGATCTCATTTGAGCTCAAACACATGCAAGGCCTCTTAAAACTACATTTAGTTGAAGTGTGTCTGCATTAGGTTAAATCAAGATTTTAAATGTTGGTTTTAAACCAAATTTAAGGGTAGGATTCCCTTCTATTTTTCTTTTATAAGAAAAATTAGGCATTCCACAATAAATGTAATAATCCTGCAAGGGTTTTGATTTTTTTTTCAAAAAAGCAGAAAGTAACCATAGAAGCTTCCAAAGCAACAGGGAGACAATAGTCCATATGGTGCAGTTTAAGCAATCTTTCCCCAGGCAGGAATTTCTTCTCTAGGAAGGCTGCTATGACATCTAGCCTGGCCCAACAGGCAAGGACTGTGTATCAGCAGTTGGTGTTAATTCTGATATTTGTTCACAAGCTTTGTGATCATACGGACAGTGAGTATTTTGTGTGTGTGTGTGTGTGTGTGTGTGTGTGTGTGTCAAATGACAAAATGGAGTGGAAAATTCCTTAAAAAACTAGACTTTTTACACTGCCATATAATTCAGATTATCAAAGCAAATAATTCAGATTATCTGCTTTCAACTGATTTATATGAGTCTACACTGCCATATAATCCAGTTCAAAGCAGATAAACTGGATGCTATATGGCAGTATAGAAGGGGCCATACATGGAGATTGAGACGCTAGTATGGAACTCTGGGAAACAAGGGTTCAAATTCCTGCTCAGCCATGGGAATCCATTGAGTGATTTTGGACAAGTTAGACACTCTCTTTCTCAGAGGGAAGCAATTACATTGGCAAAGCCCCTCTGAACCCATTTGGCCAAGAAAACCCATGGTAGAGTTGCCTTGAGGCAGTCAAAGATGAGTATCTTAAAGGTTGACCAACAACTATTAGGCAGAGTGAGGTTTTTTTCAAACTATAGAATTATGATACTGGCCCCTTCAAAGCAGATAATCCATATTGTCTGCTTTGAACTGGATTATAAGAGTCTACACTGCAGATAATCCAGTTCAAAGCAGATAATCTGGATTTTGTATGGCAGTGTAGAAAGGGCCTGTCATTCTAACCTAATGGCCATGGCTACATTCTATGAAATCCTGTTCACTGAGATACTCAGACTCTCCAGCTAATATTCTAAATACTCCTTTCTAAATTGCAGGATTATGTAGGATTATGTAGTTGATTTAGAATCATACTGCCATAAGTGTGTGGTGTGAAAGAGCCCCCAGGTGACCACTTCAGTCCAGAAATGCCTAAGAACAAGAAGACAGTACCATGTATGAACATGTCTTGACTCTAGCAGGATATTAGAGATCATGGGATTATAGAACTAGAAGGAACCATAGGGACCATGTAATCTAAAGAAGTAAAGGAAGTTGAAGCCAGATCCAACTCTCTACTTATATGCAATGAGAGCTGCTATCTTGTCCTTCATCTCAGAAGTCCATAATCTTGAGCCGCCCTTTCTGGCAGCAGAATAAGGAAGTCAAGAGAGGATTGTAGATTTGTTTGTATTTTTTTCTGATTTAGATGTGTATGATATAGCAGTATGTTTGGCTTTTGTTTCATGAGAACCTGCATGGTGTAGTAGTTTTAGCATTAGACTAATATTCTGGAATCTAGAGTTTAAATCCCTGCTTTGTCATAGAAATCCACTGGGTAACCTGTGGGCAAGGTGCATTCTCTTTGCCTCAGAGAATGCAAAGGCAAATCCCCTCTAAAAATCTTGCCAAGAAAATCTATGGTCAATTTTCCTTTGGGTTGCCATAAGTCAGAAATAACTTGAAGGCACACAACAACAACAACAACAACAACAACAACAAAATCATGTATATGATATAGTGATCTGTTTGACTTCAAATTGCCATGTGTTTCAGGCCAAAGGGTTGATGTGAAATAAATAAAAATGAGTGGTGTGGTATATAGTGAAATCAATTGCCTTTAGGAGCACAACAAATCCTGAAAGTCATAGTTTGGTGAGACACCAGCACTCTTTTGTGGAGAAGGCCACAGATCTTGTAAAATTACAATTTACATAATTCCATATAATTGAGCCATAGCAGTTAAAGTGGTATCATACTGCATTAATTCTACCATATATAGTTGATATACCCTGATAAACCCTTCTCTTATGTTCCCATGAGCTTTATCTGTGAACGTTGCAGGACTGAGAGAAGGACCTCTCCTGATGATCTGGACAGGCCTATATTGGGAGATATAACAGATGGTTTTATAAAAAGGAAATTATCTTGTCATGGGATTCTGGCTAAGATTTAAAAATCTGATTTCTTTAAAAAACACACCAATTTTTATTATAAACGGATAATTGGGAAATTACATATTCCCAAAAGCATAATTGGGTTGTATTTCAGTATGTTCCTGCTGTTGTTATGTTCCTACAAGTCAATCTGACATTTATAGGAAGTCAGCATGTTTGGATGATGTCTCCCTGTAACTGTCTCCTTGATTTCTTGGTTTCTCAGTGGGAGGAGATTTAGCAGTTTGTGGCGAGAGGAATGAAGAAGCATTCAGTTTGTAAGCTTCAACCACCCGCAGCAATGCGTCTGAAGTAAATGCCATTCCAGGGAGACATCCAACCTGTGTGTTTGTTTCTCTCTCTCCAACAGGAGATGACAATCTTTTCAATACTTGTATTGCCACATTCCACAGAATATCTGCCTAAGGATTGCAACATTCCACAGAATATCTGTATTGAGTGTCTTAGACCCCGTTCTGTTTCACGTACAATTAATTTGAGCTTATTCCTGGCAGCTGAAATGTGGTGTCAGTAAGTCCATGAAAGATTTAATTTTATTAACTACTGAAGTATAAATATTTGTGCCTTGTGTGTCTGTATTTATGGCATATAGTATGCACTCTATGTGGTAGGTGTAACATGTACCTTTGTCCCTAGAAAGGCTGAATAAAATTTAATTCAATAAAGCAGTGCATAGGTGGCAGAGACCTGTTTTTATTCTTTACCTCTTGCCAGTAGTTCACATCAATGTGTCTGATATTATTGGATATGATGTCATTTTTCATTGGCCATCATTTTAGGTTGCTATAAAACTTAAAATGGGTATGAATTTGGGTTCTAGGGTGAACCGCACTATTTCCAGGTGATTAAGGGTATTTTGTTTTGGCCTGAAAAGTTCCTGAAAACTGTACCCATTGAAAAACATAACAATAATACAACTTAAATATCTTTGAAGGACTAACCTGGAAGGTTTCGGAAGTCAAAGACGTAGAGTTCAGTGGCTACGTATGCATCAACTGTAGTTTATCCACTCTTGATTTACAAGAAGTCCCAGGTCTAGAAAAGAAGGTTTGGGCATATTTGAGGGACTAACTGTGGTGATTTTAGAGGACAAAGAGATAGAATTTCAAGACCAAAGACTAAAAAAGAAGACCGAGGATTACAAAAGAAGGTTGGGCAACTTTGGGGAACTATCTGGGAAGGTTTTGAAGGCCAAAGAAGTTCAGGAGCTACTTGTGCATAGACTCCAATTTACCCACTTGATTTACAGGAAAACCCAGGACTGGGCAGGAGGATTACCCAAGATCTCACATTAGTAATCCAAGCAACTGATTGTATGGATCAAGGCAGAGAGGATTGTGGAGGTGGTAGAATACTATATATATGCATTGCGTTGGCACTAGCTCAGGAAACTATGCACAGCCTGTGTTAGGAAATGTGTATTTGGAAACCACATTTGATTGCTGGACTTAGAAGAGACTGGGATCTGATTTTAGCAATTGCATTTGTTTTTCAAGAGGCTGGCTAACAAACTCTCTCTGCAAAATCCTGGCCTTTGATATCTGATGCTAAGGGCAAGAGCCTAAGGGCTGCAAGCTGCCCAGGAAATCCCAGAGCTAAAGGGAAAGCGTGTGGGTGCTCCTTGGAATTGCAGAGGAGCCGCTGCCATTTTCAGAGCTGAGACTGGTGTCAAATGCAGCATTTATTCTGTAAACACTGCAAAGGAGCGTGGGATTGCCACCGCCGTCCCCCCTCCCTCATTATGATGTATGCTCCTCCTGGAGTTACCATGGGAGCAGGACGGTGGGGAGAATAAAACCCTTCTCTTAATTGTTAAACATCTCTGCAGCTTTCCATGTGCAGTAGCTGACGTCTCTGGTAATTGGATTTCACAGATTTTGTGTCTCTTCGCACCCCACCCCCTTTGCACTGACTGTAATCTAGCCATTCTGCAATAGGCTTTTCTTTGTGTATTTTGATGTACCATTTCATAGAGGAATACACCTCTGGAACAGAGCCCCACTGCTGCTTATGTATGGATTGCATGGATTTCCACAGATGGATGGACTTGCTCCTAATGCACAGATGCTCTTTCTGATTAAAAACCTTATCTTGCTTTCCTTTTTCTTTGGCAGTCCTTACATTTATAAGCCAGTGAGGTTTGAGTGTTGGGCTATGATTCTTGGAGACCAGGTTTCCAAGCACCCCACAGGGTGACCTTGGGCAAGGATGAATCTATGCTGTAGAATTAATGCAATTTGACATCACTTTAATTGCCACGAGTCAGTGCTATGGAATCCTGGGGGTTGTCTTTTGGGGTGGCATCAGCATCTGTAGCAGAAAAGACCAAGACCTTATAGAACTCCAACTCCCAGGATACTGTAGCATTGAGTCAGGGCAGCTGAAGAGATGTGGAAGTGCATTAATTAATGTTATAGTATAGATGCACTCCAAATCACACTCCCTCAGCCTCAGAGGCAGACAAGGGCAAACCCCTTCTGAACAAACCCTGCCAAGAAAATCCCATGATGATGTGAAAAATGATATATTTAGCTGCCAGGTAGAGCAGTTCTGCACTGTGCCATGGCACCTTTTAACTGTTGATATAATATCCTGATGGGCCAAAATAAGTGAGACGCTCCTGAGTTTACACAGGCAAAGAAAATTTCAAATCAATAGAAATCCTAAATATTTAAGTTTGTCTCAGTAAGCAAATGCTTCTTCAGCTACTTGCCTTATTCATTCAGGTGTATAAGTTGATGCAACCACCAGCAGAATCCTAAAAGGAACTGCAGGTAATATACCCCTCATGCTTTATGTTTTTCTTTGTGGAACTAAAGATTCCTGTAATCCCTAATTACTCCAATGACACTCCTTCCTAATTTACCCCTGCGGCAAAGATCTAGCTCCTGGAAATACTTCTGTGGGTGAATATTTGTCTATTGCAAGTATTTCTTTACCTTTGCCCCATGCAAGTGAATAGTGTTAGCAACAACAGGAATCCTGTGTGTTTCAGTGGTTAGTGTTACTGAGGTTTGGGAAATCCAGGTTTCAGTTCTTACTAAGCCATGAAACTCTGTGAGCCAGTGACTCACCTTGAGTTGTCCTTACCTACCTCACAGGGTTGCTGTGAACATAAGAAAGCATACAAAGACCCACTGCTCTGAGCTTACAGGAAGAAAAGTAGAATAGAAAGATAACAAATAAGTAAACATTATTGGGAAGGTGTAAGTGAGATGCAAATCCAGTCACTCTCCTTTGTGTGAGTGGGTAAAGACCAGGGCTGGTTTGGCTTAGCTTCCAATATTGTGGGCTGCATTGCATCTCAACTGAGACAAAATGTGATATAATTTTAATGATAATAATATCAGTACTTCTCATTACATCTAAATATGGGGGTAATAGTTTATTGCTTAAAAATCAGCGAGTCTTATTTAAATCTGGCTTATCACCGTATCTTATTTGGTTGCAATGAACCACAATGCTGGGCTTTTGAATGTAATGTAAACTTCTACTCTACTTGGTTTCTTTGCCTTAGAGGAGTGAAACATGAATAAATGGGTATCTGCCCAAGCATGCTGTTCACTCACATTGTAGTTCAATAAGCCAGGATTTCCACCTTAAAGCAATGTGCAAATATGGCCAGGAAGCAAACAATGGCAAGTCACTCCCAAAGAGTCAGTTCCCTCTCCCTTAATTGCTGCATGAAGATAATGCTGTTTGTTTATCCTATTTTATAGGGTTGTTTTGTATGTTTATTATATTTTTCATTCCTAAAAGAGCCTTGAGTGGCATCCATGGTTCTCCTTTGACCTGTTTTATCTTTGGAAAAACAGTCACCCTTTAAGGTAGGCTATTGTGTGAGGGAGAGGAAGAAGGAGGAAAGGTCCAGTCCAGGGACTTCAGTGAATCTCAGGGTTGAATGAAGGAATTGAACCCAAGTCTCCCTCCCCTGTTGTGGCCTCAATATTCTAAAACAGGCATGGGCAAACTTAATTCCTCCTGGTGTTTTGGACTTAAACTTCCAGGAATCCCAGGTAACTTACTGGCTGTTAGGAATTGTGGGAGTTGAAGTCCAAAATACCTGGAGGGTCAAACTTTGCCCATGCCTGCTCTAAAGACACCAGATCCCATCCAAGGATCACCCATCTTGGAAGCTAAACCAAAGCAGTGCTGTTTAATACTTGAATGGGAGACCACCAAAATACCAGGTGCTGTAGGCTATGTTAGAGGAAGGAACTAGCAAAAATCATTTTGGAGTATTCCTTGCCTAAGAAATAATGGGGTTGCCATGGTGGTGAAGTGTGTTAAAGCGCTGAGCTGCAGAACTTGCGGACCAAAAGGTCGCAGGTTCGAATCCAGGGAGCGGAATGAGCGCCCGCTGTTAGCCCCAGCTTCTGTCAACTTAGCAGTTCGAAAACATGCAAATGTGAGTAGATCAATAGGTACCGCTCCGGCGGGAAGGTAACGGCGCTCCATGCAGTCATGCTGGCCACATGACCTTGAAGGTGTCTATGGACAACGCCGGCTCTTTGGCTTAGAAATGGAGCTGAGCACCAATCCCCAGAGTCGGACACGACTGGACTTAACGTCAAGGGAAACCTTTACCTTTACTATGTGTCGACAGGTGAGTAGAAGGCACAAAGCCTCTCTTTGGAGGCTTTTAAACAGAGGCTGGATGGCCATCTGTCGGGGGTGCTTTGAATGCGATTTCCTGCTTCTTGGCAGGGGGTTGGACTGGATGGCCCATGAGGTCTCTTCCAACTCTACTATTCTATGATTCTATATCCGCACACACATATCAGCTGTAGTCTGACACTGAGTCTTGACGAACAAGTGTGAAAAGCTTTGAACATGGATCCATATGTAGTTAAACAGCTCAAGCTAACTCCATCAGACTATATAATCTTTGAATTCTAATATAGGCAAGATTCCGTATTTCTTTGATTCTAAGATGCCACCAATTGTAAGATGCACGCTAATTTCAGGATCACCAACAGAAAAAAAGATACACACACAGAGCACCTGATTAGAACAGAAGAAATTCAGTATTACAAACAGTCTTTGTGATGTAGCACATGTCTTTTGAGCTAGCCTTCTCCCCCATCTGGCACGCTCCAGGAGTTCAATTATAACTCCTATCATCCCCAACTGATTGTGGAGTACCGGAATCTAAAATTCAGCATTCGTGGACAGTGCCAGATGGAGGAAAGCCCGTCTTAAAACGGGAGAGTCCTAGGTGGAGAGGGGCGTGTGTATGTGTGTGCTGTGTGTTGTGTTAGAGCTCTTTTTCACACAGACAGGCATAGCTGTCTTCCCTGTGAGTCATCATTGTAGCTCGCAGCTCCTTGAATCCCAGCTTAGCAGTGTGAGAGAGCCTTGTAAGATTTCTAAGAGGGTGGCCGAGGTGTGCCTTTGTCCCTGTCTATAAAGAGGGAAATATAAAGGTTGTAGGGAGATCTTTGGGGTCTCTGTGGATCGTAGGAAGATCAGTGCCGCTTGCTGCTTCCTGAATCCAGCGTAATTCCGCTGTCTGCCTGCAGAGTGTAAAGAGGAAGGTAAGGACAAAGGAATAATTGTGGTTGCTTTCCCCTTGATGGAGATTCGTCTTTGTTGTGTCGTTCCCCCCCCCCCATTTTTTTTTTCTTTCACCCTTGATTTGTTTATACCTTTACTGCGGGCCTGCTGCTCAGATCCTCCTACGGAAACAAGTGCCTGTTTCTAATTATCGCTGCAATGCTTTTCTTATTAGATCTATGCCAGGAGCAAGACATTTACAATAATATATATAGTAGAATTGTAAATAGCTTAGGCCTATGCTGGTCTCAGGAAGAAAGGGGTGGGTTGGGATCTAGTGTGTTGGATTTTTTTCTTCTGGAATTTAAGACAATAACACAAAGGTTTGAAGATGCCGAGGAAGGGCGATCCACAACATGGATGTGTACCCTTTTCAGCAGGTCCCTTTCCTTCTGTTCCCTTCTACCTTGAGAATCTTGTAAGAAATTGCTCAACACCATCATTCCAACAACGGCGTACCCTGAGGTGTGCCCCAAACACACCCACTATATGGGGATTGCTGCCTTATGTTGTCAGTCTCACCATCTGCTGAACCTTGTGAGAGTATTCTTATGGTATCTCCAAATAGAAAGGTTCTATTTTAGCAATGGATAGACCTATCCTTTCTGGAAAAAGCACCCTTTAAAAACAATTAAATTGTTCAGATGTATCCCATATTGCTGGAGCAATTTTCAGAACACAATTTTAATGTTATGCAAATAAGAATTTGTGAGGGGTTTTTTTTGCCCTGAAGGCTACCTCCAAGCTTTGACTTTTGGTGACATTGAATTCTGGTGGCATGAGACTGACAACTGATAATTTTATCAGGCTTAATGTTGTGTCTTCTCACCTTCTGGACACTTTCCCCTGTACTGTATATTGGAAACAGCCACATTCTTTGAAGGTTTCTTTAACAGAACCTGTGAGTTCTGAACCTGTGACAGAACCTGTGAACCTTTTGAAACTGCCCATCACTGTCATTTCCATTTTGAGATGAAGTGACCAGAACACCACCCTGTATGCCAAATGTGACTGCCTATTTGCCACTTCTTAAAATGTCCTTTTATTTTGGCCACTGTTAAATAATTACTAACACTGATCCTTTCGGTGCCCTTTAACCTGATGAAGAGTTCTGGAGAAATCAAAAGGTCTCACATAATCGTGAAGGTTGGGTGTTATTCAACTCTGCTATTTTTAAAAAAAAGCTCATAGGTATTTCTGGGGTTTTTTTAAACGAATTTGCCTTACCTTTGTTTTACTACTGTAACACAGCTGATGGTGTCATTCAGTGTATTTATTATATCCTGAAGGACTCTGTGCTAGGTATTATAGTTGGCTTAGACTTCTTTACTGGACAGGTGAAGTCAGGGCTTTTGGCCTTCCTGCCTGCACACACGGCTCCAGAGCTCTTGTTTTATGTAAGTATAAGGAAGTTTATAGCCTCCAGTTCAAACCGAATCCTTCAAAGCAGCCGCAGGACCAAGTTTGACTCCTAATTGGTCCCTGTGTGAAATGTTCTTGCAGTGAGGGAAGCCAGTACGGGTGACCTCTGTTATGCTTGTGATGTTATATATCTACGAGTTATATATCTACTCCTCGTCCATTCTTAGCATCACCACCTCCACATTTTCTATTTTAGCAAGGCTTTGACCCAGAAAAGGAGTCCAAATGTTCCAGGTCTCTTCTTTTAAAATGCCAGCTTGCAACAAATAACGTGGGCATTCTCAAGGACATGCATGGTCACAGAAAAAGAAGGAAAAAGCTCATCACGCAAATTGATGTACTAAGAACTAGTAATTCCATGAGTTGCATCTTGACTTCATCTCACTGAGAGCAGTTCAACTATAATAAGAGGGATTTGTGTGAGTCACGTCTTACTTTTGTGTCCTACGAATTCAATGAGTCAGTCCTTGAGAGAAACGAGGCAATGTACAGTAATAGCACTTCGATACCACTTTAATTTCCTATTCAATTCTGGAGTTTGTAGTTAGTAAGGTACACAAAATCAGTTGCTAAACAACTCTAGCTTGCATCTCAACTGCATCACAAGAGGAGAATTTTCAGTTCATCACAACACTACAAATCCCAGGTATCAAAGAGTCTCATTTGGGAGAGAGAAAAATGGATATAAATACTAATACTACTAATAACAATACAACTGTGTTTTGTGTTTACAACATGCATCTATAGGCAACCAAGCCATTTGCAAGATTAATAACCACAACCGGTTGAGTTCCATTCCATCTCTTGTGGCTCAACAGGTAGCAGAAAGATCTATTTATATATTATGTCACATGTTTATTGTATTTAAGGATCTCCTTTCTCCCAAGGTGTGTACCTTACATCTTAAAAGAATACAGTCCAAAAATACGATGCCAAAGTAAGACAGTGTTGAATGGGATATTGCTAAGGATGAAAACGATATTTCAAAATACTGGTATTTGGGAAATGGATGAAAACTGTATTTCTTGTGTATCAGGAAATCCTGTTTAAAAGAATCCTGGATGGACTGTGGTCAAAATGTCAAATTTATTAAATGACGAGGAACACAGGATGAGAGAGAATTAATAGGGACTGTCCCTCCCAAACTGGGAAACTTGGAGGGTATGATATGGGCAAGGAACAAGAAAGGATAGAGGGGGGGGGGGGGCGCGCAGGTCAAGCAACATCTTGGATAAACTATTTGCATACCGTTCTAAAACAGGAAGGTGAAGGAAGGAAGAGGTTAGTTTACCAAAGGGTACAGTGAATGTATGATGTTGTGTTTGACTATTTATTGTCTATGTTTTGTTTTGCACTTGTTGTATTTTGTATGTCACACCTTGAGTGTTCTGTGAGCTGCCCCGAGTCCCTCCGGGAGATGGTGGCGGAATATAAATAAAGTTTTATTACTATTATTATTTATTAGTCTTATCTATATAGATGTATAGCAAAGGCTCCATTCTGGGTAGCTGTGTTTGAGACAAAGTAAAACTGAGAAATTACATCTTGTACATCTTGGAATAATGGAGATGGTTGCTTCTTCTTTTAACATAATTTTTATTTTTGTTTTTAAAAGTTAATTAAATTGAAATTTAAAAAATGCTCAGACACCAAATAGAACAAACAAAAATATACTAAACTAATACCTTCCTATAACTTCCTCCAACCCCTCTAAAAAGAACCATGATAAATACAGTAAAAACATTTTAAAAACACAGCTTGCTTCTTGCCCCAAACCAAGGCAGCTATCAAAATATAGTATATTTCTGTGGTAGTTACATCAACATCTGCTAATTAGAGAAAAATATTTTAAATGAATGAATGTGATATTTTTCAAGCTATGCGCTTGTGAGAAGGCTAACACACTTTTCCAAGGCAGTACTGAAAGTCTTTGTGGGAACATGTCTCTTTCTCCACCCTCCCAATGCTAAAAAAAAAAAAAACTTTCTATATAGATAAGTGGTTCTCAACCTGTGGGTCCCCAGATGTTTTGGCCTACAACTCTCAGAAATCTCAGCCAGTTTACCCACTGTTAGGATTTCTGGGAGTTGAAGGCCAAAACATCTGGGGACACACAGGTTGAGAACATCTGATAAAAACAGAGGATTAGGAAGGGAAAGGAGTCTGGGCAAGCATAAAATGTATTTTCTAAAAGAAGCTTCTTTGTCAGAGGCTTTGTTAACTGATGTAGACCTGGAACATAATCAAAATATATTTCAAACTCAAGCACTTTGAATCTTAAAAAAAAATAACCATAGCTCTCCAGTTAATCTATTTCTTCTGTATTCATGTCCCTCAATAACAAAGGAAAATGGGTATGCCAGTTTTCTAGTTTCATAGTTACAAAACAACAGTTTTCAAATACTGAGAAACACATTTTAAGATTACAAAATCATTCAGAATAGCATCCTTCAACCCAAGTTACTAAATACAATGCTCTGTCAAAAGTTATGAAACAAATTTTCCAAGTAGGAAAAAAAACATTCATTACTAATGACAGGGAAATTCCAGTAAGTAATGGGAATTGAGAGTTCAGGGACATATGTATTGCATCAGTTAAAATATTACATTAATATTGCATTATCTTTCCAAAAGGAAATATCCAAATACATATCTGTTCCTGAGAGTAGGTATACATGGTTATTTCCTGCTGTCCTATAGCTGGAATGATCAAAATATAGTGAAGTGAAACATTATTAAGTCTTCTAACCCATTAGATACTTGTAGAGAAAGCTGTTGGGGGCAGCTTTCTTGCTCAGGGTTGGTAATCTAGTTCTGGACAGAGCTAAGGAAGTACAGTTCATTGCATATGTTGCTCTCTTTCCTAGATACTTGTTGAGTCAGATCATTAAAATACACACATGAATAATATGATAAACTGGAGGTGGAGAAGAGTCAGCAGCAATATAAAACTGATCTGACATTGCTAGCTCAGAGGCTTTAAACCTTTGGTCTTCCAGGTGTTTTGAACATCAACTTCCAGAAGCCTCAGATAGCAAAGTCATAAAATCATAGATAATAGAGTTGAAAGAGACCACATAATAATAATAATAATAATAATAATAATAATAATAATAATAATAATAATAATAGGTCATCTAGTCCAGTGATTCTCAACCTGTGGGTCCCCAGATGTTTTAGCCTTCAACTCCCAGAAATCCCAACAGCTGGTAAACTGGCTAGGATTTCTGGGAGTTGTAGGCCAAAACACCTGGGGACCCAATAGGTTGAGAACGACTGATCTAGTCCAATCCACTGCCATGCAGGAAAAGCACCCTGACAGATGACTGGTGGTTATGGTTTTGGGAAATGAAGTCCTGAAAAACTAGTCTAGAGAACCAAAGGTAGCCAATCATTACCAAGCAAGCCCTCCACCAAATGCTTGGTCAGATGAGTACCTTAGCAGCTTCAACTTCCCTTGAAGTAATTGAAAGCACTTATTACTAACGTTTAAATCTTTCTATGCTTTCTATTGGGATTGCAGAAATAGTATCCGCATCAGAGAATTAAATCACACAATCAAAAGTTGTGCAACTATTAGAAAATACTTGTCCTAGAAAAGTCATGTCCTAATAGTTTAAGCTTATATAAATAAAGCAGGAAAGAATGACTAATTAGCTTTACATTGATTTTGCAACATTACAGCAGACTCTGGATTAAAGAGTTTTGTAGAATACTTTCTGTACTCTGTGATAGGACAGAACCACCCCAAGGACATGTCTTTAAAACCCTCCCTCAAGAACTTCTAAAATACTAACTTAAGCACACACCTCAAACAAAATGTGCTCCTATGACTCTTGATACCATGGATTGCTTCATCAAATGCTTTTGATAAATTGGGTGGAGCCATTTTTTAAAAAAAGTTAGTGTTTAAGGTGCGACAAGGCTGTTCATTGTTTTTGCTGCAGTAATGTTCTCTGAATTCCCCTGAAAATATCTACAATATCTACAAGAAAAGTACAAAATTGTAGAGAAGGAAAGAGCAAAATAAACAATTCCAGATGTCAATGTATTCATAGGCTGAAATTTGATTTGGTCTCAGCTATGCATTGAATTTATGGAAATAACACAAATGTTGACTGGGGGATGTCTCTTTTGAGCAGGGCTCTTTAACCAAGGGTCGATGGAAAGATTTCTGGGGGGTCTGTGAGCTGGAATTGAAAAGAAAAATCAACTTATGTGATATCTTCATTTTCTCTGACCTCTAACTGAAATCTAGCATTTCCTTCACTTATGAATATACAATAGAGTCTCACTTATCCAACATAAACAGGCCAGCAGAACGTTGGATAAGTGAAAATGTTGGATAATAAGGAGGAATTAGGGAAACGCCTATTAAACGTCAAATTACGTTATGATTTTACAAATTAAGCACCAAAACAACATGTTTTACAACAAGTCTGCCACTTGTTTGAGAGTGTGACTGCACTTGTGTTATTGTTGGGCGTGTTGGCCCGCTGCACGTTGCTACCTAGAGAAACAGCTGTGGGGTCCGGGCTGGAGGCAGTCTGCACTGGATAATACAGAACATTGGATAAGCGAAGGTTGGATAAGTGAAACTCTACTGTATATCATAAATTACAGTAGTATTCATTTCATGTAACATTACAGTTGTTGCGTATTTTGAAAAATTGCTTATACCCATCCACACTTTGAAGTTATGGTAGTTGTTAGACCTGACACTAGATCACACGTGATCACAGTCCTACCGTGTACAAATTAAGCAATGTCATTGGCCAACTACTTGGCAACACAGAACAGGCAATAAACAGAAGGCGATATCTTGAATGGTGTCTTTGAACTTTTGGAGTATAGGGCTGACTATCTGCCACTACATTCTGAGAAGAGGTTTGTGGTTTTCTGACTGGCAAAGGAGTCCATGGGAAAAAAAAGGTTAAGAACTCCTGTTTTACAGGAAGGCTTGAATGTGAAGAAATTCCTCATTAAACGCCCCTCTTTTGACTCAACAATGCTGGATTATTATAAGATGGAGTGGGCCATTTTGTGGTCAGCAAGGCCTGCTCCAGGGGCTTAAATTATTTTAAAACATTAAATTGTTTGCCCTTAAAGACCCTTAAGAGCACATGGTAGCATTTCTGCCATGTTCTCCACCCAGGCTACTTTGGTGTTATAGACCCACATCAAATTCAGATGTTTGTCGATTTTTAATTCAGACACCCAAAGTACACAGCATTTACATCCTGGGCAACTTTCCTTAGATCTCGAGAAATTGAGTGTTCCCTTTAAACTATTTTTGAGTCAAGGCAGCTGGGTCATGGAGATGTCTGTAGGAGGAAGGCAGAAATTGAATGAAAATCTGGATGAAGGGTGTCATCTGAATCATAATTTACATCAGACTAGACATTAATGACAACAAGCACACAAAGATCAGGCTGGTATTTGAGGAAGAAACAAAAAAGGAAGTAAAACCCATAGAACATTAAAATTTAAAATTATAGGAGGATTAATATCATTCTATTTTTCTTCTTTTGTTTCTAGTAGATGAGCTTCATAGGATAAAAGAAAAAAGAACAGAAGTATTTATAATTACTGAAATTAGATATAGAAATAATAAAAAAGGACTTGCATACTATGTTACTATTGTGATATGCACATCAAAAATATTGGCTGGAATCCTTCTAGGAGCTTTGTAAGTGGCCTTCAGTCTGCAGAAATGAGAATGTAGCAGCTCTGTAACATTCATAGCCAGTGAAGGGCTGCTGTTATATTACTATTTAGAAGAGCCATCAAAGTGAATGATGCACAAGGGAGTGTGCATCAGGCCACTTTTGCCAGTCTGCTGTTATACGTCTTCACTATTCACTAACACAATTTCCTCGTTCCTCTGCTTTGTACAGGCTTCCCCTACCTTTTGATGACTTGCTTTCTATCATTGGTCTGCAAATTACAAACAAGTCCCATTAATTCAAGCTCTTCTTGATTATGAGGCTTTTTTGGGACTGCTTGCACATATGTGCGCAACTTCAAGCCTTGCCTATAGAAACTGTGGACCCTTCCTTGAATTGTTTTTGAATGTGCACAAAAGCTCTTTTAAGTTTATCACACACTGAAAAATTGTATATAGCCTGACCTTTATGTTTTTAAGTGGCCAATGTGCATTTGCAAACCAGACCCCCTCTGGGTTCCACTTTTCAACTGATTTCGCTTTCTTACAGCACTCTTGATTCCTAACCCATCAGATAAAGGAGGTTATTCAAGCAAAGGTTTGGTGGTTGTTGTTCACCTCTTTGGGCTATTTGTCCTACACCTTTTATTGTTTAAGGACCTCTAGGAAAAGAGGAATGACTCTGTGAGATCTGCTCCTCCAGCAGTTGCCTATGCCAGAAAGGTGGGCATTTCAAGGAGAGGAGAAGCTTGGATTGTTGTGGCAGGTATTGAGACATTTTACTGGATATGGCAATAAAGGACGGACATTATGTGAAAGTAAATCATATCACATTTGTTTACTATTGGAAGGTAAGCAGGGTCAGCTCTGGTTAGTGTTTTGATGGGTCACTACAAAATAATAGCTACTATAGGCTATATTTCAGAGGAATGAACTGTCAAACTATCTCTGAGTATTCTTTTGGAGGTTTCTTATTCATAGGGTCACCATAGGTTGGTGTTGACTTAAAAGGAATTAACAAAAATAAAGCCTAGTTATGAGTAATATTTGATTTAGCCTATGATCTTATTGGATGTAGCTTTGAAATCTCAGGATCTACCCAGGACAGATTTTTATCTCAGCAGTATTTGAGCAGTCTGTGTTTGCTATTCAATTTTCACTTGATGAGCTTGTTTCATTTCCAGCAATGTGGAAAACAGCAGTTGTGTGAGGACCTATTGAAAGAAGGATAGCCACTTTCTGTGTTTTTGTACCATTAAGTGTAGCCACTAGAGGGTAGCTTGCTATTTGAGTTACATTAATTTGTACGGCTTATCCTTTGGGGCGTATCAAAAACAGGTGGCCTGCCTATTCAAGAGAAAATGAATATGCTTGGCAAACTTTCTGCTGTTTATAAAGTGTTGATGGTGTGCAAATAGTGCTGATTTGTTATCGCCAATCCATTTAGGTTCCTAACAGCACAATCCTATGCATGTTTGCTCTCATTTAAATCACATTTGGTTCTGCAGTGCCTCTTCCCAAATAGAAATATGCTTCAGATTACAACTCAGAGTTTTGTCTTTATTCATCTCTAATCAGGGCAGGCACCTTCTGGCCCTCCAGATGTTGCACAGCACCCCCCTCCCCAATAATCCCTATCCAGCAGAGCTTGTGGTTGGGAGTTATAGGCGATGTAGTCCAACAATTTTTTAGAGAGCCATAGTTTGGTCATCCTGCTTATTTGTTTGATCCTTCAAAACATTAAAAAAAATAGAATACAACTACAGTAGAGTCTCACTTATCCAACACTCGCTTATCCAACGTATTTTTGTAGTCAATGTTTTCAATACATAGTGCTATTTTGGTGCTAAATTCATAAATACAGTAATTACTACATAGCATTACTGTGTATTGAACTACATTTTCTGTCAAATTTGTTGTATAACATGATGTTTTGGTGCTTAATTTGTAAAATCATAACCTAATTTGATGTTTAATAGGCTTTTCCTTAATTTCTCCTTATTATCCAACATATTCGCTTATCCAACGTTCTGCCGGCCTGTTTACGTTGGATAAGCGAGACCCTACTGTATTTGCAAAAAAAACATTTAATCACTTCCTTAGAATGTAGTAGTGTTTCTGATACAGTATTTCAGCCAGTTGCTAAACTATGGCAGTCTATAGACTTCGATGCTGATATTTCTAAATAATGACATGGTTATGAATAGTTAGGTAAAAGTATTAGCTGATTTATATCAAGAGTGGGATCCTTAAACATGTGCTACCTAAAAATTTGTAATGTTAATGGCAAGTTTTTCTTTTGCAGTGACCCCTATGTGAAGCTTTCATTGTATGCATCAGACGAAAGCCGTGAACTTGCACTGGTGCAGACAAAAACTATTAAAAAGGTAAGTGAATAATTTATATTTAATGATTCACATTGAGAAGAATTGATAATGCCCACAGTGTAAGTGGCCAAAATACCCTGAGGGTACCAGCTTTCATTTTATCTCGGAAGCTGAACTATGTCAGGCCTGGTTACTACTAAGATGCTGTATCGCTAAGGAATACCAGGTGTTTGTGGAAGGCATTAAAGGAAGGCATTGCAAACCACTTCTGAGTATTCTTTGCCTAGGAACAGGCTATAAAATTCATGGGGTCACCATAGGCCAGCTAATTCTGTTTGTCCTATTAGATCCTTACCTTTCCCCTTAGCAGCTCGAAGCAGCATTTGTAGATTTCTTCTTTTTATCCTGACATCAGCCAAGTGAAGTAAATGATTGGTTCTCAATCTTTGGTCCTCCAGGTGTTTTAGACTTCAACTCCCAGAAGGCACTGCTATGAAGTCAGCAACTCAGGAATTCTTGAAGCTGAAGTGTCAAACAAATGGAGGAATAGAGTTTAAGAACCACTAAAGATGATTAGGGGTGCGTCTACACTAGAAATGTATGGCTATGGCTCAATACTATGAGATCATGAGAGTTGTCATTTTGAAAGAGTAGAGATACTGGTGCCTCACTGAACTTCAAACTCCAGAATTTCATATTGGTGAGCTGTGACAATTAAAGTGGTGTCAAATTGCATTCATTCTGCAGTGTAGATGCATCCTAAGTGGAGTTCAGGCAGCTATTTAGGTGACTGCATGGATAGTTCAGGCAGAATTTTTTTCTGATTTTGACTCTCAGTATTATCCAACCAACATGAGCACTATGTTAAGGGATCTGGGGAGATATAGTCCAAAACCATGATTTGTACTGTTCTGCCCCATGGAGGTGTATAGTGGCACTTTGGCTCCAAGGGCCTTGAAATGCCTGCCATGTAAAGAACTTACAGTACTGATTCTGCCCCTGGTAAGCACCAAACCAGCTCTCGTTGTAAAATAATACATCTCTAGAAAAGCAATTAGACTTTGGAGTACAAAAAACAGAAATCTTGCACAAAAATAACTAATACAGTAGAGTCTTGGTTAACCGAGCCCTGTTTAACTGAGCCTCCGTATTAACCGAGGAGCTGCCGGGGATGCCCCTCCCTCTCCCTCTTCTTCTCTTGAGCAAAGGGAGCTTGAGAGAAGGAGAGAGAGGGGGAGGAGGAAGCGCCCTGGAAGCGCCCCGCAATCGGCAAAGGCTCGGCCCAGAGAAGTGCCCCGTGATTGCTGCAGCAGCACTCGTGGGGTGCTTCCCTAGGCCAAGCCCTCGCCCCTTGGGAAGCACTCCACGAGCGCTGCTAAGCAGCAGCGCTCGTGGGGTGCTTCCCAAGCGGCGAGGGCTCGCCAAGGGACTTCTCCCCGGATCTCCCTTGGCCAGGCCCTTGCTGGAGGAAAAAGTTTCCTCCAGCAAGGGCCTTGCCGAGGAAGATCCAGGGTGTGTGAGGCGTTTCTCGGAGGGACAGGCCCTTCTTCCAGCAAGTGCCTGTCACCTCCGAAAGACGAGGAGCGTGCTGCGGGTTTTCCTCGGCCAGCCCCTTGCTGGAGGAAATTCCTCCAGCAAGGGCCTGGCTGAGGGAGATCCAGGGAGACATCCCTCCGTGAGACCTCGCCCCTTGGGAAGTGCCTGTGAGCTTTGCTAAGCAGCAGCGCTCACAGGTGCTTCCCTTAACCGGATTGCCAGAAGGGATAATGCAGCCTCCTGGCAATCCGAGCAGTTTGGTTATCCGAGATTGGGCCCGCCCCTTTATCTCAGATAAATGAGACTCTGCTGAGTTAGACCTATATTTTTTGCATTGTTTCTGATACAAGATTGCGTGTCTGTGTGTGCATGTGCAAAAACCAATTAGGTACAGAAAATACTCAACAGTGTTCCTTGTACAAAATCATAATTTTCATGAACGTATTTATATTTCTGTACATAATATTTTCATGAAACGCTGAGTAATTTTGCTGAGAAACGCTGAGAAAATTATGCAGGATTCTCACAGCTATAATATTACTCCTAACTAACTTTTCTAAATGTCAGGAAACCCATTTTAGGCCCCCCCCCCCAAAAAAAAGACAAAGATTTTTTCCTTTACTATGTATTTTCATAAGTTCTGTGTTTAATTCAATTTTAATGTTTGTATGCTTTGGGTTTTAATTTACATATTGTATGATTTACATATTGTATGATTTTTAGCGTTAGCTGCTTTGAGTCTCCTTTGAGAGAAAGGAAGTGGGATATAAATACAAATGATGGTGATGACAACAATAATAATACCAACAACAACTAGTGTTCCCCAGTCCATTGGCCTTGGGAGACCAGGCTTATGGGCTGGACTTCTGAATGTGATGTCAGGGCCTTTCTAGCATATTAATTAACCAGTTATACTTCATTAATACAGTTTGTGAAAATAAGGTCTCATTCAAAATATGCTAGTTTTGTCCTAGCAAAAAGAAAATACATGTTACATTTGATTTTGAAGTACCTCAACTGGATTCATTTCCAAGTTGTGATATTATTAATTGAAGTTGCTAAATAGTTTGGATACCTGATGTCATAAGAATCAACTTTTGCTTTGATGATGTGTTCTTGCATGGCAGAGGGTTGGACTGGATTGCCCTTGTGGTTTCTTCCAACTCAACGAATCTATGATTATTTTGTAAACATTCAATTCAGTGCGGTCAAATTATATCAGATGACACTTGGCTGTAATATCTTTGAACTTTGGAGGGGAAATCACTCATTTGAGGAGCTGAGGAACAAAATCTTCTAGGTGTTGCATCTTGCCCATGTTGTTGTCTTCAGGTTGTTTCTGATTTCTGGCAATCTTAATCCTGTCATGACATTTTCCTGGCAAGATTTATTCAGAGGAAGCTTGCGCTTATTTTCGTTTGAAACTGAGTCTAACTTGCCCAAGGTCACTCAGTAGGTTTCTATGGTCAAGTGGGATTTGAAATCTGGCTTCCTAGAGTCCTGATCTAAGATTCAGACCATTATACCATAATGTCTGTCTGTATAGTTTTTTTTTTTTTTTTACTAAAATAGATTAACCAAGCTTGCATCTTCATGGACTTTAAAAAATCAAATAACACTTTGTGCTTTCAAAAGGGTTTTAAAGTTGATAAAACTATTTCTCATGCATTTCTAGCCTTTTCTTGCCATCTTTGAATCTTGTTTATAAATGGCTGATAATTTTCTTTGTTTTGTTTTCACGTTTATGGGATGGATTTTTCTGAGAACATCTCTGGGATCCAGTGATGGAATATATTTCCCATGTATTTATGACTTATCCTAACAACAACAACAACAACAACAACATAATAATAATAATACTATATACAGTAGAGTCTCACTTATCCAACATAAATGGACCAGCAGAACGTTGGATAAGCGAATATGTTGGATAATAAGGAGGGATCAAGGAAAAGTCTATTAAACATCAAATTAGGTTATGATTTTACAAATTAAGCACCCAGACATCATGTTATACAACAAAGTAGTTCAAAACGCAGTAATGCTATGTAGTAATTACTGCATTTACAAATTTAGCACCAAAATATCATGATGTATTGAAAACATTGACTACAAAAATGCGTTGGATAATCCAGAACGTTGGATAAGCGAATGTTGGATAAGTGAGACTCTATTGTATGCTCGAGTATAAGCCAAGTTTTTCAGCCCTTGTAATTAGAGTTGGACAGTCTTATCTTATTAAAGTCTTATTATGATCTTTAATTACAGTTTTATGTAAATACTCAAAAACATTTAATCTACTGATGTCTCAATTAATATAATTTTATTGATATCTATTTTTATTTTTATTTTTGAAATTTACTAGTAGCTGTGGCATTTCCCACCCTTGTCTTATTCTCGAGTTAATGTTTTCCCAGTTTTTTTGTGGTAAAATTAGGTGCCTTGACTTATTTTCGGGCCAGCGTATACTCAAGTATATATGGTAATACCAACAACGATAATTGTGGCATCTTTAGGGAATTAATTCTTAATTATTTTGCAGGAAGGAGAACAATATTTTTTAGGCTGATTTGAATTGTATTTGCTTGTATAATTTTGCTTTTAGATTTCCAAATTAATCCCTTTAATTACACATAATCTATGCACAGAAACATTGGCTAGTTCACCCCTTCCGCTGCTACTCCTGCAACATGTTAAAGAATTTTAATAATGAAATATTTAGCACCCTTCATTAAGACATCTCTGCCCAGGTCATCAACGCTCTGATTCCCACTGTGAAGTTCCTATTTATAGTTGACATCTATTTCTGCTTCATCCCACTTCACATACCCTCCCACGTGAAGTTTGCTCAGCAAATGAATTTGAAGCCTTTTGATGACAGTGTCTTTATTATTGATGAAAGCTGTGACTGTGAATTCCTTTCTCTTTCTTTTCTGATTCTTAAATAACATGTACTTCTAAAATCAGAGTAGTATTTTTTTAATTAAGAACATTTTTCTGAAGATTTCATGATAATAAATGTGGCTTTTTCCTCTTCTTTCTTACAGACTCTGAATCCAAAATGGAATGAAGAATTTTATTTTAGAGTAAGTATTTTGCTTTCGAATTTTCACCTGGTTTTGAGCAGAATCTATGTATTATTAGTATTGTCAGTCTACAATATTTACACAATTCCTTCAGTTTATTGGGGGAGGGGGGAGGTTTGCAAGATTTCTGTGAAAAAATGTTTTTGTCTTTTTTTAAAAAAAACTTCAGTTTTTATTAATGCAAATGTGTATTTTCTGCATAATTGTTGGTGTTTTTGCATTTTATTTTGCAAAAATTATGGGCTTTATGTGGCAAGTTTGGATTTGTTTGTTTTCCAGATACATGTTTTTTGTGCTAAGTTGGGGGGGTTTTTTGTGCAAAAATCTCTCTATGTGCAGAATATTTTTCTGAAACATTTCATGATGTGTAAATAACATGTGAAAATTAAACAGTTTTTTAGCTATGAGTTATTTTGTTTCCTGGCTGCTAGGAAAATCATATTCTGGCCAGAAAATGATTAACAGTGAATATTCTTTGCTACTCGGCATTTCAAATATACAAACTATTTTTTTTTATTTTGGCACATAAAATAAGTAAACAAAAGCAAATTGGCACTTGTTTGTTGCATTAAGTATTTATTGACTTTTCTGTGACCCATTTAAATAAGTTATAGTCCAATCCATTGCCTTCAGAAGTCACAGAAGTAATTGAATGGAGTCTGCCAGTGCTACATTATCTTAGATTAAATATGCTGGAAAATGTGTTATATGTGTTATTTTTGCAGAAGCAGTAATCAGAATAAATTGAAAGATCTCCCCTTTAATCCAAATCTCTTAAATCATATTGTGCTTCTCCATGAACTGGAATTTATTATCACATTTTAAGGAAAAGTGCTACAGGTGAACTCCAGTAGCACATAAATACATCTTCTGATACCTATATACCTGTATCTCTGCTTGTAATATGATGGATTGTAATCTATTTTAGGGCTTCTTAAACTTTTCCACTTCCAACCCTATATAAAATAGGCAAACATTTATTGATAACATATCAGCATTTGTAAGTCTTGCTGTATAAGCTGATTTTTGTGGAGTATAGCAGAAGCTTTTTCTGCAGGGTCAATTGTAAACACTGCACTTTGTTGCTAACAGATTTGTGTGTGTGGCATTCAGAATCCTTTTTTGTTGCCAAATTTTTCGTGATTCCAACATTGAACCACAGGTACCCCATTTGGGGTCAGGGGACAGAGTTTAAGAAGCAGTGATCTATTGAAGCACAGGGCATAAGTCAGAATAAGAGAGGAGGTCTGGAGACCAAAGGCTCTTGTATGGAAATGCCAGCATTCTACCATCCTGCACTCTTTTGGTATCCATTCTGCAGATCAGCCTTCTATGTCTTTGGGGCATCTGTACATTCAAATAAATATCTATTCACTTGTGAGTTACCTTTATTTGTGCTACAACCCATTGAATGGCATAGATAGGACATAGAATTTCAGTCCAAAGATTATAGTTTTTCCAACTCTGAACTCAGAGACTGACCTAATGTAGCCTTCCTGCTTCATAGCATTTCTATAGTTCCACCAATCATCATTTCCAGGATTTTGCTCCAACCAGTTGTATGCTAGGTTTCCCCTGACATTAAGTCTAGTCATGTCTGACTCTGGGTATTGGTGCTCATCTCCATTTATAAGGCGAAGAGCCAGCGTTGTCCGTAGACACCTCCAAGGTCATGTGGCCGGCATGACTGCATGGAGCGCTGTTACCTTCCCGCCAGAGTGGTACCTATTTATCTACTCACATTTGCATGTTTTCGAACTGCTAGGTTGGCAGAAGCTGGGGCTGACAGCGGGCGCCCATTCTGCTCCCGGGATTTGAACCTGGGACCTTTCGGTCTGCAAGTTCAGCAGCTCAGTGCTTTAACACACTGCACCACCACCAGGGGTGGAGGGGTAGTGATGGTGATGCTCAAAGTTTTGTTGAGAAGCAGAGGCCATGCAAGTGAACATCAAAATAAAGATAAGGTAGCATACACCTAGGATCCCTTGGTGGCACAGCAGATTAAACCGCTGAGTTGCTGAACTTGCTGACCAAAAGGTCAGTGGTTTGAATCCAGAGAGCGAGGTGAGCTCCCACTGTTAGCCCCAGCTTCTGCAAACCTAGCAGTTCAAAAACATGCAAATATGAGTAGGCAATAGGTATCACTCTGGTGGAAGGTAATGCCCCTCCATGCAGTTATGCTGGCCACATGACCTTTGAGGTGTCTATGGACAACACTGACTCTTCGCCTTATAAATTGAGAGATGAGAGAGATGAGCACCAATCCCCAGAGTCAGTCATGTCTGGACTTAACGTCAAGGGAAAACCTTTACCTCCTTACCTATCACTACCCCAGACATTACATGCCCATTCTCTATCTCTAATTTTGGAAACAAATTATTTCAGATTTAACCTAGTAAATAACCTTGACTTCATATCATTATTGGTTGTGCTTTATCACTCGTCTATGACATGTTTCCTTAAAGAGAAAGGGGTGCGCAAGTTAAATTTCATCTTTGAAACCAGCAGTCTATAAACAGACCAAAGCACTGTACATGGTTAAGACTATGATATCTTTTTCAAAAAATGTCTGAACACTTGACTTTTTTCTATTATCATTTTGGAAACGATTTGCTCTGAGTCTCAATTTAGAGAGATCATAATTGGTTTTCACATTGATTTTTATAGCATTCTTAAAATGAAAATAGAAGGGACGTTATACTTGCAGATATAGTGGTCATACTGTATCTGAGAAGCAGATTGTAACATTTTTTCAGGGTTCACACATCCATGCGTGATAGGTGGCTGCATATCAGTGGGGCAGTGAATCAACTCATGTTTCAGTCCAGACCTTAATGGAGCAAATCAAGGTGCTGAAACCTAGCCCTGAAACGGGTTCAGGGCCTTAAACAGGCCCTTCAAAAGTTGGGATTAAGCCACTTGCTGCCATTGTGAACATCCCATGGAAAAGCAAAATGGGAAAGAAAGACGTAAAGTACACAGTCACATGTATGCAATCCAAAGTATGGGGCAAGAAATATTTGGCACAGCTTTGCATATTATTTTTACAGTTAAATCTCTGATACAAAGACGGAAGATGTCAGTTAACATTGATATCAGATAGATAGATAGATAGATAGATAGATAGATAGATAGATAGATAGATAGATAGGTATTCAGGTTGACGGAAGTATGATGACTTCCACTTTTGAGGAAAACCCCTGATCCAGAGCTTAAAAGAGACGAGGAGGGCAAAAAAGACCCTTAGAAAGTATGAAGGGCTCTTTTGAGGGATGTTTAAACAAAACAGGGTGATTTTAAGAGATGCAATAATTATTATGGGATGTGTTTTGGTGGGGTATATGGTGGTATATGGTGGGATGTATGGAGGGAAGCACACGCTGCTACTGTTTTGTTTTTCCAGAGAATGTTCACAATTCTAGCAAGTGGCTTAAGAACATATCAATCAAATCCACAAATAGTCAAATCCAAGAAAATTTAATCCAAAAGTATGGAGGGCTGACTGTACCTTCATAACAGCAGAAAAAGCATTTGGCCATGGCTTAGAGTTATAGAGGTTCCCTTTCCTTTCCGTATAAGTTTGCATTGTGTGTGTCCATAAATCATTTTTAAAACTGTGTTCTTTATTCTCTTTCTTTTTTGTCCTGTAGGTAAATCCATCTAATCACAGACTGCTTTTTGAAGTATTTGATGAAAACAGATTGGTAAGTATTCTCTTCTGTATATTGTTGTGCTGTTGCTACATTCTTTCAATTAAACACAGTCCTGAGGTTTTCTTTGCAAGTTTTATTCAGAGGAAATCTGCAATTTCTTTCCTCTTGGGTTGAGAGAGTATGACTTTTTCCGGGTCAGCCTTTGATTTCCTTAACTCCATGAGGATTTGAACCCTGGTCTCCCGGAATTCTAGTTCAGCTCACAAACCACTACAATTCATGTCTCTTTGTTATATTCATATAAATATGAATGTTTCTTGCTGTGGCATGGTTATAAAGAACTGTTTCTGTTTTGTTTATGGGAAGTTGGTGGAATTTTTCTCCAAAAGGAAAAAATAAGGAACCGTGAAAAATGTTTAATACATAATAATAATAATGATAATAATAACAACTTTATTTTTGTATCCCGCCTCTATCTCCCTATGGGAACTCGGGGAGGCTCACATGGGGACAAGGCTTGCAAATGGTTCTGGCTTCTTCTTAGGACTGTGCACGTGAGGTGTTTGGACATTATGGTTCATCTTTGTGCCCGCAAGATGCAGTTATAGAAGCCCCCTCATTCGGCTGCTTGAGACAACCACCTGAGATGGAACCAGTAGCAGCCTCAACTGTTCCTCCTGAGCCCTTCACTTCTTTAAAATAGAGTTTCTCAAACTGTGCTCCTCCAGATGTTTTGGACTCAGCTCCCACAATTCCTAACAGCTGGTAAGCTGGCTGAGATTTCTGGCAACTGAAGTCCAAAACACCTGGAGGAGTACAGTTTGAGAAGCACTGCTGTCTTTCACTTGCTAAGCTACAAATGTAGTGGTGATGGGATCCTGTCATATTTCCAGGACTAAGGTAAAACTGCCAGTCCATTCATACAGAGGATGGAAGTACATGAATTGCACTGGGCTGACTCCCCACCCCATCCCCTATGCTCACGGCTGTTGTTGAGTGACTGAACGTTAGCTCAAGTTTTAAATAGCATATAATTAATTACCATGGAGTTAGAAGAGACCACAAGGGCCATCCAATCTAACCCCCTGTCAGGCAGGAACACATAATCAAAGAACCCCAAAAGATGGCCATACATCCTCTGCTTAAAAACCTCCAGAGAAGGACTCCATCACTTTCCGAGGCAGTATATTCCTTCACCAAACAGTACTTACCATCAGGAAGTTCTTCCTAATGTTTTGGTGGAATCTCTTTTCCTGCAATTTGAATCCATTCCTCCCTGCCCTAGTCCCCAGAGTAGCAGAAAAATGTTTAATATAGAGTTGGTATCCACTTGATCATAATTTGGGTTTGGTTCCAGGATCCCCACGGATATCCAAATGCATGAATGCTCATCCCATTGTATGCAATAGTATAATAAAATAGTGTCCTTTATATGGAATGGCAAAATCAAGTCTCGCATTTTACAATTTAAAAAATTCAAGCCATTGAATTCATAGATGCAGAATCCATGTGTTTGTGTAAATTAATTAACTGATGGGTTGACAGATTGCTACCATTTCTTTGTATGTCATTGTCACGACCCAGGCGGCAGAGGCACCAATAACCATACACAGAGGCCAGAATCTAACTAATATCTTTATTGAAGGAATATATAAAGTTAATAAAAACAAGTATAGAAAATAGTCCAGAATTAGACCCTTCAGGAAAGGTCAGAATTAGTCCAAAAAAGCAATGTCCAATAAGAAATATTAAGGTCCAAAGTTGAAATCCAATAACCGAAACACTCACTTTGCCAAGCAAAGTGAGGGGAGATGACAAGGTCCTTTAGTCCATAAAACTTGAGCGTGGCTAGGAAATAACTTGATACTTGAAACAAGGCTTGAACGTGGAACAAGGTAACTAAGAACAAGAACAAGGTCCGTGGAATAACTTGGTAAAATCCGTGAAACAAGGCAAGGATTAGTCCTGGGAAACAAGGCAAAGTCCGTAGGTAAACAAAGGCTGGGAAGCAAGGCGAAGGCTGGATAGCAAGGCAAGGCTTGAGCTGAAGCGAGGCTTGAATCGGAGCGCGCTGTCCAGACACAACTCGCTCCGTAGGCTGACGAATTGACTCCGCGAAGTTGCTACGCGGGCAAAACACCTATATAGAGTCCAACTTTCTCACCAAAGCGGTTCTCTGGGAATCAGAAACGAAAGCTAAACTCTGAGACCAGATGTTAAACTCCTTAAAGATTCTCACGAGAACCAATGTTAATTGGCAACATTCTTAGCTGCTATCCTCGCACTCCTGCGCGAAGCTGAATCCAAACTTCTCTGTTGTTTACAAAACTCCCGGCGCAAGAACACGGGAGAAGTAGGCTCTGGGGTTGTTTGACATACTTCTGGGGCACAACTTTCTTGCAGGTGCAAGGTTTCCAGATCTGCCTGGGAAGGATCTGGCTGAGAGGAATCCAGTTCAGACTGGGAAGGTAAAAAACCCAAGTTTTCATCTTCATCAGGGATTACAATGTCCTGAGCAGGACTACAAGGCCCATGGTTCATCACACTATCCCCCTCCTCAGGGCCCCTCCCAAACTGGGGTCCTCTCCCCGAGGCGCGAGGTCGCGGTTTGGTGGGATAGGTCAGATGGAAGCGACGGGTTAGATCAGGAGCATGGACTGTGGAGGCGTCTTCCCAAGAGCGTTCCTCAGGCCCAAAACCCACCCAGTCAATGAGATATTGTAGGCGGCGGCGATGAAAGCGAGAATCCAAAATGTCCTCAACCTCGAACTCCTCCTCCCCCTTCATCAAAACAGGAGGGGGGGCCGGTTGGTCTGTATCAGGACGCACACCATCCGCCGGAAGGAGCAGGGAACGGTGAAACACTGGGTGAATGCGCATTGAACGCGGAAGTTGGAGTTTGAAAGTCACGGGGTTTAATTGCGCCACCACTGGATAGGGGCCAATGAAGCGGGCATCTAACTTCCGGCATGGGCGGTGGGAGGGCAGAAAGCGAGTGGACAGAAAAACCCGATCTCCTACCTTGATTTCGGGGCCCGGCTGGCGGTGTTTGTCAGCGTGGCGTTTATAGTCCTCCTTGGCTTGGTCCAGTTGCTGGAGCAAAAGTTGTTGCACCGCTGTGAGTTCCTGCAGCCAATCCTCTGCTGCGGGAACTTCTGAAGTTTCAATGACAGGGGAAAAGAAACGTGGATGGAAACCGTAGTTTGCAAAGAACGGCGTTTCTTTTGTAGAAGCTTGAACTCCATTATTGTAGGCAAACTCAGACAGTGGTAACAGAGAAGCCCAATTGTCCTGTTGGTAGTTTACATAACAGCGAAGATACTGCTCCAAAGTGGCATTGGTGCGCTCCGTTTGCCCATCTGTTTGGGGATGATGAGCTGAAGATAAGCGAGAGTCTATGCCCAGTAGTTTTTGTAGTGCCTTCCAAAAACGAGAGGTGAATTGAGATCCACGGTCTGTGACTAAACTCTTGGGCAATCCATGTAGTCTGAAAACATGCTGAAGAAATAGATCCGCAGTTTCTTTGGCCGTGGGGAGGCCTTCGCAGGGAATGAAATGGGCTAACTTGGTGAATAGGTCCACCACCACTAAGATCGTGGTGAATCCACAGGAAGGTGGTAGGTCAGTGATGAAATCCGCGGAAATTATTTCCCATGGGCGAGATGGGGTAGGAAGGGGGTGTAAAAGCCCTGAGGGCTTCTCCCTTCGTATCTTGGAGCGCTGGCATACTGGGCAGGTGTTGACATATTTTTCCACATCCTTGCGGATCTTGGGCCACCAAAAATCTCTTAGGATCAAATGCATGGTTTTAAATAGTCCGAAGTGTCCTGCTGGTTTGCAGTCATGACACAGACGAAGCGCTTTTTCCCTGCCCGGTCCGGGTGGGATATAAACATGATTTCTATAGCAGAGCAGCCCATCTTTAAGCGAAAAGGGAAAATGCAGACCTTGGCGAAGTTGGTCCTGCGCCCAGGCATCTGCTTGCTGACTAGCCCTGATTTCTTGAGCACAGATGGGTCCTGGAGTAGGGGAAGTTGAACCAATGGGACTGGATTTGGTGTTCCCCACTGTGAGCGTGGCAAAGTTCTCAGGTTGTAGCAGTTGGGATTCAAAGGTCTCCTTGCGTCCTGCAGCGTATTCCGGTTTACGTGACAGGGCGTCTGCTTGCTTGGTTTGAGCTGGGGTCACATAATGGATCTGGAAGTTGAAACGTTCAAAGAATAAAGCCCAACGTTGCTGCCTCTGATTTAGTTTGCGGGCAGTTCTTAGATGTTCTAGATTACGATGATCAGTGTGGACTTCAATGGGGAATTTGGCCCCTTCTAGCCAATGTCTCCAAGTTTCAAAGGCTGCCTTTATGGCCAGTAGTTCTTTTTCCCAAATGGTGTAATTCCTCTCTGGTGTGGTTAGTTGACGAGAATAAAAGGCACAGGGATGGAGGTGATCTCCCACCGGTTGTAAGAGTACAGCCCCAATTGCCACATCAGAGGCGTCCGCTTGCACCACAAAAGGGGTTCCAGGATTTGGGTGCTGTAGAATTGGCTGGGAGGTGAATAGTTTCTTCAGTTGCTGGAACCCTTTCTCTGCTTGATCAGTCCAGCGGAAAGGCTGCTTTCCACGGATGCAGCTAGTGATGGGGTCGGACCAGCGGGCAAAATCTGGAATGAACTTGCGGTAGTAGTTCGCGAACCCCAAGAAACGCTGCACCTCTTTCTTGTTAGTTGGCGCCCGCCATTCCAATACTGCTGAAACTTTGGCTGGATCCATGGAAAGCCCTAGAGGCGAGATGCGGTAGCCAAGGAAATCTACCTCTTGTAGATCAAAAGCGCATTTTTCTAGCTTGGCATAAAGTCCATGATCCCGCAATCGTTGCAACACCATTTTGACGTGGTTCTCATGTTCTGATTGTGATCTGGAAAACACCAAAAAATCGTCCAGGTAGATTATCAAGAATCTGTCTAGATAGTCCTGAAAAATATCGTTGACAAAATGCTGGAACGTTGCGGGAGCTCCGCATAAACCGAAATTCATAACTCGGGACTCGAATAATCCGAATTTAGTCTGGAAGGCGGTCTTCCACTCGTCCCCTTCTCTGATGCGAACTAGATTATAAGCCCCCCGAAGATCCAGCTTGGTGTAGACCTTGGCTCCTCGAAGTCGGTCCAGTAGATCCGAGATTAAGGGCAGGGGATAGCTGTTCCGCTTGGTGATATTGTTCAATGCTCTGTAGTCCACCACCAAGCGTAATTCCCCTGACTTCTTCTTCACAAACATCACTGGGGAGGCGGCTGGGGATTGAGAGGGTCTGATGAACCCCTTGCGAAGGTTTGTCTCTAAGAATTCCCTGAGAGCTTCTTGCTCTGGTTCAGTCAGGGAGTAGAGATGCCCTCGCGGGATCGGGGCCCCCTCCTCCAAGTCAATGGCACAGTCATAAGGTCTATGTGGGGGTAATTTTTCGGCTTCTTTCTCATTGAATACATCCCAATACTCGGAGTACTTCTTTGGCAAGGTGATGATGGGCTCGGAGTCTGTGGCATGGCATACCTTGGCTACGAGGCAATGGTTTTGGCAGTACGGTGAAGCAAACTGCAGTTCTCTGTTGGACCAGGAGATGTTAGGGTCGTGGAGTGTCAGCCATGGAATTCCCAAAATCACAGGGAAATGGGGAACCTCGGTAACAAAGAAGGAAATCTCTTCCATATGTTCCCTTATCCACATCCTGGTGGGTTCCGACCACTGGCTTACGGGGCCCGTCTTGAGGGGACGGCCGTCTATGGCTTGCACCACACGGGCATTCTTGAAATCATGATATTGTAATCCCAGAGAGTCGGCATACTCTCTATCGATGAAATTGTTGGTAGCTCCAGAGTCTATCATGGCGTGGATCATGACGGGTCCCCTTTTTGCTGACCATAATGTGACCACGAGAAGGAACAGGACCCCGGTTGGCGGCTCTTGGATGGATTTTTTGACCGGGTTGGCGAGCCTCTCTACACCCGGTCGTTGGCTTCCCCCGCCGGCTGTGTGCCAGTCGGCTCAGACGCCTTCGACTCCGTGGAGGACGCCGCCGCAAGACGGGCGGCAGGCTTCCCTTTGGCTGGGCACTCTCTGGCGAAGTGGCCCCCGTTCCCGCAGTACCAGCAGAGGTTCAAGCGTTGACGACGGGCCTTCTCGGCGGCATCTAGTCTGGGACGCACATTGCCCAACTGCATCGGCACCTCCTCGCCTCCTCTGGGGTATGGGGTTGGCGGCGGGGGTCTCCACACCGGACGTGGCTGAACACTGGCGGAAGCGGGGGGTTTTGCCCCGGCTCTACCGCCCTGGCCTCTAACCCATTGTTTCCTGTTGGCAATCATGACTTCAGCCCGTAAACATTGATCAATGAGTGCCTCGAGGGTCTGGGGAGGATCCACCTTGGAGATTTCTTCCAGCATTTCAATGTTGAGACCCTCCCGAAATTGTCCTCTGAGGGCTACATCGTTCCAGCCGGTGTTGTGGGCCAGCACGCGGAACTCGGCTATGTACTGAGACATGGGTCTGTCTCCTTGAAGGAGGCGCCGGAGTTTGTGACCGGCTGCCTCCAAATTGTCCTCGATTCCCCAGGTCTCCTTAAGGTGATCCAAGAAGCGTTGTGCTGAATTTAGGTGGGGGGAGGCTTGATCAAACAGGGCCGTCGCCCAGCTAGCCGCTGGTCCATCTAGAAGACTGTAGACCCACGCCACCTTGATGTCTTCTTGGGGAAACTCGGCATCACGGGCCTCTAGATAAGCTTGACATTGGCGGCGGAAAACATGAACCTTAGCAGCTTCTCCAGAAAACTTGGTAGGCAACGCCATGGCCGGGAGGCGAACTCCGCGCTCCCTCAACCCTTTTATTTCTCCTTCCTGCGCGTTGAGTCTGTCACGGATGCGGTCCACTTCGTCCTTGCTGATGGTGTAGCTGAGCGGCTGTCCAGCCGGCGCGGCTCCGGTAGACATCCTGGCCTCGGTTAGTTGGTGCTTATGGGTGGCGGAGTCAAACTGTCACGACCCAGGCGGCAGAGGCACCAATAACCATACACAGAGGCCAGAATCTAACTAATATCTTTATTGAAGGAATATATAAAGTTAATAAAAACAAGTATAGAAAATAGTCCAGAATTAGACCCTTCAGGAAAGGTCAGAATTAGTCCAAAAAAGCAATGTCCAATAAGAAATATTAAGGTCCAAAGTTGAAATCCAATAACCGAAACACTCACTTTGCCAAGCAAAGTGAGGGGAGATGACAAGGTCCTTTAGTCCATAAAACTTGAGCGTGGCTAGGAAATAACTTGATACTTGAAACAAGGCTTGAACGTGGAACAAGGTAACTAAGAACAAGAACAAGGTCCGTGGAATAACTTGGTAAAATCCGTGAAACAAGGCAAGGATTAGTCCTGGGAAACAAGGCAAAGTCCGTAGGTAAACAAAGGCTGGGAAGCAAGGCGAAGGCTGGATAGCAAGGCAAGGCTTGAGCTGAAGCGAGGCTTGAATCGGAGCGCGCTGTCCAGACACAACTCGCTCCGTAGGCTGACGAATTGACTCCGCGAAGTTGCTACGCGGGCAAAACACCTATATAGAGTCCAACTTTCTCACCAAAGCGGTTCTCTGGGAATCAGAAACGAAAGCTAAACTCTGAGACCAGATGTTAAACTCCTTAAAGATTCTCACGAGAACCAATGTTAATTGGCAACATTCTTAGCTGCTATCCTCGCACTCCTGCGCGAAGCTGAATCCAAACTTCTCTGTTGTTTACAAAACTCCCGGCGCAAGAACACGGGAGAAGTAGGCTCTGGGGTTGTTTGACATACTTCTGGGGCACAACTTTCTTGCAGGTGCAAGGTTTCCAGATCTGCCTGGGAAGGATCTGGCTGAGAGGAATCCAGTTCAGACTGGGAAGGTAAAAAACCCAAGTTTTCATCTTCATCAGGGATTACAATGTCCTGAGCAGGACTACAAGGCCCATGGTTCATCACAGTCATTTATTCTAGCCTTGCTTTGAAACACTGGTTGCAAACTACCACATAGACCTGTTTTGGTGGAAAGGAGTAAACTGAAACACAACATTGGCCAAATAAATTAACATACGCTTAGCAAGGAAAAGAGCTCCCACCACATGTGTTTTCAATAATACAAAAAGAAAGTTGACATGATGGAAGAATACTTAATCATATTTCTGCCCATCTTTTGTCACAAATATCCACCAAAGTTGAAAGCCAGTGTGGTATCGTGGTTTGAGTGTTTGACTAGGAGACTGCGAAATCGCTGTTTGAATCCCTGCTCAGCCATGGAAACCCACTGTATGACCTTGTGTGAGTCTCACTTTTCAGCCTTAGAGAAAGGCAAGAGCAAACACATTGTGAATAAATTCTGCTTTAGAGTTGCCATAAGAAATTACAGAATAACAGAAGAAACAGAATAACAAAGTTGGTGCTAGGGTTTGAGGAGGATATGCCACAACTTCCCTTCAGGATAGACTTTTTGGATGCTATGGTTGCTCTGGGATATCTTTGCTGTCATTCCACTGAAGTGAATTGAATATTGACGTCTTTGAAAATGAATGAAGCCTTGAGTGGATAAACTGGTGTGTTCATCAAACTTCAAACCTTATGGACTGACCTTTCTTTTCTCCAAGGATTGTTTTCCTGCCAAAGGGTTGCTTGCTCATATAATATGGAAATAGGCTCCAAAGTCTGAAAACTGTGTTAAAATAATGCTGGAGGATTCGTCTTTATTATTATCATTATTACTGTATAGCAAATAATCACTTATCCCCCACCTCCTTATTTTTTGTTGTTGTTGTTGTCTCTTGCAACCTATTAACACAATAGAGGATGGTAATGTCAGTGCTGTTCCCCTTTTCCCTTTGTAATCAGAGCTGTTTTATTTCTCTGTCTGAAAATAAGCTGCTTGAAAACCAAGGCTTAAATGTCTAGGACGTGACTCAGGCCTGACACCTGTATAAGATTTCTTTTCCCCTTTAGCTCTATGAAGCTTTCATTTACAAAGCCAGTTGTTGTCCTCGCCTCTTTGACAGTACTGTTTGCTTTCATTGCCTTGCCTCTAAATTCATTCTTGAAGGAGCGTTTTCAGTTGTACTTCAGCCATACTTCCCCTCCCTATTATTTAAACTACCACACAGAGCAGAGCCGAATTCGGGCATTGTTTAATTTTGGGTTTCAGACCGCCTGTTAGTTCTTCTGATGCTTTTGGCTCCTAATAAAGCAGAGCTCTGTTCCATTCTGGCAACCCAAGCTACTAATATTGCTAAACTTTCTCACTGGAGGTTTGCCAGCGCTGGGCAGCGTTTATGTATGGTGTTTAAGTCAGATCTGTACAGCTCTTCATGCACACCCTGTTCCAGATTTTACTTGCCTTCCCGACCTCTTAAAAACTGGGAAAGAGAGACTGCTGCTCGCTACTGGCTGCTTCTTGAGTTGTGCATGTAAGAGTTTCTTTTCTCTGTTTCTTTCCTTCCCAAAAGTTCTGTCTATAGCCAAACTGGGTTATTATAATCTGTTTATGGTGGCAATATGATATCTGTGTCTGTTGCTACAGGAATGTATTGCTGCTGAAATTGCTTCAGGCATATAGAGGGAAAGATGTGGTTTCTAGCATTCCCTGATAAGTATTTGCAGTAGTCTGAAGTTTGCAGCCAACTTTAAACAAACAAAATTTCAGTTTCTCTCTCTCTCTGCCTTCGCCCAACCATTTTTTCCCTTGGTGATTCCCAATTTGCATGAAAGTTTTAAGTGGATTTATTTTTCATGGAGGGAGGGAGAGATCCTGTGTGGGTTCGCCCCACTTGTCTTTCTTTTTCTTTTGGCTTCGTACAGAAATGTTCCGTGAATATGATGCAGTTTAGATTTATAGTGGAGTCGAGTGTGTTTGCTGCCTTAGTCAGCTGTGAGAGATCTCCCGCTGGGGCCGCTCCTTTTCTGATGGAAAAGGAACAGCTGTGAAGGTGCTGTTTCAGTCTATTGCTGGTATTAAAGTGAAAAAAAAGTTGCTTGCACTGGAGAGGGGGAAATGGGTCATGTGATGCCAGCCATCCTACCCTATGTCACAGTTTGGAGGAGCACCGATTGCTCTTATCCAATCATGCCTGGAATGCTGCTTGCCACTTGGGCTATTTCTGCTGCCTGTCTCTATCGGTGCAGTAGTGCTAACAGTTTGGCAGATGGGACACTTTTTCTTGGAGTTTATGTCTTTAGTTCTTAATTTCTGGCAGTGCCTGGACTCGTCGCTGTCTCCCCCTCCCCTCTCCTTTCTCCTGAAACCATGGCCCATCGGCTGCGGTTTCATTTTGGCTCCGGACGAAGCAACACCGCTCCCGAGTCAGGGATCCTCGACCGTGAGAGAGAAGAGGATGACTTTTTCATGGCATGCCACACTTTGCCCAGAAGGAACGGGCCTCATACTTTCTCCAGGCGAAGGGCCGAATGTGGAGATGGCCACGGGGATTTGCGGGAAGCCAGTTCCTTGAAAAGGAGCACCTCTATGTTTATTCCTCAGCTTCTCAACAGCATAGATGCCCGGCCCACCAGGAGCTCTTCCGTGCAGATTTCACTCCAGCGCAAAGCTGTAAATGGTCATGCCGATGAATGTGAGGGCACAGAATCCCCCCCAGAAGATATGGGGGACTTTTCAGATTTAGGGGAGCATTGTGCATCTCTTGATGGAAGTCATTCTTCTTCGAACAGTCAGCAGGTCACCCCGGACAACTCTCCACCCAGGCAAATGGAGAACCCAGGGTATGAGGTTAACGGAGAGCCGTCTAATCACAGGATATTTTGCACCATCCCTTCCAATAACTGGACTGACAGTGGTGCAGCCACTGGCCAAGACCACGAAGGAAACAAAACCGGATTGGGCTTAAACATTGGCAGGGTAAGGATTCAGCATCGGGCTTCGAGTGTGGACATGCCTCATGTTACGCTGATGCCCTTTGACTCAGAGGTTCCAAACAATGCTTCGGCCTCAGAACCCAGGCGCTGGTCTTTGCAACATTTGCCAGAAGGCTCTACCAATTCAGGAAAGAAATTCTTTGTTTTCCAGTTGCAGCAGCCTCAGGCAAATAGTACGGAGACAGACTACAATTTTGGTTTTACAGGAACGAAAGGGGATCGGTTGGTTAGGTATCCACGAATACGTCTGGAGAGAAGTACCTCATACCCAGTTCATCCACAGCCAGAACGCATTAACCCCATGGAGGGTGAAGGTGTGAATTCAACACTTCACGGAAATAGCAGGAATGGCACTGAAAAATCCAGAAGCAATCCAGTGGAGCGGGTTTCTCCAGGGCAAGGATGCATGTTTAAAATCCACCCAGATCAAAACTCAAGGCAGCAGCACTTCAGAATTCTTGTAACTCGTGGGATTAATGAGAAAGGTCAAAGTTCTGGATCAGAGAATTCAACTGGTTCTGCTCCTGTTGCAACTAATTCATCAGTAAGTAGAAATGTTAACAAAGTGGTAACCTAAGCTTTCACTTAGATTGTCTTAAGTCAGGGGATAAGGGGAATGGAAACTCAGAATGCTTCATGCAGGTCACATAGTTGTGAAATATCATATAGCAATGTTAGAAAGACCTACGTTCTTCCAGAACAATCTGAAAGCATCTATGTTTTGTTAGGCTAAGGTAGCTTTCAGTTATGACTACTTCCAGTGCAATGTTTTCAGGTCTCCTGGTGACTCATGAGTTACTTAATTCATTACTCCGTTGTCTAAATACAGTTGGGTGGTTGTTGTTGTTGGGTTTTTTTTTTTTACAAAAATCTATAAACTATTATATAGAAATACTGCCTATTTTTAAAATCCTTATTTTTATGCTTTTTATGTCATAAATACTATGTAAGTCTGAATAAGCAACCAATACCTCGTTAAAAGTTAAGGATCAAAAGCTGATGTTCAAAAGTGTTAATGCTTATACTTTAGTGTCTTTTTGTTTGCTTTGTGTTAATTGCTTATAAATATGAAAAAGTAGTCATAGAATCCCAAACACTTTGATTTGTTCATTTCAGTTTTGGTTGTACTACTATTTCAGCCGTTAGTCTTAACAAATTAGGTATGATCCAGTTTTGGAGTGAGATAAATCTTTATATTTCATATTCTACAAATAGGAGGCTTAGCTTTTCCACAGAAGGATAGATAATAAACAAATAAACAAATGCCAAGGTTTTTAAAAATATGCTTTATTGTTGCTTGAATGCCTCTAGTCCCTTAAATGTTCCAGCTTCATATGAAAACAAACAAAAGAGATGTGTTTGGCCCGTATTGCTTCCGTCTGTGTAATCATGGCATATATTGCAGTTCGATGCTGGAAAGTAGCATCGAACTGTGGGAAGGCATTGTGACGGTTGCTGCTTAATACAAAAGACTTTTATTCTACCCCAGTTTAACTTACTGATATGTGCCTATCACACCATTGAGAAGATTATAGACACCTAGCACCAACTGCATCCCAGATAAAGGAATCAGGTTCATGATGACATCTTTCTTTTCTCTTAAGTATCATTATGTCAGTATGGTGTGCTATTTTTCTTTTAGGCATAGTGTTTTACTATTAGTGTAGGAAATATCGCTCTTAAAATTTCCAGATTGAGAGGAAACAGAAAACACATTCCAGCAAACATTTATTTGGTTTAAATTCTGCTGAGTTTTTACTCTCTTTACCACATCCCTCTGGTTTTATTTTGGACATATTGAAATGACATTAAATGGTTTAAGGTTATTTTGTTTGCTGAATTTCCGGTGTTTGAATTTTTTAAGCTGTAAAGGTTTCTTATTTGAACTTATTTGAACTCTCGTGCAAACTCTCTCTGTGTGTGTGTGTGTGTGTGTGTGTGTGTGTGTGTTTTATTGAGTACTAAATTCACATGAAGGAGGTGAATGAGCAAAGCTCCCCTATGAGTTCTTTTAACAGTCTTAACGATATGGGCGTTAGGTGTATATTTTCTATACTGTCCAAGATGGTTAAATGAATATCTTTCCCCATACTGAGGGTTCAGAGAAAGTTAAAGTATTCAATTGTGTGACTGTGTCCAATAATGGACTCAGCATAGAATAAGATCAGAAAGATGCAACCAGGGGACTAGGAGTGACAACTTTTGCGATATTAAATTACTAAATGTAGATATATCACAGACAGAAATTTGTACATCTACATCTCCTTAGAAGTTTTATTGTGACACTTCTTAATTCCATATTGCATGTAGTATTTGGTAATTTAAACATTGGACATAACAAATAATATGAGAATAAATTCAAGTGAGACAGACAGGGTTGCATTAGATGACAACAACATCACAAAGCTTTTAATTACCTGTGAAGTCTATAGTTATTTTAAATTATGTTCTCTGTATCAGACAACAGTCGCCAGTTCTAAGCAGATGATGAGATTTTAATGGCAGATGGCACCGCCTTTGGGAATCCATTTATTTATTGAGTTTTTAGGGGTAAATATCTAGCTTCTGGTATGCTTCCCATTACAGAGTTTTCAAAAAGGTAGAGGTATAATATATTCCTTATAGGACAGATAGAACAAGAATTTAACAATAGTCAGACCATTGGTCCATCTAGTACAGTAATGTCAGCTTTAATTGGCAGATGTTCTTTAGGGTTTTAGACAGGATCCTTTCCTGGCCTAACCTGGGGGTCTCTCTTAGTCTTCCAACTTTATATTAACTGGACCTGACCCTCCTTATTTTCTGAAATCTTATGAGGTCTTTAGTTCTTGATGGACTCCCAACTCCTATTAGCCCCAACCACCATAACTGGTAGTCATAGATGACAGAAACTATCATCCAGCAATATCCAAAGAGCAACAGATCCATCATTTGTTTTCTTTGTCACTCACAATACAATTCCTTTATTTATTAATTTATTTGATTGATTGATTTCTATGTCACATACCCCTCTTTATATAAGAGTTCAGGATGCCAAAAACTCCTACACAAAAATAGAGAAGTAAACAGTAAATCCAAATATCGTTTAAATTCCTATAAACAAAATTGTAAAGAATATAAAATAATTGTTTTAAATGAATTAAGCCAGCATGAATTTTGTTCCATTTGTTTAACTATACAGAGATAAAGCTTTTTAAATTAAAAACTGGAATCAGATTTAAATACCCACCTGTATTCTTTTTTGTAATGACCGTCCAAGTTTATTTATTTATTTATTTATTACAATATTTATATCCCGCCCTTCTCACCCAACAGGGGACTCAGGGCGGCTTACAATAAAACAGACATATAAAAACAGTACAATACACTATAAATTAGTTAAAAAATTAACTTACATATAACATTCATAAAATGCATTTATAAAATATAGATAGGCGTGTACAAGTTTAAAAGACTGGGTCTGTCAATTGAGTTCCAGTATACATAATAGTAATTAATGCTGCTGATTCTTATTCGAAAGCCTGGCCCCACAACCAAGTTTTTACCTTCCTACGGAAGGATAGGAGGGAGGGAGCCTGCCTGACTTCAATGGGGAGGGCGTTCCATAGGCGGGGAGCCACTACTGAAAAGGCCCTGTCTCTCGTCCCCGCCAGCCGCACCTGTGAGGCTGACGGGACCGCGAGCAGGGCCTCATCCGACGATCTTAAGCTTCGAGGTGGGTCATAGCGGGAGACACGTTTGGATAGATAAGTTCCCTTTTTGTTTTTTAATCTTAGAAGAAAGAACGTCCTTTGACGTTCTTGAAAACTGATATCTGAAAGCAAAACTGACTGTCCTTCTTCTCATGCCACAAACATGGTTTTGTTCTGGGACCTTTTATTTACTGAAAATACCATTTGTGTTTTTCCTGAAGATTCATGATTACTTAATAGGCAATACTTGAAGCTATGACTTCATAGAGGCAGATTTAAATACCCATGTGTATTCATTTCCATACTAATAGTATAGGACACAGAAACATCCCTTTTTTGTTTGAGGTATTTTTTCAATCTTAGGAGGAAAAAAGTTAATTGATATTTTTGAAAACTACTCCCTAAAAACAAACCCACATTCCCTTCTTATGCCATAAACATAGTTTAGTTCTGGCGCCTTTTATTTACCAAATATACCATCCTGATAATTTAATAAGCAATACTTGATGACAGGACCATTTTAGGTCCATAGACCAGTCTGTAAAAGTTGTGCTCACAAAAAAGTGTAATTATAAAGTACGCTGTAGAAATTGATACCCTTTTGTAATTTGTATATATAAAAGAAGGCCGAGATATGCATAGAGAGTTTTCTATACAGATATATGGACTTTCCTATTTGCTATAGTGTTGGGAACAGTTCTAGGAAGATGGACCAAACCAATCACCTTCTGATGAAGTGATTATGTACAAAAGTACTATACTTGTGAAGCAGTATTTCATACACACTTGAATCCATCTGATTGGATGCTTGTTCAGTCAGATTTTCATTGTAGACTAGTGTTGTGTTCTGTTGGATTCATATCTGGGGCTCAACCACACAACACGATTAAAAGAGTGTGATTCGACTTTAACTACCATAGGATCCCTGGGATTTGCAGTTTATGGAGAGGCATGCAAAATTTTCAAACAGAGAGCATTTGGACCTCACTGAACTACAAAATCCAGGATTCCACAAGAATGAAATTAGAATCATAATGCTATTGTGAAAGAGTTCTTGATCTGGTGTTGTTCTCAGTTCTGTTACGTTACTTGCATATCTAGATGGTTCCACAATTACGGTCACGGATTTGATTTGTGTGCATATTTTGTTTTTAAACATTCAGGCAAGACTTAGTGTAACTTTTTATTCCTAGTCACTTTTATGGCTATCATTTCTTGCCACAACCAGATAGATGTCTAAATTAGAAAAATACAGAAGTAAGAGAATAGCCCTAAAACTCCATTCTACTACAATTACAATTATATTAATAAAGCAATTATTTAAAACAGTGGTTCCCAACCTTTTTTTGACCAGGGACCAATTTTGGCCAGGGACCACTTGACCAAAGACCACTCTCCAACTTTAGTACCAAAAGGGTTACCAAATCATTTTTGGGCAACTTTAGATTCAGTTTGGTTATTTGGGGTGCTGATTCAGAGAATTGTATTGGATAGACCACATCAACTCTAGTTTCTGATACAGAACATATGCCATCCAGTAGTCGCCATCTGCTCACCCACAGAAAACCATATTTAATAATCCAGAGCTGATTTGGTCTATCCCATGCTCCACTCAGGGGAGGAGAGGAGAAAGAGAAGCAGAAGTCAGGAGGCTTGTTGTCAAACCTTTCGTGGGTAGGTCAGCTTCTCCCCTCCCAACATCCCCGTTGCCTCGGGTTTCGCAAGACAAGTGGCTCTCGTTGCAATGGTGTAGTAACGGTGAGGCGTGGACCATATTTTAGTTCTTGAGGACCACTGGTGGTCCATGGACCACAGGTTAGGAAGCACTGATTTAAAGGGGGGTGGTACTTTTCATTTCCTTATGACAGTTTGAAACCTGGCATACAGAAATGCACATTAGTATGTAACGTTTTAGTGTTTAGTTTATTTGTGTACCAGAGCTTTCAGAGAAGAGATATCTCACAAAACTACAAATCCCAGAATTCACTTGAAGTGCTTAAATCAAAATAATTTTGCAGTATGGCTACATCCTTAGAATGATCAAAGCCACAGTGAGAAGCTAGGTATGAACAAAACCTATTTACAGTTTTCATTGTGTGTCAGAAGTCTTGATTGATGCTGTAAACACGGCTAAGATTAAACTGTTATTCCTCATTATATAGATAGGTATTTTTTTAAGTCTAGTTTGTGCAGGAAAAGTAGTTTCTTTACAAATTAAAATTCTCCACCAGGTATTGTAGAGGTATGTACTTTGTATATTCCAAGGATAAAAGGAGATTTAGTAGCACTATGCACAGAAGGCCAATTCAGTTCAACCCCTGGACCCGAATGTACTGGGGATGGATGCTCCCTCATCAAACCTTCGAGGACAAATTATTTTGAACAACAACTTTCATACTCACCAAGTATGGTTTGGAGATTATGGAAGTTCCAGAAGTAACTTTGTTAAACTCGCTTCCCCTTACTCTTCAGTAACAAGATTAAACTTTTCCATTTTTAGTAGTGTCCTTCCATTTTTCATTTTCTGTATGGTGTGTTAGAAGCCAAATAAAAACTGGATTAATGTAACTGAAGTTATATTAGATCATGACTTTGGATCCTGTTTAGTTGACAAATGAAAGCTAGTCCAAGGTGGATGCAGAGTAGCAGAATGGAGAATATAAGAGCTTACAGAGTGTTTTCATAATGTGAAATAAATGATATGGCTTAAATATCTCAGAGGCATCAGATCCTGTCTGATCTTGGAAGCTAAACTGGATCAACCATGGATGGTAGACCACCAATGAGTACAAGGTACTGTAGGTCATATTTCAAAGGAGGGAAATGGCAAAACCACCTCTGGGCATTCCTTGTCTTAAGAATGTAAATGTATTTAAAATGTTCAATATCTAAAAGTAAATGTTAAAAAATTCTGAAAATGATCAATAAAAACTTAGTGTTAAAAATAAAATCCTGATGCTACCATAAATGAACAAGCAATTTGAAGGAACATGCAGATTATGATTATAAATTATACCTGAACTAGACCAGTGTTTTTTTCTGATATTTGTGGTGTGGTGGAAAAAACATAGACCTGCTTTAGCTCTTTATTCTAAGGAAAGTCACAAACAGTTTGTCATGATCAATGGACTATTAACAAATATTGATCTAAAAACCTGGAAGAAAGATCATGAAAATGGAAGCATAAAATATTTTTTTTACCATTGTAGTGCATAGGAATTTTGGGGATGGTTTATCCATAACTATGTTCAAAACTTAATAGTTACAAATCATAGGTGGGCGAATAAATGAACGATAGGACATTTAAGATAGAATTTGGTATTGGGTGGTTTACATGGTATAATGAACATTTAGGTTTTTTCAGATTCCCAAAATTTAGTACAATTCCAAGTTTTTAACTTTGTGATTTGTGTTATAACTGTATTCTCAATTTGCTCCTGACATGATAAATAAATAAAACCTTCCCCCAAAAATGGCATGATCTCACTGTAGTTCTGCCCTGTTGTGTTATCACCATTAACCCTGGCAAAATAAGAATCTACAATATCATATTGGGGGTGGGGTGTTGTTATTGTAGACACTTTCATTTTTGTCTGGCAGAACAATCACTCCTGACAATTGTATCAGGTTCTGAATCTAAAATACAATTTTCAGGGAAGGCATAGGAATGGATTTAAAAATATATTTTGCAATGAAAGTTGGCTTTCCCATCAAATACATTTATTGCATAAATACACAGGTAACTGTTTTGAACATAAAATAAATTCCAAAGTCCATACTGCGAGGATACCTTTATTAAGCAGGCCAAAAAGACACAAAATTAAGCATTGCAAGTTTTCAAAATGTTACTTGTTTAGACAAAGATTTTTTCAAGAACCATGTAGGGGAAATATCAGCAAGAGATATGACAATGTTACAGTCATGTTGTTTTGAGATGGAATGGAAGAAAGATCTGGAAATTGTCAAACTTCACTCATCAAACCCCACTCCCTGGTTGTGAGTTCAGTGAGCAGAATAAAGAAAAGACACACAATATTTCATTTGCCATTTGAACATTAAAAAACTCAGGTACAAATTCTTGAAAGCTCTTTATTGTCTTTAAATAATTTTATTATTTGACTATAATTCCAAGACAGATGGTTATTTCTTTTAGGCAAAGGCACAGAGATTTGAAAATGTAGGTTCTTTTTTTAATGCTGTTGTGTGCCTTGTTTATAGCAACCTGAGAGTGACTCTATCAGAGGATTTTTTTGGCAAGACTTATTTGGAAGATGTCTGCCCTTGCCTTTTTTTGAGACAGAAAGTGTGACTTGCCCAAGGTCACCCAGTGGATTTCATGGGTAAGCAGATATTTGAACCACAGCCTCCAGAGTTGTTGTGCAATGCTCCAACAACTATACCATGTTGCAGCCTCCCAAATCCCCTGGTTAGCAGAGCCACTGAATGGAGTCTAAAATGCTTGTATCCCTTCATCCCCCCCCCCCCCAACTCAATACTGCCATCACTGTACATATGAAATGTTGGCAACTATGCATGTATTAGTCTAGAAATTTTAGTCAGAAAACCAACCCCCAAAATCTGACTTATCCACACGTCAGAGTGAGTGCTATATTAAATCTTGGTTTAAAAAGGAACCATACTCTTCTCTGAGCTGAGTGGTGAAAAGCAAACGCTTAGCTCATTCTGAGAGAACCTAAAAAAAGCACTGACCCCCTCTCCCCTCCATGGTGCCACTTTTGGCCTTTTTCTTCAATGCCTGGGTAGGGAAATTGAGGGAGTGGCCAAGGGCAGCCGAACCCCTGAGGTGGCATTAATGCTCTACCCGTTCATGGAATGATCCTCAACTTATCCACAGATCATGTCAAAATTCGTAATTTTGCCCTTGACTTATCTATTATTTATTTATTTACAATATTTATATCCCACCTTTCTCTACCCTGAGGGGGACTTAGGCATGAAGTTGATTTATCCATGAGTATATATGTACTAACTGTAGATGGTAGAGGGGAAGCCAAGGACTGGGTCTCTCCTATATTGTCCCATGGTCTCACTCCTACCCACAAGGCATTCCTTCGGCTGGGTGAGATCCGTTTTGTGCCAACACAAAGCAGGTTTCAGGAACCTCCTCAAGTGCAGTACCAGTAATCTAATTTCATGATACCAGTGTAAGGAAGATTACAAGTGATCCTATCTCATTTCAAGCGGCTCTTAAATAGAAGATGGTATCGCTTCGCTCCAGAGTCCTTTTGCTTTGCTCTGGAGTCACTCAAATTCTTTGCGACTGTGGTTGGAAATGCATGTGTCCTTAACCCCAAACTGAGTACATTTTGTGAAAGCTGTTAGCACAGAATAAGTTTTGAGTCTCTTCCCGTTTGGCTAGTTCATGTGTATTTGATTGATATCGGACCCAGGATTTGGTCTGTAGGCAGCAGCTGTTTCGAGCCTTATTTATTTAGAGTGAAAACATTCATGCGGGGCGTCTGTAGTCCTACTGCCACTGAGTGTTTATGACCTTTGAAATATTTTCTCTTTTAGTCCGAAGAGCTTTCAGGCAGGCAGGATGTATTTCATTACAGGTTATCATGAAATGAGGAGTAAACCGAGAGCGTGTGACCTAACATTGAAAGTGCAAGACCTAATTTGTAGATACATGGAAGATGTATTGCAGGTCCTCATGGCTGATAATCTTCTCCTGCAAAAGTCTTTTCTATTATATTGTATTTTCCCCACATTTAGAGGTAGTGTGTCTTTGCATGCTGGTTTACCAGTATGTAAGAACATGGTGCATCTGGTGTAAGCAGTGGATCCTGTGATTTTTGTTGACAGAATATCACAAATATTCAAGGATTTGGACTCTTTGGGAATTGCTGATGAAGGTGGTGGACCCTTTTTGTGCACTGGAATATAGAGCTTCTATGGTCCCTAAGTGACTTGTATCTCTCTCCCATCTTGTCTGATTATATCCAAGTGTTATACGAAATAATACTGATTTTTAAGCCAAGGTTTTTCTGGTTACGGCCAGAAATGTTTTTGTCTGGATTTCGATCCCAGTGTTGGGAGAAGTGCTTGTGGTATCAGGCTGTTCTTAGCAACGGTAGCTGCTCTGCTAGAACAATTTTGCAGTCACAGGCATAGCTTGGCGGGCGGGCGGCCTGTCCTAGTTTACCTCTGGTTGATGACACAAGATTGGAAGACTAGATTTCCCCTCTCTGCAGGGACATCACGTATTCCAGGCTTAGGAGAGATGCCTCGTTGACTTCGTTCTCATCATTAATCTCTGCTTCTCTTTTATTTTTATGAGGCAGGGATGGCATACTGTCATGCCAGGCTTGACTTCTTTATTTTCATTTTTTGAAAACTGAATTTCCTCTCCCTTCTTCTTTTTTTAAAAAATATAACTATTAGGCACATATATCTTATTTTATGATTGTAAACGATTCATAACTTTTCTGACCACTTGGTCCTCAAAGGAATACCGGTCTATATTATATATTTGCTTGTGCACACACAAACAGATCTGTTAAAAAATAGTCTGAGGCTCATTTTAAAAGCTAAAGAGCCTCAAAAAAATATAGTTCTGAGTTCATTTTGGAACCACAATTGTGATGGAGCCAGCTAAACAACCAGTGGTTGGCTATAAGTTGGGATAGGAAGCTACAATTGAATGCAGGATTTGTGTGTGTGTGTATTACTACTGCTGTTCATCTGGCTACCTCCAGGATTTCTGCACAGTGCTGCCTATGCTTCTACTTGGAGCATTGCGTTATACCATCTCTCAAAAGTATTCTGAATTCAAGTCCCATAAGTTGTGTCTTGTTTAAATCTAAAGAGGAGTGCAGTTACACTGTAGTAGACCAGGCATGGGCAAACTTTGGCCCTTCAAGTGTTTTGAACTCCAACTCCCACAATTCCTAATAGTTAGTAGGCTGTTAGGAATTGTGGGAGTTGGAGTCCAAAACACCTGGAGGGCTGAAGTTTGTCCATGTCTTCTGTAGACTAATGTTGTTTGCCACTACTTTGACTGGTTGTGCTCAATGTTATGAAATCCTGGGAGTGGTATTCTGACAAGGCTTTTAGCTTTTTCTGCCAAAGAGTACTGGTGCCTCACCGAACTACAAATTCCAATATTTCATTACACGGAGCCATGAAATGTTGTTAAAAGTGCAAGTGTGGTTATGCAGTGTTCCCTAAAGGGAGCAGGATAATAAGGAGTAACATCAACAGGTAAAGAGCATGTGGTTTGTAGAGTAGTTTTAGTAGTTGTGTGTCTAGTGTGTGTTTATTAGTGTAGGTATGTCTTAGGTTACTGTGTTTGTTTTAGATTTAGTTTTATAGTTATATATTATGAAAATCTGTTTTTTTTTTTGTTTCCCCACTTCTCCATTTTTTTAATTTATTTTAAAAGGCTTAAGACTTTGTAAAGCTGCAATTTCCAGGATTCTGTAGCACTGAGGCTGGATTGACACTGCTGTATAATCCAGATTATTAATCCCAGATTATTTGCTTCCAACTAGATTATATGAATCTACACTGCTATTTAATCCAGTTCAAAGTAAGTAATCTGGGATAAAATACTGGATTAAATACCAATGTAGATCCAGCCCGAGTCATGGCAGTTAGGCAGCTATAGTGGTGTCAGACTACCTTAATTCTACAGTGTAGATGCACCCATAGTTACTACAAACATAAAAAGAAGGAGAGTTAATTCCAAGTAAAAATATCCTTGTAATGCCTTATTCCCAAACTCTGGAAATTATAAGGCTTTTATACTCATTTGTATTTCTTTTTATGCCATGGGGTTGAGCATGAACCCAATTGCTCCTTCCGTGTTCCCTTGTTTGCTCCAATTCCTTGGGCTGTGCTTCAAATGCCTGGTTCCAACCCTGTAGCCATGGAGATAAGGAACCGATCATTTAAACGTAATGAGCTGTCATTTTGCTCTGAAACAGATCGGCCACGTTCTTAAAAGACTATTATCAGCATTATGTCGACATTCTTCTTCCTCTTCTTCTTCTTCTTGTAATAGAATTACCAGTAGTTCTGAAGCATAATGCAGAACGAGAAAAGAAGACATAATGGTATTTTTAATGGATGCTGCACGTGCCCCTTCTCCGACAAAACCTTGATCAACAATAAGAAGTGAGCTTTAAGACAATAAGTCTTTCCAAGCCAATATATATATTTGCAAGGGTATGATAGAAGGTACACGTATAGGGTGTCCCAAAAGTTGCCGTACACAGGGAAAATAGGAAATAATAGGTAAATGTATCTTTATTCACAAAGTATCTATTATAAAATGTATAAATTACAATTAAAATTATATCTATCTATCTATCTATCTTTTACTGTTAGCCACTTTAGACATCCTGTACCCTGCAGAATTAATGCAGTTTGACACTAATTTACGTGATATGCGTAATGCTATGGAATCATGGGAGATTTAGTTTTTAAGGTGTTAGCCTTCTCTGCCAAAGAATAGTGGTGCCTCACCAAACTATAAGTCCCAAGATTGCATAAGCCATGGTAATTAAAGTTGTGTCGTACTGTATTAATTTGCAGTGTAGATGCACCTACAGTCCAATTCACCCTCACTCCTGAAGTTGTGTTACATACCCATGGGTTCAGTTGTATCACATTGAATTCAGATCTCGCTTATTTCAATAGGTCCATTATTTTAGCTGTGATATTTTGAGACTAAGCATATTGGAGTGGTTGGACAGATTCCAGAGGACAGGGATCAAATCCAGCCATGGAAACCCACTGGATAACCTTAGGCAAGTGACACACTTTCAAACTGGATCTACACTGCCATATAATGCAGTTTCAGAATCCATATTAACTGCTTTACACTGGATTATATGAGTCCACACTGCCATATAATCCAATTCAATGCAGAATCTGGATTCTGAAACTGCATAATATGACAGTGTAGATAGGGCCTCAGATTGAAAGGAAGCCAAACTCTTCTGAACAAATCTTGTCATGAAAAACCAGCTATATGGTTGCCTTAGGTAATGCTATAAGTCAACTTAAAACAACACAACAACAGCAACAACAACGATATTAGATTTAGTCCTGGGATTACTATCTTTCTCAATCTTATGGCTGGTAGAAAACCTGTGTTGAGCTTTTCCCTTCAAGGAGTTGCAGTGATGGGAGTTGTAGTTTGGCATGACACCAAGGCTAAAGTCCTTAGGAAACTGCTGTGATTCCATAACACTGAGCCATGGTAGTTAAAATTAAATTAAACTGCATTAAGTCTACAATGTAGATTCACCTTTAGAAAACATGGTTAAAGGGTTTTTGATAAAAGTATGATTTGTCTGAATTACCTAGCAATCGCAGATTATGTACCTTTGAGTACTAGAAAGCTATGTGTAATTGCTTGTTCCATCAGCTGTCTAACCTGACATAAAATGAGCTGTGGAACAGATTCATGCTCCTTTTTCTTATTATCAGTAATGATATCATCTCTCACTTAGAAATCTTTCACAGGAAATTATTTTCAGGGAGCAGGTACAAGCATTAGCTTATGGATATAAACGTTTCCTTAATTCAGAACCCAACAGAAGGGACTGCGCAAAGTGGAAGCAGCAGGAAAGCGATGGTTTTCAGAGCTTGAAATTAGCTTTAGAAATGCCTCTTTGGACTATACCTCACAGTCCCCTGTCTACCACTGATCGTCCAAAAAAGTTGAGAGTTTCCAGTCTCTTGTTTGTGCATATGCCCTGTTGGATGCATGCTGTTAGTATTTCCACTTGTCATTTTTTAAGTTTAACCCTGTTAAATTGCTGTGGTTCTCAGCAGCCACCTGAAATATTTGTAAAATTTTAAAGAGAAGATTGCAACTATTTTGCATTGCCTGTACTCTTCAAAATTATAGGTTATGCGGTACTGTGGTATTTTATCTCCCCGCCTTGTTTTTTTTTTTTTTAAACAAATGTTTAACTTAATAAGCTCTTGGGGATCTGTCTTGTACCTTCTGAAATGAACAGGAGAGGGAATTTAGCTAACACACAAACTAACCTTCCCCAATGGATCCCTTCCAAATGTTTTGGGCTAGCACCCATCCAACATGGATAATGGCCTGTCTGCTGGGCATTATTTATTTATTTGCTCAGTTTATAACTTCCACATTAAATTTCAACATTGCTAGCAGTCTATATGGAGCCCCAGTGGCGAAGTGCATTAAAGTGCTGAGCTGCAGACCGAAAGGTCCCAGGTTCAAACCGTGGGAGCGGAGTGAGCGCCTGCTGTTAGCTCCAGCTCCTGCCAACCTAGCAGTTCAAAAACATGCCAATGTGAGTAGATCAATAGGTACCGCTCCAGCGGGAAGATAACGGCGCTCCATGCAGTCATGCCGGCCACATGACCTTGGAGGTGTCTACAGACAACGCCGGCTCTTCGGCTTAGAAATGGAGATGAGCACCAACCCCCAGAGTCAGACATGACTGGACTCAACATCAGGGGAAACCTTTACCTTTACCTTAGCAGTCTATATAAAAATACAGTGTAAATCACAAGATCCAGTAACCTAAAATAACAAATTCCCCAAACCTAAAATAATAGAAATGACTGGAGAAATGCCAAAATCCAATGAAAACAGTACAGAGAAACACTGTGATACAATTGCTTTAGGGCAGGTTTCGGCAAACTTTGGCCCTCCAGGTATTATGGACTTCAACTCCCACAATTCCTAACAGCCTACTGGTTGTTGCATGGCTTCAACTCGAAGGTATGCAACAACAACAACAATGACAACAATATTTCTCAAAATAGAATAGAAGTAATTTAAATTTAATTTAAATATTTTTCTTGCCTTATACATTCTTTTGGGAACGGATTTTGTGCCATGTCAAGAAACATTGAATGGTTTTCTTCTACTTTATTTTTTTGTAGAATTTACCTGTACATACCTGTGTGTGCCAGAGAAAAGAAAACAGTAAGACATTTCGGGGGTCTCTGCAGTTGTTAGTTGGCAAAGCTGAAAGCAACAATGTAGAAAGGTTAAGCACTGAATGCAGATGGTAGTCCAGCAACCAGAGGATTGGATCAGTCTTGGAGCCACATTCCTGTAGAGGAGAAGGCCAAGGAGTGGGACTTATTGGTGCAAACCTGGGAAGAGGCATTTCTCTCATAGGCTGGGAAGGAAAGGATTGTTGTTTCATGAGGTCAGGGATGTGGTCCCCTAAAGCTCCCTAGAAAGCCATAGTGGGAGCCCAGAAGAGCCAGGTTCAAGTTCTCTGCCCCTGATATAGAAGGTAAGTAAATATATGGATCTGTGCCTCAGTGGTGTGTGGATAGCCCAAGAACAACCAGGGTGGAGAGCGGCTGGTGGCACAATGTGAACAGAAGAATAGAGCTGTTTGGTGATTAGGGACATTATAATCCCAATAAACTCCTGCAAAGGACCATGACCAATAGAAACTTTACTAAGCTCTTGGGGAGAATTCTTTTTCAGCTAGTTCCCCAGCCACTTCATGGCAGACAAGACACTCTGGATGCATCTGCACTGCAGAATTAATGCAGTTTGAACCCACTTGAACTGTTATCACCCAATGCTGTGGAATCATGGTATTTGTAGCTTGATGGGCCTCTGGCACTCTTTGGCAGAGAAGTTTAAAGACTTTCTAAAACATCAACTTCGTGGATTCCATAGCATTGAGCCATGGTAGTTAAACTGGGATCAAACTGCATTAATTCTGCAGTATAGATTCACTATTTGTCCATAACTCATTGGAGGATATGAACTGAAACAAAGAGGATTTAAAAGCCTTGTTCTTGTCTGTTTCGAGGCTGTTGTTGTTTCGAGGGGTTGGGATGGAAGGAATGGTTGGTTCTGCTAAGCAGCCGGGCTTTCAGCAGTGTTGTCAGAAAGCTGTTACCCAAACTGTGTTCTATGCTCTTGTGTGACTTTTCTGGTATGTATTCCTCTTGAGCAGTAAGCTGCGGCCGAGCCCTGGGCTGGCTAGGTGACATCAGTCAGGATGCCTGCGCCCGACGCCAGCCAAAACAGATGTTGGAACAGGAGGCGGGATAAAAAAGAATCCAGTGTCCTCAATTTGTGCTGCCAGCTTAATTTTCCACGGGGTTGGAGTCGTACTGGTGGCTTTTCTCGTATTACTATTTAAAATGCATGGGTTCCCTTCCCCTCCCTTCCCCTTGCTGGGAATGATACCAACTATTAACAGCCTTCATTTAAGAGTATCCCACTATTAATATCAAATAGTGCGCGTTACTCACCAGTGATGGTGTTCCCATATGTATGCGTAGATCTGTGCCTGGAAATCTGAATGTCAACAAACAACATCCCGACCACTTACCCTGGATCCTCGGCATAGCTGTGGTGTTGTTGCATTTCCTCGTCTATTGGACACATTCGGGTGGCTTGGAAATCCAAAAGCTATCCTATTCCATGGTGACTGAGGTTTACCGCAAGATGCATGTGGGAAAGAGAGAGAGAAATGTGACATTTGTTCAGAATTAAACAGAAGTTAGAAATACTGTGAAAATACTCCCCTTCTCCTCCCCCCTTTTTATTGGCACAATTAAAAAGCAGAAGTAAAAATATATAGAATGAGCAAAACATTTTGGCTAATTACTTCAGTACAGACACGCACACACAGAGAGAAGCACACACACATATTAGTGATTAAATTTGTCCTTGTAGGATCCAGAACAAAATGAGAAGTACTGCAGAAGTGCGCGAACACACATTTACAGTAGACCCTCACTTAACCAGTACCCATGGGTATTGGTAAATGCTGGGTAAATGTAGTTTCTGGTTGCTTGAGAGTTACTATTAAAACAGGCTTTTTTTCTCTTCTTCTTTTTCCTCTCCCTCTTTTTTCCAGCTTTTATCATATTGCTCCTCCCCCCTCCTTATCCCATTTGGATGTTTTTTTCCCTCCCCCCTTCCCCCCCTCCCTATCCCTAGGAAAATCCTTCAATAAAATTATTCAAATAAAAACAGGCTTTATTAATGCTTTATCCCATATTATAGTATATCATGCCATAAACTCTGTATTGACCTGATATTAATATTGAAATACAGAAAATAAAGACAAGCTTGACATAACACAGTTTTACTGCTTTACTATATTATAGCAACAGCTTTAAAAATGTTAAAGCATTATTATTATTATTATTATTATTATTATTATTATTATTATTATTATTATTATTATTTTACTGGTTGTTTGAAAGCTCTGGCTGCTTGAGTTCTGATTACCTGAGAGTCATATCTATATGTCTATCTAGATATCTTAGATAATAGTGAACCGTATTGAACCAAAGGACTTTTGGCTCAAGAATACCATAGAATTGTGCATAGAAATACATAGAAATACCATACTTTGTCAAACATCAAATGAAATTGTGAATACCCGTTCCAAGAATATGGGGGTTGTTCTCTATATGAAGTTGTAATGAGGGACTCATTTTCAAATCCTAATGATTAAATGTTGGAGTTTCAAGATGTCTGGGGATGAGAGGCAGGAAAACATATGGTGAAAACCCTGTGAAAATAAACCCAGGAAAAAACTTTTTTCTCATTTTTTCAGAAAATTGGGAAAATCCTCACTTCTAATTTTTAAATTGCTGTTGTAGATTATGCAGGCATAATTCACATACTCTTGTACTTTATGTCCTTGCAATTCCATTCTAAAGTTGCATCTTTAGAGCTGGGGATGTCAGAATTTTACAGAAATGGAAGTTGAACTGTGTGGATGCATTCACTGCTGTTTTGGAATCCATTTAGCTGTATCTACTCATTTTGTGATTTTTATTTTCAAAAATTAACCATTATCATCTTTTTAAAATATCAACCCACATTTCATAGGAGGAAAACTTGAATTCGACCATAGTTAGCACACTATTGTATTTCATTACTGTGCAATCCTTGTGCATTTCAGCCACCTTATAAATGGCACAGTAGCGTCACCAGAATAAATCTTTTAACAGTTTTGCTGGTCAAAAGTGTTAGGGCTGTAAAATGTCAGCTGTCTGTTCCAAGTCCATTTTTGCAGATGCCGTGTGCTTCCAATTTGATTGCATGGGTTAAATGTGTCCATTTTAGAGCTAAGTGGCCTTGCTTTCTGTGCATAGCAAAATGAGCTGTGCCACTTCAGAGTGAAAATAGATGGCTGAAGGAAAGTGCTTTTGAGTGTTCCTTCATATTATAAAACCAAAAATTCAACCCTGGAAATTATCAGGCATAGGGATCTGTAATAGGCTTTCTCCCTGAAACCTTATCAGGCACAGATTAATTTCAGGAATCGGAAACCCGAAAATAGGAACTCTTTTAACTTTGGATACTGTAATTTTTCTAGGATTGATTGGAGATTTTTAATCAATATTACTTTAACATTATACCATATTTTATGGTTGTTTCACATGGTAAACGTTCCCACATTCTTGTACTTATTCTTGTTTTACTTGTGTCCTGAATTTCCCAGAAACCCAAGATATGGATACAATTATTTGTTCTAGCATACCTTCAACACCTTATAGTTGAAAACTAAGATATAGGTGGCCAAGCAACATCTTACAAGGTTTAAAGGCATTTATTGAGTTAGATCTTTTATCATGCGAGGTTGCTAAATCACAATTACAGCAGGATAATAATGTCTGTAGCCAGTACTTGTCGCATGACGTCGTGTCTATCGCATTGCTGCTTTGCATTTAAATTATTGGTGGAGCAAGCCTTTCATTGATGAGGAAAAATCAAACAGTGGTTCCCAATATCATTGTTCAAGTGAATAGGTATGATTCTTCTCCTCTTGCTTTTGCTGCTACTTAGCAGGCTGAGGTTGGTTTTAGAGTCGTGGTTCTCAACCCGTGGGTCAACAGGTGTTTTGGCCTACAACTCCCAGAAATCCCAGCCAGTTTACCAGCTGTTAGGATTTCTGGGAGTTGAAGGCCAAAAACATCTGGGGACCCACAGGTTGGGAACCACTGTTTTAGAGTGAGCCCTGGGGCATGGAGAGGGAGGCTTAGCAAGTTTATCTCCAATGTAACTCCTTCCCTTGTCAAGAAACATCCTTCTCCATAATCCAACTTCCCTTCTTTTTGGGTGGTTTGCTCCACACCCCTCTCTTCTCCTGATCACCAACAGAGAATAGTGAAGGATATTCAGATAGAGAAAAGAGAGAGAAAGCGACCCACATCTGTTTCTCCACCTTTTTTGTGGGAATGTAAAGGCATGTTTTGCAAAGCCTACAGAAAGGGGGAAACAGACAAGGAAGATAAGAGGAAAGACAGGAAAAGAGGGTGCCAGGAGAGGAGAGGAGAAGCACAAGATGGGGGCACCATGGCATGATTGCAGGTGGGCATGATAGTGATTGTTTTCAAACTGGTTAATAATAATAATACACTTTATTTATATCGCGCCCTTCTCCCTAGGGGACCCCGAGTGGATTACAGCATTTACATACATAGGCAAACATTCAGTGCCTTCACAATCATATACAATGAGACACACAAATATAAACAAAGGCAGAAGCTTCTCCTTTCATTTCCACCTTTCTGGAGGTGGTGCTCATCTCTGGCTTTGGGGATGTGCTTTCTCCATTTTCAAGCCAAGGAGCCTGCGTGTCACTTCCTGGTTGTGTGGCTGGTAAGATTGTTTGGAGCATCTCTTTGTCTTTTCCCACCAAAGTGGTACCTATTTATCTACTCACATTTGCATGTTTTTGAACTGCTAGGTTGACAGGAAGTAGAGGGGACAGATGAGAGCTCCCACGGATTCGAACTGCCAACCTTCAGGTCTGCAGTTCAGCCAACCTTCAGGTTAGGAGTTCAGCAGCACAAGGGTTTAACCCATTGCGCCACCACGGCCCCTAGTATGACACTAGTATGTTTCTGCTTGCTTAAACATACTACAACACATAAGACAACAGGCTGCCATGATAAAGTTATTAATCTAGATACAATGTGCCCTTCTCCTTTACTTACTGCATTCAGTTTACCAAGCATTATTGTTATTTTCCATGAGTCATGACACAATGTGTCGAGAATATGAGTTTTGTACCCTAAAAAATCAATGAAGAGTTGCACAATTCCTTTTAAAATGAGTGCAACCTAAGCCTACAATAAGCCAATTGAACCCCCCACCCAAAAAAAAAAAAAACCACTAGCCAAGAACCCCCTAGCCAGCATGGCTAATTATAGTCCAACAATATAATAACTTTTCCAAGCTCTGACTAAGATCTTTATCCCACGAGCAGAGGGAAAGTGAAGGGAACCATCTTACCCTGTTCCCTCCCATCTTTCCTTGTTTTCTGGGATGGCTAGCATTCTCACATTCTTTCTCCATTGATGTCCATCTTTACCCCTCTTTCTCCCACATTTCTCTGTTTGGAGTCAAATAACACCTGACTTCTGAAGATGAGTTTAGGGCTCTGTTTCCATTCTCTGCAGAAATGAAGCTCCACAGAGTTCCACCAGAAGTGCCCTTATGTCATATGATGACCTCCATGGGATTTCTATGGGACAGCGTTTTCAAATTACATGGAAACGGGGCCCTAAACCTGTGGGATGAAGTGCTAAGTACTGCTGGGACAAAACCACTATTGTCTCTGACATCACACTACAGTTTTTATTTTTTTTAAAAAAGATAAAATCTCGAAACTAATAGCATGTCAGCATGGCAGTTCTTCCTTCTACTTGCCCAGAGTTTAACACAAAACCACAAGCTCACCAGCGGACTTTGTGTATAGTTCTTTGTAAAGAGAAAGTAAGATAAAATCTCATCTGAACTGGTTCTTAATCTTTGCTGTTCAATCCAGTTCAGGCCAGAATTTGCCTTTGTTCACATGGGTTTTTTTTAGGGGGGGGGGGCATCTTTTGTTTTGAAAATATATGACCACCACAAACAGATTTTTTTTGTTGGATTAATTACTCTAGAAAAGTAACTGAATAATAATGGCATATACTCAATAAGCAGTGATTTGTAGACATCAGCATAAATGGCTTTTTCTGGCAGGTGATAGCACATATTTGTGCCACCATAATAAATAGAAAATTATATAAATTCTTGGTTGGCAAGAAATATGTGGAGCTTTGCAAATGTTTGATGACACAACATAATGTGTCTTCCAAAAACTTTCAAATGTCATTGATGATATTGCTTGGGTTAGTATCCTAAATCTATTTGATTTAGAGGACATGTTTGGAATTCAGATTTGCCCTGGCATTATGGACTGCTCTATTAATACTTCACAATAGCCTTGTGGCTTGTTTTTATTTGTTCATCACTCCAGGAGTTTTTTTGGTTGGGAGTAGATATAGAAACACTTTAAATAAATGCATGCATGCAAACATACATACATAACATATATGCATATTTTTCTCATGACTTGGAAGGAACATTATGAGTTTCCTAGTTACCTACAGTGTTGGTTTGCAATTGCCTTTTAAAGCATGAAGTATTTGGAACCGCACCGCATTTGCAAAGCATCACTTAGCACAGGCATAGATTCAGAAGCTCATTTTGCAAAATACATTGCCTTTCTCCATTTCCATGCACCTGCAGTAACAGTGTAATGAACAGCCATTTTTGGAAAAACAAAAAGCCTAAGTGATCTCCCTATGACAGGATCTGTAGCTTACACAAATGCTTGCTGTTTTCTTGTCTGCCAAATATTCTATTAAAGAAGTTCACTGAGGGTCAGTGCAACATTTAATGGCTTTTCAAACCTGTCTCTGATCATTTGGAGATGTTGCATTATGTGGTCAGTTTACCGTGAATTTCAGAGCATTTACAAGTATTTCCAGTGATTCTGTGTGCCCTGAACTGTGGAAAGTAGCAAATACCCAAGTGGGTAGCATGTTAGAAGAGGGTATAAAGCAGAAGAAATGGATCTATTTTAGTCATTAGGAAAACGGGCAACACCTTTCTTTAGCGTGCAACGAGTTTTCAATTTTGCAAGACTGGAGTTTTCTGTATCCTACCATTTTGCCTTCGAGGGAGATAGAGAAAAGAGTGTTCAGTTCTTCGGTGGGGATAATGTTTTCTCAAGAATTAAATTGGAAATACATAATTAGTAAAATTCAAAGAGTTTGGGGGTTTAATTAATTTGCTTTTACTAATACCTTCATTTTCCTAGTTTAATTATTTAATGTCAAGTACATTTAAAAAATAATGTTTGAATTCGTTATAGAAGTATTGGCTATTTTAGTAATTGTATTTTTTAAGTTTAATAATTTTAAATGAATGGGTTTCCTTAAAGAATATTTAAACAAATTAGTTTTGAAAATTTTGCTTAATGTTTTAGTGCTAGCAAATTAATTCCATTAGTGATTAAATGTTAAGTGTATTTGTCACAATGCAGGTCCCTGCAGCCTTAGCCAGCATAGCCTTTAGTGGGGAATGCTCTGAGTTAAAATCGAACAATATCTGCTGGATTATTTTATCCTTATACTTGTAGTTAAGCATGGTTAAGGCTAGGAAGAGAATAGAAAATGTTACAAATTGAGTTCAAAGAGCAAAAGTACTTTTCATTCAGTTAACTCAGCAGTGGGGAGAAGAGAAGATGGGTTCAAGGAAAAGCAAATTACCACAGCAACTCCTAACTTCTCACTGAACTGTTGGGGGTATGCAACAACTTGTTCAATCGTATGAGAAATGGGGTTATGAGTGTTGTAAAGAAGTATGATTGCAGGACCACAGAAAAGGAAATCAGCACAGTTGTGTGATATCCAATCTGCTCAACCTGGTACGTATCCACTGCCAGGGATAACATGACTATAGTAGAATAACAGTTTTGTGTGATAAAGTCCTAAAAGGTTCAAGCACTGAGGGCATTTTAACCAGAGAATAAAATGGGCACAAACCAGCCATTTAAAAAACAACAACATGACGAACCTATTTAGAAGGTACATCAGTTTTCCAGTACATGTTGTTGTGCGTCCCATGTTTATACAAAGGAGTTTGAGAGGAACACTCCAGCAGGAAATCCTGAGCTGGAATATGTTAGCAAATTTGATACCAAGGAGCTCTGACTCAGCAGAGCCAGGGAATGGGTCGCTTACTACAGAAAGGAACTGTCCCTCTTTTTGGTGTCCAGTTACACTGTTGACCTTGCTCTGGCTTTTCAGTGCTGTGGCTGATACCAAGGAGCGAGTCATATTCATATGGATGGGATATTTTACTTGAATCTGTAGGTGTATGATTTCTGCTCTTGTGTTACTTGGCATTTTGGCTTCACTTTGGGGTGTCTTTGGATGTACTTTGCACATTCTCTCTCTCTCTGTCTCTCTCTCTCTTGTCTGTTAACAAATTGACCTCTGGCCCATGCAAGCTCATGCCACAATTTATTTTTAGTCATTAAGATATCACAAGATTTTTTTTAATTGTGTTTTTCTGTCTCTGACTGACAGGGCTACCCCTTTGCAAATTCACAGTAGTTTGCCATTGCATATCCTGACTCTCTTGTGGGTTCTCAAATTCGTAGAAACACGCATATCTTAGAGATAGGACTTTTGTAGCCACAACTCAACCTCCCAGAAGACTGTTGAGCCCTTTTGTCCCAATGTTCTTCCACTTTGTCTTTTTTAAAGGATAAATTATGCCGTTCCATTTTCCTTATTTGCTACACGGCAAGTGTTTCTTTGTTGATCGGAAATCAGGTTTCCTTCTACATACAGCAGAAAATTTGATGGTTATGTCTGGATCAGTTGTGCAAACTGCTGTATACTTGTTGGCATGCTTGCTAATGTGTTTTGAAGGTTGTTGGTGTTTTTAAGAAAATGTCTTTTTTGTAGTGCTTGATCGACAAACAGGATTATGGAAATTAAAACTTTTGAGTGTCAAAGCCGTTTTGCTCTGATCACTTAACTGCATGGGATTGTATTGTAACATTTTCTAAATGTGCTAGAACCCTTTCTGGTGACATTTACATAGCCTTCTCCAAGTTTTTCCCCTCTTCCTACTTAAACGTAGAAAAAGAAAAATTACTGGGTAATTTTTCGAGGCAATGTGTTTGCAGATTAGTAAAAATTGTGTCTCATTCAGTACACAAAAGCATTTGAATGTAATCTGTAAACATTTGGGATATAATGGCAAAGTGAAGTGCCTGTGATCTTGCAGTTAAGTTCAGCTCTCAGTAGTTCTCCCTAAGGGCTCAGATGTGCTTGCTTTTGAGTTAGAACAACACAAAAAGTCACCTGATACTAAACTAAAGCCTTAGTCTATCCAGCCCTGGAGACTTCTGACTGAGAGGGGTTTTCCGGGCTTGAGCCAGTAGTTTTCTTACCTTTACTCATGTATGCTGGGAACTGAAGCTTTCAGCTACAGCTCTCTGTCCCTAACTAATTTATTGTATTGGAATCATAGAGTTGGAAGAGATCACAAGGACCATGCAGTCCAACCCCATTTTGTCATAGAGGAATACCAAATACTCTTCACAAATAGCCATCTAGCCTCTGTTTTAAAAACCTCCAGAGAAGGAGACTCCACCATATTTTGAAGCAGCACTATTGAACAAGTCTTACAATCACAAAGTTCTTCCTAATGTTTAGGTGGAATCTTTTTTCTGTACTGGACAGTAAGTTAATCACGTATAAGACTGTAAGTACTATATAGGGATGATTGTCTTTTCATCTACCCCTTCAAAGAGGTCCACATTTCTAAAAAGTATGTTTGCATATCCTCAAGAAAACAAACAATGAACAGTGTCGGAAATGAACATTGTCGTGCACAAATGTGTACGCATGAAGCAAATGGAGCAATATTTTACCGTACTTTTAACATTATTACATTATTAAAGGACTGTACACTGTTTTAAACTATTGGTATTTTAATATTACTTATTTAATTGTTTTAAACATTTTTACCACCAAATATTTTATCTTTAGAAAGGCAGGATATGAATTAAATTAAAATATATTTTAAGTAGTCATATAGCCAACACTATGTGGTTTTTAGTGTGGCAGAGGGCTTGGTCACATCAGAAAGAATTTCTTTATGTATATGTTTATGTAGTGGATAATTTAGATGGATGATTTTGATGCAGGATACTTGGAGCGAATTCATCATATTGAATCCCTTTTAATACAAACCTGATTGTCCGTGCTGGCCGGCTTGGCTGGGCTCCATGCTTATTTTCACTCAGCTGCAGCTATTTTTGGGGCCCCTATTCCCTTGGTCACAGTAGCTTTAACATGTTTTTTATTCCTGCCTTAATCCATGTGGGCCCAGTGTCTGGATGCTAGGCATTGCTAAAGTATGGTAAGGCATTACTTTCGACCAGGCATGCACAAGTGTACGCAATATCTTGGGAGCCAATGTTGCGGCAGCTCATAATTAACTGCCCTTAATGGGCAGAAATGATGCCAAGGGATTATGGTAATGAAGACTTTTCACATAATAGCTCATGGCTGAGTGAGAGCAGGCTCAATTGCAGCAGTGTTCTAGGGAATATTCAATCATTCGACAGCAGAGTGGGCTGAGTACGCACTTATTAACACATCCTCAAAAGACTGGCAAACCAGAAAGACACAATGGATCAAGGCCACTTTTAGCCCCTGATCCTTTGAAGGTGTCTTTCTCTGTTTCCTGTTCTCTTGCTACCCTTCTTTCTTCTTGTTGCAATTGTTGATCATCTTGTTTGTTCCTCATTCCTGTTCTTTCTTGCTGGTTTTATTTAGTAGCAGCATTTAAAGGGGGAATTGCAACTCAGGGGATGCCATTTTATGTAAGGTATGCCATACTGCAGTTGGCTATTTAGCTGAAAATAATGAAAGCAAGTGGCTGTGAAGAAAGACACCAGAGATAGTTTTTCTGGCCAGCCAGGGATGGTGGAATCATACAGATTGAAAGAGATCCTGTATTGATACGTTTGATCTTATTTTCATGCTCCATCTGCCTGTGTCTTTACCTGAAACAATCCCGAACAATGGTTTGCTTATTTGGGAAGAATTGGATATGCCAAAAGTGCAAATTATGTCACCCTTGGTCATTGATTATGTTTTTAGTTTGTGATTCTGTGTTTTATGTTGTGATGTATTACTTGTAGTGATTGGAATTGCTTTTTATACTGTTGTATTTTATTGTATATTGCTGGTCTTGACACCCATGTGAGCCGCCCCAAGTCCCCTCAGGGAGATGGGGCGGGATACAAGAATAAAGTTGTTGTTGTTGTTGTTATAGTAATTTGTCACTTTTGAGAGGAGTTCAATATGCCCAGACAGGGACCAAGGAATATGAAAATGCCTCCAGACTATTTGTGGAGTTCCCTTAGTTGACATTCATGAAACCATCCATAAATGGGATGGCTGTTAACTAGCTTGAAAGTCAGAGCTCAACCAGTTGATGGAATAAAAGCAGGCAGAGGACTTCCATTATGTAGATGCATAAAGAATGCAGAGATGCCCGAAATGAGAAGCCAGGACATAAGGAGGCCAAGGAAAGGAGAAGGCAGATAGTAGAAGAAAGGATCAAAGCAGCAAGAACAAAATTCATGGAAGAAGTCCAAAAGCAGGAAAAGTGGCGAAAAGTCTCAGTAATAGACTAAACAATTGGAGAAGTAAAGCAGAGCTTTACCCATCAGTCATGAGTGAGAGGAAGAAATCAGATGTTAGGGAATCTGGTTGGCAGATTCCCTCCAAACAACCTCCCAGTCTTAGGTTTTGACTTTCAAAGACAAAATGTCCCCCGTACTCTCCATATTGGACGATAATAACCTTGAACTACACCATATTAACCCCTCCAGTATGTTCCTAAGACACAGTCAAAGCCAATTGTTTCAGTGACATCAAAGATGATCTATTCAAAAGCAGAGAACAATGTCCAAATTTTCCTTGAGGATTATCCTTTAAATGAAGGTGGAACCATATGATGAGACACAAATATTTACCGAATAAATATTCATTTCCCCTCCAGATGTGCTCTTTTATTTAACAAAATACAAAGCATGGGCGTCCTTTGATTAATCAAGCATTCAGTTAAATAGCAAACCACAATTTGCGTAAACCATGGTTTGCAAAGAAGTTTCAAATTGTAGTTTACATTAAGCAGCTGCCTACAAACTGATTTTATAAGAATGGGCCAGGCACAAAAGGAAAACAGATTGGGTTGAATGGGTATGGTGTGATATTTGAACATAAACGATGCATGAGAATAGTATGGTTAAGTATTCAGAGTTTCTGTATAAATTCTAAGAATTCCATGATTCACCTAATAGTGCTATTTGAAACAATAACAGTACATTGTTATACAGCTTCACATCCAATTTTGTTGGAAGCATTGTTTTTAATTCAATGTTCAGTTTCTGTTACATCTGAAGAAGGAACCCTCTGTTCTATTAAATATGGCAAATTAATCACCTTAAGACTCAAGTGAAATCTTATCCCTGGAGCTCAGTGTTTTTGTGTGTGTTCTTTAAGTCTGAAAAAGGGAACCTTGAATAATGATATATTTCTGTCCTTGTAACAGCTTATTTTGTTCTCTGTTGAATGATTAAATGTTGTTGAGTAGTTAAATCCCCATAATTAGTTGCTCTGCTAAAGTCCTGGCTCTTCTTTTATGGTCATGAATGCTTCACAGTTTGGCTTTCAATGATTTTTTACCTGGTGAAGTTGGGATGGGGCATTGCCTCCCTCCCAGCTTAATATCTTAAAGTCTTATTAAAGAAATTCTAGAACTACATGCAAGATCAAAACAGGAACTCCAGGACTCTGGAAGTATTTTGATTCCTTTTGTAATACAAATGTTCCATTGTAGGAACTGCGCAAAAAGTTTGTGCTCTTTTTTGCCCAGTATAACAATCCAGACAGTTTTTATATAATCCCATTGATTTGAATGAAAAAGAATGATCAGGAAGTATATTATTAATGCAAATTAATAAGTTTGGCAGATGTTGTCCACTTTTTTGGTTGCGTAATAGGTTTGATAAGAAAATTAATTGAAGCCTTTACAGTATTTCAGAAACTGTCATGATTTTAAGAGTTTAGACTTGTAAGATTATAATGGCTTCAAAAGTGATTTTGTATGTTAGGGTGCAGTCCTGTAACCTGCAGTGGGGGAGGCTAAGGGTTGAAACTGGAATGAAAGGTTGGGAATAATGAAATCCTCCAATCTGGGGACCTCGTAGATCGCTTGCTACAAGGATAACAAATCCACTCTCAGATCACCAACTGCGTCTTTCATAGCTGATCTGAGTTGTATTTTTCAGCTATCTTGATAGGATGCAGCACATAGATGTCTCTCATATAACCAAAAGCAATTGTGTGAGGAGTAGTTTCAAAATTGAGAATGGATTTGTTACAGCAACAAATCTCCCAGCCACTCCTGTCTCCAGATGGAGTTGAACTGCAGTTCCCAACATTCCTCCCTTTGAATCATATTGGCTCATCAAGCTGAGGCTAACTGTCCAAAACCATCTACAAGGCCACATAATCCCACCCTCTAGGATACTATCTAATTCTGAAGACCTTTCTTGAGAAGCACCATTCAGAATCACCCAGGAAAATGCGTGTGCCGGCAAGTATGGCTAGGATTGCTTCCCTCAGCAATGAAATCTGATTGCTTTTCTTGGGGCAAGCTTGTGTTTCACTTTCTCTGGGTTTTATTACACAAAGTGTAATCTTAGCTGCTACATGCATGTTTCACCAAATGATTTCTGTAACACAAAAAAGCACTCTTGTTTTGATTTGTGTTTTATAGCTTCTGATTTTAGGATCAGAAAGGATGATGGTGGGACACAATTAATAGTGTAGTTTCTGAGATGCTATCACTTGTCAGATTTTTATAGGATGTTAAGTGGATTTTTATGACTGGAAAACTTTGTTAGGCCATTGACCCACTGGCTCTTCAGTCTGATGACCAATCCTAGCTGTTATGGCGAGCATTAAAAGAAGCAAGATGTTTAGAAAATGACCTTTTACTTTAACAACTAGCCATTCAGACAGGCACTGAGCTTAAAAAATGGTACAGCTGACCGCCTGGCTATTCTTCACTGGATTTCTTTCTTCCTCCTCCTGCATATGACAATAAAATCCATCAAACTTTCTTATTTTTTCTTGGAAGACATTTCAAAATAGTAAATGTAAAGTGTTTTGGCCACCATAAATCTTAGAGGTGCGGGGTGGGTGATGGGAACTATAATCAGGCAACACCGAGAAGGCCACATCCTTGCTATACTGTTGAAAAGAGTTTATTAATTGCTTGCTAACATGCAACTAGTAATTTACATTTTCCTCATTTAGCATATAAATTCTGGTGTCATTCTCTGCATCCTTTTCCATTTTATCTCCTTTAAAAAAAAAAAAACAAAGCTCTCCGGGCATCGCTAAAGGCATGCTATGTAATTTACTGACCAATTATTTAAATCGCTGTGGCACAGAGCGTATTTTACTGAATCTCTTCTGTTTCATTCACATATAAACACCACTCTTCTTTTTCTTTCCTTATCTCTTCCCTTGAATTCAAGACTGCTGGATATTGGTGCCTTGAACTTGTAACGTTTTATGGATGTCTATTCACATGTGTTTATAGATTTTGTCTTAAGATATATTGAAATAGCACACGATTAAAAGCCCTTGTAGAGTTCCCGAACTCTATCACAGGTATGGGCAAACTTTGGCCCTCCAGGTGTTTTGGACTTCAGCTCCCACAATTCCTAAGAGCTGGAAAGCTGGCTGGGATTTCTCAGAGTTGAAGTCCAAAACACCTGGAGGGCTGAAGTTTGCCCATGCCTGCTCTATCAGAACAGAAAAGGTATTCACATCCTAATGGAAGAACAGCAAGATAGGACCCACATTTTCTCAGCTTTGGAATGTTGTAGCAGAAATAGCGATTCAAAGGATCCTTGGTTAGAATGAGATGCAAATGCTGCTTAGAGCAGAGCTTCTCAGCCTGTGGGTCCCCAGATGATTTGGCCTTCAATTTCCAGAAATTCCCAGGTAGTCCAAACCACCTGGGAAACCACAGGTTGAGAACCGCTGGTTTAGAGGAAAATATCCATTATTTTACATGTTAATCTTGTAATCTAGCATTAGGGAGCAGAATTGCCACATAATAAAAGCAGATATTATGCACTGTAAAATTTCTGAATATTTTGTGTCAAAAAGCTATTGTGAAGACTTCTGGAGAAAAGTCAAAAGTTTCTCCAGGCTTTTTCCCTAGCTAGAAATTACATAGTAATCTCTGACAAGATAATGAGAAGAACATCTTAAGGTAATAGGGAGGAAAATGTCTTTTATGCTGTAGGCTAAGAGGCTCAAAACTCTATATGCCAAGGTGATTCAATGTTTGCATTGAAAAGGCTGAATTCTGTAATGCGTTTAAATTAGCATATTTCCTCAATTATGCATAATTGTATTTTTTTTTGCCTATCAAGGGCAAGGAATAAAAGGAATGTTGTTGTTAAGTACCTTCAAGTAATTTCTAACCAACGGCGACCCTAAAGTAAAATATAGCCGAGGTTTTTCTTAGAAAGATTTGTTCAGAAGGGTTTTACTTTTAAATTTTAATGTTTAACTCTTATTAATCTCAATTTTTAAGTTTTTAAAAAATATTTATTTGTCAAATTGAGAATTTTTAGTTGTGTGATGCAAGCAAAGTGGTGTCAAACTGCATTAATTCTACAGTGTACCCCAATTCCAACCTAGAAAAGTTAGCTGTGGACTACCTCCCAGATTGTCTTGGCTGACATAGTCACTGGCTGCATTGGCTGAGGGATTCAGACACATATATTCCAAAGAAGTACAAGTTTTAAAACTCTGTTCCAGGCTAAAATTGCTTTGACCTGACTGTCCATTGATCTAAATTTTATGAATTTCTTTTGGGTCTATCTTGGTCATTATTCAAACATGAAATCACACTCCGTTAGAAGAAGTACTGGATAAAGTGATTTTACTGACCCTGTAGCTCAGCTTTTATTGAATAGTTATAGACGTTCTTATGTGGGTTTAAGTAACCTCGTTGGACTATGTGCACCGGAGACGATCTCTAAAGCACAGTGTATTCTGAAAACAAAGTAATTATACCTGGATGTTCTATTATGCAAAGGTTCTTTAGGCTACTTGAATAATATCAGAGTGGGCTTTCTGCTTCTTTCTGTTCCTTTTTTGCTGTTGTTCAAGCTTGATTGAAGCATGCTTGAGTTAGTATCACTTTTCTTGCCCCAATTCTTTTCTTGTCTCTTCATGCATACACTTACCCAGTGCTTGCTCAGTTGTAGTTGTATTGTTATCTGCTGATAGCTCCTTTTCCAGAGAAAGCAGAATCATAGTATGCTTATGCTGTAAAAACTGCAAGAAATTGCCCTTGTGCCCCAGGCTCTTGTTCAGCCCTGGCCTAAACAAGCAAATGGACAGACAATGTAAAGATAATGTAGAGAAGGATCTTACACAGAGAAAGCAATTACTGTCACTCACCCTTGGGCAAGGGCTCATCTGACACTCAGCATATTAGGGGTCTGGAATGATTCAAACATAGTGCAAAACATTAACATTATTTTCCGGTCTATCTGTACAGAGAGCAGGGGAAAGAAATAGGCACAGGATTAAAAAGCAATGCAAAACAGTTTTTCACTTCTTCCTGGTCTTTACAAGCAAAGATCATCATCAAGTACTTTCAAAAGTTGTTGCAATTTATCATCAAGGGGTCTTCTGTGGCTGTCCTATGAATGAGTAACCTCCAAGTTCCTCAGTCATTAATTACTCCTCTCATATCTAGCAAACCCTGGGCTGTGGCTTTCTTAACTGAGTCTGTCCCATCTGTAATGTGGTCTCCCTTTTTTCTCTACTGCCTTCCATTTTACCAAGCATTGCTTTTTTCCAATGAGTCATGTCTCCTCATGATACATCCAAAGTAAAACAGCCTCAGTTGAGTCATCTTTGCTTCTAGAAAGAATTCAGGCTTGATTTGCTCTAAGATCCATTCATTTGTCTTTTTAGCAGTCCATCTTATCTGCAAACTTCTTTCCAGCACTATATATCAAATGCATTAATTTTCTTACTTTCTATTGAAATGAGTCTAGATCTCCCAAATGATAGGAGATGGGAAGAGAAATAGAGTATTAGTATGCAAAAGATCACTTGGATTGTAAAAACCTAAGAGCAGTGCTAGTTCGCATCAAAGTCTGGTCTTGTTTTCATTAGATGCCTTTAAGATACCATCTAGCAGGACATACACACAGCAATACCATCTTGTTTATTATAGTATCAATTGCCTCTGATATTGGAAATATCAGAGGCCATCATGATGAGTAGATGTCAGAAGTTTTATCCTCCATGAACTAACCTTATCTTCTTTTAAATCTCTAGATATTTCAATAGCAAATTAAGTAGTCCTACAGAACATAGTTCTCGATTTCATAGCACTCTCTTTCATGGGATTTGCATAGGTTCTCGTTTGGTGACAGAAGAAATCTTTTATCTGTTCACTTCTTCTGCATCATTAAATACCCTTGTCATGTCACCTATACGTTTCTTTTATTTTCTGCACAAACAAGCAACCCTAATGTTGCAACCTTAACTTTAAGGAAAGATGCCTCAGCCATTGGATCAATTTGTTTTTCTTTTCTGCACCTTTTCCAGCTTCATAATATTCTTTTTCAACTGTAATTTAAAATTCCTTCAGATGACACATATTTCTTGTATGACACACAACTTTTCATGTCTTCATTTACATTCAAATGTAAATATGTTCTGATGTGACAGAAAAGATTCTTTTGTTCTGTACCTTTCCCCCCTGTTTTATTGTTGGGTGGTAGGAGAAAAGAACTTTTGTGGGGCATGGTCAACTAAATTCATTTTGCCTCTGAAATGCATCCAAACCTTAGCTCAACTCCTGAACACCCTCGTGCTGGAATATATAACTCAGAGGACATGAGCCTAAATATGAAGTCTTGGGCTCTAGATTAAACTTCATTTTGATGCCCCTACTGCACATACTATCACTTTTTCAAAGGTGAAAATTGTAGGAGAAGCTTGGCTTAGTGGTGGCTGATAGTGTTGCCAGTCAGGACTATCTCAGACCCTGAGATTTTAACACCAAGAATAGGGGTGAGCCCTTGTCATGTCAGAGGAGATAAATGTGTTATGTTAAACACCGACCACAATTGCATTTGAATGTTGTTGTTGTTGTTTTAAAAAAAGGTCTAACAAATGAGGGGGAGCCAGTGTGGCACAGTGTTTTGGACTACGACTCTGGAGACCAGAGTTTGAATCCCTGCTTAGTCATGAAAGCCTACTAGGAGACCCTAGCATGTCAGAGTCGCGAAAATCAGAAAGATCTTGAAGGCACACAACAACATGAACAACAACAATCATTGAGGAGTACACACATACATCTCTCAGGCCAGGACTCTCACTGTGAAATTCCTCCCCTAAACCCTTAGGACTGAAGAGAAAGAGCTAAGCCCTAAAATCTGGAAACTGTAATGGTGATGACTCCAAGGTTGTCCTTCCAGAGTGGCTGGTGTCCCCAGTGAGACCAGCTTTTAGCTCACATTTTAAAGTAGTTTAACAAACAGATTCACTATTATGCTAACATTGGAGCCAAGAGCCACAATTGGAGCAGCTTCTGTGCACTTATGCTGAAACCTGGCAGGGATAAATTCCTTTCCTATACTGTTCTTCCAGTAAAGAAGCAGAACTGTGTTCACAGAATTGTTTTTCAGTTGTTTGTTTCAGAATTTTCCTCATTCAGTATAACCAGAGCCTATAAAAGTTACTGACTTGGATTTCAATTCTAGGAATCACATCCAGCTAGCATGGCTAGCATCAATGCTGGTGGAGGGATCCTGGGAATTGCAGTCCGAATTTTTTTCCAAACACTGAATATAATACATATGATTTTTCTTCAAAAGGAGATCGCAATATAACAGTTTGTTCATGTTGTTTGATTTTATACAATAAGAAGTGAAAAAAACTGTTGGTTGTAAGAGACAAATACATATTAACTTTTCCCCTTCATCCTCAGTTTGGCTGGGATTCATTTCTTTTCAATCAACACACTGCTAAAAGAATGGGCTCATTGTGCTGCAGACAGTACTGTTTACAAACAAAAGGACGACAGAGTGTAAAATGCTTATTTTAAATATTCAGGCTAAAAATAACTTGGAGTAATCAGATAGCCAGCGCTAGTACAGTATCCTGCTAGCAAAATGTAAAGACAAGCTTGGCAACACCATCATGGCATCTGATGAGACTGTTGGCAATGAAGCAATGAGTTATTATAATTTAAATTGTTTCCTTTCTTGGTAATATATTTGGAAATATTTTTACAACATAATTGCTAAATAAACTAACATATACCCTATATTCTCATATGAGTTGACTTTATGTTATAAGTTGAGCACAGGTTGCAGTGCCAAAATTATTAATTTTGATATAAGTTCAAGAGTCTTTCATTGGGGAGGGGAATGTACCAATGCCATCACTGTCATTTCCCCAACCAGCCATTAGAAAAAAAAAGACACAGAAAATAATTGATATTAATCAAACCAATTTCTATAAAATTAATCATGACAAAATGGCTTAAACATTTTTGGAAAAGTATTTTGTGTCAATGATCTAGTTTGGGTATACGGTATAATGATATTGTTCTCTGTTTTGGAAGAGGGTGGCTTGTCATGTTTTCCCCCCAAGATGAAAAATGGGTTGGATGAGATTGGAATATTCAAAGAGCTATATGGAACAAGTCTTTATGGTCTGCCTGAAGGTTGTTAAAAATGAAGCCACTCTTACAGAACTAGTATGAGAAGAAAGTATGAATTATTTCTTTCCTCCTAAAATGAGAAGTGAGACGGTGTTATTTTAATTATAGGGATGAACCTTTATAGAAGTAAAAATCTAACATTTTTCTGGATCTTTACTTCTCTAGGTTTTTCTCCCATCTAAGGCTTATCTTTTCTAATTCTTTAAGAAACATTTTGAATATATAATCACTTTTTCTCCTGCATGATCTTCTCCACATTTGCCTTATGTGGGCAAGGCATTCTTGGATATTTTTTGAGGGATTGATGGAATAACTACTGGGATACCTCAGAAAACCGTATGTCTAGGGGTACCCTGTTGACATGTGCATGCTCATAAGTTGCTTTTTCATTTCAGTCCAAATAAGAGCTACTCGAGGAATGATGCTGAATTCACAATGCATTACAAGTTGAGGATTCCATAGCTGGAATGTTTGAGCCAGAAGTGTTTTATATTTTGGATTTTTTTTATTTTCGAATATTTGCATATACATAATGAGAGATATGACCCAATTCAAAGCACATAATTCAGTTATGTTTCATAGCCACATTATACTCATTGCCTGAAATATTTTGTACGCAGTAATATTTGCAGTAATTTTGTGCATGAAAACGTTTGTGTACATTGTGAATTATCAGAAAGCAAAGTTGTCATTATCTAAGCCACCCTTGTGGACAATTTTGGAATATTTTGGAATTCCAGATAAGAGACTCTCAACCTGTACTGTCTCAAGAAATGCAGCAATATGCCTAATATTGTCCATTCCAAGTGAGATATCTCCAAATGGCTATTGATAGAGTTTGGATTTTCAGCGAGTATCTTGCCACCAGTATAGTACAATTTACCTTCCTTGTAAAATGCACAATTTTTATTTATTTTTCTCATTGATGTCTTCACTTTTTATAAACATTGCAATCAAGTTTTAAAATACTTTTAATGTAAGCTGCTTTGAGTCTCCTTTGGGAGAGATAAAGTGGGTTATAAATAAACATAATGATAAGATGATGATGACGACGATGATGATGATGATGATGATGATGATGATGATGATGGCAATAATACTGTGCAGCACCAGTAATGCTTTAACAATATTTGATGTTTCTTGGGGTTTAGTAAATACCTAAAAAGAGAACAAGATCTTAAAGTTGATGTGTTGTTTCCATGCTTAAGTGAAAGTCTATTGCTTATCTTGTGTATTCCTTTCCTGTACACAGAGCACAGTGTTTGTACTAAACTCCTATTTTGGGCCAGGCTGATAGCAAGCAGTCACACAACATGGAATTAATACCCTTGTTTAATTGCTAGGAAGAAACGCGCTGGTCCTGGTCAGTAACCTTAAAGTGTTGTTTCTTCGCACAAGCCGAGTCTTGTCTCAGGGATTTCAACACCTCCCACCCAAAACTCCAATCTCACCTCGGCTTCCAAGCCATATGCTTCTTTATCTCTGCTAGCCCGTGGTACTGACACAGAGCAGAAACAAATGCCAAAAGAACAATGATAGTGACATTTACACAAGGATTGGCCCTTCCAAAGGGCAACACATGCTGGTTGTCTTTCTGCCAATCTCTTATTAATGGCTGCATTTAGTCCCTTGTTAGCCCTTCTCAGCGAGTGTATGCTCATTGCTTTGACTTGGAACTCTCTCTCCATATCATAGCAGCCATTTCAATTCAATGCAAGATACAGTCTAAACATCCCAGTTGCTGTTTCTGCTGGTTCTATAACACTATGTAACACATTTTTGTTCCTGGGTTATAAATGTCATTTCCTTATTGGTTCTATCATAAAAACATGGAAAAAGTTTATTAAACTGCAAAAACATTCCTGCAACACATGTTGCTATTGTTTTTAATGAATATCTCATAGAGTCTCAACCAATTCAACATTGTTTGTGGTAGCCACAAAAACAAAGTTTCTAGAGTGTAACAACTACTTTTAAAATAAGTACTGCACGATCAAACAAGAAATAACACTTTCAAACCACTAACAGAAAATTTTTCAAATATGTTGTTGAAGGCTTTCATGACTGGATGGCCATGTTCCAGAAGTATTCTCTCCAGATGTTTCACCCACATCTGTGGCAAGCATCCTCAGAGGTTGAGAAATTTGTGAACAAATAACAATTTGTTGTCAAAGGCTTTCATGGCCAGGATCACAGGGTTGTTGTATGTCTTTCGGACTGTGTGGCCATGTTCCAGAAGTATTCTCTTCTGATGTTATATATATTTACCTTCCTTGCCTAGTCTCTCCATGCCTCACAACCTCTGAGGATGCCTGCCATAGATGTGGGCGAAACGTCAGGAGATAATACTTCTGGAACATGGCCACACAGCCTGAAAGACATACAACAACCAAATAACAATTTTTCAAATCTTATTACATAATATGGTCAGCCCTTGGGATGAATAAAGAATAGAACATGGAGTTGCCCTCAGCCATCCCCCCCAAAACCTTGGGAGATTTTCCTCGGAACAGCATAGGTAGAATATGTGAAACAATGCTGCCCATTGTTATGTGTGAGAGTTAATAGCCATTTGTGAAGGGCTAAGAAAAATGATTTTGTGTTGTGAAATTCTGCACAAAACCAGTAAACAGAGGAAATACTGCAAGAGGGAAATGTGTGCCTGCAGAAAGAGATATATGTATGCAATTTTTCCAAGCTCTCTTTTGCACTGCTCACAGGAGTGAGATCTGTGCAATAATAGACCCTTGTACATACCGTTGCATGGACATGGATTGCAGAGTGTTGTTGCACTATGAGCAATGCAAAGCCTTCTTACATCTGCTTGTGAAAAAGGGGAAATGGCAAAATTACTACAATTAAGTTAGAGTCATCAGGGAATGTCCACTGAGGATGTTAGATCACCTTCTTCAACTACAGAAAACTTTAGACCAGGAATGAGGAAATGTGCCTCACAAGTCATTTTTGTGCCACAAAAACCCCTCATTTGCCCCAATTGAACATGATTGTTGAGAGATTTTGCCACATCCTGATCTCTCTTGTGCCAGAAATAGTCCTTTAATTGCTTGGCAAGAAAACTGCAAGACAAATTCACAGGGGAAGATACCTGTCAATATATGAAAAATATATGAAAATTTCATAGGATTTTCTTAGACAAGGCATTCTCAAAAGTGGTTTTGTCAGTAACTCCCTTTGAAATATCACCTATGACACTCACTAATAGTCTCCCATCCGAGTACTTTCCAGAGATGATCCTGCTTACCTTACAAGATCAGATGGAATGTGATGCCTATTTAGGCAAATTCTGATTACTTCCTGTTTTTTTCCATGTCAGGAGCAACTTGAGAAACTGCAAGTCGCTTCTGGTGTGAGAGAATTGGCCATCTGCAAGGACATTGCCGAGGGGACGCCCGGATGTTTTGATGTTTTTACCATCCTTATGAGAGGCTTCTCTCATGTCTAAATAAAGGTGGGGACATGAGAGAAGCCTCTCATAAAGATGGTAAAAACATCAAAACATTAAATAACTTCCTGGTTAAATAAAGGCTTCTCTTGGGGCTTAAACAGCCCATCAGATCCTCAGAAGTGGCAAATATTACCCCTCACACATCCTTATTTATTTACTTATTTATTTGATTTATATACCGCTTTTCTCCCCCACGGGAACCCCTTGCATGTGTGAAGGGTAAAGAAAGAAAATAATCATTCAAACAGGAGGTTGTATTAAGTTAGTCCAGTTTTAGATGATTCCTTATTTCAGACATGACACTTGGACCTTTATTCTGCCTATGTTTTCCTGGCCATCTTTCTTATTTCAGCCCTTTTTTGGTTTTTCACACATTATTCAGGATGTTGCCAAATGTAGGAAAACATAGTTGCATAAATATAGGCTACATAAGTTCTGTTTGTAAGAGTATTGTGGAAGGGCATATCCACAGGCCTCCCATGTTGATCAGGAATGTCACAAGACTAGCTGCCAGACCCACAGGTACAGCCAGAGAGAGAGCTTGAGACAGAGAGCATACTTGGAGAAAGAATGCCCTAGTTGCCTTGGGTGTGGACTGGCCCAGGGCTTACCCTTTGCACCACGGGGTGATAAAAATAACCCTAGTTTTGTAATTGGGACTAGTGGAAGCAGGCTGGAGAAACCAGAAACACAGATGAACCACAGAGTAATCAAGGAAGTTGGTACGGTAAGTTGAGCAGCAGAAAACAAGCTATGTCGGGAACAGATAATAGCACCAAGACTTGCAGAAGTTAGGAAAGGGAGAAAGTATCTGCTTGCCAGGTTTCATATTTACTTGTATATCTAGACCAATTGATCCCAAACCTTGATCCTCCCGGTGTTTTGGACTTCTGATCCAAGAAGCCCCAGCCAGCTTGCCCAATGTTCAGGAATCCTGGGAGATGATGTCCAAAACACCTGGAGGACCACAGTTTGGGTTCCTCCAAGTGTTTTGGACTTCAGATCCAAGAAGCCCCAGCCAGCTTGCCCATTGTTCAGGAAGCCTGGGAGATGAAGTCCAAAATACCTAGAGGACCACAGTTTGGGAATCACTGAGCCAGCCTCAGGAGTGACCTCGGCACAGTTCAAACTAGAAAGAGAGTAAAACTATTCCTAAAGTAAACATTGAAACGTGCTTATGTCATCCCTTTTTAAGTTAAAATTATTCTCTGGAAAAGTGAAGAGAAAACCCCATTTTTTCTTTGATCTCTGTTATTACCAGATATTGGAAGGCCGTGACCTGCTTAAAAGGCTTTCAGAGTAACTGTTCTCAATACTCATTTGAAAAGAAAAACAAGTGTTTCAACCAGTTGGCTAAATAATTCAGTAGCAGCTAAGCAAGCAAATTGCTTTAGGTGGAAATAAGACTACTGAACTGGAGCAAAGTGGAACTACAGTTGAGTCTGCTTGCTTTAACAAATAAAGCTTTGGGGAGAATTGCTGCTTCCCTAGACTTTCAAGGGATCAGAATTTGCTTTGTATTTGATTCCCTTTTCCAATACTGATATATGTATTCTCCCCTCCCACCTTCCATACATCTGTATTCTTGCATTAATCACCCTTCGGTCGGTGCTTAATATCTGAACTAATTTGAATAAACTACTTAGAAGCAAGGTAACATATTGTAATGTTTATATAATTGTAGGCATAATTGTTTCTTCAGGCAGATGTTTTCTCTTTGAACACCACTAAACTCAACGATCAGAACATGTTAAGATGCACTTTTATATAAGACTGAAAAGTGTCTTTGTTTGGTTCCCCCAATATTAATATACAAGTGATATATTTAATTGTCACTCAAGCTCTTGTTTATGCTCATTTTTTTCTAAGAAAGCTTTCACTATAAATTTTGTTTTGTTGCTCTTTGCTTTTATTTATTTTTCAATTGAAGGTTTTCATAACCAAGAAGTAAATTCATTTTATGAGTGCGGTGTATTTGGAGTTGTAACTTTATCTCACATACATTTAGCAAAAGATAGCATTAATTTAAAGTGATAACCACACTGGGGGCGGGATTGACAACACTTTACTGGTCTTAAAAATAGCCACAAGAAATGTCAGTTGTCAGAGGCTGTGGTGACTTGGGAATTGAGTAGTATAGAAGCAAAGGTGACAAATATTTCTCGTAATGACTAAGATTCCGTTCCATGGGATTAAATAAGGAGCCATGCAAAGATTCTTTTAACACAAAATGACAGTAAGTCAGACCTAGCAGAAACTGAGCAAAGCATTCACTCTTGAAACTATTACCTTTACTTCAGAAAGAGTTTTAAAGAAAATAATTTCTTAAATATTGTAAAAAAATAAATAAATAGGGCAACTAGAACATGTCCTTACCAAACTATTACACATCTATGATCCAATAAGGATGTTTTGCAGATTACTTCATCTACCAATCCTATATGTACTAAATGGTTCAAATATTGATCTCAAAGCACAGTTCTAAATATTTTAGTCTAAAGTATGCTCTAACTGTATTAGCCCCCCCCCACACACACACACATTTTCATGGGTTATTGTCAGAATCACATGGGGAGCCACAGACAGAAGGCTTTTGCCTCAAAATGTCATTCCACTTGAGGAGAGATAAATTGGAAGGACAGAAATGCAGTACTGTACTAGTCTTCTCATGTGTTTATGTAAGGCAGTTTAGGATTCCTTCTCTAGATCCCATATTATGTAGAAGTGTGTGCTATACCCATTAGCCTATATGGTATATTAATGTAGGCTAGAATCCCAAAAACATTAAGGAAACACTAATAATGGCAACAGATAGTTTATATAACTTTAAAGTAAATGATGAAGACATTGAACTTATTGATCTTCTATAATTTGGCTCTGTTATTGATCAAAAGAGACTGTGATCAAGAAATTGGAAAAAGACAAAGGATGCATCTACGCTGTTGAAATTATGCAGTTTGGCACCACTTTAACTGCAATAACTCAATGCTGTGGGATCTAGCATTCTTTGCCAAAGAGTGCTGTGCTTCACCAACTATAAATCCTGAGACTCCATATCATTGAGCCATACCATTAAGATGGTAAACCACATAAATTCTATAGTATAGATGCATTCTAGGACTTGGAAGGGCAGCTATGAAGTCACTAGACAAGATCCTCAAGTCTAAATATATAATTGAATACCAAAATCATGATTGTTCGTGGCATCATATTTCTGATTTTTATGTATGGTTCTGAAATTTGGACATAGAATAAAGCTGTTTCAGAATCAACTCATTTGAAATGTGAGTCATCCTGGAAGAGCCTTATGCTCAACCAGTAGGAGGGCTAACTCTTTACTATCTGCTTCAGAGAATATGGTATCTTATATTTAATAGTTTCAAAATGTTGAGATGTACTTGCAGATAAACATACGGTACATCATGGCCTTTGCATTTCTGTAAATTTTAAACCCCTCACATGGGTTTGCGCCAAATTTCAGTGTATTGCAACATATGAAATATACTGCACTGGAAACATCTGTGGTTACAGGCAGTGATCAAAGCGGTTGTAACCTTCCTGGTCCTCAAATTCATTTTTAAAAAAGATGCTGCTATAACTTCTATAGCAGTAATTACTATGAAATACTGCTCTGTTGCTAAAAATCAACTGATGTTTGTTAACATTAACTGTATTATTTAACACTTGTTTTGGCGGTGGTAAGGGAGGTCCTGTTAATGCATCTTGCTGTGAAGATTACACATTTACCAGGATGACAAGATGTAAATGAGACAAAGCTAATGTACTTGTAATGTCTGTGCAGAATAATTACACTACATACTGCATTTCTTTCTCCTGCTGTGACAGTGCTGCATTCATGGAAATTCCCTCTACGAGTTGAGGCGCTATTTCTCTGTCATCATTTATTCAAACCTCCCACTCAGTGGTAATATTTTGTACGCAGAAAGCTCTAGGATCAATCCCTGGCCATCCTAGAGTCACTTACCAGTAGAATTTGGCAGCAGAGAAAATCTTGAAGAAACAACGATGATTCTTTTTGTTTATAACTCAGATCTGTCTGTTGGAATGTATGAAGAAAGCCAAGTGTCTATAAACAGTAAGACCCCATAACCAGCCAAACTGGTTATGTGAAACAGCAATTGCCATTAAATTACCTCGCTTCTAGTCCCAGCATACTTTAAATTACTCTGGAGAACTTAGATATTTCTAAAAGGAAATCCTGACAAGGATTTCCTGGGTCCTACAGAACTGCTCTATGGTAATATGTGTCTGGGTTTATGGTATTACTGCACGTCTTAAATGCAGTGTTAATTGTTTTTAGACCAGATGATCTTCTTTGTTCTTGTTAATTGTTTTTAGACCAGATGATCCAGCCAAACTGGGAGTAGCGGCATACAAGTCTAATAAATAAATAAAAATAAATACATTTATGAAAAATACTTAGATGTCACTAGGAATACCCTGGGGGAACATGTTGGGAGCAGGAATAGCTACTGTAGTAATCTTCTTCCTTTAATTTATTATATGTATGTATATGTATGCTTATCCACAATTCCCTGCCTCATGCACAGAGGAAGAATTGTTTAAAGCTATAGACAATGTGGTCGCTGTTGCCCATTTTTGGTCAAAAATTATTTAACTGCTTGTGTTCCCTCTATTTTTATCAGTTTTATACTTATTTGTGCAGTGCTTTTGACATGAAATAAATACATAAATTTATTATTAACAATGACAATAAAATGCAATGTGCACATTTTGAAAGGAGGAGCATAAAATAACAAACATCATACTATTCGGATACAAGGTTCAAATTTGCAGCTCTTTTTTGTGATTTTCCAGAAATTAACAAAAGTGTCCGTAGAATTTTAGACGGTTACATGTCATTCTAGTCTGCAAGAAGACTGAAGGAACTAAAATTACCTGAATAATACAGGATACCACATTCCAAAGGGGAGATGTCTTAGAGAAGGCAACAACTGTCAGGACTAAATTCAAGTTTTCTTTTTTTTAAGGCAATATGATTTCATCCTGCAGTAAAATTGATTTAATAAATAACGTACCTTAATTCTTGTATTTTCTTTTCTGTTCCATTAACACAGACCAGAGACGATTTCCTGGGTCAAGTAGACGTGCCGCTTAACCACCTTCCGGTAAGATATTTTTGCACAACATCCCTCTTGAATTCATGAAAAATGGTTTCAATTATACAGCCTGATATGTTTATTGTACTCGATACAGACGCCTGAATTTCCTAGACTTTGTGCTAAAGGCTTCTTTTATTCTTTATCTCTGTGTTCATATATTATTTTGTATTATTTAATTACTTATTTAAAATATTTCTCTGCCTCTTTCCTCTAATTGGATTTCAGTTGTAATTGGCGTACATAATTTGTTTAAACATTGTACTACAATACAGTGGGATAGCACACAGAATTATTCATAGCAAAGGGGTCATTGTAATGACTGAATTTCTCTTCATTTGGATTTGTTGTCAAAGTGATATCAAAACCTACCACTTTGACTTCTTTTTTCTATTACAGTCGGAGCTAGAAAAGGTCACAAAGAACCTTTTGAAATAAGAGAATGCACAAAAAAGTATAGACTTGCTACAAAAGAGGCAAAATTTAAGTTCCTGAGTATATTAAAGCTATCAACTATTAGAAGAATTGGGGAATGCAAACTCTTGCAGCACAATATTTATAGGCATTTTCTTTCTACTCATTGCTTTTCTCCTTCTTTGTATTTCCCAGTATTCCCATGGTAGCTGGACAGTGAGGTGCTACTGTACTCTTGCTTGATTTCTCTTACCCAGATATTTAAATTTTCTAATGACATAAAACCAATAGCGTAGTGTTTCCTTTCTCTAGGTAGGCAACTTTTACTGGATGAGAGAGGATGCTGTCATTCATTTTCCAGCTTTGTTCTCATTATCTAGACAGCAATTACCATTTAAGGGTTGTTGTTTTTTAAGGACGTAGGGGCAGATTTTGTGGGAGAGGAATTCCAAGAAATGCCTTAGCCTGAATTCTATGGGTTGCCCCACCTAAAGTAGACACATTGAGTCAATTGTCAATAGATGAATTCATGTAAAACCCACTGTGGTGATGTTGTTAACTGCCATCAAGTTTACTTCAACTTAGAGTAGCCCCATGAACCTCCAAGTCACCCTATCATTGTCTTCCCTGCTCAGGTCTTGAAATACAGGGTTGTGACTTCCTTGATTGACTCTTTCCATACAGTCCCATTGCTCTGGAAATCCACTGAGGCCCCTTCTATACTGCCATATAAAATCCAGATTATCTGCTTTGAACTGGATTATATGGCAATGCAGACTCATATGATCCAGTTCATTGGGCATTTAAAGTCATATCTTTATCAGGTGCCACTTATATTGTGCCTGAGAAAGCCAAAAGCTCTGGCCTGTGCTGCTATATTTTACAGTTTTACTGGAAAGTTCATGTTCCATTATTCTAAAATAAATGAACTTAATACTTTTAAATTATAGACAGTAGCAGAAGTTTGACATTTTCCTTGAGAAACTACAGAAACTTTTTGCATGTGCAAGAGCTTCACCGATCTCCTTACCATGAAGAATAATGAAATGTAAAAATAAATTGACAAGAAAACATTGAATTCCATATACAAAAGAGAATACTTTTAGGGCTTGTCTTCCCACTGTCAGAAACTGACACTGCTTTTCTGCTCTTTATCATTTTTATAATTCACTTGTTCTGTGGAACGTTTTCCTTTTTGCACTAAGACGTGCGCTTGCATAAAACTGCTCAGCACTGCAAAGCATATCATGTTCCAACCTGACAAATACAGGATTTCACATAGAGCTGCCTTTTTAAAGAAAACTAGCAATGTATTTAGCTTTGCGGGAGACTTGTGAGAAGGAATGCTTTGAGAAAATATCTTTGGGGAAGGAGAGAGAAAGGTAGAATGGCTACCCGGCTCTTGTTGCAAAGGATAGGAAGAAGCAACCTTTGCAGATTTGATAAAATAAGTAATCCAATAAGTAATACAGAAGGCAACAGAGATCCTTCTTATTTCAGAAGTACCCGTTCACAGGCAGAAAATGGCTACTAACATACCAGGCTTGTATGTTCATATTGTTTATTCTAATCCTGGTGTACATGTGATTGCATTTCAGACTAAGAGATAACTCTGGGAAGTAATGGAGAGTATAGGGAAGTAATCATATTCTCTGTTAAAGTGGTTACGAACTTGGATCCCCAGACAGTTTTAGTCTGTAACTCCCATCAGTTCAAGAATAGTGTAGTCAGTAATCAACAGTTATGGGAATTGTAGTCCCCCTGCTTCTGAGCATCCAAGATTGGGAACCAATCATATAAACTGGGGTAGTTTCACATAGACTTGGATTGTTGTTTATTTGCAACAGGTTAGTGATGCTTATTTCCCATTATACTTTTCACTTTTTTTTGAGATGTACATTTGTGTGTTCATTTGCTGTGTTTAAAGAAAACTGGAAGAATATAATTTCTTTCAATCAATGTGAAAATAATGGAAACTTTTTCCAATCGTCAAAACTGAAACACTTTCGCCAGAATGGATGAGTCAGTAAAACAAAGTCCATAGCATTTAAATGTAAAGTTTTTTTTGAACACATTGTCAGTCATTTGGATAGCATCTAATGGTAGCTGCTTCACTGATGAAATATGCCCCCATGGGACAGAGCTAGTTTTCAGCAATTTTCATTGTTCTCATCATCTACTGGCAGAGGAATATGCACAGTTAGATATAACTTTTTCCAAATACTTTTGAGTTATGCCCTTTCTTTATAGTATGCAGAAGGATTTTGTAGTATCTTTGAGACTAACTGAAAGAAAGGCATTGTAGTATATTACTTCGTAGACTTGATCTACTTTCTCAGGTGCTTGGAGACTAAGGAAGCAGACTAAGTCTACAAAAGTATATTATAATGTTTTTGTCAGTCTGAAAAGTATTACAAGACAGACCCTTTTGCATAATGATATTGCAGACAAACATGGGTATGTCTTTGAATTATTTCCTTATAATGTTCAGATTTTAAGTGACAAAGGCCTTAAAAACTGGTTTGTTTTATGCTTTCCGGGCTTTATGGCCATGTTCCAGAAGTATTCTCTCCTGACGTTTCGCCCACATCTATGGCAGGCATAGATGTGGGCAAAACATCAGGAGAGAATACTTCTGGAACATGGCCATACAGCCCGGAAAACATACAACAACCCCGTGATCCCGGCCATGAAAGCCTTCGACAACACATCGCCCTAAAAACCTTTAATGTATACTTTTCAGTATGCCTGAAGTGTTGTACGGACATTTATATGCTTTCCCTGATTACTACTGTTAGGTTGTTGACTAGCTTGAGTGGTATTGTGTCTGTTTTTAGATTACTAATTATCACCAGTAAACAATGGATTCCTGAACACTGGTCATTTTCGCTTTCCAGCAAAAAGTGTCTAGATAAATGTTTATCCACTACACTGAGGTTAGTGTTCTAAGTACCACAAGACTCATGAAAAAGCATGGTCAAATACAGCAAGTGAAATATGTTTATGTATGCACACCCATTAGTATAGCCAGGAATTTGGTTTTGTTTTCTTTTTGCATATTGTATCCCTATATAACTAAATATTCCCTGAATTAGAAACAAAGGCAGATAAAATGCTCTTTCTGTCACATTAATCGTAGCCACTGAAAAAGTTGCCAAAACAAAATTGTCACATTCACTGCAAAAAAAAAAATGCATTCATGTAAAGAATCTGGAAAGTCTTCAGTGAAAGACATTTCATAAATGCAGGGAATCTCTGGAGAACGGCTTTCCCTAAACCAGTACCCTAACTTCATATTTGTTTATTTATGTTGGGCTATGACTTTCATCCAGGTCGAGGAATGCTGATCCAGAATATGCCTCTTCGAAGTCTTTACTTTTTAACTATGCACCATGGATATTTTGTTTGTTTGTTTGTTTGTTTGTTTGTTTGTTTGTTTGTTTAAAGGACAGACTTGAATTATCCTGTGGCTAAGAATAAGAGTTTAATCTGCAGCCTCAAAGTCAATAGTTTTGTCCTTTTGCTCATTTCTCACCTCCATTGCAGTGGTCTGAAATGTATAGTAATGAGCCCTGTTTTCATGGATCCAATATATGTAGGTTCATTTATAAGTTCTAGGTCCTTGGTTGTGACTCTGTTGTATTCTTGGGCCAGAAATCCTTCATTTCAATAGAGTTTGTTATTACCCATGGTTTCACATATCCAAAGTGAATGTATCTAGGAATGTATCCCCAGGAGATAAAAGCGAATTGTACTATACCAGGCATGGGCAAGGTTTGTCCCTCCAGGTATTTGGACTTCAACTCCTACAATTCCTAACACTTATTGGTTGTTAGGAATTGTGGGAGTTGAGGTCCAAAACCCCTGGAGGGCTGAAGTTTGCCCATGCCTGTACTACACTAAGGAGATCTTATACTGGCAAGATGCGGTGATGGAGAAAATGTGATGTTACCCACTTCTGATGGCCTCCAACTATGTAAAGGTATAAACATCTTAAGAGATCTTTCACATAATTTGGGAAAGTTACTTTTTTGAGCCACAACCCCCAGAATCCCCCAGCCAATTTGGCCTATGATTCTGTGAGCTGTAATGGAGAAAAGGAACTTTTCCACCCTCTGCCCTAGAGTTGCCTGTGCCTGCCTGCTCCCATGAACTGAAGGTCGCTCAGGATTAGTAAGTAACAGAAGAGACGGAGGCTTTTCTCTACTTGCCAGGCACCTGTTCTGCCAGAAGGGGAATTTTGTCAGCTGCCTTTTTTTCTTGATGTGCTTGGATTTACCTTCGGTTTCATGCCCCTAAGAATCTGGAAATCCATGGTGGTCCACTGAGGAAAGAAGTCTCTAATTCCCAGAAGTTTGTATAGACATATTATGTCTTTGTTCAAGAGCAAGTGTTTTCTCTGTTAAATTCCAGTTTAAGCTTTTGTAGACATATGCTCTCCATCTGCCTTGATTTGGCAAAGACAGTCCTGGTTAATTCTCTGTTGTCCTCTTTTTCTTGTCATTTTAAAAATCTCAAGTTTTCCTTCTTCCTCACTCTTTGTTCTCCACTCACTTTATTTAATGCAAAGTGGTTCGAAATGCAAAAGTAATACACAGTCAACTAAGGGGTGGGGAGAAGAGAAGAGGGGCGGAAATTTGCTTTTCTCAGTAGGCTCAAGCAAAATCAAACTGCTGCAGCCTCTCTTATCTTTTATTTTCTTCCTTATTCATAATTTTTGCCATCTTGATCACATCCTGTGTTGTTTGGCTACTGATGCCCCAGTTTTAATCTGTGTTGTGGGGCATACCATCATACTAAATCTGTTTGCTTGTGTAAATTTACAGAAATGGTCTCCAATGGTGGAGATCTTTTGGTGATTTAGTGTTTTCCTAAAAGAGGAAAACACTTTACGCAGGCCTCTTTACACACAGAATATATGAATTCACATGTTTGGATAACATTTTCCCTCATTAACCAAACAGTCTTTTACAGTATTTTACTTGTACTTTTATGATATTATTATCCTCCTTTGGAATTTAGTGCTGTTTCAATACACAGATCTCTTGATATCTATTGGACATCTAGAATGTCAAATTCGGCAAGGATCCAGGACTCTTTCAGAGTTTTCCACTTGGAAGTTTCCCCATTTCCTTTCTGGGAATTAAGAATTCCAGATTGTGTTTTACCATTTTCCATTGCCTGTCCTGGGGTCCTGAATGTGCCAAGTTCATATTTGCCTGGAAGTTTAATATGCCTTTGCTGCAGCTGTTCTAGTCGATTTGCTTAAGTAACACAGGTTTTAAAGAAATGTCTGAGCAGTTTCATTCTTGGGTTAAGTGTCCCCATTAAGAATGCACAGCGTAGTTGGAACCCTTCCAATTTCTTCAATCAGCATATTTTATTAGTATAATTAATCATTTCTGTTAAAGGTACAAAGTGTGTGACAATTCTTATCTCATTTATTCATGTAGCAATGCTGGGAAAGAGATTGTGCTGGGGGTGTAAAGGTCTGGCTCGCTTTACAGAAAATCTCAGGGGCATCTTTCTCTCGTTTGCACTCCCCTCCCTCCCCATTTTTGTTTTATGGTTCTTGATAATCAACCAGATACTAAAAATTCACTATTGTGCAATTTTGCATTTTATATAAAAGCTCGTATTTGCTAGCATTTATTAGTACTCATTCTGTCTGTTATTTAAAAAAGAATTATAGACATTTAAGTATTTCTTTGCTATTCACAAGCCTTATAATGAGCCATTGTCATAACCATTGTGTGTGTGTGTGTGTGTGTGCGCGGCAAATACCTTCAATGTGGAGTAGTTGTTCATAAATGTGATAGTGACAATGCTGTAGATTTGCCTCCATTGTAGATATCATCAGTGTAGCCAGCTGGAGTTACCAAACTTGGTACAAGAGTACATAGTGTTGCAGAAATCAAATCTTGAGGTTACCAGTTTGTGCACTACCATCTTTAGGTCCTCCAAATTTAGGAAGGGGCACAGCTAGTGTATCAGCCAAAGCTGGTAGTATGCAGTCCTGACCGTCACATCTACCTGGGTTTACATTTGGAGAGATGGATCCCAAGCTGCTAACAGTCTTTCAGGAAGAGTGTAACCCCATCCAGAACAACTCCATCCCAAGATTAGTATCCTTGATGGCAAGGACCTCTGCTTTGTCTGGATTCAGTTTCAGTTTGTTTTTCCTCATCCAGCCTATTACTTCCTCCAGGCATTCATTCAGAGGAGGCACACTATTCTTAAATGGGGCTGTTTTGGAAGGCATGCAGAAATATATTTTTTGTCATCTGCATACTGTTAGCTCCCACTCCATGTGTCCAGATGATCTCTCCCAGTGATTTCATGTAAATATTAAAAAGCATTGGTGATAGAATGGCACCATGTGGGATGCCACATAAAGCTTCTTTTTTTGAGGAGCAGCAATCCCCAAGCACCACCATCTGGAACCTGCCTGAGTGGTACGGCCAGAACCACTTCAGCACAGTGCTTTCAATTCCCAGCCCCTGCAGCAGTTCCAGAAGGATACTATGGTCAATGGAATCAAAACTCTCTGAGAGGTCTAGAAGCACCAACAAGGACTCACACCCCTTTCATTGGATCTATTGCAATACTTGGGGAGGGGAGAATTATTTAATATTTAATGTTTGTTTTACTCTCATAACCAGCTGGTGTAACAGTCCCAGAGCAACCAGTACTTAACACCCTACCAATCAATGGATGTGGTTCCTAATTAGTCAGACAAATCATCAGAACCCCATTCATACTAGGTTGCTGCCTTGTACCTTGGTGGCTCCATGTAGTTCTACCAGTCCCTCAGCTGGAACTCACACTGCCAACTGCACATCAGTCTGACAATAGTTGGCATCCACTCAAATGAACTGACAGAGATTTTCATACACATAACACTACACAACACAATTTATAGTCTTTCCAATCCCATAAATAACATCAGTAGAATGAATACTAATTGAGATTCAGTAGTGTCAATCTGCAGCTTTTAAGGCAAGAGCTGCTGTCCACAGAAAGCTTCCGTAAATCAAGCTGTTGATTGATCCAGCAACTTGGTATTCTATATATTGCCAGAAAATGAAACTGGTATCTTTGCTTGCAACACATGCTCTCTGTCACTGATCTACAGCTTCCCAAAGTTAAAATATGGCTTCCCATCCCACAATTGTTCTGCTTGCCATTTCTTCTCCATGTCTTGGGAATGGGGAGATTCCATACTTCATTGTTTAATCTATCTGATATGATTGGATTGGCAATTTTACTTCCAAGTGTGACAGGTTCCAGTACCATATTGTTTCCAATTAGCTATAAATGCTTCTTTCTTTCCTGGAAACTCTCCAGGGCCCTGCAGCTGATTGCTCATAGTCTATGGATCAGCACTTTAAGTAGCAATGGTTTTAGTGAAGCTGTCTATTGTATAATGATACATTACAATAATCCTAACGCATTTGTTTTCCAGACTTGATTATTCGTGGATTTGATTAAGAATATTCTCTCTAGGAATCTCTAGGTCCCCCATTGTGACTCGATGGTTGAAGTCCAAAACAGCTGGAGGGCCAAGGTTTGCTCATGCCTGACTTAGATATTTCTTGAGAGAACACTTCTGTAGGATTCCAGATCCTCCATTGCGATTCTGTAAGCCTCCAATAGAAATTGACTATACAATCATGCTGGAAGATCCAGAACAGTGTTTTCCAAATTTTCTTTCAGGTGTTTTGGACTTTTGCTTCCAAAATCCTGGTCATTGGCCAAGGCTGCTGAGATTTCTGGGAGTTGAAGTCCACAACACCTGGAGGACTAGCATTTAGAAATCACTGATTTAGATCAGAAATCACTGATCTAGAAACTCTTGAAGAGGTTGTTCTCTCCAGTTTTTTAAAAAAATCTTTATTTTTTTCCACTTTAATGGGGTCCTTTGCATTTAACCACAGCAAATGTGGAGGGTTGACTGTATCTGACTTCACTGCATTATCTCGAAGTCTCATCATAATATGAGATAATGAGAAGAGTTTGACATGTGATAAAGAGTGCTGCCAGATAAAGAGCTTTTTCTGCAGTGAATTAAAACGTCGTTTTCAGTTGTTCCATTTTGTTATTGTCCATAATGGATCTTCAATTTTTTTTCATGTCAGGAGCGACTTGAGAAACTGCAAGTAGTTTCTGGCGTGAGAGAATTGGCCGTCTGCAAGGACGTTGCCCAGGGGATGCCCAGATGTTTAATGTTTTACCATCCTCGTGGGAGGCTTCTCTCATGCCCCCACATGGGAAGCTGGAGCTGACAAAGGGAGCTCACCCACTCTACTCTCGGACAGCAGTCCTGCCAGCACAAGGGTTTAACCCATTGTGCCACTGGGGGCAATGTTGTGCATTAAGAACACAAAAGTGGTTGGAAGTCATGAGAGGATATCATCAGTGGACAATAATATTGCCTGTTCTTCCCATGAATGAGAAAGGGCTATTGGTGTGAGGAAAGCCTCTTCTGGGTTTGTCCCTTGAGTATTGTTTTGGAGTGAGTTTTATTCTAAGTATTTCTATGCACCACTCCTGCATCCTAGATGTTTTTATGCACCAGGCTATGAAAAAATGGGTTGGGTTATTGATGGGGTTAAGGGTGACACCTAGTGGCAGTGCCTGGTTAACTGTATGCTCTGTTTCTCGAGAAAAGCTAATTTCATTAAATACCGTCATCTCTTGTAAAATCATGATGTGTTGAAACGTTTTCTCGCAACTCCTCTGTAGGCATGCAAACTCAAGCCCTAATGATCTTATTTTATTGTTGTATCAATAGACTGAAGATCCAACCATGGAAAGGCCATATACGTTTAAAGATTTCCTTCTCAGGCCAAGAAGGTGAGGTCCTGTTTTTAGATACGTTGATTTGTTCCAAAGGTTTGCTTCTTTTAACAAAGAAATTCTTTCTCACTCAAAAGACTATGATGAATCTTATGAAGTTTTTCTCATGTACCCTGTCCTTTACAGCCACAAGTCTCGAGTAAAGGGATTTCTGAGGCTGAAGATGGCATACATGCCAAAGAATGGTGGCCAAGAAGACGACAATGATCAGAGAGAAGACTCTGAGGTATCTAGAACAGTGTGTTGTGCCATGTCCAAGAAAAGCTCGAGTTCCTGAATGTCCTTAAGGGTCTTAATACGGTCCTCGAGTTGTTGGATCCTCTGCTCCATCAGAATAATCTGTTTACACTTGGTGCAGATGTAGTTGAATAGTGTGCAAAGAAGCTAAACATGCCAAAACTTGTGCATGCGATGGCACGTTTTTGCTTTCGGAATACTACTAAAATGTACAAATAAATTGATCATCTACAAAACTTTCAAACTATGGCGTGAACAGAAAGGGGATTTAAAAAACAGAAGGTCAAGTTTGAATGGTCCTTTCACCCAACATCACATGTTTTGCTATGACAACAAGCATGGAATTTTTGGGAGAGATCCCAAATCATGTTTCACAAATCAAATACAATCCAAAAACCTTGCCAGGGCAGGAAGTGGTGAAGCAATAGAGCAAGACTGCGGCTTTATTGTAGGTTTAACATTCACTTCCAGCAAAGTGTATCCCATTTTGTAACCCACTGAAAGTATTGCATGAATCATTGATGAGAGCTGGAACAAGTTTCTGTTGGAATGGTATCTTTTTGTTATCACATGATAATGAATGAATCAGATATGAGCAATTTCAGTTTTTATTTCTGGGAATAGCTTCTAGAACAAAGGGTTGCTTCATTGAAGTCTGGAATAGGAAGCAAAGGCAGAAACCTGCTGCTATTGTTCAGAGTGCTGATTGTTTAGCAATCTCCAAAGGTGCCCCATTGTAGCTTTGTGTTCTATGTGAAATGCTGAAACAGCTCTTTTCTTTCATAAAGATAAATAGCACATTTTTCAAAAGAGGAAATGCATTTCAGTTCTTGCTCCCTACAACTTGAGATCAGGCCTTGATCATCCAAATGTCATTTTTACCTAATAACTGCAATGTCTTCTAGGATAATAGTCTCAGTGGTACTACTGGACCAGAGGTAAAAATAGCACTGTTTAGGCACATAGATAGTGTATCTGCAGCACAGGTATTTTAGTCACAACAACAGAAACTATTTCCAATAACAATACACTTTTTAATTTATTTTTGTTGTGTTTTATCATTTCTATAATGGTAAAATTTATGCTAAATATACCTGGTAAAGGAGCCCCGGTGGCGAAGTGCATTAAAGCACTGAGCTGGAGACCGAAAGGTCCCAGGTTCAAACCCTGGGAGCGGCGGGAGCGGCCGCTGTTAGCTCCAGCTCCTGCCAACCTAGCAGTTTGAAAACATGCCAATGAGAGTAGATTAATAGGTACCGCTCTGGCGAGAAGGTAACGGCGCTCCATGCAGTCATGCCGGCCACATGACCTTGGAGATGTCTATGGACAACGCCGGCTCTTCGGCTTAGAAATGGAGATGAGCACCAACCCCCAGAGTCGGTCACGACTGGACTTAACGTCAGAGGAAACCTTTACCTATACCTGGTAAAATTTATGGTAAAAACTTCCTTCTAATTGAATAATTCTTTGTGTTTGGTTTCCTCCAAAGAATGCTATTGCATTTTTATATCTTTCAAATGTATACATGTGAGCATCCCTTATCCAGAACTTTGAAATATTCCAAAATTGTCCACATGGATGGCTGTGTAGTGACACCTCTGCTTTCTGATGGTTCAATGGTTCTGATGGTACACAAAGTTATTCAAAATATTATCTAAAGTTATCTTCGGGCTATGCACATAAAGTGTTTATGTAATATCAACACATTTCCTGTTCTGTTTGTGGCCCCATCTCCAATATACCTTATTATGCATGTATATGCAGATACAGATATTCCAAAATATCCAAAACGTTGTTGTTGGATAAGAGATAATCAACCTATAATGTCACTTTTGGGGGGGGGGGAATATTTATTTTGATCATGGTGGGATACAGATTCTTTGACAGTATGCTTGGTGGGATTTGTTATACCAAACATTGCTGTTCATAGATGAGACTGTTGAGATCAGCAGAAATGCTAACAAAAGTAAGATGCAATAGTTTGAAAAATGAACTTCAAGAACAGTATTATTTCTCTTCTAGCCATTCTTCATGAGTTGCCTTATTTTAAGTGATCTCTTTGGAAAAACATATTCAACATGTTCTTATCTATTCCTGTGGAGTAGGGCATTGGCCTGTGCTTGGCTTTCTCTGGAATAAGATCTTCGAGAGATCTGTATTTGTGTTGGGAGATCAGCTGCTACAAATAAATGCTTGATGTATACATGCTACATATGGCTCATTGCTGCCACATCATTATCAGAAATATTGACTTTGGGAAGTGCTATTGGTTTTTTCCCATTAAAATAGAAACAGCTAAACAATCGTTTGATTTTCAACTTCATTTTGCATTTTTCCTTTTTCTCCTTCACAGCATGGCTGGGAAGTGGTTGACTCCAATGATTCTCCCGCTCAGCGCCAGGAGGAATTGCCCCCGCCTCCTTTGCCCCCAGGCTGGGAAGAAAAGGTGGACAACCTCGGGCGTACCTACTATGTCAACCATAACAACAGGACAACCCAGTGGCACCGACCAAGTTTAATGTAAGTATGGATCTTCATGCCATCAGCAATTGGGTTTCAGAACTCAGTGGTACATAATGTTATCATGGTTAGTGACTTAAATAGCTTCTTTAAAGACGTAGCAGGAAACATGAAGAATAGAACTTTGAACAACTATTGACCACGATGCCTCAATGTTCAGAGACAATGTACCACCAGAAACAAAGTATTGGAAATCTAGTCCAACCCTCTGTCAAGAAGAAATGAAAAATGTAAACATATTTTGCTTTCACTCTAGGAGTGTGGGATTTCTGTGTGTTTCGTCACATTGGAAAACATTCCCCTGAACTAGATGGATTCCATGGGCTTTCAAAAAACTAGTCTCCTTATTCTTCCTTAAGATTACAGCATTGCTAAATCTGCGGCAATGTGCAAAGATGGACAGGAATGTAGTTCTGTGTTTATTATTGTGCTTGATATATTCAGTTGCTCTGTCCCCTCATTTGTGCCTCTTCCAAGATAGACCACAGTTTCCTGCTGATCTATCATAGAAATAAAATGTTGAAATTATAGAGGGACTTTGGGTTATCTCACTAAGGTAATGCTGTTGCTTCTCATTTGTAATGTATGGTCTTGATTCAGTCTTACATAAGAAACCCATCTTCAAGTTAATATTTGTTGAATGAAAGTTATAGAGGAAATTGTAGCAGTTAATTATTTTTGATATACCATGTTCAGTCACAATTCATCTTGAGAGTTTCATCCACTTTTTTATTCCTATCCCATTTCCAAGAAACTTGTAATGAGGTTTCAAATCCACAACAGCCCCTTGAGAGACTTGAATCTGAGAGAGAAAGAAAAACAGACAGAGGCTGATCTAAACTCAAGGCTGTCCCTTCAGTTTCACAGCTATTTAGGGATTTGAGCATGAGTTCTTGTGTTCAAATTTAATACCATGGCTACAGAGTCAGCAAACTGGTATATGTGCAACTTTATAGGGTAACATTTTCAATAAAACAACATAGACTGAATGAACACTACCTTCATAATAGATGGTTTCGAAAATGTGCTGTGTAGTTTTGTTCCTTCATATTTTCAGATTCACTTTGGAGTCTTGGACTCATGGCTGCTTGCATAGACATACCAGAGCAAGGAAACGTTGGGCCTTTAAAAAGAGCAATTATTTTATAGTAGTTTAATTAAATTATTATATTTCAGTTTAAGTAGCATATCTTACTTAATCTGATTTGTTGTCAGTGCATATAGCTTTTTCTCTGCCTTTTTCGAGGGAAGGATGAAAGTGGTCTCTCATTAACCAAAGTTTCCTATTTTCTCTGATAGAAGAAAAGCATGGTCACTTGCTTTGGAACAAACTAGGGTGATTCTTTCAAAATTGGTTACTTAAAACATATATCTTCTCAATTTGTAATATTTAGTGTGATTTTTACATGGTATTCATTGTTTTTTTACAGAGTAAAAAAATTCAGTGATTTTATCAAATGGATAGGGTGCTGCTTCCATTATTTCCCCACTACAAACAGTAGCATTAGTCACAATTTTAAGCCAGTGAGGTTTATTTCCAAGTAATGATACATTGCCCTGACCTGTTAATGCTGCTGATTTACAGTGGACCAACATTGTGATTTGAAACACAATTTTGAAAGAGGCTTGTCAGAAATCAAAGCCAATGCCATGCAGCGTAAATGTAATAGAAACTGGCTTAAAGCAAAGACCCGTAAATCATGGGTGAGCAATGAGAAGAGAGGTGGCTCCATTACATGCTACACCAGGCACAAATATGCTTTAAAGTGCTGTAAAATAGAATAAATGAGAACCAGAAGTGGTCAGGCATCTACTTTAGTTTTTGGTTTTTGACTTTTTGTGCCACCTCCTGAGCAGTTTTGCTTTTTAAAAAAAGCTTCCATGAGTGGGAAAGCTCTTTTTCCCCCATGAGAGAGTAAGCTTTCGGAGGGCCATAGGACTGTACAGATAGATGAATCCCTAAAATACTGTTTTTAATGTAATTATGTGGCTAATTTATTATGAGTTTTCCTCAGTATAATTTACTGCCAGGCTTTAAAGCTTGCCAAGACTGCTGAATGCACTTTTCTCTCTTGACCAGTCTTCTAAAGGTCTTTGAAGCTGTAGAACATAGAGAGGATTATTACTTGAGGATATGGGCACATTTGCACATGTTTTAAAACTGAGCTTATACAGGGGATTTGTTACATTGCATGGAGGTCTGTCCATTGTATAAAGACGTTGTGGTTAGGGATCCTTCTACTGTAGCTGCCATGGTTTACTTACCCTTTTATTTTTTTAGGTCAGTAGTTCAGGCCCATAAAGCACGAATAATAGCTCTCTGTCTATAAGTGACTGCCTTATTCCACTGTTCTTGTTGAGATATTTAAGAAGTGGAGTGTGCTAGCTTTGGAGCAGATGCTCTGTTGCAAACCCTCTAATTGACATAGGCCAGAGGTGGGAATTGTATGGTCTTCCAGATACTGGACTGCAACTTCCAGCATTCCTCACTGTTGGCTGTGCTGCTAAGGGCAGCTGAAACGTTTGGACCAACATCATCTGGAAAGCCACAGGATTCCTTGCCTTGAAAAAAAAAGTAGTACTCATTCTATCCAACTTAATGGCAGCATTTTTGGAAGTTGTGGGTTATATACATTCACCTCCGGTGGGAATGTTCTCAATAGCTTGGTAGTTCTGGATTATGGTTGATAATTACTGCCAGGAATGTCTATTAACCATATCTTTGAAAACTTACTTTTTTAACATTTTCCCTATGCCAATAGCTATGGTTATTTATTTATTTGATTTACTTTATTTTTATCTTGCCTTCCACTGAATGTAAAGTAGCTCTGATCTTAAAACTTAGCTTCCTCATGACTTTGAACATAGTGAGCTTGCATACTGACCTTTTTGAGTAATTCTGTACAGTCGTGAAATCGTGTATAGCACATAATTGGGCATTTCCCAAGGAGCCTTCTGGAAATCTGGGAGACCATAACGATGAGCAAACTTACTCATTGTGTGTGTGAAGAAAGAAAGCTAGTTTGGGAGGAGGGGGGGCATAATTAGATGACATGGTGCCACGGTTTCTATCTGCCTCCTGCACTGAAGCCTTTTTAAATTTCTGATCACATTCAAGTAAAATAGAGATTTGTTTTTTTCCCCAGCTGCTTAATTTGTGCATCCTAATTTTTTCTGGGAGATTATCCTTAGATTATATTTACTCTGATAGACCCCTGATAGAGATACAAGTTTACCCATGATAAACAAAGTACTGGAACCAATGAAATCAAAGTTTCATGTTGGCCATTACTTTTGACTTCAGTAAAAACACATTAGCATTATTTAGAAATGTATTACCATGTAGTAACAAATTACTCTCCCCAATTATTTTGCTGTTTGATTGTTTGTGCGTTTTTATTAAAAAAAAATACAGAGGAAAACAGAAAACAGTCCCAGGTGTCCCCAAATCACCCCACCCACCACCCAGAAAAACTGGTGTTGTATTAGTTGTTAAATTACTGTGTTTCTTCCATTTTAAGACACACTTTTTTCACCATATAAACATCTATTAAAATGGGATGCATTTTAGGATCACAGGTGGTTTTTTTATCTATATAAATAAAGTTCTTTTTCCTGTTGATGGTACTGAAATTACTGTGCATCAGACTGAAAATAATACAGGTAATTTGGAAAACTTAATATTGCTGTATCCTTGTTTAAATGCCTCCACCCAAAAGAACCCAGTTCAGATAGTGTTATCAACATGTAAGGAGTAACTTCCAGGCCTTGTTTTCATGCTGATTTTATTTTTTAGTTTCATTTCAAATTGTAATGGGGGCAGGATATGAGATCAGTGGCAATTACAGAACAGGGATGGAGAAACGGTGAAATTCTTGATGTTTCTGGACTGTACATTCCCAATCTCTCCTCTTAAATATTCTTGTTTTCCAATGGTTGCTTTTCAACAGTAACTTGGGGAAAGAGCCAGTCCCTCTTCACCCTCTTCTCTCCACTCCATACTACCATACAAAATATTGTTCCTTTGGGACTAATGGCTATTTCTAGCAGTATTGCTACTTGAAGCTAGAGTGAGAAGGTGATGTTTACTATCCACAGCCTGCACTTTAGCCATTACTATTGTCCAATAATGATTAATGATTTTGTAATTGCAGGGAATGTAAGAAATAGATCATTAAACCAATGATATATAGTAAGATCCCTGTATCTGTGGGGAAATACATTTCCAGTGGACCACGGTTACATGAAACTGTGGATACAATTGACCTCATTAAACTGCTTCATTTTCGGTCTCAGCATACCATAGAATTATGTTGGAAGGCCTAGGACCTTATCCTGTGTTGTGGGGGGGGGGGGGCTAGCATCATGAAATTGTGATGTTCAGTCCATTAGCATTATCAATTTATCACGTCTTAAGAATTTGCTTGTTTCTCCATTGCTAATCGTTTTCATCCTTATCCCACGAGCAAGTGGCTTATCTGCTCTCTCCTCCCCCTTTTTCTTAAAAGCAGAAAACATTGAAAATTTGAAAGATTACATTAAAGGAACAGAAATTTAGTGATCTGAGAAAGAAATTACTGTAATGGATCATGCAGCCACATTACGACAGAGTATACCAAGGACTCGCTACTGCTTAGGAGACCGCCCACAGGACAGCCCACTTGTCCATATCATCCTATACTAATCAATGTCGGCGATTCTGACAGCTCCCATCCCACGTGTTTTTTACTGTTTAGAAATGGAATGTCACATATCCCAGGCTCCTGAGATAAGTCTGATTGTCTTTCCCCCCCTCTCCTTTTTTGATACTGTTTTTAACATTATATGATGAATCCTGATGGGTGCAGATAGGAAGTCCCCCTACGTTGCGGGATGTACTCCATCACTTTCCATTCAAGAAATGGATTAAAACTGTTAAAAAGGGAGGGGAGTGTTGTGAGATAAGGTCCTTAGAGAGATGTCCTCCTGGAGAAGCATACCATAGAATCTAGAATACCTAGAAGAGCTAACAATTGCCTGGAGAGACCACTTTTTATGGGACCTAAGGTTATTGTGGGTTTTTGGTGATGTTACTAATAGTTCTCTTTTCCCTACCTCTTTCACAGTTTATTAGCGAATGTATGTAATCTTCTTGTAATTTATGTAATCTTCTTGCCCTAACAGTGGGGGTTTTATTTCCTGTTCACCGTTCAGCATTTTTTATGAGTGCCTTTCTAAAAATACAAAAAGCTTAACTTCAGATGCCATGCATAATTGAAGAGGGTATGAGCTCTACTGACATCAAGCATTAGTTTAACATCCAGTTATATTGTGCTTTTTGCCAAGCAGCTACTTTTTCTGGGCACCATGATATAAATACTGCAGGAGAATTCCCCTTCCCCTGAGGTTGAGTTTATATTCTGAATTCATGCCTCGTATCAGCAAGTAGTTCAGTGCAGTTAAGTTGCGTTACATGGGTCTACACCAGGCATGGGCAAACTTGGGTCCTCCAGGTGTTTTTGACTTCAACTCCCACAATTCCTAACATCTTCTCAAAGATGAAGTGGTGATGTTGGTAAAATTTTCAGAACAAGTTTTAAGTGGTTTGGATATTGCATAGTAATTCATAGTCAAGAGAGGCCGTGAACTAAACTTTTGGAAAACAGTTTCTACTATCCTCTTGCAAGAAAGTAAAAAAAAAGAAAACTCTGTTCAAAAAGGTTATTATTTCTGGTTGTTATCAACACAAGAGCAAAAGAATCTTATCAGTGTAGCAACAGCATTGTGTGAGTTATGCACTGTGCTTTAAATGTTTCAACCTTCTGGCTTTTGCTACTGAACACACTGAAATTCTCCTTTCATGAAACTAATAGCTGAGGCTGACTTTCAGGCTTTATTTGCTTTGGAATACAGTTCCGTCATTGTGTAATTTAACTTGCCAGAGTCCCAGAGAAATAATTCATCACTTGCTGACTTTGTTAATAAATATCAGATGCACAGAAAAGACCTTGCAGGGATGGAAATGGTGATTTTTTAAAAGTTGATTTTAATGTAGTCGTGCTGCGACTAATAATGCTCATTCTCCCTCTCAAAACTCATTACTCTTTTGTCAACCAACCATTTCAGGGATGTGGCATCCGAATCAGACAACAACATCAGACAGATAAATCAAGAAGCGGCCCACCGAAGGTTTCGATCCAGGAGACACATTAGTGAGGATTTGGATCCAGAGCCTTTGGAAAGTGGAGACGTACCTGAAGTAGGTGCAGGAGCTGGATTTTTGCTCTATTGTCATAACAATTAAACCCACATATGGTTTTGCAAGTTGTCTCTTGGAATTACAGGTTCCAAAATAACTGTGTGTTTAAAAGATCCATTGCAAAAGGCTTGATGAAAACATAATCCTGCCATTCCTTTGTCAGCCAGCCTTATTGTTATCTTTCACCAAAAAAAAAAATCATCCCTCTTCCTTGGCTATTATGTGCTAAAAATAGCTTAATAGTCCTCCCTGGCTGTTATTGCTAACGATAATTAGGCAATAGAAAAACCAAGTAAAGGTTGATGTTTATGTTGTGTAGGGGACCAAAAAAGTAACTTTCCCAAGTTCTGCAGTGTACATATTTTATTAAAGGCTGTGTGGTCTTCTTCACACTCCCTTTCAGAGTAAAGCCTATTGCACTTAATAGCACTTAAATTCTGAGCGGCCGTTCCTGGAATTGGATTTGACTTTTAACGAGTGTTTCCCACATTGGCAGTTTACAATTAATGATTGTTTAAAACATCTCTCAAATCTAGTCTTAGTTGTGCCAAACTAATTTGAAATTCAGCTAGTCGCTTCAGAAGGTGGACATGCATTCAAATGTACATCCAGAAAATTAAATGTCTGGCGAACTAGCTTTCACACATGGGACTCGAGCCAATATCAGCCAGAAATCATTGTAAAACGTTGGCCTCCGGGAAGTCATTCCATAGCGTTGGCTCTGCAACTGTAAAATGTCTTGCTCATTATTGATGGGTGACTTTGCTCTATGTAACAAATATTCCTGAAACAAGACACTTGCTGAATAACTCATGTAGAGCCCCTAATTACATTATATACATAATTAAATATGGGAAGAAGAGATCATTACCTTATTTGCATACAGCTCTGCAAATAAAATGAACTTGACAAACACGTTCCGTGTTAGTCTCTTGTAGAAAAAACAACTAACAGGCCTGTGCCACAAGACTCTGGTGTATTCAGAAACATTATTTATGCCTCACTTATGCTAGTAAAGAAAACATGTGCAAACTTGCTGGAAGGACAACATTGTACCTTATGAGCTGTAATAACAATTAAATCAATGTTTTCAGAGGTATGAATGTTCCTTTCTGCACTCCGTATTTTTATGGCTTTTACATTTACATCAGTAGAAAAACAATTATTGTAAGCCTCTGAGGATGCCTGCCATAGGTGTGGGCGAAACGTCAGGAGAGAATACTTCTAGAACATGGCCATACAGCCCGGAAAACATACAACAACCCAATTATTGTAAGACATCACATGTACCTGTGAAATATACACACACATCTAATTCCATGCCAGATATTGTAGAATCTTAACTAATGCTAATGGGATAAATGTGAACGTTTGCACATGATTGTCTCCAACAGCCATTGAGTAGTGCAGTGATATCAATGATGATAAGGTGCAATTCAACTGAATGTCTGGTATTACTCCAGCATCACTGCATATACAAAATTAATACATTGTACATATAAGCAAAATTATCCTAATAATGAACAAATCTTAAGTTATCCATAGCAACCAAAATAATTTTTATGATCTTGTTCTTTGAGATTAAACTAAATATAGCTGGCTATAGCTATATAGGTATATCTATACATCACTTTTTGTCCTACCTTTTGCTTATTGCTTTTGCCCATTCCAAACCAGCCACAGATACCCAAGCTGAATATGTATGCAATCTGGAAGTAAGGGGAAAGTTAGTGATTATGTTGTGCAAAATTAAATCATAAAATTTCCCAAAATGTCCTGTTGCCCATCATCAAACAATCAGACGTTGATTTACACCACAGTTCACTCTGGGAGGCTGAGGGAGTGGGTAAATAATTGCTGAAATCCAGTTACCTACAGCATTCCTGCCATCCACTAAACTAGTGGTCTGAATTTTTAAAAAAATAGAAGATTTGTTTGGCAGGACTTGTTCTTGGCACTTACTTATCGCTGTTTTGTCATCAAAATCCTTTCAGACAGACTTCTGGATAATATAATACAGTATTTTCCTGGTATTGAGGTGAGGCTGACGAGCTTGTAGTTTCTGTGATCTTCATTTTTGCCTTTTTTAAAATGAGAAGATCAGTGTTTGCTTATCTCTGTGCATCTCACCTATTCTCGAAATAAGAGGTTCTGCAAATATGTGAGCAAGGTCCTTCAGTATTCTGGGCTGCAGTTCATTTGGCTCCGAAGACTTATTTAGGCTAACTAGGTGATGTCTAATTAACTGCTTATCAATCTTGATTTGTAATCCAGATACCTTGCCAATGTCTGTGATAATACATCAAAGCACACCGTCCTCTTTTTAGGGGAGGGGGAAACTGCTGCATAATCTGTATTGAGCAGTCCTACCTTTTTGTTCAGTGCTATTGGCATTTGACCATGACTGGTTTACTAGGTAATTAATGTAAAGTCAAAGGGAGAGGATTTTTTTGGATCCTTGGCAAATGAAATAGCTCCTGAAGTTGTCTTGCCTATGAAACATGCTATTCCTTAGAAATGATGTTAATGCTTCAGTGATTCCCAACCTATTGAGTAACTACAGACAGGAGATCTCACTGTTCTGTATGTATTCTTATTTGTAGTTACAGGAGGCACTCACTTGGGGCTCTGCCACACTGCCCCTATATCCCAGAATCTGATCCCAGATTATCTGTTTATCCCAGATTATCTGGCAGTGGAGACTCATATAATCCAGTTTAAAGCATATGATCAGGAATCAGTTCCTGAGATATAGGGCAGTGTAGAAGGATCCATACCTGCTATGCAATATCTTCATTGCTTTTAAAGAACCTAATGCTGGCAAAAATTGTTCTGCAGTTCTATCATTATTTCTGCTATCTGCTATCTTCACTTCCTCCATCCCCAATGTGTTAAGAGCAATAGTGATTATCAAATGCAAACCATACTTTAGGGACTTTTTAATAGCACATATCGCTTTGCTAAATTCCTTTGATAAGCACCCAGCTGAGACTGTGTACACATTCTCTGGAATGGCTGTGCAGAGACTTCATGGCAGGGAAGGTGCTTTTTGCATATTTAACACAAGCACTTTCCTTTTCCTCAGCCTTGGGAAACCATTTCAGAAGAAAATGCAAGCAGTGATTCCTTAAGCCTGTCCTTGCCACCTCCACCTGCTTCGCCCGTCTCTCGGACCACTCCTCAGGAGCTGTCTGATGAATTGAACCGAAGACTTCAGATCACTCCTGATTCCAATGGGGAACAACTTTCTTCTATGATTGTAAGTACACCTTATACAATATTTAAGTTGCTATCTTTCCAGGTATACCAATTTAAATTTCTGGAATTCTTATAAACGTTGATAACCTACATGGCTTCAGTCCAGGCTACCCGAGACACTGTGTCCCCTTATACAAACCTGGAAGACAGTTAAGGTCCAGCAGAAAGACCTTGGTATCGACCAAGGCACTTTCTGTCATGTACCTTAAGAGGACCAGGGAGGACCCATTTTCGGGGGCAGACCCACACTGCCTGAAGAGTTAAGATCGGCCCTTTCTTAAATGGCATTCTGGAAGATGATGAAGACATTCCTTTTTGAGAAAGCATTTAATTAAAGAAGTTGTAGGAAAGCTCTGGGTTTATATCTTGGTTTTAATGTTGATAGGATTTTAACTGTGTTTCCTGCTTCTAATATTTATGATTTTATGGGTTGTTTTAACTTTTGTACTGTATTTTTTTTGTTATGTTGTAGCCACCTTGGGTCTGTGCTCAGAGAAAAGCAGGATATAAATTTCTCAAATAAATAAATAACCCTGTAATACTCAGAGTTTAAGATTACAATTTTTAATTGACAGTTTCCTTGTGGTTGAAGGAGAAAACATACCAAGCAAGTCATACTCTTCTTCGCAGGATAGTTTGATTCACATAAGTATATCTTGAAGGGTGTGATTTTCCTATGTACTGTAGAGTCTGCACAGGGAGGTATCCAAACATTGAGTATATTTGGATGCATCCCCCATTTACTTTAATTAGACTTTCTAGAATTCATCAAGGTGCAAATCCCATTAAATTAGTAAACAAATAGTTCAGATGAAACCCTAGACATGCAAAGTGAGAAGGGCTCCTATAAACTGAATCTGAGTAATATAGTTAACCCTCCATATTTGGTGGAGTTAAGTGCATAGAATCCCTGTGAAAGTGAAATGCAGCAAATAAAGAAACTGCTATTTTTTTTCCCTGAGAGAACACATCTTTAGGAATACCTAGCCCTTACAGCACATCTCTATGGTCATCTTCCACTGGATGCTGAACATAGAATTGTATTGAAGAACCTAGAGTTTCCTAGTGAGATGTTCTTTCTAGCAATATCAAAGTCCTCCAGCATCACTGGAGAAGTCACACTGGAGGACCTAGAGATTCTTAGAGAAAACATTTTCAATCCAGCCCATGAATAATCAAATCCACAAAAGTTAAGACCGCAGATATGGAGGGATGACTGTCCTTATATTTAGGATTGGAATGTATATGCTATTCTATAGGAGACTTCTGAATTACATTTTTCCCACACCTGTGTCTGCAGGTGCAATAAAGGTTTGTGACTAATATTCCCAGGATATCAGTGAGGATCAGGTTACTATTAGGCTATCTTAATGGGGGAAATAAAATGATTCATACACAGAGAATCACAATTTAATGGGACACCTTATCAGCTTGCCTTTTGTTCTTCAGGAGATATGGAAGCTAAATATGGAATGGTAATTTTAGGTATGGCTATTAAATACTCAGCAAATATGCATTTTGTTCCTGGAGATAGATAAAGGCTTAGGTTACCTGAATGTCAGTAGACAATGAAGTCCTGCTGAATGGTCGTTCCTGTGCATGATTCCGTAAAAAGGCAGGTCAAGATGGCCAAGTATTTATATAACCTAGAAAATGCTTTTATTGAACTACACTTGCAAAACTTACAATAATGGAATACTAGAGGATTAATATAATGCCCTCTTCATGTGATCACCATGGCTGTTTGCCAGTTTGCTTGACAATCATTTACAGACTTTTCTGGTCAAGTCAGTTCTTGGTTGAGTGTGATAAGCCAATCCTGTACCTTTCTTTTACTCTTACACCTAGTGTGGTTTGACATGAAACAAGGAATCCTATCAAATTGGTTTAATAATTTTTGACTGACGTACATTGTGTTTGAAATAATTCCATAGTTAATAGAGGGTTATGGAGAGCCTTGTTGTAACAGCTCTGATGACTGTCAGTCCATTTCCATGCATAATCCCTATACCTCTTCATGCTATTTGATGGTCTATATCTCACTTTATAAGCCCATTATTGCACTAAGATTGTCTGGAGAGGACTTTCACTCTGTCCCACCATATTCTCAATCTCATTCAGTGGGAACAAGGGAGAGGGGCTTCATGGTTGCTGTTCCCAGATGTTGGCCCAAGCACTGGTGTTTCCCAGTGAAGGTTTCATCCTTGCTTCCATGGTTTCCAGGTTTTGGCATTTGATCTGTTCTTCACATGGCACGTTCCCTATCCCAACATGTTTCCATTTAATCCTCAGCATCCCACCATCCTGGTCATGACAACCCTACCCTGGCATTCTGGTAGAAATAGCAAACTGTCAGAGTTTGGAAATGGGAGGGAGTAGTACCAAAGCTCTCAGAATCCACCAGTCAACATGATCAGTCAACACTAACTAGGGGGAGTTGTGTGAGTTTTGTTTCAAATATATTACTTTTACACACACTGAACCTGGAAAAATAGAGCTGTTCCTTTTCTTATCTAGAACCAAAAGTGTAGGAGGAAGATGTGATTTCTGATTGTCCTTGATACTTTACAGTACTATGAATGAAAGGCTTCCAGGATCAATTGCCCTGCTCTGGTCCTCTTACTGTGGGGCCATGATGCTTGTTTTGTTTTGAATGTATTTTATCTTGTTTTATTGTGGTTATTTGGGCTTGGCACCATGTTAGCCGCCCCGAGTCCCTACGGGGAGATGGAGGCGGGGTACGAAAATTAAGTTGTTGTTGTTGTTGTTATTGTTGTTACTACTACTTCTACTACTTTGACAGAGTCAGTATGTCTGTAGAGAAGGGTTTTTTTTTCTTACTGTCTTTCAATTTGCTAAGAATGATCAAGGTTTGTCCAGTGAATTACATCATCTCACAATATGTCCAAAGTATGACAGCCTCAGTTTAATTGTCTTACCCCTCTAGATATACCATTAAAGTGTGTGTAGAATCACAAATAAGGACATAAGAAGTTTCTGTGGTCTCAATTTTGTTAAATTTTGTGTATCTAGCAATTACTTAATATTGCTCTGGACTGAATTCCTGCATGAATGGATTTATTTGATATGTAATTGGCTGCAAGTCAAATTTCTGTTCCAAAAAGCAGGAGAAATGCTGATGCTGGGAAGAGAATACAGGCAACATGAAATATTTATTGCTGAAGTATTTGTCTCAACCAGAATGGCTTTTTAAAAAAAGAAAAGAAAGATTTTTTTCCCCATTAGACTTGCATCAATTAACCTTTATTTAAGAGGTTTATAAAACTTAGCAATTATTACTTTGAGAAAATCACTGTCAAATTTTAGTTCTTTTTACTGGCTTGTCAAAGTATAGTAATGATAGCTTTGGGAAAATATTATAAAAGTGTTCAGGTTCATGTAAGGTATGCCCTTCACCACTAACTAAGAAAAGGAAGTTTATTGTGTGGATTTGATTCACTCGATCAGTGAAAGGACATCTTGAAAGATCTCTCCTGAGGTGCCCCTGCTAAAGATGGATAACATTTTCTTGGAATAAAAGAAGATAATTTTCCTTCTCAGTGAGAAGGAAAAATTGTGTCTCATGCATAACACGGAGAGGTTACCCTGGTGTCATAGCCTTTAAAAATTAAACACAAACTATTAATTCTGGCCATATGTGAGCGTCTTACAACATTTATTTTCCCGATTTTTCCACCGGCTGACAGATGGAAAATATTAGCTAGAATTTAGGATTCCTCATTCACCCCCACTGATATTTAAAGCAATAAAGGCTGCAGTAAATCAACAGCATGAAGCTTACAAAGCAGTTTTTCCCAGTTTTGGATTACTAAAAACCACCATCTCCATTTAGCATGGATGGTAATTGAAGTTCTAGGAGTTCTAGTCCATTGACATTTTAGGACTCAATGTTGGGCAATACTGCAGAATCAGCCAGTCTTGCAAAATGATACACAGATCAAAACTGCCACTGAAGAAACACTGCAGAGTCAAAACCAGCACAAAATTTGTTTTCTTTCTCTTAACTTACCAGGATTTTGATAGGAAACAAACCCACACACACAGAGGAAAGCAAACTCATTTACAAGTGCACAAGAGAAGGTACATTAGCCTGAGGGAAAAATTCAAACTCCAGCATCTGTAAGTAGGAATGGGAAAGATTCCTGTCTCATTGCCTGCCTGCCAGTTAGTATAGACAATAGTAAGTTTGTACACGGATTCGGATTGGTTAGTTCCTGCAGCCAGTCTGGCTTGTTCGGATGGCTATAACGGCAAGGGCTCAGCCTCCATGTTTTTTTCAGCTGCAACAGAATAGTTGCTGTAGAAAACCGGCTGCCTTCAGTTACAAGTGGAGTGTGGGAGAGAGGCAGCCGCTAGAAGGAAAAGCACAAGTGGGAAAAAGGCACCATCTGCTAATCAAGAGAAAAGAGAGGGCTTTTTAAAGGAAGCCCAGGGTAGGATAGCTCCAGATCATAGCTTTTCCTTCCCTGGAAAGTGTGAAAGCCGCCTTAAATAAATGGAAAGCTGTTTGCTGCAGGGAGAGAGTAGTGCACACCTGCTGCACCTGTCTCCTCTAGAGTAGAAACAGCTTTAACTACTAGTAAGCAGCATTGAACCCAAGACGAAAGGAGATTAAAGGTGTGTGTGTGGGGGGGGGGGAGGCACCATCTGCAAATCAAGAGAAAAGAGGACTTTTTAAAGGAAGTCCAGGGTAGGATAGCTCCAGGTCATCATTCTTCCTTCCCTGGGAAGTGGAAAAGCCTCCTTAAAATAATTGAAAGCTGCATGCTACAGGGAGAGAGTGGTGTGCACCTGCTGCATCTGTCTCCTCTAGAGTAAAAACAGCTTTAACTAAGCATTAAATCCTCCTCTACAGACAGAAGGGAAAGGATCACAGAAAGAGTGGTATCTTAACTCTGATGCTTTTAATCTAGGTCTTAATTAAGGATATAAGAACAAATGATGCCTAAAATGATGGGAAGGGGAGGCTGGGAAAGCCCTCCCATAATGGGCTGGATAGAAAACTAATCTTTCGGCTTCTCGGATCAAAAATAGATTTCTGTCCTCTTGAATTTGGGAGACGGGATCCCCACCAAAATCCGGGACACTGAAACAGATTGCAGTTTACCCAGATTACACAAGCCTAGACAGTAGTGAGCTAAAAGGACCACCTATCCAGTTTGGCTTAGAGAAACTTATTCTAATTCAGTCTTGTTGGATGGAAAAATATGCAAAGAGGGAAACACAGAAGGATATTAAGGAGAGGTTGAATTTATTTATGGCATGAATACAAAATCCTACTGTAATATTGATGACTCTCTTGTTTATGCTTCAGCCCATTTACTCATTATTTCACCAGCCCAGAAGACACGGTGCTCAAAAGTAAAGCTCTCAAATTCATAAATAATAACAATTCCAGTTTAGTCCACCTCAATTATAGCTCAGTCCAGGGAGCTTGCTTGCATAAGCAAGTAAAGGGGGTTCTCATCCATCTCACCACAGTCAAGAAATAATTTGTGAATTTGGCCTTCTGTGAGGGGTCAGAAAGAGGAAAAATATGATCCACCATCAATTGTTGGTTGCTCAGGAAAATGGAGATTGCTGGATGCAAGCCTAGAAACAATGAACATTTCCATAGACTTTATAGTGTTCAAAAGCACTTCTTGAATATTATGTTCTTTGATGAGCACTGAATATAAATATTGAATAATTATTGCAGCAACCCTGCAGTCCATTCATTTCTCACATTTAGATATCAAGATGGTCAATTATAAGTATTATTTCTGAACATTGTTGTAGCTGAGAGGCAAGCAGTTTGCACAGGCTTTTTCTAGTTCAGTAATTTTCAATGTGTGGGTCCCCAGATGTTTTGGCCTTCAACTCCCAGAAATCCTAACAGCTGGTAAACTGGCTGGGATTTCACCTGGGGACCCACAGGTTGGGAACTACTGTTCTAGTTCTTCACCACTTTCAGTGCTATAATTAAAGATAAAAATTTCCCCATCTATCTTTGATGTTTGAAGCAGGTTTCAGAAACCATCTTCTTCCTACTTGAGAAAAATACTATGCAGATTTCAAGTTTTAGTCATTGAACTGAAGGGAGTGGAAGAAGGGCAAATATAATATGAAAAAGTCATTCAGACTTACTTTGTTTTCAGGAGAAATGCCAAACAAGCTGGAAATTTAATGATCCACTATGTTTTCCTTCCTTCCTTCAGCAAAGAGATCCTTCTGCAAGGTTAAGGTCTTGCAGCGTAACTGATGCAGTTGCTGAGCAGTCCCATTTAACACTGGTAAGTACAGTTTTCTCATTCATGGTCTCAGTCTTTTTTCTGTGTTTTGTATAGTGACTTCAACTTTTGTTGTGTTTAGGCACTGAAATTAGTTCAGTGATGGTCCAACCATCTAATCCAAACTTTCTTGTGTATGATGGATACACAGCATAGTTCCTGGAGTAAGGATGTCCTAGATTCCAACTGAAGAAGATGCATGAAACCACGTGCAATGCTAATGCTGTTGCTTGACCAGATGGGATCTAGAGTTCAAAACTGTTTGGATTTAGAGGGCTGAATTCATAGCTTTGTAAGATCTTAGAATAGAAGTAACTACATGGGCCATATAGCCCATCCAGTCTGTTTAAGTCCTCCAAAGATGGAAAGCCCACCACTGTCCAAGGCAATCTATTCCATTATTCAACCCCTCTTGCAGTAAAAAAAAGTTCTTCCTAATGTTTAGGTGGAATCTTTTTTCTAGAAATTTGAATCAATTGATTACATTTTAATCTTTGAAGCTGCAAAACTAAACTCACCCCCATCTTCTGAGTCTTTGTTTTTAAATCTGGGTGAAAATTTCAATGACTTAAGTCTATATTTTTATTACAAAATACACATTTAGAAGATGCTTTATCCTGAATGGCTTGTCTTTATATGCATTTTGATGCTCTTCTTTGCGCCAAGAACTATGTCTCAAAATTTGGAGAAGAACAAAATCCAAAATTTAATTATGTTCCAATCCAGTATTAGTTTCAGAGGTGCAGGTCAGGCAAGGTTCATTGAACAAAATCCTTGAGCATTTTTGACATGCCCAAATTAACTCTCTGCCTTGGGTTCCTTTCTGTGTGGTTTGTCATTGAAAGACACCCTTTTAAAAAGGCTAATTATTACATTACTGCAACAAAACACTTGCCACCTTCTTCCCTGTTTGTATGAGAATGTATTCAATATGGTTACAGTACTAGTCTGTTATACGTGGCACATTAAACAAACAAGAATGGTTTCTTCACTTATTTTTCTCTCCTTTTGAATGTCAATTAACTTGAACATTGTCACAATTCAATAATAATTTTTAGAAATTCTCTGAAGGCTGGAAGCTATTACATGGGATCAGACCTCTAACCTTACATTCGTTTTTTTTTTCCTCTTTAGCAATTAAGTTATAGTCTCTATGCCCACCCATTTATGCATGCACACACATTTACTCTTTCCTGCTAGGGCAATATAATTAACTGAAATTTTGCCTCTTCCATTTTAGCTTGACTCTTCTCAAGCCTTTGCACTCGCTGGTGACCAAAGAAGTTTGCTTCATTTAATTTCTAAATGCCTCATATTTGTATTCTAGATAATTACTTTGTATCTTGCCTTGGGAAAAAATGAAATTATTTAATTAAGCTACTTTGCTGCAGTGTTTAACGCATCGCCTTTCTCCTTGCCTCATGAACATAAAGGATTTTGAAGAAAATATGCCGTTGTTTATCCTGATAGGATCTTATTCTGGAAATCATGTTTTGTGATGCTGCAATCTCTGATAGGAAATACAGGCATAAATATTTAGGATCATGATATCAATCAGTTCAGACTAGCACCTCTAATATATTACAATACATAGCAGTCATTTCCACTTCATTGTCAACCACATAACCTGCTTCCTTTAAAATCAATTAAATGTTTTTTCCATCTAAAAAAGTTTTCATTTATTTTTCCCTTTCCTGAACATATGCATATAACCTTTAACCTCCATGCTTGATCACTCCTTAACTATAACAATTATTATTATTTAACAGCAGACTGGACCACCTAGGAGAGTCCGTTCCTCAACTGTCACTGGTGGCGAGGAGTCAACGGTAATAACATCTTTATCAAGGCAAATTTATCTTCCTCTCCATCCATTTTCTTCTTCTTTTTCTTCAGAGTGCCTGCCTTATAGGTCTTCAGCCGATTATTTATTCTCTGGAAATCATTCTCCATGTAACTCTTGTGTAGATCTCTTCTTCCATGTTGTGCCTCATTTGTGAAGTTAAATTGCTTTTTCCCAGCATTCAAATTAAACCTTGTGTTTGCTGGAAAAGCATGCCTCTCGAAAGGCTTCTTTGCAGCTTCTTCTACCAAAATAGAAGGAACTGAGAAGGGAAAATTGTATTATACATGAAGGAAAATAGGTTCTATGGCAGATCATCTTCCCCGTAATCCTTAGTTTAGCCCAATGGCAAATACAAAGCTTCAATACTGAGAATAGCCTGTGTGAATCCTGTTTGCTTGCACTAGTTATAAAATAAGGGAGCTGTGGTAAGTTATAATATAAATTGAAATTTCAACCAGTAGACATTAGAAAAGAATTAGATACCTGGTACTTTACCATTCCTAGTCCCCACAACCTAGTCCCCCTAGATTTGAAAAATATAGGGAAAAGGTACTTAGGTAATATACAAATGCAGCCAAATCTTATAGGCAAGGAATGTCCACCACCAGTCCATTTGGGACAAATTGAAAAGTGAACTAATGTTGGGAAGAAATCAGTCATGACAGTTAGAAGTAGAATCATAATGCTATAACTGTGTTGAGTGAAGTGACTTAGTCAGTCGATCATCTCCTTCTATTTATTTCTATTTAAATCTATCCAGACATTAAAACAAGCTTTTTTTTAAAAGAGATGTTTGCTGGGGCTCTACCACTGTAGTATTTCCAAGTGACCTGTAAAAACAATTATGGTTGCCCACTAGTGCTTGTGAGAAAGACACAAAGGGGAAAGTTGGCAATAAACGGAGCAATTATGAGTGCTGAAAATGAATACAGGCTTGCACTCTGTTGCAAGCTGTATTTTGCTCTTTGCAATGTTTAGATCTTGGTCTTCTTAAGCTACAGACACACAATCATTTTTCAAGTTAGCTTCAGGTAATGTATATGTTATAGAGGGAGAGAGTACAATTGGTTCCAATACCACCACCCCCCAATACTAAAATCTGTGAATGCTTAAGTTCTGCTATATACAATAGTGTAGTAAAATTGTGTCCTTTTTTAAAATGTCAAAATAAAAGGTTGCTTTTTGGAATTTTTAATAAATATTTTCAGGCAACTGATGGTTGAATCTGTGGATACAGAATCCTTGGATACGGAGTTATGGCTATACTGCCAGTCGAATATAGCTTTCAAGGCCATGTTTGTCTCTCCCATCACACACATTAAGACTTTACTAGCACACTGTGTTGTAAGCTTGAAATCTCTGGTAAAGCTAGATATTTTTCCCTAAATGGTATTAATTTTATTTGTGGCGAATATTGCAGTATAGAGTAGTGCTTTAAAATTATCTGATGTGAAGGGCTCTGAGGGCTTTTCTCCCCCAAAAGAGCAGGGACTAGCACCATACCTTTTCCCATTGACTACAACTTTATTTTTCTTTCCTGAATGCTTAACACAAAGCAGTTGTCAGTAGCTCATAGACTGACACCCGTCAACTTTCAGAAAAACTGGTAGAGGAACTAATATGCAAAAGGGACTCTGTAGCCAATACTCATTAGAGAAGATAGCATTGATTTTGCACAGAATAGTAGAAAATGCAAGCCAGTATCTCCATACATTTTTGTGCTAGAGATAAAGTTTGAGCACAAGATAGTACAGTGTTGGAAGAAGAACGCCTTCTTACCTTTTCAGACAGTACTGTTTCAAATAGATCTTTAATGCATCTTTTGCCATTAGTAAATCTTGGCACTTCAGTTTAATCTTTAAAATACTAATGAAAGAAACCTATGTGACAAGGTTTGTAATCAGGGTGAAATTGTCTAGAATTTCTGTTTGGGACTTGGGGGGCAAATGATTCAGATCCAAATGCTCCCAGGTTCAGTGTGAGTGGCTTGTTGGACTAACCTATGTCTCTGCATTGTTATGAGGATAACATGGGGAAGGGCTTCCTACGAGAAAGCTGAGACATTAAAATGAATTAAACAGTATCCTCAGATCTTTCTAAATCTCATTTATTTAGAACAGGATTTCCACATCTGAAAGTCTATTTGATGGTTAACCAGTGTATTTTGATTCAGAGCTACACAGTCTTGATCACTCCAGCAAGGCAGATATTATTCACAGGTCCAGTAATGGTGGTTCACAGAGGATTTGTTTTTACTACTTTTCTGAGACTAGTAAAACTGAGAAAATGAAAGTGAACATTATACATGATTCAAAGAAGAATGACTAGTCAACGAAAACAGCAGAATTAGTTTAGGGTGATCCTAATGGTTGTGTATTGATTCTGTCCAGTCTTCTTGTGGTCTTATTCTTTTTCCTGTTGTCTGTCTTTAATGAACAAATTCCATCTTCAGCAAGGATTAAGCTGCTTCTGTCATCCTGGATGTGTTTATAGTCTGCTGATTTCAGTGCACAGCAGTTTACTTATGACTTCACCAATCACCCTCCCAGTGATGGAACCAAATCTTATCTGTCTTTAGGCGAACCTCCTTTAGCAGAAGAGATGCGTCAATGCACATCTTCCAGCGATATTGCTATAAACATTGCTTATGAGAATGATTCCTGTCACAAAGTAACATTTTGGTAATTTCTTGTATAAACAGCCATCAGTGGCCTATGTACATACTACACCAGGCTTACCTTCGGGCTGGGAAGAAAGGAAAGATGCTAAGGGACGTACTTATTATGTCAATCATAACAACCGAACCACAACTTGGACCCGGCCTATTATGCAGGTATGAATCTTACTATCCTGCAAAAGCATTTGGACCATAGGGAATACATAGTCATGTTCCATCCCATCATTGTGTCAGTTTTCAGGATGAAAGCTGTGAATAGGAAAAGGAAATCACTTACATTTGGAAAGATATTCTCTGTTTAAGACAAGGTACCAGGTACAGTATGTCTCAAACCTGCCAGGTTTGCATTGCAGCACTTAATGACATCGACATTGTTCAGGAATATTTGTGGATTTTTGCAATATTCAGATATGCTAGCTTATAGAGTTGTGTAGAAAAAAACACTTTTTGTGACTCTCTTTGTCTAAAATATAACCCAGTGGACAAATGGGAACATATGCGATTATAAGTTTGGGCCTATAGTAGTTATCAGCCTTAGCAGCACTGATTGGCCCTTGCAACCTCACCTTTCCTTGGAGCAAATTTCCTCCTTAATTACAGTTTCACAATACTAATATTAAACCTTATTAAAGCTGGCTGGGATTTCTCATCAAATGCTGGTGGGCTTCAGAACTGAATTGAAGGGGAATCCAGTTAATGACAAATATCAGTGCTTGTTAGCTGCTCATACATCTGTGTAGTTGTCCAGCCAGGAGCTGCGGATGAATCCTACAGCTATGACCCATGGGCAACTGGCACTTTCTTATCACAACCATTGATTTGCTTACCTTTCAACAGTGTTCAGCTTTTTGCAGTTACATTACCTCTCCTGTTACATTGATTTGCTTATTCTTAGTAGCTGCTGTATGCAGAACATGTAGTAGATGTCTGAGAGATGCCATAGGAAGCTAGCATATGCAAAGAAACCACATTCTAAATACTCAAAAGCAACACTATATAATTAGACCATCGGAACATTTAAAATTTTTGATAGGCATATAATATAGCAGGTAATGGAAGAACTGTGAATCAGTTATACTGATATTCCCTTTCCATAATACTATAGGAGTTAATCAGGGTACCACCATTCAGAAACTGTTCCAACAGTTTGCAGGGGAAATAAAAAACCTTTAATCCATGTGCTGAACCTTTTGGACCCCGAAGTTCGGATAAATCTCATACAAATTGCATACTTTAATTTGGCTAAATCATAGATAGAAGGGTCCCTTCTGCCCATCACCACCAAATCTGTTGGTTTCACATAATTATGTGTAGGCATCAAATTGTTGCCAATTGTGTACACCGCCCTGAGTCCCTTCGAGTGAGAAGGGCGGGATATAAATGTTTGAAATAAATAAATAGATTTGATTGAAATGTTCCATCTCTGAATCTGCAGATCCTCCAGCATTACTCTATGGTCAGTGTTCTCCATAATTTGACTATAGTTATGTTAGAAGATCTTGAGATTCCCTAGTGAGAACACCTCTGTAAGGCTCCCAAGGTCATATAATCATATAGCTGGAAGAGACCTTGTGGACCCTCCTGTCCAACCCCCTTCCAAGAAGCAGGAAAATCACATTCAAATCATCCCCAACAGATGGCCATCCATCCTCTGCTTAAAAGCCTCCAAAGAAGGAGCCTCCACCACACTCCAGGGCATAGAGTTCCTTCTGAACAGCTCTCACAGTTAGGAAGTTCTTCCTGATGTTCAGGTGGAATCTCCTTTCCTGTAGTTTGAAGCCATTGTTCCACATCCTAGTCTCGAGGGCAGCAGAAAACAAGCTTGCTCCCTCCTCCCTGTGACTTCCCCTCACATATTTATACATGACCATTGTGTCTCCTCTCAGCCTTCTCTTCTACAGCCTAAACATATCCCGCTCTTTCAGCCGCTCCTCATAGGGCTTGTTCTCCAGAACTTTGAGCATTTTGGTCACCCTCCTCTGGACACATTCCAACATGTCAACATCTCCCTTAAATTGCGGTGCCCAAAATTGGACACAGTATTCCAGGTGTGGTCTGACCAAGGCAGAAGAGAGGGGTAGCATGACTTCCCTGGATCTAGACACTATACTCCTATTTATGCAGGCCAAAATCCCTTTGGTCCCTAGTGCTGACATATTGTTTTTGTTTGTAGTTTTTCACTTTTACAAGGGTCCTATTCTGCTAACCTCAGCAAATGTGTAATTTAAGCACTGGATAAACTATATATCTAGATGCTTTGCCCATCAAAGTTTGACAAAATAGTCATACAGCCTTACACTTTGAAATAGAAATGCACTGCATTAGGATATATTTAGAATCCTCTTGAGAAGTAGAACATTGTCTGTGACAATGAGTATTTTCAGCGATGTTGCTTTTCTTAGATAAAAGTGCACTCTCAGAAACATTCATTATAACTTGTTAAAACTTTTCAGTTGTGTGTTTTCTAAATATTGTATCATGAAATAGCATGGCTTTCAGCAAGGAAGGTGGTAACATGCAGCTAACTTGTGTTTGCCTCTAAACTAGCTTGCAGAAGATGGCGCAACTGGGTCAACCTCAAACAGTAACAACCACCTAACCGAGCCTCAGATAAGACGGCCTCGTAGCCTCAGTACTCCCACAGTAACATTATCTGCACCACTTGAGGTGAGATATTCTTTCCCAATTAACAAGTCTTTACATTTCCCTGGATCCATATTCTGTTCATCTCATTGTTTCCCCTTTTCCATTTTTTCAGTCGGTATCTCCTTATGATATAACATCTTTGGACCTCAAAAAGTCATGTTTGCCCTTATAAATTGCTTCCCCCCCCCCCTATTGTTTTCTATTTTGTACCGTTACACATTTTTGGTCTGTCCGGTTCTCATGTCTTACAGTTTTTAATCATTTTTCCTGTCAAGCATCTTCTTCCATCATAACTGCATATTAGATTCATTGTGCAATTATTTCAAATCTTCAACTTCTTTAGAAACATTCTTAGAAACTGAACTAGGTTCTTTTAAAAAAAGATCCCACAACTGTTTTTGTTTATACTGTTTAAAGGGTCTATACTGTGTTGTACGAGTTGTTGTGTCTGTGTTGCTTTTGATTGTTTGTTTTTTCATGTTCAAAGTGTGGTGAAGATCTTTTTGAAGGTTTTGGGTTTTCTTTTTCCTTTTCAGTATCCGTAAGCTAAAAGTATTAAGAAGATTTATTTGGCAAATGTAAGGAGTAACATGACTGCATTCTAGATGTACCTGCAACAAAAAAAGGAGGGTGGCTGAAAATTACATGCTTGAATGTCTGATATTAGTTGTAAATGGTCTGATGCTCGAATGTCAGAATATGTAAGCCAGGTTGCCATGCTATGTTGTGTTGTAGACTTCTTCTTTATGTTAATTCCTTTATTGCTCAATTCTCTTCAACTCTATAAAATAATTTTTGTGTTTCTTGTACTGTCATGTAGTTTCTGTATTGTACATAGTTGCTCTGCTGTCACATTGATATTGATAGCCAAAGGAGGGAAAGGGCTATATTTTAGTTTTTAGTAATTCCCAATGAAATCATATGCCTGTGTCTACTCAGCTGCAAGTCTTAATGTTTTCAGTGAAGCTTACTACCTGGAAAGTATGCAACAGATTGCCATAAATGATATTTAAGGACTGAAATGAGAAACTGCAGTATTTGTAATTACATAAGGCTGGGCTTTTAAGTATATCAAATATTTAAATATCATGGCTCTGGTTATGTTGATCAGTAAGATAAGCTGTTACAGAAAATATAACTTGTCTGTAATACATTCGCCTCCATTTAACTTTTAATTAATTAGATACTCAATACCAGATTAGGTCTTACCTCAAAAGGCAAGCAAGATAAGGCTTGGTTTGAACTTAGAAAGGAATTTACCAAGTGTATAAAGAAGAAGGCAATTGCAAATCACCTCTGATTATTTCTAGGCCAAGAAAAGCCTGTGAAATTCATGAGCTTACCATAGATTGGCAGGCAGTCTAAAGGCACATACAAAACAAAACAAAATAAAGCCGCTAAGCGCAATAAGATGTAACAGGACAAAACAATTAATGAACATTGTCTTGAATGCTTATTTATGTACTATGTCATTGTTTACAATTTATACATTGGTTGATTTTGTATTGTATTTTAAAATGTTGGAAGCCACTTTGGGTCCACAATGTGGGAGAAAAGTAGCATATAAATAAAGATTGTTGTTGTTATTATTATTAACAATATCAAGATAGTAGGCAATGGGGCTGGAAATATTATGAATGTGTTTTTAAAAGAACACATCAACTCATAACGGACAAAGCAAGGAGTTATTATTAGGAGTTATTATGAAGGAAGGTTCTTAGCACCTCATTCCCCTTAACAAATGGATGATGAATATATGCCCATTCAGGATAGCTCACACAGAGACCCCATTCCCCATAAACTCTCTGAATAAGCCGTCACCAGGAGGTAGTTTATGTATTTATGTATCATAACTAGAAGCTCCATCTCCCCACCTATAACTCCTCTTATTGTTCTTCCTTGTATTTGCACTTCCAAACAGTTACTCTAAATGAATGGCATATGCTATTCATTGATATATCCAGAGCATAAGGTATGGTTTGAGGGCATATGATGCGTCCAATTTACTGCAGCTCACCAGCTCTGTTTGTTTATCAGTCCTTGAATGGGAAACTGCCAGGGAACCTTATGGATGTCACCTTCAGTTCCGTGGTGGAAGAAACATGGGATATAAATATACAAAATAAATAAGTATAATGATCTATATGTCCAATATATATAACTTTCTCACAAGCATACATTTATCCATGTGCATTCCTAATCCCTTTCATCTTCATTTTGTGTTCCTCCTCACATCCTATGCCTATGGTATACACATCCTATATACGATACTATACCAAACTGGCTGTATTGTATATAACCTTCACATCACATCAGGTAAATCATATCTGTATGAGTCATTAATTCTTGTGAAGGACTAGGAGGATTTCAGAGCTCTGGGACAGGTGGCACTACTGAAAGCCTGGAAGTTACTATGCTCATTGCAAATAACAACTTTGGCATAATTAAATCTACTTAATAATGTAATGATGGATTACATCCCTCCTTTTGCAATGTAACTGTAACTGTTTTAATCACTTTTTGTCATCACCAGGATATACACCACACTACTGAGTTGCGTTTTGTGTCATATTCAGTTATCGCAACGTTTTCGCTTTTTAAAACGTAATTAAAAATATTGGCTACTTCCAGATAATAAGAAACTTGGGAGTTTCTAAACTGTAATAATAACAGCAACTGCTGGCAGACAAACCTGGAATTGTAACTTAATGATTTTTAATGTTCACTTTCTACATTAAAAATCTACCTTGCCTTGGTTGCCTTTTTCCTTCAAGCTATAATTGTGCTTTTATTTTATTTTTATCTTCTGCTTTTTCCAGCATTGAGTTAAAATTGCAGTCATCAAGTGCAGGCATTACGCTTCTTGAGATAAAACAGCCTGATGCTCTGATGGCTTGAAGTGTCAGTGCTGTGATTTTCTGGGTAATGGAATTGCATTTGGGATGTGGAGGGATGATGAAAGTGTTGGAAGTCTGGGCAACTTCTCAGTCCATACCGAAGGAGGTGCATGCCTCTACCTAAGGAAAACGGTTCCAGCATATTGTATTGAGGCTAGAAACCAATCAATCACCAGATGAAATGACATTGTGTGGTCACGCAGACATTACAGTGTATAAGACAAAACATATAGCTAATTTCCTGGCAGGCTAGTGATAGAAATTATGGCTAAATCATGTGGACTCAACCTTTTAGCTGCTGCAGAGAGGCTACAATGATGCAAAGCTGGGTTTTCAGAGGAAATAATGCATTCGTTAATGCAGCTCAGTGGGAAATGTGATTTTCCTCTGGAGTTTCCAGGAGATTTGGAGATGTGGACAGCTGGATCTGGCTGGCTCTAGCCTGATCCATTATCAACATGTTCAATGGACCTACCATGTGTCGCCAGTCACAAGAAACTCCCTTGCAGAGGCTTGCTAGTGATGTTGCTACTGGTAAGGTCGCATTAGGGCACCAAGTCATGCAACCAAGAAATGAAACATCACCAGCAAGCCTCAGCAAGGAAGCTAACTACTTTGAGGCATCTGGGTACTCAAAGAATTTCAGGAATGTTGCCAGGCTGCATCAGGACAGCTCCAGAGCTGTTTACCCCAGATTAGATATCTAGACATGGCCCGTATCTGTCATTTCATTCCTTGTGTCCCTAATGAAAATCCATGTTTAACCCAATACCATTTATACCCCAATATCGAGGGCTAGTTGTGATTCTTAATGCTGCTCTTTTCCACAGGGTCTTCTGAAGGAGTCTCCGGTGCGAAGAGCTGTGAAGGACACTCTTTCTAACCCACAGTCTCCACAGCCTTCTCCCTATAATTCTCCAAAACCACAGCATAAATTGACACAAAGCTTCTTGCCTCCTGGATGGGAGATGCGAATAGCTCCTAATGGCAGGCCTTTCTTCATCGACCATAACACGAAGACCACGACATGGGTAAGATGGATACTTTCACATAATTTTTGTGCACTTGTTTTATTCTTTCTTTTTTCCCTGACTTCATAAAGATTACCCAAAACGACATGCAATAAAATAGGTAAGAACATTGTTCTAAAAGAGTAAGAACAATTTTAAAGCCAGTTCGAAAAGCCAAGGGCTATACTGAAAAATATTATTTTGCCTGCCTGATGGAAAGAGCTAGGCTGATTTCCCTTGAGAGACAGTAAACGAAGTGAAGTGATACTACAGAGAACTATGCATCATATGTGTAATGATGTTTTTTTCTAACATAATCTTTGTGGAATGATTGAATAGTGCTTTCAGCAACAGCTTATATCAGTTCTTCTCCTTTTTTTATAGACACATGGTATTTTTGCAATCACATCCTAAATTGTGCTGTGTATTGAAAATGACCAAATTCATCACATTTTCCAATGATAAATATGTCAGTGGAAATGATACTTCAAAGAAGTATTAAAGACTGATGACAGCCCCCCACACCCGAAACCTTAGAGTACATTTGGAGTTTGCTTTTTCTCTAGTTATGTCTCTGTCTGATTTAACTGAGCATTTGCGTGTGGAGTGAGGGAATTATTAATGTATAGGCTTCACACTGTTTGAATGAGTTATGTTGTCTAAACAGGTAATGCCTTGGCTTTATCAAGGCAAAGTTCAACAAAATCTGTGCTGTTTTTCCATTTTTCCTAATCTATTTGTTATTCTAATTTTGTCTGACATCCAAGTGAAGACAAATAATTGTTGGGTTGCTCATATTGTATACTTCAGTCATTATTTCTCTTGTGCTTAATAACATATCTTGAATTATTATAGTTATGCAGTCTGTTTATCCTCTCCCCTTCAAGTGTTTTCTTCACTGACCTTCTTAGGTTGCTTATTTCTTGAGATATTTAGGAATTGAAAAGGAATGTGCATTTTGGTACACCTTCACATTTCATAAGGAATTCAGTTTAATGTCAGTGCAGGTAGATGTTGTTGGTAATGCCCAAAAATGGAAAAATCTTTGTGGTGTGGTGGTTTTATTAGTATATTGGGAAACCAGGGTTTGAATCTCCACTTGGCCTTGGAAACCCACTTTGTAATTCTTAGCTAAAGTCCCAACTACACTGACAATTTAATGTAGTTTCAAACCAGTATTGAAGAAAGTAGTTTCACTGTGCAGATGATTACATAGGAAATCCTGGAACTGGTTTGAAGGCCGGATGGTGATTTCACAAACCAAGAACTGCTGCTGGACATTAAGGATTTGATTTCACACACTTTTATGGGAGTTTGTTGTGTGGCCACCACAGTTTGAATCTAGTTTTAAATGGCCAGTGTAGATGGGGCCTGAGTCCCATTCTCTCATCTCAGAAATCCCTTTCAATTTAGGATTACTATAAGTTGGAAACGACTTGAAGGCACATAATCACAACAGCTTAACAGGTCACCATGCAATTGCTAATATTCTGGAGAGGTAGTCTTAAAACAGCCACACAAGTTACTGTATAACAGTATTTTATTCTTACTTATTTAATTTGTATTCTCTCCCAACACAAGACCTACTTTGTACCTGCTGATTAACTTTGTATATGGTAATGAAAGTGTACAGTCAATATTGTAATAGGTTTCAAGAGCATTCTTTTAAAATGGTTCCACACTTAGTTTATATTAAATGGCAAAAGTAAAACAGCATGGCTGCAAGAGCCCAACTGCTGTCTTTCTGGAAGCTAAGAACTGAATGATGAAGTCACTTTGATTGGGGGGAAATATGCTACAGTGTTCTTACAGCAGCTTGCTTGTTGTTACAGGAAGATCCTCGGCTCAAATTCCCAGTCCATCTGAGGCCAAAACCTGCTTTAAACCCCAACGACTTGGGTCCCCTCCCTGTAAGTCTTTGTGTTACACATTTGTATAGCTGCATCTTCTGTGCTCGCTGCATGCATGGGCAGATCTCTGTGTGGTGGTAGACACATGTTTTGTTTCTAGTGCTAAAAAGCTTCCCTGTGAAAGGGAACAGGTTCCCCTAAGCTTTCTTAACAGCATTTTGAAGTGGTCAGACACTTGATTACTTGTCTGTAAAGCCAACCCATTTTGCAGCAGCATACACAACAACGAAACAGCAACGGTTCAGGGTCAAGGCACTTTAGGTCATCGTTGGCTCTGCATTTTGGGTGACTACTATCAAAACAAAAGCAATAAACAGGTTTTAATCAAAGGGAAGAATAGCACCTACCATTAGGAAATATCCGTAATTACATAAAGTATTATTCGCTTGCAAGTTTGTGAAATGGTTATCTGTTTTTTGACATAACTTTCATCTGTAAATTAAGCCTCTGAATTTCAAGTGGGGAATAAGGTGATATTTTCCTCTTAAAGGCAGACATTTTGTAGGATCTAACTCATTACTAAAAGATGCTGCTGCATTCCATTCTATCCAGAATAGAAAGGACCGCATTGTTGTTTTCCATGGGCTGGATTTCCCCAAAATACTTTCTTTATGTCTGAGTTGGTACCCGGCAAAAGTTTTCTACTGCTATTTCTGTTAGCCATGATGGCTGAAACTGATGTTTTGTAATCCGAAACATCAAATAGGCACAAACATGTAGAAGGCTACCTTCAATTATCATTAACAAGCTGCCTAAAATGGAGCCTGTCCATGGGTTTTATCTGAGGTTAGTTTTTCCCAGTCTTAGATCCCCCCCCCCCCCCAGGTGATGATAGATTATAACTGTAATTGCCCCATTGCAGTCACTATGCTTGCTTGGACTGATGGAAGCTGCAGTCCAAAACCATAAGAGGGTACCATTATGGGGAAGGCTTTTCTGCCCCAGCATTGTCTGCTTTGTCTTCAACATAAAGGCTCTTGCTAGTCAAGAGATCTGTTTTAAATGGAGATGCTATGGGCAAGCTCTCTAACTCTCAAACTGGCATTACCAGTGGCTGTGGTGAGTTTCTGTTGCAAGCAGTCTTGTCCACAACTAGAATCCTGGGAGTTTTCAAGCACCAGCAAGATTTGTACAAGCTTAGGAAAGCTTCCCATATTTCTTCTCAAAAGCAGCTGTGTCTGCAGCCCATCAAGTTCCATATTTCCAATATAGTAGAAACATAGCCGTATTTGTCTGGAATGTCAGTATGGAAAGGGATCTTATAGCAACTTAGAGTACCATAAGATGAATAAGCCTACTTCTTTGGAACTTGATAGTATAAACTTTTGCAGACTAAGCCTGAGAAAATATCTGAGCTGCATCTGAGGAAGTAGACTTAGTCCATGAAAGTTATGCTACCATCTTCATTGTCTCAGTTACTCTCTAAGGAGCTACAAGATCACTTTGCATCCATTTTAGTAGTTATTACATGCTCACAGATCTTCTGCTGTGAGACCCAATAAATTTATTTATTGTCTTTTCAAAATAGCACCTTTAGGGATAGAAACAGAGGGACCTGTTTTATTTATTGATTTCCCAGCCACCCTCGTAAGAGCAACAATATTACACACATGATGTAAAATAGATAAATCATAAGTCTCAAAGTCACAAAATTGTATATTTAACATTGCAAATATTTTACATAATAACTACTTACTTTAAAAAAATACTATTTATGTAGTTAGGCACTATGTAAGATTCTCAGGGATCTGTCTACTGTGATAAACAATGGTTCTTTGGAATTTCAGACACTGAGTTTCTTTGGCTCTTTTTGAAGATCTCAGCAATTGAAACTGAGACCTTTTGAAAACAAAGCACAACCTCTATTTCTGAGGGTCCATCTACACTCATAGAATCATAGAATCGTGGAGTTGGAAGAGACCTCATGAGCCATCCAGTCCAACCCCCTGCCAAGAAGCAGGAAATCGCATTCAAAGCACCCCCGACAGATGGCCATCCAGCCTCTGTTTAAAAGCCTCCAAAGAAGGAGCCTCCACCACAGTCCGGGGAAGAGAGTTCCACAGTCGAACAGCCCTTCTCACAGTGAGGAAGTTCTTCCTGATGTTCAGGTGGAATCTCCTTTCCTGTATTTTGAAGCCATTGTTCCGTGTCCTAGTCTGCAGGGCAGCAGAAAACAAGCTTGCTCCCTCCTCCCTATGACTTCCCCTCACATATTTGTACAATGGTTTTCATGTCTCATCTCAGCCTTCTCTTCTGCAGGCTAAACATGCCCAGTTCTTTAAGCCTCTCCTCATAGGGCTTGTTCTCCAGACCTTTGATCATTTTAGTCGCTCTCCTCTGGACACTGTACAATTTCTCACCACTTTAACTGCCATGAATGGAAGAAAGAGAACAAATGAGAACTAAGGAAAGTCCTCAGATATGGTTTTAAGTTTGAATTGACCAGGAAAACAAATGTTGCTCCCCCCCCCCCCCCGCCCCAACTAGTCAGATAGGATGGTATGCAATTTATTGTCATTGTTTCTGGGCATATTCCAACTACCCTTTTTCCTGATTCTTATTTCTTACATCCCATACCTTACTGATGGCTGACACATTTCCAAGGTAAAATACAGCATGCATATTGTGCTGTCACGAGGACATGAGAACCTTAAAGAGCACTGAAAACTGGAGCGATGTAGTAATAAAGAGCATGAGCTACAAAACCAAGAAATCCTCATCAAAGTCTAGTCACAAACTTATAAATAGATACATGAAAAGCCCACACCATTCCCTCAATTTCAGTGCCACATTTGCACCATCAAAGTAACAGAACAGAATTGACTTGTCTTGCATAGTTGTCAGAATTGCTGCAATAGTAAATCTGAAGTGAACATTGTAATATTCTACAGAAAGACCAAACATTATTTTAAATGGCAAAATGCAAGCCAAGATACCCTTTAGTTATACAGTCCTATATCACATCACCTAACTCAGCATTTTTGAAACTGTCCATTTTCCCATAGTGCAGGGATGGAAGGAATTTATGGCCTCCTAGATGTTGTTGAAATACACTTCTCATCGTGCTTCATTGATAATGCTGTCTGCAGTTGATGGGAACCTTAGTCCAAGAACACCTGGAAAGTCACACATTTCTTACCATCTGGAAATGGTGGTTAAAATCACCCAAAAAAGCCATCTTCATGTAGGTGCACCCTTTGACTTTAAACAAGCTCTCTGGAACAACATTAATATTGATTAACATTAATTAATATTAATTCTCCAGAACTGATATTTTGTGCTTAAAAGTTTCCCACTAGTAATAACCCTGTCTTTACCTTTTCCCTGAAACAGAATTTATCTTTTATCCATTAATCAGAAGGAGAATAAACTGTGCTAGGGATAATATGAGATTCTTCTTTAATTTCTAGATATATAAAAACGTAATTTCCTCCCTAGCATAGTTAATTCTCCACTTGAGAATTCTCCATTCTATTCATGTAAACTGAGAATATCAGAATATCTACATCTGACATTTTTGAGCAAATCTAGATAGAAAATTATATATCAGAGGAATGGCAAAGCAAATATAGATGAAAATTGCAACAGGGGAATAAAAGAAACACTGTTTTCTCTCCTACATGGTTTTCCCTCTTGTAGGAGGGAAAAGTAAGTTTGGTTCTGTTCTGACACAATGTTCCGTATTATCTCTGAACGTTCATTATTGCATGCTTATTTAGTTGGCTCTCTGTATCCTAGATTCTGCATTCATGAATTCAACCACAACTTGAAAATATTCAATAGAAATTCCAAAAAGGAAAACTTATTTTGCCATTATCCCATATTGGGATACCATTTTATTTAATGAGATTTGAACATCCATAGATGTTGGTATCTGTGGAGGGCCCTTGAAGTAACTGTAATCCAGCCTTTCTTATGGATATGAGGTCTTCAATGTATAAGTGAAATCTTTTCAGTGCAAACCAAATTCAATAAATCCACCCACCTTCATACTTTAAAGGAGTGCCTTCCCCCATCAGCCACTCACCCACTCCAATGAAAAGTCTTTTATTCCTGAAGAGTGTTTTTCTTCCTATTGAATGTTGTGCTATGTTATTAAAGCAACAATCATATCTTGCTGCTGTTTCCTGCAAGCATCCAATGGAAGTGGAAAGAGCCTGTAACTCTATGGAAAAAACAAAAGGTTATCTATTGCACATATACACCCCACCCACCCCACCCCGGTTTTGGTAGACAGGAGCTTCTTATGGCATGTTCTCCTGAATGCCAATTCAAAGGGGAGGGGATGTTATTTGTTCCCAAAGAGTGGGGAGAAAGTGAAATGTGGTTTTGCTCTGAGTTGATGTTATTGCAGAAAGTAACAGCCAAGTCCCATTGTTGCTTCAGGAAAATATCTGACTAGAAGAGCACCATGAACCACTGCATGCCCACATACTTGAACATGCATAGCCTTATTGTTTCCCTTTCTATTCTGTTGAACTTGTTTGGTTTTGGCTATGGCAACATTGCCTGCCTGGTGCTTTTGCTAAGCAAAACCTTCTTTCCTTCCATCCTGCAAGCTGTGGTTTTGCTTAAACCTTTAACATGTCCTTTCTGGTGCTTCCTTCTTTAGAATCCCAGTAGGAGACACAAAGGGGGGGGGGGTAAAGTGGGATCATTCTGGTTAGAAATTTGGAGAAGACAGAAGCAGCAATGGACTACTGGCCCTTTCCATAAAATCACAACATGTGAGATGGTAGCCATCTTCTGTGTAGATTCCACATCAGGGTTGGGAATCATCTGTCCTCCAGTTATTGTTGGACTAATAGTGAAGAATGCTATAAGTTGCATTTGGAAGGTTACAAGATTCCATCCCTACCTTATATTTTAGAGAAATGGAAATCTGGCTCCTTCTACATGTGTATTTATAGAAGCCAAGAGCACTGCAGGAACTGCTAAAACATCTTGCAGATGACCAACTCAAGCCCAAATAACGTTCCTTTCCTCGGTTCTCTGCACAAGCCCTGGGATCCTGGAAAGGGAGGCATCAGTTGGGCCAATAAGGGGTGTCAAGATTTGCTGTAACAATCTCCATATCCACTGATGTGAGGATGGGGAACAGTTCCTCCTGTAGTTCTTTGGGATCCATAGATGAATTCTCTTCTTCAGAACATGTGCAAGGGATCCAATTGTGCTTTAGAGTAAACATGAGTTTCTAGTCTAAAGCTTCAAAATAGTTGGGTATTGTGTCAGATGTTCATGGAAAAAACTGTTTGCGCATAATACAGCAATAAATATTCATTCTGCCTCTGATTTTGTTTTTGTTGTTCTTTAATTACAGCCTGGTTGGGAGGAAAGGATACATTTGGATGGAAGAACGTTTTATATAGATCATAGTAAGTAGGCACACAGGTTCTACAGCAAGTAGGTGAAGGGAAGTAATCATTATTGGAGTGAAAGCTTTGTAATTTTACTCTTCATTTAGGAAGCCAGGTGTTGATATGTGGCGACATTCATACCCGAGACTTAGTGCCCAATTACGGTACTGTATAATTCACCAAAAGCTTGCTTTTAATTGGCTCATCAAGCTTTGTCCCTATTTGATCTTGTGAAGCATTAACATTTCTTCTTTGTGGTGTTTTTGTTGAACTTTTTTGGATTTTTTTTCCTTTTGGTGTTGTGGATGGATCCCATGGCTTATATGCACTTATTAATAAATGAAAGCACACTCTAGGAATAGAAAATAAGATGAGAAAAAAATATGATGTAGCCACAAGTCTGTCTCTGTAGGCAGTGGAAGAAATTCTCAATAGTCTCTTTCCCCTCCACCCCCAAATTACTCAAAGAAGGTCTTGGGGCAGTGCCAGTTCTGACCTTATTTTCTATTTGCGGCATGTTATTTTGCACCCACCCTGTTAATCTCTCTCCACTTCTGTTCCTTGAAGTTCCAATGTAAATGGTGTTTTCATTGTAAATATGTCCTATTTACAGCACCTCTGAACAAGTGTGTGGATCTTTGTTGTGTTTTGACTATCAAGTTTCAACAGAAAAAAAATGTTCATTGATTGGAAGTGTTTGTGATTTTTTTGTTAATTCCAGAAACATATATTTCACATCCTCTTGAGATTTAGGACAACAGAGTTTTGTGATGTTAACATTAACATTTTAAAATATTTGCACTATTGTTGTGGTTTCTGGGCTCCCCATAGAATTAACTATAGGAGTTGTCCTTATTTGCATATATGCCCGATTTTTTTTTAAAAAAAAAACTGCTTGATTAGAGTAGATTACAGATCTTGCAAGTGCATGAATAGATTACATGTAGTATCTTGACTGCAAAATAAGGAATGGAATTACATGTTTTCAGAACTAAATGGGTCTGTTTGATGAGTTGTATGGAATTAACTAAGAAATGCCTGAACCTGAAAGCAGTCAGTTTTCCATTTATTATTAGTTTGGAAAGAAGTCAGTTGTTAGATTTTCAGATTCTATTGTATTTGTTTGGTGTGGTTGTCTTCCTTTTCCTTTGCATATTTTCACTTCACCAAACATCTGCCATTCTAGTACTAAAAATGTGATCCTGTGCACCAACTTCTGGTCATCAGTGTCAAAGTCTATGATGTTGCAACAGCGCAATAATTTTTATACTTCACCCTATGGTGTGCTGTTATTAGTAGTAGCGAAATTAGTAGATTCTCATCTGCTGCCACAAAAGTGGGCCCCTAAATATAGTGACCGAGGCAAAGCATGGTGGAGCTCGACACAGTTTATTGGTGCAAACATTCTTAAAACCAGTGGGTTGCTTACTACTGTAGATCATGCATTGCAACTAGCTCCATTATCTGGCAGCAGCTCTGCTCTTAGAGTTAAGCTCCTCACGTGGTAGAGCTCTTTGTCCTTTACATTGGCACTGGAGCACCGCCACATGATCTTAGGAACTGCTTATGAAATACCCTTTCATTTGCAGGTGTGTGCAAATTTGATAGAAATCTGAAAGTTAATGACGATATCTATTTAGAATGATAGAATCATAGAATAGTTGAGTTGGAAGAGACCTCATGAGCCATCCAGTCCAACCCCCTACCAAGAAGCAGGAAATCGCATTCAAAGCACCCCCGACCAGGGACATAGCCAGAAAAAAAATTCAGGAGGGGTTTTGAAAATTTCGAGGGGCAGGGTTTGAACCCCTGACCCACCCCCCCCCCCGGGTTCAGACCTGTCAATATCTGCTTGAGATAGTGCCTGGAGGGACTCTTAATGTTTTACGTCTCATAGACTTAGCATGGGGATTTGGTTAACCAGTTAAAATTCATGAGTTAACCAGTTTTTTTTTAACCTGAAAAATTTCAGGGGGGGGTGGTTGAACCCCTAAACCCTCCCCCCTCGCTACAGGCCTGCCCCCGACAGATGGCCATCCAGCCTCTGCTTAAAAGCCTCTCCCCATTTCTGCGCCAAATCAATGTTATTAAAACACACATTCACTGTAAAGAATCCACATCATTGTGGGGCTTGGTTTCCCCTGGACCTCCTGTAGTTGCTGACCCCCATTTCCTATCAGCTCCTAGCAGTTCGACCAATGTTGAGGAATGATGGGAATAATAATTCATCAAGGTTAACCAGCCCTGCTATGAACTCTGGGGTGTTTCAATAGCTCATTGTTAACTCATCCTATGGTTCCTCTTCCAACTTTTTCAGGACTTTGAAATGTTACCTTTTGGAGGTATTTTTGAAACTTTAAGGCTAAGAAGCAACTTCCCCTAGCCTTGATTGTTTTGTTTGTGCTGCCAAGAAATGTGTTATTTTTGAAGATCACAAGATTTTCTTGTGCTGTGCATCCAATATTAAAGATTATAATCATCCCCAAAGCCTATCCTGTCCTACTTGTCACTGTCACCATGACATGTTGAGAATAAATTCTAAAGAAGCCTGGAATAATTACCTGTTCTTTAAAGTTTTTTTTTTTCAGACCCTAAGAATTTCTTACATTTGAATACTACTTCCCATTGTCCCTTCAAAAAGTGTCATGACTAGTGGTCCATTTAATTACTTGGAGGAGAATAAGACAAAACCACCCTAGTAACTTTCTTCCCAATATAACATAATGTGATTTCTCTGTTACTTGTAGTTAGGTAGGGAAGAATCTTGCTCCCAATGTGTGAAGGCAAGACAACAAAATGTCCCTACACCCAAACCTTTTCCAGAGGGCTAGAAATCAGGATATAGCATGTTTATTTGTTGCAGTGGCCCATAAACATATTGATCAGAGCACCAGATGCCAGTGAGAAGAGTGGGCAGGATGAGGGTGGCATCAATAGCGGGTCCTGAGAATGTGCCAGGGCTCCAGAAACTTCCAGAGCATAGTAATTCTGAGCTGTTAGCTTGCTGCCAAATTTCTTTCATGATGGGTATGTTTATTCTCACTGATAAAAAGAAAACTATGTTATGTGGTTTATGTAGTTTCCAGAACATGTGTGAGTTGTGTTACTGATTTGACTTAAAAAAAAATATGGAACCCGCTTTTACACCCACCATTTTCCCCAAGAGGTAGTATGCCCCAATCCTGTTGTGTAGCTGATTTAGTGTTTGCATCAGCCCATGTTTTTGTGTATCCAGGCAAAGATTGACACAAATTCTAAATCCTTGGAAAAGGAATTTTATAATTTGTGTAAACAGTACTGTAAAGATCATTAACAATACATTTTGCTAGAATGTACATGGTGTCTGTGTTTATGAGTAGACTTCTTCCACTATACTGTGTGATGGAGGAGTATTTTAATGTATGGTGGTTACATAATTCCCCCAACACCACCTTGAAAGGTTTAGTTATAATTAGATAAGCGAAAAAGTAGAATGTAAAAGTGTGTGTGTGTATGTGTGTGTTTAATCAAAACCTGGATGTACAAAGAATGTAAAAGAAAGAATTAATACATTCTCTCGTTTAACTTCCAGATAATAAAATTACCCAGTGGGAAGATCCCAGACTCCAAAATCCTGCTATTACTGGTCCAGTAAGTATTGTGTGTACTTTCTGAATTCTCATCAAATGAAGCTGTTTGATATATTTGTGGGCAAAGCAGCACTACGACTTGCCTTGAGGCATATATCCACGGCCCATTGCTAAGTACTTCTTAATATTCCAACCGCTTTTTCTCATTTTCTGCTTTTGGTTTTGGGGGTCAAATTCTTTCCACAGCAGCAGGTTTAGGACAAAAGGAAGGAAAATAGGTTGCATCAGTAATACAATAGTGAGGATTAGGTCCATTGCTGCTTTCCATCATCCAAGATTTCACTGGCATTAGTTAACAAATCCGTCTTATAAGCCCAGGTGAGCAATGTAGAATACTAGATAAGAGACTAAACTGTCAACAAGGAAGCCAAGGGTGTAAAATCCTCTTTGGGCAAACTGGCCTTGTACCAGCCTTGGCTTCCTATGAAAAGAATAACGCTGAAAATAATATTTGAAAGGTAGCATCAGGGACCGGGGGTATATTTTACTAGGAATTAGGATATGAGCATGAATGCCTTTAGTTTGCCTGTTCATTTATGGTGGTCCTGTAAATTTCTTAGGCAAAGAATATCCAGAGGTGTTTTTTTTTCACTTCCTTCCTCTAAAATACAGGGTGTTTGAAAATGAACTCCCTATTCAACATTGAATTTCAATGGTGAATAGGGAGTTCTTTTTCAAACACACTGTATAGTCCACAGCACTTGATATTTGTTGGCAGTCTTCCATTCAGGTTCTTATTAGAACTGGCCCTGCTTAACTTCCAAGAACAGACCAAATTTGGTGACTTTAGGGTATTTATGAAGTGTTGTGGTTTGAGTACCGCACAATCCCTGCTCTGCTATTGAAACCCAGTGGTGACCTTGGAAAAGCTGTATTCTCTCAGCCTCAGAGAACGCAAAGTCAACCTCTCTCTGAACAAATCCATTGAAGAACACTTAGGGTCGCTTTATGGTATCCCTAAATTACTTGAATTCCATCAAGGGCATACCCTGGGCTAAAATAGAGACCATAGATAGAATGCTGCAAAGTATTCAGATCTGGTAATGATTCCGTTGATATATTGGGGGGAAATGATACACATCACATTAATAGCTGTTGGCCCAAGACCTCCTCTATAACACACAACACAAAGAGTTCAGAGTGCCATCTTTTGGGGTGTGAATTTCTTCTCATCAAAGTGTGGGAAGCACATGAATACTTCTAGATGTCACGTGCCTGCAACCTATTTTCATCTGTGCTAACTTCTGCTACTCTGGAGCTATGTCAGGCAGCTTCTTTTTTACAAGCTAATGACTTTTCCTCAGATGTTTTTTTAAAAACCTTAGTTGGGGGAAAATCCATGTGTTTCCAAGACAGCAAGATATACTGTGCTATTAACCCACCCACCCCTCATTATATCACTGTAAAGGCGCAAAGGCCACGATTTGCCATACTTTATAAATGAGACCAATTATTTTGCCATTAGAAGTTGTGATGAAGAATACATTGGTATGTGTATATTTTTTATAGTAAAAGTTTGGAAAACTTACTTTTTAAAATACAGCTCCCAGAATCCTTTAGCCAGCATGGTACTGACACGGCTAAGGCATTGGGAACATTGCCTTTTGGACTACAATTCAGAGAATCCTAAACCACACCATGTCCAATCAACACATGCTAGAAACATACAACATGCATACATATAACATACTGGTCACTTCAACCTTGATCTAAAGCAAGGATGAGCAAGCTACTGATTTACAACTCGCAACAAACTGCTTTGGGCTAATGGGAGCTGAAATGCAACAGAATTTTGAAGGCTAGAAATCCCAACTTCCTCTCTACACCTGAGAATGTGTGAGATTTTGTGCTTTTCTTTTTTCATGCCTCACAATTTCCACAAAATAACAGCCTAACAGATGCATGTGAGCCTGACATCTTACACCCCCACACAGGCAATTCCAGATACTCATCCTTGCTTCAAAACTCATCTTACAGTTCATGCCCACACACTGGCGATTCCAGATATTCAAAACTCATCTCCATCAGAGGAAAAATATTGCTATCTCTCTGTTTAGACATTTGAAATGTACATCAGAGTACAGAACTGGGCTTTGGGACAGTATGGCGCAGTCACTTTCTTGTTATTAACTGCCTTCAAATTGACTTCGACATAGGGTGACCCTAGGCAGGAGAGGCCACCAAGTCACCTCAACTGCCCTTCTCAGTTCTTAGACACAGATCCATGTCTTCGCCTATTGATTATTTCCATCTGGAATGCAGTTTTCCTCTTTTCCTACTTCCCTCCACTTCACCAACCATTATAATCTTTTCTAGTAAGTCCTGTCTTCTCATGATAGGCCTAAAATACAACAGTAAAATCATTTAGGTTTCTAGGTAAACTCCTGGCCTGGTTTGTGTCATTTATATCTCTTTTAGTCCACAGTGTCTGCAGAATTCTTCTCCAGCACATCTCAAATGAATTGATTTTCGTCCTATTGGCTGTCTTCCATGTCTAGCTTTCACAACCACACATTGAAATTGAAAATATGGTGGCATGGACTATACCAGCTTTAGTATCCAATGATAAATCTTTACACTTCAAAATCTTGTCTATTTCTTTTATAGCTGCCCTTCCAAATTCTAGTCATTTTCTGATTTATTGAGTGCATTTTCCACTTTGCTTAATGATTCAGACAAGACATGATCAATTGGGAACCATTTCAATATCCTCATCATTAAAGTTTTGTAACTCATCTAGTAAATATGTTTTAGTACTATGGGTAGTTTTACAAATATGCTAACCAGGGATATCATCAACATGGCTTCTGTTTCTCCAACTTCCTAACACCATGGTGCCTTGAGGGGCTGTAAGGATTATATAGGAGTTTCAGATTTAAATCTTACTGGATAACATTGGGGTCATTAGATAGCCTTGGGAAAATCACTAACTAACATCAAAGGCGAGTGGGGATCCTTGACCCTGGGGCCAAGCCCAGCCCTTCTGAGGCCCCAAGCTGGCTATCTGGAATTCCTCAGACACATGATATTATGATTTGGTAGTTTCCCAAATTTTGTATTTGTTTCAAAATCTACAAATGCTTTTTCTAGGGTATAATTATTTGCATAATAGAACAGGTATTATGATTATGATATGATGATCAAGTATAATTATTATAATGTATAATTAACATCATGATCATAATATGATAATCATGCTTAATGAATAAAAAGATAACAGTAAGCAGCAAGAGCCCAAAGGAAAGGAATTCTCCTGGAATGATGGGTTGGGCTATATAGACAAGCCACTGCCACATGACAGGTTCAATGCTGAATGAATTTGGTAACATTAAGGTGGAAGCAAAGATGCCTTCCATAGACCTCTAATGCTTTGTGTTAACAATACCATCCTCATTTCTTCTAGGCTGTTCCATATTCCAGAGAATTTAAACAGAAATATGACTACTTCAGGAAGAAATTAAAGAAACCAGTAAGTAATTGGATATTACATGCCCAAACTAATTTTCTTAAGATGGGGGAAAAGGTAATTCATCTGGAAAGCTGCCATTTGTTTGTGTGACTGTACAGAATTTTTCAGTGTCTTGGTTCATTTACCCATGTGTGCCATTCAGTCAGGGGTAAGCTCAAGACCTTTTGTGACCTGAGACCCTTTCTTATGTCACGATACCTTGGACCTAAGGCCAGCTAATTTATGTTGGTACCACTAGCAGAATATCTCCCCAAGGGCATATCCTTTCCTTAGCAGTAAAAATGCAAAAATAAGCATTCAAACAATTTAACAAATAACTGCCCATTTATGACACCCAAAGTCATAATAGGGACTGGTTCTGCAGAATGTGCAATTAAGCCTCCAGACTCTCTTATAAAGGGTCTGAGGTTAGCATTCCTGCATATGTATCCATGCATTTTTCTCTTTCATTAACATGAACGAGAAATGTGTTTGAACCTAGAAGATTAACATTTGAGCTTCAGAACCTGCACAAATAACTAGACCATACTTGTCATGTATAATCCAATACAAATTTAACTACATTTATTTTTCATTCTTCATGGTATGCTTAACAGTGTCACAGATTTAAATATAGGGGTCTCTAGTCTGGTCGAGATCAGAAGACTGGAACAGAAAAGTTTTTTGGGATCTATTTGAGCTCTGATTTTGTTGTGATATACCATTAAGTAGCATGGGCTGATGTATCCTGACTGCAGGAAAGCTAAATTTCTTCCTTATTTTAAGCATATATATTTGATATTTTCCAAATGCCAAATGGCCTTAAGAATAATGAATAATCACAAAATTCCTTTATGGAATTAATTGAACTGTTGATCTGTGACAACTACAGCAATAAACATATTTGGAATTCTCATGTGAACAAGACATGAAGAGATTTTGCAGACACTCCTTTCACAAGGCATTGCTTTTAATGACTTTTCAGACATCTGCAAAACTGGCCTAGTGATCACTAGAGAAATGTAGATGTTTGATTGTTTGTTTTATCATATAGAAGATTTTGCCTGATTTAGACCCTTAGAAGAACTTTACTTCTCATTGAGAAACAAAGCTACAATTTAATCAGATACATCCACACAAACGAATGAAATATTCTTCTTTCCACCAAGGCTGATATACCAAACAGGTTTGAGATGAAACTTCACAGAAATAATATTTTTGAAGAATCATATAGAAGAATCATGTCAGTGAAGAGACCGGATGTATTGAAAGCCAGGCTGTGGATAGAATTTGAATCCGAAAAGGGCCTTGACTACGGCGGTGTTGCCAGGGAATGGTTCTTCCTGTTGTCCAAAGAAATGTTCAACCCTTATTATGGCCTCTTTGAGTATTCAGCAACGTAAGTATGATCAAAGACTCACTTGGGTTTCTTTTTTCATATTTTGTTGGTTTGGATTCAGAAATAATATACTTTTCCTACCATACTTTTCCCAATTAATTTTACCTAGAAATGTTGCTAGTGGTCAGTCCCCCATGGCTTCTCTTGATCATTGTATGCAGGCTTTCATGGCCAGAATCACTGGGTTGCTGTGAGTCTTTCGGGCTGTATGGCCATGTTCAGAAGCTTTTTATTTGCTGCTGAGCAAATCTATCATTTCATCCAAAAGCAGCTAGAGGTGTTTCATGACTTCTTTTCTGCTTTTAATATGCCAAATGTGAATACAAATTTGAAGCAAAACCCCTCATATATAAATATACAATACTAGTTATATATTTTTACAATAATTACAATATTTAATGTAAAATGACATCTCCCACCCACCCACCAGGACATATTTTACACATAATCACTTAACATAATGCTAATACTAAAACCGGTCAGTTACATTTTCCTTGGAGAAGCGAAAAATCTTAAACTAGTGTCATTTTAACTGAATTGTATGGCAGTATAGACTCATATAATCCAGTTCAAAGCAGATAATCTGGATTCAAAAACTGGATTATATAACATTGTAGATGGGACCTAAGCGAAAATACCCTTTTATCCTCACTATACTCAAAGTATGTCTTGGAGAAAAGCTTGACATGCTGTTTAAGTCACGGCTTGGATTATGAAAGGAGAGACTTGGAAAAAATATTTCATGAGGGAAATGTTCATTATTATGTCATTTGAGTACTTAAACAGAGATTTCCATGTTTCATAAGCATGCATTCCAATGCACGTACACATATATCTGTCATGATGCTCACTTCAGTGATCATTAGCATTACTGTTTTGAAATTACATTGGCAAGTTTAACTTCTACTTGCTGATTTGATTAACAGGTTTACCTATGAATCTCTAGGTTCTCCAGCTAGCTGTATAGCAGGCATGTGCAAATTTTGGCCCTCCAGGTGTTTTGGACTTCAACTCCCATAATTCCTAATAGCTGTCAGGAATTGTGGGAGTTGAAGTCCTAAATACCTGGAGGGCCGAAGTTTGCCCATGCCTGATCTATAGTCAACATTCAGAAGAAATTGACCATAAAGTTTTGCTGGTGGACCTAGAGATTTGCGGAGATATATTATTTCAGGTAAAAAACAAAATTATGGGGGGGGGGGTGTTCATTTCATGGGGACCCTGCACCCCAACCCCAGCGAAAGTGGAGGGCCTGCTGTAGTTTCGAACTATATAAATTCCATTGATTGTGTTCAGAGCATTGCTTAAAGGTCCCATTTAGATTTGTAATTACACACCCGTGACCCAGTTTTCCCACTGGTGCTGTTTCTAATCAGGTTTTTCATATAGTTCTGCCTTCTCAATAGGACGTGAACATTAGCAGTAAATTACATTTCTGTCAATTTGTAACTGCCTTTTACAAAAACTGCAGAAAGGAACCTTAATTATGACTGCCCCTCTCCTGGGGGCACATGACATTATTCTAATCCAATTCATTCCATTTTCAACCTAATAGTTAACTACAACAGGTCCCTTAAAAGACTGATCTGTTTATTTACTGGCAGGGCTTGGTGTCAGTACCCATATTATTTTTCTTTTAGAGGTATTCAGCACTCTGTGGAAAGTTTCCCTGACAAAAGGGATAACTAAATGATTACTCTTTTCAGTACTGTGCTGATTTCCTATCACAGAAACAAGAATAGCACCCAACAAAAATAAGAATGAAACCTGTTGCTTCACGGGGCTTCACCATACGACATTTTGTGTTGGTGTCCTAAGAAACACTCAACAGAGTTTTCAGTCCATTTCATCACATGTGTGAAGTGCACAGTTGTAACCATGGGAGGGAGAAATGTTCTGGCCACTCCAACTATCTTCTTTTTAAGATCAACTCAGGGGTGCTGTGGTTTTTAACTTTGAATATGTTTTAATGTTTTTTTAACTGTGATTTTTTAAATACTGTTTATATTTAATTTGTGCTAATGTTTGCATATTTGTGTATTTTAAATTGTATGCTAATGCTTTTATGTTCAACAAATTTGAGTTTCCTTCAGGAGAGATAAAGTGAGGGGGTATACATTATTATTATTATTATTATTATTATTATTATTATTATTATTATTATTATTCCAAAGGAAGTAAATATTGATGCAGTGGTCTCTCGGGTGCATTCACACTTCCTGTGTGCATATTTATTTCCTGATGGAGAATGTAGACATGATTATATGAAGTAGAAATAATACATCTGCAGATATCACTCCTCATATACCATTCATTTAATTATACAGGTTGAGCATCCCTTATCTGGAATTCCAAATACAAAATGCTTCAAAATTGTCCATATAAGTGACTGAGATAGCGACAGCTTTGTTTCCTGATCATTCAGTGCACATAAACTTTGTTTGATGCATAAAACACAACAAAAATATTATTTCAAATTATCTTCAAGCTTTTTTGTTTCCTTCCCATTAGCTAGTGAGTTCAGGGCTGGTTTTCAGCCCTGGCAGCTACTATAAACAATATTGGAAATGGACAGAGATCTCACTTATTTATAGCCACGAGTGAGTTTTTAAAAATGTGTTTGTTGTGTGTTTGTTTGTTATTTTGATGTTAAAAAGTAATGGGGTTCAACCTCTTGAAAAGATGAATTGACACTTCTGGAGGCATTCAGATTGAAATGTAATATTGCATCCTAGTTTTGGAAGAAATAAGGCAGAATAAAAATCAAATAGGTGAATCAATACTGTGTTGAATGACAAAAGTTGAAAATCATAAATACATAATACCCATCTCCAGTTCTTTCAATTTTCTTTCTTTTTTTCCAAATAAGGGACAACTACACTCTGCAGATCAATCCAAATTCGGGCCTTTGCAATGAAGACCATTTGTCTTACTTCACCTTCATTGGGCGAGTTGCTGGGCTGGCAGTGTACCATGGAAAGCTTTTAGATGGTGAGTTTTACCTTTGCTTAAAAGTCACTGTTCTTATACAGTAACATTGACTGGGTGAAGTAGAGCTTTTTGAACAGAGCTCAAACTGGCAAGTTACAAATAAGGTAGGTAGGGGTGTTAAACGGCATTTTCATCAAGGGTCACGTCAGCCTGATGGTTGCTTTCAAAGGGCCATTTGTAATTGTAAGACTGAATAATTATAACTATGTTGCCCTGGCATTAAATGCTTCACGAGCCACATAAAATGACACGGAGGGCTGGATTTGGGCCACGGGCCTTGCATTTAATGAATGTGCGTAATGGTATTACATTTCAATGAAAGTACATTTCAGAAATAATGTAATTAGTGAGAAAGCAGTTCCTTTACTGGTGAATTGAGATAAATTATCGTCTCACAACAATCCTGTGACATTGGTTTATTTTATTTATTTATTTTTATTTACCCTATTTATACCCCGCCTTTCTCTACCCCGAAGGGGACTCAAGGCAGCTTACATATGGCAATTATTCAATGCCTTAATAAACACATTCAAACATTAAACTTAAAATGAATTGAATTAAAATTAATCCATATTGAACATTTAAAAACATTACATTCAATATTAAAATCATGCCAGCCAAGCCAAGATACTGACTTACCCAAGGCAATTAGTGAACTCTAACTCTAAAAGGACTTGAACCCAGATGCCCTGTATCCAGATGGAGCACTATGAATATGATTAGAGTCTGTGGATGAGAAACCCTAAGAAAGGGACTGTATTTGCTTGTTCAGAAGGAGAGGGAAAGGAGGTGGTAGTGGGGAGGAGCTGCAGTTGCCAACCCTAAGTAGACAAACATGTTACATGAGGCTCTTTGGTCTCCTTTGGTGTTCTCCATAATTAAGTCCTACATGGACAGACATTCATGGCCAATACCTTTGTCTGAAAATTAATTCTATGGGTTCACCTACACTGTAGAGAATTACACAGGGTTAGCAGCTTCCTCTTCCCATTGCCAGATTAGATTTAGAATGAGGCAGGAAGATAACCACTAATAGCTTGCCTGATAGGTTAACATTTTGATATCTCTTTCTAACCATCAACCATGACAAGCAATTTGAAAATGGCAGCTGCCCATTAAAATAGGTGCTTACACATCTTTTAAATTTGGATCATCCATATTATTGGCCTCCTTTTTTCCAGCTTTTGTGCTTTTGTGTGCTGCTGCAACAGAGTGTACTCCCAGATGTAAACAATACAAAGATCCCCTTTCTTTCCCACTTGAAGGGTAGCCTATTACTTATTCAATCTGCTCACCTTTAATGAAGCTTGCTCCTTAATAAAGCTTGCTTCCTTCAGGATCTTTGCAATAGGCAACTTCAGTAAGGTACGTTTTGTTAATCATTTAATAAGTTAAGAGCCAGCCAAGTAATGAATTTTCAATCACTTGAAAGCCTTGCATTCATTACATGACTTCAAAATACCACTTTTGTAACAGAACCAAAGAATTGCATTGTGCAATAAAAAGATAAGCCCTTCTCTGCCTGAAGTAAAGCTAAGAAACCCAAAGATAAAATGATGAGTATGAGATAAATAGTCAGAGTGCTAGAGATGGACCAAGGAATCCCAAGTTCAAATTACTGGTCAAGGAATTTCTTCATACTAACCTTATAGGTTAGGATATAAACCTTGTTTTTACTTGCAAACCATCAGGCAGATCATAGTTCATTAATGCTTAATTGTTTAAATTTTATCTTTATTCAGTGATGTTCCTGTGGTTTTGTCATCTTTAGACATTAATGTTGTACCACAAGTACAAACCATTCTGACTGCTATTGGTTTAGAAACTATGGGTAGTCAACTTGGAGATCATGCCAAAACCCTAATTAAACTTCAGGATGTTTTCATGGGACCAGGCTCTGTCACTCTTGTAGTGATAGGTTAAAAAAATCTGATGAACTGGACTGAAATTCCTTCTTCCCAGTTAATCTCAAGGGCATTAATGGACCCCTTTATATCTTTTTATTCTAGAGTTTAAGGTCATGGCTCTCTGAGTAGAAATCTCTTTGTAAGCTAACCTGTGTTACTTAGTGGGGGAGTGTGGTGAATAATATAAGGGACTGCTGAAGAATGATCAATGAAATGGTATTTTAAAGGTGTGAAAAGAGGAATTCAGGGAAATGAAATTAAATCACCAATTTCCTTTGAAGGCCCAGAATGTTATCCTCATTAAAACTTGCTTCTAGCTGACTTGGGGGAAAGCATAATGATTTCTTTTTATGACTAGTTAGAATGACAAAGAATTGGGAATTTTTGGCTTCTGTTTTACACTAACTCTGGTTTCATCTACACTGTAGAATTAATATACTGTAATTTGATAGCACTTTAAATGCCATGGCTCATGCTATGGAAGCATGGGAGTTGTAGTTTTACAAGGTCTTTAGTTTTCTCTTCTCAAATAGTGTCAGACCAAATTTCAGTTCTCATGATTCCATTGCATTGACTCATGGCCATTAAGGTGATGTCAAACTGCATTAATTCTACTGTGTAGGTGCACCCATAGTTAGTCAAAATTTTCCAATATTATGGTCATTCTTGTCAGAATTTTGTAACATTCCATCATTTCAAAAGTGAAAATAAGTTATGATTAAGATCAGGACCACCCCAGCAGCAAGCATTAAGGATTTAATCACCTGGCATTGAGTAATTTACAGCCAGAGTGGGGTAGCTGAAAGAGTAATAAAAAAGCACAAGCTTCTCTGTTAGAGTTGTTGTTGCCAGAGTGTTGAGCTGTTGGAGGTGCAGATTCAAAGTCTGAAGGATTAATGAAGAAGACCAGAGAAAAGCTAATACTATGGAGAAGGTATGAATTGACTGGAAGTGTTGGAAAGAAGAGCTAGAGAAGAGTCAAGAACATCTGCTAGATATATATGTAAATACTGCTACATAAAGTTTTCTACTAAATATTCAAGTTGTGCTTGTCTGCTCCTTATCTGGAGGAGGAGTGCTTCTGCTGAAGAAGGGGGTTGGTTTGTTGCTGAACAAAGAACCCCAACAATTTACTGTGACAATTCTAACTAGTCCTTAAAAAAAACTATTGTTTAAAAGTTTTAGAGTTTCTGGGCATTTACAGAATGAAAAGTGAACAGGAACATTCAGTTTTATAATTTTCTGTCAATACCTTTTCATATACAATAAAACAAATCAGTCATAAAAGAAGAAAATAACAAAAAATAAAGAAAAGGAAAAAAGGGATAAATAGGAACAAAGAGTGAGAAAAGGAAGCAAAAAGTAAACGCCACTTCTAATCTTATCTTAACATGAGCCACAAGTATAGTTTGCTGAGACATACAAAGCAGAGCAGTAATTCTCAGGACATCTGAGATGGGGGGGAGGGAGGGGCAGCAACCTTTTTCCGATGTGCAAAGGTTTGTGCTGTCTTCATGCCCATTGACTACAACCGTTGCTTTCTTTCCTGGAAACCCTTTGCAGACCTGCAGCTGATGACTTTCAGGTCATCACTGGCCATCACTTGGAGTAGCACTGGACTAGAAAGTATTTGTAACTATGAAATCCAAATGTGTGTGCTTGTCTTTGCCTTGTAGTTAGTGAGCATTGCTTACAGTTGAGAAGCAATCTTGGAAGGCCAATTTAAGAAAAACGGTATAATGTCTGCATGATGCGAAGAGTCTGACAGAAGTAATGAAAGTGATTCAGTTTCAGGACTAACAGCACTTTCAAACCAGACACTTCCTAACGATTAGCATAATGAGTGCTTGGGCATAGTAGTTCTTGATTTCCATCAAGGCTCAATAGGTTGGTAATTTCAGTGAATTGTCCCACACTCGCATTTGACTATACTATTGCATTTCTGGGATGACTGCATGAAGTGCCAATTTTAAAATGTGGCTTCATAGTCTACTGTCACTTTTCCCCCTTGATAGCCACAATTTTAACTTCGCCAGTGTCCTTTCCTCGTTATATTTCTCCTATGGGAGACAGCCATTTTTAATTAAACTTTGTTACTGTATTTTGTCCCCAGGTTTCTTCATTAGACCTTTTTACAAGATGATGCTGGGGAAGCCAATAACTCTGAAAGATATGGAGTCGGTGGTAAGTGAACACTGAAAATCTTATTAGTGTTTCCAATTATGCGCCTTTCTTTTTCTCTGGGGAAATTATTAAATGTCAATATTCGCAGAAGCTTTAGACTTTCAGGCAAGGGCCTTGTGTTATGTGATCTGGGACAAAATGCACAGCTCAGATTTTAGTTTTTAATTCTTTAATGTCGCTTTTTTGACTACCAAGGCAGCAATTTGAAGCCCTTAATGCAATTAGATTCAACGGGAAAAGAAAGATCAATGCAATTATTTTTTTCTTCTACTTTTGAATTGAAAATTCAATTCAGTTTTCAATCAAGTTGACATCTGCTTTAAGTAGTTATTTTACATAAAATATATGCATACTGAATTTTTTTAAATAAACTGAATAAAGAGTGAACAAGATAATTATCTCCATCAACTGCAAGGCTATTTCTGAGTATTTTCACATTAGCAAGGCATGTAGGGTCGAAACTGGTCTTCCGGTGTTCTTGGAGTGCAACTTACATAATTCCTCACAGTAGCCTTTGGTGGCTGGGTCTGATGGAAGTTGCCAGCAAAAACATCTGGAATACCATTGTCACCCCACCTCTGTTGGAGTGCTGAACAGTGCAGAGACTGTTTCTTAAGCTGTGGGTCCCAACCCCAAATAGGGTTCCTTTAGCTCAATATTGGGGTCCCAAAAAAATTGGCAACAGTAAACGTTTTCTGAATGTCGCTTATTGGCTGTTTTAGACATGTACATGAATCTGTTGTGCAGTGTTTACAGTAGAGGCTGCAGAAGATGTTTCAACTGTACTTCATAAAAAGGAAAATCGAATTGTTTAGCAAGCCTTGCAAATGCTGATTTATCAGTTAATATTGTATCTTTAAAACTGTTTTATATATCTGCCGTCATGTAAAAAATTCTCAGGCCAAAAGGGGTCCTGAGTATAAAAGTTCAAGAAGCCCTGCACTAGACCCTGAGTTAAGCTCACTATTTCTCAGCCATTAGGATTAGAAAGACTATTTAAAGACTGTGAAGTGAAGGAGGAAGGAGGAACAAAGATAGAACTACAATTTTACCCTTCATCTTTCTGTGCGATATCCAGGGAGTGAGGGGACCACTGAAGAGCCTCACTCTTCATGTTCTGATAGCTGGTGCACCATTACAATGTTATCTTTCAGGACATCCTCGGTGTCTTCCAGTGAGACTGGCATAGGGCAGCTTCCTCCCTTGTGTGAGAATGCCCTTGGAAACTGGGTTTGCACTGATCTCTTTTGATATTTCCAATTCAGAATATACCCAGTTATTAATATTTGTAACCAAAGGACTGCACCCCCATAGTTCCTATGGTGAATCAATCATAAATAGGAAGCTACAATCTGGAGCCCATGGACAAACCAAACATTTTGTAAAGAACCTTGTAAATGGTGTTACATCAATATTTTGTTTAAAATATGTATTCCACTCACTCATTTTCTTCAAAGTAAAATAAGGGCTGGTAAAGAAGGTTGGGTATCAGTTAACAATCACGGCTTTTAGCTATTTTGAATGTATATGTTAGCAACTTATTTTTACATTAATCTAAGAATATATAAATTTAGCATAGTCTTACCTTCTCTCTTGATAAATATTTCACTTCCAGTGGTGGATTGCTAGGTCCTAAAAGCCATTAAAACTATAAAAGTAACAGTATGAATATCAGATAGTGGCACAATAAAATGATGGACATGTATGATCTTATCTAATTTTGAAAGTTAAGCAGATTTAAGCTTAGTTAGTATTTGAGTAAGAAATCTTCTAAGAAATCTCCCAAGTACGGCTGTCAAACAGATCATGCCAGAGAAAACAGAAGTGCTGCTCATAGACTGTATGGTGCTGTTGCCTGGGGTCATCTATGAGGAAAAATTAAGATTTCTGCCCAAAATGCCCCCAAATTACTTTATGGGATATGGGTGGCAGTTCCATCACATTTGAAGGTCCCCAGTGGTCAAACACTTTTTTTTTGCAAACCTTTTTACATTTCCTTTGTCTCCAGATGCCCTCTAGGTGGTATGGGAGCATTTCTACCATATTTTGAGTGAGCTCTGGATATAAAATCAGTCTGAAAGATTCCAAATCATGATGAAAATGCCCCTAAAAGCCCCTTGCCTTCCACATGTGCCCAACCCCTTATATATAGGCATATATTCCTATTTGTTATATTTGCAAAAAGGGACTAATGGGAAACCATGCTGTTCCTCCAGGACAGTGAATATTACAACTCCTTGAAGTGGATCCTGGAGAATGACCCAACAGAGCTGGATCTCATGTTTTGTATAGATGAAGAAAACTTTGGACAGGTAAGTCAAATGTCCAGTCTATTCCAACATGTTCCTATCGTCATTCTAAGACATTACATGTTTAGCATTACTTTACAAACTATGATACTGCATTTGTTTTAAGTTTATCTTATTTATGTATTTATTGTATTATGCTAAACTGTTTTAATTGCTTATGTTTTATCTTTTGTATTGTATATTGGCATTGAATCTTGCCAGACTGTGAGCCGCCCTGAGTCCCTTCGGGTGAGAATGGCGGCATAGAAATGATGGAAATAAATAAATAAATACATCCTGTTTTTGCTCCCAACTTCAGACACAGGACAGTTTACAGCTTAGATTTAAAAAAGTAATAGCTAAAACAATTTGTACTTAAAAAGCTTTAAAAAGGAAATAATCCCTTTAGAAAACACACATTTCAAACAGTTTGAAACAAAATAATGAAGACATAGACAAACTATCCTATTGAAATCCCTGCTTCAGTAGCAAATTAACAGCCCTTATTTTTAAAATAGTATTCTCCTTTTGGCAGAAAGAGGCCAGAAAACGGCCCTATCTAGTCCGTATGGGAGGGAATTGCATTATCTTGAAGGAGCATTGAAAATGCCCTTTCCTATATCCAAATGAAATAAGGAAGTGAAAAAAAAATTACTCCTGAAAGAGTTATTACAATGGGAAAAGGTAGCTTTCCCACCAACCCTTGTTTCTGCAACAAGTTAATTTTTTCAAAATCCAGTTATCACAGGGACAAAAAGTAATGTGAAATCTTCTGAACAGGGTCACAGACAGCAAAACAAATGCCACAGGTGTGTTAACCCTTCTCTGTGCTATCCAAAGCTTGTGTGTGTGTGTGTTTGGCTGGAGCTACACTTAAAAATATACTTGTTCCGACCTACATACAAATTCAGCTTAAAAACAAACCTACAGAACCTATCTTGTTCATAACTTAGGGACTTCCTGCAATGTCTGATCTCAATTTGTGTACAACAAAAATATTTGAATGAGTCTTAACTAGGCTATAATGACACTTGTGAATTAATCAAAGGAAATGAACTGACAAAATATAGCACAAAATAAAGTGGGCACAAATATTACTTCTACAGACATTTTGTGAAGGGAAAATGGAAATATTTTGTTTGTTTGTTTGATCTCAGCCAGAATTTTCATCCTAAACCAGGCTTTACAGGATTTTGAGGAACAATTTACATTTCAAAGAGCTTAACAATGGCTTAAGAAAGATTTTTTTTTCTGGAAACAAACTGCTGAAGCCTGGAAAGTTTTCATAACATGACATTCAAATTACATTTGCTTCAATGCACCGCCTTAACACAAATGTAAAATCTATATTTCTTGGGAAATGCATTTGTGTTTTTTCCTCTGAATCTCTGCCTTATTAAGGAATTTCATACATATCACATGATAGCAGCTCATCTACTTTTAATAGTAGGCATGAAAATAATCTGGATATAACCCTCAGGCTAATACTATCTCAGTATCAATATTCCTGGGAACCAGAAATGGAGGAAAAAAAGATTAGCTATCCAGATGGTCCTTAATTCCTTCTCACCCAATAGCTGTAGTTGCAGCTCAATGAACATGTCAGTGGACTCTGAAATGAAGAAAATGTTTCGTTCCTCTGAAGTCATTGCCAAACATCAAAAATCCAGAAATCAAATGTTTGTTCAAATCATGATGTTCCTCATACCAATATCAGTAATCTAAAATGTTGCTTTACTTCAAAAGTGATAGGAACATTTTGAAGACCTAATCTCAGTTTGCCTGTTTTATTTTGAATACCAAACTCAATGTACAATTTGAATACTTCATCACCAAGAATGAATAAATGTATCTCTTTGATTCCTTTGATTTATCCTATCTGCCTATTGGCAAAAGGTGTAATTCAGGAGGTCAAATACTAACTGCTTTTAATTGTTTGTGTCAAAGTTACTTTTTTGGATTATAATTTTCTGAACCTAGCTTGCTCATAACTTGGGGACTCCCTGTATTATAAATCTGTCTTTTTAGTATAAGTAGATTTTAATGTAGTACATTTTTCTTTTAATTTTAATATGGTTTCTTTGTGCTTAAAACATATTAAACATTACATTAAAATACCCAATTCTGTATAGGCGAGCAGAGTGAAGAGTAGTATATGGCACATGTTCTATATATCAAAAACTAGAGCTAATAGGAGAAAACTGGTGCCATTTTTGGAATCAGCAGGTCGCATATACTCCAAAACAGGTCTAATATTTAAGGCATCAAAATGTGTATTCGCCATTCTAAGAGGCCATCTACAAGTGCCACAAACACTGATTTGGAGTGGGAGTGTATGAGTATACAGCTCAACTATTAGCCTTCTTAGTCAACAAACTATTAGTCCACCTTGGGATTTGTTAGTTGGTCCTTGGTGTATTGAAGCCATTCTCTAAAAGCCAGTTGGATTTGTACCTATCATGTTCTTTTTTATTCTGGAACCACAGTAGAGCAGTTGTGTTAAGTCTGAAGAAATGTCCGACAGAACATCACGGCTATTCCAAAAGCTGACACCAGTGTCCCTGTTGAACAGTGTTACATTCCTATAAATGAGCAGATGACACATCAATTTGTCTTGCTTTTAATGTGCTAATGAAATGTGGTGCCTAATTCTGATTTATCAATTACCTTGGAACGGTTCACCTTTCTTGGGGTCATCTTTGAAGCATTTTGGCAATCAGGAAACAAATCTCCATAGATTTGACCTAGAAATAATGTTAGAAAAATCAAAATTGCAGAGAGTTTATTAGTTAGAAAAGTCATGCAGTAAATTAGTATCTAATAACTATGGCATTGCTTTCTGACATTCTCTTAACCATGTAGATGGTGTTTGCAAAAACTGCATGATTCATTTCACCAGGCCTGGGAGAACTGTATTGTAGAAGGCTTTTATGGTCGGAATCACTGGGTTGCTGTGAGTCTTTCGGGCTGTATGGCCATGTTCCAGAAGCTTTCTCTCCTAACGTTTCACCCACATCAGTGGCAGACATCCTCAAAGGTACCTCACAACCTCTGAGGATGCCTGCCACAGATGTGGGTGAAACATCAGGAGAGAAAGCTTCTGGAACATGGCCATACAGCCCGAAAGACTCACAGCAACCCTGTGAGAACTGTTTGCTCACTGGAAAGGGACCTTTAAGGAAAGTGATATATTCTCTATATTTGTTGTTTTTCTATTTTAATAAGTATGCATTTAATTGATTTTATTTCTGTTAACTGTCTGTTGACTTTAGATGCCATCTGGAGAAAGGTGGCATATAAATTAACCAAATAAAGAAAATAGTTTTATGTTTTAACTTTTCTTTCCTGTTTTGGTTTTTGTAAGTGCCTTTGACATCCAGAGCTCAGGAAAAAAAGTAGGACAGAAATAAACAAAATATTAATTACTTTTTTTCTATTTGCAGACATATCAAGTTGACTTGAAACCAAATGGATCTGAAATCACAGTCACAAATGAAAACAAAAGAGAATATATTGAGTACGTATTTTTTAAAATTTATTTATCCAGTTTTATATTTTAGCAATCCTATTTGTTCAAACTGAACTTCAGGATGACTTCACCAGGAATTAATACAAATCAAAGCAACTAGAAACTCAGATATTACAGTTTTATACTGAGAGCTTGTGGCTGGCTTCTGGGAGCAGATCACTTTCTTGTTGCTACAGCTCTACTGGCTGCTAGTCTGCTTCCTGGCCTAGCCGCCTTCTGCATTGCCATATAATCCAGATCATCAAAGCAGATGATTCACATTATCTGTTTTGAACTGGATTATATGAGTCTACACTGCCATATAATCCAGTTCAAAGGAGATAATCTAGATTTTATATGGCGATGTAGAAGGGGCCCCAATTCATTCTGCTAGTGATGACTTTCAAAATCTAAGGTCCAGATAATCAGGGGGGGGGGGGGGGAAACACATCTCTCTATAAGAACCTGCCATTGTTTTGAGATTTTCTCGGGAGGTATTTCTCTTTGACTCAAGGGGCTGCATGTTGTCTACCTGTTTTAAAGAGAAAGCTGTGGTGGTGTTGCCATTCATATAGTCCAGAATAGGTGAGGCTAGTAAAAAGTGGGTTCTGTTACTTGGCCATTGAGAAATCTGGGAAGGCTTGCTTCCTACTTGTTGAACCAATCTTTGTAAAGGGATGTCTCAGTGGCCCCAAAAAGAGGAAACCTCGAGTCAGATTCTAGTTCAAAAAACTCCAGGCACTGGGTATAGTATAATCCCCAGATTAATGGTAGGTAAATTTCCAGATTGGTGTGGATATGCGAAACTAAAATTAATAGAGAACTCAATTGAAATGAAGAACTTGTGGCCCACAGATACCATAGAATTACAAACAGATAAAGCACATAAATGTGTTAGTCGAATACAGACTAACACATTGTATTAGAAAAAAAATTAAGCCACACATGTTTAGTATCACGTGAACCACAGGCTTATTGTAAGGATCTCAACATGACAACACTTTTAAGGACTTCTACATATTTAAAACTTCTGCATTACGTCATCACTTATTAAAATACCTTGGAATCTCTTGACTTCAAAAACTCTAGTGTGGCCAAACCATATTGGAATTCCGTTTAATGTTTCTTCCAAGGCTTTGTTTTAAATGACAAACAGTTGCTAAAGGCAGAATCCTAATTAGGAACAGAAGTAATAGGGCATGTGTAATAGGAAAAAAACAGACGGTAGGGAACATGTTCAGCACTTTATTCTCTGCTTTGAATCGCAGCCTATAATTGGTGACTTTTCATTAAAAATAAAATGGGGAGTGCAACTCAGAACACCTGAAATATAGAGGCATGCCATTGCTAGACAATTGTTTTAATATAGAAATTAATTTCCTTTACACCAAATATAATAAAATAGAGCATAATCTTCATCGGAACCACAGAATTAGCGCCATGTTGTTTCTGCACAACATACCTCTTTTAAATACAGAAAGGTCATTTGTGAAGCACTTTAGAGCATATGTACGAGATACTTAAATGTCAGGCCATAAAATGAAAAGGAATTCTCTTTGAATTACTCTTCAGTGCTCATCAGTAATTTTCTTTCACGATCTCATCAGTCTCCCAAAGGAAATCCGAGGAATTAATGAAAAAGCTTCACATATTCATGAGCTCAAGAGATAACAGAACTGCAGCAAAGGCAGGAAACGTTGCATTTACCTCATTTGTACTGTTTACATTTTCTCTCGGTTTGATGAAAGATTACTGAAGCTGTAAATGGGAAGCCAGAAAAAAGCATTAGAGTGGTTAAGATACTATTTAAATTATCTCTCTCGTTCTAATGGAGGTATTTTTTTCCCCTTTTTTGAACGCTGTAGTTTAGTCATCCAGTGGCGGTTTGTCAACAGGGTTCAAAAGCAAATGAATGCATTTCTAGAGGTAAGTTGATTTGCCAGCTGCTTATTATTTTCTGTCTTATAGTTTATGTTTGCTGAGATTAAACCACATTGGTTTTTTAAAAATCGATATGTTTCATAGGCTTCCAAAATATGCTTGAGAAACCACATAGGAATCAATGTCAACACATTATGAAAATTTATGGCACAATGCACCTAAAACACCACAGTTGCTCTCCACTGTTCTTTTGAGTGCAGTAAGTCTTTTTTCTTTCTGCAAAAGCACGAAAGAAATTAAATGCAGACTGGCCTTCTAGCTTGATTCAGATGAAGAAGAGGAAGGTAGGCGGAAAATTGTGCTACTAAGTTCTGCACTGATTCTTTAAGACTGGAACTACACTGCCATATAATCCACTTCAATTCACAATGAGTCCACACTGCCATATAATGCAGTTAATCTGGATTCTGAAATTGCAGTATATGGCAATGCAAATGGGACCTAAAATGGGCACTGCTTGTACTCCTGGAGTTGAGAGAATGGAATACCAAAGGCCAGCTATATTTTTAGTCTCTGATTAGTGCATATATTTCTTTGCATCCCCATTAAATAAAGTCAGAAAATCCAGCTATGTCACGACCCAGGCTGCAGAGCACCAATAACCATACACAGAGGCCAGAATCTATCTAATATCTTTATTAAGGAAATATATAAAGTTAATAAAAACAAGTATAGGAAATAGTCCAGAAGTAGACCTTTCAGGAAAGGTCAAAATTAGTCCAAAAAAGCAATGTCCAATATGAAATATTAAGGTCCAAAGTTGTAATCCAATAACCGAAACACTCACTTGCCAAGCAAGTGAGGGGAGATGACAAGGTCCTTTAGTCCATGAACTTGAGCAAGGCTAGGAAATAACTTGATTCTTGGCACACAAAGCTTGATTCAAGGCAACAAGGAAACGAGGAGCAAGAACAAGATCCGTGGTAATTACTTGGCGAGGTCCGGGAAACAAGGCAAGATCCGGGGAGAAAACAAGGCTGAGAACGAAGGCTTGGAACAGGAACAAAGGCTTGAAAGCAGGAGTAGCTGTCCACACACGCTGCTCCGGTAGCTGACGAAATGACTCCGCAAGATTCCTTCGGGAGCAAGGAACCTAAATAGGCCTCGTTTTCCCACCAGAGAACACTTCTCTGGGGAATCAGAAACGAAAGTCAATCTCTGTGTCCAGATGCATGACTCCCTAAAATTTCTCATGGAAGCAGGCTTAATCATCTGAATGCTTTGCTGCAATTCTCAAGCTCCTGCGATTAGCTTGTTGCACTCCTTTTTGCTGGAGATAATAATTACGGCGAGAAAAAGGGGGAGATTTCGACTCAGGGCTTGTTTGGCAGATTTCTGGAAGACAAACCTCCTGCAGGTGCAAAGGCTCCATTTCTGGCTGGGATAGATCCTTTTCTGGCTGAAATGGTGGAAAACCCAAGTTTTCCTCTTCATCTGTCACAACAGCACTAGGAACAGGACTACATGGCCCATGAGTCATCACAAGCTATTGGATTTGTTGGTGTTGCCTTTCTAAGAACCAGCATGGTTTGAGTTTTGGATTAGAACTCTGAGAGACCAGGTTTCAAGTCCCCATTCGGCCATGGTTGAATGAGGGTGCATCTACACTGTAGGATGAATGTAGTTTGATACCACTTCAACTGCCATGGAATCCTGAGATTTGAATTGGGAGTCATCAGCACTCTTTGGCAGAGAAGGCTAAAGATCTTAGAATCATAGAATCATAGAATCATAGAATAGTAGAGTTGGAAGAGACCTCATGGGCCATCCAGTCCAACCCCCTGCCAAGAAGCAGGAAATCACATTCAAAGCACCCCCGACAGATGGCCATCCAGCCTCTGCTTAAAAGCCTCCAAGGAAGGAGCCTCCACCACAGCCCGGGGGAGAGAGTTCCACTGTCGAACAGCCCTCACAGTGAGGAAGTTCTTCCTGATGTTCAGGTGGAATCTCCTTTCCTGTAGTTTGAAGCCATTGTTCCGTGTCCTAGTCTGCAGGGCAGCAGAAAACAAGCTTGCTCCCTCCTCCCTATGACTTCCCTTCACGTATTTGTACATAGCTATCATGTCTCCTCTCAGCCTTCTCTTCTGCAGGCTAAACATGCCCAGCTCTTTAAGCCGCTCCTCATAGGGCTTGTTCTCCAGACCCTTAATCATTTTAGTCGCCCTCCTCTGGACGCTTTCCAGCTTGTCAACATCTCCCTTCAACTGTGGTGCCCAGAACTGGACACAGTATTCCAGGTGTGGTCTGACCAAGGCAGAATAGAGGGGGAGCAGGACTTCCCTGGATCTAGACGATATTCCCCTATTGATGCAGGCCAGAATCCCGTTGGCTTTTTTAGCTGCTGCATCACATTGTTGGCTCATGTTTAACTTGTTGTCCACGAGGACTCCAAGGTCTTTTTCGCACACACTGCTGTCAAGCCAGGCGTCCCCCATTCTGTATCTTTGATTTCCATTTTTTCTGCCGAAATGAAGTATCTTGCATTTGTCCCTGTTGAACTTCATTTTGTTAGTTTCGGCCCATCTCTCTAGTCTGTCAAGATCGTTTTGAATTCTGCTCCTGTCTTCTGGAGTGTTAGCTATCCCTCCCAGTTTTGTGTCATCTGCAAACTTGATGATCGTGCCTTCTAACCCTTCGTCTAAGTCGTTAATAAAGATGTTGAACAGAACCGGGCCCAGGACGGAGCCCTGCGGCACTCCACTTGTCACTTCTTTCCATGATGAAGATGACGCATTAGTGAGCACCCTTTGGGTTCGTTCGCTTAGCCAATTGCAGATCCACCTAACCGTAGTTTTGTCTAGCCCACATTTTACTAGTTTATTTGCCAGAAGGTCGTGGGGGACTTTGTCGAAGGCCTTACTGAAATCCAGGTAGGCTACATCCACAGCATTCCCTGTATCGACCCAACTCGTAACTCTATCGAAAAAAGAGATCAGATTAGTCTGGCATGACTTGTTTTTGGTAAATCCGTGTTGACTATTAGCAATGACCGCATTTGTTTCTAAGTGTTCGCAGACCACTTCCTTGATGATCTTTTCCAGAATCTTGCCTGGTATCGATGTGAGGCTGACCGGGCGGTAATTGTTTGGGTCGTTCTTTTTTCCCTTCTTGAAGATAGGGACCACATTCGCCCTCCTCCAATCTGCTGGGACTTCTCCCGTTCTCCAAGAACTCTCGAAGATAATTGCTAGTGGTTCTGAAATAACTTCCGCTAATTCCTTCAATACTCTTGGATGTAGCTGATCTGGCCCTGGGGACTTGAATTCGTTTAGAGAGGCCAGGTGTTCCTGGACAACTTGTTTCCCTATTTGGGGTTGGATTTCCCCCAATCCTTCGTCCATTCCATGTTGCTGAGGTAGAAGATGGCTTTCTTTTTGTGAGAAGACCGAGGCAAAGAAGGCATTGAGCAGTTCTGCCTTTTCCCTGTCCCCTGTCGCCATCACCCCATTTTCTCCTTGCAGAGGCCCTATCGCCTCCTTTTTCTTCCTTTTTCTACCAACGTAAGCAAAAAAGCCTTTTTTGTTGTTTTTTATGTCCCTGGCAAGCCTGAGCTCATTTTGTGCTTTAGCCTTGCGAACCTTTTCCCTACAGGTGTTGGCTATACGTTTGAATTCTTCTTTGGTGATTTCTCCTCTTTTCCACTTCTTGTGCATGTCACTTTTGAGCTTTAGCTCAGTTAGAAGTTCTTTGGACATCCATTCTGGCTTCTTTGCACTTGTCTTATTTTTCTTCTTTGTTGGCACTGTTTGCATTTGCGCCTTGAGTATTTCACTTTTGAAAAACTCCCATCCATCCTTAACTCCCTTGTTTTTTAATATTGGTGTCCATGGAATGCCGCTCAGTAATTCCTTCATTTTTTGGAAGTCAGCTCTCTTAAAGTCGAGAATGCGTGTTTGACTTGTCTTAGTTTCAGCATTCCTTTGTATTGCAAACTCCAGGAGCACATGGTCACTTGCCCCTAAGGATCCAACCACTTCAACTGTATTGATCAGGTCTTCCACATTTGTTAAGATTAGATCAAGAGTTGCTGATCCTCTTGTTGCCTCTTCTACCTTCTGGACCATAAAATTGTCTGCAAGGCAAGTGAGGAATTTGTTGGACTTTGTACTCTTGGCTGAGTTTGTTTTCCAGCAGATATCGGGATAATTGAAATCGCCCATGACTACTATATCTCTTCTTTGTGCCTGTTTGGTCAGCTGTTGACAGAAGGCTTCATCAAGTCCTTCATCCTGACTCGGAGGTCTGTAGTAGACACCCACGACAAGATCTTTTTGAGTCCCGGTTCCCTTGATTCTTATCCAGATGCTTTCTAGCTGGTTTCCCGGATTACAGTCTTGCATTTCTTCTGCAACGTAACTGTTTTTGACATATAAAGCTACTCCCCCTCCTCTCCCATTTGTTCTATTTCTGTGAAAGAGGTTATAGCCCTCAATGGCTACATTCCAGTGATGGGAGTCATCCCACCAGGTTTCAGTGATGCCTATGACATCGTATGTGTGGTGCTGTGCTAAGAGTTGGAGTTCCTCTTGCTTATTTCCCATGCTCTGAGCGTTGGTGTAAAGACATGTAAGCCCCTGTGACCTCCCCTTGAGCTTTTTATTTGGCATTATTGTGCTCTTCGTACTTGGTCCTTGCTGTGTTTGTGCAGCCCTCCGTTTAGCCTTTTGGCGGTTCCCTGTGGTCGTGGGTAATATAGTGTTCGCCAGGCTGTTGTTCCCCTCCCCCAGTAGATCTAGTTTAAAGTTCGCCTGATGAGGTTTGTGAGTCTGTGTGCAAAAATATGTTTTCCTGCTTGTGTGAGATGCACCCCATCACTTGCCAATAGGCCATCCTCCTGGAAGAGTAGACCATGGTCAAGGAAGCCAAAATGCTCCTCTTGGCACCATTTTCTGAGCCAGTTATTGACCTGTACTATTTTTCCGGCCCTTGTAGAGCCGTGTCCTACAACGGGGAGGAGGGATGAAAAGATCACATGTACATTATACAGTTTTAGCTTTGTTCCCAGAGCTCGAAAATCATTTGTGATCTTTTGAAAAGTATGCCTAGCGGTGTCATTGGTACCTACATGAATCAACATAAGGTGGGGAGGGTGATGGGGCTTTAGGAGCCTGCTGAGCCTCTGAGTGATATGGTGTATTTTTGCCCCCGGGAGGCAGCATGTTTCTCGAGCCATCCCATCCGGTCTGGAAATGATGGCTTCCGTTCCTCTAAGGAGGGAGTCACCTACTACCAAGACCTGTTTCCTTTGAGGATTGACAGGGTCCCTTTTGTGCAAGACAGTGTGTATGTCCCGTGAAGAGTGTTCCTGTTGAAGTGAATCATGCAGGTGTAAAGTGTTGTCCTCCTCCTCAACATCCCCAGTGCATTCATCAATGACAATCCATTGAGATACATCCGAGAGCCCATTACTCTCCCAAGGATGTTCCTGTTGCTCCTGGTCTACAATTGGGGATGGAGCATTTGCATGATTACATAAATGTGAATGTGGTGATGCACTGTCCCCGTCCGGGCTATCCCCTGCGCATTGATCAAGGGTGGCCCACTGAGTGGTATCTAAGAAACTCTGGTCCTCCACAAGATGTGTTTCCTGATTGTATGTTAATGGCGTTAGAATTTCAAATCTGTTGTGTAAATGCAGCTGAGCAGAGGAGTTCTGCGGAGGCTGCCTGGTCCTGTGTCTCCTTCTATGGGTGACGTCCTTCCAAGCCTGAGGGTTGTCTACCTGTGAGTTGATCTCCCCATAAGGATCCTGATCATGGTCATGGTGGTGTTGGTGTGATGCAGGCTGCAGATCTACAGCAGCGTGTTGTGCAGTGTCCAAGAAGACCTCGAGTGCCTGAATGTCCTTAAGGGTCTTAATCTTGTAAAACTGCACCTCCCATGATTCCATAGCATTGAGCCATGCCAATTAAAATGGTAAACTACTACAGTGTAGATGCATCCCAAGTCACAATTTCTCAACATTAAAGGAAAGATTAAAGATGTGCCTCTGAGACAGAATTTGTTCCCCTCTTAACAAACCTTGCCAGGAAAACCCTGTGATAAGTCTACCTTCACCTTAAGCAAAATACTTCCTAATGCTTGTATCCCTTACTGATTTTAATGACCTCATGCCTTGTATGCTTTCAACTTGCAATAATTTTTTTTAAAAGCTGGGAAGCATTTAAAAATCTCTTTCTTCCACCTGGAAACCATCTGGCTACGTTAACTGTCCTGAAAACTCTTGGATATGTAGACCAGGCTTTGGTCTTCTTCATTTGAAGTCGACTAGTATTGCATTCAGGGAATCTTAACAGGACAATGATTGCTTCTTGGCAACTCTTCCAGATTTGTTTGCTTATTTATTTATAGTGCATTCAGTCCTCCCCTTTTTCAGGTTTGACATTTGCAGATTTGATTAATATATTCTCTCTTAAGAATTTCTAAGTCCTCCAGTGTGACTAAACCATAAATCACACCAAAGAACCTAGAGATTTCTAGAAATAATACATCTCTTGGTATCTCAAAGTTTCCCAATGCAATTCTGTGATCAACTTCCATTGGGATTTTTTATTTACATTCTTCACTTTCAAAGGGATCCTGTGCCCCTGCCCCAGCAAATGTGAAGGACAGAGTGTGTTTCAGTATCATCTACAAGCCCACAAGAGCTTCTAGGCTGATTGGCAAAAAAAACTAATTAAAACAATGAATAATATTTAAAACACATTAAAATACTTCAGACAGTACACCCCTTAAAGCAGTCCAAAAACAATCTGAGAATCAGTGTTTATACAATGATTCTACCTACCTCTCTCTCTCTCTCTCTCTCTCTCTCTCTCTCTCTCTCTCTCTCTCTCTCTCTCTCTCTCTCGTGTGTGTGTGTGTGTGTGTGTGTGTGTATGTGTGTGTGTGTGTGTATATATATATATATATATATATATATATACACACACACACACACACACACACACACCTATATATACTTATCAATTTAACTACCTAACTAATGACAAGACTTCATAAAATATACACATTTCAATCTAAATGAGAGACCACATTGAAAATTAAGATTAATAATGACTAGCAGTAATATCACAGGGCTTAGTTTTTACAATCTTGAAAAGATAATTACACATGGGAATAATTGTTTATCATAGTATAGTAATATATGATCATTCCTTAAAACATAGAATTTTGACTCAACAATTCTGTGTTTTGCTATCCTTTGAATTCCAGTATTTTATTAAGTTTAGACATGTTAAAAGAAACAAATGGATGAAAATCAAACACTAAAAATGGCATCATTTTACAGTCACTATATGGATGTGTCAGTCTGGGGATATTCGGCTTCTGACCACATGATGTACTATTATGTTTGATTTATTTCCACTTTTCCTGGGGATCATACTGTGTTGCAGCAATTCAGCTCACAAAGGATAAATCCAAAAGCCCCTGCAATCTACTATTGTGTCTTTACTCCTTAGTTCATAGTCCCATTTCAGGCAGAGCTTAGTCTCTTTGTAAGCCATTCAGCGCCTGGCATCTGTCCCATGGAGTTGCTGTTTTGAAGAAGTGGCACCGTGCCATGGGCAGCAATTACAAAGTTTCTGAAATGTGTGCAATCAGAATAGAACTTTTTTCAGTCTTCCATGATTAGCCATATTGATGGTCATAGCAGTGCGAATAATCGTAGCATGGTTGGAGGGTATGACACACTTCATTTCTGTCATCAACCCAACAACATCTGGGGGGATTCCAGTGCGCATTCTCAATTGCTCCCATCACAGCATGGTTGCTTTTGCCACATTTTCTGTCTTTTTTTTTTTCATTGTATAGTTACTTGCTGGGGTTTGGAAGAAACCAAAATTATCTCTGTTGAACACTGTTTGCTTTTATTTTGGGGGGGAATGATGAACAGGCAGTGTCCAAGTTACTTACATCTGACTTACAAATGACTCATAGTTACAAACGTAAATGAGACAAAAGGAATTGAGAGAAATCTACCCCTAGGAAGAGAAATTTACTCCTGTAAATTGTTATGGGGAAAAAGTGTCTCCATTGCACTTTCTCACCAATCCTTGTTTCCACAACAATCCAAATATATCAAAATCCAATTATCACAGGGACAGAAAGTGAGGTGAAATCTTCTGAACAGGGGCACAAAGAGCAAAACAAACTCCATAGTGGTGTTAATCCTATATATATATATATATATGTGTGTGTGTGTGTGTGTGTGTGTGTGTGTGTGTGTGCGCACACACATACATACATACACACACACACACACACACACACACATATATATATATTTGGCGAGAGCTACGTTTTAAAATGTCCCTGTTCCAATTTATATATGAATTCGATTTAAGAACAAACCTACAGAACCTATCTTGGTCGTAACTGCCTGTCCTCTCCACTTAAAGGATTTTGTTGTTTTAAAAAACAAACTTTAGACTATGCGTTCTTTGTGGTGAAAATTATTTAAATTCATTTGGATTGAACTTTTAATTTATGCTATCTTTTCTTCCATGTTCCTCACCCGCCGGTTTCAGGGTTTCACAGAACTCCTGCCAACCGACTTAATTAAAATCTTTGATGAAAATGAGTTGGAGGTTAGTTACCTTGTGCTTTTCTTTATTTTTAGAAATATTATTTTCTTCTAGAACACTGACACAGCAAGTGGAGAAAGTCATGCCGTTTTTGTTATTTGGGGGCAGGGTCAAATTATATCCATTTGATTTTATCATGTACACAATTATGAGCTACCTGGCATCAAGCTCCACAATAATATATTAACCCCCCCCCCCCCGAAAGACTCTAGTCCAGCTAAGGAAAATGATGTAGCCACATGTACTCAGGAGGAAGTCCCACTGAGTTTTAAGGCTGTAACCTTAGCCACATACCACTTTCATAAAACCTATCTACTGTTCTGGGAAATTTTCTTGGATATATCCCACTGAAGGCATTAAGATTCAACACCTGAGTAAATGTGTATTGATAAGATTGTTTAACCTGTCTCTGTATAGATCAATATGGCAATGTTGAGAAATGTTGGGAGTTGGAGTTCTAAAACTGGGGGAAGGCAGTATGATTGCCACTCCACTGTAGATTATTAATTGGTTTATATATTTACTACAATATTATACTTGGATGTGCTTGTAAAATATGTTAAGGTGTCTTGTCCTATAGAATCAAGCTTGTTGTTGGCATTCAGTATAGTAGTATTAGTATAATTCTTTATGCATCCGCAGATGAAAATTCTGCAAGAACTTTAGTGAAAAGAAAATAAATTGCCTGAATAAGACTAAGGGCCCTTCCACACAGCCATGTCACCCAGCATATCAAGGCAAAAAAAAATCCCACAATATCTGCTTTGAACTGAGTTATCTGAGTCCACACTGCCATATATTCCAATTCAAAGCAGAAAATGTGGGATTCTATTCAGCTGTGTGGAAGAGACCAATGATAACAGAATTTGTGTGGGGTGGGGGTCTTGAATATCAGAAAATACAATAAACACCTATTGTAAGAGCTGTTGTTTATACTTCAAAACTTTTTTTCATTTGCAGTTGCTAATGTGTGGTCTTGGTGATGTTGATGTCAATGACTGGAGACAACATACCATCTACAAGAATGGATACTGTCCAAATCATCCTGTCATTCAGTGGTACTGGAAGGTAAAACTGTGGCGCTCAATACAATAAATGATATTTTTCTTCACAGGCTTCTTTTGCTTTCTCTTCTGTAACCTGAACAATGATATCTGACCACTTGTTTACACAGAAATTCAAGGATGATAGGAAAAACTGTGGATACCAGTCAAGATGTTGCCAGAAGCAATATATCAAATCTTGAGCAGCAAGATCATAGGGGTTTTGTTGAAACCATGCCCTGCTTATGGGCTTCCTTTAGGCAACTGGTTGTCCACTTGATAGATAGACCTTTAGTCTATTCCAGTAGATATTTTCTTGTATTCTTATATAAGAACATATTTCTTTACATGAAAAAGCCCCTGCTTGTTTCTTAGATTGCAATATCAGTGTTAAAATCTTAATTAAAAACCAAGTTATTATTTCTAACATATCAATGTGAGAGAGGTGTGTATAAAAGCATCCATAAGTTTTTGTAACTGTTCTATAGGCTGTGCTGCTGATGGATGCTGAGAAACGTATCCGACTACTGCAGTTTGTAACTGGGACATCACGAGTGCCTATGAATGGATTTGCTGAACTTTATGGTGAGTTAATTCTTTGTTGTTGTTGTTGTTGTTCTCATGGCTTTGGGCAGGATCCTCCACCAATGTTCAGGCTTAAATAGCTGAACAGATGTATTCTTCGAAATTTAAATAGTACCTGAGGAAAGTCCACCATCACCACAAACACAAGGCACAAAATAAAACCATATTTTTATTGTTGAAAATGTTATTCCTATAAATGTGAAGTTTTTTCACAAGAAGTCTCCATTAGATAAATTATTAAGGGGGATCTCAGTGGAAGGAGACAGGGAAGAGAATCATAGAGATGGAACATTTAATCCAACCCACAAGCAAATTGCTAAAGCACCCTGAAAGATGGCCATCCAACCTTTAGTTAAAGAACGCCACAGAAACTGAACAGGGGGTGGATTTGCAGGTAGACTCAGCTGGAAGGAACACTTAGCTCTTTTACTTGCCCATAGATCATTTTTGAAAAATATTTCGTTGTTTTTCTCCAGTTGGGCAATGAGGCTGGAAAGATGTCTGATGAGAGTAGGATTGGAATAAGGAAAAGCATTTGCAAGACTTTGCCACATGTTTTGCTCCAAGCTGCAAATTCTGTCTTGTAGAATATCCTTCTGGCATATTCAGGTTGCATCCTCACAGGGCAGGCTTGAGGATTCATTTGCCAAGTTAACAATCATTATCAGGTGCATTTGGGTTAGAAGCAGCTTAGTTGGAGGCGGGAGAAAAGTTCACAGCCATTGTGCAACATATATGAAGTTGTATTACAATGCCATACCTTTCCTGGTCTGTCTAAAATTTGGGGTGGGGGATACATCCCTCCAGATTATGTTGGACTTCAACTTCCAGCATTCCTCAGTACTCCATATGTTAGCTAGGATTGCTAGTACATACTGTCTCACAGTTTCAATTCTACTTCTTAGAGTGTTCATCCAGTCCAGCAAAATGTCTTTCTTCAGAGTGAATTTTCCTGTCCTGCTACAAAAGATCTCATTTTTAGACAAGATACATTAGACTGAGACTTGATCAAAGTACTTTCCTTTGCTGTAGGACAAATGCCCCTCTGTGCCACAATTTTTTCTTATCATATTGTAATCCCTGTAAGCATTTGTCCTTAGAGCCAATGTGGTGACCTCTTCTACCTTTCTTCTTATGATTGTGATCATGAGAGGCTCAGATTTTTTCATCTTTCACAGTTAGAGCCCACATGTCCATTTTGGCCAGGGAAAAGCAATGGTCCACATTTTCTTAGAAGCCTTACTTTTCAGTGACATCACAAATGTATGACAGTCTTTACAATAAGTGTTTTAGGGTTTTTTCTTCCATTCATCACCATCTGTTCTCCATCCAGGTTCAAATGGTCCTCAGCTGTTTACAATAGAGCAATGGGGAAGTCCTGAAAAATTACCCAGAGCTCACACATGGTAAGTAGCAAGCAAAAGCAACACTACTCCATATTTATACTGCACTTAGTTATACATATGTGACTAAGTAACATTGCCTGGTTCTGCGTACTTGACCAGGCATTAATCACATCAAGTAAAGGAGGTCTGTTCTCCTGGCGATGGGGATGTGAGTAGATGATGTTTCCATCTGCCTTAGGAGTGAAGCTGCAATGTGCTCTTGCTTCTAATTGTTGTAATCTAATGGTCTCACTGGTTGGAAGGGAATCACCAGCAGAAGAAACTGATCTTGATTGTGTCACGATCACGATTCTGTTGTTGTTGTTTGTCTTCAAGTCATTTCTGACTTATGGCAAACATACCATCAGGTTTTCTGGGACTGAGAATGTGTGACTTGCCATTGGGTTTCCATGGCCAAGTAGGGAACTGAATTCTGGTGACCAGAGTCATAATCAATGGTCAACCACTACATCATACTAGCACTTTACAGGGATAGTGAATATGTAGCAATTGTGGATGTGTAACTCTAGGTTACATTTACATAACTGAAATACAAAATGCTTGCATTCACACACCCCTTTCAGCTATGACATTTCATTCACCAACACACCTGCCCACGTTTCAGCTATCACTGGGTCTGAAAGCACTAGGCTGAAGAGAGCCAGTATTGTCTCACTCTTCAACCCAGTGTTTTCGGACTTAGCTGAGTGAAGTGTCGTAGCTGGAAGGGAGTGAGTGTGTGGGCCTCACCAGTTGCTTCTATAAAGTCCATACTTACTTTCTTATTACTAAATATCGGGCTGGCAGCAGGTGTGCATAGCTTCTTTTTAATCAGCTATAAATCTTCTCCAATCCCAAGCACTTAACGTTGCCAGGTTTTCAAAATAACAAGAAGAGTTCATTGAAATTCTTGACATGCAAGGTTGAAAATCAGTATATAACTGTTAGCAAGTTCATGTTCTTCCTGAATACTGAATGAAAGGTAACAGCAGGAATGTCACCAATCTGATGCTGGATTGAGCTATTGACTATACTAAAAGGGTTAAAAAAATGAGATTGCATTGTCTGAGCATGTTCTGTTTTCTACTGGCAGAACGAGATTCTTCTCTCTCACAATGCATGGGATAATATTTTCAACTATTCTCCACTCAGCCATTGTAGCTCCTGAAACTTAGGATACCCTTTGGAACAGTCAAATAACTCACAGAACATTGTGGTACAATCAGGGAGAGATATGAATTGGTGATAATGTAGTGTCCTGCTTTGAGTAAACTCAAGTGTTTTTGATGATGGAAAACTAGAATGGAGTAGAACTGAATTCTATAGAAGCAATCCATTCTGCAGAAACAACCCACCTGATTGTAACAATCTCCACTAATATCATGACACCAGTTGCTTCTCCATATACAATGCATATCTTCCATGCACACCATTTGCAGTCGCTCACTGACTATATATGCATAATTTTAGTTTTGATGTTTTCTTTATCTCCTTGACATATGTGTGCTTATAGGCATAATGTACAATGCAATATCAAAATAAACATGTCATTTTGTCCTGGGAATCTCAATAGTGGCAAAGTCTCACAGGCTGATGTTTCAGGAAGTTGCCATCCTTCAAACGAGTCAAAGCTTGGAAAATTACTTTTAAAATAATTATTTATAATTATACTCTCCCAAGTAGTTTATTGCTGTTTTAAAAATGGCATTTTCCATGTTTATTTTTTCATTACTTAAAAAACAACACCAAATCCTGCAAGAATCTGGCCTGTAGTACACAAAACACTCTTCCTGAATCCCTCATTAGCACCTCAATACGTACAACAAAGCATGAGGTACAACAAAAAGCCAGTATTTGAGCCATGTAATTAATATTCCTTCCCCACAATTTAGTGAGGGCATACTCCCATAATTACAGATGTGATTAACAGTGATTATACACACCACATAAGAAGGGAATAATTGCTCACTAAATTAGAGTCATAATGTAGTTTGAGAAAATGAGTGACAGTTGGTCCTCCACTTGTGCAGATTTTATAATTTGTGGATTTAATATATTCACTCTAGAATTCTCTATATCAGGCATGGCCAAACTTCAGCGCTCCAGGTGTTTTGGACTCCAACTCCCACAACTCCTAACAGCCTACCAGGTAGAACTTGGCCCATGCCTGCTCTAGATCCTCCATCAAACTCTTAGAATCTCTATGCTCAATTCTGTGGTTAGCTTCCAAGAGTGAAATATTAATCCAATCCACAATCAGATTAATCAAAACCAATGGGAGCTGACCGCAGAATGGTACTGGAGGAGTCAGAGATTCCTAGGTTCAACATATTAATCCTACTTGCCCTAAATTGATCATAGTGTGATACTGGGGAACATGGAGATTCCTCTAGAGGTATTCTATCAGGTTAAAAATAATAATTTTCCCCACTTTCTTGGGGTCCTGTCTCCCCTAACATTGGAGAATTTGGATGGCTGGTTGGCCATCCATTCATTAATGGAAATCCATTCAAGCTCTCAGATGTCTTTAAAATGCCTTAAGGCTCTGGCCCAGACCACTTTACAACCTGAAAAACACAGATAAATTTTGAATTAATTCAACTTTGTAATGCCCACATATTCTCCTTACTTCTGTTCCAGCTTTAATCGCCTTGACTTACCTCCATATGAATCTTTTGAAGAATTGCGAGAGAAGCTCCTCATGGCTGTGGAAAACGCTCAAGGATTTGAAGGAGTGGATTAAGAGGGCGCCTGTTTCTGATCTTCACTATTCTTCCTCTTATGATGAAAAAAAATAACGATTCTGTTCACGGAGCAAGTTCTGCGTGCGCTTTTTGATTTGCCCGACAGACATTTGCAAGAGGCAGTGGCAGAACGGTTGCACAGTGGTTGGTTCATGGAGCAAACTCTTGTACAGTGCAGATGTCAAAATCCAGCAATTGGAAGTAACTCTCTTTCTCTCACACCTGTGGATGGTGTTTCTGACAACGTCTACAGCAAATTACCAACAGGTTGATGTGTACCTTGACTACATTTCAGCAGGACTTGTTCTATTTATGTTGTGCCTCTGTAGGCAAAAGCCCTTAATAAATGTTTTACATACTTTCTAATGACAATGAATGGAATTAATCATTTTACAGGTATAGTATTACAGCTCATGTTTACTTTTTAAACAATGATTTAGACATTTTCAAATTTTATTTCACTACGATTAAAAAAAATCATATACTGGAAAATAGAAGTCTTTTGTTTTCCTCTCAATTTGTCTAGGTTAGATGCCGGTGGCATTTTATGATCAAAAGTCCCACTTTCTGTTGCTTTTAGCCTTAGACTGTCAGTCTTTTGGATTCCTTGGAACCCTTTTTGTATGAAATTTTCTGCAGATTGGACATACTATCAGAAGATACCTAATGCCTTTTAATCGTGTGCATCAAGCTTTTACAGAAAAGAAAAACAGACCGAAAACAGAACTGGCGATTTGGATGTACAGTAATTTACAGATCAACTGAATTTACAACAGGAGGATCATAATATAAAACTGCATGCCAAATCTCTCACTCAATAAAGAAAATGCCTCACTATTCCATAACGATATTTATATGTATTATAGCTTTTTTGGTGATGGGGTTGCCATTATTGTCATGGAGGGGGGGAAAGGCTTAATCCTGTTGCTTACCTTTGTATAGTGACTGTTCTAGTAATTCTCTTTTCCTTAATATTGGAGGCATTTTGAAATCCTGGCACTGCTTGATTTGGAGACTGTGAAGAACCAGGTCCATAAAGTCTCCTAATATATATGTATGCATTTGCTAATGGCATCTATATAACAAGGATCCCTCCAGCCTTTATTTTTATCCGCACCAATTCTACAAGCACTTTATGTACCACATGGAGCTCATACCTTTTTTATTTTTAAATCATAAACACTGATGTGATGGTTTATCTTTTCCCTGCCCGTGTCTCTTTGGTGCAATGCCTTTTCGATTGTGAATTTGGCAGCAGCTGATCGAAGTAAAGCAAACAAACCTATAGCATTGAATTTGCAGGCACTAATTGTTTTTTGTGTGTTTGGGTTTCTTCCCCCCCCCCCCCCGACCAAGGTTTCTTTAACATATGTGACATGATATATGATTAAACAATGTTTCATTATGTAATAGATTAAAGGGGGGAGGACTGGTATGGGAGCCCTAGTCAACTTGTGGAAGAACAATGGGAAATGTCTTTGGCTATTGAAGCAAAGGATCTCAGTCCCTCTCAGGCTGCAATCTCAAGGCCCTTCCAGACAGGCCTTACATCCCAGGACCTGAGCCCAGATTTTCTGTTTATCTGAGATTATCCGGCAGTGCAGATTCATATAATCCTGTTTAAAGCAGAAAACCTGGGAGCAGATCCTGCGATATGGAAGCTGTCTGGAAGAGTCCTCACATACATTTCTGAGGGAATAAGACTTACAGTATAATCCCCGTATCCATCGGGATGTGTTCCCCTGTGGATACCTGAATCCATGGAAAACAGCGAACCCTATAATTTGACTATACTTGGACTGGAAACAAACTGTAGAATCATAATGGAGGACCTAAAGAACCTCACAATCACTTCCTGGAGAAGAGGGAAATATTTCTGGAGAGTGTGGATATGTCACGACCCAGGCTGCAGAGCACCAATAACCATACACAGAGGCCAGAATCTATCTAATATCTTTATTAAGGAAATAAGTAAAGGCAATAAAAATAAGTGTAGAATATAGTTCAGAAGAAGACCTTTCAGGAAAGGTCAATTATAGTCCAGGAAAACAATGTCCAATATAAAATATTAAGGTCCAAAGTTGTAATCCAGTAACCGAAACACTCACTTCGCCAAGCAAAGTGAGGGGAGATGACAAGGTTCTTAGTCCAAGGAACTTGATGTAAGGCTAGGAAGTAAACTTGATTCTTGGAACACAAGGCTTGATACAAGGCAACAAGGAACGAGGAACAGGGACAAGATCCGTGGTAAATACTTGGCAAGGTCCGGGAAGCAAGGCAAGGTCCTGGAAAGCAAGGCTGAGTCCTAGGAAGCAAGGCAAGGTCCGTGAAGCAAAACAAGGCTGGAAACAGGAACGAAGGCTTGGAAACGGGAGTAGCGCTGTCCACACACAACCTACTCCAGTAGCTGACGAATTGACTCCGCAAGATTCCTTCAGGGCAAAGAACCTAAATAGGGTCTCATTTTCCCACCAAAGAACACTTCTCTGGGGAACCAGAACCGAAAGTCAATCTCTGTGTCCAGATGCATGACTCCCTAAAGTTTCTCATGGAAGCAGTCTTAATCAGCTGAATGCCTGGCTGCGATTCTCAGGCTTCTGCGATTAGCCTGTTGAACTCCTTTTTGTTGTTGATAATAATTACGGCGAGAAAATGGGGGAGATTTTGACTCAGGGCTTGTTTGGCAGATTTCTGGAAGACAAACCTCTTGCAGGTGCAAGGGCTCCAATTCAGGCTGGGAAAGTTCCAATTCTGGCTGAAACGGTGGAAAACCCAAGTTTTCCTCTTCATCTGTCACAACAGCGCTAGGAACGGGACTACATGGCCCATGAGTCATCACAGGATAAGCAAATTGTGGATATCAACTCAGTGGATAAGGGGGTCATACTGTACTGTATTTGGAGGGATTTGCACAGGATCATGCTGCAGAGATATCTTCCTGTGCTTGAAAACATTACTTTTTTGGTCTACCCAAGTTCTAGAACCAGCTTGGTCAGTGACCACAAAAGTAATTTTCCCCAAACTGGTAATTCCCATAGGCAATTAGTTTTTTCTTGAATTGTTCCTTCACATTGACCATGATAGTATTTTCAGACCTTTTCCGTTCTTTTTCCTTCCTTTCTGTGCTTTTCTTTAAAACTGAAGCAAGAGAATGGCAGAAATACTTGTCTATGGACAAGTTTAGTATTTCCCGCTGCTGCTGTGCCTTCTAAAAGAATTTCTGGCAATTCAGTCTTCATTATGGAAAATTTACTTTTTTTGGAATATAATTCCAGAATTTCCCAGCTGCTAGTCATGTCGGCTGTGGATTTGTGGAGCTGTGGTCCATGCTTTCAGATTGTATATAAATTATGAATATTATCGAAGAAATAGGGAAAGAGATGTGTGGTGGACAGAGACCAAAACCTTTTTAGAGACCAAAAATGGAATGCATTTTCAAAACAGGTGCTGTGCAAATGCATGGGTGTGTGTTTCTGTATGCGTATCCTAACTGTCTTAGACCAATTTTGTGATAGATACAGGGCACAGTAACAATGGGGGTTGGAAAAACAAACTGAGCTTGTTCTTTTGGAAACCTAAAAACCTTTTTGGCTTTGTGGGTTTCCCTGCCCTCCCAGCCTCCAAAGCCTTGAAAATTACTAAGCTTATGTACCAGTGCACATTCATAATTCAAAGAAAACCCTTTAACAGTTCTAACAGCTGTGTTTCCTTTGTATGATTTTACATCAATGCCCCATGAATCATATCAAAGACATGCGGTAGATGGAAACACAAGTATGTGACCCTTATAGACAAATTTTGTGGCAAAGAAAAAAAAAGTCACAATTGGAAGTGTGAACTAGGGAACTTCAACTGAGGAGTATAACAGGGCAGGAGAGGGGAAAAGCAGTCAATGTCATATTCTTAAAATGATTTTTTAAAACTAAAATATGCTTTATATCACCTAAAGGATCTTGGAGTCCTCATGGACAACAAGTGAAACATGAGCCAACAATGCAATGCGGCAGCTAAAAAGGCCAATAGGATTTTGGCCAGCATCAATAGGAGTATAGTGTCTAGACCCAGGGAAGTCATGCTACCCCTATATTCGGCCTTGGTCAGACCACACCTGGAATACTATGTCCAATTTTGGGCACCACAATTGAAAGGAGGTGTTGACAAGCTGGAAGGTGTCCAGAGGAGGGTGACTAAAATGATCAAGCGTCTGGAGAACAAGCCCTACGAGGAGTGGCTGAAAGAGCTGGCCATGTTTAGCCTGCAGAAGAGAAGGCTGAGAGGAGACATTATAGCCATGTATCAATATATGATGGGGAGTCATAGGGAGGAGGGAGCAAGCTTGTTTGCTGCTGCCCTGGAGACTAGGGTGTCGAACAACGGCTTCAGACTACAGGAAAGGAGATTCCACCTGAACATTAGGAAGAACTTCCTCACTGTGAGAGCTGTTCAACAGTGGAACTCTCTGCCCCTGAGCGTGGTGGAGGCTCCTTCTTTGGAGGCTTTTAAACAGAAGCTGGATGGCCATCTGACAGGGGTGCTTTGAATGCAATTTCCTGCTTCTCGGTAGGGGGTTGGACTGGATGGCCCGTGAGGTCTCTTCCAACTCTACGATTCTATGGTTCTATGAAAGTAATTGGTGGCAATTTCACCAAAGGTGTTGTAGACCAAGGTTCTTTCCCCTAAATCAGGAGTGGCTTCCTCTTCTGAGTAAAGACTTCTCACATGCAAAACAGCACACTTTATCAAAGACAGGACAGAATTGTCTCCAGATCATCAGATGGTTTAGGAAGCCATTTCAGAGTAAAAGAAAGAATCCAGAACAATATTTTGTGGATGTGACCTTCTACCAAGGATGGATCTCAGAAAGTTACCCACCTCTGACTTAGGAGTATAAATGCATTTTTCCTGGAAATAAAGATGAAGTTGGAACAGTCTGTTCATGTGGGAAGCCATATTCCAATTGAAAATAGTCTTTAATTCTCTGTGGAGGCTTGACTCAGCCTGAAGAAACAGAACAAGAGAATATCAGATTCTCTATTCCCTTCTCAAGATTTCCTGTGGGTATTGTTTGTTTTTTATATAAAATTGGATCTGAAATGAAAGATTAATTCAGCTCTGAGTACAGAACATCTCAAGAGAAGAGCCTATGTAAATGCATCTTGGGTTGGCGAACAGGTTGTGCCTCACTTCAACTTGAGGAATTGTTATAATAAATCAGATCACTTGCTGGTATTCCATGTGACAAAATTGGGTTTTAGAGACTGTGTTGGGTTGAACTGAGCTCATTTTCTGAACTCTTGGTATTGCTGTGCTATTGAGACAGGGTGCAAATATGACTGTACATTTTTTCATATGAAAACTCATGACTTCTTCATTTCAGCAGCCTAGATTGGAATATAAGGGAGTCATTTTCCTGCTGTTGTTAAACAAGTGGGAACTCGAAATCCTTTTACTGCAAAACATATGAATACAGCATGTCCTACTCTGCTTTCTATCTCTACCATTTTATACCATATTATATTTTTCCACAACGGAGATGCCAGTAATACTTTCTGATAAGATAATACATGCTTCCTTAATTCCATGAAACATAGTTATCATATACTAAAGGCATTTTAATTCATTTATATTTTTAATAATATCTAACAAAATTCACAGTCCCCAATCAATAACCAGACAGCAAGAAAGTTATCCTGCAATGTTCACACTTCTCAACATTTGGTTTTGCAACTCTTCATTTAAAAGAAATGTTTACAGCCGAAACCAGTGTACATAAAATGTGTTCATTAGGAATAACAACATTCTCAAATTCATATATTAGAGAAAACCACTTGCTGAAAAAATATACGTATTGGGTACAAAGAGGAGAAAAACAAGGGGAGATCTCTGTGTCCAGTCTCTTTCAAAAGGCTCACAAATTGTGAGTTTATTAATGGCATCCAAAAGGAAAGAAAACTAATATGAGTTAAAAGAAAATTAAGGTGACAGAAAACAAAACAGATAAATTCATCTTAAATATATATTTGTCCTGAGGAGACGTTTTGTACCTTATTGATACATTCTGAGTTAAAAACAAGGTATCTTGCATTACCCAAAAGACTGAATTCGGTTGACTACTATTTTATGGTAGCAAAGAGACAGATGTATCCTGGTATCACCTTCCATTTGTTTTCTGTTTTCTTCTGTTTGTTATGAATCATGCACCAATCCTTACCTGTAGTTTTTTCTATTTTTATTTTAAGCCTGGCAACTACCTATCTGATGTAATTTTATAATGTACAACCCATTCTGAAGTGATCATCATTCATTCATTCTACAAGGGGTGCTGTGAGCTTCCTTTTCCATCAACAGGAGTTCCTGGCATTTTCATCATCATCATCATCATCATCATCATCATCATCATCATTATTATTATTATTATTATTATTATTATTATTATTATTATTATTATTTTAAAAATTATTTTTCTTACATTTTCACAGTAAAAAATAAAAAATTACAAATATAAACTTTAAAACAAGATTCCCATAATATCCCACCCTATAACTACCCCTGACATTTTCATAGCAAGACTTCTGCAGTTTCTATGTCAGAATTAGTCTCCAGAATGAAAATTGGCCCAGTGGTCTTGGATATGTAGGATGGAGGGCTTGTTCTCTGGCCCTTCCCCTCCTCCTCCATTTGTAGGCCTGACTGATCTCCCATGTAGGACATCTTTACCCAAAAGCACAGGACAGTTGGGTATATGTCTGTGATGCCTTTCCAGCAGTGGTGACCTCATCAATCTCATAGGGTATTCTTAGGCAAGGAATATTCAGAGGTGGCTTCCTCTGAATTATTTCAGTAGACTATATTTGAGGGCAAGGAACTGTCAAAACCACCTTGTAGAGTTCCATGTCCAAGTAAGCACACTCCATGAAATTATTGGGTCCACAGTAAGTCAACAAGGGACTTGAGGGCACACACATATATATCCTGGTGTTCCTTGGTGGCTCCCCTTCCAGGTGCTAACTGTGTCTGACCATGTTTAGCTTCAATGAGCAGATGAGATCTGGATCCTTCAGCGTATTTAAGATGGAAGTAGCCACTCATCATCTCTCATAATGCTCCAGTTTGTAGTCACACTGTGAGGCAGGGATAGGGTTGATTCAGCCTACACTGTTTGTTACTACTCTGAATACTGGTCCAAAAAGGGCAGCTGGGGTCAAACATATATGGTTAGCCCGAGCAATTGCCTAGGTGATGATTGGAGATTATCCTTCCTTTTTCACTTCTTTGTCCTTTGAAGCTGTCTTATTTCAGGTGTCCTTATGGCTTTTTCTAGTTTAGGAATATTTACTCACAAGCCAGTAGAGGATGCTGCCATGCAAGCTAATCTTATACCCCTTGCCTTTCTCATCCACCCTAAATCCTGGATGGGTCTAGTGCTGAGCAGGAATGATGAACTTTTCAAATAAGTCAGCCATTCTGAACTTTAACCTGTAAAATAACAAGACTAATTGTAGTGTGCATCTATGGAAAAGTGTGTACACTGTGGTGCTTAAGAAGGACTCAATTTCTAATTTACATGTATTTTTTGTGGGCTACTCATTGATTTTCAGTTTTTTAAAAAGAGGGGGCTATTCCTTAGGATAAGAAAATGGCATGAGATTTGAATAAATTGTGTCCAAATGTCTTTAGCATTCTCTTTGGCCCCTTCTACACGGCCCTGTATCCCAGGATCTGTTCATCCCAGATTATCTGGCAATGGAAACACAGGCCACTTCTACACTGCCATATAAAATTGAGATTATCTGCTTTGAACTGTATTATATGGCAGTACAGACTCATATAATCCAATTCAAAGTAGATAATGTGGATTATCAGTTTTGATAATCTGGATTATATGACAGTGTAGAAGGGGCCTCATATAATCCAGTTTAATGCAGATAACCCGGGATGAAATCCTGGAATATAAAGATAGTGTACAAGAGGCCTTTGCAACACTTGAGTGCAACTAAAAACTCTTCACTCTTGTTGTGTTGTTTTTCATTTGCACAAAAAGTAACTTATTAGGAAATATCTTCATTACTTATACCTCATTACTTCTGTCTACTTCTGAGTACAGCCAACTGACATCTCTGCCATTTTAGTCTCCTGTAAGAGATGGAATGATAAGATAGCATAGAATAGAATTTGGCTTGCAGTGCTCAAAAACTCAAATTGGAAAACAAATTATAAAATAAACCCAGAAAAAATATGATTATAAAATGTTGTACTACAAAATGCATTGTGGAAGGAAGCACAAATCACATTGTGTTTCAAAACTAGATTCCAACCATACTTGGCAAAAAAGAAGTTTCTTCCACTTTTAACAGTATAAAGAGAGTATTCTCAGGTACATCTTCTCCTATCATTGCAGTGCCATTGTGGCAAGAGAACATCTACTTGTGTCATCCTCTTTTTCCTTGTTTGATGTGGAAACTTTCCAAAGTAGTCTGTCATATCATACTACTAACCATACAGCGGTTGATAGAATCAAGGTTTTTGAAGAGACTTTATGGATTTTCTAGTTCCACCTTTTTCTGAAAGTAGAAAATACAGAATTGGAGCATCCCCAAAAGTTGGCTTGAGGGCATTCACTAAAGAGAGCCAACGATCCCTAGATCACAGGTGAAGAAGGTGTTGCCCTCTAGACTTACCACACAGTCAATGTTGAGGGGATGTTGCCAGTTGCAGTATAACAACACTTGGAGAGGTAAACTCTTCTAAGTAGCTGGTTCCAATCATTGAACTACCATGAACATCGAGAATTTCTACTAAATTTCAATCGAAATCCACAACTCTTGAGTTCCACCAGGTCCCCACTGAGTCACATCTCCAAGCAACTGCTAGCTAGATCCTTTAGTGTTGCATCAGAGAGTTTGTTTTCCACCATGAACATTTCTTTATCCCAACCAATTATGATTCTTGGCCTTTGTATGCAGTGGGGAAAATGCCTAAATCACAAGTTAAACAGTAATGCCTCTTGCCAACCCATAAGCCAAATCCATTTTATTTGGCTCTTGTGACGCTCAGACTCATCATCTTCCAATGCACAGCATGAGAAGTGTGATGGTGCTGAAACATCTCAGATGTCTTTTCATTTTATGCCAAGATTGCACTTGCCAGATCTCTTGAGTTCTGGACACAATTTAACAACAGCTTAGGCAAAAGACAAAGTGGTTAAAGACCAGTCCTATGCCAGGCAAAGTTGTGTTGATTTGTTTGCCTTGTGTTCAGCAGAGTTAATTCCCAGAAAAGTGTACTTTGGAGTGCAGACTTAATTTTTCAAATACAGTAGAGTCTCACTTATCCAACATAAACGGGCCAGCAGAATGTTGGATAAGCAGATATGTTGGATAATAAGGAGGGATTAAGGAAAAGCCTATTAAACATCAAATTAGGTTATGATTTTACAAATTAAGCACCAAAACATCATGTTATACAACAAATTTGACAGAAAAAGTAGTTCAATATGAAATAATGCTATGTAGTAATTACTGTATTTACGAATTTAGCATCAAAATATTACAATTTATTGAAAACATGGACTACAAAAATGCGTTGGATAATCCAGAACGTTGGATAAGCGAGTGTTGGATAAGTGAGACTCTACTGTACTACTTTTAGAAATTGAAACAGTAGAGGATTTTTTCCAAGAAGCACAGGGCAATTTATACATCTGTTATGTCTGTAGGCAAGATATTAGGAAAAGGAATTGGCAAAACCACCTCCGAGTACTCCTTGCTCAAGAAAGCTCTATGAAAGTAATGAGGCTGTCATAAATTGACTCAAATGTGTGTGCGCACACACACACTTGGTGTTCCTTGATTTAAGCAGGAGTTACCCCGTTTCGCATCCATGATCAGATGAGATCTGATGTCTTCAGACTAGTTAGGCTTGAAATAACTATTCTTTTATTTTTCCACTGTGCTCTGAAAGTGAAATAACTGCCACCCCCAAGGCAAATCAGTTTGGATTAAAAAATGTTTAAATTCAATAAAAACATTTGGAAACACCTGTAATGATTTCAAAATGTTACTTGACCATCGCTTAAAAGTGTAATTACTAAAAGATCATTTTCTATTATGACAGACAATTGCTAGGAAAAGTAAGTTTCAGGAGTAGTATCAATCTTTCTACCAATCCAGGGGTTTGGTCTCTTGTATTTCATCAGAACTATCACTGAGCCCATAAGAGTGGTCTTGTTCAAATACTATACACCCTTCCTCAGTCAATTTTATATTATGAAGATTATGGGTTGCTGTGACTTTTCCAGGCTGTATGGCCGTGTTCCAGAAGCATTCTCTCATGACATTTCACTGACATCTATGGCAGGCATCCTCAGAAGTTGTGAGGTCTGTTGGAAACTAAGCAAGGGAGGTTTAAATATCTGTGGAAGGCCCAGGGTGGGAGAAAGAACTCCTGTCTCTTGGAGGCAAGTGTGAATGTTGTAATTAATCAACTTGATTAGTATTTAATTGCCTTGCAGCTCAAGGCCTGGCTAATTCTTGCCTGGGGGGATTCTTTGTTAGGTGGTGTTAGCTGGCTCTGATTGATTAATGTCTGGAATTCCCCTGTCTTCTGAGTGTTTGCTTCTTGGGAGGAGAGCAATGTCCAACCTTGATATAATAGTGAAGAGCAGAGACATCACAGTGTCAACGAAGGTCTGCATAGTGAAAGCAATGGTATTCCCCATAGTAACCTATGGATGCGAGAGCTGGACCATGAGGAAGGCTGAGCGAAGAAAGATAGACGCTTTTGAACTCTGGTGCTGGAGGAAAATCCTGAGAGTGCCTTGGACCACAAGAAGATCCAACCAGTCCATCCTCCAGGAAAAAATGCCTGGCCTCTCACTGGAGGGAAGGATATTAGAGGCAAAGACGAAGTATTTTGGCCACATCATGATGCTGGGGGAAAAGGAAGGAAAAAGGAAGAGAGGCCGACCAAGGGTGAGATGGATGGATGGTATCCTTGAAGTGACTGGCTTGACATTGAAGGAACTGGGGGCGGCGACGGCCGACAGGAAGTTCTGGCGTGGACTGGTCCATGAGGTCACGAAGAGTCGGAAACGACTATGTGATTGAGCAGCACAGCAGCTTTATTTATTATCATGATTTTAGAGTTTTTTTAATAATGGTAGCCAGATTTTGTTCATTTTCATGGTTTCCTCCTTTCTGTTGAAATTATCTACATGCTTGTGGATTCAATGGCTTCTCTGTATAGCCTGACATGGTGGTTGTGAGAGTGGTCCAGCATTTCTGTTTTCTCAAATAATACGCTGTGTCCAGGTTGGTTCATCAAGTGCTCTGCTATGGCTGACTTCTCTGGTTGAATAAGACTGCAGTGCCTTTCCTGCTCCTTGATTTGTCTTTGAGCAACGCTGCATTTGGTGGTGCCTACGTAGACTTGTCCACTGCTGCATGGTATCTGGTAGACTCCTGCAGAGGTGAGAGGATCCCTCTTGTCCTTTGCTGAACGTAGTGTTTGTTGGATTTTCTTAGTTGGGTCTGTAGATACCTTGTAGGTTGTGTTTCATCAGCTTCCCTATGTGGTCAGTGGTTTCCTTGATGTATGGTAAGAACACTTTTCCATTGGGTGTATCTTTGTCTCAGTGATTCCAGCCATTAAAGCCTTCGACAAGACATATGAAGATTATTCTGCTAATCAACCAGTTCATACATTTATTTTCCCTCTTATAGGAAAACATAGTTTGGCCCAGCAATAAAAAAACAAAACAAAACAAAAACGCTGTGACTTGGTCTCATTTGTACCATTTTTCATGTCTAAAATATTGAAGGTCATGTGGAACCGATCTCCAAATAAGTGTGTGCTTTGAATGTGACTTTCCTGCTTCTTAGCAGGGAGTTGGACTGGATGGCCCAAGAGGCCTCTTCCAACTCCATGATTCTATGATTCTATGTGTAGAAATTTGCAGCCATAGCTTCCTAGTAAAATTGTATTTATATCCTGGCATGTTTATCCATGAGTTAGATAAATCCATGTTTCTTTTCTTTAAGTAGAATATAAAACTGCAACACAAAAGGCTATAGGATATAGAACCAGTCTGCTTTAGCAGTAATTTGCTAACACTGTGTAACACTAAGAACATCTAATAGTTTCAACAATCAAAATAATGGATTTTAAGCTTGTTGGGAGTTTTATTAGATTTTTTAATTAGCATTTTGTCTTTAGTGGAAGTCCTTAAAAATCATTAATGTTGTTAAGCATGGAAGGCATTATTAACATATTTACAAATTAAATCTATGTGAGATAACTCCTCTAACAATAGCATTATATAGAAAAGATTACCAAATGACACGCAATGCATCTCTCCAAGAAAGGAGGAGAATTAACACATTTTACAACGACAAATTACTCTTAATGAGTTATTTCCGCATTCTGGAATCATCCGTTTCCCATTTCTGTTCTGAAGTTGTACAAAGCCTCTACTTTGGTGTACACAAAGACACTCCAACTGATGAAACAATGTTTGAATTCAAAGTGCAAAAATGTTTGCTTTCATTTAACTGAGCCGCAGGCAGAAGATAAAAAAGAGAACCACGTGTTGCCTTGCTAGTAGGCTGAAGTAAAAGTCAAATGCTACATCTTCTCTGCATTGTTGTGTGTCTCCATTAAGAACTATTGATACCTTGGCCTTCCTTATTCACTGGATGGTAGTCATACAAAACCCAACTAAAGAATTATGAATTATCTGAAAAATATTCTAGTAGCTACTGGTACAACTTAGAAGGGTGGGTTCAGAGTTGGCAGAGAAACTGGGTCTTGGCATCTTTTACAAGGATAGAATCATCCTTCTGTTAGTTTCTAAAAGAAAGACTTAAGAAACAGGATGAACTTCCTGTCCCAACTATAGGAATTATAATGGAAAGGAACACAATGTGTCTTAAATGTTATCCTCAAGGGTAAAAAAAAACAAACCACTTGCCCATTATGGTTTATAGGACTAAATATATCATAGGCCTCTGTAGCTTCAAGCTACTCTGAGGAAACTAGACCTGGGATGGGCAACCATTGGAGGCAAGAGATCATTTGTCTGCAATACATTCTCTATGGAACATGGGGCCCCTGGATGACATTTAAGGACATTTTGAAGCAAATCTATTTTTTTCTGAAAAAAATCACAAAATTTCATTTCGACCCCAGAAGATCCTGGAGGACATCAAACATGTGGAAATGCCCTGAAAATCATTTATGGGCACTCTGAAGCAAACAAAGGTCTTTTTGACCCAGGGGCTAACAAAAAGGTGCCCAGAAACGCACACAGCCTTTGCCTCCCTTTGCTCCATGGGGTAATGTGGGGGTTCTACTTTAATACACTGTTCATATTCTTTAATTCCATTTGCTTCTATAATATACATTTCTTTAAAGTGTCATTTCCAAAGGAGAAAACTGAATAAAAACCTTGGTTGTAATCTCTCTGATTTCCCAAGAGCGGATGACTCGGGGCAGGAAGTTACAGGATCTTCTCATATCACAGTGACATTTCTTTCTTTGTGCTCATATCACAGTATGTTCCTTTCCTAAAACAAATCTGATTTCATTTGATCATTCTTATTTCTCCTGTTCTGCACAGTTTATTGGGCAGTGGGGGGGATATTAACTATTTCCAGGGCCGGCCGGAGATATTTTTTAATGGGAAGCGGGGGTGCTGAAAAGCGCCCCCGCCACCCGCGCCCTGGCCCCGCCCAGCGTGCCCTGGCCCCGCCTCCCACGCTGCGTGGGAGGCGGGGCCAGGGCGATTAGTGAGGGGGGCGGGGCCACAGTTGGCCCCGCCCCCGCCCAGCGTGGCCATTTTGCCCTTAGTAACAAACTAAGGGCAAAATGGCCTAGGTGTGCTGTGCGCACGCGCACAGCACACCTAGGCCATTCGGGCCTGACTTCCTGGTCGCGGCCGGCGACCGCCCGGGCGATCGCCGGCCGCGACCAGGAAGTCAGGCCCGAATGGGCTATCTGCGCTGTGCGCACAGCTAGGCCATTTTGCCCTTAGTAACAAACTAAGGGCAAAAATGGCTTCTCTGGCTGTGCGCATGCCATTTTTGCCCTTAGTTTGTTACTAAGGGCAAAATGGCCTAGCTGTGCTGTGCGCACGCGCACAGCACAGCTAGGCCATTCGGGCCTGACTTCCTGGTCGCGGCCGGCGACCGCCCGGGCGATCGCCGGCCGCGACCAGGAAGTCAGGCCCGAATGGCGCCCCTAGCAGCCAGCGCCCGAGGCGGCCGCGTCCGCGGCCGCCTAGTAACAACCGGCCCTGACTATTTCAGATGCAGATCCATGACTATCCTGTTGAAAGAAGACATTTTTTCTTCTTTTTACGTGTGGTAATCCTGCTTTAGAGTTGACTTTAAGAGGGAATGTGAGTGATTCTTATCTTCACTAAAACTTTACTGAACTATGTGGTGTTTACTCAGGCTTATTGGAAGCCACATGAAACATTTTGGAAACATGAGAGGTGTGTTGTGATGTTGAAACAGACCTTTCAGTTGGAGCGAGAATAACTTCCAAAAGGTGAAAGGTCTCAGATATTCCAGGTGAAATTTACCATGTTTCAAAAGCAGACCATAAAACTCCTTCTGGAAAGTGGTGTCATCTAAAATAATGTCTTTATAGGTTTGGGTTTTTTAAACCCAACCAATCATTTTTGGAGGCACCCAGAGAACTTGGTTACAAGGTGATCCAGGGTGCATCTACACTAGAATTAATACAGTTTGGCAGCACTTTAAATGCCAGGGCTCAATGTGATGGAATCATTAGAACTGTAGTTTTCCAAGGCCTTTAGCCTTCTCTGCCAAAGAGGGCTATTGCCGCACCAAACTACAAAACCCAGGATTCTATACAATTGAGGCATGGCCATTAAAATGATACCAAACTGCATTAATTCTACAGTGTAGATGCACCCTATGAAAGGTCACTTTATGGACTACAACTCCCAGAATCCCCAGCCAATATTATTATAGCCATACTGGCTAGGAATTTGGGGAGTTGTAACCCAAAAAGGAACTTTTCCAATCTTTTCCATAGCTTTTAAAAATGGAGCTTTTAAAAATGTGTTTTGTTTTCCTAATGGTAAAAAATCAATGTGACAAAAATCAAGCATTGTAACAGCATGATACAAATTGTTAAAACATTGAATAAAAAGTTATGGAAACCAATATATTTTGCCCTTAAGATATGTGGTGTCTCTCTTTGAAAGTTTCTATGAATATATGTCTCCTTTATAAATTGAATTTATTTATGAATTGTTAAAATAAAAGTTGTATTGTAAGGGAAAGCAAAAATAAAAGTAATCTATATTTGAATTTTAAGGGTACAAAAAAAATACTCAAGATACAGGACTCTTATTAAAAGGAATGTCCCCTATTTGAGGGTTGGAAACTTTTCTTTTGTCCAAACTGAATGAGGTGCCAAAATAATTCCCAAATGTGAGGTCTGCCCCTCCATAACGATAGAAACATTTGTGCCATGTAATTTATGGATGGAGATGAGTGCAATTTGTGGATGCATTGCTTTTGCCAGATCAGGCTGCCAGTATCTGCCCAGACCGGGATTGCAGGTCCAAACTTCTGACCTTCAAAGCCAGCCAACTGGATGAAAACTATGATTTCAAAATTAAGAGCCACTGTCCTTTTATCTCCACCTGCCCCCTACAAGAGCTTCAACAAGGCCATTTGATAGTGAGGTTGCAATATTTAATCAACTAATGCTCAAAAGACGCTGAATTGAAATAACTCCAAATAACATAGTCAGAAAAATTCATTTAAAAGTTACTTGCAGGAATTCAGAGTTTGTCGTGACAGAAGCAGGTTCAGTTACTTGTTCAGAAATCACTCTCACCTCTTAATATGTTCAAAATACACATTGGACATGAGATGTTATGGGAAGGGGACCATCGCCTCAAATTCAGCGCCAACAGTCTTCAGGACTATGGTAGGTATCAGATTTTTCAACCCTTAATCCAACTTTGCCCCACAGTAAGCAAAAGGGGAAATATTTCAGGGTTTGCAGAAAACCCAAAGTATCCACAGCTGTTTGGAATCTGGATTGGGTCCATTTTGGCCTACTCCATTGTCCACATGGACATCACTGGCATCAACCTTTCTCTGCAACCTTTCTGCAAGCACCTGGCTATCACAATTGTATCTACTGAGGTCAAAATGTGTGGTTGGCAAGAAAGAGAAATCTTTGCTAATGGTGTGAATGTCCCCATATGACCTCTGCAGATATGACAGATGTTAGGAAGGCACTTGCATGGCTATCAAAGAGTGGCAATGTTGACACTTGGACAAGGAGATGCCCAGTGGACCTGAGGCGACCTCAGTCCAATCGAGCCATCTGGATAGCAAAATGGCACTGCTGGGTGTTCAACTCAATGCATGTGGCCTTCATCACAGTCAATGTGGACTGCTCTGGACTGACTCCACATTAAGCAGCTGCTATAGATGCTGTCAAAACAAATAGATGCTTATATTTTCAAGGAAACAATATGGTGATTTTTGTAAAAAGCTTGGACATGCTAAAGTGGCAGGAGAAGAGTTGAATTAAAATGGCAAAATAGAATACTAAAAAAAAACATAGTTCAGAGAATCCTCTTTCCTCCCTAGAGAGAGAACACAAGAAGAGGGCCATGTAACTTATCCATGCAACTGATCCACAACCTGGAAAGGCTTGGACTGCACCACACAGAATCCTTCAGTCATGCTAACTAGGGGATCTGAGCAGTCCAATTGTTCCCAAGATCTGAGTTGTCTACTGTATTTAAAATCCACTAGCAGGAACTTGGAGTCGTGGGATGTATGTGAGAGTGAGGGAATGGTGTGCAGTTTTGCCTTTTCATGTTTGTGGTTGTTAAGGTGTCCATTATTGAAAACCATATGAAACGACTGAGGTTCTACTAGTATCTGAAGGAAACATCTAAGACTGTTAAAGTGAGGTGTAGTTAAATACTTGAGTCTGAATCTTGAATTTATTAGTCCCAGTTGTTCTCAACCTGTAGGTCTTCCAACTCCCAGGAATCCTAACAGTTGGTAAACTGACCTGGATTTCTGGGAGTTGTAGGCCAAAATACCTGGGGACCCACAGGTTGGGAACCACTGGGTTAGTTGGATTTGCTGTGAGCTATAGCTACATATAAGCATAACCCTTGTTAGGATGCATTTAACACTGTAGAATTAATATCTCTTAGGGTGCATTTACATTGTAGAGTTAGTACAATTTGACACCTTAATTGCTATGGCTCAATGCCTTGGATTCCTGGAAGAGTTTTACAAGGTCTTTAGCCTTCTCTACCAGATTGCTGATGCCTCAACAAACTACAACTCCCAGGATTCCATAACATTGAACCATTTAAAATGGTTTCAAACTGCATTAATTCTACAGTGTAGATGCACCCTAAAGAGAAGTTTTTTTTTGTTTATTATGAAGTTACTATTAATTTGTCATAATTAATTTGTAATTATAATATAATAAATTTAAGTTTTAATTCTCTGTGAAAGTTAATGAAATAAATTATAATTTTTTGTTAAACATTTTTTGGGGGCACTTGACCACTTAGAAAGTGACTCCGAGCACAGCTGCAGTGGCTTTATCTTGAGCTACAAAATATTTGTATATTTGTTTTTAAACTGATAGAGATTTTTATAACTTCAAACACATATTAATTTGCCACCAGGTATTTTTCAAGCATAGAGGAGAGGTAAGAGTTTGCCTCCAGAAAAAAAATTCCCCCAAATTGCATGCTCATGGCTCATACACAACTAATATTTGCCAGCTATTGATTGAGTTTCCCTTGATGTTACTCTTTAACTTCAGCCTAAGGTTCAAAGTTCTGGCTTTTTGTTTAAAAACTGATTTCATTGCTAGGGCATGTCCTCCAGCTAATCTAACAAATGATAGAAGGACCAGTTGTGGACAGGAAGGAGGAGGGAACTGGCCAGATGGAATTTTCTACTACTTTGAGATGCCGATGTACGGATGTAACACATACAAAAAGGCATGATATTGTTACAGACTAGAATATGTTTAAGGATCATAGTCAGCACTGACTCTGTCATTTGGCACAGTGAATCAGCCTCCTTAAGTGGCATATATCTTGCGGTGGGAAGAGTTCTGTACATATCACATAGTTTGCTCATAAACTAACTTACTATCTTTAGATGTCCTAAAGAACATTGCCAGCAGTGTTGAAAAAAGGTTGCCTGGCTGCTCACTGGAGGGAAGGATATTAGAGGCAAAGATAAAGTACTTTGGCCACATAATGAGAATACAGGAAAGCTTGGAAAAGATCATGATGCTGGGGAAAATGGAAGGAAAAAGGAAGAGAAGCCGACCAAGGGCAAGATGGATGGATGGTATCATTGAAGTGACTGGCTTGACTTTGAAGGAAGTGGGGGCGGTAATGGCCGACAGGAAGCTCTGGGGTGGGCTTGTCCATGAGGTCACAAAAAGTCGGAAGTGACTGAACGAATAAACAACAACATAACATCACAAACTTGCAGATGTTTGTCTTTTGTACTCGCCAATCTACCTTCAACAATTGTTCAGATGGCGGGGGGGGATTCCTTGCTGTGCCCAAAATATTGTCTGAGCCTTGTTAAATTCTTAGCACATTCGCTTTTATGTTGTAATTTCTATGTACCTCAGAGAGGCCTGCCTAAATTTCAGAGACAACCAGATTAATAATTTGTTATTTGTTTATATTTAATTTATCACCTTCCTTCCTCGCTATATAGAATCCAGAAAACTCATCATATACGGCACATGGTTTATCAGACCAGAATACTAATTTCACTACACAGTTTGCTTATTTTCCTTCAGTTGCGGGGTGAATGTCAAGTTCAGTAAATGGATGGTATAGAATAACTTAATATATTTTATTGAATATTTGGTATTTCTGAATGCTCAAAGAGTCATCCTCAATGCCAAATTTTGTATCCTTTTAAAAGTCAAGTCACTAGTTCATTAGCTGATGAGAATGTTATAGATATTATTTATCAGGATCCCACCATTTCTCCATGGGTCCCTGATAATATTTTGATTAGAAAACTATTTAAATGTAGAATTGATGGGAACATTATCAAACAGACTCATCATTGGTTGGAAAACCATGTTCAAAGAGTCATCCTCAATTTCTGGACTTATGCAATTGAATATTTTGAAGCTATGTGGCTTATTTATCAAGATCTACAGCATTCACAATGTTAAGACTTTTAGGAACATCTAGATCAGTAGTTCTCAACCTGTGTGTCCCCAGATGTTTTGGCCTTCAATTCCCAGAAATCCTAACAGTTGGTGAACTGGCTGGCATTTCTGGGAGCTCTGGGCACCCAAAGATTGAGAACCACTGATCTAGATGGTGATCTTCATCTGTGTTATTTATTTATTTAAAGTATTTATACCCTGCTCTTCAGCCACAAAGTCTTTTAAAGCAGCTTACAAATAATTAATTTGTCCTCAGGCTTACAATAGAAATGAGATGCAACGGAGAAAGAAAATGAGATGGCTGTAAGGAAGGGGATTTAAGGCTTTATCACATTAAGTGAGGGATTCACCACACATCATGGCGAATCCATGGGGTTTCAGTGAGGAATGTGGAGAACCTGTTCCCCCCATGTCCCACATCACTTGACTTTCCACCAGCCCCATTCCACGGGAAGAAGTGTTTGCCACCCAGCTTCCCCCCATTGTAGCAAAGGCAACATGGGAAGCCTCCCATGTTGCCCCCATGGTAGCATATGCCACTTCCTCACCCCTTTCACCATGGAGCCCAGCTGGAAGTAGATGTGCATTGTGTAATGCGCTCCATGGCAAAAGGGGCGAAGAAGCCACGTACAACAAGCAAATGATGACATTGCAAGTCCAGTAGACACTGCTGCTTTGTTTCAGAACAATACCCTGTTTCCCCGAAAATAAGACAGTGTCTTATATTAATTTTTGTTCCCAAAGAGGCGCTAGATCTTATTTTCAGGGGATGTCTTATTTTTTCCACAAAGAAGAATTCACATTTATGGTTTAATTTTTTAAAAAATGAAAATTTATTATCTATTGTACAGTAGTTGTCATCACAAACCAGGATAACCAAACTGAATCCTTTCAAGAATTTCTATATTATATTTTATTGCTATACTTTTTAAAATTACTGTTTTAAATTTCTGTTTGTATGTAAATTTATGTTGTTGTTGGGCTTGTCCCTGTGTAAGCTGCCCTGAGTCCCTTCTGGGAGATGGAGGTGGGATACAAGAATAAAGTTATGTTGTTGTTATTATTATTATTATTTCTTGTTACTACCTTTATTTCCATGTACAACAATCTATGGTATGTACATTTACCGATCCTGCATGCTTCCAAACAAAAACTTTGCTAGGCCTTACTTTTGGGGGAGGCCTTATATTTAGCAATTCAGCAAAACCTCTACTAGGTCTTATTTTCTGGGGATGTCTTATTTTAGGGGAAACAGGGTAGCAGTAGCAGAGGTTGGATGGAGAATGGTCTTTCATCTGCTTTTAAAGAATCCTTGATATCTTCTCCCTTCCAGTCTCTCCACCATTTCAATGGGTGCCATTTTATTCTTTGTTCAATCCATTGTAGTTCTGTTTTTCTCTCACCATGCTGATAGCAAATTAAATTATTCATACACTCTTTTATTTATAGTCTTGTGGACCATGACTTTGGTAAATCTCATCTTCCTAATCCATGTCATCTTCCATCATTCATGAGGTTTTAGTAAAATTGTGAAAATAATATTCTTGTGTTTTTGTTGATTTTGAAAATGTTTTGTGTTCTCAGTCAGGCAAGAGGCTCTTGTAGTTGGACAGCAGGAAGGGTTTCATCAGTTGCTGGGCCAGGACACAATGACGCTGTGTCTAGCTGGCTGACTGTTACAAACATTACTAAATGACTTACTATTTAGTGGACTCCATGTATGTTCCCAATGTGTTGTATTGGACAAGCTGACTTCATGAAGGAACAAACATATTTTGTTGACTACAGCAATGGACAAGATGATGTAGAATCTGGATACTGAAGCCCATCAATACCTGGAGGCCTGTAAGAGTGTCATCTCTAATTTAGGGGATGCAGGGTAGCTATAAAGCCAGCATGGTATAATGGTTTGAGTATTGGACTTGGTCTCTGGGATACTAGGATTCCAGTCCCTGCTTGGTCATGAAGCTTACAGGGCAAGTCACACATACTCAGGTTCAGAAGGCAATGTCAAATCCTCTCTGAGCCAAACATGTCAATCAAATCATGTGATTTAGGATCATAGTTTCTCCATAAGCCAGAACTAATTTGAAGGAACACAACAAAGTATGTAACTTCATCCCATCTGGCAATGAGGATTGGCCAATAGTATGCTGGGGAACTATTGTTGACCACTATCATCACGCATCTGTCCTGTGTCATAGTTGTCTCTCTTTGGCTCACTCTTCTCTTAGGGACAACTTTGTGTTGTCCGTAGACACCTCCAAGGTCATGTGGCCAGCAAGACTGCATAAAGCGCCGTCAACTTCCCACCAGAGTGGTACCTATTGATCTACTCACATTTGGATGTTTTCGAACTGCTAGGTTGGCAGAAGCTGGGGTTAACAGGGGGAGCTCATCCCACTCCCTGAATGCGAAACACTGATCTTTCAGTCAGCAAGTTCAGCAGCTTAGCGGTTTAATCCACTGCACCACCAGGACAGTGTCATAGCAATCATAACAGATATTGATAATTATGAGAATGGAAGTATCTTTGCATGCTGCCATAACTAATTTGAACAGACAGTTTTAAAATCTCAGCCAAGACACCCTCCCCTCTGCCTTCTTCAATATTGACGTCCATTAATGTGTAAGTGGGGATATATTCAGGCCTCTGGGGCTTCACATCTTCATTGGAAGCTTATTTATCTTTGTGCAAATGAAAGCTGAGAAACACGACTCTTCATGCTGAGCCAGAACATGAGAGCATGGATGCTCCATAGGGAATTAACAGCAAGTACTTCTGCAGGAAATGAAACATTTCTGTCCCTGGTGAAGCTGCTCATCCAAGGCAATTTGCTAACACAGGAGGCAGAACGAGTGGAAAGATGTCACCACATTTGAAAAGGAGCAGAGCAGGTTTGACAGCAATTGTTATTTTCAGTTTGTACTGGATAATGATTTTGATTGGTCCTTGCCATATAGCGAATTTAAGAAGATGTTATTAACCCATCTGGGAGAAGACGAGAGCTCTGATCTATTGTCTTACATACATACCAGAGAGGAGATGAGGCTAAACATCAATTATTTCATCCTTACTAGATGAAACTAGTACAAAAATTCTTCCTGCTACATTACACCTCAAACACATGTTTCTGCAGTGCTCTGAAAACTAACAAAAGCTGTCTAAGTGAGGAAAACACAATTGTCCAAATCTTTTGTTATTCTACTATTGCCTCTCTTAAATTCCTCAAAATGTTTAGTCCAACTGGGGCTGAGAAAATATAATCCATCACGTACCACACAGCCTCGGACATTCGGAGAGATGCAATCTTAGGACCTTATCACATTGGGATAGAATCTGTTCATATCAGTATGCATCCCATATTTTTTTAGGACTGTGGTCCATTTTTAGTGGGTGAATGTAGGAGTTTTTTTTTTTGGCCCATTTAGACTTGTCCTTTTTTTTTGTCCTTACCAGCACCCCATTTTCCTCTTCAAATGTATTGCAATTAGTTAACACCTCAAATATTTATCTGGGAAAGCTCAAAGCTATTTCAAATTCTATACCCTCTGGCATAGAAAAAATGTTGCACAAATTATTTTGTGTGTCTCTTATATAAATTTTGTTTAAAGCCCTCTTATGTAGAATGTTTCATTGCAGAGGTGTTCAGGCCAGACCTAGTTTGTTTGTTGGGGGTTACCTGCTCTGTTTGTTTGGAAACTTCAGTGTTCTGGATTCTTTTTACCCACTTTTATCCCTGGCCTACTTGCAGCCTGCTGAGACCTCATTTTTATGCAATAGTTCTGTGCCAAGCGTCGATATATAACCCATTGTAGAGGTAGAGACACCATACGCAAAGGACCACAGGCAATTATTTGGAGGGAAATGCCTTCCCTTGGGGACAGTTGGACACATCTGGTAAGGAGACGACAGATCTGGGATAATCCAGGACCCAGCCGGCAGTCGTTTGTGCATGCGTGTATCTATTTGTTTGTCTTACATTTCACCTGCACCCCCATCAGTATCTGTTGAAACAGCATTGTTTGAACAGGACTGACACACAGGTCAGGAGTCTGATGACTGAGTGGTCAGAGTATCTGGTCAACCTTTTATTTAGGGGCCGGTGATATCTCTCCCTTCTGCTATCAATCTCAAGCAAATAAAGGGGTTTTCTTCATCTCTTTCAACATAAGCCCTATCTCTGACTCTCTCTCTTTCTCTTGTTTTGAAATGTGGTTTATCACTGTTACAGGACATTTTGCTCAGGCTGTGTTGAATGTGTGTGTGAGGGGGGGGGGGGGGAGGAGAGAATCTACACCAAAGAATTAATGTAATTTGACATCACTTTACCTGCCATGGCTCAATAGTATGGAATCATGAGAGTTGCAGTTTTAAAAGGTCTTCTATCCAAAAGTGCTGGTGGATTCCCTTGCACTGAGTCATGGCATCAGATTGTATTAATTCTACAATGTAGAGCCAGCTAATGAAAGGGATTGTAAATGGTAGCTTTTCCAGAACTTAGGGAAATAGGATTTTTGGACAATAACTCCCAGAATCCACCAGATCTGGCTTAAACAGAATGCCACTTGCTGGTTTACTCACTCAGTTCAACCATTCTCTGAGGTCTGTCCTATATTGCCAAATGAATCTCTGTGAGTCTATGAGGTCAATGGCTACATCAGACAGAGACTTCTTTAGAGTTTCACTCAGATTGCAGTAATTCATTTCTAGGAAGACGTGAGGTCTCACGCATATTGTTTTCAGACAAGTAAAGACTTGTTGTTCTGGAAGACCTTTGGGGAAGTAGTTCATTATTGACATCCCTCCGGCCTCTATGTTATTTAGTTTCAGTCTGTTTCAGTCTGTTTCCTTAAGTTATTTATTGTAGAGTCATTGTTTATATTTTTATATTGTAGAGTCATTGTTTATATTTTTAATCTGTATTACACAGATCTCAACTTGTCTTGTGGATCTCAAAGGTATTTTAACGTAACACACATGGGTGGGAGTTTTGCCAATCTATGTGACTATGAGGATCTATTTTTAAATTTCAGTGGGCTCTTGGGATCTTCTGGGGCTTGACTCCAGGACCTCCAGTTGAGATGAAAATGCATTGATGCTCAAGTTCTATTATATGCACTGGCTTGGTAAAGTTGTATCCCTTATATAAAATGCTAAAATCAAGGTTTGTTTCCTGGATTTAAACATATATATATCTTTTCAAGCCATGGAGGATGGGATCCACGGATGCAGAATCCCTGAATACGGAGAACCAAATGTACCTGATGGAAGGGATGAGTAAGTGTATCAATTCTAAGAGAAAGGCTTCAAAAACCAAACAAATTTTGAAAGTTATTCACAATTTGAGATTTACTCTGTGCAAAATTCTCACATGGTGGTTTTGCAAAGAAACCAACCTTTTCTGCACACGAAACAGCTTTTTCTGTGCATAAAATAATGCCAGAATTTTGTACCTGCTACATAGTCATAATCCCTACATAGCCCAGATGGTATACTTAACTAGTACAGGATATGCCTTATTGAACACAGTGGGATTTTAAGGTAGCATTAACAGGGAGAAACAGCACGATGTAGTGGTTTGAACATTGAACTATGACCTACAGATGGTTTGAATCCCCGTTTGGCCTGGGAAACCCAATGGATGACTTTGGGCAAGTCACTCTCTTAGCCTCAGAAAGAGTCTAAGAGTTTGAATAAATCATGCTAAGGAAACCCCATGATAAAATATGACTTGAAGGCACAAGAGCAACAGCATGCATGGGTTTGCATTGTTAATTCCTTTCTTGTAGCAATTCTGGATAAAACAGAGGGATGGGTACTTTGGTTCATAAAAATAAAATGAGCTCTCTGGTGCAAGTGAGATTTTAAATAAGCCTTCTCAGTAATGCCTTGTAGCTAGATAATTAACATTAGAGCTGTTAAAAGCTGGCTGTGAGATCTTTAAAAAGAAGACGTTGACGAGATGAGAATCTAAATTACTCCTGCCAGCCTGGGAAGCCTTTCTGAGCAAAATGTATCTATACAGTAATAAATGTTTAAGTGAGGGATGATAGATGTTTCCAGCGATGAGAGAGAAGCTGCAGAGTTAAAGTTTGCTCTTCTCTGACCCTAAAGTGTTCGCTTTGCATGAGTCACCAGGCTGACAGGTAAATTAGCCAAAATCCCTGAAAGAGGCAGCAGCAGCTTTTGGGACCTTGGGTTAGTTATGCAGCATTACTCTCTCCAGCTTGCACAGATGAAGCGCATGGCTTGACCCTAATAAAGGCCCTTTCTACACTGCCATATAAAATCCACATTACCAGCTTTGAACTGGATTATGTGGCTGTATAGACTCAGATAACCCAGTTCAAAGCAGAGAATGCAGATTTATTTATCATGTCAGAAGCAAAAGTTAAAACTTGGCATTATACTAAATTTCCTTTGATCAGAAGCTGGCCACTTTGAGTGTCTCTGGTGTCTCTGTAAGAAGGTCCTCCATTGTGCATGTGACAGGGCTCAGGCTGCATTGTAGGAAGTGGTCTGTGGTTTGCTCTTCTCCACACTCACAGGTTGTGGACTCCACTTTGTAGCCCCATTTCCAGAGATTGGCTCTGCATCTTGTGGTGCCAGAGCGCAGTCTGTTCAAGTAGCCCAATCTTCTGTGTGCCCAGGAAGATGTTTCTCATCTGGTATCAGCCTTTGACTGAGGTTCCGGGTTTTAGCCTGCCACTTTTGGATTCTCGCTTGCTGAGGTGTTCCTGCAAGTATCTCTGTAGATCTTAGTAAGCTGTTTCTTGATTTAAGACATTGGCATGCTGGCTGATATCCAAACAGAGGATGGGTCGGAGATGTTAATGCCTTGGTTTACATTACTTGCTGCTTCTTTCCGATGGCTATCAGGTGGTGCAATAGCAGATAAACAATAACATTTCTCCAGTGGCATTGGGCGTGATAATGTGGATTATCTGCTTTGATAATCTGAATTAGGTCGCAAGTAACAGGGACCATGCTAACCCCAGGCCCCTTCTGCACTGCCATATAAATCCAGATTATCAAAGCAGATAATCCACATTACCTGCTTTGAACTGGATTATATAAATCTACATTGCCATATAATCCAGTTCAAAGCAGATGATCTGGATTTTATACGGCAATACAGAGTGGGCCTCAGTTGTAAGAAGCCCAACATTAGCTTGCTTATAGCCCAAGTGCTGGTCATAAATATAAAGCTCGATATTGCTCAGATTCAGGCTGTCTTGCAGACCATTTCCCCCTGTATGAACCTGCCGTGGTTTTGAGATAATCAGAAGAGGCCCAGCTCTCAGTCCCAACCCATCACAAGCACTGGTTGAGGCATACAACTGGATTGTCTCGCTTTTATTAGAAAGCCAATGTTTGTTAGGAAGCCGAGGCAGACCCCCTGCAATTGCATTTCTGTTAAGAACAAAAGAGATGTGAGCAGAAGGTCACACAAAGCAATAACAGAATCCCAAGAGAGTCAATAATCTTTCAAATCCATGTTTAGTCATCATTCCCTGTGTGGATAAGAGTCTGTTATCCTTAAACCACCTTCGGCAAGCAGAAAGCAGGTACATCCCTCTGCATTGCTTGGTTTTGAAATCCTGGACATTTTCAAGAAACATAAAATATCTTTCAAGTTCAGATATTCAGAATAAAAATTAAAACAAAGAGTGGAAGAGCCAGGCAGATAGTTTATTGGGTGGATTTGAGGTCCCATTCATACTGCCACATAATGTAGTTTTAGAATTCAGATTAATTGTATTAAACTGGATTACACGAGTCCACACTCATAAAATCACAGAGTTGGAAGAGACCTTATGGGCCATTCAGTCCAACCCTCTGCCAAGGAGCAGGAAAATCACATTCAAAACACCCCTGACAGATGGCCATCCAGCTTCTGCTTAAAAGCCTCCAAAGAAAGAGTTTCTGTCCTTATTAGAGAAGGCTAAAGGCCTTGTAAAACTACAACTCCTAGGATTTCACAGATGGAGCCTTGGCTGTTAAATGGTTTCACTAATTCTATAGTGTAGATGCACCCAAAGTAAGTTTTTCAGAATTAAAACTCAATGGCCAAGACAGCTAAATTACTGTGGGAGCTGTAATCTAGAAACATCATTTTTCTAAGCTTTGGCTGGCATTGAACAAGCACCAGAGAAGTGGAGCCTGCTAGTAGAAGCATGGACAGGACAGTTTGCAAGATGTGTAAGAGTTTGCTAATTATTTCAAAATTACTTTGAACGTCCTTGTGAGGAATTAGGTCACTGTCACACATGAGGCTGTTGCAAATCCTACATTTCTGGTCAGCGGCTGCATGTGACATGGCAAGGAATTTTTTTAAAATTAAATTTCACAATAATCCAATCTGTAGCAACTATGCAGGCAAGTAACCAAATATGAAACACTGTAATGCAGTAAATGTGTGTTGGAAAATGATTAAATTGGTTGGCGGGGGAAATAAAACAAATTGCTCTAACTAGGAGTAATTATGAATTAGCGATGGATCATCCTCTGATTTCCATTCTGTTTTAAAAGAGCCTGTTTTGTGTGAGAGAAAACAAATTACGATGGGGAATTATCCTATAGTATAATGAAGCCAAGACCCATAGGGTCAAAGCCCTAGAAATTTATAATTAGCACAGGCTAATCAAATCTCTACATGCCATGTGTAATTGATTTCCCCAGCAATCATGTATTGTTATGAGCTATTGTAATCCAAATAATGTTGCCAGGTTTTCTAAACAGCATTAGAAGGCAGCTAAAATTCATGACAACAAAGGTCGACAATCAGGAGATACTATTAACGAGTTTGTGTTCTTCCTAAATACCAAATGAAAGTATTGATTCAGTTCGTTTAGCCATGCATTTCTCTGTAAAATGAATATGCTACTCATGTTCATAAAAATCATATGATGCTCACATTTCTTTATGGAGGGTCTGCACACCAAAATATGAGATTCTTCAGCAAAGTTTATATGATTCCAATAGTCAAACAAATACAGTAAGGAAGATCTTTTACTCTCCAAAGAAGTTTTATGCCCTGGGTTGCAATTTGTGTTGTTCAATATGCTGTCACTTTCTGACTTCACCTTCCATAACTTTGTAACTACAATATCATAACTTCCAATGTTTTATGTATGAAAGCCAGGACATGTGTGAACATGCAACATTGGGATTTAGTCAAGATGGCAGAGTAAATGATGCAGGAGAACTACAGGATGTTTGAAAAAGAACTTCCTATTCACCATTTAATTTAAATGGTGAATAGGGAGTTCTTTTTCAAACACCACGTATAAAGAAACATTGAAATTGTGTTGTCAAAGGCTTTCATGGCCAGAATCACTGGGTTGCTGTGAGTTTTTCAGGCTGTATGGCCATGTTCCAGCAGCATTCTCTCCTGATGTTTCACTTGCCTCTGTGGCTGGCATCTTCAGAGGTTCTTCAGAGGTTGAAACTGATAAGGGGAGATTTTCACATCTATAGTTGTGATGTGCCTTTATTATCAAGTGTTCCACATACCCATGTACTTTTAAAAGTGGGATTTTATGTGTAAAAAATCATGGATTCCTCAACTTTCTTTTTTGGGGAAAATTGAATTGACTTTTCTATAACAATCAAGAAGTGACAGTTCACCTTCTCTGCACAGCTTAAAAAACAATCATGATATTCAAAACCAAGGATGCATACTCTCCAGTTGTAATTTGGCAGGACCAGCTCTCTACCATCCCACTTTTAAAATGTCCTGATTATGATGTCTTCTTTCCCCCACTTTTCTCCTTTGTTTTCAGATCATTGTAGTTGCTGCAAAATGGGTTTGAAAAGAAAAAGCATTTGATTACCTCGCAGTAGAGAAACTAGAGGAAGGGGCAGAGTTATGACTTTTCCAGTAGGCTGATTTGCTTTTTTTATTTGTTTTTTAGTATATAAATTTTAGGGTTTCTCTGTTTAAAATAATAGCTTTACTTGGTCTTCTTTTGTTCTTTTGTTGCTTGGTCTCATCCTTTTAACCACATTCTGGTGTTGCTGGACCACACTTCTACCTGGGAGATTATAGAAGTGGAAATCTGGCTTTGGTGCCAGGCACTGAACAGCTGCCCACATCTTGCCTACACACTTGGTAATTTCCACAAAACTGTGCCTCATATCCTTATTTTAGAAATAAGGGGTGGTTGTTTCATCATTATGCTTTGCTATTCTGTTCTCTCTCCCGTGAATGGAAATTCAAGGTGGTTTCACTGGGGTTGGGGAAAATTGGTTCCTATAGGTAGCCAACCGCTCTCCTTTTTGCCACCCCACATGGATCAATATTTTAATGTGACTTATCAGACTGGCTTGTTTACATAAAAACTCCAGAGCCCATAAAGGCCAAGGGGAGGTCAGTTTTGGAAACAGACTCATTGAAAGCCCGTCAAAGTACTGTAGCTAAGACCATCAGAGACAGAAACCTCATGTTTTGTACTTGAGAGAAAAGCCAAAGGCAACATAAGTATAAAGAGCAAATAACAGCAATACAACAAAACAGGAGCATCCTCCATTTATGTGGGATGGTAAGTGATTTCCTTGAGTGGGTCTGTATATATGCCTTCAATATATGTGTATTTTATCAAATGTTTTAGATGGTTATCTGTTTTTAGCAATGTTGTATCCCACCTCAAAATCACCTGTATAGGCTTATTGTAAATTGTAATATTTCAGTTATTTGAACTAATACCAACAGTCTATTTGTGTGGTCAGTGGACTGCAGCAGAGCTGTGAAGTCACTCAGGGTTGGATCTTTCTATTTATAAGCCAGAGAAATATCAAAATTGCAGTCCACAAAAGAAAAAGTGGGATTTTATGTGAGTTTTAGTTACTTTCCCCCAACATGCTAATTGCTAACATATTACTGGAACAAGTTCTGAAAATACAATGCAAGGCTAGATGTGTGAAATAGCTAATAATTCCAGTGCATCCAGCCAACAAAACTAGACTGGATGATTATTTTTTTTTGGGAGAGGGCAGGGGGAATGAGGGAATTAAATTTATGCAAATGGCAACCACTTCTTCAACCTCTTTCTTCTATGTGGCTTATATGAATGTTTTTCTTTGATATTATTCTTTGCTGGCACAATGAGAACTTTCATGTTCAGAAATCCACCAAAGCAGAAGACAGGATTATGGGGATGGGAGGAAGGAAAGGTGGCTTTCATTGCTGCAAAGCTGCCAAAAGTAATGTGCAGGCTGAATGCCATATCATTCCCTTGCCATTTCCTTATCTAATGATCATGTATTTCAAGAATGTCAAGCCCAAAGAAAGTACAGTCCTGGATGTTTCGTTTTCTGCATTCTTCAAATCGATTCCTAAATAACAGCTACAGATCCTCTAACATTTTACAGATTAAAATTAGGATAACAGTGACCAAGCAATATCAGATTATGGTCAGTGAGGAAGGACGCAAGGCAGTGGCTTGGTTTTGCATGATGTTTTACAGGTTTGCACTCCTTCTTCTCCTTTCCCCAGGTTAAGTGAATTGGGCACAACCCAAGTTTTCACTTTGATTTCCATTTTTAGCAATTTATGTAAGGTGAGATAAAAAGGAAGTATGGGAGGAGGAAGATAAACTGGATATGTTAAAAACACTTTTAAAAATCGGACAACAAAAGTTTGATGGAAGTGTCCCTATCAAATTGGGACAGTTGGAGAATATGCAGATGGCTTCTAATAAAAATGGAAAAAATGATTCTGTCAAGTTAAGGGTGTATTGCTATCCATCCATTCATCCTTGTGCCAGCCTTTTAGTATTTTCTATTTGACACCTGGCTGCATTCAAAAGTTTGTTCTGCCCTCCATTTTAACTACCAAAACGGCATCAGCGTATCCTTTGTCAAAGTTCATATGAGAGCTGGAGGGATTTCCAGTGCTATAATCTAAAATAACTTTTCCAGAGTCTACTTAAAAATCCATAATTGCTTCCTCTATGATTTCTGCATGCATTTTCAGGTCCTTTGTTAAATTTTTATCCCATCTTTCCCTCCTGAATCTGAGTCAGATTCAGGATTTCATCACATTGAGGTCCTTGATGCCGAGGACAGGAAGCAGGGCAAATCATGAGGCAGTGGGCCAAATTTGTCGCCCGGTGCCCTGCTTGCCCATCACACGCCAGAAGTTGTAGCTTTCCAGCATGATCTCATGTTATCCCCATGATTCTCTACCTGAACACAGGTAGTTTCCTATGTTCAGATTTCCTATTTCTTCCACGCTTCCTCAACACAGCTGGAAGTAGAAATGTGTCATGGGATGAAATCAGGCGGACTCTGTGCTGGCTGTGTCAAGGAAGTGTCACAGGACGAGGAATTTAATGTGATGTGGTAGTCAATGTGGCTCTTTTTCTCTTACACTTCCTTGTTCTTGACTCACCAATATACGTTTATTTCTTTTTCTCAATCCTTTTTTTAAAAATAGTTTACAGAACCATCTGTTTTATCTGTCCTGTTAAATCAGTCCTCTTTAATTTCATCTCCAGTTTTCAGGGTTTAAGTGATATGTACTTAAAATGTTTATCTCGCTAAATCAGACTGCATAGAACATAAGCCAGGGCCTATCCTTCAAACCTTACACCCTCCAACTGTCCCAATTTGGCATAGACAGTCCCAATTAATCCTTTGTCATCCCACTTTTTTCAGTTGCTTTAAAAATGTTTCCATTTTGATCTTCTCTTCTCACTTCCTTCTGCTGTCTTTATCTTATTTCTATTGGTGCAAACTAATCTCCAAGTGCAAAAACAGTTGGTACTCAATAAATGCAGGCGGGAGAAGAGGAAAGTCAGAATCTTGTCCTTCCCTGTTGACTCAAGCAAAAGAAAACTGTTGCAGCCCTTCTTAACTTGTCTGGTGTACCTCATTAATAACTTTTGCCATCTTGACCACACCACTCTTGACCACATTTGTCCTGGTTTTCATCTGTGAAATGCTAGAGAATTAGAGGTCTGCTTTTGGGAATGGATTTCTATGGATGGAGCCCCATTTCTCCTTTCCCTCATCTTTTAAATCCCATTCTTGCTCTCCTTTGAGTGGCTTGCTGCTCCTGGGGCTTGTCACATCCGTGGCTAGATATGTACTGTTTACAGAGCTTACTCCTACTCACTCTGTGACAGCAAACATTCAAATGTTCTGCTTAAGCTTTCCTTTTGGCTTCTCTTTCACTCTCCTCTCCTTCAAAATGCCTTTCCAAATGGTGTTTTATCATTTTGCCAAGCATTGAGGGACAGGAAGTGCAGCCGCTGAGCCAGACAAAACAGAGCCAAGTGGCATGGGAGCCCTCAGGACTTTCAGGCCAAGATGTGCTTGGCAATGGCCTCCATTGTGCGCCATTAGGGATGCCAAATGTCTCCTTTAGTAGCCATGCTGTGGCAGTGCTATTGGTCTCTCAAGCTGCTCAATGCCTTCTGTTTGTCTTTCTCAGCTCTTTGTTTTTTTCCAGATAACTAGCTTTCTGTGTCTGTGTGTATGCCTTCAAGTCTCTAGCTGATTTATGGCGATGCCATGAACTTCATAGGGTTTTCTTAGGCAAGAAATACTCAAAGGTAGCTTTGCCAGTTGGCTTCTCTCAAATATTGCTTACAGCACCTGATTTTTGATAATCTGCTATCAAAGTACTAGCCAGGTCTAATCCTGCTTAGCTTCCAAGATCAGATAGGATATGGTGCCTTTCGATTCTTAGGTATCATCTGCTTTGAGGAGAGGCAGGTAGCTAAAAACTAAGGTTGGTATTTTAGATGTTTGAGGTCCCACTGAACTACCCACCTACCTTGCATTGCTTTATCTACCCCATTTCTGACAATCAAACAATCATATGATGACAATTATTATTTCATCCATTTATATCCCATCCTTCTCATCCCAGGGGGTGAGGAACAACTCAGGGCAGCCTCACAACTGGCAACCATTAGATGCCAAAAACAACAATTATAGTAATAATTACAATTAAAATAGATAGTTAAAGCAACAATCATAAAAGCATCAGTTTAAAATTACAGATCATCTAACCCAGTGTTGTGTTAATCCTACTTCTTAATTAACATCATTCACCAGATGTATTTTCTCTCTTTGGCATGTTTCACTTCAAAGCAAGCACACAAGATCAACATACCCTCCAGCTGTCCCAGTTTGGCAGCAACACTCTCAAGTCATCATTGTTTCAGCTGTGTTTTAAATGCCAGGGTTTGTTTCTTGTCTTCCCATGTTCTTCTTCCTTCTCAGGTTACTTCAGTTGCTGCTAACTGTGTTCAAAGTGAAAAAAGTAGTTTCTGTTCAGTTAACTCACCAGGAAGGCATGTAGGATAGGACAGAATTTTTCCCTTCCCAGTAAGATCAAGCAAAAGCAAACTGTTGCGACCTTTCCTAACTTGTGTGTTTACCATTTTGACCACATTGTGTTGCTGCCTCACTATGGGTATCCTGGATTTTATCCTTGAAATGTTGGAGAATATGGATGAATCTTGAAGTCAAAACTTATCATGATCGGGATAGCTATGTTTATTATTTACTTGTCTTCTGCTTTCATGTTTGAACAGTTTTGAAAACGTAGAATTTTCAAAACAGATGTGCACAGATAAAAGCAGTCTCCCTTTCCTTGTCCTCCCAGACAAACATGTTATATGTGAGAGCTAAGAGGAGGTTTGAAGCCTAGCATTTCACTTTGTACAAGAAGGAAGTAGAGAAGTGAATAAATCAGTGCAGGTACCATGACAATTTCTAGTTTAGAATAGTCTGGGCTGCCTCTCAGTGATGGCAATTCCCAGTTCTGTGGGGTGATTAATCCACTGATAGCCATCAGACTACATTGCTAGCCATAAGGCAGAATGGGGTATACTTGTTCCATGGTTGGAAACGGGGATGCTAACTCACCCCACCACTTTAGATAGCAAGCTTCATCTAGTGTGACGGCCACTTTTGTTAACAGAGCTCAAATTTGAATGTGGAAGGGCAGCATTGTGTTAATGATATAGTTCAGAATTCGATTCCCTCCTTGGCCATAGAAAACCACTGGGTGCTCTTGGGTGAGTCATACTCACTCAGCCCCCCCCCCCAAAAAAAACCCCATGATAATTTGACTTACGGTCTCCATAAGTCATGAATGACTTGAAGGCACACATCAACAAATGCAAGCAAACTAGTACCTGGAGTTGGGACCCTGAGGCCAATACACATAATGCTACGCTTTGACCAAGTTGATAATCTTTTAATATTTCATGCATCTATTCCTGCGAAAAGCCTTCTTCAGTTATCTTTGTCTCAGAACTATTACATCCAGAATACCCTGAATTATATTTCTTGCCATCCCAATGCCTTCTGCAGGCCACATAGTCTATATAACAAAAGAATATTACCTTCCACTTCCCCAGGAAGTTTCTCTATTTCTTTTTTCAAATGTTGATAGAACAACTCTTTTTTATTGTTTTTCTTCATTAAGGAAGGAAGAAGAAGCGGGTACTTAGTGAAATGAAATGCCAATTTATAGAGAAAACTAATCATTTTAGACATTGCCTACACCTGCCATACCATTTTAATCAGGCTGGTTACAGCTTGCTCTTGGCCCCCTTTTCAAAAGGGCTTTTGAAATGAAAATGAAAGGCAATAGAGGTGGAGGAAGGGGGAGCAACCTAACAATAATGTTCTAATCTCCAGCCTTTTGAATTCATTTCTTTTTCCTGTTTGCTACAGCGTGCCTCAAGAACCAGTGATTGGCTCTTCTAAGAGATCCATTCAGACCAATGCAAAATGCCAAGATGAATCAGTCAATATGCCTGAAATGTTTGCAGATTGGACACACGTTGGCACTGAGGCCCAATATTCAATAAGCGGCACTATCTTCACTTATTCTTCTTCAGCACCCATTGAAGGTAATGTTTGCATAAAAAGTGATATTTGCATCTGTCACTTTATAGACCAAACATAATTCACAATATTAAGAAATTTACCTAGAATTGCTTGGCTGGTCTTGCTGATACTGCTCATGGTTTGAATGAAATAATTTTTTCAGTAGTGGCACCAGAATCCTTAACCTTTTTTACACCAAACTCACTAGACCAGGTATGGGCAAACTTTGGCCCTCCAGGTGTTTTGGACTTCAACTCACACAATTCCTAACAGCCGGTTGAAGTCCAAAACACCTGGAGGGCCAAAGTTTGCCCATACCTGCACTAGACAGAAAAAAAAACCCCAAACATTTCCTGAAATTTCTGAAAAACAAAATGTTCAGAGTGTCAATTGGATGTTTCCTAAAAATTAGTTAATACATTTTAATTCTAGATGATGATGAAGATGAAGATCATGTTAATGATGATGTAAGACCTCATTACTGTAACCTTGGACCTGGGGGAAAGTGGTCTCTCTAGCAATGTGTTAGATACTCCAGGTGAAACTATTTTATGCTTTCCTCAGAAGTTACCATATAGTCATCCTGAAGGACCTGGAAAATTCCTAGAAATGATACCGTTCTAGGAGGGCAGTGGGGTAGGCCAGGAAAAGTTACTTATAGTTCATCTACATTATCAATTTTTTGCAGTTTGATACCACTTTAACTCCTATGGCTCAATACTATGGAATCATGTGAATTGTTGCTTTAAAAGGTTTTCATCCTTCTGTGCCAAAGAGTGCTGTTGCCTCACCAAACTTCAAATTCCATGATTGGATAGCATTGAGCCACATTCGTAGTGTAAAATTACATTCATTCTACAGTGTAGATGCCACCCTTTCTCTTACTGCCCAACTGAAAATTGTCAGTTTATAAACAAAAAATTATGAACTCATTTTGATAAAACTTCAGATTTGCCATCTGATGATTTTTGTGAGAGGGCATAGCCAAATGACAAACTTCTACAAGTGCTTTTTCAGAAGTTAATGTTTTAACTGCATTTAGCATAGACTGTGGCTTGGCAGAACTGCTAAGGAGCATAGGTGCTAAGGAGCACTAGGTGTTGACCTAGTTATATTACACCACAGCCAAAGAACCCACAATGGAGCAGGAGAATTAATAATTGAACACCCCAGATATATTAGTTACCTTTATATCCTGTCACTCTTCCCAGGCATAACACAATATGCATGTCGTCACTCTGTCCCTTCCTCCCCCAATTTATCATCACAACTGTGAACTGTGAATATTAGACTAAAAGGAAGTGACTGGTCAAGTTTTGTGGCTGAAAGAATAATTTTTGGTGTGTGGGCACTCACAAATTGACAGTATAGGGCAGTATAGGACTAGATAACTTTTTTCTTCTTTGGTAGACAATAGTTCTTCATATTCAGCAGGGTGGGAAACTGCGCAGGGAGAGGGCCAATTTTCACCCATACACCCCAACATGGCCATACCACAGGGGCGGTTCAACCGCAAGGCAAATTAGGCAGTTGCTTAAGGCGCCATCCTCTAGGGGGCGCCGTTGAGGCACCTCCTGCCTCCGCGGTCTGGCCTGCCTTCGCTTCTGGCGAGGTCGCCCTCCAGCCGGGTGAAGTCCACACTGCCCTATATCCCTGTTCAATGTTTGGTGCTAAATTCACAAATATAGTAATTCCTACATAACATTACCATGTATTGAACTGCTTTTTCTGTTGATTTGTTGTTAAAAAAATGATGTTTTTGTGCTTAATTTGTAAAATCATAATGTAATTTGATGTTTAATAGGCTTTTCCTTAGTCCCTCCTTATTATCCAACATTTTTGCTTATCCAACGCTTTTTTTTAGTGATTGGTTTGGGGGGGGGCGCCAAAATTCTGTTCACTTACACTTGAAAATTACCTAGGGCCAGCCCTGCCACACCACCATACCACTTCAAGTTATTAGTTTTCTCAGGGGTGGGATTTTGGCATGCCATGCCTGCATGTATATTAGGACAGTTCTGGAAAATTTCTTTTAAAAATCACATTAGAAATTGTGGATTTCAGGAGGCTTTTGTGGGAGCTGGAGAGATCCAGAGGTATCAAAAATGTGATTTGGGCTGCATGTGGCCATGAAGCATACTTTCTCCACCCCACAACAGTTGGCATCCCTATTGTATTTTCTCCTGGAATTGCACATTAAATGCCTAATCCTTTCTCTGTATTTTTGCAGGAATCCACAGTTGTACTTCTATAAATCTAGAGCTGCCAGTGTTGCATCTCCCTTAAGGATCTTCTTTCCTGCTGGAGCTGTGGAGTGTGACAATGGTGTTTGTATCCAATCCGTCAAACGCCATTATCACACTAAATAGCTACTGCTAGAGAAGCCATCGGTTCAGGTTTGGGGCAGGAGGAAGAAGAAGAGAATACAACCGTTTTCAAGACAACTCTTTACTTTTATGGAGTCAAAAGACTATACATTAAATAAAAATATGCTCTGCTTTCCTAAAACTACACACTGGGGTCCTTTCTGTTTTTTCCAGAGATATTTAGGATTCGTATTTGGCTGAGATTATGCATCAGGTGGTGGGTCATAAAGTTCTGTTCAGGTCTCCTATCTCATCCCCTCTCCATACAACCCATAAACCTAACTTTTACATGCTGAGCCCTCTTCCCAACATGACCATGTACTGATTGTAGCAATGTTCTACATGTGTTGTTCAGTAGTACAACAAGCAACCTTGGACAGAAATCTTAAAGCCCATTTATATTATGCTAAATGCATAGCATTTGGGCATCAAAGCATTTATTTTCTTCATTAGCAAGTTAATATTTGCTGCTGTTTTAGTTTGGAAGAGAAGGGTTTTTGTTGTTGTTGCTGTATTGACTTTTGATGAATAAGCTTCAGAATGGAGGGATAATTCCATTTTTGGCTCTCAGCTCTGTACCACTCAGCTGTGTACATATTCATCATTTAGCTAAGTGCTGAGTGAAATTACTGCTAACTTGTCATACTCTGGCAGGCAAACAACAAAGATCAATTTCCATCATTGCCATATAAATATTCCAAAGGTGTGTATGTGCTTCATTAAAATCAATGGAGAGGATGTGAACTGAAATGTTTTCATACACACACCTTCTAGGGCAGGCATGGGCAAACTAAGCCCCAGGGGCTGGATGTAACCTCCTGGGTGCTTACTTCAGACCCTCCTCATTTTCCCTGTCCTCTTGGCCTAAGGACACAATAGCCCACTGCATCCTTATGCCAAAAAGATGGGGGAGGAAGGCACATAGCAGCTGAGAGCCATCTGGAGTGCTTTCAGACTACGAGTGTCTTGCCATTCTCCTGGCATAAGGACAGTGCGAGCAACCCCATCCTTATGCCAGGAGACGGATCAAAGAAGGCACGTGGTGGCTGAGAGACCTCCAGAGGATTGAGGGAGGAGGATGGGAAGGAGTATCAGGGCAGTCGCTGCATGTCTTGCTTTCCTCCCAGCATAAGGATGGGACGAGCAGCCCCATCCTATGCTGGAAGAACAGCCTGAGGATGAACCCGGGCCCTGACCTGCTCCCTCCTGGCCTCTTCCTTTCTTGTGCCCTCCTCACCCAGCATTTGCCTGTCCTCCCTCCCTCTTGGCCTGGCCCTCCCCGGCCGGGTGAACAGTGTGGCCCCAAGGCAAAAAAGTTTGCCCATGCCTGTTCTTGACAGTGAGGAAGAGTACAAAAAGTATTGGTGCAGTTGATTAACAGAACGCATAATAGCAATAAAGTTATCAATTATTTATGTTGTTTTTGTATTCCTAACTTTGTCAGTTAGTTTATCCATAAGAGACAGATACCAAATTCCTTCCATTCAACCACAGATGGATAAAACTGTTGGTCGAGACCCTGTATCACAGTTATAAATGTATAACCTAGAATTCAGAGTCTGTGTAGCATAATGATTTGAGAGTTTGACTACAACTCTGGAGAGCGGGGGCTGGATCATTGCTCGGCCATGAAAATGTACTATGCAGGCATGTAGCGGGGGGGGGGGGCTTGAGGGTTTCACACCCCCCCCCCGAAATTCTCAGCGTGGTCCGCGAGAAGGCCTTACATTTATTATTTAAACTGTTATGTTTATTCATATCATGATCTGATCACCATGCTCAATATATCCCATAAGCATTGGGGGTATTGGGATAATGATATGAAAGGTTTGCTAGGGTAGATCATCTCTCACCCAGACTTAGCCCCCCCCCCCAAACCAAAATCCCAGCCCCTCCCGAATCAAAATCCTGGCTATGGGCCTGGTACTATGTGTACATACTTTGGGTAAGACACATACTCTTAGCTTCAGAAAGTCATGATAGGGTCACCTTAGGGTTGCCATAAGTCAGAAATTACAAAACGAAAACTTGGAATAGTACTTGTGGCTGTTATGTACTCATGGTCCATATGTAGACCCAGTTTAAGGACTATGTAGGAACTGTGAAAGTCTGGAAATCTCCATTTACCATGAAGCAGCCATTGAAGTTGGTGGGGTCTATTCCCCTGTTGACAGGCTGCCATTCCCACTCATCTTTTTGTGAAAGCAATCTCTGGCACAAGGAGGAATTGCAATAGAGCCCCAACTTTAAGTGTGCCAAAATGGGGATCGTTCATGGGAACTTGTAGAAACAGCAGCCAGCTGCTTTCTGGTCAAGACAGGAATGGATCCCCCTTCCTTTTCAAAGGCTACTTCCTGGTAAATGAGGATAGGGAGGGTTCCCATTGGTAGATTTTGTTTGTTGTTAACTGTGGCCAAGTTGACTTCAAGTTATGGTGAACCCATGGATGAGAGACTCCAAGTCACACTATCCTCTTGCAGACCCAGGGCTTTGGTTTCCCTGATTGGCATGCAGTCTTCCTCTTCTTCTACTGCCCTCTACCTTACCTAATGTTATTGTATTTTTTCATGAGTCCTGTCTTCTCATGGTATGGCCAAAGTATGATAATCTAATTTAGGTATATAATCTTGGCTTCTAGGGAGTTCAGATGTCACTTGCTCTAGGACCAACTTATTAGTCTTTACGATAGTCCATGGTACATGTAGGACTCTCCTCCAGCACCACATTTCAAGCAATTTGATTTTCTTCCTATCAGTTTCTTCACTGTCTAACTTTTACAACCATACATAGAAATGGGAAATATGATGGTATGGACAATTCTAATTTCAGTATTCAATTATATACATTGAATATTCAGTGCTTACATAAAGACAAGGATTATGGGTGTCTCCCACCTTTTTCTTTATGGCTGTGGCTGGTTCTTGTGTCAAGAGATTGGTAAAATTACTTTTTGGGGTTACAATTCTCAAAATCCCGTACTTGAGAAAGCAACTTTTCTGTGTTAGGCAGATCTTGTTTTATTTTGTACTAGGGATACCAAATATAAGGCCAACTTTTATTAATTTAGCTCAGCTGGAAGCTATGTCACCAACCTCCCCTCCTCCTGCGTGTAACTGTGTTTGCTGAATTGCAGTCCCCTCTGGTCTTTCCCATAAAGATATTTCATGTTGCCAATGCTTTTTCCCTTTATAAAATAAAATAGCTCTGGCTTTGAGCCCAGGGTAAAAATCAGCATTGCCAGGAATGCCATCTGTCCTTAGTTTGCCTTAGCTACACTTAGACTTGAAACTCTATATATTTTCTCATAGCATAGGGGGGATCCATGACAGCAAAGGCTTAGTACCAGTATTTCAGGGTTTTATTACATAGAGGGCCATAGCAATGGCATTGCTTGAGAATCATGAGTTATATGAGGCAGAAGAATTACATGAGACATATGAATTATGTAAGCCAAAAAATAGCAATGCTTGGGAAGATTTATATCTAAAACAGGAGGCGCTGAATAATCTTCATCTTTATTTCAGAAAAGTGATTGGTGTGTGTTGCAGTTACTTATAGGTGACAAAATAACTCTTGGGATCCCTTTACAATTCAGTGGTTCCCAACTTTTGGGCCTCCAGGTGTTTGGATGTCAACTCCCAGAAATCTCAGCCACCTTACCAGCTGTTAAGAATTGTGGGAGCTGAAGTCCAAAACACCTGGAGTCCCAAAAGGTTGGGAACCACTTTACATCATATAAATATAGCACTATGATTCTACCTTAATTGCCATGGCTGCATCCCGGGATTTATAGTTTGGTAAGGCCCTGGGGCTATGGCTGAGAATTCTTAATGCTTCTCCCTAAACTGCCAATCCCAGAATTGAGGGCCATGGGTGGCCTCTGGGATTTTTGAAATTCTTTCTCAAAATACTTTTCACTTTATAGTTGTTGTGTCATTTTTGACATATAGATACCCTAATGTGTACCTTATTTGAGATTTTATTGGCAGGGGTTTTTCAGAGGGGTTTTTTCTATTGCCTCTCTCCAAGGCTATGGGGGTGTGACTTGACCAAGATCACCCTATCCTTGGGTCCTACCATGCTCCCTCTTGCACTTTGGCTGTGTGACTCCATTAGTTAGTGTGTCTACCCAAACAAGCTCATTGTATTTCACTGCATCAGTTATCCAGTTGTATGCTTATAATAATACTCTGTGTTATGATCATGTCTAGAATTGTACATTCTTTAATGCTCATATATGTAACTAGCTGTGCCCGGCCACGTGTTGCTGTGGCGAAGTATGGTGGTATGGGAAATAAAGTATTGAGGAATTGGTGGTAGTTAAGGTAAAGGGTAAAGGTTTTACCTTACATTAAGTCCATTATAAATGGGTTAAATAGCTGTGTGGAAGGGCCTTGAGTCTACACTGCCATATAATCCAGTTTAAATCTGATAATCTGAGTTTTATAGGCAGTGTGGAAGAGGCCTAAGGGAGGACTAACTCTGCCTGTCCCCTGGGCTGAGTGGGTTGCTAGGAGACCAAGTGGGCGGAGCTTAGCCTTCTAACTGGCAGCAATTGGATAAAAACAATTATTCCTCTCCCTCTAATTAGGACTTTATTTTTCTTTTCTTTTTGTTATATGAACGTAGAGGCATGGATGAGGGGTTGTGCTGCCAATTTTAGTGTTTCTGGGATGTGTAGTTTTGTTGTTTTGTCCTAGGCCGAAATTTTATTACTCTTTTATATATATAGATAAGGGTCATGGTTAAAGTGAGAAACTGCTTGTTGGAAAAATTGGTTGCAAGATGGTAGGGCAAGATTTGATTCGCTAGCAATGAGGGGCTATCTTGTTTAAGCTGAATTATGGGTTGTTTTATGAGACAAAAAGTAACTAAAGGTTTGTCTCATGTGAAAGTAAAGAGAGTAGGAATGGGAAGATGTTTTGATTACCTGACAACGGAAGGAGAAGACTACCAAAAGTGTAACATATATTGTGTTTTGCCTAATGGGGAAATAATATGTGAAATACTTGACTTGTACCACCTATAAATGCCTACAAGGTCTTCCAGTTCTGACAATAAATCGGATATAGTAACATGTTCATTTTTCTTCAATAAAGCTTTACTACCTCACAGTGAGCTTGTTTTCTGAAATGGAGAAAGCCTGTATATGACGTATATGACATCTGGTGGGTTTTCATAGCTGAGTGGGGATTTAAATCTTGATCTCCAGAGTCATAGGCTTCTTCTACACCGCTATATAAAATCCAGATTATCTACTTTGAACTGGATTATATGGCAGTGTAGACTCATATAATCCAGTTCAAAGCAGATAATGTGGATTATCTGCTTTGATAATTTGGATTATGTGACAGTGTAGAAGGGGCCATAGTCCACCTGAGGAGTACATGATTTTTGGGGATCCTTTCAATGTTTCCATAAGAATATAAGTGACATCACTGGGCTCATTTAGGCTCTGTCAATGTCCTCCTTTCTTGTGGAAGTGGCTATGTTATGGGGAAAATAATAGGGTTTTTCCCTACCAGCACTCCAAATTAGTGACACACGATCAACCTTACTGTGGCTATTGCTCAGCTCTGATTTAAATCTTATTTAATCAACAGGAAGGAAATCCAATTTAAATGACTGATTTCAATCACATTTCTGACTTTCAGATTTCCTAAACAAGCATGAATGCTAATTGGTTGCTATGACAACTGAAAGATGTCTATTTGTAATGAAAGAACAACCATGAATGTAACCAAGGAAAATAATTCCAAAGCGCTCACGAAGCAACCCACATTCAATTTACACTATAGATACATTAAATCACTCACTTATAGCACAGCCCTTTAATGGTTATTGAAATGTAAACAGAAAGATACTCCATCTCATTTTATTTTGAAGGCTAAGGCAGATTGTTTCTGTGTGCCTTCAAGTCTTGCTCTTTATTTGGGGGGCGGGGTGTGTGTGTGATTTTGTGTTTCTCAAAGTCACCAGTGGGTTTCCATGGCCAAGTGCAGCTTTGAACCCTGGTCTCCAGAGTCATACTTCAGTGTTCACCTATTCCATAGCTCTCAAGTGGGGTTGAACCTAGTTGCTTCTTGGTTGTGAGACTACATGAAAATACAAAGGATCTTGAGAGAGGGAGATGATCATATCCTGTCTAAAACCTTGGAAAGAGCCCCCCCCCCCAAATTTTGGCACCAGCCCACCCCCTGATATTGCATACACCGGGAAGAAATCTCTGCAACTGCAAATAATTTAGGGTGTGTTTTTCAAAGGGCTTTGGATGAAAAGCTAAGGAGAGGAATATCAAGGCCATGCTGGCCCAGCAATATCCTAAAGCTCAGAGAATTAGCTGAAATGCAAAAGAGAAAAGGAATTATCAGATAGGCTTTTTGCATTTGTACTGTTGGATGTGTGGGTGGGTGTCCACATTGAATTTCAGTCTCCAGTCCCCTACTCACAAGCTTCAGTATTTCTACTGTTGATCAAAATCAACCTAATTAATTTGGCAATTCTGCCATTTGATGAAAAATATCACTGTAGATACCTATCTCCACCTAATATAAAGAAATGGAAAACCTTGGCTGGTATTCCATTAGTGAATTACCTGGTCTTCACAAATCATTTAAGGATTATTGATCAGGTTGGAATTTTGTTCCAATCATATAATAATAGAGTTGGAAGAGACTACAAAGGCCATTCCATCCAACCCCATCCTACCATGCAAGAACAATCAAAGCACCCTGACAGATGGCCATCTAGCCTCTGCTTAAAAACCTCTAGAGAAGAAGACTCCACCACACTCTAGGGCAGCATATTCTACTGTGTGCTGAACAGCTCTTACCATCACGAAGTTCTTCCTAATGTTTAGGTGCAAATTTAATAAATTGCTCCTGTCCTAATCTCCAGAGCAGACATCCTTTTGAATACAGTAGAGTCTCACTTATCCAACATAAACGGGCCGGCAGAATGTTGGATAAGCGAATATGTTGGATAATAAGGAGGGATTAAGGAAAAGCCTATTAAACATCAAATTAGGTTATGATTTTACAAATTAAGCACCAAAACATCATGTTTAACAACAAATTTGACAGAAAAAGTAATTCAATACGCAGTAATGCTATGTAGTAATTACTGTATTTAAGAATTTAGCACCAAAATATCACGATGTATTGAAAACATTGACTACAAAAATGCATTGGATAATCCAGAACGTTGGATAAGCGAGTGTTGGATAAGTGAGACTCTACTGTATTTAAACATAGTTAACTATTGTGATGATCCATGGGCCTTGTAGTCCTGCTCAGGACATTGTAATTCCTGATGAAGATGAAAACTTGGGTTTTTTACCTTCCCAGTCTGAACTGGATTCCTCTCAGCCAGATCTTTCCCAGGCAGATCTGGGAACCTTGCACCTGCAAGAAAGTTGTCTCCCAGAAGTATGTCAAACAAGCCCAGAGTCTACTTCTCCCGTGTTCTTGCGCCGGGAGTTTTGTAAACAACAGAGAAGTTTGGATTCAGCTTCGCGCAGGAGTGCGAGGATTGCAGCTAAGAATGTAGCCAATTAAGACTGCTTCTCGTGAGAATCTTTAAGGAGTTTAACATCTGGTCTCAGAGTTTAGCTTTCGTTTCTGATTCCCAGAGAACTGCTTCGGTGGGAAAGTTAGACTCTATATAGATGTTTTACCCGCGTAGTAACTTCGCGGAGTCAATTCGTCAGCCTACGGAGCGGGTTGTGTCTGGACAGCGCGCTCCGATTCAAGCCTCGCTCTCGCTCAAGCCTTGCCTTGCTATCCAGCCTTCGCCTTGCTTCCCAGCCTTTGGTTACCTACGGACTTTGCCTTGTTTCCCAGGACCAATCCTTGCCTTGTTCCACGGATTTTACCAAGTTATTCCACGGACCTTGTTCTTGTTCCTAGTTACCTTGTTCCACGTTTTAAGCCTTGTTTCAAGTATCAAGTTATTTCCTAGCCTTGCTCAAGTTTATGGACTAAAGGACCTTGTCATCTCCCCTCACTTTGCTTGGCAAAGTGAGTGTTTCGGTTATTGGATTACAACTTTGGACCTTAATATTTCATATTGGACATTATTTCCTTGGACTAATTTTGACCTTTCCTGAAAGGTCTGCTTCTGGACTATCTTTTACATTTGCTTTTACTAACTTTATATATTTCCTTAATAAAGATATTAGATAGAATCTGGCCTCTGCGTATGGTTATTGGTGCTCTGTAGCCTGGGTCGTGACAGTTTGACTCCGCCACCCTAAGCACCAATTAACCTCGGCCAGAATGTCTACCGGAACCGTGCCCGGTGGGCAGCCACTGAGCTACACCATCAGCAAGGACGAAGTGGATCGCATCCGCGACAGACTCAACGCCCAGGATGGAGAAATAAAGGGCTTGCGGGAGCGCGGAATCCGCCTCCCGGCCATGGCGTTGCCTACCAAGTTTACTGGAGAAGCTTCTAAGGTTCATGTTTTCCGTCGCCAATGTCAAGCTTATCTAGAGGCCCGTGATGCCGAGTTTCCCCAAGAAGACATCAAAGTGGCATGGGTTTACAGTCTTCTAGACGGGCCAGCGGCCAGCTGGGCGACGGCACTGTTCGACCAAGCCTCTCCACACCTAAGATCAGCGCAACACTTCTTGGACCACCTCAAGGAGACTTGGGGAATCGAGGACAATTTGGAGGCAGCCGGTCACAAACTCCGTCGCCTTTTCCAAGGAGACAGACCTATGTCTCAGTATATAGCCGAGTTCCGAGTGCTGGCCCACAACACCGGCTGGAACGATGTAGCCCTCAGAGGACAATTCCGGGAGGGTCTCAACATTGAAATGCTGGAAGAAATCTCCAAGGTGGATCCTCCCCAGACCCTCGAGGCACTCATTGATCAATGTTTACGGGCTGAAGTCATGATTGCCAACAGGAAACAGTGGGTTCGAGGCCAGGGCAGTAGAGCCGGGGCAAAACCCCCCGCTCCCGCCAGCGTTCAGCCACGTCCAGTGTGGAGACCCCCACCGCCAACCCCATACCCCAGAGGAGGCGAGGAGGTGCCGATGCAGTTGGGCAATGTGCGTCCCAGACTAGATGCCGCCGAGAAGGCCCGTCGTCAACGCTTAAACCTCTGTTGGTACTGCGGGAACGGGGGCCACTTCGCCAGAGAGTGCCCAGCCAAAGGGAAGCCTGCCGCCCGTCTTGCGGCGGCGTCCTCCACGGAGACGAAGGCGTCTGAGCCGACTGGCACACAGCCGGCGGGGGAAGCCAACGACCGGGTGTAGAGAGGCTCGCCAACCCGGTCAAAAAATCCATTCAAGAGCCGCCAACCGGGGTCCTGTTCCTTCTCGTGGTCACATTATGGTCAGCAAAAAGGGGACCCGTCATGATCCACGCCATGATAGACTCTGGAGCTACCAACAATTTCATTGATAGAGAGTATGCCGACTCTCTGGGATTACAATATCATGATTTCAAGAATGCCCGTGTGGTGCAAGCCATAGACGGCCGCCCCCTCAAGACGGGGCCCGTAAGTCAGTGGTCGGAACCCACCAGGATGTGGATAAGGGAACATATGGAAGAGATTTCCTTCTTTGTTACCGAGGTCCCCCATTTCCCTGTGATTTTGGGAATTCCATGGCTGACTCTCCACGACCCTAACATTTCCTGGTCCAACAGAGAACTGCAGTTTGCTTCACCGTACTGCCAAAACCATTGCCTCGTAGCCAAGGTCTGCCATGCCACAGACACCGAGCCCATCATCACCTTGCCAAAGAAGTACTCCGAGTATTGGGATGTATTCAATGAGAAAGAAGCCGAAAAATTACCCCCACATAGACCTTATGACTGTGCCATTGACTTGGTGGAGGGGGCCCCGATCCCGCGAGGGCATCTCTACTCCCTGACTGAACCAGAGCAAGAAGCTCTCAGGGAATTCCTAGAGACAAACCTTCGCAAGGGATTCATCAGACCCTCTCAATCCCCAGCCGCCTCCCCAGTGATGTTTGTGAAGAAGAAGTCAGGGGAACTACGCTTGGTGGTGGACTACAGAGCATTGAACAATATCACCAAGCGGAACAGCTATCCCCTGCCCTTAATCTCGGATCTACTGGACCGGCTTCGAGGAGCCAAGGTTTACACCAAGCTGGATCTTCGGGGGGCTTACAACTTAGTTCGCATCAGGGAAGGGGACGAGTGGAAGACCGCCTTCCAGACCAAATTCGGATTATTCGAGTCCCGAGTTATGAATTTCGGTTTATGCGGAGCTCCCGCAACGTTCCAGCATTTTGTCAATGACATTTTTCAGGACTATCTAGACAGGTTCTTGATAATCTACCTGGACGATTTTTTGGTGTTTTCTAGATCACAATCAGAACATGAGAACCACGTCAAAATGGTGTTACAACGATTGCGGGATCATGGACTTTATGCCAAGCTGGAAAAATGCGCCTTTGATCTACAAGAGGTAGATTTCCTTGGTTACCGCATCTCGCCTCTAGGGCTTTCCATGGATCCAGCCAAGGTTTCAGCAGTATTGGAATGGCGGGCGCCAACTAACAAGAAAGAGGTGCAGCGTTTCTTGGGGTTCGCGAACTATTACCGCAAGTTCATTCCAGATTTTGCCCGCTGGTCCGACCCCATCACTAGCTGCATCCGTGGAAAGCAGCCTTTCCGCTGGACTGATCAAGCAGAGAAAGGGTTCCAGCAACTAAAGAAACTATTCACCTCCCAGCCAATTCTACAGCACCCAAATCCTGGAACCCCTTTTGTGGTGCAAGCGGACGCCTCTGATGTGGCAATTGGGGCTGTACTCTTACAACCGGTGGGAGATCACCTCCATCCCTGTGCCTTTTACTCTCGTCAACTAACCACACCAGAGAGGAATTACACCATTTGGGAAAAAGAACTACTGGCCATAAAGGCAGCCTTTGAAACTTGGAGACATTGGCTAGAAGGGGCCAAATTTCCCATTGAAGTCCACACTGATCATCGTAATCTAGAACATCTAAGAACTGCCCGCAAACTAAATCAGAGGCAGCAACGTTGGGCTTTATTCTTTGAACGTTTCAACTTCCAGATCCATTATGTGACCCCAGCCCAAACCAAGCAAGCAGACGCCCTGTCACGTAAACCGGAATACGCTGCAGGACGCAAGGAGACCTTTGAATCCCAACTACTACAACCCGAGAACTTTGCCACGCTCACAGTGGGGAACACCAAATCCACTCCCATTGGTTCAACTTCCTCTACTCCAGGACCCATCTGTGCTCAAGAAATCAGGGCTAGTCAGCAAGCAGATGCCTGGGCGCAGGACCAACTTCGTCAAGGTCTGCATTTTCCCTTTTCGCTTAAAGATGGACTACTTTGCTATAGAAATCATGTTTATATCCCACCCGGACCGGGCAGGGAAAAAGCGCTTCGTCTGTGTCATGACTGCAAACCAGCAGGGCATTTCGGACTATTTAAAACCATGCATCTGATCCTAAGGGATTTTTGGTGGCCCAAGATCCGCAAAGATGTGGAAAAATATGTCAACACCTGCCCAGTATGCCAGCGCTCCAAGATAAGAAGGGAGAAACCCTCAGGGCTTCTACATCCCCTTCCTACCCCATCTCGCCCATGGGAAATAATTTCTGCGGATTTCATCACTGACCTACCACCTTCCTGTGGATTCACCACGATCCTAGTGGTGGTGGACCTTTTCACCAAGTTAGCCCATTTCATACCCTGTGAAGGTCTTCCCACGGCCAAAGAGACTGCAGATCTATTCCTCCAACATGTTTTCAGACTACATGGATTGCCCAAGAGTTTAGTCACAGACCGTGGTTCTCAATTCACCTCTCGTTTTTGGAAGGCACTACAAAAACTATTGGACATAGACTCTCGCTTATCTTCAGCTCATCATCCTCAAACAGATGGGCAAACGGAGCGCACCAATGCCACCTTGGAGCAGTATCTTCGCTGTTATGTAAACTACCAACAGGACAATTGGGCTTCTCTGTTACCACTGTCAGAGTTTGCTTATAACAATGGAGTTCAAGCTTCTACAAAAGAAACGCCGTTCTTTGCAAACTACGGCTTCCACCCACGTTTCTTTCCCCCTGTCATTGAAACTTCAGAAGTTCCCGCAGCAGAGGATTGGCTGCAGGAACTCACAGCGGTACAACAACTTTTGCTCCAGCAACTGGACCAAGCCAAGGAGGACTATAAACGCCACGCTGACAAACATCGCCAGCCGGGCCCCGAAATTAAGGTAGGAGATCGGGTTTTCCTGTCCACTCGCTTTCTGCCCTCCCACCGCCCTTGCCGGAAGTTAGATGCCCGTTTCATTGGCCCCTATCCAGTGGTGGCGCAATTAAACCCCGTGACTTTCAAACTCCAACTTCCGCGTTCAATGCGCATCCACCCAGTGTTTCACCGTTCCCTGCTCCTTCCGGCGGATGGTGTGCGTCCTGATACAGACCAACCGGCCCCCCCTCCTGTTTTGATGAATGGGGAGGAGGAGTTCGAGGTTGAGGACATTTTGGATTCTCGCTTTCACCGCCGCCGCCTGCAATATCTCATTGACTGGGTGGGTTTTGGCCCTGAGGAGCGCTCTTGGGAAGACGCCTCCACAGTTCACGCTCCTGATCTAACCCGTCGCTTTCATCAGACCTATCCCACCAAACCGCGGCCTCGCGCTTCGGGGAGAGAGTCCCAGTTTGGGAGGGGCCTTGAGGAGGGGGATAGTGTGATGATCCATGGGCCTTGTAGTCCTGCTCAGGACATTGTAATTCCTGATGAAGATGAAAACTTGGGTTTTTTACCTTCCCAGTCTGAACTGGATTCCTCTCAGCCAGATCTTTCCCAGGCAGATCTGGGAACCTTGCACCTGCAAGAAAGTTGTCTCCCAGAAGTATGTCAAACAAGCCCAGAGTCTACTTCTCCCGTGTTCTTGCGCCGGGAGTTTTGTAAACAACAGAGAAGTTTGGATTCAGCTTCGCGCAGGAGTGCGAGGATTGCAGCTAAGAATGTAGCCAATTAAGACTGCTTCTCGTGAGAATCTTTAAGGAGTTTAACATCTGGTCTCAGAGTTTAGCTTTCGTTTCTGATTCCCAGAGAACTGCTTCGGTGGGAAAGTTAGACTCTATATAGATGTTTTACCCGCGTAGTAACTTCGCGGAGTCAATTCGTCAGCCTACGGAGCGGGTTGTGTCTGGACAGCGCGCTCCGATTCAAGCCTCGCTCTCGCTCAAGCCTTGCCTTGCTATCCAGCCTTCGCCTTGCTTCCCAGCCTTTGGTTACCTACGGACTTTGCCTTGTTTCCCAGGACCAATCCTTGCCTTGTTCCACGGATTTTACCAAGTTATTCCACGGACCTTGTTCTTGTTCCTAGTTACCTTGTTCCACGTTTTAAGCCTTGTTTCAAGTATCAAGTTATTTCCTAGCCTTGCTCAAGTTTATGGACTAAAGGACCTTGTCATCTCCCCTCACTTTGCTTGGCAAAGTGAGTGTTTCGGTTATTGGATTACAACTTTGGACCTTAATATTTCATATTGGACATTATTTCCTTGGACTAATTTTGACCTTTCCTGAAAGGTCTGCTTCTGGACTATCTTTTACATTTGCTTTTACTAACTTTATATATTTCCTTAATAAAGATATTAGATAGAATCTGGCCTCTGCGTATGGTTATTGGTGCTCTGTAGCCTGGGTCGTGACAACTATTCTCCAAGCTAAACAGACCCAGCTCTTCATAGAGCTTGGTTTCCAAACCTTTGATCATTTTGGTCATCCTTCTCTGGACATGTTGTAACTTGTCAAAAGCCTTCTTGAATTGAACCATGTTGGCAGTGGTCAGCATGATTTATAAAGTGATTTATGTGGTGGCATTGGGAGGGTAGCTATATAAAACAGCTCCTGGTTCTCTATCTCAGCCAGTGTTTGTGTAGATCCTCTCCACCCCAATGCATGTATTTTGGCTATTCAAATACTTTAAAGCAGTGGTTCTCAACTTTTGGGTCCCCAGATGTTTTGACCTTCAGCTCCCAGAAATCCTAACAGCTGGCAAACTGGCTGGGATTTCTGGGAGTTGTAGGCCAAAACACCTACAGGTTGAGAACCACTGCTTTAAAGTATATATTACATTGCATGAACTGCACAAAACACTCTTCAAAAGTCAAAATGGGTCAGAGGCTTAATATTAGATACCTGGGAAGTGCAAAATAGTTCATTTCATCAACTCCATCAAATCTATTGAACTTATTTTCCATCCCTGCTGTTTATGCACCAATGGGAATGGTATAGTCTGTTTCCAGCCACTAAGCCTGTTTCCTTTATCACTCAATATTACTCTCAGTCTGGTGATTTTTTCCCCTTTTTGTGTCTTTTGCACTGAGTTGGTTAGTACAGTGGCTTAAATATCGAAATATTTTCCTTCTGCTTGCCAGCTAGACCACAGTGCTTCTTGCCCCAATGTTTTTACTTTCTATTCTTCTTTTTCAAGTTTATTAAATGATTCTTTTCTTAATTATTTGTTGACTTACTTCTTTTTTTTTGCTCTGACAATGCACTTATTTTATGTATTTGTTCCAGCTGCCTCTTTTCAGCTTTCTATGATCTTCTCATTAATTATTGACTTACTCCAGCTTTTTCCAATGCTTTTCCATTTGTCATTGTGGCACCTTATTATTGAAATTCCCTTTCCTCTGATAGCTGTGTTGCTTTATCACTCTTGATATTTATCAAAAGTTAAATGTTATTTCTCAACATTTTTACTTCACTTTTCTTGTTGCTCCTCCTTGGCATAGCATCTCAATATTTTTTCTGTTTAATTCAGTTACCATCCTTTTTTCATATGCCCCATGTTTGCAGGGTGAAAGTAGGCATGGATCAGATAATTGAAAAGGAGATTCCCATCCTTTTTGGACTGATGGATTAAAAGGTGTCTGCCTTTTGTCAGGTAATCTGTATATATCTCTCATCATCTTCTGGTTGCCTGAGCTCCCAATTTTTAACTAATGGTGTAGTCAATAAGGACGTATTAAGCTTCAGCATTCCAATTAAGCCCTCTTAAGTTTCAGGATCTCATATTTTATATAAGGGTATTGTTTTGAACTTTCAAGTCATTTCAGACTAGTGACACTCCAACACAGGTTTTTCTTACAAGTTTTGTTCAGAAGAGTTTGTTCTTCATCTCCAGATGGAGAAAGTGTGATTGGCCCAGTGTCACTCAGTGTGTTTCCATGGATGATGGAATCTGAATCATGGTCTCCAATCATATTTCATATTTCAACCACATATATCCAGCTTAATGAAAAAGATGCCAGTCAACATTTTGAAGGTCTGCAGACCAGACAAAGCTTATTTCAAGTGTGTGTATCTCCTAGAAAATGCCAAGGTGTTCTGAACCAGGTTGGCAAGCTGTCACATTATTATTATTATTCAGTCTGGATAATGGTCTTGATGCTGCTTATTGTCATGGCAACTCAATTTTTATGCTGGGATATGCAAAGATCTTTGATTAATGAATAAAATTTCAGCTCTCTTTCTACAACTCCTCCCATTGAAAATTTCCTTCTTAGATTTCAGATTCCAGGTATCAGGGAAAAATCCAAATCCCAACAGGACCAATTCAGTTATGAATGGAAAATGAAAAGCCTTAGATTACAAGTACAGGTTGAGTATCCTTATTCAAAAATCCAAAATATTCCAAATCTGCAGTTTTCCACATGGGTGGTTGAGATAGTGACAGCTTTGCTTTCTGATGTTTCAGTGTACACAGACTTTCTTTCATGCCCAAATGTATTTGAAATATTTTGTATAAAATTACCTTCGGGATGTGTATATAAGGCATATGTGAAATATAAATGAATTTCATGTTTAGACACAGGTCCCATCTCTAAGATAATTCATAATGTAAATAGGGGTATTTTAGTGTGTGTGTGGGGGGGGGGGTGTGTGTGTGTGCGAAATCCAAAACACGTCTGGTCCCAAGGGACACTGTCATGCCCCATGATGACCTTCACTGTTTACCCCTAGTTAAGACCTTTTTAGTTAGAGGGATTAATATTTTATGTACAGTTTCTGGAGGGTCTATATAGACAGCCTCATGACTGGAGGGTGAAGAGAAAGGAATACCAGAAGGTCTCCAAATAGCATGTCCCGTTGGAGTCGTATTCAAGCCCAGTCAGAGCTGTATTTAAGTTCAGTAGGATCTATATTCAAGTCCAGAGATTAATATTGACACCATCTTAGAGACAGTTGAACACCATACAAGAAAGAGACAATAGGAAGAAACAAAGATTCAAGAGCCTCAATTCTGCCAGAACTGTGTCTATCTCTCAAGACATTGCCTCTCCTCATAAAGACTTTGTAGTGAGATTCAGAAGAGAAACTTTAACATTCTTGTCAGTTAATAAATTCTTGTTTGATTCAACTATATAGTCTCCGATCTGTTCCCTGCACAGCCTTCCAAGTAGTTAAAATAGTATGGGGGCAGAACAGATACTCAATCTGTCAATATTGGTTAATGCTCATTTGAGTGTATCTAACAGGGATGTGTTGGATACTGTGTTGAATACAGTCTAGTGCAGACAATTAGATTAGCAACCTTGGAGATAATTTCCTGTTCATGGATACATCCACACTAACCCTTTTATGAAAAGGTGTTCTACCTTGCCTGTTCACTTACAAAGTCAACTCAGTGCTACATAGTATCGACTTCAGCATCATCACAGGGATTAAAGAATCGACTTCTTTAATGTAGCTTGTATTAGAAACCTTGAGCAGGTTGATGATTCATGACTCCATGTAGCTCCCCCCACTATTGGTGCTATGTGACAATCTGCATTATCTAACAAGTCTCTAAGTGATTTTGGGCTTAATTAATATGCTGGTCTTTCATGTTGGAAAAAGACAACTCTCATCTAACTTTACTCTGCTGTTCTGTCCTTTTCTGCTATTTGACGTAGTGAGGCAACTACTTCAGAAAGTAAATGCTGGGATCAGCAGGGGCACCAATTCTCATGGGTTTCTCCCCATTGCCTGCTTTTAGAGAAACCAGTTCTGAATACCACATGGCTCATTCTGCACTCTTCATCTGACTCAGGCTTGGGCAAAACTTAGTCCTCCAGGTGTTTTGGACTTCAACTCCCACAATTCCTGACAGCCTACAGGCTAGGTCGCTATACATTTTTCAGGCTTTATGGCCATGATCCAGCATCATTCTCTACTGACATTTCCCTTGCAACTCTGGCTGGCATCTTCAGATGGTTTGTTGGTAGTAAAGCAAGAGGAGTGTACATATACTGTACCTATCGATTGTTAGAAATTGTGGGAATTGAAGTCCAAAACACCTGGAGGACCGAAGTTTGCCCATGCCTGATCTAGCCTATAATACTTAAAACAGCTCTTCCATAGTGGCAACAAAAAATAAACCTGTTGCTTCCTACACTGCCATGGTGTACTCAGTACAGTTGGTTCACTTGCATAGCTCAGTTGTCAACACAGTTGCACTACATCCTGTTTCAACAAGAATATAATTGGGGGAGATGTGTGGAGTATGAGTATAACAAGGAACATTATTACTGTGCAAATAATTAGGAAAGAAAACCATAATTATAGTTCAGTGGTTTTGACCTGGAAACCGTGATGGGCTGATTGAGATGTAGGATTTACGCCTAACTGGATTACAAGTATAATGAAATGAATTACTCTTGTAGATCAAAATATTATGAAATGCAACGAGAGAAAATGGCATCAGATTTTGAACATCCACATATGCCTGAGCAGCCTACTCACACACAGCTAATCTTTTGGACTACAATTCCTATGGATTCTGGGATTTTGACTGCAAAAATGCATCTCTAGGCCTATCTTGCAATAAGAAACATCAACCATCGTTCTTTTAAAGCTTAGAAGAAACTTTTGTGTTGACAAGGCACTATGGCAGAGCATATTATTTTCAGATGGTGAGGTCTGAACTGTAAGTGAAGATTATTATTATTATATTTATATATTTTATATATTATACCCTACTTTATCTCTCCTGAAGGGGACTCAAAGCAGCTTAACATAAAAACATTAGCATATAATTTCAAATATATCAATATGCAAACATTAAAACAGGATTAAATATAAAGAGTATTTAAAAATTCCCAGTTAAAAACAATTAAAACACATTCAGAGTTAAAAACCAGAGCACCCTTCTTGCCCAGCATTTATTAGACTTATATCACACCTTTCTCCTGAAAAGAGGAATCACAATAAGACTGAATACAAAAATACAATTAAAATGTAAAATAAAAGCAATAATTAAAAGACATTTATAATAAAAACACAGATTTCAAAATTCATTAGTAAAGATGTGCTGGCCATTGTGAAACACAACAAGACAAATCTGAAGTCGCTCAGATTTCTTCTACTGCATCTCTCTAAACTACTGTTGGTGGATCGCTTTAGAACTTAAGGCTGGAATTACACTGCCCCATCAAAATATTTTCTGCTGCTAAAGTTAACTACATCTTCATACATGCACAGCAAACCTACACGTTTCTCTCTTTCTTTTCCCCTACACTTGCATGCCAGCTCAAACCCTCCAAAAGTCCCAGTTTAGCTGGGGCGGTCCCAATTAATCTTGTGTCATCCCACTTTTTCAGCTGGTTTTAATTTGTCCCAGTTTCTCTCTCCCCCTCCTAGTTTCCCCCTTTATCCATAGTTTACTTTAATTACTGAAAACTTAATACAAAATGCAAACATATTTGCACTCAGTTGCAGGAGAGGAGAGGTAAAGGCAAAATCTTGCCCTTCCCAGTAGGCTCAGGCAAAAGCAAACGACTGCAGCTTCTCCTAGCTTCTTGCATGTCCTTCCTCATGAAAAACTTTTGACATCTGCCCCATATTCTGATGGTACCTAGCCACATATATTCCAGTTTTTATCAGTGAAATGTTGGAGGGTATCCCAGTTACCACTGAAAAAGTACACATAGATTATAAGAGCTGGGCATGTGGTTTTTCCAGCTGTAGTCTTGCTACACATAACTTGGTGGGCAGCTGCAGGCCTTAAGGCTAGAATTAGGGACAAGATCAGGGAATAGAGAACCACAAATAATGTTTTGTGGTCATGAATTCCAGGTAGTCCCAGATTACCTGGGTGAATCTGACTGTTTTAAATACTATATCATACCTTTGGCATAATTGTCAACATTGAATTCCAGTGCAAATGCAATTTAAACTAAAATAAAATAAATTAAGGTCCACAGGTCAGTTTCCCAGTCACTTTTTATATTTGCCATTCTGAGAAGAAAGCATTCAGAAACATCTAGCAATAGCAGCTGTTGCCACTTCCTCTTGAAGAGTGTATCAGGCTCACACATATTTTTGATGGAGTACAATGTATGCCCAGCACCTCCTGTGAGTTGGACTATCCTCCTGCTATACTTACCTACTTAGCATTTGAATTACATGAGTAGGGGGAATCAATTCAAGGAAATTTCCCCTGACAGTCCTTATTCAACACAACCTTCCAAGAACAAATGGCAATCCCATCCATGTCACCACTCGTAGTCTTCTTATAGAGTCCGCACACAGGACTAAACTTGGTGTTGGCTATTTGACCTCTTCAAATATTCAGCCATGGATGATCTTATCTCTCTACTCTACCACTCGATGGCCTTATAGATACTTGTATAAAATGGCTGAATGCTCAGAGGGCATGCTACTTTCAGTGTGTGCTGTTCTGAAAAATGCAATGCATTTCCAGGAGGGTCATTTTGCAAAGATGACGTTTCTTTTGGAAGGGTACCGGAGCTCCTATGTTTTCTTGGCTGCGGGCGCACTGCCCACTGTCTTCTTGAGAGTAGTACTTGAGCTTGGTTGCACCTTGGTTTTAGGAACAATTGGCCTTCTCTGCTTCTGAGTATTGGCATGAAGGGATTTCAGTCCTAGCATCTCACAGTATTTGTTACACTGGTGGAGGGCCTTAAACTGGTCGATGAATGAGATGGAGCAATTGCCTTTGAAACCTTTGTACCTGCAGAAGAACAAAAGAGAGAAAAAGAAGAAAGAGGGTTAAAACCTTCAAAATGAAAAGTATTTTCATTTTGCAAAACCTACAACACATTAAGCCCATAGAAATAGGAGGGGAGAAATAGCAGTGCTTTCATTTGCTCCTTATCAATACCTTCTCCAGCAAAATCGACTGCCATTATGAAAACGGTCAGGTTGATGTCCCACCGCAATAAAATATTGATAGGAGTGTATTAGGGAGGGTTATAATGGGCCAGAGCTCAGAAAGGTTTATTCTGGAGACTATAGTTTCCCCAACTTACCAGTCATCATGTCCTTGTCCATGCTGACCGGAGCAGTCTGGCATTTTAGTCCAAAAAGTAATGTTTTCAAGCTTACAGTAAAGACCATCTAGTCCTCTGGGCATGACGTAAGAAGAAAAATATGGCAACTGGGCTATCAGAAATGTAAACTGGCTAACCCAGCACTTTCACTTCCATTGAATTTCATCCACATTCAAGTTGCTTGTGATATAATAAAATGACTAGAAAATTTGACAAGCCCCATAGGATTGGAGCAACAACAACCAATCTGTATGTATGTATGTATCACTTTTACTTAAAATTCCACTGCTTTGATTCAATAGTTAGCAAAAGTATTATGGTCACACAAGTTGGGGCAACAAGAACCAAGGGATAAGTGTCACTGGTAGTTAAAAATCCATTGTTTTGATTCAATGATTGCAAAACTATGCTGGCAGTTAAAAACAAGGGTCAGGACTGGATGCATCCAAACTTATAATACTTCACTTATGAACTCTTCTGCTCATGAAACTTTCCTTCAGTCCACAAATTTCTACCACTAAAGTAACTTAAAAGTTCATTTGAGCATTTCTATACATAGTTATAACAGCCAACAAAATGAGTCACAAAATTACTAGGGAAATGCGAACACAGCAAAATGTGCTAAATTTGAATGATTTTCAATGTCTTACCCTCTGCTATAGAGACTGAAGGAATATTTCACATTGAGAGAATGTTCTTATATCAAAAGGTAATGTTATCATTTTGGTATCTGCTCCTACAAGACTTTTTCCTATGAATATTTATGTTCACCTTACGATAAACGTACAACCTCGCAAACATTTTTGTAACAAGTACAAAGCTACCTCAGCATTTTGGAAATGAAATGTACTGGTAAAATCACAGGTGGTCTTTACCCAGTTAAAAGCATGCTGAAAACCTACTGAAATGGATGGCTTTCTGCCTTGCTGGGCTCACAGCAGGACTCAAAAAATGCACATTCCTTCGCAAAGGAATCAATGCTGTTAACCTACCTCCACTACCCTTAAAATGTCATGACCAAAACTATTTTTACTATCCCACTTTTTCCTCCTCCTGCTTCTCCCACTCTCCCTCCATTTTGTCTGGTATATCCACCATTCTGCAATAAAATCAGATTAAATCAGGTACAGAAAAGCGAGGGGTTTTATACAAAAGATCACCCAGCATCATAGCCAAAGGCTCCATGGAAACATTTCAGATTTTATATGGTGTCAACAACTGCCACTAATGCTCTTCCGAGGACCTGCCTGTCTTACTTTAATAAGAATGCTTGACAGCTTTCCCCTTTTTCTCATTCAAGACAATTCTAATTTCCTTCTGGCGTTTCGAACACTCAGTGCTGCATGCCATTCTCCCAGTATTAGTGACAATACTGCTGAAAATACACATTTAAATACACATAACTCCAGTCCTGGTGACAATAACTAATCTCTTCATATGTTAGAATTTTAAAAAATAGGGCCATAAAGCCATTTCATTATGCATTTCTTCCATTCTCCTTGAGAGAAGAGAGACAAAGTAGGAAGGCACCAATATTAAATGCTCAGCTTTCTGAGCATCAGTAACCACACATCTGATGAAAGGCCACCAAGAAACATCCCTGCTTCAGACCGAGATGGAACAAGTATTTCCACCTTGGTCTTGTAAGTGCCTCTTAACTGATCACACAAATGCTAAAGTGTTTTCAAGCATACCTTTGGAGTAATGCATATTGTAAACTCTGTTTTTTTCCCCTTGCACTTACACACAGTTAAAGACAACACTCATCTTCCCATTGCTGTTTTTACTGCAAACCTAGAACTTTCTCTGTTGTTTTCATCACATCTGCAAAATCATGGGCCCTAACTTATTTTTATAATTCAAATATTTGTCCATCCCTTTTTGTACTTAAAAAGATCCTATAATTTTGCTCAGAAAAAGAAAGGAAAGACAGGATTCACATGCACATGCACACACACATGCGCACATAAAATAAAACTTGGGTTTTGTTGGTCATTCGTTTTGCTCCTTTTCAACAGCTACTTCTGAGCTGTTTCCAAGAGACCATGGCTTCGAAGCAATATTTCTGAGCTGGTGTACTGCTCCTCCACATTTGAGGTTCTGACTTGCACAGATTTGGTTAAATATGTTTATTTTTCTAGGAAACTGCATGACTTCTGCAGTGTAGACACACATAGGTCCCCCAGGTACCATATTATGGCTTCTTTTTGTGCCCAGAGAGTTTTGTCAGAATCCCAAAGCTCCTTCGAATAGTAGTGTATTAGTTTGCCCCTTTTACATCCTGACCACATAAGGTAAATGCAAACTCTTTGTTTTTGCACTCCCCCCCCCCCCCCAAAAAAAAAGAAAGAAAAAAAAAAGCTCTTTGAATGATTTGACTCTCTCCTCTTTTCCCATCTGGCCTAATTGGTATAGCACTCTCAAAGCATTTGAACTGAAACTTATCATTTAAAAGAAGCCTGGTAGAGTAGGATTGATTATACATTGCATTGACAAAGGTTCATTTCCTAACCGTGAGTGATGCTTCATTTTCTTCTTCAGAAGACTGAAGACATTTTGCTATATTTTTATAAAGGAGGAAGTGTGCCCTCTGCTGAATGAAATCATATTACAGCTATCCTTGCTTAGCAAACTTACACACTACACTCTCAGTTAACCGAAACTCAAGCAACCAGAACTCTCAAGTTACCAGCAAAAAAACTGAAGGAATAACACTTTACATAAAAATAAAAATTAACCTTAATCATACAATTAAATCAGTTTTTATATTGGTTTTAATTTCTATATTTTGATATTAATACAATTTATTGTGGTATTGTACAGTATATAGGAGCCCCCCATGGAGCAGCGTGTTAAAGCGCTGAGCAGCTGAACTTGCAGACTGAAAGGTTGCAGGTTCAAATCCAGGGAGTGGAGTGAGTGCCTGCTGTTAGCTCCAGCTTCTGCCAACCTAGCATTTCGAAAACATGCAAATGTGAGTAGATCATTAGGTACCACTCTGACGGGAAGGTAACGGTGCTCCATGCAGTCATGCCGGCCACATGACCTTGGAGGTGTCTACAGACAACGCCGGCTCTTCGGCTTAGAAATGGAGATGAGCACCAACCCCCAGAGTCGGACATGACTGGACTTAATGTCAGGGGAAACCTTTAACTTTACCTTTTACTATGGGATATAGTATTTGGTAGGCCTATTTTAATAGTAACTCTCAAGCAACTAGAAATCACCTTTATCTGGCATCTACCAATCCTCGTGGGTGCCAGTTAACTGAGAGTCTTCTGTATTTTAGTGTGATGAGAAAAAATTAAATTTTTAATTACAGTATTTCAGTCTAGCCGAAAACCAAGAGAGGGGATTTTAAAATGAATTCTAAAAGCCACAAACATTCAAATGAAATATAACATTTGACAGAGCAATTGGGGGAGACAACCACAAATAGGAGGGTTAACTAATGCTATACCAACACTTGGCCTAAGAAAAGATGGAATAACACACGATGCCAAAAATGGCATGAAATTTCATAAAATGGCAGTTCCAGCAGTATAATACCTGACAAACATTAATTATCCCAATAATTTCATCCACATATAAGGCTGCCTGATTTTACAGCCCAAATCTCAAAGCCTGCACTATTTTTTAAGATCCTTAGAGAGAAATGGAAGAAACTCAGAGTGCGGGTTCTGCCTTGAAAATGTATGTGTGCAAGTACTTGTTGGGTCTTTTTTATTTGACTTTTTTTCCTGTGGTCAGTACTTAATGACTTCACCAGAACTGCAACATCACCAAATCAGCATCTGCAAGGCTTTTCTGCAGAGTCAACTGTAAACATTGCACGTTGTTGCTGGCAGTTTTGTGTAAATGTTTAAAACAGCCATTAGGTGGCCTTTTACTGTTGCCAATTTTTGTGATCTTCAAAGTTGAGCTAAAGGGACCTCATTTGGGGTCAGGACAATCCTCCAGAACACATATTGAATGCTCATTAAATGCACATAACATTATGGGGAAGTAAATAAACGGCCACGAATTACTCATAATACTTTGCGTTAGTGGCTTTTGTTAAGACTCTCAGTAATAACAGGAAGACACTGGAGTGTCCTTTGCCCTAGTTTAAATATACTGGAGACACAAGTCAAGTATTAGTATATTGTATTGTTTCTATGATTAGCTGGAAAATGGAACAGCCGAATTAAAGGCAATTATTCATCTCTAGAAAATACATGCAGAAGAATAATGATTTAAGCAATTGGAAAAATATAAACAGAATATGCTTGTTTATGTATTAAACATTAGGCTTGATCGATCCACGAAAAATTTGATTCTAAACTCGTTTCAAAACTAGAGGGGGGCAGCTTTTCGTTTCTGATGGTATTTCCGAATTTGGCCCCCCAAAAAATTCGAAATTAACGAAAATTCGTTATTTTCTAAATTAATTCGTTAATGGCGGACGCGCATGCGCAATTCCCAAAAACAGCACAGAGGGAGAGGACTTTACAGGACTCTCCCACCCTCATTTTTTGAGTGATCTTCTTCCAACTTGGTACAGTGGTAGAACACATTTAACACTGATAGCTCACCAAAATTTGGAACGTTTCCCTTATCCTCTGATTTTTGGCGAATTTTCATAGCTTTTATAATAAACCATTTTTTAATAATTGCAGAAATCTGTTCCTGGTTTGAAAGTCTTATTTCCTGTTAAATTGGGTTGTCTTTACTGTGAAAGTCATTGTTCTACTTCAGAAACTTTGTTTTTGTGGCTGAAACTTTGTTAAATTGGTGTGTGTGTGATATATACTGTGTATATAGTCCCTGCATAATGTGTGTGTGTGTGTGTGTGTGTGTGTGTGTGTGTGTGTATAGGTAAAGGTAAAGGTATCCCTTGACGTTAAGTTCAGTCATGTCTGACTCTGGGGGTTGGTGCTCATCTCCATTTCTAAGCCCAAGAGCCAGTGTTGTCCATAGACACCTCCAAGGTCATGTGGCCGGCATGACTACATGGAGTGCCATTACCTTCCCGCCAGAGCGGTACCTATTGATCTACTCACATTGGCATGTTTTCAAGCTGCTAGGTTGGCAGAAGCTGGAGCTAACAGCAGGCACTCACTCTGCTCCCGGGATTTGAACCTGGGACCTTTCGGTCTGCAAGTTCAGCAGCTCAGTGCTTTAACACACTTCACCATCGGGGCTCATGTATATATAATATACATACACATACACACAATGTGGAGAATATGTGGAAAGGTAGATAGATAAGTTGGGAGCCACAGCGAAGGCACCTTCCTGGGAGCAAGGTCTAATAATAATAATAATAATAATAATAATAATAATAATAATAATAATAATAAATCCCTTACAATATCCAAGATGGCTCACTGCTACAGAATCTTGGGAGGTTTAGTTTGATATGGTACCATTATTGGCAGAGAAAGCTAAGCTGTAGGAGTTGAAATCCAATCATTTATCCTCCCTATAGAATCAATTTTATATGCATTTTTAGCTACAGAAAAGCTAAAATCAGGACAGTAAAAGAACAACACCCAGAAAATGGGAATTCCAGACAGGAAACAATCAGGGCCAGCTAATACCTCCCAACAAAGGATTCCCCCAGGTAGGAAGCAGCCAGGCTTTGAAGCTGCAAGGCTATTCAATGCTAATCAAGGTGACCAATTGCAACATTCACACTTGCCTCCCACAGACAAGAGTTCTTTCTCCCACCCTGGACCTTCCACAGATATATAAACCCCACTTGCCTAGCTTTGCACAGACGTCAAAACCTCACCGCCGGGCCCCTCTCTGTCTCTCTCGGTCTCTCCATTCCCGGCTCCATCCGCCGCCTTCCCGCCTCACAGAGAGACACCAGGCCTGAGCTGAGGCGGCGGCGGCGGCGGCCATTTCCCCCCTCCGTCTTCCTCCTCCTCCTCCTCGGCCTCCTTCCCCCTCGCCCCCTCCCATTGGCTGAGCCCGTGACGCCCCTTTTGCTGAGGGGCAAAAGGAAAGGGCCTGAATGGTGGGAGTTTGGGTGATTTGCAAAAGCTGTTTTTTCCTAACGAAAAAAACGACGACATAACGAAAAATGGCCTCTCGCGATTCGAAACCGCGATATCCAGACGTGTGGACAACCAATGCTTCAAAATTGCTTCAAAACAAACGAAAATAACGAATTAATAACGGTTAACGGGGAAAACGAATTATTTGAGCAAGCCTATTAAACATATCATGTGTATTTTATGTTTGTTTACTTTTGTAATGGATTATTTATGAATAGCCTACCATATATGTATTATGGTGAAATCGTGGTACAAAACCTAACTTTGAGATCTCTAAAATGTGTCTCAGTTGAAATTATGACAGAATAGTCCCAAAGCACGTTAGAGTGGCAGGCAACAAAGTGAAAGTATCTTGATACTGATTTTGTTGATTTTCTCAGACTCACACTGACTTTGTTTTGTATCCAGTAGCAAGACTTTGTATGTGCTTTCCAAACTGAAATAGTGCAATAACCACATTTTTTCCTAATTGCCACCTATGTTTACGCAATTTACCTAATTTTGACCTTTCCTTGCTCCCTGGTTATTTCATTGGGTGTTATGCATTAAATATTAGATACCAATTACACAGCTTGCCATTCAAACATACACATTTACAGATGTAGAAAGAGACTATAATTTCCTTTTTGGAAATTAAGACAAATCTTAATTTTAAAAGAGCTGTTCCCACCCAGATCAAATTTAAATAGTGGATTATTCTTTTCCACTTACTCAGGAAGATGGGATCATAATTGTTTTGTCTAGCATACTTAGCTCAACCTTAGGACAAACCACCTTAGAATAAATTATGCCAAGAAAAGCCCATGATAGCTTTGCCTTAGGATGGCCATGAGTTGGAAATGCCTTAAAAGCACACAACAACAACAACAACAACAACAACAACAACAACAACAACAACACTTGTTTGTAGCCAGGAAGTGGATGTAAAGCTGAGGGTGAAGCATGCTTCATAATTATTGCAGGGATAAGAAATATGAAAGTCTTTATCAACAAACTTATGAAGCCTTCAAACTGTAGCAAGGTCATGGTCTCCTACATATACTAACATAATGAATGTGCATGGCCCTTTACAAGTAAAACAACCAATAAGCCAAACGTTTACACCAATCCTTTTATTTTTTGCCTAGAGCAGAGTCCACCCAAACTGGAGAATTTGCACCCATCAGGACATGACTCAGAGCTTTGACAACTCTAATTGAATCCTTCTCACTCTTCCAGTGACTTACTGGATTCCACTGGGAACAATTATTCTGCTTCCTCACAGGCAGCTTCAGCAGAAATATCTTCTCTCTCCTGGGATGACTTGAATGCACACTCATCTTTTAAGGTCAACATACAAATTACCATGGTGGTATTAATTGCTCCTTTCCCATAACCAGATCCCATAGTACTTTGACACCATGTGCTATATGCCAAGCACATGGATGACTTAATATCGCTCAAGGAGAGTCAACTGTGTTCCTCCTTGGCATGCAAAGAGAACAGCGTCAGTAGTCTGTCGCATGTTTTTTTATACTTTCCCCATTCCCACACATAAAAAAAGAGAGCTGCAACTTAGGAAGATATACATTATATGTGTCTTGAGGAAATATGTCTCCAACACAAGGAATAGGAAGTCAGTAGGGAAGGTTAAGGGGGAGGCAGAAAGAGAAATAATGTAATTCTTTTGTATTTCACTGTAATTGTGAGGATAAATTTGTAATATCAATCATTATATATACAAAAGTATGACATCAGGAAAATCCCATTCCTTCTGGAATCTTCATGCTATTCACTGTTAAGGATGCTCCAGTTTTTGACTAACATATGCAGCTGAGACAATTTTCCTATCCATCCTCCTCTACTTTCACTTGCAAATTGGCACTAGGAGTCTCACTAATGTTGTATAATATGAATGCTCTTGGACAATCTGAATTTACAAAGGAAGAACTATTGTGAATAGTCTCCATTCCATCATTCTTTCAGTTTCCTCCCAGCAATGATAACCTTCCCTATTTCTTTCCCCGTATGTTCTTTGATTCTCTCCTCTGCTTTTCTGAAAGAAATTATTCACAGTCACTGAAGAGTCCTCAAAAAAGAAATAATAGCAACACCTTCCTCTCTCTTTTATGTCCCAGAATAGTTTTTGTCCCTTACATCTTGTTCCGTTTTCTTTATGCATCTTGTAGGAGAACTGCTAGACTTAAACAGCCTCTCTACAGCACACAAAAGGGATAGGAAACCTTGATGAAAATCTTTCTGTTGATTTGAGTGTGCTGTGAACTGAGTAAACCTAAATAAGGGAAAGGATGAAATGAAAATTCATATTATACTGAAAGAGTGGCAGCATGGTGTTGTGGTTTGAAGGTTGGACTAGGACTCTGGGAGATGAAGGTTCGAATCCTAGTTCAGCCATGGGAATCCAGTGGGTGACTTTGAGTAGGTAGCACTCTCTTTGGATCCATCTATACTGTAGAATTAATGTAGCTTGACACCACGTTTACTGCCATGGCTCAATACTGTGGGATCATGGGAATTGTAGTATGATGAGGCACCAGGATAGAGAAGGCTAAAGGATTGGTAAAATTATCATGGTCCCATGGCAGTTAAAATTGTGTCAAACTCCATTAAACTATTTTCCCATATTTATATCCTGCTTTTCTCATCCCGAGGGGGACTCAGAGTAGCTTACAGATTGGTCACTTCAGTGACACATTGCAATACAAAAGATATAAAATACCACACATTAAACATTAACAAACATAAAAATACATAAACTGTTAAAAACTTAAAAACATATAGTTAAAACCGCGGTCGTCCTTCATGTTGCTACATATCAATTCTGTGTTGCACTATTCCTGAATGCCTGACCCCAGAGTCAGCTCTTAACTTTTTTTTTCTAAAGACAATGAGAGAATGGGGCCAATCTAATATCATTGGGGAGGGAGTTCCATAGCAGAGGGGGCACTACTGAAAAGGCCCTGTCTCTTGTCCCCACCCGTCGTGCTTGCGACTATTGTAGCTCAGCCATTATGGCCTGTATTCCATCAAGAGATGGAGTTGGAAACAGATGATGCTGTGGATATTGCAGACATTTCTGCCCCAGACAGAGGCCCCTTGGCCTTGCAGCTGCCTGATATGGTTCCAGAAGAACCGCTAATTGGCGAACATTCTGATGTCTCCTCATTGTTACCTACACCAGATGGTGTTGACCTGGGTGCAGATGAGACTTTTAATCGGAAGGAACTTGTAACAAAAGATAGGAGCAGGAGAGAGGGAGTGAGACGGAGTCGAAGGTTAGCTCTCAAATTGGATAATGGCTAACTTTCCCATGAAAAATTTTGTGGGTCCTATACTTCTTAATTTTGCAGGCTTGGAATTCTTTAAAAGTGCCCCTCACTGTATTCACATTGCGGTGTCAACTTTGCCTTTCTTCGGAAGAGGTTCCAGTTTCAAACTCCTTGCCTTGTCTCCTGTTTCCGTGCCAAGTATCCAGTTCCAGGCGAGCCGTGCCGTGCCGCGACTCCCGAGTAGACCTCTCCTGATACCTGAATCGAGATTGGCTGTGCCTTGTTTACCTTGCTGTCTTGCTCTTGCTATGAGACTTTTTGAGTGAATTTGGAGTTCGCAGATTTGCAGTGCTGTGTTCCTGCTATTGTTTCATGGACAAACTTTGATTTCTTGGAGGAAACTATCGAGTTTTGATTTGTGGATTACAATTTGGACATTTCTAAACCCATTCTGAACTACAATTGACTTTATATAAATAACTATTTCTTACTCTGACTTTCTGCCTTAATTCTGCATAGATATACATTCTGCTTCAATAAACATCTTGTATGTTATATTGGCTCTTGTCTGGTTTTTGAGTGCTCGCGCTGCCTTGAGGTGCAACAGCAACGGGGGTGGGATCGAGAGCAGGGCCTCCCTGGCAGATCTTAACATTCTAGCTGGTTCATAGGGGGAGATACATTCAGACAGGTAAGCTGGAATGAAACAGTTTAGGGCTCTATAGGCTTTCCGCACTTTGAATTGTGCTCGGTAGTAAACCAGCAGCCTGTGGAGATGAGGCAATAGGGGGGTTGTATGCTTCCTGTACTTCGCTCCAGTAAGGAATGTGGCTGCTGTCCATTGGACTACTTGGAGCTTCCAGACAATCCTCAAAGGCAACCCCACGTAGAGCACGTTGCAGTAGTCTATTAGAGATATAACAAGGACATGGATCATAGTAGCCAAGTCTGACTTCCCAAGGCATGCGTGCAACTGGTGCACAAATTTTCATTGTGTGAAAGCTCCCCTGGCCACTGCCGAAACTTGGGGTTCCAGGCTCAGCAGTGAATCCAGGATAACTCCAAATCTGCGAACCTGTGTCTTCAGGGGGAGTGTAACCCCATCTTGCACAGGCTGTAACCCTATACCCTGTTCAGCCTTTCAACTGACCAGGAGTACCTCTGTTTGTCTGGATTCAGTTTCAATTTATTTGCCCTCATCCAGATCGTCATTAAACTACAGTGTAAATGTACCACCACAGTCCCAGAGAAAGGCAACAGCACCCCCCCCCCCCCCGCCGAACAAACCTAGCCAAAACCTCCAGATAGATCATATGCCCAAAATGACTTGAAGGCATGCAAGAACAAGGACACTGAAGCTCTAGATCTTTATCATAATGTAGCCAGCTTGTCAAAAGCTAATCACTCTGCTTCTTGTTTCCATACAATTCGTGCTAATCATACCTTGCTGGCTTCTTTACCCAGTGCTTCCCTTTTTACACTTACATTTTTAAAGTTTAGAGTTCTTGCTAACAGGAAAGAAGATTGCCAACATTTAAGGGAACAGGCTTAATTATGTCATTTCATAAGAAGTACTACACTTCCTTTTAAAAAAAGTCTTTCCCTGGTAAATTAGTTGGAGCAGTGCTTCAACATGGCTGGGTAACTGGAAGCATCTCAGTTGTTCTTTTATACCTTCCAATTTTGCACATGAATTGCACCCCATTCATTTTTAGAGATACAGTAACTATGATACAGGATTAAGTCTATAGTGATACCAAAGTTAGATCTAAATTCAGTAGGTTTTAAGAACGAAGACAGGCAGAGTTGGATGGTTGGAAATGTCTGCAAGCAGCTCATATTCAGGGACTATCTAGATTGTGTATAACTTGTGTTTCTAGGAAATCGATTCAAGGATCAAGTCTTAATAAATATTATAAAACTTGGCCTCTTGTTTTTTTTTCTGTTTGGGCAGTATGCCACTTTATTTCTGGAGATGTTAGTTGGGAGCTAGGGATTCCTTTCTTAAAACAAAGTCTGTAAAACTAGGGTCTGGTTAAAAAAACCCTGAATCTGGGAAACAAACAAGCAAACAAAACATCTTTCAGTTCCTATTAACATTTTATCAACTGGGAGAAGTGAATAGGAAAGTCTCACTGCGATTTGTTTTGCTTTGCAGAGCTATGGTAGAAAATAGATTTCCTGCCCTGCCACTCTTCTTATTCGGTTTGCACTGTCACAAGACTGATGCACAAGTCAAAAAGCAGGTCAGGGAGAAAAGTGCTTTTTCACTCACCCTTTGGCTGGTGTTGCTATGCCAACGTCAGTCAGTTTCATTCCGACACCTATAAAACAAAGCAGCAACCCCCTATTACACACTGGACATTGCACGTTTTTAAAAGGACACACACGTGCACACAAATGAGTCGTCGTTGGCTTCTTTCTTATGTACTTATCATCACCTTCTAGATACACGCTGTATCAAATATTTAATTTTTGGAGACAATTCATTCTAGTTGTTATTAAAATCGCCTTTGTTTTGGGTTTAGTGCCTTAAAAAATTGAATAGGAACAATGGCGGAGTTGGGCAAAATAGGTCCTGGGGAAATTTGCAAAAATGCCTCAAGTCATATAATGCTGGCTCCATGATTATGGAGATTGACTACACCAGTGGTTCTCAACCTGTGGGTCCCCAGGTCTTTTGGCCTACAATTCCCAGAAATCCCAGCCAGTTTACCAGCTGTTAGGATCTCTGGGAGTTGAAGGCCCATCTGGGGACCCACATCTGGGGACCCACAGGTTGAGAACCACTGGATGACACTGAATGTCTTTATGTTCTCATGTTCATTTCAAAAGCAATTCTGTGTGTACAAGTCATGACATCAGAAGGCTACTGTGTGTATCTCAGTTGCTTTATGAATTATTAAAAAATGCCTTATGTAACAACCAGAACACTACTGTTAGTTTCAGTTAAAGTAGGCCCATTTAGACAACAGGATTGACTCACACCTTTTAGGATAGACCCATCAAACTGACCATACAGCTACTTTAGTGCAGAGATTAGAGTGCTGAACTGGAACATGGAGTAAAGTAGAAAACTTTGGGCCATTTTCTTTTTTTCTTTTTTATTGAATGTGCATGTCAAACTTGGGCCATTTTCAATCTTTTACCTTTCTAAAGGCTTGTTCTGAGGAGAGAATCATAGAATCATAGAATCATAGAATAGTAGAGTTGGAAGAGACCACATGGGCCATCTAGTCCAACCCCCTGCTAAGAAGCAGGAAATCGCATTCAAAGCACCCCCGACAGATGGCCATCCAGCCTCTGCTTAAAAGCCTCCAAGGAAGGAGCCTCCACCACGGCCCCGGGGAGAGAGTTCCACTGTCAAACAGCTCTCACAGTGAGGAAGTTCTTCCTGATGTTCAGGTGGAATCTCCTTTCCTGTAGTTTGAAGCCATTGTTCCGTGTCCTAGTCTGCAGAGAATGGAAGATTAAAGTCCTAAATGCCACCATGTTTTCTGCTGGAGAAAAGCTTTGGTCTGTGTATAACAAACAAACAATGTAGCCAGTGTACAGTGGGGAAAAGATCTCATGTGCTCAGACCATCACATTAACATGTTTGGTAGAAGGAAAAAATGTAATGGACAGAGAAATATATCTATCAAATACACAGATAATCACTGCCTAGCTACCTATTGTATATCTTGAGAGTGTTCAGATTATTTTTTGCCAAACTGTGGACAAAAATAATTTTATTTGGTGGAGCATGGGCTGAGGAAATGTGGCCCTCCACAATCTCCTGGGAGGCTAATGTGGCACCACTACCCTTCCACAGTTGCCCAAATCATATAAATTGACTTTATATAACGCAGCACAAAGGGGACAACCTGGTGCTCACCTTGCATATCTGTTACAAGCAAGCTGCCACTGGTTCTTTCATATACCCAATGCTGAAATGTGCAACACTTCTGGCCAGCTTCCGAGTCTTTTCTCATAAAGTTTATTTCTTTACCATCTTTAATAGAATATTTCACAAATTCGCCAATCAACTCTTCTTCCACTGTTGCATAAGGGACGTTATTCTTGGGACGATGAATAAGGAAAATAGGAATGATTCTGAAATCAAAACAAGTAAAAACATAATTGTTAAATGACCACAAGAAGCATTTATATGGAACTATGTGATAACATCCTCCTTGCCAAATGTGCAGAACAGAGATGGTATGTCTGTGGTCCTCCGGGTTTTGTTGGACTGTAACTCCCATCAGCCATAGTTGTTAGGAACGGTGGTGGTTGTAGTCAAATAACACCTGGTCTCCAGAGTCATAGTCCAATGTTCAAACCACTATACCATGCTGGCTCTCAATGCATAAAATACTAATTTATGGCAGGCTTACATACAAATAAAATCTTCTTCCTGCAGTGTTTTAGCTATGCATACATGTGCTTCAGTAACACAGAAGGTAAAGAAAACAAGGAACTAAAACTGTGGCAGTCTTATCACTTAAATAGAACTTTAAAAGCTATAGAATACCTGGTAGATCAAGGAAAAAGAAACAGCAAATGTAGTGAAAAGGAAAACCCTGCTATATATATCACTGGTTGCATTGAGTGGTGTTGGAGAATAGCAGACAAATTGAATCTAATTTAGTCTTCCCTGACCTGGTACCCTCTGGATGTATTGGACAACTAATTTACAACACCATAAAAATCGTCCAGCAGCGTTTGGAATGAGGAAGTATCCATCAAAGACTCGGTGTAACGGTGGATGATGAAGCAGCTGCTCCCCCTCGAGCATACCCTCAGTAAGCTGGAAGCTGGAGAATGTTAAATTGCCTGTGTCTCTGTCTCTATGTTCATATGGCATTGAATGTTTGCTATGTATGTGTACATTGTGATCCGCCCTGAGTCCTCTTCGGGGTGAGAAGGGCGGAATATAAATACTGTAAATAAATGAATAAATAAATAAATAATTCCCATCACCTGCAGAAAGCCTAAGTATTGGGCATTAGCCATCCTGGTTTAGAAAGGATTGACACAGTCCAACACATTTGGAGGGCACCAGGTTGGAAAAAGCTTAATGAGATGTAATGGATTCAGATGAAAAATATAGTTGACCTTCCATATGTATGAAATATGTATCCACAGATTCAACCATTCATAGATTGGAAATATTGCCTAAAATAATCCAAAAGGTCAACCTTGATTTTGCATTTCATGTAAGAGACACCATTTTAGTACACCACTGTATATAATGGGATTTGAACATCCATGGATTTTGTGGTGTGCTGGAACCAAGTCACAGCTGATACTTTCTAATCAGCTCAATATGAATTTGACTGTCATTGATAATAATGTTGAATATCCTTGAAATATTGCATACACATCAGGAGAAGGATAGCTGTGGCAGGTCAGAACCACCAAAAGAGATTTCTTTCTCTTTAGAAATCCACAGTGCTTATATGTTGTGCACCCATTTTGAAAATTCTTCATAGATATGAGTGCAATTGAGGTTGTGTCTTGTTAAAAAAAGAGAGAGCCCTAAGCCTACTCTCTAATCATCTCCAGATCTCAGGCTCAGAACCATGAGTTCAGCTGTGCAGCGTACGTCTTTTATATTTTCTACAGGTGAACTCTATTCATAGCACTGCACCTTCGCCTTGCTTGAACAAATCCTTTCTGCCTCAGAATAGAAAGCTGAAGTAACAGCCCCGCTGAGTAGAGAGAACGAAGGAGGATAAGCGAGCGGGCCTGGCTCTTTCTTTTATGATGCTATGATGCAATGGTGAAAAGCACAGCTATAAATGTCTACCTTAATTAGCCATGAGTCCGAGTTCAAATCTGGACGTGAAGCAGCAGGTGCTGCTCACATTTGTCTGGGGTTGGCCATTATGGAAGATTATCTGTATGAAGTGTGCATAAAGTGGGACTGCTCACTCACAGGGATATGTTTTCCTGATTCAGAATGATGCGTCTGAAGTAGCTATCTAATATCATACGGAAAGAGATGACAAATCAAGCTTCTTGGACGGAATGAAACACTCATCCTTGAAGTGAGCAGGAGGAATGTTAACACCCTTCAGAAGAGCTTGCTTTATATGGTGATCCTGCTTTGGAACAGCAAATCCTTTGGAAAAGGTCTGCTGGTCCTGCCACCTAAGAGACACTTTGCACAGAGTTTCCTCATTAGTGTGAAGAGTTTTTGAAAAGAGCTGCTATGACACAATGAATAATAATATGTATAGCTATAACCCATGTAGTCATATGCGTATGATCATGTTTGTCATATATTATACATATTCATCATGGGTGTGCCTTCAAGTCATATGTTGACTAACAGTGACCCCATGGAATTCATATGGTTTTTGTAGGCATATGTATGTTGGCAAATATGTCATATACAGTAGAGTCTCACTTATCCAACACTCGCTTATCCAACATTCTGGATTAACCAACGCATTTTTGGAGTCAATGTTTTCAATATAGCGTGATATTTTGGTGCTAAATTCATAAATACAGTAATTACTACATAGCATTACTGCATATAGAACTACTTTTTCCGCCAAATTTGTTGTCTAACATGATGTTTTGGTGCTTAATTTGTAAAATCATAACCTAATTTGATGTTTAATAGGCTTTTCCTTAATGCCTCCTTATTATCCAACATATTCGCTTATCCAACATTCTGCCAGCCCGTTTATGTTGGATAAGTGAGACTGTACTGTAATATCAAAGCTGGTGCTAGGTATTTTTCAAGTGTAGGTGAACAGAATTTTGCCCCCCGCCCCCAAAAACCAATCATTGAAAAATAAAAGCTTTGGATAAGCGAAAATGTTGGATAATAAGGAGGGATTAAGGAAAAGCTTATTAAACATCAAATTACATTCAGATTTTACAAATTAAGCACCAAAATATTATGTTTTACAAGAAATCAACAAAAAAAGCAGTCTCGACTGCGCCCCAAGCGACCACTTAATTCGCCTCATTGTGGGACCGGCTCTGTATAATATACATATTAATCATGTGTGCGCCTTCAAGTGATCTGTTGAGTAATTATGACCCCGTGGAATTCATACAACTTTCCTAGACAAAGAATACTCAAAAGCCTACAATACTTGGTATTCATTAGTGCTCTCCAAGCCAAGTTTTAACCAGCGTTGAACATGTTTAGCCTCTAAGATCAGCCAGAATCTGATGCCTTAGGGCAGTGGTTCTCAACCTGTGGGTCCCCAGATGTTTTGGCCTTCAACTCCCAGAAATCCTAACAGCTGGTAAACTGGCTGGGATTTCTGGGAGTTGTAGGCCAAAACACCTGGAGACCCACAGGTTGAGAACCACTGCCCTAGGGTATTTAGGATATGATATTTATAATATCAGATAGCATTATATAATATATATAGCTATCACAAATATCCTGAGAAATCAAAATGCTCTGGATACAAGTCATTAGCCCCAATAATACCTGGAGTGCTTTATAGCAGGGGTGGGGGTCAACTAAATGTTGCTGGACTACACTCCAATAATCCCACACATCTGGCTATGGGAGCTGCAATCCAACAATATCTGGAGGACCATACATTATCTACCCTTGCTTTCCAAAGTATAACAAGAAAAGTCCTTGTCCTAAAGAGGCTGAATAAATAGGAAAAGAGGAAAAGAAAAGATGTACATGTAACTCTTGTAGTTACAATGTAAATGCAAAAGTGGCTGTGTTTGCTTCTCCCGTCTCTTCTCCACACATGGCTAGCATCCATGCTGCTTCTGGATGCTTCTGGGAGTTTAGTCCAAAATTATTTCCAAACTCTGGCTAGAACAATTATTACATACTGTGAAGGCAGGTAATTTTTTGTAAATGAATTGGGGGGGGTGCCTTTGTTGCCTTGCCCCAGGTTCATTTATATGGTGAGACTGAGTCACATGTGCTTCGTTTTTTGATCTATAGCATGTCTTCCATCATACAACTTTTGCAGTTAGTGTGCAAGCAATTTCCCTCCCCCGCCCAAAAAAAAATGTACTCACTCTGGCACTTCTCCAAAGCCTTCCAGTGGTTTTGTTTCAGCAGCATATATCTTGGCATATTCCCGTGCTGTGTTCTGAACATAGCATTCCTATGTACAAGAAAGACTTAGTGGCATTATGAAAACAGGGACAATTGACTCAGTTAGCTGTAGATAACAAAATAATAATAATAATAATAATAATAATAATAATAATAATAATAATAATAATATCTGAAAATACATCACACAGTCCTAGACACTTGGGAATTGTTCGACTTGTGATTTTGTGATACGAAATCCAGCATATCTATCTTGTTTTCTGTATCATAATAATAATAATAATAATAATAATAATAATAATAATAATAATAATAATAATAATAATAAACATTATTTATATTCTGCTACATCTCCCCATGAGGACTCAGATGTGCTTAAACTTGGAATGCAAATACAGTAGGCGCTCAGTTAAGCAGAGCTCCAGAAACCAGAATTCTCTAGCAACTGCCAAAGAAATTGAAGAAATAATGCATACTGCATTCACAAAGTTGTTTTTATAATACAATAAACCATGTTACATGAAGTGTGTGTTTTTCTTTTAATTAGTGTATTTCAAAATTAATATCAAGTGAATGCAGAGTTTATGGTATGGTACAGTATAAGCTAATAATATCAGGCCTATTTTAATAGTAACTCTCAAGCAACCAGAAACTACATTTATCTGACATCTCTCCAAGAATGCCAGTTGAGAGAGTACTGCATTCTCATATGTTGTTGTCCTCTACAGAAATGGAGTCATGTCACGAAGAGATTTTCAAACACTGTGGCCAAAATATCATGGTGGGAGTTTTGCATGAAAAATTATTGTTGTCTCTACCTTTGACTCTTAAAAAAAGTGGCCCAAAAGTTCCACAACAGAAAACATGAATAGAAATACTGTCTTGCACCCTAAAATAGAAAATTGGGGACAATTTTCAATCTTACCATGGTGACTGATCTTACATAAGTAACAGAGGCAAAACACAGCAAGCCTTTACCTGCAATGCCAACTTGTAATTCTTCTTGACAAGCTCATCGTTGTTCCTGGTCCCATAGGCGATGGCATTGTGCACTTTCAGGACACAGGGGTGGCCGGGGCTGAACACGGGCACCAGTCCTTGCATGACTTTGCTTCGGAAGGCCTTTCGGTGGACCCCTTCCCCAAAATGTAACTCTTCCGTGGTGATCCTCCCTTGCAGGCCTTTACTCAAATAACTATCACAGATGAAGTCTTCTTTGAACATAAGTTCAAGGAATTCAATTTCTTCCAAGCCTATCAAATAAACAAGGCAAAATCTTAAGGAAATCTCAGACATACTTTAGGTTCTTCCATTTTTACTGTTCAACTATACTAGACAAAAGACCTTCATCACAATACAAATGCAGTGCTATGCAGCATAAAGTTAAAATTGGAGTTTTTATCTGGAATGCTGCTTTATGAAGCCCTTAATATGTCGGCTGTGGTGCATAATAGGATTGCCAAGTGCCTCTTACTATGCCAAGTATTTTTTATTAGAGGACCAGTCATCTTGTCCCTTAGAGGTATCTATTATAATGAATGCCCTATTTTATGGTTGGAAGGCATTTCCTTTTATATAGACTGAATGACATGCCAAAAACCACGTATTTTGGGTATATGCCTTTTATAGAGACAGAATTGTGACTATTATGTAATTTATGGATGTGGACAGTGTGTCACTTTTACGGAGCAATACATGACTAACTGAACTGAAATCAGTGCCTTCCTTTAATATTTAACTAAAATGCAATTTTGTTAAAAGTTGCTTCCTGACTCTCAGCTCTTTGTGTCATAAATTTTCACTCTACCTTATGGTTATTTTGAAAACTGGCAACACTATAGTACAATTAAAAATATGTCTCCATAGAGTTTCTTTTCTGTCCAGTTATTTTATATTGCAACATTATAGCTGAATGATCCAGCACCAAATTGTACAATAACAATATATTGGGTTGGAAAGGCTGCCTTAAGAGATACTACATTTCTGTTTCCATGCAGAAAGAAAAACAAACTGGCTGCCAACTCAACTGCTTCTTGTAAGCCACAGGCTCCATGTGTTTTAAATAACGTGAGAATAGATGTGTCTTCAAGGTGATTGTACCAGTTCCTTTTTCTTAGCTATCTCCCATCTAAAGGATGACCCTGTTTAGCTTCAAAGATCAGACAACATCTGCTGCTTTTAGGGTATTTAGTCCACTATTTAATTAGAATACTAGCACCATAGATTTGCAAAAGCCCCCAAGGGCCACCCTGCCCAGCCCCTTGCCATGCAGAAATAATACACAATCAAAGCACCTTTGGCAGATGGCCATCCAACCTCTATTTGAAAACTCCCTAAAAAGGAGACTTCACCACACTCTCACGCAGCATATTCCACTGTTGAGCAGATCTTAAATATCAGTTGTTTATTTACTTCTGTATCACCACCATAAGTAAACAGTCAATTTACCTTTTATGGGCTACAACTCCTGGGAATTTTTAGGGTTTGGGGTGCTATACTCTTCTAAGTTCTGTGTTTTCCCAACAATTTACTTGCTGAGACAAAATAGGTAAAGGTAAAGGTTTCCCCTGATGTTAAGTCAAGTCATGTCTGACTCTGGGGGTTGGTGCTCATCTCCATTTCTAAGCCGAAGAGCCGGCGTTGTCTATAGACACCTCCAAGGTCATGTAGCCGGCATGACTGCATGGAGTGCCGTTACCTTCCCGCCAGAGCGGTACCTATTGATCTACTCACATTGGCATGTTTTCGAACTGCTAGGTTGGCAGAAGCTGGAGCAACAGCGGGCGCTCACTCTGCTCCCGGGATTTGAACCTGGGACCTTTCGGTCTGCAAGTTCAGCAGCTCAGTGCTTTAACACCGCCACTGGAGCTCCTGAGACAAAATACAGTTCCCTTAATTAACCTAAATCTTATACATACCTGTGAGTCTTCACATTGATCCATGCCTGTCCCATTAATTCTATAGGGTTTTCTTAGGCAAAAGACAGTCAGAGGTAATTTGCAACTGTCCTCCTCTGAATTATAGCCTTGCCCTAGAGCACCTGGTATTCCTTGGAGGTCACCCATCCACAGAACAATTAGACTTGACCCTGCTTAGCCTCCAAAATCAGACAAGGTCTGGCGCCTTCAGAGCATTCCTACCATTCCTAAAATTAACTGAGAGCTCCCTCTGAACAACATCCAGGATGAACCAAATCCAAACAGCAAAGGCACCTAAAGGAGGCATTTGTAATTAGAGAACGAAAAGCCACGCACCTGTTTTAAAACAAATGGAATGATTAATCCTGCTAGTTGATGAAACAGACCACCAGTCCACTGAGTGAGCTAAAGCTGATGAACACAACATTGATGCAATCCAACAATCCTTGAGACTAGTGTAAATATCAGCAAGCAGAGATACACTAAGGCAGCAGTAGACAATAACACTATGCAATACTGAGTGAGTGTTGTTGGACAATGCACAATTGCACTGCACAGTCACAATGCACAACACTGCACAATGCACAACACTACACAATGCACAACTCCACCTCTGCTGACCGGTCCCTTGTAGCACGGCAATTAATCCATCCTGCATGTGCAACATACTTTACATATATGTACACCACTAACAGGATGCCAGTTTGTGTCTGATATGTCTGGTGTGGTGGTGATTAAAACCTCTTGGCAATTTAGCTTGAGTGCAGGAATGTACTTGCTGTGGCTGTGATGAGGGAACAGCAACGTACGGGGAGGTAGTTTGCCTCATAATTCATTGCCTGTCTCTTTGCCAAGCCCTGAACTATGTAATGTTAACCAAACACCATTTGTCAAAGCACCAGGAATATTCCTATGAAAACATCTCATTGTTATGGCTCCTTTCTTTTAGTGGCGTTCCAAAGGGACCACTTCAGCTGCTTTGGCACAAGGCCACCTTTTGGACCCAGCAAACTAAAGCAACAACTTATCCTATATATTAATATCTAGAAACATTAATCAAAACACCAATCCAAAAACTCTAGTTCGACATTCCATAGGTCAATGTATTTTACCTTATCTTTTATCAATTTTGGCACCCAAACCTGCCCCTGACTTATACATGAGGTTGACTTATATATGGGTATATACAGCTTGCCAAAATGAAAGCGATACAGAGCACTGAGCCAGGAAAATACCAAAAATGTACACGGAAACTGCCCAGAAAGGCATTATATTTAGGAGTAGTTGGGTTTTTTCCCTCTCTCTCTTCTTAATTGGCCAAGCTCCTGTTCTTTCTTATTGTCTCAATTGTCATATTAGGTAAACGTTTTCCCCTGACATTAAGTCTAGTCATGTCCAACTCTGTGGGTTGGTGCTCATCACCATTTCTAAGCCAAAGAGCCGCTGTTGTCTATAGCCACCTTCAAGATCATGTGAAGCAGTACCTATTGATCTACTCACATTTGCATGTTTTCAAACTGCTAGGTTGGCAGAAGCTGGGGCTAACAGCGGGAGCTCACCCCGCTCCCCGGATTTGAACCGCTGACCTTTCGGTCAGCAAGTTCAGCAGCTCAGTGGTTTAACCCACTGCACTATTGGAGGCTCATATTTTTATTACAGTATTTGAATATATGAAAAACAATGTTTAAAAAGGAAGTAGGAAACGAATGTCGAAAGCAGAATATGGGATATTTTATACTTATTTACTAATTATATTTACAACCTGCCTTTCCTCCAAAGAGTTAAAGGAATATGTATGTGACTCTTCTCTTTGCTACTTTATCCACATAATAACCCTTTATGCCTGATGAAGATGTGAGAATAACTGTGAGTTGCTCATCTAAGTAGGTGTTGTGTACCCAAATCTCTAATGTCCTTGTTCAAGACCCAAATCACTACACAACACTAGACAACACAATTCCTGCAGATCGGAAGCCCCCTTAATCTGAGTATAAGGTTACTCATAGTATTATAGAGTAAAAAGAGATCCCAAAGGACAGTACAGGAATCTGTAAGGAAAACATCCTTGGAAATGATAATCTAACCTGCTTAAAAACCAGCAAAAATGAGAATATACCAACTTCTGTGATGGTCTACTCAATGGTAATGGGAAGGTACTCTGCACATGCTTCAATACATTCATTCTTCTGTATTACTACTTCACATTTCTTCCAGACCAAAACATTATAGATTTTAGAGTCAAGTTTTCATGAGTCCTGACTCAAATTAATTGTAGTTATGTGATATACAGACACACTGGATTGTGCAGTGGCACAATCTTACTGAGTCATATTTGGAAGAATGTTGTATAGCTTTACCTTCAACATCCTGAAAACTGGAAAGATGTTCTAATACTGTAGAGAGAGGGAAAGCAATGCAGTCAGTATTTAGACTTCAAATGAGCAGCTGTCATAATATTTTGTGTTTACAGCTATATCCACACTGCAGAATAAAAGCAGCTTCAAACATTCACTACCATAGTTTGATGCTATGGATTTCTGTGATTTTTGAAATAGTTACCCTTCTCTGTCAGAGAACTCTGGTGTCACAACAAACTACAAATCCCAGAACTCCATAGCATTGAGCCACGGCAGTTAATGTGGTGTCAAACTGCTGTAATTCTGCCTAAGAGAAAATATGCTACCTATTACCTTCAGGAGTGAGGCTAAATTCAGCAGTGGCTTTTCCATACATATTCTTCAAGCAGCAATGATACAGTCCTTGGTCTTTTTTCCCAGCTTGAACTATTGCCAAAGATACTGGAACGTCATCACCTGCACTAGAAAAGACGCATGAAAACATTTGCAGGGTCACACTTGCAATCGTTTTTCTGCTTAGTTTTGTGTTCTTCAACAATTTACATACATATATAAAACACACATTAATACTTGATTTAAAAAGATCAAATAGTTGCCAATATAACATTTTTTCTCTCCAGATACATGAAGCATTCTTCATAGGACTTCAGAAGCATTATGCCTCACATGTTGCTGTCTCCACAACATTAGAAGCCTTTATTAATGTTCTACACACCACAAATGCCTCACACACATCTCTGATTTCAAAAGCTCTCCTCTGCGATACAGGAAATCCCTGACTCAAGTAACCAAACTTCTAAAAGATATTCACTTTTAAAACTCAATTAGTGTTCAGCCTAAGTGGTTGCTTAATTTTTACTTTGTATGTTCTTATTCTATTGTTAGCCACTTTGAGTCTCACCTTGGTATGAGAGAAAAGTGGGGTAAAAATCAACTCAAATAAATAAATAGATCACATGCTTTCAGTTTTTGGCCTCTGGTTGCTCTAGACTGCATTCCTTGCTTGCCTCTTCTCCTATGGCCCTCTGATTGTTCTTATTTTTACACTTGGAACATTATGTTCAAGTGTTACTTTCCTACAAAGGCATCTTCCTTCAGTCTGTTGCCATTGCCATTAGATACTCTTAACAGCATGAATACTCGGATGCCCAAGCATCCATAATTTGTGGGAAACAAACCTCACTATTTCAGTGCTCTCATCCACAAGGTTTGGCATCTGATGAACCTTATTCGTCTCCCTAAAGACTGAAGTAGGAAGTGCCACTTATGTCGCCCTTGGCCATTGACTATGTTTTTATCTTGTAATGTGGCGTATTATACTTGCTGATGTATTAATTTGTTATTATTAGAATGCATTTTATATTGTTTGTATTTTGTTGTGTTTTGTTGGGCTTGGTCCCCATGTGAGCCTCCCCAAGTCCCCTTGGGTAGATGAGAGTGGGATACAAAAATAAATTTGTTGTTGTTGTTGTTATTATTATTTGTTGTTGTATAAGTTACTTTTCTCCTATGCATTTATTTCTCACAACAACATTGTGAGGTAAAATAGATTAATAGAGAGTAACTGGACCAAGTTCACCAATGAAGATTCATGTGTCTGTGGAGATGAGAGATCTACAAAATTCTAGACCAGCATTCTAACCACAATTTCACACTAGCTTTCTGGTCACTATGGCCCTGTCCAGAGCTGGCCCTAGGTAATTTTCAAGTGTAGGCGAACAGAATTTTGGCGCCCCCCCCCCCAAAAACCAATCACTGAAAAATAAAAGTGTTGGATAAGTGAAAATATTGGATAATAAGAAGGGATTAAGGAAAAGCCTATTAAACATCAAATTACATTCAGATTTTACAAATTAAATACCAAAACATCATGTTTTACAACAAATCGACAGAAAAAGCAGTTCAATACATGGTAATGATATGTAGGAATTACTATATTTGCAAATTTAGCACCAAATATTGAACTGGGATATAGGGCAATGTGGACTCAGATAACCCAGTTCAAAGCAGATATTGTGGGTTATTCTGCCTTGATATTCTGGTTTATATAGCTGTGTGGAAGAGCCCTGAGGGTCCTTCCACACAGCGATGGTGCCTACAGAAACTGCCTACTTCGCCTAATGGTTGAACCGCCTCTGGCCCTGTCTATATTCGCTGGCAAATCAGGGATGAGTCAAGAGTTGAAATTCTCCAGACTAGCCTCAAAGCCAACCACACACACCCTACCCAACCTGTTGTACTGGGGAATTGGAGCCGATGTAGGCCACATCTACACTGCCATATAATCCAGTTTTTAAATCCAGATTATCTGCTTTAAACTGGATTATGTGACAGTGTAGATCCAGCCACAGTCCAGATGGGCCAAGACCAAGTTATTATCTGTGTCAATATCACCACTCTAAGCTGGCTCCATGTGAGCTCCTGGCCATCACAGGTGTCTTGTGCTGACATCAAAAAAGGTGTCCAACCACCTTCCCACCTTCTACCTGGTTAGACAGGAGCCTCTGCTAATGTCAGCATCGTGTGACTGAGAAGGACAGGAGTCCATTCGGCAGCCAGCTAAGAGTAGAAATTGCAACAGTGGACAATGGAGTGGTCTGAATTTGGCCTAATCCTACAGTCCACATTGTCCAAACACTATGGAGATACTCTGAAGTTTCAAGCGAGCTCCAGATCATCCTCTGACTAATCTTAATAAGGAGCTAAACCAGATTTACTCAATTTAACTCTACAATATTTATCAGAATCCTAACTTCCTTTTCTAACATAATTTCACCTAATGCTTCACAGTTTGATAGTTGTCAGCCCCTTGTCTCCATATTTGGTGGTAATCAAATAATTCCTGGTTTGGTCTGATTATTTCCTGTGTGATGAATAATTTCTGCGCCCACCTGTGCATTCATCCATTTATTTTATAATAAATTATATATTCATTTATTCTGCAATTATGGATTGTTATGTCCATGTTTTGTTATCTATATATGGTATCAAAAATTTCAAAACAGGTACTACAAAGTCAAGCAGAATTACAATGCATCCCAGCATAGTGGGGTGGGATGTAACCAGGTGAAATGTGCATTTTCTATTCAATTTGATGTGCAGGTAGAAGTTTTGGATGGGCAACTAACTACAAAGATCCTTTTGATCCTCTTTCCTAGGGGTCTTTGGCATTAAAACAGATTTGGTCCCCACATCCTTTCAAATATCAGCCATTTTACCCAGATTGTCTGAGATAAGTTATATATCCACTCTGGCCCCATTATTATGATTACATGGATACCTCTCTCATTTCTCTCCATCTAAAGACAACACCAGAACTTTAATCCTCAAAATAAGAACAACTCCGCTAAAATACTTGTGTTTACCCTCTTACCTTCTGTGAACTCGAGCAAGTAGCTTGGAGTCCTTTGTCCATGAAATGGTGGAGTCTTCGTGGATGTCACCAAACTGGCAGCATAGTTTGATATTGCCAGAGAAATCAGGGAATAATTCTGCTTGGATATTCTTCAGAAGTTTGGGGGCTTGAAACAAAATATAATTTAGTAAGAGATATTACCGGTAAATTAAAAGTGAAATATGAGGACCAATATAGATATTATATGCTCATATTGAACACTGAGTCACCCTTGTAGGCTGATTACAAATGGAAAATGTGAAAGAATAATCTTGAAATTTGCCAGGATCTTGAAATATGTGGGTGTGTTTTTAAATTAAAAATGGCAATTAGCAAAACAAAACAATGGAAAGAACATTTTGTTTCCTCTTAAAGTGAAAATGAGACTTCTGTGATTATCTACTATTTAACTGGTTTAGTATAGTGATGACGTTGGTAAAGGTTTTCCTCTGACATTAAATTTAATGGTGTCTGACTCTGGGGGTTGGTGCTCATCTCCATTTCTAAGCCGAAGAGCCGGCATTGTCCACAGATGCCTCCAAGGTCATGTGGCCAGAATGATTGCATGGAGTGCTGTTATCTTCCCACCGGAGCAGTACCTATTGATCTACCCATATTTGCATGTTTTCGAACTGCTAGGTTGGCAGAAGCTGGGGCTAACAGCCAGGAGCTCACCCCACTCTCTGGATTCGAACTCCGACCTTTCGGTCAGCAACTTTAGCGGTTCAGCAATTTAACCTGCTGCGTCACTGGGGGCATTCAACCATATATCCCAAAAACAAAACCTGGCCTGAACACAGAACCCAGAGATTAGTATGAATGTTTCTGTGACAAATCACCCTTGAATTCCATTTAAGTGTAAACGATAGTATATAAATTTTCCTTAATAAAAGTAAGGGGAAATGTTATTTGACTAAATGATGTGATGGAACTGAGGAAACAAAGGACAAGATACCTTCCCATCCTCCCAGTCCATTTCCATTTACAAACTTGATTGAACTGCCAATGAAATCTAATTTTGTGGTGGATAGTGTTCTTCTATGGGCAGCAGAACAAAGTTAGGCGGCACACTAACCTGCGCATTTGTGTTCTCTTAAAGCCTTTCTACTGTTCCTCATTCTCTCGCATCTACTGCCACAGGTAGGGATTTTACTTGGCCATATATGGAAGGGTATTGTTTTGGTGAAAAAACAGAGCCAGGTCTGCAAGAACTTGTCTTTTCATTAAAAATATAGGTTTGAGGAAGGCCTGTATCTCAGCAGCATGGCTCTGACTTTTCATTCATGGGAGCCCAAGCATCTCCTTGCCAAAGCGAAATTTGGAGACATCTCCTGTGTCTTTAATGATTGTGTAGGATAATGAATTTCAGCATATAACACAACCAGGTAACAAGCGATGTCTGCCAAAATCCCCTCTTTTATACAACTACTAGCTCCTTCCAATTTTCACTCTGGCAACTCTATATCATTAAGGATCTTAGAAAAGACCTGACTACTGATGTTAGAGGACTGACTTTTAAATCTGAAAACCGAAAAAAGCAGATTTGATGCATACCTTTGCTGTCTTTTTTACAAGGCGCTTTCCGCAATTCTCTCTTTTCTTCCTTGTGACTGACATCTGCTTCGGCTTTTGCGGGCTTTTTAATGCAGCTGGCATTGTTATAGACATTTTCTTTCACTTCCAGACGCTGTTTCTTAATTTGTACCTTAGGCATTATCTTTTTCTTGACCATCTCCTGCTTACGTTTTACGTCTTCGACACTGATGGGAGGGGTGGGTGGCTTGAAAAGTTTGGATGCCTCCTGCAACCTTGTCTTCTCTTCTTTCAGTGCACATAGATCAACCCCTGTGGCTCCTGAAGTGCATGGCTGGGTTTTGACCTGTGCCGCAGGCTTTTTCTCAGAATGACTTCTGTTTTGAGTGGCAGAAGGCAAGGTGCTTCCTAACGCTCCAGTTGCATGTGCTGATGAACTTAGCTTTTGTCTCTCGCTGTTTCTGAATGCTTCAGCTTGATTAGGGCCTGTGGATGTAATCACACATCCTCCTGCTAATCCTCCGACAGACGCACCAGTTTGCTCGCTGCCAGGGACCATGGAGGGATGCACAGAGGGTGTGCTATCATGCCAAGAATATATCTGTTCTGAATTAAGGAGTGCCCTCATATATGGCTCCACTTCAACTTCCTCTAGGTTACACTCAACGGATTCTTTGCTTTCCCTGTCACTTCTTTCACAGGAGGTTATTTCAGACTGACTTTCTCCTTCTACCTTTTGGCACTCTTCCTGCTGTGTTTCATTGATACCGTGCCAAGAATGTAACTGTTCTGAATCAATTAAAGCCCTCATATAAGGTTCTATTTCTACTTCTTCATAATAATCGGTAATAGACATGTGTCTTTCTCTTTCACCCTCAATTACCCGAGTCTCACTTTTGTCTTCTGCCATTTGGTACTGATTTTGCCACAGTTCAGATGTCTTTATATCCTTATCCTTCTTAATATCAGTCTGTAGAAACTCATCGTACACTGGGCTTTCAACTATCACCAGTGCATTTGGAGTTTCACCTTCATATACATTTTTTGGAATCTCATCCTGACTACAAATGGTTCTGTCATTAGCATTCTGCTTGTCCTGTCCTGTATGATAGGACTCATTTCTGACAATACATGGAGAGAGATCACTGTTTAAAACATCTTGCTTGAAAAACTGAGTTGGAAAGCATGCAGAATCTAACCCTAATTCTTTGGCCCTCTTACAAATGTGACTGTCGGTGCCACATTGTTTTTCGGATATTATTTCTTGTGAATTTGATACTGACATCCTTAAAACCCTTTTGGACTCCGTGTCAGTTTGTCCTCTGTTTGCCTCAAGCTCTCTGTGTTCCCAGGTGTCATTGTTTATATCATTTCCGTTTATTTCCAACAGAATTTCAGTAAAGAATCTAACCTTATATGATGCTATGGATATGGGTTCATTTTTGCTTTTCTTTGTTCGTTTGCTATCTTGGCCAGTGTTTTCTGGCCTATCCCAATCAGGGGTTATAACCGAATTATGCCCTTGTGCGTGATAGCTGTAATTCCATGCATCAGGCTTAGCCTGAACATTTTGATTATTGTCATCATTCAAAACATGGTAAATACCATAATTACTGTCACTTTGTGCATTCAGTTCTGATTCAGTTATTTTCTCCTGGAATTTCTCCTCTGCATTTTTATCAACCATTGCAATTGAATAATGTTCTTTGTTTGTAAATTGATCCATATATTTGCCAGATAAATTAGCAAATGAATCCTCTTGCAGTAAAAGCTCAGCAATCTGAGCACATTCTTTTATTCTTGATTGTCTTGGTGCAACATGAGACTCTTCTGCGGGAATCACAACACCCTGCTTTGTTGCATGGCCACTTGGGCAATAAACAGACTGTTCAATGGAAGACAACTGGTCCAGACATTTAGCAGGTACAACTGATACAATTTCTTGGCTATGGTCTAAAAGGCATCCTGGGGTGTCTGTCAATCTGAAAGGAGATTCTGTTCCAAACAAACTGAGAGTGCTATTGGATGTGATCTCTTCTCCTGGATGAGCAGCCGTCTCAGCAGATCCATTGTGATGGGAATCTGTTTCATTGTGCTTACCCTTCAGATCCCTTTTCTTTTTGAAATTACTGCTTAAAAGATGAGCAGGTATTTTTTCCGCCTTAAGAGACATGGGACCTATTTTTGCAGGTAGTATAAGAGTGCTCTTGTCTGTGGATGTACAGCTACACCCTCTTTCTGTTTTTAGAAGGCTGTTCAAATCACTCTGGACTTTCACTGCTGATGCCAATTCTCTGTCAGGCTGATTATCTTCTATTAAATTTCCTGGCACAGGCCGCTCAGCACTTGCATCCCCAGTTATGTTCCATCCCCTGACCTCCTTGGCAGGGTCAGTCCCAGCTGCTATGACCCCACCACTTGAGCAAGGGAAGTCATAGGGCCAGCCTTCTTCCTCATAAAGAAGTTTCTGTAACTGCTCATGCATCAATGACAAATCATCATCTCTAACCTTAGGTCCTGGAGATTCCAAGGCTCTTTTGAAATTTCTTTTGGATGTGTCTGTGGCACGCAGAGTGCCGTGGGTTGTTTTTACCTCATTGACTTCATAGGACCTTTCTCTACATGCCTTTCCTCTTTCCAATTGCATAGCAGGCATGGCCATAGGCATTGGAATATCACATATGGCTCCTTGACTGGAAGCTGCATTAAGATGATTCAAGTCATCAGGCACAATATTGTGACTTGCCACATCATTGGTGGCAATGGCAGAATGGTTTTGATTCCAGCATGGCTCCTGCACATCGTTGCCATAAGTTCTATTGGGTACATAAAGTCCTGCAGTGTTCACCAACCCTGGACTGTCCACATTTTTGGAGTCAGCTTTTTCCAAATCCACATTGTTACCACCTGTAGATATACTTTTTTCTGGAGAAGATGTGAAAACCGACCTCTCATTTAATACAGGCTCTGTTATAAAGAGTTTTAGGTCACTGCTGTTTGGTGTTGTATTTTTAATATCTCTTTCTTGCTGTTCTACCTAGAAAAATGATATGAAAGAAAAAGCAAACAGAAGTAAGATATCATAAGAACTTCAGAATTAGTCCAGACAATTAAAAAAAAACCAATCGAACAAATGGCAATGCTGGGCCCTCAATTACAATGTGGGACTCAACCTTTCATGCTCTGTTATAATGCTGAATCTAAGTATCTTCATGATACCTAATATCCATACAATATCCGAGCAAAAGAATTATAGTCTGACTTGAACCCATTTCATTTAAAATATTTTCTCTCATCAGCACAATAAAGTACACAAGAGTGCATGACTAGGTCAGAGCTAAGCACTTTTAAATATCATCGATTCCACTAGGGAAATAACTGAAGTACAAACTTTCCACTAAAATCAGAAGATACAAATGTTTGATTTTGGTTAGTCCAATTGCATTATTTGTAAAATTACTGGTCATACTGAAGATCAAGAGCAATAATAATAATAGATATGGACTGACTAATATTTTTGCAATGTTTTTGAAAGATACCTGAAAGTATTATGTTCCAGGCAAGTTAAAAAATAATCCTGGTTAAGAAGAAAAATGTAAACCATGTAGCCCTTGTCACGTCAGAAATTCTCAAACTAACCCTTTTCTGGCCAGAAAAAGAGTGTACAATAGTTTATAATAGATTTCAAGGCTTCTTTGTACTCCTTAATGTAAAAAAAAAAAAAAAAACCACATTTTTTGAGAACGTAAAATTGATTTCTAGCCCTTGGGTTTTTTTGCTTTATTTTTGGTAGTCTGTGTAACCTGTGGAGGACCCAAGACTATAAACATTGCCCATAGACCAGCTGCACTTGCTCACCTGAACTAAAAAAAAAAAAATTCAGATGCTCTCCATGCCCCAAGGAATGTCCATGGAGAGTAGATATTTCTCATTGACTGATTGAGAAAGCTTTCAATCACTCAATGGAGGGGCAGGTCAAAATTCGGAAGGAATTCTGGATCACAAAAGTACTAACGCTCATAGAATAACAGAATAAAATAACTTTATTGTCATTGTACAATGAAATTAAATGCAATCCCCAATGCATTTCTGCAGAATTACAAAAACAAAACACTCATCCTTCCACATTCTAATCACTATTGCACAACTCCTAATGCCACATTAATGTAAAATCACAGAGTTCAATGTAGTCACAGCTATAGGATAAATGCTATTTGTCTTTGTTTTGTTATCCTATACCATCTGCCAGATAGTAGTACAGCAGAGTCTTGCTTATCCAATCTTTGCTCATCCAATGTTCTGTATTATCCAATGCAGTCTGCCTCTTGCCCGGATCCACAGCTGTTTCTCTAGGCAGCAACGCGCAGCGGGCCAAGACGCCCAACAACAACCAGCCACACTCCCAAACAAGTGGCAGATTTGTTGTAAAACATGATGTTTTGGTGCTTAGTTTGTAAAATCATAATGTAATTTTCCTCAATCCCTCCTTATTATCCAATATTTTCACTTATCCAACGTTCTGCCGGCCCATTTATGTTGGATGAGTATGACTCTACTATAATTCAAAGAAAGAATATCCAGGGTGACCTGGGACCTTAAGAATATTCTGAGTCTTCCTAAAGCTGCAGGACTTATAATGTTCTTCCAAAGAGGTGAGAGAGCAACCAATAATTCTCTGGGCAGTAGTGGTAACCCTTTGGAGCGCCTTTGTATCTGCCTCTGTGCAATTAGCAAACCATCAGCAGATGCAATAGTTTGGAACACTCTCTATAGCACAATGGTAGAAAGTCACCAGTAGTTTTTCATTCAATTGTTGGTTTTTTAAAAGTCTTAGATAATACGATCTCTGCTGAGCCCTCTTAACCAACGCCACAGTATGAACATGTATGAAGTATGAACAACTTATAAGAGGCATCTGAAACTGTTTTACCCTTTTCAACATTATAGAAGGTAAATGGGCTTGGATTGTCAGTGAAAGCCTAGCTTCTTAAAACATAGTAATTTATATGAAGTTTAGTTGTCTGTATGCCTTGATTAATTACCCCTCCAGATAATTGGATTAAGCACTGGAAACATTTGGATTTTTTTTATTCCTTCCCCTCTGGGATTCTTCACTTGCAAAAGCTTCTGTCTCCTTGCAAAAGAATGACAACATTCACCTCTGTTCAAATTTGGATGGGGTTTCATATACAAAATAAATGCTGTCTGGCACTCTACTCAGTGGCTGATCATTACCTGAAAATAAAGGCATAAAAGTGTGACATTAATGCAACAAGTAAGAGCATCCAAATCACGCCAAGTCTTCAGGTTTCCATGTCTGAAGGGCTGGCCCCGAGTCTCTGGGATTAGACCCTGTTCTCCAGTTCTCAGGATGAGAGGGAGGAATCTCAAGATGAGAGGATTGTCTTGAAAACAGAAGTGGATGCCTAATGACATAACCAGGAGCAGTCCCTTGTAATATCCCTCTCACAACATGACTAAAGCCTGTCTTTTCTGGCATTTCAAGAAGTCATTTTCAGAGCTCCTATTTTGGTTCTGACATCTCAGGGCCTGTGGCAACCAATATTATTCCTCAGAGTTTGGATTCCTCCAATGATATGAAATCCATTCTGTGAATGTATTGGAATGTCTTTTAGTTCAATATAATATAGTCAAGTACTTGTGCACATTGTCATCCCTTGCTGACCCAACAACTTTCTGCAAAGTGTCATATCCTGCAGTTTGCTAAAAACAGACTAAGTTATGTCTGATCAGTCAATAAATACTTGCCAGGATTTTTCAAAGCATCATATGATCAGTCTGCAGCACATGAGGTGGCAGTGGGTGAGAAAATTAAAAACAGACAGCTGCGTTCACATTCGCAGAACTGCTAAATTAAACAGAGGTTTTGCTTATATGCTTTCTCTAGCCTGGATTGTGTGTTAATATGGTAGTTCTGTGCTATCAGTTTCAGTCTGTAAACTTTCAAAACATAGAGGCAATGAGTGCTACAGTTTGGAGCTCTGAGAGAATAATATCTCAGATGAAGCATAAGAAGACAATTTCTGAGCAAGCAGAAAGGATGTGGTTAGCAAAAAACCACAATCTTTGTTCCTTCTTCTGGAGCCTGCCCTGATTTCAATGCACATAGATAACACATGGGTACATAATAATCAAGCATTGTAATATGAGCAAAAAATTGGAAATACAAGGGTTAGGACAAAACTGCCAGGGATAGAGCTTGAAGACTCCTGTTGTGCCCATGCATCCAACATCATAACTTTTTGGAGTCCCATCAGGACTTCAAGTTGGAAGATCATTCTCTGACAATAGATGTCTGACTACAATGGTAGAAGTAAGCAGAGACGGGTGTGGAAGTTACTTTGCTGGATGACAACTTCTGGAATCTCTCAGTCAGTACACTCTGGATAGAAGGCTTCATTTTTTCTAGTCATGAAAGGGGGACAGCAGTCAGGCACATTCCCACCATGCCTTGGTCCCAGCAGATGGTGAGAGAGGGCCAAATATAATTTTTTACACAGTGGTTGGTGCTCCTTAGCAACCAGTTTGGGTCCCCAGATGTTTTTGAATGACAGCTCCCATCAATTATCTGCCATGTGGACTGGGGATAATGGGATTTCAACCAAACAACACTCATGGTTAAAGAGCATTTTAAAATCAGACATCATATCCACAAGCCTTGTATCTAAATCCAGACCCCACTATCCTGACTAAACAGCCTTCCAGATGTTACAGTATCACAACTCCCATCAGCTCTAGTCATGATATCTAATGATGAAGAATAAAGAGGTTGTGTCTGGCAGTTGGAGGGCCGATTTGGCCCACAGGCCTTGAGTTTGCCATATGTGACCTAGAGACTCCTAAAGAGGAGTCGCCCAACATGACTCTATTGTCACCTTCCAATGATATAATGATAACCAAATTTGGGCTGGAGAAAAGGAAAAATATGACTGGCAATGATAATAGACCCAACAGGCAAGGGAGGTCAAGACAACAATGCTATTTATGCATGTTTTACAGTATGAAGCTCTATTTGATTTAATGGTATTTAAAGCTTTAAAATGTCAGGAATCCAATATTTCCTAATAACACTTTCAAGGTTTTGGGAATGGAGAAAAGCCGGCGTTTAGCTAGGTGTTGTGAGGAGAAAGAAAAAAGAGACCAGGAAAAAGGAGTAGAGACCAAGGGAGAAGATTATTGTAGACAGAAGCTCTAGTGGAAAGAAAAGGGAAAGAGAAGTCATGGATTTATAGGGAAGAAGAAAATGAGGAATACAATAAGAAAAGGAGAGGAAGAAGTGAAATCAGGAATTAAAAGAAAAAGGGAATCAAGTGTCTACGCAGAACTGAACAAGACGAACCACATTTCTGACCACCAATGACAACAAACTCAGCTTAGAAAAGGAAACTGTACTACAGCATCGGCTGTTTAAAATAGAGCCAAGAACATGGAAGCAGAACTAGGGAAATTAACAAAAGATAGGAAAAGTCACAAAGCACTAATTCTATATTCTGTAGCTCCTTAAGAGGCAAATTCAAAGACAGATCAGTATTTCTCTGTGTTGGCTATTCTTCCCCATTGAACCCTGGTCCTGGCCATAGGAGGAGGAGAGGGAGGGGAGTAGTATGTATTAAACAAAACAAAGCACTCTCCCAATACAACTTTTATTTCAAGTCCATATTCTCACCCGCAGACAGCACACTCCTTGCCTTCAGGGCCCAAAGAAAGTCCCAGCCCCTGAAATCTGAGAAGCTCACTGATATATAAAAAAGCAAAATGAAGATTTTCCATGACTGACCATTCAGTCTACATAAAACATTTCTTGCATTAATGTTTCTCATATCTGCTCAGCTTGCAGACTCTGGGCAGCTTCCAGGATGCTGTGTTCCTGAACAAAGAATTTGATTTGCCTGAGTAAGGAATGTGTTAGTGCAGCATTTGCACATCTCTTGTCTAGGGGGGGAGGGGGGGACTAAAATGAACACAGATCTTTTCCACACATGAAACTGGATTGTAGGCAGCTAATACATTCTAGCTTCTCGACAGGGCAAATGGATGTCAAAAACAACTACAGCAAATTTAGAACAAATCCCGTTTTGTCTTTAATGTATCAAATTGACTATATTGCTACATAATTAACTATAGTGCAATACCTTAATACAGGACTTCCCATGGTTATAGAAAGTCTGCTGAAATGAAGGATTTCTGGCCTTAGAATACCAGGAACTTGCACTGGATGATGTAGAAAATGCCTAGAGATGACATATTTTGTTGGATGAGGACAATTGAAATTGCAGGTTCTGATTCCACATATGCAGGGGTTATACTGTAGCTCCCTTCTATATCTATCCAATTGTCTCTGCCAGGAAAGACTCAAAGGGACTTTATGACAATTTTGCTCAGTCAGATGGGAGTGCAGGGGAAAACATGCTCTCCAATTACAGTTTAATCCCACTTGAATCATGCCCCTTGCATTGAACATGTTTGCAGCATGACTTTTTCATTCATTACGGACAGCTTGTTGAAAACACTCAGTGATCCAGAGTTAATCTTTGGGACTCATCTATTAGGAAATTGAATTACTCACTTCAGTAACAATAACTTTGTCTTATTGGAATAAGAAAATGAGCTTAGGAACAGGTGGATTGATGGGCATTCATCAATGAATGTGATGCCATTATTGTGAAATTTGGCTCTCTGAAGACTTCAGGATATGTAGGGTAAACCCATTTCCTAGTCCTGTCATTGCACAATGATGTTTTCTTTGATTTTGTCATGATAATGCTACATCTGGCAAGGAGGAGAGGTCATAGAAGTCTACAAAGGAAACCATGGAAGCTAATCAGATTGTAAGGCAATGAAGACAAATGAGGCTGAGAATAGTGTAGGCACAGAAGAAGGAGCAGCAATGAGAAAATTTAAAAAAGAAAAAAAGAAATGCCATCAAAGAATTATAATATTCAAGCAAGATTTTTCTTAGAATCGGGGAACTAGTAACACATACTTCCTTGTTTGAATATTCATGGTGTGTGTTAGTCATGTTGAATATATTTGTTTTGATATCTAGTGCAGCCTAAAGATTGCCACCTCCGAGTTCTGTATTTCCAGATTGAGAAAACTCTGTGAAGTTCTGGAGGTCACCATAAGTCGACAAGCACAAACATGGTATTTACTATGATGTCAACTACAAATATTGAACAGAAATGACTATGTTTACTGTAAGTATCCCATTCACAAAATGCTGTTAGTTCCTTTTCCCACTGACTATAAATCTTAATTTTGTTGTCCAATAAAAACACATTCCAGGGAACACCAGGGACAAGCAAAGAAGGGTTTGGTCCATGGGCCACAGGTTGCCTACTTCCATCTAACAAGATAAGGTCAACATCTACACTTCTTAATCTGTACAATCTGTTCTTCACATTCACTGCGATTAGAGTCACAGGACCCCCATGACAGTGAAAAACAGTGAATAAAGACATTGCTATTGTTTTTACATGAGAGAACACTGGAACCTGAATATGTTCTCTCTAGAAATTTCAAGGTCCTCCAACCTGACTAGAAAAAGTTGACCACAGAGTCATACTGAAGGACCCAAAGAGAACATTTTAAATCAAATCTATGAATAATCCAATATGTAAAAGTAAAAACCACAAATGTGGAGGAATGCTTGTTCATGCAATCTCCAAATCAATAGCTGGAAACTTTGGGTAAAGTTTAAAAAATGAGAAAAGAACAAGAGTGATGGAATGGTGACCTAGGAGACAAAAGATAAGCCTCAGCTTTCAAGCGAAGACAAAAAAAAAGGTTAGAAAAGAATCCTTTGTGGAAATCAGTGGGGTAATACATACAGTAGGTCATTTTAATATAGCTTTTACTGTTCAAGGCTGCTTACCAAATAAACTAAATGGCAATACAGAAAGATCTTGGTATCTGCTAGGGTTTGATTCCAGGACTGTGTGTGGATACCGAAATCTGTTCAAGTCCCATTATATACATTAGAGTAGTCAAATGCTTCCCCTTATTAAGTGGCAAAATCAAGGTTTGCTTTTTTGCTTTTTTTTAAAATGAGCCCTTAATAGTTGAATCTATGGATGCAGAATTGATGGATATGGGAGACCAACTGTACGGCAGCTTAGGTACTAAAAAAAGCCCAAGGGTTCCTTTAAAAAGTTTAAACCTATCTTAGTGAATGTAGGACACATACATAAAGGCGTGATGTGACATTTTAAGGGATGAATGCTTTTACCAAAAAAAAGGGGATATTGGTCGTATTACAAATTGCAATCTCAGCTGTATCAAGTGTCGAACTCACTGAGATCAAAAGGGAAAAGTGAGAGGAAGAGACAGAAACTGGGACATTTAAAAAGCAGCTGAAAAGGTGAGGTGACAGATGACTTATTGGGACTGTTCCTGTGAAGACAGCTGGAGGGATAAACAGCAATAAAAATCAATTATGAAAATTCTTATTTAAAAAACCAATCATACACGAATGGTCAGGCTAATCAACTAAAACTCCTGAGTTCAAAATGAAGATTAACTTGGCACCAGTTACAAAGATAGTGCTTTCAGAATATTCTACGGGACAAAAGGAGGAAGATATCATTGTGAGGTTTTTGCAAGCATCTGGGAGTCTTTTGTAGAATCAGAATGCATGCCTAGGGGTTCTTTCTCAATGCACAACTATCGTATTATATTCATTTTAACCATCATAGTTCCATCCTACAGATTTCTGCATTCCCTAGGATGCCATTATGGCATTTAAAGTGGAATTGTAGTGTTATAATTGGGTAAAGGGCCTCTAACAGGCCTTTGGTCTGAACCATCATAGAATCATAAAATCACAGATTTGGAAGAGACCTCGTGGCCATCCAGTCCATCCCCCTCCCATGAAGCAGGAAAATTGTATTCAAAGTACCCCCAACAAATGGCCATCCAGCCTCTGTTTAAAAGCCTCCAAAGAAGTAGCCTCCACCATACTCTGGGGCAGAGAGAGAGAGAGTTCCACTGCCAAATAGCTCTCACAGTGAGGAAGTTCTTCCCAGGGCCGGGCTGTGGCGCAGCTGGCTAGTAACCACCTGCAATAAATCACTACTGACCGAGAGGTCATGAGTTCGAAGCCCGGATCGGGTTAAGCCCCCGACCATTAAATAGCCCGGCTTGCTGTTGACCTATGCAGCCCCAAAAGACAGTTGCATCTGTCAAGTAGGGAAATTTAGGTACGCTTTATGCGGGAGGCTAATTTAACTAATTTACAACACCATAAAACTGCTAGCAAAACACGAGGAAAGGAATGAGGAAGTACAGCCACTAGTGGATGGTGAAGCAACAGCTCCCCCTGTGGCCGGAATCGTGAAGCTGGAAAAATGTTAAAATGTCTCTGTGTCTGTCTATACTGTATGTTGTTTGTCTGTTGGCATTGAATGTTTGCCATATATGTGTTCATTGTAATCCGTCCTGAGTCCCCTTCGGGGTGAGAAGGAAGGAATATAAATACTGTAAATAAATAAATAAATAAATAATGTTAAGGTAGAATCTCCTTTCCTGTAGTTTGAAACCATTGTTCCGTATCCTAGTCTCCAAGGCAAAACAAGCTTCCTCCCTGTGACTTCCCCTCATATATTTAAGCATGGCTATCATGTCTCCTTTCAGCCAGGTCCGTAGCCAGGATTTTGATTCAGGAGGGGCTGAGTCTGAGTGAAAGAGGATCTACCCTAGCAAACCTTTTGTATTGCTATCCCAATAACCCCATGAATATGGGATATATTGAGCATGGTGATCAGGTCATATGAATAAACCTATCCTGTCTTTTTGAAAAAGAACGAAAATGTGGTTATGGGACCAGGCTTTTGAGCAAGAGTAGCAGCAGAAATAAGATATGATAACTATATGACTCACTGATAGTCCCCACTTGGACTTGAAATGCGCCTGAATGTATATTTATATGTATAACTATGTAGGTTTTTAATGTGAGCTCTTAATTTTAATGTAATTTTTAAACTAAATTAAACGGCGCTCCATGCAGTCATGCCGGCCACATGACCTTGCAGGTGTCTACGGACAACGCCAGCTCTTCGGCTTAGAAATGGAGATCAGCACCAACCCCCAGAGTCAGACATGACTGGACTTAACGTCAGGGGAAACCTTTACTTTAATCTAAATGGATCTTTAAATGTGATGTAAACTGTTTTGATGTATATACTCATATTGTAAGCCGCCCTGAGTCCCCTGAGCGGTGAGAAGGGCGGGGTAGAAATGATGTAATAAATAAATAAATAAATAAATAATGTAAGGCCTTCTCGCAGACCACCCTGAGGGGCTGAAGCCCCTCGCCCCCCCCCCCCCCCCCCCCCCCCGGCTACATGTCTCCTCAGCCTTCTCTTCTGCAGGCTAAACATGCCCAGCTCTTTAAGCAGCTCATAATTAGGCTTGTTCTCCAGACCCTTGATCATTTTAGTCACCCTCCTCTGGACACCTTCCAGCTTGTCAACATCTCCCTTAAACTGCGGTGCCCAGAACTGGACACAGTGTGATTCCAGGTGTGGTTTGATCACGGCAGAATAGAGGGGGAGCATGTCTTCCCTGGATCTAGACGCTATACCCCTATTTATGCAGGCCAAAATCCCATTGGCTTTTTTTGCCACCGCACTGCATTGTTGGCTCATGTTTAACTTGTTGTCCACGAGGATTCCATCATGGTTCTATTTACGTTCTTGTGCACCATAGTATTGCTGTCAATGAAGTTTACTTATCAATGAAGTTTACTTACAAACAAATTTAAATTTCAATGAAAGGAATGAGTATCCCTAATGTTTTCATTCACTTTATTCTTTGTTCTTAAAAAATACAAATAAAACCAGGACTCTGTATCTATGGTTCTTACACCCAAAGATTCAACCATCCCCCCTGCAAAGGAAGACAAAACCCTCGATTTCATCATTTTCTACAAGGGATAGGTAAAGGTAAAGGTTTTCCTCTGACATTAAGTCTAGTTGTGTCCAACTCTGGGGGTTGGTGCTCATCTCCATTTCTAAGCTGAAGAACTGGCGTTGTCCGTAGACACCTCCAAGGTCATGTGGCCAGAATGACTGCATGGAGCGCCGTTACCTTCCCGCCGCAGCGGTACCTATTGATCTACTCACATTTGCATGTTTTCAAACTGCTAGGTTGGCAGAAGCTGGGGCTAACAGCAGTAGCTCACCCTACTCCCCGGATTCGAACCGCCGACCTTTCGGTCAGCATTAATCCGCTGCACCATCAGTCTGCAAGGGATACCATTTCACTATGCCATATATTAGGACTTGAGTATCCATTTATTTTTGTATCCAACCAGTTTTAATCTTGAATTTTAAACTCACATCTTGTGTCTACTATATTTTAATCATTATTCTGTGTATTTTAATATATGTATTTTGTAGAGATACATTTTAATATGTCTATATTATATAATTATGTGTTTTTAGATATGTTGTAATTCACTACAAGGAGCAGCGGGTGAGAAAATTATTATTACAGTAGAGTCTCACTTATCCAACATAAACGGGCCGGCACAATGTTGGATAAGCGAAAATGTTGGATAATAAGGAGGGATTAAGGAAAAGCCTATTCAACATCAAATTACATTATGATCTTACAAATCAAGCTCCAAAACATCATGTTTTACAACAAATCAACAGAAAAAGCAGTTCAATACATGGTAATGTTATGTAGGAATTACTATACTTGTGAATTTAGCACCAAACACTGAACAGGGATATAGGGCAGTATGGACTTAGATAACCCAGTTCAAAGCAGATATTGTGTGTTATTCTGCCTTGATATTCTGGGTTATATGGCTGTGTGGAAGTTCAATACACAGTAACATTACATAGTAATTACTGTATTTATGAATTTAGCACCAAAACATCGCAATGTATTGAAAACATTGATTACAAAAACACTGACTACTAAAAGGCAGACTGTGTTGGATCATACAGAATGTTGGATAAGTGAAGGTTGAATAAGCGAGACTCTACTGTATCATCATCATCATCATCATCATCCATGGAGGGTTTTGGAATCAAAACTCAGTGGATACCGAGTGCCCACAAGAAAATAAAATCTAATGCAGAGGGTAAAATGTTATTTTCAGTTTTCATTACACTAATCCATACTGGATGAGATGTTTCTGTGGTTTGCTTTTAAAAGATTTATTCAGCAGAGCTAAGAATTTTTCCCCGCAGTAGTTAGGGAACTGCTCAGCTGACCAATGCTCTGAATTTTCAGTGCATTACCTCCCACCACATTACTTTCCTACAGTGTCTTGAAACATCAGATGTAATGGCCAAATATAAATGAGCACACTGCACAGTGGCTGAAATTCAGGAGTGACGCGAATAGCGGTATGAGATGCATGCCATCAAATCACTGTAAGCTGGTGTAACTTACATTATGAAGGGTGTGGAAGGACAGCAGGTTGCCGAAGATACACAAGCCATGAGGAAGGAAGGTAAAAAATGCATTTCTTATGACATGTGGAAAACCCTATTTCCATAGCTGGGAAGAGTTAATAATGATCAGAACAGCTGGTTTCCCTGCTGCCTGACAGACAAGTCTTGAATAAGAGTTAGGAAAAGGCCCGAGGACCACGGCTTGGCTGCAGAGTTAGTGCTTTGCATTTTATGCTATTTATTCATTGAAAAGCATAGTGAGAGGCTAGATCTCCGCTGGAAACCTTGGAGAGCAACTGCCAAACAGAAGAGATGTTTTTCTTTAAAAACACATTTAAGAAGTGTTATCTTTGGCTTTTGATCATTTTTCTTACTTAATACCAAAAATGTTTTTATCATGTCAGAAGCAACTTGAGAACATAATGCAAGTCACCTCTGGTGTGAAAGAATTGGCCGTCTACAGAGACGTTGCCCTGGGGATGTCTAGATGTGTTACCATCCTGCTGGGAGGCTTCTCTCATGTCCCCACAAGCTGGAACCAAAACATAGAATACTAACGAAATAATGAGAAACATCAGTAAGTGCAGCATAGAAACCTTTTTTACATTATGGTGGCAAATGACAGTCTGATTTGCGTTGAAGAAAACAATAACAAAGGATGTTAAAAACACCCCTACTTTATATCCATTATTTTATCCTTGCCCACGCTCCACACTCTTAATAAAAATTATATTAAACATAAAAATAAATGCTGCATAAAACAACACAGATAACAGGGAAGATTTAAAGACCTGGAGAAATGAAAAGGTCTTCAATACCAAAGATGGAAAAGGCTCCAGGGGAGGTGCTCAAGAGCTTTGCTAGTGAGAAGATGTCATCGGTAGGAGAGCATCACAACCTTCTTGTTGCAACAGATTAATTCACTGCCAGCTGATTTCCAAGCACAATTCAAATTCAAATTCTATGTAGCCCATTCGGCTCATATATGGGGCTATATAGGTCACACTTTCATAGGGGTCCTGTGCCCCTAACCTCTGAGAATGTGGAAGGCTGATTGTACAAATAAAGAAGTGTAGATGTTGAACTGAAGAACTTGAGCCTGCATGTATTTTGAAATGTTCTGCTGAGGCTCTTCTTTCTCTCCCAAGGGTAGAGGTTTCCCCTGATGTTAAGTCCAGTCATGTCTGACTCTGGGGGTTGGTGCTCATCTCCATTTCTAAGCCGAAGAGCCGACGTTGTCCGTAGACACCTCCAAGGTCATGTGGCCGGCATGACTGCATGGAACGCCGTTACCTTCCTGCCGGAGTGGTACCTATTGATCTACTCACATTGGCATGTTTTCAAACTGCTAGGTTGGCAGAAGCTGGAGCTAACAGCGGGCGCTCACTCCGCTCCCAGGATTTGAACCTGGGACCTTTCGGTCTGCAAGTTCAGCAGCTCAGTGCTTTAACACACTTCGCCACCGGGGCTCTTCTCCCAAGGGTATCTTTACCAAAAACATAGGAGATGTCCTTCCCAGAAAAGTAGAATCAATATAATTGGACACTACTTCAATTGCCATGGCTCTGTGCTATGGAATCCTGGGAGCTGTAGTTTGGTGAAGCACCAATATACCTTGGCACAGAAGACTAAAGACGTCGCAAAACTACAACTCATGTTATCCCACAACGTTGAGCCATGGCAGTTAAAGTGGTGTCCAACTGAATTAATTGCACCATGTAGATGCACTTTTAGTCTCAGTCACCAACAAAGTAAATTCAGTTTCAAAACAGTCTTCAAAATGTCGTAACAAGAAGATATGCAAAGCATTGCTTGCAGACTATCCCTCTATCGCTGGATGAAGGCATACTGATTTCACTTCTGAAAACCAGGGCATGTTTAGTCAAGCACCATCAGAGTGTGGTAAAGATTGTAAAATTATTAATGATAAAGAGAGACAAGTGAGGCGAGGGTGCAGAGTTTGCTGTTGCATGAATCTGCAGGGAAGGGTAAGATCACATGGGTGCATCTACACCAGATATGGGCAAACTTCAGCTCTCTAAGTGTTTTGGACTTCAACTCTCAGAAATCCCAGCCAGTTTACCAGCTGTTAGGAATTGTGGGAGTTGAAGTCCAAAACACTTGGAAGGCCGAAGTTTGCCCATGCCTGATCTACACTGTAGAATGAATGCCATTGCTCAATGTTATGGCAGTTGTAGTTTGTTGAGGCACTAGCACTCTTTGGCAAAACAAACAAACAAACATCTAAAAACCTTATAAAACTACAACTCCCATGATTCTACAGCATTGAGCCTTGGCAGTTCAAGTGGTGTCAAATCTCCAGTATAGATGCACCCACATCCTCCTTTCCTCTCCACATCACAGTTGAATCAAGCAAATGTGAACTGCCTTTGAACTCATGTTGCTGCAACTGAAGTAAACTGAAAGGGAGGGGAAGGGGGAAGCGGAAAGAGGAAAAGAGAGAAATTGGAACACATTGAAAGCAGCTGTAATAGTGGGATGACGAAGGATTAACTCGGATTGTTGCTGCCACATTGGGACAATTGCAATGTGTGCTGTACGTGTTGAGCTTGTTATGTGTTAGAACAACATAAATATTCAGCTGGATTAGTTATGCAGTGCCTTTATACCTATGCACAGCTGACACGTAGAGCCTGTGGCATCAGAAAGCAAAACAAAAGCAGTGCTTTGTCTGGCAGAATTTTGTTCAAAGTTTGGAGTGCCCTCTAACAAGAAAAAATGGACTCAGAGAAAAACAGGAATGTATGAAATTCTGAATGGTGCAGAAAGCTAACAGAGATGCATCATTTTGATACTGAGGCTTCTGATTCTTCAATTTGCGACTTTATGAAGGAATTAGAATTCACTATCAAACAGTACTATTGTCTCACTCAACAAGTCCATAGGAGCTTGTATATACTGCATTGCATTGCAATGGGCAAGTGATATACCAACAGAATTTACATCTTGCCTCACTGCCCTATTGCAAGGTATATACTAGAGCTTTCCAAACTGTGTGTCATGACATGTTAGTGTTTTAGCAGCAGTGTGTAGGTGTATCACGCAAACATAATGCAAATGATAAAAATCTTGGAAGTATATGTTATTATCTTATCAATCATATATTTTAAAAAATATAAATGAAAGGTTTCCATGAGTTGTGTTGTATCTTTGGACATTTCATTATTACAACCTATATACATGTCTGTATCTCTTATAAGAGGTTGGTTTAACCTTTGGTTTACTAGAAAAACTGAATTACTGTGTCATAAAATGATGCATGTCTAAAAGGTGTGTGACCAACTTGAAATATTTGAAAAGCTCTGGTATTCACAATGAAAACTTAGAGATTGACGGGCTGGATTGTCAAAAATTATTGTGATATCAAAGTGTTATAGCTGGGTAATAAGGAAAAAATCAAAGGCATTTCACATCCTTTTCTTATAATCCTTGAAATTCTCAGATTTTGGAAGTGGTAATAACCCTTCATACCTAGGGCCTGTCTACACAGACAAAATAAAGCATAGACATTTTGTAGCTGCCTTGACTCTGATACATGATGTAGGCTGCATCTACACTGAAGAATTGGTGCAGTTTGACACCCATTTAATTGGCACAGTTATGGATACAAAAACCCTTCTAAAGTGAAGAATCGTGACTGAAGAAGTTACTATTTTTTTACCTGAACGAACACCCCTTTAGGAATGTCTAAGTCTTCCAGCACAACTCTATAGCCCACTTCTGCTGAAAAGTGAACACACAATTACATTGGAGGATGTAGAAATTCCTATATAAATCTGTAGCTCCTACAGCATGACTGGAGGAAGTTGATTACAGACTCACACTGGTGAACCTAGAGATTTTTAGAGAGAATATTTTTCATAAAATGCGTGAATAATCAAATCTACAAAAGTCAAAGCCGCAAATGTGGAGGGATGACTGTATATTACAGGCAACTGTGACAATAAGGAGGGACAGCTGCAGTTTGCTTTTGCCTTACACATATACACACAGACTGAGTTAAACTGTTGAACTCTGATTTTTTCAGCAACTGATGTAAACTGAGGACAAAAAGTAAAAATGGAAGGAAGAGAGAGGAACCGGGATGTTTTAAAAGCATCTGAAAATGTAGGATGACAGAGGGTTAATATGGACTCTTCCTCCTAAATTAGAATAGTTGGAAATTATGCCACTGATCAGTTTACTAGCCGTAGGAGCAATAGCTTGGTTTCTTCCATAAGAACTGCTAGAGAGATGGAAACAAAAGCTCTTTGGCAACCAAGAACTATATGATAATGCATGCCACACTGCTCTAATTCCTTCTTTTCCAAATGTGAAGTGCAAATAATTGAAAGATGGTAACAAGATGAATTGAACTCAGATCCTCTTGGCCCTGGTCTGATTCCTGGACTGCTCTTTTGACAACTGCATGATGCTAACTGCAAATAATTGCCATCAGAAATTATTCTCCATTCAGAAACACATTACAAAATCAAGTGTTAGGGGTGTTTATGTGAGCAAAAATAAATACACATGAGTATGAAATACTTGTTCCAGCCATAAGTATCTGTGGAGAGAGTGAAAGTCCCCCACGACAGTTTTCACACCCATCTCTGGATTCCACCCTGGCTCTACGTCAGCCAAGCGCCTGTAGCTTAAAAGGTCCTTAAAATAAAACTCAGCTTTTAATGGAACACCTGTCTTGGATTAACTACGATAAATCAATATCTGTATTTATTTCAGCTCCTCTAGGGAGATGAAGGAGATACATTTTCTAAATAACTCAAGAGCTTGCTTGAGTGCTCATGAGTGTGAAAAGGACTTGAAGGAAGGAGAAGTCAAAGTAGGCATGACTCCACTATTTCCCCAGATCTTTAAGAGATTGACAGTCAATATAGCCTTGATCTAGTAGCCTATCCATTGCATGTATTAAACAAGTCTGAGAAATTCTCAAGCTTCACTAATGTACACTGACATGTATGCATTTTCCCATTTATTAAAACATGTATGATATTCTGTATCATAAAAAAACTCTAAGATCAGTTTAAACAATTTAAAATTCAATTTAGATTAACAATTTAGACTAACCGTAGCCTCTAACCTCTGCAGGGGTGGGGGACCCATTAAGATGACTCACCCCAGGAGACTTATGGAACCGGGTGGATTCCTGATGTCTCTTGGGGACTACCCTGTCATGGCAGCAGACAACCCTGTTGATGACCGGGTCAAACTCAGAGACGGCCGGGATGGTAGACATGATCACCCCTGAACCCCCTTTCTCATCCTGCAGATTCAAGTCAGCTCCTTGGTTTACTGAGGAGCTGGCAATGATGAAGTGGATGAGACGGAGACTAGAGTGTCGCTGGCAGAAAACTCAGAAAGTTTCTGACCAAACACGGGCTAGAGCCTTACTTAAGGCCTATTCCGCAGCAATGGGGGCAACCAGAAAGGCTTTCTCACCTGCCCGCATTGCATCTGCAATAAATAGACCTGCTGAGTTGTTCCAGGTAAGTCAGGGAACTCCTTCATCTCCTTGAGGGTGGGGGTTCCCTGACAATCCAGCAGCTCAATGTGGTGAGTTCGCACATCATTTTGCAGACAAAGTCGCTCAGATATATTCTGACTTAGATGCCAATCTTAGTGTAGTACCAAAGGATGTAACAGAGGCATCTGTCTGTCTGGTTTTGATAGATTTGCTCCAGCTTGTTCAGTCTGATGACATCGAAGCGGTGAGAGCAACCACCCTCTAGCAGAGAAGGGTAAAGAACTTGTAACACTACAACTCCTACAATCCCATAGCACTGAGCTATGGCAATTTAAGTAGTTCAAACTGCATTAATTATACAGTGAAAGTACTTTATGACAAGGCAGCAGATTGTTAGTTACAGGTATTTGATGTGTTGTTATTACATTTTTATTGCAAAGGTATGGGTGAGCTGCTAGAGGAAGGTTCATTCTTATGAATCAACATAACTTAGCTGGCCTTGGATATTTATTATGCACACTTCGAATTGGATGAGTAGGAGGCAGATCTTGCAGTTCTGCACCAGGCAAAAAGATATCCTTGGCTTTCTCTAGTAGGTTGGCTTCCCTCTAAAACATATTAGAGACTCATTATATTGCTTCAGAAGTGCACTTCAGTTCTGGATGGTTAAATGTCAAGGACTTCAGTGCTCAATCGTAATTTACTTAAAAGGAAATAGTTGTAATACAAAGCTTTGTTTTAAAAAATCAATATTGCTCACAGTTTACAACATTTAAAACTAACCCATTTTACACTGTAGCCAACAAAGCCAAAAGTGCAGTATTTCAAATAATCTGAACCTTTGTCATATCGAGACTAGCTGTTTTGCATTGGTTACCAAAGAAAAAGGAGCATGGAAGCAAGATAGACACGACTGACAAAAACAAAAGTACATCAAGGGCATTTAGCAGGACATAACAAATGGTTACCTGCCAAAAGATGGATGTGAAAAGGAAGGTATTCTAACAGAAAGGAAAATGCTGTTTTAATATATTTTGGGACAAAACTAGTTAGAAGAAATCGAAGAATGTTTCTCCTAACTGGCTTTACTGCCCCCCACCCCCCACCCCCATCCACAAACACACACATATTATGGACACTCTCATGTTGTAGCTTAAAAATGGAAATTAGCACATATAATTATCCAAAGATGTCTTTTCCTTGTCCCCTTACTATCTTGTGTTAATGTACATACTTTCCTATATTGCAAAAATCTTGCTTTGAAAACAACATCTAGACAAAGCTCTGGAGCAGTCTCACAATTTAAGGTGGGTAAAGACATCTCGACTGGTTCTAATTTGATCTGGTCTGCTATCCACATAGAGCAATACTACCACCCCTTTTTTTACGCTGTGCAGCACAAGGAAAGGCTGGTGGATCCTACGTTATTGCAATTGCAGCACTAAACCATTAAGCTCCAGCAAAAGTACCCACACAACCTGGGGCAAGGTGTGTGTCTGGAGCTCTGTGGCAACTGTCATGGCAGCAAGCAGCAGTCTAGATAATAGTCGACAAATGGGGAAAGGCAGTCTGGACTCCACTTTCACCACTACAGCAGTTCTGAAGCACAGAATGTACACAGTTCCACACAATCCTGTACTGGTCCAGAGCCAAAATGTACCAGACTGGCCTCAGTTTTAGTGGCTCATGTAGATGAGCCCCATACTGATCACAGCTATGTTTGATTATTGAGAAGAGGTTTGATCATCACAGGAAACCTTGGAGAGGACCAAAATTATTCAGCTCATGGGTTGGACTTTCCTACCCCTGGTGTAGCAGGAAAAAGGTGGCTCATTTCACTCAGTATTTTTTTACCCATCCTAGCTCTTGCCTTTGTGTGTGTGTGTGTGTGTGTGTGTCAGGAGTGACTTGAGAAACTGCAAGTTGCTTCTGGTGTGAGAGAACTGGCCGTCTGCAAGGACGTTGCCCAGGGACGCCCCTACGTTTTGATGTTTTACCATCTTTGTTGGGGGCTTCTCTCATGTCCTCGCATGGAGAGCTGGAGCTGACAGAGGGAGCTCATTCGCGCTCTTCCCGGATTTGAACTGGCAACCTTTAGGTCAGCAAGCCAACCTTCAAATCATCAGTCCTACCAGCACAAGGGTTTAACCCATTGCACCACCAGGAGCTCTTAGCTCTCACTGGAAGGCACCAATGAAATGCTATCACATACCAGATGGCAGATAGTAACAGATATTTCTTCTAGCTATCTGATTTGCTCTAATAACAAAAATCTGAGTCCTGCATTTGAAAGTACCATTCACAGCACTGGTCATCTCACCATTGTGATGACTACAAAACTACTTCCCTCCCCTCTTTTCAACAGTTTTTCAAATTAAATACAAACATAACTATTCTTCTTTTTTTAGAAAAAGCATTTGATTTTTAATAAGGAAAAGGAAACTACCCATCTATCTAGACGAGAGGGAAAGGAAGAAGAAATCAGCTTAGCAAGAACAGGTGAACTTGAAGAAGTAAAACTAAAGGGTGAGTTCACATTACAGCCAACAACAATAGTAAAAAATAACTCTTTTCTTTAGGAGTGTTATGATAAATGAGATTTAAAGCTGCTCTGATTCAGTTGTGTTGTTTTGGTGTTGTGTCTTCTAATACCTGAAGCTTTCTCTGATGTAATTGACAGCAGGCATTGTCCCCTGTTAATTGAGTTTCTGGGAAAGCTTTATTTGCCAGTGTGAGTTTCTGCCAGAGCCTGATCCCAGAAGGGCAGTTGGTTCTCGCAGAAGCAGAGGAAGCAGGAGGACATTTTTGCTCCCTGGCTTCAGGTAGGATTTGGCTAAGATTTGGCTAAGATTTTAAACTGAGTTTGGGCTTGGCTCCTGTGGTCAAAGTCTAACTGTTGTGTGACTGTTGTGTTGAAAGAGAGCCAGGTACTTAAGTTGATTGACAGCAGGCATTGTCCCCTGTTAATTGAGTTTCTGGGAAAGCTTTATTTGCCAGTGTGAGTTTCTGCCAGAGCCTGATCCCAGAAGGGCAGTTGGTTCTCGCAGAAGCAGAGGAAGCAGGAGGACATTTTTGCTCCCTGGCTTCAGGTAGGATTTGGCTAAGATTTGGCTAAGATTTTAAACTGAGTTTGGGCTTGGCTCCTGTGGTCAAAGTCTAACTGTTGTGTGACTGTTGTGTTGAAAGAGAGCCAGGTACTTAAGTTGATTGACAGCAGGCATTGTAAAGGCACCTTTACTAACTATCCTTTGCAGTACATACAGGAAACAAAGCAACATAAACAAATACACAAAGACGTGGTTTGTTGCAGTCTGCACATAAAGTGCGTGCATATTACTTAACTGTACAAAGATCCCACTTGGCCACCACGCTCACCAAGAGATGCAACAAAAGCAAAACATTCCCATCACATGCACCAGCTGTGGCATGTTCCGCTTTTTCACACAAAAACTAGACAACTACATCTGCTCCAAATGCAAACAGATGACTCTGATGGAGCAGAGGATCCAACAGCTCGAGCACCGTATTAAGACCCTTAAGGACATTCAGGCACTCGAGCTCTTCTTGGACACTGCACAACACGCTGCTGTAGATCAGCAGCCTGCATCACACCAACACCACCAAGACCATGATCAGGAACCTTATGGGGAGATCAACTCAAAGGTAGACAACCCTCAGGCTTGGAAGGAGGTCACCCATAGAAGGAGATGCAGGACCAGGCAGCCTCCGCAGAACTCCTCTGCTCAGCTGCATTTACACAACAGATTTGAAATTCTTACATCATTAACATACAATCAGGAAACACATCTTGTGGAGGACCACAGTTTCTTAGATACCACTCAGTGGACCATCCTGGATCAATGCGCAGGGGATAGCCCTGACAGGGACAGTGCATCACCACAGTCACACTTATGTAATCATGCAAATGCTCCATCCCCAATCATAGACCAGGAGCAACAGGAACATCCTTGGGAGAGTAATGGGCTCTCGGATGTATCTCAATGGATTGTCATTGATGAATGCACTGGGGATGTTGAGGAGGAGGACAACACTTTACACCTACATGATTCACTTCAACAGGAACACTCTTCAGGGGACATACACACTGTCTTGCACAAAAGGGACCCTGTCAATCCTCAAAGGAAACAGGTCTTGGTAGTAGGTGACTCCCTCCTTAGAGGAACGGAAGCCATCATTTCCAGACCGGATGGGATGGCTCGAGAAACATGCTGCCTCCCGGGGGCAAAAATACACCATATCACTCAGAGGCTCAGCAGGCTCCTAAAGCCCCATCACCCTCCCCACCTTATGTTGATTCATGTAGGTACCAATGACACCGCTAGGCATACTTTTCAAAAGATCACAAATGATTTTCGAGCTCTGGGAACAAAGCTAAAACTGTATAATGTACATGTGATCTTTTCATCCCTCCTCCCCGTTGTAGGACATGGCTCTACAAGGGCCGGAAAAATAGTACAGGTCAATAACTGGCTCAGAAAATGGTGTCAAGAGGAGCATTTTGGCTTCCTTGACCATGGTCTACTCTTCCAAGAGGATGGACTACTGGCACGTGATGGGGTGCATCTCACACAAGTAGGAAAACATCTTTTTGCACACAGACTCACAAACCTCATCAGGCGCACTTTAAACTAAATCCACTGGGGGAGGGGAACAACAGCCTGGCGAACACTATATTACCCACGACCACAGGGAACCGCCGTAAGGCTAAACGGAGGGCTGCACAAACACAGCAAGGACCAAGTACAGAGAGCACAATAATCCCAAATAAACAGTTCGAGGGGAGGTCACAGGGGCTTACATGTCTTTACACTAATGCTCAGAGCATGGGAAATAAGCAAGACGAACTCCAACTCCTAGCACAGCACCACACATACGATGTCATAGGCATCACTGAAACCTGGTGGGATGACTCCCATCACTGGAATTTAACCATTGAGGGCTATAACCTCTTTCACATAAATAGAACAAAGGGGAGAGGAGGGGGAGTAGCTTTATATGTCAAAAACAGTTACGTTGCAGAAGAAATGCAAGACTGTAATCCGGGAAACCAGCTTGAAAGCATCTGGATAAGAATCAAGGGAACCGGGACTCAAAAAGATCTTGTCGTGGGTGTCTACTACAGACCTCCGAGTCAGGATGAAGGACTTGATGAAGCCTTCTGTCAACAGCTGACCAAACAGGCACAAAGAAGAGATATAGTAGTCATGGGCGATTTCAATTATCCCGATATCTGCTGGAAAACAAACTCAGCCAAGAGTACAAAGTCCAACAAATTCCTCACTTGCCTTGCAGATAATTTTATGGTCCAGAAGGTAGAAGAGGCAACAAGGGGATCAGCAACTCTTGATCTAATCTTAACAAATGTGGAAGACCTGATCAATACAGTTGAAGTGGTTGGATCCTTAGGGGCAAGTGACCATGTGCTCCTGCAGTTTGCAATACAAAGGAATGCTGAAACTAAGACAAGTCAAACACGCATTCTGGACTTTAAGAGAGCTGACTTCCAAAAAATGAAGGAATTACTGAGCGGCATTCCATGGACGCCGATATTAAAAAACAAGGGAGTTAAGGATGGATGGGAGTTTTTCAAAAGTGAAATACTCAAGGCGCAAATGCAAACAGTGCCAACAAAGAAGAAAAATAAGACAAGTGCAAAGAAGCCAGAATGGATGTCCAAAGAACTTCTAACTGAGCTAAAGCTCAAAAGTGACATGCACAAGAAGTGGAAAAGGGGAGAAATCACCAAAGAAGAATTCAAACGTATAGCCAACTCCTGTAGGGAAAAGGTTCGCAAGGCTAAAGCGCAAAATGAGCTCAGGCTTGCCAGGGACATAAAAAACAACAAAAAAGGTTTTTTTGCTTATGTTGGTAGAAAAAGGAAGAAAAAGGAGGCGATAGGGCCACTGCAAGGAGTAGATGGGGTGATGGTGACAGGGGATAGGGAAAAGGCAGAACTGCTTAATGCCTTCTTTGCCTCGGTCTTCTCACAAAAAGAAAGCCATCTTCAACCTCAGCAATATGGAATGGACGAAGGATTGGGGGAAATCCAACCCCAAATAGGGAAACAAGTTGTCCAGGAACACCTGGCCACTCTAAACGAATTCAAGTCCCCAGGGCCAGATCAGCTACATCCAAGAGTATTGAAGGAACTAGCGGAAGTTATTTCAGAACCACTGGCAATCATCTTCGAGAGTTCTTGGAGAACAGGAGAAGTCCCAGCAGATTGGAGGAGGGCGAATGTGGTCCCTATCTTCAAGAAGGGAAAAAAGAACGACCCAAACAATTACCGTCCGGTCAGCCTCACATCAATACCAGGCAAGATTCTGGAAAAGATCATTAAGGAAGTGGTCTGCAAACACTTAGAAACAAATGCGGTCATTGCTAATAGTCAACACGGATTTACCAAAAACAAGTCATGCCAGACTAATCTGATCTCTTTTTTCGATAGAGTTACGAGTTGGGTCGATACAGGGAATGCCGTGGATGTAGCATATCTAGATTTCAGTAAGGCCTTCGACAAAGTCCCCCACGACCTTCTGGCAAACAAACTAGTAAAATGTGGGCTAGACAAAACTACGGTTAGGTGGATCTGTAATTGGCTAAGCGAACGAACCCAAAGGGTGCTCACCAATGCGTCGTCTTCATCATGGAAAGAAGTGACAAGTGGAGTGCCGCAGGGCTCCGTCCTGGGCCCGGTTCTGTTCAACATCTTTATTAACGACTTAGACGAAGGGTTAGAAGGCACGATCATCAAGTTTGCAGATGACACCAAACTCGGAGGGATAGCTAACACTCCAGAAGACAGGAGCAGAATTCAAAACGATCTTGACAGACTAGAGAGATGGGCCGAAACTAACAAAATGAAGTTCAACAGGGACAAATGCAAGATACTTCACTTCGGCAGAAAAAATGGAAATCAAAGATACAGAATGGGGGACGCCTGGCTTGACAGCAGTGTGTGCGAAAAAGATCTTGGAGTCCTCGTGGACAACAAGTTAAACATGAGCCTACAATGTGATGCGGCAGCTAAAAAAGCCAATGGGATTTTGGCCTGCATCAATAGGGGAATAACGTCTAGATCCAGGGAAGTCATGCTCCCCCTCTATTCTGCCTTGGTCAGACCACACCTGGAATACTGTGTCCAGTTTTGGGCACCGCAGATGAAGGGAGATGCTGACAAGCTGGAAAGCGTCCAGAGGAGGGCAACTAAAATGATTAAGGGTCTGGAGAACAAGCCCTATGAGGAGAGGCTTAAAGAGCTGGGCATGTTTAGCCTGCAGAAGAGAAGGCTGAGAGGAGACATGATAGCCATGTACAAATATGTGAGGGGAAGTCATAGGGAGGAGGGAGCAAGCTTATTTTCTGCTGCCCTGCAGACTAGGACACGGAACAATGGCTTCAAACTACAGGAAAGGAGATTCCACCTGAACATCAGGAAGAACTTCCTCACTGTGAGAGCTGTTCGACAGTGGAACTCTCTCCCCCGGACTGTGGTGGAGGCTCCTTCCTTGGAGGCTTTTAAGCAGAGGCTGGATGGCCATCTGTCGGGGGTGCTTTGAATGCGATTTCCTGCTTCTTAGCGGGGGGTTGGACTAGATGGCCCTTGAGGTCTCTTCCAACTCTACTATTCTATGATTCTATGATTCTATGATTCTATGATTCTAATCTTCCCAAGTGTGTGCCTTCCAGCTGTGTGGGACTACAACTCGCATTAACCCTAGGCTACTCTAGTGCAACCAAAAGCATCTCTTATGGAAATAAGGAGGCACTAAAATAACTTATGTGGTTGTTTTCTTCTGCTTGTACCCTGGAACCCCTGTCCACCAGCCAATTAAATCTGCACTTCATTTACACCATTGACCTTTTGGCAAGCTGGAGAAATAGCACTTTGTCATGTTAGTCCTGTCACCAGCATGACTCTCAACTGGTGGCACTGAGTGGGCAAAGGGATGTTTCTCTCCCTGCAATGCAAATATGTTATGATTCCAAAGCATGCTAAGTCCTGAAGTGCTATCTGATGACTTGTATAATTAACTTTGAGGATCTGCTTGCAACTGATGTGCTTTTAAGCATTCAAAAGGATTCTGTTTTCCACAGGGATCCTCTTATGAATCTCTTAGAACATGTAGCCTTATCTCTTGATTTTACATAGGACTGGGTGGAAGTGGAAGGAGCCAGTGTGGCTGAGTGGTTTGAGAGCTGGACCATGACTCCGGAGACAGATCCTTGCTCAGTCATGAAAATCTACTGAATGACCTTCGACATGTCACACACTCTTAGCCTCAGAAAACCCCATGATAGGTCACTTTAGGGTTGCTATAAATCAGAAATGTCTTGAAGGCACATGGTAACAGCAAGGTGATGGGAAAGGCATAACACGTGTTTCTTATTGTATACAAGTTCTTTATGCCTGTGCGGTGCAGTTACATAGAGATAAAAGGTAATATTGTAAAACCCGAGAGTTCGCTCTTTCTCATTAGTTGTTTCTTTTCCCTTCATTTTCTGATAGTCATTATTATAATAGTGTTTCAAAACCTCAGTCCTTACTTGTTATAGGCACAGTCTATGTCTCAGAAAAATGTTATAGCAGATTAACGCTATGTATGCTTATATACTAGTCATGTGCATTCGAGGCAAACCTTGATCCATTTAGTGTCCTGGTTTTCAGTGAGGTCCCCGATCCATTTCGATTGAGCCTCCCAAAATCATAATTGGGTGGAGGCTTCACCCGTAGGCCCAAAGCACCCCGGCCTACAGGTGTAGGCTTTGGGCTTCAGCGCCCGAGCCTCATATACTATGCAGCTGAGTGACGAGTAAGGAGCGCTCCTTACTTGACACTTGGCTTCAGGCCCTGCGAGGCCCAGGCGTGTAGGCTAAAAGTCTGCACCTGTAGGCCCTGGTTCTTTGGGCCTACGAGTACAGGCTTTGGGTCTATGCGCCCAGGTCTCGCAGGGTCTGCTGTAGACTTTGCAGCCATGCACTGAGTAAGGAATGGTTCTTACTAGGCGCTTGGCTACAGAATCTGCAGCAGACCCCGCAAGGCCTACAGGTGCAGGCTTTGGGCCTACAAGCCCAGGCCTCACAGGGTCTGCAGCTGAGTGCTGAGTAAGGAGCACTCCTTACTCGGCGCTCAGCTGCAGGCCCTGTGAGACCCAGGTGTATAAGCCCAAAGCCTGCACCTATTGGCCCAAAGGGCTGGGTTGCCTCCAACCCAGTGCTTTGGGCCTATGTTGATCCGAAATGCAGGCTTGGAGCCGGTATCTGCACCCACCTGCCTTTCGTATCGAGTTGATTTTTGTTTCAGGAGGGGCCTTCCCTTTCTGTGCCATGGTACAAAACAGAAACATGAATCAAACGGATGAGACAAATTTCAGGCCCATGTCTAGTATATACGTTCTAGTTCCCTGTTGACTTTTGGTGACTGCATGAATTCTATAGGGTCTCATCCGGCAAGGAATATTCAGAGGTGGCTTTGAAAGTTCCTTCCTCAGACTCACTGCTTCTTGAACTGTGGGACCCAACCCCAAATAGGGTCCCTTAGCTCAGTGTTGGGGTCATGAAAAATCTGGCAACAATAAAAGGTTTTGGAACGCCACACATTTACACAAATCTCTTACATGCAGTGTTTATAGTGGGCTCTGCAGAAAATGCTTCAGCTGTACTCCACAAAAATCAGACTGTTTAGTAAGCCTTGCAAATGTTGATTTATTGTCTGTAAACGTTTGATTTAATAATTTTATAAACCTATATAGCTGGGTCATGTGAAAATTTCTCAGAGAGAGAGGGGCCATTAGTGGAAAAAGTCTAAAGCCCTGCTCAGACATATCCTTCAGTTTGTTGTTAGTCTCCAATCCAAATACTAACCAGGAGATTACTGCTTAGCTTCCAAAATCAGGTAGCATCTGGTGTCGTTGGGGTATCTATTAATGCGAAACTCCCACAATTCCCTAGCATTGACCCGTAGCAGTTAAAGTGGTGTCAAACTGCATTAATTCTACAGTGTAGGTGCTCCTGATGTTAACAATGAGCCGCTCTTTTTTTTACAGAAGCCAATTCTTGGGTGCAAGTTCCCAGTGGACTCTTGCGAGGGCCATACCAATAAAGATAGCTCTTAAAATCAGAAAGCTGCTATCAAGAAAAACACAAAGATCCAGTGTCATTATATCTGATAATAAAATAAAATGTATTGCATTGGCTTTAAAGAACAGTACAACTCTAAGAAAAATTAGCTGTTTGACTAAAAGCATTGCCGTAACCTTTCTCTCTCTCTTGCTTATGGAGTGCCTCTTGATCCATTGAGTGAGCTAACAAAATGTTATTTAACTGTAAATGCCAAAACAATTTCTCTAGATGTCCAGATGTAAGAATATCAAACGCAGCGCCCAAACAAGAGTCAAAGAACATGAAAGGCACTGCAGACTAATTCAACCAGAGAAATCAGCCATAGCAGAGCATTTGATGAACCAGCCTGGACACAGAATACTATTTGAGAACACAAAAATGCTGGACCATTCTAACAACTATCATGTCAGACTACACAGAGAAGCCATTGAAATCCACAAGCATGTGGACAACTTCAACAGAAAGGAAGAAACCATGAAAATGAACAAAATCTGGCTACCAGTATTACAAAACTCCAAAATCAAAACAGTAGATGGGAACCAACACAATGAGGACTTGACTGAACAAAGGATGCCCCCAGGCAAGGGACAAAACATTTCCAATGCCAATTAGGGTGATTAACTGAAACATTAATGCTGGCTCCCAGTGACAAAGAACTCTTGCCACACCTTGGACTATACACAGATATATATTCTTTCCTTTCCTTACTTAATTTATCCATACCTCACAACCTCTGAGGATGCTTGCCATAGATGTTGGCGAAACGTCAGGAGAGAATACTTCTGGAACATGACCACACAGCCCGAAAGACATACAACAACCCTGTGATCCCGGCCATGAAAGCCTTCGACAACACATTTTTCTTTGTATGTTGTTTAATGCAGCCAAATTGGTGTGACCTCACATTAAATGCCTGTGTTTCTGCAGCCCTTCTTGACTCAATGCTGACAGAAGGCAAAAAGGGAAAGGGTGAGGACTGGAGTCATAGGACCTCATCAGATACAGGGTCTACACACTTTAAAAACAGTTTGCAGATGGAGTCTCATGGAGCCCATCATACAATGCTAAACTACTTCTGGAAGTTGCCCATGGGACTCAGTCTGTAAGCTGTTTCAAAAGTGTTTAGAAATGGAGGATTATGAAGTCAGGGAACTATCCTCTTAAGAGCTCCCAATTCACACAAAAACAGCTGAAGGTGCTTAATTTAACAGACTTGCTTGATCACTTTAGTGATTAAGAGTAGGTGTTTCTGTGGGCGGTCTCCAAAGGAGCATCATTGCTCCTTTTCTCTCCAGTAATCCCCTTGCATGATTCTTGGATGGTAAGTTTTAACAATAATGTACTTGTCAGGAATTTTGCAATTTTGATATATTACCAGTTCACTGTAGCTATATCCCCCCCCCCCCCCCCATTTTAGACCTACGTTTTGGACTTCTGCAATTCCAGGGTTTCCCCTTTTTTAATTAAAAAAAAAGCTGTATGGGTGAGAACTACATGTCCCTGTGATAGCTCAGAATGCGGAGGAATACTGTAGATGGGGGTGAATCCATTATGAGAAATAGAACAACATCTTTCTAATAGATCACTCACAAATTGCACCTTCGCATCTAGGAAAAGGATCGGTGGTCATTTCACTTTGCAGGCTGTGAACCTGTATGCCTCCAGTTCCCACTCTCCCTGTTGACTGGCCATATAGGCTAAGGCTGAAGGACAGGGACAGAGACCTGAGCTCCATTCAGGAGCTCCATTAAAGTCACTAGGAAGCAAGCATAGTTAGCCCTCTGTATACACAGATTCTGCATCCACATGGCTTGAAAATATATATATATTAAAAAAATTCCTTAAGACAAATCTTGCCATTTTATATAAGGGATGCGATTTTACTACACCACTGTTCAAAACGGGACTTGAGCATCCACAAATTTGAGTATCCACATGGAGTCTTTGAACCAGACCCCAGGGGATACAAAGTGCTTACTGCATGTCAAAGGATAATATATATGGAAGAACTGAACTTTTTGCTGACTTAAGTGGGTGATTATTAGAGTGCTTAGCAAAAGAAGCAGATTGCAAACAACCTCCATTCCTAAATGGTCTCTTAATACCAGCTTTCTATTGAGTTCCACCTGTCCATTTATTCCACACAGAGTTGGGAAACTTTGGCTAGTGTCAGAAAGAGACAGAGAGACTGAGCAAGACGCACAGAACAGATTTGATATCAGGTTTCCTTTTCCAGCTGTCTACATGTCCCATTAGTGCTACTTACTTTTATCAAGACCTCCCCCCACCTGCCCTCTCTCTATAATTAGAGTGGCTTATGCTTTATCTGGGCCTTTCTTAAGGCCCAGATATCCTTAACAGCAGTACCTGTCAATCACAAATGGTAAAATCTTTCAGGGTCCACTTTTAAAGCAAACAGGGATAAAGAAAATTAAGTCACAAATATGCAAAATAAAGTTTGTGTGGGGTATTTTTGTAAAAGAAAAAATAGATCTTACCATAAGTGTGGCATTTTCACTTGACATTTGGTTTCCTTCTGATAGGCATCGAATCCATTTGCCTTTGCATGGACCACTTTTATCTCTTCCTTTTCCATGAAGCAAGCCAGTCTCATTTGAAGTATTTGCAATATCCCGTTTTCTTTGGGCCGAAATGCTTTTTCCTGCTCTGTGAATTTCTGCAGCTGAGTCCAAGTAACTTCTTTCCATTTGAACTGTGCGAATTACAGAAGTGTGCAGCTCTTGGGGATGAAACTCGTTTGAAGCGTCTTTTGAAGTTTTTGTCAAACTGGCCACATTGACTCTAGGTTTTCCTTCAGTTGCTTTCTTTCTGAATTTTGTTAACTGTCGCACGTTTTTCTGAGAGACGCCTCCATCTGCACCTTTCTTGCCTGCTGAAGCTGAAGACTCAGAATCGCCCAAGTCAGAAGTGGAGCTTTTCCTCCCCGAAATCCCATTTTCTCTTCCTTGGGAACAAATCATAGAAACGTCCAATGCTGAGTGATTCTTGCTACGGTTTTCTTCTTCTGCTCTGGGATAATCGTTTTCAATTGCCATGGAAGCTACAGGCGGCTTGTACTTCTCTTTGTCCTTCATGGTGGAAGTTTTACTTTGCTGTTGCCCAACAGTGAGAGTCATTCCTGCTTGAAAGGTTGATGCACTGTATGTGGTGGGGTCGCTCTCAGACTTGACAGCTACTTCTTTGAATTTTGACTGATGACCACAGAAGCCAATGGTGGCATCCATAGGCATAGTGTTATCTGACACTTGAAACAGGCGAGGCATTTCACCGAGGAAGTAAGCACACCCATCACAATCACTACCCAGAATGAAGTCATACTCCTCCTCCTCATTTTCCAAGAGGAATTTCAGTTTCTCATCCCAGTTCTGGCATGCCTCTTCTGTCATCACCTCGGGGCATTCAAAGTATTCAAGGTGATCATCCTCATCTTCATCTGCTGTACTAAAGCTTCCGCCTAAGTGAAGCTCAATATCATTGACAACATTTGTGGTGGGATTCTCTAAAAAGTAAGTCTGGTTTTCCAGAGGAGCACTTGTGCAATTCCCGGACAGTGCGTCTTTTCCCAAACATTCATTCAGGCCACCCTTTTCATGTGTCTTGGCATGTTCGGTTGTCTGACAAGCAGCTAAGACTGCAGCATTAAAGCAACAGCTGTCTGTGTGATCACTTATTTGACTTGCTGGTTTGGCATCTGGTTGTGAGCTGCTGAATTCATTTGCCTCGCCTTCAGTAATGTTCACAGCCATTTCATCATAAATAAAGAGATCAGATATGGTTTGGAGCATGCCCAAAATGCTATAATTATTTTTCTTTGGACTTGGTACATTTGGAGGTTCTACTTTGTTTTCTGGACAGTTAAAATTTATGTGCTGATTTTCACATTCCATAATTGTTTCTAACTCTGGAATTGCATATAAATCACAGGATTCTGGTGTAGGAGGTTCTGGCAATTCGAAAGAAAGAAAACACTCGGGGACTGAATTGCTTTCCTCTGTTGATTCTTCTTTATCCTTCACATGTTCACTTGAGTTTTCCTGCTGATATATAGTCACTTCATTTGTTTTGCAAGTTTCTGCATCTGCTTTAGGACTATGACATAATGTTGGATTCTGCTCAAATTTGTCACCAGGAATCACTCTAAGAAATGCTGAGGACTGAGCCATTCCAAAACAGTTCCTAGCCACAATCCGATAAACTCCGGCTTGTTCCTCTGTGCACCTGTGAATGTTAAAAGGTGCATAACTTAAATGTTACATATCAATATTAAATGCTTAAATCTATATATATAAAAGAGTGATGGCATCAGGGCAGCGGACAAAACAACAAAACTACAGGCCCCCCAACCTCAAAATTTGACAACACAACCCATCATCCACGGCTCTAGGTTGATACATCAAAAAGAAAAGAAAAATAAAGTCCTAATTAGAGGGAGAGGAATAATTGTTTTTATCCAATTGCTGCCAGTTAGAGGGCCAAGCTCCGCCCACTTGGTCTCCTAGCAACGCACTCAGCCCAGGAGACAGGCACAAGAGTTTGGAGAGACCCCTAAGGGCCATCCAGCCCAATCCTTTCTACTATGCTGCAGGACACAATCCAAGCATTCCCAACACATGGGCAACATATAAATACTATACAATACTACACAGGGACATAGACCCCCTCTACCCTCACCACTTTCACAATACACAAACAACCAAATGCATACTAAACATAAAGACAACCATACAACAGACATTCAATACCACCACTATCTCAACAAGTTCTCACCAACACCACCAGACAACGCCACAGCAACGCGTGGCCGGGCACAGCTAGTATATTTATAAATGAATAGCTGCAATAATGGAAGAGACCACAAGGGCCATCCAGTCCATTCAGTCATGCAGCAACACACAAATAAATCCTGACAGATAAACATCTAGCCTCTGTTTCAAAGCTTCCAGAGAAGAAAACACCACACTTCAAGGCAGAACATCCAACTGTCAGACAGTTCTTACTATCAAGAAGTTTTTCCTAATATTTGGACAAACTCTCATTTCATGTAGTTTGGCTCTGCTGCTCTGTGCCTTAGTGTCTGGAGTTGCAGAAAACAAGCTTGCTCTCTCCCCTATATGACATCTTTCCCAATATTTAAACACAGTTTCATGTCCCCTCTTAACCTTCTCCACTCCATGGTAAACATACCCAGCTCCTTAAGCTGCTCCTGAATTCTATATCGCAGATTATTTTGCATGACTTTATGTATATGACATATAACAGAGATGCTGAGGAACCCTTCTGGTGAAATGCAAAGATGTGTATCAGGGCACCAACAAGAATGTTCTGCTCTATCAGTTAATTTTTTGGCTTCCCTGATAGTAATGTTACAGCAGTTCCTTGTTGCAGACAGACATTTTGAAACTGCTCAGCTTTATTTCTTGGAGATGTAAGTCTATTTATGAAAACATAAGTTCCTTATTGAATTCTGGCCAATATATTTCCACATATAATTAAAATGACCTAAATGTTATAGTATTCTTGGGGTCAAAACAACAAAGCTTGTACTTAACTCAAAGTTGTTGTTATTGTTGTGTGCCTTCAAGATATCTCCAACTTATGGTGATTCTAAGGGCCCTTCCACACAGCTCTGCATCCAAGAATATCAAGACAAAAAAATCCCACAATATCTCCTTTGAACTGGGATATATGGCAGTGTGGACTCAGATAACCCAGTTCAAAGCAGATGTTGTGGGATTTTCTGCCTTCATATTCTGGGTTATATGGCTGTGTGGAAGGGCCCTAAGGCAAACTACAACTGAGTTTTCTGGGGCTGAGAGTATGTGACTCTCTCAAAGTCACCCAATGGATTTCCATGGCTAAGCGGGAATCAAAGCCTGTTCTCCAGAGTCATAGTCCAATGTCCAGCCCACTACACCATGCTGGTTCTCTCAATAAAGCAATACCATATAACTTTACAATACATGACACCAACATCCGGCACCAAATGAATCACCTATGGTCCACAAACTGCATGCAAGTTCATGACCTCTATTTTGTAACCCCCTTAAATAGGCTGCAGCTATTGCTATCTACTCCACTAAAACTGCTAAGATTTCTTTCAAGAAAGGGAAGTGGACTATCTCCTGTATAGTTTCACAGAATCTGGTGAATACAAGAGGGGTTCTCTTCCTTCTTCCATGCAACTAATAAATGTCCAAGAGTCCCTTTTCTCTTTTTCATATGATCACCTTACTCACAGATTCAAAAATATTTGAGACTGTAGTGTCTGGGTGGCACATTTTGGAGAAGAGGAATGGTACCTGGCACTGGAGCCTATGTTTCAGGGATGAATGTGGATGCATTTATGGATCAAAATCTAACATAACATTCAGAGCACGTGTCATCATATAAACTAGGTTCCAAAAGCTATATACTTTTGGGTACAAGTTCGTTCATGTTAACTCCTTGTTTAAATGAAGTTAATCCAAGACTATGATGCTATGCTATTCTGTATTCTTGTATTTATTTAATTTACCATACTTAACATCTTACCTTTTCATTTCACAGAACCTTTAAATGTAACAAAATGGACAATGTAGCAGCATAAAATAAAACACATATTTAGAGTTCACTCTAACAGCAGTGTCAGTGTGATGTGCATATTAATTCACCACATGACGCATATGTAGGAACATTTGTTAATGTTCACCATTTTTTTTACTCTTAATTGCTGGGAAGGTCATGACCACATGACTCAAACAAGCCGTTTGAGGGCTGGCATGGTAGACAGAGCCTCTGAGCTAATTTTCTCAATGTTCTCTTGCAAATGTCTTATAGAATTGCCAGTGGCAGACTGGGTCTAAAAATATTGGTTGCCAGGAGACAAAGAGGGCCCACCCTACAACTAAAGGCTATCATTTCATTTTTATAAAATGTTAATGAATTTTAAAAATACTAAAGTGGAAAAGGGTACAATCAAAATCGTTATTGAAGTAAGAATACAACGCAAATTTTTGGTGCATACAGTAATAATATTGGAACATCTATTAAATTTTCAAGCTACTGAAAGGTCATTAACATTTTAAACGTATTGTCTAATGCAGGCATGGGCAAACTTCGGCCCTCCAGGTGTTTTGGACTACAACTCCCACAATTCCTAACAGCCTACCGGCTGTTAGGAATTGTGGGAGTTGCAGTCCAAAACACCTGGAGGGCCGAAGTTTGCCAATGATTGGTTTAATGTTTAAGGGGGCCCACTTGCCACTAGGCAAGCTTTTCTGTGTGTGTGTGTGTGTCAGGAGCGACTTGAGAAACTGCAAGTTGCTTCTGGAGTGAGAGAATTTGCCATCTGCAAGGACGTTGCCCAGGGGATGCCCGGATGTTTGATGTTTTACCATCCTGTGAAAGGCTTCTCCCATGTCCCTGCTTGGGGAGCTAGAGCTGACAGACAGGAGCTCACCCCGCTCTCTGAATTCAAACCGCCAACGTTTCAGTTAGCAGTCCTACCGACACAAGAGTTTATTCCATTGCACCATCAAAGGCTCCATACCTTATTGTATTTTGAGAGAAATTTTTGACTTAATCCACAGTTCATTACTATGGTTTCTATGCCAAGTGCTACAATTCCCTTGCGCCTGTGCTAGAAACTCACACAGCACTGCAAAAGAGCATGTGTGTTGTGAGAAGGAAGAGAACATGTACAAAACATTACAAGCTAATGGTAGCATTTGTGTATCATACTAAGCCACTGTTTAGTATGGATGAATGAGCTGTATATCCCATTCGTTTTGTCTTCTTCTTCTGCTTGCTAACTTCAGGATGGTTAGTTTCAACAAGACATATCAGCTTGAAGTTGGCATACATGAAACTAACCACAGTCAAGATCTTAGGTTTGTGATTCATCACAAATGAAAGCTAAAGCTTTTGAATTCCTTCTGCCAGGCACATGGAATGAGAACAAGGTTGGGAATTATATGAAACTGAGCTTGTGAGCTTTGGTTTGTTCTTGTGTATTTAAGATGTGTTAAATTATAGTTTAACAACATAACATGCAAACTGGCTCAATTTAGGACATTTTCTTGCTCCCTTTCCCCTGGTTACCTTTTCAAATATTCCCCACTGACTTTTGAAATTGCTGAACTTGTCGAACTTGTCTAAATCCAACCAAGATATGTCCACCCAACTCTAAGCGATTGAAATAAATATTAAGTTTGTAGGAAAAGAGGAAAACAGTGTTGAAAGTGAATTGACTTAATTCTAGAAGGCATGGAATTGTGTTTGCAAGAGCTGAACAGGGTTGTTGATTGAGTGCTCTCATTCACTGGGTTGCCATAAGTTGGAATTGATTTGACAGCAAATGAAACAACTAAAATCTTTGTATAGTATTTGAAAACTGAATTGTTACTTTCATTTTGCAACTGAGGCTGGCAAAATTGTTGGTCTAGAGTTGCCTGCTGAGATCACAGAAGACAGAACCAAGAATTTTCTGAACTACAGTTTATTATTATTATTATGTTTATGTTTATGTTTATTTATACCCCACTTTTTCTCTCCACAAGGAGACTTAAAGTGGCTAAGTCTTGTAATGCCATAATATTTACTCAGAATTCAGTTCCACGAGTTTAGTGCAGCTTATTTTTCAGTAAGCATGCACAGGACCACAATTAGTTTGCAACAGCTCGCTGGGTATTGTTTCAAAGTAAATGTCCACAGGATTGTACTGTTAACTATTGCTCTGCAGCTGTCAGTACAGGACTGAAGTCAAGATTCAGGGAATCAAGCAAGCAGTTACAAAGTGCATTACACCATCTTACCCAAACAGTCTTAAGATGTGGTTCACATTATCCTCCAGTATTTCATAATTGGAAATATTTTTTTGTTTGTTGATATCTTGTCCATTCTGGTACCAAGTTACTTCTGGTTCGGGATTGCCTGGAAACATAAAGAGAAAAGTGCTTTTCTACATGAACGCCCAAATATTTATAAAAACAGGATGGACCCTCTACAAGGTATTATATTATACAAATATTTCAAAATCTCCCCCAAAATGCAAAATTCAGAGCACCTCTGATCCTAAGCATTTTGGATAAGGGATACAACAGTTCCTAGTAAAAAAAAAAAAACTACAGGATTTGCTACCACAAGACCTCTTGGCTGTTGTAGGTTTACCTTAATGGCACCAGATCCCACCTGATTTTGGAAGTTAAGAAGGGTCAACTCTGATTAATATTTGGATGGGAAATCGCCAATGAAGACCAACGACCTCATCACATGAGGTCCTTTTCAACAGCATGTTCTGGTTCACCTATACTTTTACAATGGAGTCCACTGGCTCCCATCCCACAACATAGAACAACTTCCAGTGGGGCTCCATGATAAAAGTATAGAAGAACTGGAACATGCCACCATATCAGCAACACAGGAGGCTTCCCGTATGGGATAAAAGTCAACAGGGGGAAGCCTCATGGGATAGGGACTTGGGTGAGGTGGGTGATGTGGGGTGACAGGTCCCCCATGCCCCCCCCCAATGGGCACTACCAGTTTCACCACGATGTGTGGCAATTCCAGCAGCACATCTAATGAGATCACAAGTGTTGAAAAGTACATTTCAGGGGAAGAAACTGTAAAAACCACCTCTGAGGATTCTTTAGCTAAGAAAACCCTATGACTGCGTTGTTGAAGGCTTTCATGGCCAGGATCACAGGATTGTTGTATGTTTTCCGGGCTGTATGGCCATGTAACAGAAGTATTCTCTCCTGATGTTTCGCCCACATCTATGGCAGGCATCCTCAGAGGTTGTGAGGTATGGAGAAACTAAGCAAGGAAGGTTTATATATCTGTGGGAAGTCCAGGGTGAGAGAAGAACTCTTGTCAGTTGGAGGCCAGTGTTAACGTTGTAATAAATTTATCACCTAAAACCCTATGAAACCCTATGTAGAGTTGCCTTAAGTCAATATGTAACTTGATGACACATACAGTAGAATATCACTTATCCAACATAAACGAGCCAGCAGAACATTGGATAAGTGAATGTGTTGGATAACAAGGAGGGATTAAGAAAAAGCCTATTAAACATCAAATTAGATTATGATTTTATAAATTAAGCACCAAAACACCATGTTATACAACAAATTTGACAGAAAAAGTTGTTCGATATGCATAATGCTACATAATGCTATGTAGCAATTACTGTATTTACGAATTCAACACCAAAATATCACAATGTATTGAAAACATTGATTACAAAAACATTTATTACTAAAAGGCAGACTGTGTTGGATAATCCAGAATGTTGGATAAGTGAATGTTGGATAAGTGAGACTCTACTGTATATACATACAGTGTACCTCATCAGTGTGTGGGAGACTGTGATGAGCTAATCTGTGTATTTAGTTAGGACTTTATCACAAACTGGCATTGCAGGTGGATACTTACTTTAATGACTGTCCCTATCACACAACACTCTGTGCATCCCACTACATTTACTCTTCCCCCTTCTTTGGAGGCTTTTAAGCAGAGGCTGGATGGCCATCTGTCGGGGGTGCTTTGAATGCGATTTCCTGCTTATTGGCAGGGGGTTGGACTGGATGGCCCATGAGGTCTCTTCCAACTCTACTATTCTATGATTCTATGATTCTATGAAATGATTCACTCATCAAGAATTCCCAATCTTGTCACCTATCTTGGTGTGATGGGTCTCTTCTGCTTGCCAATATGACGGCAATAATGTAATATCAAGCAGTGGAGTTCTCTTCCTCTCCCCCTCTCGTTTACCAAACTGACTGTTTTTCTTTTCTTTTAATCATAGAATTGCATAATTGTGTAATTACAACCACGACCATTGCAGTGGTGGAGGAGGTACGGGATTAAAAGTGTGTGCATAAGTATGATTGTGAGACCATGGAATTGTAAACTGATACCATCACATTACTGAGGAAAGGTATGATATCAAAGGTGCTCAATGGATTTGTATCCATTATCTACATGAATGTGATATAGTAACATAGCAGCCTGGTGTGATAAAGTCCTTAATCTACTTTCCAGTAGAAGCCAGTGATAGGGTGCCTTCAGAGTCTCTCCTCTGCCTTATTATGGCTCTATTTGAACCAGACTTGGACTGATCAGGCCCCAGGATTGTGTTTCATTCCCCTAACTTTAAATATAATTTAAGGTTATGTCAATATGGACTTCAGGGCAGTCTCATAGGCAGAATATTGCCTACAAGACTGGTCTGAGGTCCATACTGACATAACCTTAAATTATATTTGGAGTTAGGGGAATGAAACACACAATCCTGGGGCCTGCTGTCACCAATCTCTTAACCATAATCAAATGATGGTGTGCATTATGTTTATACAACCCTGAAAGCCTGGCAAAGTCACGTATTACCAGTTGCTAAAACTTCTCAGTGTAATATAAATCCTCAATATTAATTTCCTGTTAATCAGCTTCTGCGCAGCCATGACTCAAGCCTAGATCTCCTGTGTAAACTCCCTATGTGAAGAACTTGAAAGCTTACATTGTGACATTCTGGTTGGTCCTAATATAGGTATTAACATCTGTGACCTTTTTCCTTTTACGTAAAGCTGTGTCATCTATGAGTTGTTTGCTCAATCACAGCTAATGAAATAGGCTCCATAGAGGTGTTTTATTAAACACAATTATATACAGCTTGCTGGCAAGCCTCTTAATATAGGACTGAGGCAATTTAACTCTGATGCAGAGAAAGGGGGAAGATTCTACACCATGCTATGTTCCTGGATTGAGTTCTACTTAAGAGACTACACAAGTAACTCATTGAGTATGAATGCAGTACAGTTATAACCGTGTGCTCAATTCTGGCTATTGAGCCATTTCTACAGACCATTTAGACATGAATCTATAATAGTTCTGAAAAGTATTTTCTTAATTATATAGAACCCTCTTGAATCAAACAACTGAAATAAGTAGTTGAGTCAGTAGTACTTACCAGAGATCTTGCAGAAGAATGTAGCATCTTCATTTTCTGGCACAGATGTAGATGACAACATTGACAGAAAACAAGGAGCACTCTTAAGGGAAGATGATTCTGAGCCTGACATTATTCTATACGACTCTGATCTGAAAGTAAAATGAAAGCCTAAGACGTTTTGTACCTTTCAAGTGCTAGCAACTGCAACAAAGTATTTTGTTTTCTGTGGTAGGCTACAGAATAAAGTCTTAGCATACCACCTAAATGTAGGGCTAAAAACTGTTATTGTTGTTGATGTTGTTGTTATTACAATTTTATTTTGTAAATACTTTGGGAGTAGTGACTCAATGAATAGTGATTTTCTCTGGCCCTGTCCACATGACCATATAATGAAGTTTCATAACACAGTTTATCTGCCTTGAACTGCATTATGGAATTGCATTATATGGCAGTGTAGATGGGCCCTATTCTTTCTCTCTGTTTCGCTATGGGTAATAATTATATATGTACATATACACAGAGGAAAAAAAATCACTTAGGGCAAACACAAAAACTTATATTCAAGGTATAGGTTGAGCACCCATTATTTGGAGTTCCAAAATCTGAAGGTAAAGGTAAAGGTTTTCCCCTGACATTAAGTCTAGTCATATCCGACTCTGGGTGTTGGTGCTCATCTCCATTTCTAAGCCGAAGAGCTGGTGTTGTCTGTAGACACCTCAAAGGTCATGTGGCCAGCATGACTGCATGAGTGCTGTTACCTTTTCACCAGAGCACTACCTATTGATCTACTCACATTTGCATGTTTTCGAACTGCTAGGTTGGCAGAAGCTGCGACTAACAGTGGGAGCTCACCCCGCTCCCTGGATTAGAACCACCACCTTTCGGTTAGCATGTTCAGCAGCTCAGCGGTTTAATCCATTGCACCGCCGGGAGCGCCTCAAAATCCGAAATCCACCAGAATTCAAAGTTGTCCGCATGGTTGGCTGAGATAGTAACAGCTTTGCTTTCTGATAGTTCACTGTACTTTGTTTCATACATTAAAATCACATTAAAATAGTATTCAGTACCATTTGGATTAAACTAGATTGTTCCAATTCAGTTCTGGATTTGATCTAGACACTGAAAATAAGCCAAAGCAAGTTGGCCAAATAGGTATCCCACATGACCATTTAAGGAAATAACCAGGTGGTATGGCACAGAGAAAAGGGAGCTTTGCTCAATTTTATCTCATCCCACTTTTCAGCTACTTTTAAAATGTCCCAGTTTCCCTCTCCATCTCCCTTTGACATCAACTGACTTTAATTGCTGCAAAGTAAGTTCAAAATACACAAGTGGTTTGCACACAAATAACTTGGGGAGGAGGAAGAGAATCAGGAGTTAGAATCTTGCCCTTTGCAATAGACTGAAGCAAAAGCAATCTGCTACCACCTCTTAGTTTACATAGTTTTCTTCACTGATAACTATTGCTGACTTGACGGGATACTAGTGCCGCTTGGTCACACGTGTTCCAATTGTCACCCATCAAATGTTGGAGAGTATGGTTTGACTCATTTCCATTTCTACGGTGCACTCCAGGACATCTTGCTGGCGCTATCCAATTGCAATACATATGGGACTGGATTATATGAGGTCATTGAAATTATATATTCAGTTACATCATCCTGGCATCTCATCATTCTGTGTTATTAGCCAACTATGACTTGGGAAAGTAGGCAGTTGTCGATTGTTATCTGAATTGGTTTTGCAAAGTTTTCTTTGTTTATTTTAATTTATTTTTATCTGCTTGGTTCCCCACTCCCCAAAATTATTTAAATTGAAAAGCGCACCAATTCTCAGGCCCAATGACTTCTAGCTGTAACAAGTGTTGTTAGAGAGAAGGCAGGCAAAAAGGCAAAATACTGCCTCAGGGTCCATCTACACTCCAGAATTAATAAAGTTTGACACCACTTTAACTGCCATGTCTTAATGCTATGGCATCCTGGGATCTGTAATTTGGTGAAGCACTATCACTCTTTGGCAGAGAAGGCTAAAGACTTTGTAAAACTACAACTCTCATAATTCCATAGCACTGAGCCATGGTAGTTGGTGTAGATGCAGCAGAGGAGACAGAAATCACCATAGAAAATGTTTTTGAATTAAGAATGAAGCCCCATAAAAATGCAGATATGGTCTACGCAATAGCACAAATAATTTCCAGAAAATAGGATGAAGAATAAAGATGATCAGCAACTGATCTGAATTTACATTTTGTGGAAGAACTACCAAAACAAATTCAGAACAAAGGAGGAAACTATATACACATGTGTACTACAGTTTACCCCAGCTGGTGCACTCCAAGGAGTGTGCCAAACTGATGTGATGGTTTAATTCTTTCAAACATGAAAACAGGAATGGGGGAAGCAGGATCAAAAGTACAAATGGCCATGGAAGAAAGAGACATGGCCTTTCCTTGTATTCACTTCAATACAATTCTCACCCCTAATTTTCCTCCATGGAAAAACGGTTATACCCTCTTCCACTAACCTCCCTAAAAGCATAGTGGAAGGTAAGTATAACTGTACAGTGTACATTTTAAGTAAAAACGGGGAAAGATGCAGACATTTTTATGTACTCTTCTGATCCAACCAGCAGCTTCCCAAAAAGGTTTTCCACGATGAAAGAAAGAAGTGCCAGAGCTGATTCATGCCATTGTATGTCAAGCACAGTTTGCCTCAATGCCAGTGATGGATGATATTTTTGAAAGGCAGACAGATCAAATCACACAGTGAGTGCAAATGAATGAACTGCAAATAGGGAACGATCACATCTAGAACTGAAGGCATTTTAACACTGGGGACTGTTTCCATTTGGGTAGACTGACAGAACTAGTGTAGGTACTAACAAATGGGATAGCTATCCCTTACCTTGCAACATCACTGTCCTTGCAACAGGACAAAGGCTAACACCATGCTTGAGAAGCAGGAAACTAACACTAATCTATGAACTTTTGAAGGGCTGTAATAACACAGCTCTGTGTTCAAATTAATCCATGCAGGTGGTGCTTGGAAACCAGGGCCCATGTGTGGTCTGGAGCCTGGGAAAGAGTAGCAAGACCATAAGTTTGCATTTGCCAACGTTAACTTCCTCCAGCTGCTATTTTAATCAAATGCTCACAGCTGCACTCAATAATTCAAGCTTCCTTTATGCATTCATTGATGCTACGTAGAGTTCCTATGTATATATTCTTGCCTCTCACTGGTCCAAAATCAGGTATCTATGAATTATTCTCCATCTGAATTCGCTGGCAGAGAAAATCATAGTATCACCCAGTACTGATGTACTGTACCTCCTTTCTATCTGCTCAGAGGACAACTCATGTTGAATCTTGTTCTTTCAATAGCCATGAGCTATGGCAGTGTTCCCCTTCCTACTCTCATGTTAACAAAGCAGCTGGAGGGCTGAAAAGTTGTCTGTGGGCAATAGCAACTGGCCCAAGACCACCTAGTGTGTTCCTAGCTGGGATGAAGTATGAATTAGGGAAAGGCTGGCTGCTTTCACATTCATATCGCCATCAAATAAAAGCCTGTCTTATAAGTTCCAGGTCATATTCTGTAAAAGAGGATACATGTCAATGCTAACCAGGGATGCTGTGGTTCTCTGTTCATGTCTCTTAACCACAATACATCTTGTCCCCAACAGTGATAGTTCTAGTGCCGCATCAACAATCACGGGATCTGCAGTATAGTGTTGTTTAGTGAGGAATACTCAGTTGTAATACCACAACCCCTGGGATTACTTAGCAATAAAACATGGCAGTGAAGGTGGTGTCAAACTGCATTAATTCTACCATTTAGATCAGTGATTCCCAAAGTGGGCGCTACTGCCCCCTGGTGGGCGCTGCAGTGATCCAAGGGGGTGGTGATGACCACAGGTGCATTTGCTATATGCATTAATACATACAGTATATCTTTCTGTTTAATTGCTATTAAAATTAAAAAAAAATTCCAGGGGGTGCTGAGTAATATTTTTTCTGGAAAGGGGGCAATAGGCCAAATAAGTTTGGGAGCCACTGATTTAGATGAACCTGTAGCATAATTTGCTACATAATTTGATGAACTCTGGGTACATCTCTACACTGTAGAATGAATGCAGTTTGAAGCCACTTTAACTGCCAAGGCTAGGTGCTATAGATTTGTAGTTTGGTGAGGCACCACCAGCCTTTTGCAAAGAAGAACAAAGACCTCGTAAAACTACAACTCCCAGGATTCCATAGTTTTGAGCCATGGCAGTTAAAGTGGGGTCAAACTGTATTAATTCTACAGTGCAGATCAGGCTTGGGCAAACTTCAACCCTCCAGGTTTTGGACTTCAACTCCCACAATTCCTATCAGCCAGTAAGCTAGCTGGGATTTCTGGGAGTTGATGTCCAAAATTCCTGGAGGGCCAAAGTTTGCCAGTGTCTGGTGTAGATGCACCCTCTGATGAAGATTTGCAAAGCTTTCAGTGGGCCATGACCAGTGGAACGCTACAAATTAGCAGCAAGAAGTGCTAATGCTAAAAACACATTGGTCCTAGTACCATAAATTACTAGCTCCCTAGTAAAAAAATGACTTCTTTAACCCCTCAGCTTCTACCTTTATAACTGGATGTGCTTCAAATTACATTGAATGCTTCAGTCAATCATGCTTTACTGTCCATTGTTCAAAGTCTCATATTACACTGTTGTTATTGTTCTGTGCCTGCAAGACATTTCTGACTCATGGTGACCCTAGGGTGGCACTAATCACAATTTTTCCTTGGCAATATTTGCTTAGAAGGAGTTTTCCATTTCTTTCCTCAGGCTGAAAGAGTGTTTCTTGCCCATGGTCAATCAATGGGTTTTGAGGCTGAGCAGGGATTCAAAACTTAAGTTTCCTGAGTTGCAGTCCATCACTCAAACTACTAGACCACATTGGCTAACCTTAACCTAGAAATGGATGGGCAGCCCCCCATAGTTGGTCCCCGGAGTTCCCAAGGGGTCCAGAACATTTTTAATTGAAAAAAAATCCCCTTTGTCATGTCTTTATCTCTTCAGGCCATTTAACAAAAATGGAAAGTGAACATTTAGCAGTTTTCCTAGAGGATGTCTGGTTGATAATGAAAGGGGACATCTACACTGTAGAATTAATGCAGCTTGACACCACAGCTCAGTGCTATGAAATCCTGGGAGTTGTAGTTTGGTGAGACACCAGAGGAGACGGCTAAACATCTTGTAAAATTAGATGCTTGTTCTTGAACCAGTGCTGACACCTTTCTGATACCAACTTCAGGAAATACATCAAATACATCTTATGATTTCATAGAATTGAGCTGTGGTAGTAAAGTGGTATCAAATTGCATTAAAACAACAGACTAGATGCACCCTTTCATTGTCAACCAGACATCCTCTAGGAAAACTGCTAAATGTTGACTTTCCATTTTTGTTAAATGGCCTGAAATGTTTTGACCTTCAACTCCCAGGAATCCTAAAAGCTGGTGAACTGGCTGGGATTTCTGGGAGTTGTAGGTCAAAACACCTGGGGACCCACAGGTTGAGAATCACTTTCATAGAGGTATGGTTTCAACTATCTCATAGAAAATACACACCATCTTAACTGAATTGAGGTCATAGCGTAGTAACTGAAATAGAGAAGTAAATACAGCAGCCTACCCAACTGAGATTTCTGGCTTTCTTTGAAGAAATAGTATGAAACAGAGTGAGAGAGAGAGAAATACAGTAATGACATGCAAACAGCTGCAACTTTTAGCATCTCTCTTTCCAACAACCCTAACCTGGTCCCTAATATTTTGAGAGGTTCTGTAGTTATTTTAAAAAGTTTAAAAAAGTGGCTGTTAAGAGGAAAATATGAGGAGCAATTTAAATGCAAGTAGCTGTTTTGATTGCCTTTTCTTTGTGGCACAGGAAAAAGGGAAAGGAAATAACTCTGAGTTTTGCAATCAAGTGTGTATTCTTCTCCGTGCAAAGCAGAATAATTACATGTATACACTTAATTTACCTGTTTGTTAATTCATGTCCTGAAAAAGTACTCTGGAGCAAATGCTAATTCGTTTCAATAATGTTATTGCTTTAGCTACAAATAAGACTTTTTATCATTTCCAATACGGCTGTTAATTTATGCAGCAAGTTCTCTCATAAGTCTCTCTCAAAAAAGGCCAAATAATTAGCAAGTGTTTCATCTCAGATAGGAGATGGTATTTATTGTTTTTTAAAATATATATATTTTCTCTATTTGCTGGAGAATAGTTTGTGCTGCACCTGTGTCAAAGTTTCTGTACACAAAATGATGAGTTTTTTGGGTGAACATGTTCCTCCCCATTATATAGATATATAATGACTTGAAAGGTGCATCCATTTACATCAGGCATGGGCAAACTCTGGCCCTCCAGGTGTTTTGGACTTCAACTCCCATAATTCCTAACAGCCTCAGGCCCTTTCCAGGATCTAGCAAAACCACACCTAAGTCAATGGAACCATCTGAACATTCCTTCCTATGAATCCCTATGCAATTCATGAGGCTGCCATTTGTCAACAGGTGACTTGAAGGCACCTACATGAAAATGTAGTAATAATAATAATAATTTTATTTCTTATCCGCCTCTCCCTTTTGCTCGAGGCGGGTCACAACACAATTTGAAAACACAAACATAACCAAAAAAAATCAACAAATATACATGTTTCTATAAAAAGATCCACATTAAAACTGCATTTTTATAAAATACACATTAAATACACAGAACAGACATCAAACAAAAGGACATGAGTTTAAGATTCATGGTTTAAAACTGTCTGCATAGGCCTGCTGGAAGATATGTGTCTTTAGATGGTTTTTAAATTCCGACAGCTGATTTAGCTATTGGAGCTCTACTGGCAGGTCATTCCAGAGTTTTGGGATAGTCAATGAGAAGGTCCTCTGAGTGACGGTCGCCAGTCAGATTCTGGAAAGCTGAAGCAGACCCCCCCCCCCCCAGAGGAGCTATGTGTTCTGGGCAGATTGTATAGGAAAAGGTGGTCCTGAAGATAACCTGGACCCAGACCACGTAGGTCTTTAAAGGTCAAAACCAACACCTTATACTTTGCTGGAAACTAATTGGCAGACAGTGCATTGCAGAAGTCCAACCTTGAGGTTACCAGTGCATGTAGTACCATCTTTAGGTCCTCCAAATCTTGGAAGGGGTACAGCTGGCATATCAGCCGAAGCTGGTAGTAAGCACTGCTGTTATCCTTGACATCTCCCCTGTGCAAGCACTGCTGCTATTGCTGGGCATATAGCAATGTACTCTGCCATTCATAGAGAATGGAGCTCTTGCTTTGCCACATTCAATAGACTCCTCCTTTTCTGGACGTTGGCAAAATCTCAGGATGAAGACATCTGAATCACTAGTTTTACCCCATTAAGAAGACGAAATACATTTAGAGACATGATAGTTCCTAAAGAGGGAGTTTAACTTGTAAAGTTTGTGAATTTTTTAAAAATCCCAACATTTTAAAAAGCTGTTACTGTCTCAGTCACCCTAGGCAATTCCTTTGACTGCTTTCATACTAGCACTGTCATTTTAGAAAAGGAATAGGCAAAGAACACTACAATGGATTGCATGCAGCCCTTGGAATCCCCAAGAAGCCCCGAAATCCACTTAAAATATTTAAAACAACATTAGGGCTCATTTTTGGACAATTTCTTACCTCAAACAACCCAAAAGCCCCCCAAAATGCAACAGTTTGTTGACATGAATTGTCACTACAGCCTTCATTTTTGGATTCTCTTAGAGCTATGTTCATGGGAACTGTGGAAATGATAGTTTCGATTTTTAATATGTATAATTTAACTGACTACTACTAATTGGACTAGAATGCAAGCAACACATATGCTGCTATGGAAACTTTAGGATGGGATAAAATTATAATTAAGAAGCATAAATTAGATTTATGAACATAAAACCTGGCTGAACCCATAGAAATGCAAACAGGAGAGAGTGGGAAGAAGGAAGGAAACTTTCCATTTGTAGTGCCTCCATAGGCTCCCCACAAAGCTTCTCCAGAGTTAGGACAACATGTGGAATGGTGTTGAATTAGGGCAGGAGTCCCAAAACTTTTTAAGTGAAGGACCAGTTCACAATATCTCAGACTGTTAAGGGGACAGACTTTAATTGTGTGTGGATGCTCCATGCCTGTGGCATATGTCACATGCACTGACATACCCTGCATGCACCTACTGCAAGGACCGGGAAAAGGCTTTGGTGGGCCGGATTCAAGTTGTAGGCTTTGCTTTGGGGACCCCTGGATTAGGGAGTTCAGGGGAAAGAGACATCACATCTCCTGCCCCATTTAGAAGGGCCCTCTGACCCAAAGGAGAACATTTGGGATGGGCTTGATGGTTGCTTTCTCCCACTATTTCTCTGCGCCCAACCCATTTATTTGGAGAACTGGAGCTATAACAAAAACCAAGAAATCCAAACACAATAGTGATGCACTGTTCAACTATTTCTGCACAGGTAATTTCCCCCCAGTTGTTCTATTCTGTTCCAGCGAAAATATGCAAGGGTTAAATTTGTACTCCCCAACTGTATTTCAGTTAATTAATAAATTGGAAAACTGCTTCTGTTTTTTTCTCTCTTACTTGTCTCCTAGCCATTGATAGAAATGCAATATCACAGCCTTACTACAGAATTCTACTTTCAAACCATCATCAGTGATAGAAATGGGACATCACAGCCTTACTACAGAATTCTACTTGAATCTTACTATTCTTCTCCAAAGTTCTTGATAAATGATAATAACAGTAATACTTGTGGATTATTGAAATATGAGAGCTATGGCCTATGCATATTTTAAGAGGAGCTCATGAAATTCAGTTGATCACAGACACATGCTAATCTTGTCTTATTCTATTTTTAAATGTTCATCATGTAACTGTATCTGATACATTCAACATGTGCCGCTTACCCGGCCTGCGTTTTGGGTATGTACACATTATATATATTTAAGAAAATGTTTGGTTAATTTCTCAGATATTTCATAGAATGAGGGATGAAGTACAATATATATATTTCACATTCTTAATATCTATGAATTGCAGTCATAATTCCTATGTAGACAGTGACACAGACTGCTGACTTTATTTCAGTCTCTATTTCCCACTAACTTTATCTGGCAATTACCTTCAGCAAAAATGTAAGAGTTGTTTATTTGAGGATATCCAAAAGGGCTGCCAAAATACGAATGGATAAGAAAGTCCAGTAAGGCACATGTTAGTAATTGATTGAAAATTATATATAACAGTGCTGATTTTCTACAAGATTTAGGGTGCTCCAACAATATCCAAATGAAATAAAGATTTAATCATTGATACTCTGATGTAAGAAAACAGAGGACACAAACACAACTATACAACAAACTAACATCTCTGCTAACTACAATGTTAAGCGTGCAAACTTACTTTGGAATAGTCTATAAGGAAGGGCTTGTTGTGATATACCATATACAAATTCTTCTGCTGAAGTGGAGCTCTTTCAGAAAACCAAGTAGTGTAAGTAATTCCTCCTTGTGTCAAGGGAGGCTGGAAATACCAATGTTGTTTTGCTGGGTCTCATCATATCACAGCGTATCTGATCGTGTGGTCTATTTCATCACACGACAGCAGGTGACTTCTCCCACGAAGATCTTGGTGGGAGGCATCCCTTTCGCTCAAATATTCTCCCTGGTAGAATATATAAGAAGGAACTTCTTTGCTATTTAGCACAAAGAAAGCTGGTATTAAATGTATTACCTTTTCAAATCAAGAAACCCAGTTTTAATTCACAGCATGTTCATTATCTGGCTTGTTTGAGTAGAAATTGATCCCCTTGGAGTCTCCAGTTGCATAGCTTGAGTTCTAGACAGGTGGGGAGAAATAGGAAATACCAGTACTATTAATCCAGGAAACTAAAGAGACTTAACTGTTACCAGCAGGGGGGAAAAACACCTTGAAAGTGCTTACAAAGATGAACATGAAAATTTAGGCAAGCACCTGGGGAATGCAGCAAGTGCTGAAGAATATATTTTATTATTCTTGGAAATTTAGGTATAATAAATATAAAAGAATAAATGCAAAATTGCACACCTACAGTAAGATTATTAGAAATATTTTGATACCCTTAGTGGTTTTTTAATTGCAGTTACAGAGAAGCTGTCAAACCAAAAGTAGAAGATGACAAGTTTTGTTTTGCTTTCGTAAATTAACTAGGGGTGCATTTACACTGTAGAATTAATGCAGTTTGATAACATCTAACTGCCATGCTACAGTGCCACGGAATCCTGGGAGTTGCAGTTTAGGTAAGGCACCAGTCCTTATTGGTAGAGAAGGCTAAAGACCTTGTAAAACAATAGCTCCCAGGATTCCATAGACTTGAGCCATGTCAACTAAAGTGGTGTTGAACTGAAGTGATTCAACTGTATAGATAAACCCTAGGACTCGGGGCCCAAAGCATCTAAGACTTTAAAAGTCACAACCTTGTTACAAAAACCTGGGACCCCAAACAGACCCCAAAACGTGTGATCCCAGGAGTGCCAGGAAGGGTCCCTCCCTGTCATAGAATCCATGGGTGACTTTTCCCTCAGAAACCCAATATAACTAATCCCTGTAGAAAACCTCTAGCCCGGATATACAAAATTGCACAAGCACATATACACATATCAGGGCAAATTCTATCATCTCTTCAGCAGTTGGCATAATCCTTTCACAATATCTCTGTGCACCTAACAATAAATTCAGACCAAGAGGTCATGGAAATTACTCAACACCCTGCCTTATCCATTCCTGGGACCCATTCAAGCATGCCAACACCATTGCCACCCATTGTCTGGCCGCACAGACACATTGTCCCACTCCGGGCTGGCAGGAATACAGTCATTAGCACCCATCAACTCATATTCCTTTCCCATACATATCCACCAAGGGCGGGCTAAGAAAGAACCAAAAAATTCTAATTGAGCCATGCCAGTTTATTAAAGTTCCCACTAGATTCAGAAACCAATCAACAGCAGCAACAGATGGCACATTTCAGCTAACCAGCACATGGATCCTATCTGGCCCCAGTCTGAGCCAATCACTGCTTGGAGCAACAAAAGTCTATTGTTTTGAACTGCTGCCAAACTGATATAATGTTTCTGTATTTTACCATTGCCTTATGTCAGCTTTGAGAGCACAGACTTTGCTGACATCCATTTTGGCTGAAGTGAATAAAGCCTCTGTTTTTTGCCTCCAACCTGTTTGTGTCCTCATCTGATCTTCACAGCCTAGGCATGCCAGGACCCCGAATCTGAAAAATTGTGGAAGCTGAAAAATTACTAGCAACCTCACTTTAACTTCTGTCCAAAAATGGTCCAGTAGTCGCTTTAACCCAAAATATGATTAAAAGTACTATGTATACTCAAATTGACCTCATGTGTAAGTCAACGGCAGATTTTGGGGACATAATTATGGATTTTGACACCTGTGGATTAGTCAAGGATCATCCCATAAAGAGTGGAAAACATCAATGCCAATTCAAAGGCTAGCTATCCCTAACCACTGCTGCCATTTCCCCACCCAAGCATTCAAAAAGGCCAGAAACTGCACCATGTCAGAGAGATTAGAGGGGGTCTGAACTCTTCTTAAGTTCTCCTGGGATTGACTAAGTTTTTGCCTTTTTCAACACTCTACTCAGAGAAGGAGATGGTTCCATTTTTGGTAAGAGTGAAGATTCAGTACTCGCATTGACTTGTGGATAAGTCAGCCCAGGTTTTTCAGGTTGATTTTCTGACTAAACTTTCATCCTATAAGGGGGGAAGCGAGTGGAATCTTTTTCATGTGGCCTTCCGTGGTGTTCTGTCTTTAAAGAAGGATAATTTATTCACTCCCATCACACAGGATTGCCTTCTCCCGTTTCTAGATCAACCATCTGCTTCATTTCCCATCATATGGGTGGGTGTTGTCTCTTTGAATTTCAAGGAGACCAGCACACTTTTAAACCACTTCTTTCAATGAGACTAACACCATCTTCAAACCATTTATTTCAAGGCAACAGGCAGGATCTTTTGCATTGAACCTGCAAATCGAGATCACAGTTAATGAAATACAGCTCCGGTAACTCACCCTTTCAAAGATACAAGGAAACCTGGCTTCATTCTCTTTCTTTCCTTCTCAACGTTGTACCATTTTGTTTAGAAAACCAATTGGGCAAGTAATGATGACAGAAAGAGCATTGAGGTGCATTAGCAGACCACTCACATGAAAGCCCTGTTGCACCTCAGGCTAGTTTCACCTTGCTTTATACACCAGGCTGCACACAGATTGAAGTCTTTTGTAGTTTATTAGGAAATAGAAAATAAACAGTTCTTAAAAAGCAAAAGTAAAGTTTCAAAAGATTGTTGCAAAACAAGGCTTCAGAGAATAATCCAAGAAATCATAAGGCATAAAACAAGGTCCCATTAGAGCATGACAAAATCCCATGAACATACCCTTTGCATAGCATGAAAGCATTTCTTTGGCCTCTGACCTCCTTCTTGTTTGCTATTTTAACACTCCTGAGAACCCTGAATTCCAAACGGCCAGCTCAATCTAAAGATTCTGTTTTGTCAAGGCCAGCCAGCTCGTTAGCATCAATCTTTTTGCTATCAGACTGAGAACTATCCTCCTTTTCTGAGTCAATTTGCACCTAGCTAGTTTCAGTATCATCAACACCATTCCCTGCTGTGGGAAAGCCTCCCTGTTCCTCATCTTCTACAACAGGGACACTCTGAACCTGAATTCCATAATTCCCATCAGAGTAATCTTGAACCTGAATCCCATAATCCCCATCAGAGTCACTCTGAGGTTCCAGCTGAGTCCCAACAAGCCCACACTGAAACGTCACAGAATGGAGTGTAAACAGACAAATCCGCCACTTCCCATCCCAAGAAACAATAACAATTTTAAGTGTTTCTTCTTGCAGGGAAAGAGGAGTGGAGTTGATTCCTGCCTATCTTTCAAATCCTCCCATTTCTACATATTGCAGAGACAGAATCTCACAGGCAATCCATTCCATGGGTTGTGTGCCATTTGATGGGATCAGTGGGATTCATCTTTGAAGTGTGTAGAAACAGAGAAAAGCCTCAGTCTGATGAGGTCCTAGTATATGAACACATAGAGTAAATTTGGTCCCAATGGCCATCTGTTGAGAGTGCTTTAATTGTGGTTTTCCTGCAAGGCAAAAGGTTAGATTGGATGGCCCATGTGGTCTCTTCCAACTCTTATGATTCTATCATTCTAATGAAAACCTAGGTCTTGGCAGCAAAAAGGAGAAAAAAGGTTCTTGCTATGAGACTGACAATCAGAAGCAGGACCAATGTGTTGTCGAAGACTTTCATGGCCGGGATCACAGGATTGTTGTATGTCTTTCGGGCTGTGTGGCCATGTTCCAGAAGTATTCTCTCCTGATGTTTCGCCCACATCTATGGCAGGCATCCTCAGAGGTTGCGAGGCATGGATAAACTAGGCAAGGAGAGGAAAATATATATATCTGTGGAGAGTCCAGGGTGTGACAAGAGTCTTTTGTCAGTTGGAAGCTAGCATTAATGTTTCAGTTAATCACCCTAATTAGCATTGGAAAGGTTTGTCTCTTGCCGAAGGGCATCCTTTGTTCAGTCATTAGCCATCCTTGGGGCTCCTCTGTCATCAGAGTGTTGCTTCCCATCTACTGTTTTGATTTTAGAGTTTTTAATACTGGTAGCCAGATTTTGTTCATTTTCATGGTTTCCTCCTTTCTGTTGAAGTTGTCCACATGCTTGTGGATTTCAATGGCTTCTCTGTGTAGTCTGACATGATAGCTGTTGGAGTGGTCCAGCATTTCTGTGTTCTCAGATAATATACTGTGTCCAGGTTGGTTCATCAAGTGCTCTGCTATGGCTGATTTCTCTGGTTGAATTGGTCTGCAGTGCCTTTCATGTTCTTTGACTCTTGTTTTGGCGCTGCGTTTGGTGGTCCCTATGTAGACTTGTCCACAGCTGCATGGTATCTGGTAGACTCCTGCAGAGGAGAGAGGATCCCTCTTGTCTTTCGCTGACCGTAGCATTTGTTGGATTTTCTTTGTGGGTCTGCAGGACCCCTGCTGTAATTCCCTATCACAGCCTTATTCATTGGTGAGAGGAGGCTGAAAATGTCATTTTGCTGCACCCCGGTTGCCAGCAGAGAAGATCCCCATTGCCCAGCGAAGCTGTTGACTGTTAAGGTGTGGGAATCACATTTCCAAGTGTGACAATAATTATATGTATGCAAAATAGGGAATATTAATGAATGTGGAGTAGTTATGAATACATTTATTGCAATGTAGGATGCCAGCCATTGTTTGTTAATTGTGAACGAGAGTATTCTTCCAGATGAAACTTTTATTTTGCAATTGCATTCCACATTCATAAATTTTTAAGGGGTGAGATCAGACTTTCTGATCTTCTGTCTGTAACTTGGCTGTTTTTCTCACTGCTTTCTGCATCTTCTTTTCTTAACAGAGGCAATCTCTTAAAGAGAGAAAGATGAAATGACTGCATAATATCTTTTGATGGGTAGCACGAGGAGCTATTCATTTGTGTCAGTTTGGAAGGTATATATTGCTGAACACATGTAGTACTGCCAAAAAAGCTCTTACCTACACAGGAACTCTATACAGCAGACATTAGTATTTTAAAGATTTGAACACATGTCTTAGCAGTTACAATTGAAATCACTTGTATGAAGTCAAAATCCTGTGAAAGTTATACAACAAATATTAGCATAAAACCTCTAGAATAGGATGGAACACTAATACCAGAATTATATTTTAGATAACACTCTATGCAGACAGCACCACATCAGAATCAAGTCTTGAGGAGAAGCAGGTAACACATTTATTATTATTATTATTATTATTATTATTATTATTATTATTATTATACTATTATTATTAATAGTCATTTTCTTATTACAAAAGCATCACTTACATTTTTTTGTTCTCAATCTCCCATCATCGTATTGCCTGAGGAAACAGCACCAGATTTCCTGGCATAGCATTATAGAAGAAAGGAAGCCAAATACGGTGTAATTGCTTTAATTATAGCATGTGTGTAGATAAAGCAGGATGCAAATGCTTGGCAGGGATGTTGGCACATAAAATGTGTGGCATGGATGGGTAAGGTTGTTAACCTTACTTTTCCTTGGTAGAAGTACCTTTAACTACTGTCATATGAGCAAATATTCCAAATACCAATGTATATGGTTAATTTTTTTGTATCTTTTAAATGTATTTTAACTCAGTATTATGTTTAATTTGTTTTATTAATATATTGTATGAATAAAATTACAACAAGAAAATGAAAACAATTTAAAACCACAGAAATAATTTAAATATACTACAAACAAATGGGCATAGTTTTGTCAAACACTTGTGGTGAGTCACCATACCCCAATATAAATGTCCTCTTATGGAAAGCATAGGGTACATCTATGCTATAGGATTAATGCAGTTTGATATTATTTTCACAGCAGTGGCTCAATGCTATGGAATCGTGGGATTGTAATTTTCCAAGGTCTCTTAATTTCTCTGCCAAAGAGTGCTGGTACTTCACCAAACTATAACGCCCATGATTCCATAGCATTGAGCCATGGTAGTTAAAGTGGTGCCAAACTACACTAATTCTATACTGTATATGTACCTTACTGGGTGACGCTTGCATACCTATCTTCCAACCTCCCTTATCATAATACAATATTTGTATGATATGTGTAGTCGAAGGCGTTCATGGCCAGAACCACTAGGTTGCTGTGAGTTTGGACCACTCTAACAACCATCATGTCAGACTACACAGAGAAGTCATTGAAATCCACAAGCATGTAGACAATTTCAACAAAAAGGAGGAAACCATGAAAATGAACAAAATCTGACTACCAGTATTTTTAAAAACTCTAAAATGAGGATAGTAAATAAAGAACAACACTCAGAAAACAGGGAAATTCCAGACAGGAAGCAATCAGAGCCAGATAACACCTCCCAACAAAGGATTACCCAAGGCAGGAAGCAGCCAGGCAAGGCTATTCAATGCTAATCAAGGGGACCAGTTGCAACATTCACACTTGCCTCAAACAAACAAGAATTCTTTCTCCCACTCTGGACATTATTCCACAGATGTATAAACCCCACTTGCCTAGTTTTCAATAGACCTCACAACCTCTGAGAATACCTGCCACATATGTGGGAGAAACATCAGGAGAGAATGCTTCTGGAACATGGCCATACAGCCTGGAAAACTCACAGCAACCCAGTGATTCCGGCCTTCGACAACACATTTCTTTTCTCCTGTCTTCAGTCTCACTTCAGTCTCACTGAAGACAGGCAGACAGACAGATAGAAGGGAATGGCAAGCTGGAAAGACCAAAGTAAAGAATGTGTTCATCCTCATAACATTAATTCAACAATTAATTTGTTCATCCCCACAGTTTTCATAAAAGCTAATGTGCAACGTTGTTTGTTTAATAACATGTTGTGTCTAGTTTAAAACATGAAAAAAATCAATTAAAATTATCAAATGTAAGAACTCCACAAAAATAACTAATTAAACTAGCATGAATTGACAATTGTTATGAAAACTGTTACCATTGTGGTCATTTAAATACTAAAATAATTTTTAAAATCATTGTTTAACTTTTAAAAATGAATTAGGAGTGTGAATTAATTTTCATTTGTTGTCAAGCTGTGAAAAGCAATAAAAGCCTATGGACATGATAGATGGAAATTGGGGGGGGGGGGGCACAATGGAAAGTCAGAAATGCTAGATAAAGGCCAGGATAAATTGTAGGCAAGAAAGTGACATTAGTCTTCAGTTAACCATCTATGGTGCCATATATCCCAAGAATCTGCTATCACCCTGACAGAGCTCTGACAATTAAAGTGGTATCAAACTGCATTAATTTGATGGTGTACTTGCATCCTACATTGAGCAAGGCAGAGGATTAAAATCTAAACCACAGTCTACACTCAGTTGTTGTTGTTGTTATTAATCTAGGGCCAGTGTACACAGTGCTGTACAAAGTAAAACAACAAAACAGCCAGCCATGTTAAAGTCATAGAATCTAATAATGCGCGCACACACACAGGGGAAGGAATTAGTAATAAACATACAGTTCTAATACAAATTGTAAAGAAATACAAAATCAATGCAAAATACAGTAGAGTCTCACTTATCCAACGTAAACGGGCCGGCAGAACGTTGGATAAGTGAATATGTTGGATAAAAAGGAGAGATTAAGGAAAAGCCTATAAAACATTAAATTAGGTTATGATTTTACAAATTAAGCACCAAAACATCATATTATACAACAAATTTGACAGAAAAAGTAGTTCAATACACAGTAATGCTATGTAGTAATTACTGTATTTACGAATTTAGCACCAAAATATGATGTATTGAAAACATTGACTACAAAAATGCGTTGGATAATCCAGAACGTTGGATAAGTGAGACTCTACTGTAGTATAAACTAAACTGAAAATCATAGATTCAAAATGTACAAAATTGTAAAACAGTGTTTTTCAAATTATAGTCTTCTAGATATTTTGAACTAATGCCTGAGTCCCTTCGGGAGATGAAGTCCAACACATCTGGAGGCCCAAGGTTCAGGCAACCCTGTTGTAAAACTAACATTCCAAAAGCTTTGAAACCCAAGGAAGTGTTTGGCTGAGACATCTGAAGCCCTGAATTCCACACCTGCCTCTTGTTGCCTACATATATGTGTCTAATGCCAGCCTCTCATATTTAACAAAATTTGATACTGTTCCATGATCCGGGCAGAGACCACTTGGGGACGCTAGAGAAAAAAGGATACTTCATTATTGGGGGTGGTGGATAGTGGGATGAAGGAGTAAAACCTGTTTTCCTGTTATTCCCTCCACCCATGTCTCCATCATGAAAACAACCCTCCTTTATGATATGGGAGGGGAAATAATGAGCAAAAACTGGGGAAATGGTTTTCCTCCTTCAACTTCCTCCCCCATATAATGAAGGATCCTACTCCTGAAGTTGCTTCTGGTGTGAGACAATTGGCCATCTACAGAGACGTTACCCAGGGGACACCTGGATGTGTTACCATCCTGCTGGGAGGCTTCTCTCATGTCTCCGCAAGATAGAGCTGACAGACAGGAGCTCACCCTGTCTCGCACATTTGAACCAGCAACCCAACCTTCAGGTCAGCAGTCCTGTTAGAACAAGGATTTAGCTCATTGTGCCTGAATAATGGGACACTACCCAAAATTTGAAAAATGTTCTGTTCCTGGTTTGGAAGAGTTATTTCCTGTTTAATTATGAGGTGCTTGCTTTGAAAGAAGTTGTTACCCTCCAGAAACTTCATTTTTGTGACTGCCACAAACTAGGTTGAATTGGTGGAGACTCAATGGGAGATTCATTGAAAAACTATAGCCAAAACGTGCTGCAGTATGTCCTGCAAAAACAAATGTCTGCAATTTAATATACTTTATATACAATTTAATATACAATTTAATTTAATATACTTTATCACGTTTTAATGACAGACCCAATTAGGAATTGACATGTATAGCCCTGGAACAAAATTCATGTTACATGATGTTAATGCAATACAAAATTTGTCTGAAATGCAACTTCTTAAAGGGACATCTGCCTATGATAAGAAATTTGAATATAAGATGTTAAGGTTGGAGCAGGCTTCGGCAAACTTCGGCCCTCCAGGTGTTTTGGACTTCAACTCCCACAATTCCTAACAGGCTATCGGCTGTTAGGAATTGTGGGAGTTGAAGTCCAAAACACCTGGAGGGCCGAAGTTTGCCCACACTTGAGTTGAAGCCAAGTTTGATCAGAAATTGTTGGTGCTTCACCAAATAACAAGCTCCACGATTCCATAGTACTGAGCCACGTCCGTTCAAGTGGTGCCGAACTGCATTCACTCTACAGTGTAGCTGCACCCCGGGACTTCCCTGCAGGTGAAGGCGGCTCCTTCCTGTCGGTCTATGGGAGGGCGAGGCTTCCTTCTCTTCGGCTTCCTGCTCGGAGGGACTTTCCCTCTTTTGCCTCTTCCTGAAGCGAAGCGACGCCGCCTCCAGTCCCGCCCGGCCGGGGGAGTTGCTTTAGCCTCCCTTGCTTTCGGTTTCCATGCAAACTCTCCGCTTTGGATGTAGCTCTGCTGCACCTGGAGGACGCCAAGGATGGCCGGTTCGGGGCCGGGACCTGCCTCCTCCTCCTCCTCCTCCTCCTCCTTTTGCTCCAACTCTCTGCCGCTGCAACGCCTGCCCGAGCCCCTCCTGGCTTTGCTCAGCGACTCGCTGGACCGGGCGCCGCCGGGCAAAGGCTGGAGAGAGCTGGCCCAAGTCGCCGGCAGCCAAGCCGGGCTCAGGCTCAGGCTCAGGTGAGGCGCCTGCTTCAAGATCAGAGGAGGGAGAGGAATCCCTGGGGACTTTTCCAACTAAGGAACCTTTCCCACTGAAGAACTTTCCCAAATCAGAGTGTTAGGACTGTCACATCAAACAGGTGAAGGATGCTGGCTGGAAGGAACTGAGGAAACTAAGGAACTTTCCCCACTAAAGAACTTTCCTAGGTCAGAACTTTCCTACTCCAAGCATAGGTCAGCCCTCCTTCCAGGTGTTTTGGACTTCAACTCCCTCAATTCCTAACAGACAGTGGTTCTCATCCTGTGGGTCCCCAGTTATTTTGGCCTCCAACTCCCAGAAATGCCAGCCAATTTACCTGTTGCTAGGATTTCTGGGAGTTGAAGGCCAAAACATCAGGGGACCCACAGGTTGAGAACCACTTCAGTAGGTGAAAGTTCCTTAAGATCTCTCATTCCAGGCTTTTAACTCAGGCTAAGGTAAAGGTAAAGGTTTTCCCCTGACCTTAAGTCCAGTCGTGACCGACTCTGGGGGTTTGGTGCTCATCTCCATTTCTAAGCCGAAGAGCTGGAGTTGTCTGAAGACACCTCCAAAGTCATGTGGCCAGCATGACTGCATGGAGCGCCGTTACCTTCCCGCCGGAGCGGTACCTACTGATCTACTCACATTTGCATGTTTTCGAACTGCTAGGTTGGCAGGAGCTGGGGCTAACAGCAGGCGCTCATTCCGCTCCCAGGATTTGAACCTGGGACCTTTTGGTCCACAAGTTCAGCAGCTCAGCGCTTTAACACACTGTGCCACCAGGGGCCCCTAACCCAGGCTAGTTATAGAGAATGTACAACACCCCTATTAAAACAGCTCCTCTGGTTGCCAATAACTTGCCGGGCCCAATTCAGAGTGCAGGTAATGACCTATAAAGCCCTAAATGGTTCTGGCCCCGCCTATCTCCATGATTGCATCTCCCCGTACAGACCAGCATGGACTCTTAGATCCTCCGGGGAGGTGGTCCTCTTGCTCCCACCGCCGTTTCAAGTGCGGTTGATGGGGACGAAGAAGAGGGCCTTCTTGATGGTGGCCCCCCACCTTTGGAACACCCTCCCCAAGGAGATAAGGCAAGCCCCGTCACTATCCTCCTTCTGCAGGGACCTGAAAACATGATGGTTCCAACAGGCCTTTGAAAATGATTAGCTCCAGATCCTACCCTGACCACTGGCTAGGACCCTGCTTGCACTTTACCCACTTCCCTGGCCCTACCATACATCATTAGATTAGTCTAACCCTCTTATAGCTGCTCAACAGGCCGTGAGTTTGAGAAAACCCAGTTTGCACTCTAGCCACCAGCTTGCATCTTACCCATCTCCATCTCTATCTTGCTTCATTGCACTAGCCCTGACTGAGCCTCTCATATGTCCAGGTCTTCCCTGGAATCTTTTCCATTCGTAGTTGAACTTCATCCAATGGATCAGCATTGAATTCTATATGAGTTTTAATTCTATATGAGTATGTTGTGTCATAGTAATTATGTCAATGTTTTATTATGGTTGTGTTTTATGCTGGCTGCTACAAAGCATTTTGTGGGAGTGTTAGTACAGCAGGGTGATGGCTGTATGGGTGTTTCTCAGCCCCCTTCCACACAGCTGTATAAAATCCACATTGAACTGGATCATATGGCAGTATGGACTCAGATAATCCATATTGTTGATTATCTGCCTTGATATTCTGTGTGGAAGGGCCCTAAGTGTTCCTTACCTAAGCCAAAAAACTTAGTAACATTTCCAAGTGCAGACAGCACACTATGTTGTTACAGCACAGGGATTCCACTTTAGCTACCATGGCAACATTGGATGGCATCCTGGAAATTGCAGTTTAAGGAGAGGTAATTAGCGCTCTCAGCCAAATAATTCTTGGGTCTTGCTAAACTACAAACCCTAGAATCCCTCTGGATTTTACAAGGCAGTTAATGTAGAACAGTGTTTCTCTGACTATGCTCCTCCAAGTATGTTGGACTTCAACTCCCAGAAATGCCAGCCAGTTTACCAGCTGTTAGGACTTGTGGGAGCTGAAGTCCAAACCATCTGGAGGAGCACAGTCAGAGAAACATTGGTGTAAAATACTATAATGCTGTAGTGTAATGGAGGGTATCAAGCCCTGTGCCCCTTAAGTTAATTGTCGTCACCACCACATCTTGTTCTAGCTAACTACACTCTTTAAAATACATTGCTCAAATAAATATTTCCTTTTGTTAGGAGACAAAAAGAGGTATTTCTTCCCAAAACATGCATAATAAACAGTGGTATTTATTAGCACAAGTTGAGTATCCCTTATCTGAAATGCTTGGAATCAGAAGTAAGTTTTTTTCATCCCTATATTTGAGTATACATTCATAATGAAATATCTTGGAAGTGGGAGCTAGGTCTACACACAATATCCATTAATGTTTCATATATGCCTTATATACATAATGGTGAAAAAAGGCTATTAGCCCCTTTGAAGTCCTCCTTGAACTAAGGGTAGCCATTGTGCTTTGGTGTCAGCTTCAACAGATGGCCACACTAAACAAGTCTGGCACTCAGTGTGCGGTTACCACCTGCTTTTCAAGTTAATTAAAACATTCTCTATTTAAGGGTGTCTTGGGCCACATGAATAACAAGTGTTGTAGATAAAGATACCATACGTTGGGTTCCTGTGGTCCGGTCTGGCATGTCAATGGGAATTGTAGAGGTTTTTCATTATCGCTGTATATTTGTGGTCTTACTGCAATTCTCGGCTTGGGTGCTGAAATAAATATTTACTAAAGGATCCTGTGAATCCTAAATACTCCTTGTGTCTTTGCACAGCTCAGTACTCTGCCTTTGGTTCATCTATTCTGTAGAATTGTCTGAGGACTTATATAGTTTTAATTAGCTTATTTATGGTTATATGTATTGTTTTTATACTTATAATGCTTTCTTTTATATTAGTAATTTTATTTATTTTATTTTTATTTCCATCATTTCTATCCCGCCCTTCTCACGCCTCAGGGCGGCTCAAAATCTGGCAAAATTCAATGCCAATATACAATACAAAAAGATAAAAACATAAGCAATTAAAACAATTAGATAATTTAACAAAATACAACAAATAGATTTAAAACCATACATTATAAAATACTCAATAATTCTCAACCTGTGGGTCCTCAAATGTTTTGCCTTGAATCTTTGCCATTTACTATGTTGATAAACCGCTTTGAGTCATCTTTGGGGTTGAGAAAAGCAGTATATAAATGAAATAAAAAATAAATTCCATTTGACACCCCTTAACTACCTTGGTTCAATGCTATAAAATCATTATAGTTATACAAGGTCTTGAGCCCTCTCTGTCAAAGAGTGTTGGTGCGTCACCAGATTACAACTCCCATGATTCCATAGTATTGTTCCATGGCAGTAAAAGTGGTGTCAAACTGCATTAATTCTTCCTTGTAGGTGCACCCTTTACCTGTCCCAAAGAAAGATCATTTTTGCCATCCTATCACTTTTAACAGATGCAGGGATATAGCATTACTAAGGGGAGATTCCTCTTGTTTTGTTAGCATGAGTCACATCACCAACTTGTGCAGATACAAAGGTGGTGATCTTTTCCAAAGCTGAATTATTACTTTTTACTTTAGATAAATAGCAAAAGATATCTCTGTACTCTTACCACAGGGGTGACAATGTTTGATCTTCAAGATTATTTGGGGTGCATCTACACTGTAGAATTAATCCAGCCTGATAACACTTTAACTGCCGTGGTTTGGTGCTATGGAATCACGGAAACTATAGTTTGGTGAGGCACTAGCACACATTGGCAGAAAAGTCTGAAGCCTTGTAAAACAACTGCTAGGATTCATTGGCTCACACCATGGCAGTACCCGTTTGAGTGATACAACATATGAGACAATAGTATATGTTTCCCACATTTCTCATGCATTTGTAAACATACTTTCCAACTTGTTTTGTTTTATGTTTTGCCATTTTTCGCAGCTCTCAGGAACTGGAACAATGCTCTCTCCAAGTATTGGAGCCCGAAGGCAGTCCCAGCAGGAGCCTCCTTCAGCTGATGGGCGAAAGGGGCTGCACTGTACTGGAGCTGACAGAATTGCTGCAGGCTCTGAAACATACGGAGGCACTTCAGTATCTCAATCCTCCAAGTGAGTTTTGTTTCAAGATTGTCCATCTCTTTGCGCCTTTGTTAAACATCCTTTTAAAGATGGCCTGCACCAGATTTCCCCAACCTGACCTTCTGCACTGTAGTGATTGTGGGAAATTCCAGCCAGGTAAAAATAAATGACTTTCCCCTGGAATTCACTGCCACGGGGTGTGGTGATATTTGTCATCATGGATGACTTTACAGGGGGATTGTATACATTCATGGCTGCTAGCCTGAGTCCTTTTAGAGCCCTTGCACTAGTCACCTTTTGTTATATGTGCATTTGATGTTTTTAAGGAATTTTATTTAATGTGTATATTTTACTGCTGTATTGTGTTAACTACTGTTTTAAACCATTGTTTTTATGAAGTTATGTTGTTATGCTGGGCTTGTCCCTGTTGTAAGCTGCCCCGAGTCTCTTCAGGGAGATGGTGGCAGGATACAATAATAAAGTTGTTATTATTATTATTATTATTATTATTATTATTATTATTATTATTATTATTTATTATAAAGATACTCTAGATGGGTCTGGTGATCAGGGTTTGAATCCCTACTTGTCCATGGAGGCTCTCTGGGTAACATTGAACAGAATCACATACTTTCAGCCTCAGAAGAAGGCAAAGACAAACCCCCTTTGAACAAAACCTGCCAAGAAAATCCCATGCTAGGTTTGTCTTAGGGACACCATGATATGGAAACTATTTGAAGGCACCCAACAACAAACTGGCAGAAACACCTCTGGATATTTCTTGCCTTGAATACACACACAGTATGTAACCTAGTGTCTCTCAAAGACCAAATGAAAGAGAGTATACGGATATATTGAAGTTAAAATATAAGGGAGGGAGCTTTCAAAAGCAGTACGTGGCTGCAGAGGTGGTTCAGCGCTTAGGAAAGGCTTGAATGCTCGTTATCTGAGTGGAACATCATCTCTTCAAATGCAGAGCTGGTATTGTGATGAGTCACAAAGAGATAAGTTAGACCTCTTATGCAGAAAGCAGTTTCCCTGATTTAAGGCACTGAGCAAATCATTTCTTAGGATGTGTCTACACAGGCCATTTACCCTGTGGCTGATCCAGAGTGGAGTACTCCAGATCAGCCCCAGGGGAGTCTGCACAGGCAGCCTCCAAGCCATTGTGGTGGCAAGAGGGTGTTTGCATGGCTAAGCACCATGCCATCCCAGTACTGAGAGGGAATCCGCACTGGCCAGTGACACTGAACCCCATTTGGCAATGTGGCATGCTTACCATCACCCTCTTTTCACTGTTGTAGCAGTGACCACAGAGATGATACTTACTAAAGCACTAGATGAATTGTATCATGTGGATGGCAGAGAGTCCATTCACCTCCACCTCATTTGGTCTGTGTTGATCAGTGGTTCTCAACCTGTTGGGTCCGCAGGTGTTTTGGTCTACAACTCCCATAAATCCCAGCCAGTTTACCAGCTGTTAGGATTTCTGGATTTGAAGGCCAAAACATCTAGGGACCGGCAGGTTGAAAACAACTGGTATAGAAGGTGTCTTATAGTGTACAGCAGACATGGGCAAAATTCGGCCCTCTGGGTGTTTTGGACTTCAACTTGTACAATTTCTAACAGCTGATAGGCTGTTAGAAATTGTGGGAGTTGAAGTCCAAAACACCCAGAGGGCTGAAGTTTGCCCATGCCTGCTGTACAGGATGGGTAAGGCTTAAATTAATGCTAGGTTTCCGTCTCCTTATTTAACATGCCTGCTTGGTATTACATCTCATAGAACAGAAATAATGGTGTTAAGATCTGGAAAAATATGGGAAGTTTCAAGAGAAAACCCTTTTCTCTATCTTTGGGGGATGTGGTGCAGGGAAGAACTCTTCTATTTCCTCTCCTAGGCTTTCAGGTTTAAGACAGACATCTCATGTAGGATTCTTTTTTTTCATGTCAGGAGCAACTTGAGAAACTGTAAGTTGCTTCTGGTGTGAGAGAATTGGCCATCTGCAAGGACTTTGCCCAGGGGATGCCCTGATGTTTGATGTTTTACCATCCTTGTGGGTGGCTACTCTCATGCCCCTGCATGGGGAGCTGGAGCTGACAGAGGGAGCTCACCAGCTCTCCCCGGACTTGAACCACCGACCCGTCAGTCAGCAGTCCTGCCAGTACAAGGATTTAACTCATTGCACTATCAGGGGCTCCATCTCATGTAGAATGACTGGCAGTAAATATCAACACATCTGTTTATACACAAACAATTAAATTAGTTATCAACTCCAGGCCATCCAGCTGAATGTGGCTGACGCATCCTTGTTTGTGACTGAATTAAATTGAACACGAATTACTGTTTTTTACTGTTTTTTGTTTCTTGATATGCGTGAGTATTGTGTAGCATAGGAGTTCTGTTGAAACTGGCAGCTATTCATGTATATGAGAAACAGAACTAACAGTGATTCCCAGAGAAATGCTGTCTGCTAATGTATTATAAACACAGAGGGTCAATGTTTTCGTTATGGTAATTTTGCTCTGTTGGTTTAAAGTCCAGAATACAGACAATTGTTTTCCTACTGTGTTTCAAATAATTCGTTAAGATGTTTAAATATAATTATTTATCTTCCCTTACTTCATGTTAGTTGTTTATATTGATATTGTCGTGAAACTCTGTAAATGCAAAGTACAGCAGGAAACCAATTTCTGTAAACATTGTCAATGCAAATGCAGCAGTCTTTACAAACTAAATGGGCAGTGATTAAATCTCAGATGTAAGAACAGGGAATTTAAAACTGGAGTCTAAGGTGAGGCTAATCATATGTTCAAGTTATATAGGAAAACCCATGTTTGAATGTTGTGTGCTGCTGTACAAACACATTCATGGCCTAGAGATTCTCATATTGTGCCTGTATTCTTAGTAAAATAGCACTTTATATAGTTTTATTGGTTACTTAATGTTTAGGGTGAGATTTGACTAGCAGTATACTGTTTCTAAATTATTTCAACTAATTGGGCTTTGTTTGCACCCTGCAGATTGGGAAAGTTCGTAAAATTAACCAAAGGTTATATAGTGTGTTCTTCTCCTGAGGAGGGCTCCTTATATTTTTTATTCAGGAGGCAAGGGTTTGGATTTGGCACAAAATGCAGACATTTAAGGTTAATTTGCCTCTTATTAATCCTGAAACCACCTTACATAGGGTAAATTTGCAATTGATTTCAACAAGGGTGTACTGGAGCATAATGACTTAAAATGAGGTGTTTTTCATCTTTAGTTTTATAATATGCATGTTGGCATTTTAAAAATAACTTCCTGTGTAGGAAGTAGGTAGAGAAAACAGACTTTCTATATTACATTTTAATGGCACATGAAATATTTACAGTGTATAGTGATTGGTTTCACAGAAGTACATTGCTTTTGTTCAGCTGGACTTCCTAATTATTGTCTTTATTATTTTGTTTTTTAAAATTTTGGATTAAAAGTATAGATTTAAATGTGCATCATTACTGAACATGTATATATTTTGTGCCTATTTAGCACTTTGTTCTCAATGTTTGTATACCTTTGATTTTAATGTTGCTTGTAAGTGAAACAAATATCAGACTTTTAAATGAGTTGATGTGTTATATTTATTAATGGTAAAAGTATCAAGAAGACTCAGTTTTGTGCATTAAAAATAACTTATATCAAGTCTTCTTCTTCTTCTATTTCTTCTATTTATAGGTATAAAGATAGTTCTAGAACCAGAATCTCTGACAGCTGTATCTGGCCAAACGGTGAAGCTGAGCTGCTGGGCAGCTGGTTATCCACTTCTTCATTATCAGTGGTTTAAAGGGGATAAAATGGTAAATAAAACATATGATGGTCTCGGTACACAGAGAATGTTGATAATTAATGTATGAAACAGAAAGGTGCCTTTCAAAATAGAGGCCATCCTCAGTTGTATTAAAGATACAGATCCTTTGTCTTCTATTTCACGCTCAAAATGAACAACACAAGACCCATGGATATTTCTGTGATCGTGGTTTAATATTGTTAACATTCTTGATAGTGCTAGATTTCTTTTAAAATAATTTCCCAATCTTCAGACTTATGGCGATTTAGAAATTGTAACAGTTGTACCATTAAGTTTTAGAAATTTAATGTGGCTAGATTGGTTGTTCCTCAGTCAGTGTCTCTAGAATCATAGAATAGTAGAGTTGAAAGAGACCTCATGGGCCATCCAGTCCAACAGTTTTAAAAATATTATTATAGTATTAATGGTTTATCACAAGTCAAAGGTTCCAGTCTCAGAACAAAAGTACAGTAGAGTCTCACTTATCCTACACTCGCTTATCCAATGTTCTGGATTATCCAATGCATTTTTGTAGTCAATGTTTTCAATACACCATGATATTTTGGTGCTAAATTCATAAATACAGTAATTACTACATAGCATTACTCCATATTGAACTACTTTTTCTGTCAAATTTGTTGTATAACATGATGTTTTGGTGCTTAATTTGTAAAATCATAACCTAATTTGATGTTTAATAGGCTTTTCCTTAATCCCTCCGTATTATCCAACATATTTGCTTATCCAACATTCTGCCGACCCGTTTATGTTGGATAAGTGAGACTCTACTGTAATGCCTTTGGATGATAGCTTGAAAGTCTTCATGGAAATGAAGTGGGTTTTATGTTGGTAGCATGCAAATAAAATACAAATATTAATTGTTGTCCTTTAACAGATTAGAGAGATGGGCCAAAACTAACAAAATGAAGTTAAACAGGGACAAATGCAAGATACTCCACTTAGGCAATAAAAATGAAATGCAAAGATTCAGAATGGGGGACAACTGGCTCAACAGCAGTACGTGCGAAAAAGATCTTGGAGTCCTTGTGGACAACAAGTTAAACATGAGCCACCAATGTGATGCGGCAGTTAAAAAAGCCAGTGGGATTTTGGCTTGCATAAATAGGAGTATAGCATCTATATCCAGGGAAGTCATGCTACCCTTTATTCTGCCTTGGTCAGACCACACCTGGAATCACACTGTGTCCAATTCTGGGCACCGCAGTTGAAGGGAGATGTTGACACACTGGAATGTGTCCAGAGGAAGATGACTAAAATGATCAAGGGCCTGGAAAACAAGCCCTATGAGGAGAGGCTTAAAGAGCTAGGCATGTCTAGCCTGCAGAAGAGAAGGCTGAGAGGGGCCATGTTCCGTCCCCCAGAGGTTTGGTTTGCATTTTTTATAGTTGTAGGTATAGCACCTGTTTGCATTTGCTCCAGGGTTGTTGCAGATTCTGCAGCAGTCTGATAGTTAGGATATTAGCAGAGTTTATAGCCAGTTTGCAAAGCCTTGCTGCTATAGGCTTGAAATGTATCATTTTGTTCTGGAGACCGCCCCTTTTCCTGGGGAAGGAAGGCTCCATTTTGAGAAGCCTATTCTGCCTTCTAGACTGAAGGAGAAACATCATAGATGTGCTTGTGTGGCCAAGCCAGGCCAACTCTGAAAAGGCCATCTTAAGTACAAACAATTGACCTGCTTTTAAAACCAGTGCCAAGCATAGATAGGGGAAAGACCTGTTCTTTCTAATAGCTTTGGAACTGGGGCAGAGAACATCTTCGGATTTCTTTGCCACTGGAGGAAGCCCTACCAACTTCGCCTCAAAAACTAGCTTTGAGCTCAGATAGTTATAGATCTTTTGATAGCAGCTCAGAGCTAGGGTGAAGGAGATCTCTGGACCTCTTTGCTTTTGGTGGAAGTTAGCCCAGCAACCTAAAGGGGAAAAGCAAGCAAGGAACATCTGCAAGGTTTTATAAGTGGACTGTTTTTGTTTGCAACTTTAATTACAAGTGCCAAGTCTGCAAAGGACTTTGTGAAAATAAAATTTTGTTGGATTGTTCTACTTGAAGTGCCTTTGGTTACTGGGATTTCCAGAGCTTCTTAGTAAGGCCCCGCAGTTCACCTGGGCAAAGGAAGAAGCACATCCTAAAGTGTTAAAAGGTGCCTGGGCGTGACGGCATAGGCCATGTATAAATATGTGAGAGGAAGTCATAGGGAGGAGGGAACAAGCTTGATTTCTGCTGCCCTGGAGACTAGGACACGGAACAATGGCTTCAAACTACAGGAAAGGAGTTTCCATCTGAATATTAGGAAAAACTTCCTAACTGAGAGCTGTTCAGCAGTGGAACTCTCTGCCTCAGAGTGTGGTGGAGGCTCCTTCTTTAGAAGCTTTTAAACAGAGGTTGGATGGACATCAGTCAGGGGTGCTTTGAATGCGATTTCCATACGTCTTGGCATTCTGTATCTTTTTTTATCAAAATGAATGTATACGTTTGTTTGTACGGATAATACACCTCAGTTTTTTCCTTCATTTGCTCACATAGCTTCTGAGGATTCAGGATTGCCCGTTCAAAATAGGTACTTTGTCTCTTTGAACATAAAATATAAAAATAACATTACCGATGTTGCACAGACAGAAACCTATAGCCATTTCTTGGTTGCAGTCCTATGTGTTCTTCCAAGTCCCTTGCAAGGAAAAAAAAACCCCATTGTGGTTTGAACATAAGAGTATTGGCTTATTAAATGATTGGATGTGTCACTCCAAGCCCATATTTCTGTCAAAGAGTGACCACAAGGTGCTCTGACCCTGTACCACAAATCATAACATGCCATTTGGAGTTAAGGCTATAAAAAAGCAATTACATTGCATTGAGGATGAATGAAAAAGTCTGATTGCCATAGGGCGAAATTGCCACTACTCTGTTCCGAGTGCTGCTTGGCCATTTCTTCCTTCCAGGGGACATCGTGCTATAACATGATTGCCCTTTTTATAGATCTTGATGGCGACATCAGTTGATAAAGGCAATTGAAAAATGAGTAAAAATCAATACTGGCATTCAGGTGATATGCTGAATAACCTTTTTTCTGGTTTCTGAAAAGTATGTGGGAAATGTCAGTGAACAATACTGAAAGAAAACACTGTTTCCAAACAAATAAAATGGTACAATGTTATTAGTGAGTAATAATAAGCTGTCAAGTGTTCATGTCTTTATTAATCATGGTTGTTATAAATCCTTGGAAGTATCAAATAATGTTCTGAAATACCTTCAGCTTAAGAGTAATAAATGATTGTGTTGTTGAAGGCTTTCATGACCGGAATCACTGGATTGCTGTGAGTTTTCTGGGCTGTAAGGCCATGTTCCAGAAGCATTCTCTCCTGACGTTTTGCCCATATCTATGGCAGGCACCCTCAAAGATTGTGAATGTTGGAAGCTAGGCAAGTGGGGTTTATATATCTGTGGAATAATGTCCAGGGTGGGAGAAAGAACTCTTGTCTGTTGGAGGCAAGTGTGAATGTTGCAGTTGGCCACCTTGGTTAACATCGAATAGCCTTGCAGCTTCAAAGCCTGGCTGCTTCCTGCTCGGGGGAATCCTTTGTTGGAAGATGATTAGCTGGCCCTGATTGTTTCTTGTCAGGAATTCACCTGTTTTTTGAGTGTTGTTCTTTGTTTCCTGATTTTAGAGTTTAGGTATATGGTAGACTCCTGCAGAGGTGAGAGGATCCCTCATGTCCTTTGCTGAATGTAGCATTTGTTGAATTTCCTTAGTGGGTCTGTAGATAGTTTGTGGGTTGTGTTTCTTCATTTGCTTCCCTATGTGGTCAGTGGTTCCCTTGATTTATGGTAAGAACACTTTTCCTCTGGGTGTGTCTTTGTCTTTACTCTTGTGGCTTGTTTTTTTGACCTGGGTGATGGTTGGAGTTTTTATATAGGTATCTATCTGTCTGTGCGGCCCAATTGTCGATTTGATTTGCAACCTCTGGAGTTGCCTGCCATAAATGTGGGTGAAACGTCAGGAGAGAATGCTTCTGGAACATGGCCATACAGCCTGGACAACTCACAGCAACCTATTAAATGATTATTTCTGTCACACTATTAAAATCCAACAGAAACTGGCTAATCTGCCAAATAATTCATTAGAATGAAGCATTTTGATAGTGTAGCCTCATAAATGTGGTCGTTGGCTTATGAATGCAAGAACCAGGAAAATATTCAGATGTAAATATTTGTGTGGTAAAAATGCAGAAATGGCTGTAATGTTATTCATAACTGAGCTTTCCCATTTCTTGGGAAAGTTATAATGACTTGCCTAAGGCTAACAAATGTGTGCCTGAGCAAGAGTCCATTTCATTGACGCATAAAATGGCACGGCAATGAGGACTAATGATGTTTATTGCCACTTCCTCCATGCTTTCCTTGTTACTGTGCATGTCCTGTCTTTTCACCTACTGTTTTTACATAACTACATTCAGCTCAGTATCAAGAGTGTTTTAGAAATTGCATCTCCTCCCTCATTATCATTGAAATGCTATAGACTAAGTGTTGGATTTACACGGGAGAAATCTTGGTTTCAGTCTTTGCTCCACCTGAAAAAATGCCAGCTAGCCTTGGGCAACTCAGTGTTCCTCATATTCAGCCACCTCACTGGGTGGTTGTCGTGATAAGATGGGATTTTTTTCCCCTTTTAGCCTGAGTTTTTGGAAGAGGAATGGAATACAAGATGCTAAAAAAGATGCTGATTGAAGTAGATTGAACTTTAGTTCTATGGGTGCCAAGTATTCCTGTGCACTGTTCCTCAATTTTTGCAGTTTCTTTTAAGCTGTCTTGCTTTGATCTCACACACCTCAGGTTCCACATGGGAATTCCCCAGAACTGATATTCAACCAAGTGAGCGTGGATGATGCTGGGTTCTACATATGTCGAGTCAACAGTGACTTTTCCTATGGGTTCAGCCAATGGGCACGGCTGGATGTTTCTGAAGGATGTGGAGCTTGTCATGGTGAGTTGTAAAAACTTTGCATCGGTGATGGAATGACTTGCAATTATTTTACCCCAGGAGTGGAAAATGATCAGCAAGCACAACTTGGGACAGGGTAACAAACTTTTAGTTTAAAAGTTACACAATACAATTAATGCTACTTGCTGTGATGGTGATGTGTTTGGGTCGTTGTTGCAGCCTGCTGTGTATGGCTGGCTGTTCATATACTTTTTCCTTATTATAAGCGTGAGTGTCATGGTAGTGACCATAGAGCAAGTGTGTGCAGCTAAGGTCCCTTCTACGCTGCTATATAATCCAGATTATCAATTCAGATAATCCACGTTATCTGTTTTGAACTGGTTTATATGAGTCTATACTGCCATATCATCCGGTTCAAAGCAGATAATCTGGATTTTATATAGCAGTGTAGAAGGGGCCTAAGGAGGGGCCACAATGGCACAGTGGGTTAAATATCTAAGCTGCTGAACTTGCTGACCAGAAGGTCTACAGTTCAAATCCATGGGATGAGGTGAGCTCCTGCTGTTAGCCCCAGCTTCTGCTAACCTAGCAGTTTAAAAAACATTCAAATGTGAGTAGATCAATAGATACTTCTTTGGCGGGAAGGTAACGGTGCTCCATGCAGTCATGCTGGCCACATGACTTTGGAGATGTCTATGAACAACACCGGCTCTACATGAAGATGAGCACCACCCCACAGAGTCGGACTTGACTAGACTTAACATCTAGTAAAAACCTTTACCTTTACTAAGGGGCCTAAGAGGAGGAAGGAGGCAATATTTGCCCAAATATCTTCCCAATAGCTTGCTCTATCATGTCCATTGTAACCAGAAGTAACACTTCAAGTTTTGGTTTGAGCTCATCTCCCCCTCCCCTTTTTCCCCTTCTTTTTTCTTTTTGAGAAATTGATTGCCCATTTTGCACCGAGTTGCAAAAGGGATCTTCAGGAGTCATACTTTAAACAACATAGCTGTAGATTGCTCCCCAACAACATTTGGAGGACCAAGTGATTCCTGCCTCTGGTCTATTGGGTTGTTACCACTGTTTGGAACTCTGTAATGTCACTGCAATGCTCATCTCTGTTCCTGAGTTCACAGATCTTTGGATCTGGCTCTTTTTTCTCCCTATCTTCTGGAGGCTTTGTAGCTATCAAGGTGTATTCTAACTATTTTAACTAACTATTTTTGTTTGTCATTTAAGTTTTTAAGTTTATGTTGATGTTATTTATTTGTTGTTTTGATTTGTTTTGTTACTCACTTTAGCATTGAATGTTTGCCCTTTTTTTCTGGAAACCACCCTGAGTCCCCTCAGGTTATAAATAAATTATTATTATTATTATTACTATTATTATTGACAACAACAACAACAACAACCCGCCTCCATCTCCCCGGGGTGGCTAGCACAGGGCCAAGTCCAAAAAACAAACAGTAAGCAAAGTAAAATACATGTAAAAACAACATCTTCAACCAGATAAAAACACATTGAAACCAAACTAATACAATATAATAACAATAAGAACTAATTATTATTATTCAGTTACTTTGTACAAACATATAAAGCCTTTAAATAAATACTGGAGTAGGTTGGAATTTTTGTAGGCTTCATCCTGTCTCCATGTATGTCCCCATGAAACTTGGCAAGTGAATTCCATGTGGCAGTCACAATGGCATGATTGATATTTAGGGAAGGAAGACATAGCACATTAAGTGCAGAGGAATTGTGATACTACTAAAAAAAGTAGTACCGATTCCAGGAAGCCTTTCTGGCCCGCCCACACGCTCTTATTTGTTATTTGCATCTACAACACTTCCTTGGACAAAACGGTGAGCTTTCTGAGTCAATAGTGTGTTGCCTCAGAACCTTTGTGGGAGAAAAGAGAATGAAAATACTCACAAACTACACAGCGAACTTCCTCATTAAGTGCAGAATTGAATCCTGATTTCCACATCAAAATTTAAACAGTTATCATAACTCTATACTTACTGCTCTGAAAATAATGCTTTTGTGAATTGCTTACTAGAAAATCTTTCTGTGACCTTTTGTTTTACTGAAATAAGTTAATGGCAAGCACTTTCCTGCCCTCAGTTCTGCTTTTTTGCAGACACCACTCTGTGCTTCTAGTTTCACAAGGGTATTTTTGTCTCATCACTTCTCATTTAATAGCCGTCTGGAAATGCTGCAATTAATTTGTTGGTGTTCCAAATACCAAAAGGCAGTAATTTTATAACTCTTGAGCCAGTGTGGTTTGCATTTTGATAGAATTCCCAACAGTCTAAAATCAATGAGCCATCTTGAAATCTCCAAATGAAGGAGCTATATAGATATAGATATATAGATATATATCTCATCCGAGGGCCATAAATTATGGTAGTGAAATGATTGTAAAATTTCAGTGAGGATATTAGCATACAATTCCAGGGTAGAAGAAATATTTCATTTTATGGTTGCACCACTATATCTATACAAAAAAGGAGGAAAATAGTTTGTATTTCCATTGTAAGTTGTGGAAATCATGCCTTTTAGCTTTAAGTTGCTATGGCTATACAGCAGCAATTTTCTTTAAGAAAAAATGTATTCCCCCATCCAGCTATTCAAACGTGAACTTGATAGTCTTGCCAAAATTTCCTGAGTTCATACTGATACTGTCTGCCATTTATATGTTCATATGTTCTTCTGTTAAAAACAATGTTGCTCCTTGTTGTTTTTTGTTGTTACTTTTAATTTAATACAGTGGTTCCCAGTCTTGAGTCCTCCGGGTATTTTGGACTTCAGTTCCTACAATTACTAATAGCTGCTAGGATTTCTAGGAGTTGAAGTCCAAAATACCCAGAGCACCAAAAATTGGGAACCACATTTCACTTTGTCAGGGGATGTTTAGATGCTATGATGTAAGTCCAGGAGCTAATCCCAACCATGGAAAATCCACTAAATCTATGTGGTCTCCATGGCAGTTGGTTTACCATTCAGTAATTGAATCAATGGGTCTACTGAAATTTGGATTAGCAATTGGATTTTGACATCTTTGTTTTTCTGTTTCTGGTTGAACAAGTTGTAAGTTGGAACTGTCACTCTTTGGCAAAATCATGAGAAAACATCACACACTAGAAAAGACAATGGTGTCTGGCAAGATAGAAGTCAGTAGGAAAAAAGGAAGACCTCATTGCAGGTGGATAGACTCAAGTCAAAGCGCCAAGACCCTGAGTCTGCAAGACCTCAGCAAGGCTGTTGATGGCAGAGTGACTTGGAAGTCTCTTATTCACAGGATTGCCCTAAGTCAAAGTTGATTTCATAGAATCATAGTGTTGGAAGAGACCTCGTGGGCTATCCAGTCCAAACCCCGGCCAAGAAGCAGGAAAATCACATTCAAAGCACCCCTGACAGATGGCCATCCAGCCTCTGCTTAAAAGCCTCCAAAGAAGGAGCCTCCACCACACTCCAGGGCAGAAATTTCCACTTCCATTTGATGGCAGTTAGTAACAATACAGCTTTAATGTCATGCACCAAGGTTAATGCTAACTGTGGATTGCTTTTAACAGTGTTTTTAAAGCCACTTTGTAACTCTGGATTTACATTTTGGTTTCTTGATTGTAGTTGAAGAAGGGGAAAGGTTAAAGTGGTTCAGAGATTGGGAAACATTACATTTGCACCAACATTTACACATGGAAGCGGGTTTTGTGTAATGATTTAGAAGCAAACATCACAGAGGTGCAGTAACTGACATCGGAGTGAATGACAAAAAGTGAATGGTCAGATTATTTGTAGGAACTCAAGGAAGACTCTCGGGCTATTCAGATGATATTGTAGGAGAAAGTAGTTCGCATATATTTCTAATTCCCAGTATTTATTGAAGTCACTGCAGACAATGCAAAGGAGGTATACTATTTAAGTGTCTCCTGTGAAGTCGTCCTATTCATTACATGTGTCAAACGCTGGACCCAGTTTAACCTTGTCTGGTAGTTTTACGTGATCCATAAAAAGAGCGTCTGGGGCAGTGAGGAGACCAAAGGGCTCCAAGGCATGCAGTTCATGTTGATGAACCTTTAATCCCAAGTTTCTGACAGGATCTGTAGCAAATATCGTGAGTGTCTGGATTGTCTAAATCTTTTCACTGATGCACAATGATATGATTGACCACAGCAACTGACTTGAAAATGCCTGGCAGGTTTCTATCCAGAGAGCCTGCTTTCATTGTGTAATTAAACAGTCCGGTCTACTTTGCCTGATTCACAAATGCATAAAATCTTGCTTGTGTCTATACTTGCATGAGAACCATGTAAGGGGTTTAAATTATTGTTTAAACATGCTTATAAACATATACTAATTAATATCAGGTCTTAGCAGGTGGAGCACAACATTGTTCTGGGGCTGAGCTCTCTTTCAGAGGTTCTGGCAAAGAAATAGCATATTTATAGGCAGCATTTCAGACCTGAGACTGCTGTTCAGAAATTGAGCAATTAAGAATCTAACTTAATCTCCCAATGGGAGGGGTTTGTGGTTTGAGTACAGCCACAGAAAAGTCCCTGTATCACACTCTCACCAATCAAAACTTGTATGTGTTATGGGGCACATGAATATGCTGTGATAAATTATGAGCATCTTGGACAATTTCAACAGAAAGGAAACCATGAAAATGAACAAAATCTGGCTACCATTATTTAAAAACTCTAAAATCAGGACAGCAAATAAAGAACACTCAGAAGATGGGAATTCCAAACAAGAAACTATTCGGGACAGCTAACACCTCCCAACAAAGGATGCCCCCAGGCAGGCTTTGAAGCTGCAAGGCTATTCAGTGTTAAGCAAGCTGGCCAACTGCAACATTCACACTTGCCTCAAAACAGACAAGAGTTCTTTCTTCCACCCTGGACATTCCACAGATATATAAACCTCACTTGCCTAGTTTCCAACAGACCTCACAACCTCTGAGGATGCCTGCCATAGATGCGGGCAAAACGTTAGGAGAGAATGCTTCTTGAACATGGCCATACAGCCCGGAAAACTCACAGCAAGCCAGCGATTCTGGCCATGAAAGCCTTCAAGAACACTATGAGCATCTTCATCAATCCAGGCTGCCTAAGGTTTTAGAGAAAAGAACTCACATCTTGCATTGAGACTGAAAGCAATTTAGGAAGTAGTGCTACTGGCTTGAAGCTGGTGTAAAATGGTCTGTAAAGCACATATTAGAAAGTGCACTTTCCGAGCACCTTTCAAAGCACATCCCAATAAAATATGTTGGAGCATTTGTCAAATGAAATGATTACAGCATTACACAAATTAGGTCCCGGTGTATGAGTTCATCCACAGACTTTAACGGTTCTGCAGAGAACTAACATTGCTATCAACCCTAATAATGATTAACATTACTTTGTGGGATGTTACATAATTCAAAGAAAAAGGACCTTCTCAGGGGTTGCAACCAAACTGGGGAAAATGTCTAGATAGGTTGGCACCTTCTTTTGGAATATTTTCCAGTATCTTGGGAGTCTAGGCAGGTCTTTGTTTTATCAGTATAATTATTATTAAAGGTATCAGATTATAGCTGCTCTTTAAACACTTCAAGGGATGTCATAACTAATTTTAAAATTGCGTGTTGTGTTTTATAGATTTATGTATTGACTTTTGATATTCAGGGTAGCCCTTCTCCTTGACATCTTGTTTTTGAGAAGGCAAAAAATTGTTCTTCGCAGAGGAGAGCTAATAATGTGCTTACAGTGTGTCATATCATTAGAATTTATGTCTTAGATTTTCAGATTGAAGAATTTAACCTTCTAGAGCCTTAGGTGTTCTGTTTTGCTAGTCTTCAATCTTTGTTCAAATGTATGCCTTAGAACTGATTACATGATTGAGATGTAAGTTAGTGCTATTTAAAGAAGTTTTGATATACTTCTAGGGACCCTGTGTGGACACTGAGCATAAAGGCACATACTTGTGCTACATGTACAAGTTGCTTTGACACAAAGTGTAAAAAGATGTGGTGTGTTTTCTGCGCCTCTGGGGGTCTTTCTGGACAAGCCCTATATCCCAGGATCTGATTCCAGGTTTTAAACTGGATTATATAAGTCTGCACTGCCAGATAATCTGGGATAAACAGAAAACCTGGGATCAGATCCTGGGATATAGGGCCTGTCTGGAAGGGCCCTGAAATCTTTTAGGTTTTGTTTCTTAGTGCTGGACAGTGAACACCAGTATAACAGCCACTCTAATAACTGTAATAATAATATTTTATTGCACGAACCTTCTTCATTGGATAGACTTCTGACCTTGCCTGGATTGCTTAACCTCTGTGTTCCTCTGAAACAGTCTAGGCTGCCAGAAACATCAGGTGCATATGAAGAACATGACACATTTAAATCTCTACACCACTTATCAGGTTTCTTAGCTTGCTACTGTATATTGAAAGCTAACTCAAAGTCCTAAGAAAGCGGAGGTGCCTGTTTTAGCATTAAGACAAATTCTAAAATCCATATTGCAATAATATTACTATGACAAATGCCATCTCTAATTTTCTTTATCCAGTAACATGCTGGATAAGGAGAGGAAGAAAAAACTTGGAAGTTGTGTAGTCTGCATGTTGTTTTGAGACATAATGAGCTTTGCAAACTGTAGAATCAAACCCTTTTCTTGCTTTCCCTATGCAGGGAGTTTAGGAGTGAAACCTACTACAATTACATCAGTTAGCAAGCCACATTTAACAGTCCTACCACCAGATCTCAAGATAACATGGCAATTCTATTACATAGCATCAGGATATTTAATCATTTGCTGCCATCTTTTAAGTTGATTGTGCTACACTGAATCTGTTGACTTAGTCGGTAATGAATTGCCAAAGCATAGGTTGTCTAATAAGTCCTTAAATCATTGATGAGCATTTTAACTGTGTTGCCTCATCATAATGATGTATGCTATATAGCTTCCTTGCAACTTGTTCAATCTTTATAAAATGTGAATAGTGGTCTTATTTCCCATTTGTTTTCATAACTTGTCATAAATAAAGCCAAAACCTTTATCCCAGCACTTTTTCTTTTTTTCCCTCTTCTTGAAATCCAAGGCGGAAAATCTGTTGCAGTAGAATGCAGTGAAGGTAAAATCAAATGCATGTTGTAAAGCTTATTCATGGACCCCGCATGCTGAAAACTTGGGCAATTCTGGGATCTGTTGCTAAAACAGAATTTTGTGCATGTTGGGCTATGTTATATTAAATACTGATATAATATAGTCTCACAATCATGGCTAATGGTGTTGTTTCTTCATTACCCACTAATGAAAGAAAATGAATCACTGTATTCACTACAAATATATATCTTCTTTATCTGCATATTGTTTTGAAGAGATAGGCATGAAATGCAACCTTAAATCGGTATCTTCCTGCTGTTAGATCTAGCAAAATCCTGCTCACAGACATAAAAGCATTTTAATGTTTACCTAATGCATGTGTAGTAATTCTTCTGTATTCTGTTTCAGAGGACTTGAGCTGTTTAGGAGAACCTGGTAAGTATATCATGTTTTCTAATTGTGCTTTATGGATATTGGGCACTACAAGAGAACACAGTGTCTTTGCTGCTGCAGAAACAATTTGCTTCCATTTTTATTGTTCTCAGTATCTCCAACAGTCCAAAGTGTGCCAGCTTTTTTAAAAGCAATTTTGTATACCATCTGCATGTCTTCATTAAGAATGACCTATACTTCTTAGGTATTGTGGAAATAACAAAAGCACTTGAGGCAGCTGAATTTAGATTTATGTTCTGTCATTTCTGTGCCACTTATTGTCAGGCCAAAAATGCCATTTGATCACAAGCCTATCCAGAAGATAATTTGGAAAGATGGTATGACATTATCCTTTAGCTTTCATGGCATCATAAAGTGGATCTGAATAACTAAATGTAGAATAGGTGTGTATGATGTAAGCCATCTGTGATATAAACCATCAGGTGTTCAGCAATTCCATGGTATCAGATAATGATTCCATGTAGGATTGTGCCAAGCATTTTAGTTCCCAAAATGGCTGTTTAAAAGTCATGTCAATCCTTCTGTGCTACAGAAGTACATATTTGCTTTTTTGCCAAGTGCTACTGTAGCTTCCAAAATGTTCGGAGATATTAAGTATAATCGTGCTTCCACAGCCTGGTGCCCTTCAGATATGTTAGCTGGGCCTGATGAGAATTATAGTTCAGTGTATCAGGAGAATACCAGATTGCAGAAAGCTGATAAATTGCTGTGCTTTGTGGATCATTGTGCGAGTAATAAGTATTGCTTGCCGGAGCATGTTTTTATCATTGCCTTGAAATTGCAAGGAGTGCAGTTACAGTAAAAGCCACTTTCAGGGAGCAAAAAGATTGGCTTCTGTTTTTTTTTTTTTTAAGACACCATGTTTCCCATCTTTGAAGAAGTGGTCAGTTCTATATATGAGAGCTACATGGGACACATACCATGATATTATTGCTAATTTGATACAGTAATGTTATGTGCCTTTTCATGACTAGTGTTCATTAAAGAGAATAGTGTGGAGCTAATCCATTGATGCCTTATATGATCTGAAGTTTTTGGCATAACGGCTGGATGCGTGTAATCAGAAAGTGAAGATCAGAAGAGCTATGGCAGATCTGATCAATTCTACCTTGTAGATGCTTCACACTTGTCTACTGACTTAATGGATGTAGACAATGGGTGAGGAGGCTCACTATTTTAGAGTATTTGTATAACAATTATATCCTGAAAAATAGGTAGATGTAGGAGGACAGTATATTGCATGCACTCAGGATTAAAGCCTACTTCATTTCAAATTGTATTAGTAATTGGAAAGTGAAATGTCCTCCTACATACAACAAATGTATGTAAAAACCATGTTGTGGGTGAAGAAGGCATCCAAAGACATTTAAAGTAGAAACAAAAGTTGGAGGCGCTAAGTTGAAGAACATCTTAATGTTTCCAGTGTTTGTAAATTACTCTGGGAATATACACTCCAAAACTTATTCTTTCTTTTGTTAAAGCAGATCTTACAGAAGAACAGTCAACTGAAAGGCAATATGGTAAGTGATCTGATGCTTCCCTGGAAAGATGGGTACAATATAGAAAAAAGGGGGGCAAAACCAAGTTGTTTTGAAATCAATAGGTTTTCAAAACTTAACTGTGTATTTCATTCATGACAATAAGATTTTATTTGGATTGCTCCTTTTTTATTTTATTTGAATGGAATGTGTTTTGATTCCCCTTGGGTGAGAAAGGCGGGGTAAAAATGCTGTAAATAAATAAATAAATAAGCTAGAAATATGTCTGGGGAAAACATGTACAATACAATGGGTTTTTTTCTTCAGCAATCACCCTTTACTGCCAGAATTGCATGTCTTATTAGCTGATGTTATGGAAAACATCCTCACCCAAATTTCTGTTGAAGCCCATTGCTTTTGTGATGCTGAAAGAATAATAGTTCCCCCGTTCTTTGGATTTTTTTTTTTCCTTTTCACCATTTTGCACCTGTATGTGAGACCTTGCTGCACAGCAGTAGCATCTTCTCCAAGGGTGCAAAGCACTAATCATCATCTTAGAATACTTTTGCTCCCCCAAACAATACATTTATGTCTCATTCGCTTAGCATGATTCTTTGAAGATGGCAGTAACGGCTAATAATAATAATAATAATACACATTATATATATTCTGCTCTGTCTCCCCGGAGGGACTTGGAGAAGATTACAAAACACATATAAGGCAAATATTCAATTCCTTTTACACAACGACATACAATACAAGACTGAGGCAAAGGTCTTCCCCCTTTTTCATCTTTGGCGTTTGGAGGCAACGCTCAACTTCCGGCCATGGGGAGGTGCTCTTGTTCCATTTTTCCATGCCTAGGAGCCTGTTATCCATAGATATCTCCAATCTGTTGCTGGCATGTTTTTGCATATCTGCACGGGGCACCATTTACCTTTCTGCCAAGGCAGTACCTACTGATCTACTCGCATTGCATACTTTCAAACTGCTACTGTAGGTTGGCAGAACCTAAAGTTTTGTGAAAGCTTGAACTTGGCCTTAAATATGCAAATGCATTTATTGCTTTCCTTTAATGGGAAAATGTCTAAATTACATAATGTTTCTAACAAACAAGGTTAATTCTCTTTTTGAAAAAATTTACCCAGCATGAGTTTTGGCCTTATGTAGGGGTTGTTTGCACCCATTCTGGGAAAGGTTGTACTGGAACCAGATCCTTTCTTTGGGCAAAGAACATTCTTTATAAAAGGGATTAAAGTATAGACCAAAACAACAAAAGGTCAGTACATTCTGACAGCATAGCAAAATGTAAGCCATTTGCCTGACAGGGTTTCCATGCTGCGTGAAAGGTCAATGCAGTGTGAAGTATAGTACGCTTATTGCTAGGCTGCTTCAGTTATGCTAAGGAGGTTTATTTCTACAGTGGAAGGTAACTGTCTCCATTTGCTTCAACATGTAAAATATTAGAATTGTCTTAACTTAAAAAAATACCTGCTAACAAACATTTAACAGTTTAGCATGGGCTAATTCACTCCAATTGATCATTGACCTTGGATATCAGGCCCATAACCATTGTGCACAAGCCTTGTTGTTACCACTGTCATTCTCACATCAGTCACTTTTATGATCTGCAAGAAAAGACATAAGAGTGTTAACTTATACTGCCTCCTTCATCTGAGGTTGAACAGAAATGAACAACATAAGAGCAAACTAGAGAATGACATTGCACAGTAGTAAATTGTGAGCTATTATGTGATAAAAATGTTGCTTGACTACATCATGACAGACTAGAAGGTGGAGGTGATCTCATCCCTATCTGCTTGTATGTATTAAAATAGAGAGGAAGGTGATGGGCAGAACTACAAGTTGAGTATCCCTTATCCAAAATTCCAAATGTGAAATAATTCAAAATCATCTACTTGAGTGGCTGAGAAAATGAAACCTCTGCTTTATGATGACTCAGTGTTATACAGGAGCCCTCGGTGGCGTAATGCTGAATGAAAGTTTGTCAAGTCGCTCCTAACACTGAAAAAAGGATTATACAAACTTTGTTTTGTGCACAAAATTGTGCAAACTGCTTTGTATAAAATCACCTTTAGGCTGTTGTATACAGTGTGCAAATGCAAAGGATTTTCATGCTTATTCCCATTTTTTAAAAAATAAATCACCAAAATCCAGAATACTTTAGTTTCAAGCATTTCAGATAAGGAACACAATCTGTAATATATTCTAGTTCATGTTGTTGTTTTATTTCATGAAGACCAGCAAAGTGTGTAGACTTTATGATGCTATGAATCCAGAACGTTGTACAAATATTTTTATTATTGTTTATTTATTTACTTTATTTATACCCTGACTTTCTTCCTGTGGGACTCAAGGTGGCTAACAACCACACAGTTTTGTCACCATTTAAAACAACGCGAATACTAAAACTACAAACAATTAAATAGCACTGTGTGGGCTAGGTTAAAATACAATTAAAATATAATATATACTAGCTTTGCCCGGCCACGCGTTGCTGTGGCTTATGGGAATCCTTTGTTGGCCAGGTGGAATAGCAGTGAATAGACTTGCAGTCTCAAAGCCTGGCCGTTTTCTGGAGTAGCTGGAGATTTTTGTTGTATGAACGTAGAGGCATGGATGAGGGGTTGTGCTGCCAAGTTTAGTGTTTCTGGGATGTGTAGTTTTGTTGTTTTGTCCTAGGCCGAAATTTCATTACCCTTTTATATATATAGATGATTAAATGCATTTGCAAACATACAGTTCCCCCATACCACCCACAATCTCACCAGCAGTGTGCCACAAAGTCACAATTTTCCTGTGATATGTGTAGATTGCCACCAAGGAAGGGTGATATGCTAGGTAGTAAGAAATAGATAATGTAGGGGATTGATACTAAGAACAGAGAAATAAAATGTTAGGAAGAAGCTACATGTTGAGATTTGGCCCAGGACTGACAAAACTGTCCCAAATTATACGAAAAAAATATATTATAATACTTTGTTGTATATTTTGGTGCTTCTTTCATTTGCCATCGTTAGTGGCAATTTTAAAATATACCGTCTTCTGAATACTGTTCTAAATTATAAGCTTATCATGCAAGGCAGTGTGGTGTAGTGGTTTGAGACCATACTTATCATTCCTTTTCAACCATGGAAGCTCACATGATGCCTTTTGGCAAGTCATATTATCTCAAATTTAAAGGCAAGCAATAACAAACCTCTGCTGAAAAGATCTTGTCCATAAGACATTATAGTAGCATCTCAATAAGTTGGAGTCAGCTTGAAGACACATAAAGAACAACACAAAATGCTCCGAAGCATAAAAATACCTTAAGTAAAGACCTAAAAGGTTGACTCTGGGTGAAGCCTTTTAAAGAAACATGTATGAGCTGGTTTTGACATCTGTTTTTATCGTGTCAGAATCCAGAATTCTCCTATATCTATCAAATCTTTATTTATGAAAGTATGACCTTTCTAATCAAAAGTGGAGCTTAGAGTTTGGCGTTTGGGTTTATGATCTTGATAAATCAAGCAAGAATCCATCCATAGTATTTATTCCTTGACAAGACAGATTGGAAACATTACTCATAGTGCCTTTTGTTTATGGCAGTTTTCAGGTTGGTTTACCAATTGATGCTTTATCTTGGGATAGAGTCAACAAAAAGGCATTATATTGTCAATGTAAATAGGTGTGAATTAATGATTCTCTGTTGTACTAAATCCACAGACAGGTGGTCGTAGAAAACCTGAGAGTGTAATATCATTTGTAACTGTCTCTCTAAAATGACTTTCATTGTGATGATGCTTGACAGATTGTATTTCATCTGTAAATGATCTGTTTATTTCTAAAGCAGCAAGTATGAGCAGTAAATTCAGTCCAGGCCAAAGAGATCAGTGCAAGAAAATTCCAGGAAAACTGTTAACAAAAACAATCATTCAAATATGCAGACATCTCTTTATTTGAAAACTCCAGCTTCTTGGTGTCCTGCTTTTTTCATCTCTGAATACTTTTTTGTTATGGTTATCATGGCGCTCCATGCAGTCATGCCGGCCACATGACCTTGGAGGTGTCTACGGACAACGCTGGCTCTTCAGCTTAGAAATGGAGATGAGCACCAACCCCCAGAGTCGGACATGACTGGACATTAAGTCAGAGGAAAACCTTTACCTTTACCTACCTATAATCATACATTTGGATCTCAGTTATAACATTATCTTGTCCTCTACTTTGCACATTACATATTTTCTACATGTTAAGTACTTGCATTAAAGCAGTTTGAGACCTGAATCTGGATTATTGTATGTGTGACTTGCTTTGGCTACACTGTGAAAATGCTGTCCTTTCTTGCCTTTCCAGCTGTGGACAAAGTAGCCCTGTTGATGGGCAACATGAGTTATCGCAATCATCCCAAGCTCAAGGCTCCATTGGTGGATGTTTATGAACTAACCAACTTGCTTCGACAGCTGGACTTCAAAGTAGTTTCCGTGCTGGATCTTACTGAACCCGAGATGAGGAATGCTGTAAATGAGTTTTTATTGCTCTTGGACAAAGGAGTATATGGTAAGAAAGACAGTTGCCTTCAATTCATCAGAAATTTGATGTAGCCAGGTCAACATTTGTGTTGCCCCATTTTAAAACATTTGCAATATTTCTCTAAATAAATGAACATCTCAGCCATAGTGTATAGCTCTCCTACATGCCTGTGCAGTTGTGCAAGGTGAGAGGGTTAGATGGAAGTGCAATCTATGTGGAGTAGTGAGCATTAAGAAAAGCTGATTGGGCTGGATTTCATTTTCCTGCCTCCTAAAAAGGAGAAAGTCTTGGCATTGCTAGAAGGAAGGTATATCATTTAATTGGTTATAATAGGAGTCCCCAAGCAAAGGCCCTCAAGCCAGATGTGGCTCTCCAAGGTCATTTACCCAACCTCCGCTCTAAACTTTATACCAGTGGTTCTCAATCTGTGGGTTCCCAGATGTTTTGGTCTTCAACTTTCAGAAATTCTTACACCTGGTAAACTGGCTGGGATTTCTGGGAGTTGTAGGCCAAAACACCTTGGGGACCCACAGGTTGAGAACCCCTGCTTTAGAATAATAATAATAATAATAATAATAATAATAATAATAATAATAATAATAATAAAACTTTATTTATATACCGCCCTATCTCCCAGATGGGACTCAGGGCGGTTTCCAATCATAAAAACCACACATACATTACATAACAACATAATAACACATTATTAAGCAAGGTAAAACAATACAATTATATGGCAATAAATAACACTTACACAACCTCATCAAGGGGACAGGAACCATAAACCCAATATATTAAAATGTATCATTGTAGGCTAGATAAATCTTGTGCAATATATTCAGGCCCAGAGATCGGTGGTATTCCAATGTAATTACTCAAAAACCTGCCGACACCACCAGGTCTTCAGTTCCTTATGGAAATTGGATAACGTAGACTTATCCGCTCTAAGTCTGAATTTGACTATCCCATCAGCCAAAGGATGCCCACACTTTTCCAGTGGAATACTGGTAACTTGATATTGGTTCTAATTGTTCTTCATTTTAAATATTGTATTGTTATTTCATGGTTTTTTTCACTACAAATAGAATAGGTATATTCATGTTTTTTTCTATAGTCCAGTCCCTCAAACAGTCTGAGGGACTGTGGACTGGCCTTCTGTTTTAAAAGTTTGAAGACCTTTGGGGTAGAAAGAGGAGCAAGAGTGGAAAGAAGAAACTTGGATATATAATGGTTGCAGGAATAGACTTCCTTTGCCTGCGTAGAAGTGATGTGCAAGGAGGATGAAGAAGCTGGATTTTGGTAGGTTTGGTGGAGCTGGAAGGGGCTTCTACAGCTTGCTCAAGAGCAACTTGGATTGTTATCATTTAAAGCGAGTGGGTTTCTTTAGTCTAGAAAAGGTAAACTCCAAAGTTTTATCCAAAACCTCTATGAGGCTGATTATGGTATATGAAACTTTTGTATAGTTAGTGATATAATTAGACCATCTAGTCCAATACTGACCATTCTGTTTGGTTCTTCAAGATTTTGGACAAGGCAGTCCCAGTCAATCTGGCTGCGATAGAAAAGAAGATACTAGAAATGGAACAAACAAGTACCTGTGCCCCCTAAGTGGACATAAATTATTCTAAGCCCTTATTACCAAGTTATCTACTTTGATTCCAGAGCTTGGAAAGCTATTTTCTGAAAATAAACCATTCCTCTTTCTCATTACTGTATCATGGAAAGGAATTGGTATCATTGCCCATTACCATGTTTGGAAACTAAATGGTTGAGTTACTTATTTATCACTAACATAAAACTTGAAAATTTTTAAAATACCTTTAAAATAAACAGCAACTTAAAAACATTACTTATCACAGCAACACAAAAATGGCAGAGTATAGTCTGACCCATGGACCATTTGTGACTCTTATCAATTCTGATTTTATTACCCCCTGAAGCCGCTGCGAATTTCCAAATGCTTTCCAATCCCTTTTTAAGTGCTCTTTGGAGCAAAGGTTTGCCCTCAAACTAAATAGAATCCCTCCCCCCAAAACAGTGAAATCATAAAAATAACCCTTCCCTACACTTACAAGCACCCCGAAACCATCTCAAAATGGAAAGAGGTAAATGACACAATGCCATTTTCCATTGCTTTTTTTAAAAAGGATTTACATTTTGGCTTGCTGTGGTTGAATAGCAGGGTGGGTCTAGGTAGAAATTTGACCCTTGCTGCCCACCTCCTTTAACAAAAGGTGCCTATGTGTAAAGTCACGCTCATGTGCTGATTTTACCTTCTCTACGTGTCATTTGTCTTCTACTTCCAAAGTTAAAAAGTTTTGAGCCTTGATTCCCAGCAGTATTTATTTTTCATGGAAGCTCTCTTAGCAGCTATCTATGAGGTGGGATGACCCTTGTAGCAGGTTACTGAGGTCAGGCAATGTTTTAATTGGATGCATCTGCAACAGGTGCCCAGGGAAGGTGAAGTGATTGCAAGGTGTGACTTCTTTCATTGATCAGATATGTGGTGCCTGATGCATCCATGGCTGGCCGGTCTGACTTTCAGCATGCCCTTCGCCCTCGGTGTGCTTGATCCGAGGGTCACAATGACAGGAAGATTTATTGCGGCACTAAACACTCCGACAGACTTTCTGACGGCAGGATACTTTGCCACCCCCTTTTCTTAGTGGAAGCTGGATGGCAAATTTGAGTCGGTCACACCAGCTTATTTGCTGCTGGTCTGTGGAAAGTATGTGGCATTTGCTTCAGTTTTATTGATTTCTTATGCTGCCACCCTACCCCCACAGGTTTAAATATTTTTGAAGTTTCAGATGGCAACACAGCCATATTTGCTGCCATGAGTTTTCAAAACATCTATAAAACACTGCTGCCAATTTATCCCGAGAATGTCTGACATAATATTTTTATTGCTTCTCATAAAGTCAGAGTTAATTTGTTTTCTCATAAGCACGAATTCTCTTGCAGCTATGGTAAGGGCATGATAATGACTATGTTACATGTTTTACAGTTGATGCCTAGTTTCCTTTTTAAAACAGCTTTCAGTTTTCAGTATGGATACATAGGCAGATAGATAGACTAAGTAGGTTTCATATCAGTTGCTTCTTATATTGCTCAATAGGAAAACACAGGCTGATGGATGAGCTCAGAAAGTTTACTTTTCTGGACAGTAATTCCCAGAATTGCCTTCGGTATTCTGGGATTCATAAACTAAAAAAGTAACATTCTAGCTGAGGAATTCAAATAGAAGAAAGCATTGGAGCAGATTTCCTTGTTCTGATTCCCTCCAGATATATTGTGCTGTATCTCCTTCATTGCCAGCTTGCATGGCTGGAAAGAAAATTTCTGCAGAGACCATGGACTGCTAAAAAGACAAATAAATGGTTCCTAGAAAAATCATACCTGAACTCTCTCTAGAAACAAAGATGATTAAACTGAGGCTATAATACTTAGCCATATCATGAGATGACTCACAAGAAAAGGCAATAATGCTTGCTGGAGGGCGATAGGAAAAAAGCAAGATCATATTCCAGATGAATAGACTCAGAGAAGCCAAGGAAATGATGACCTGGAAATCTCTCATTCATGTGTTCATCACAGGTCAAGATCAGTGTGTAGGCACTTAATAACAATAAAACGAAGTCCAACACACTTGGAGGGCACCAAGAGGAAAAACACTGTGAAATCATTTCTTGCTTTATGCCACTAGAATTGTAACTCTTGAGTTTTTGCAAGGGCCTTTCACAAGGAATTTTGTTACTGGAGTGCCTTTAGTTCTCCATCTGTGGAATAACTCAGGGAAGGATACCCATTCATTGTATCACAATTCCACAACTGCAGTTTTATAGCCCAGAATAGACATTACACGCCTTATCATGTAATTGTATCCTAATTACTATATTTGTCTTCTCATTGCCCAGTAATTGCTTGGGCCCGGAGGGCTGTTTATAAATTACAACAAAACCAAAAATTAACCCTTTCCTGTATATTATTTTGAATGTCTGTGGAATGTGTAAGATGTTGTTGTGTACAACTTGAGTCTGTATTGTCAAAGGCTTTCACGGCCGGAATCACTGGAGTGCTCGTGTGGCCAAGTTCTAGCAGCAGGTGAAATGTCAGGAGAAAATGCTGCTAGAACACAGCCATACAGCCCAGAAACCACACAGCACTCAACCACACAACATAATATGCAAACCTGACAAAACTTCCAGCCTCAACACAGAAGGAACTGCTGCAGTGGCAGAAAATCAAGCCTTTGCCAATTTATTAAGGATTGCCATAAAAATACAGTAGGAAATATCTTTGTCAAGTCAGATCATCCTACTTAATGTTACCCATTCTGTCGGCCTGCTTGATGATTTTGTGACTCAAGTTAAATGAGTATTTGGCTTGATATAATGGTTGCATACTATTCTGATTATGTGTTTTGTTTTTCACTAGGTTTGTTATATTATGCTGGCCATGGCTATGAAAACTATGGCAACAGTTTCATGGTGCCCATCGATGCCCCAAATCCCTATCGAGCTGCAAACTGTCTCTGTGTGCAAAACATTCTCAGACGGATGCAAGAAAAACAAACTGGCCTCAATGTGTTTTTACTGGATATGTGTAGAAAAAGGTATTAAAATGCTTTCCTCACTTAAGGGATTCTTCCCTAGCAGGTCATGGCTCAAGTTGTGTTGATTCTGTAGAAAAAGGCACATTAAACAGCTGAAAGGTCATTAGCTGGACACACATGTCACAGTCTTTTAGTCTCCAGGTTTTGAATTCAGAATGAATACAAAAAACAATTACAGAATGAAGTACACTTGCAACCTGGTGATCTTTGAAGTGAGGACAAAGAAGAATGCCCATGTCTAGACAGTGTTGATTCAAATAAAAATTCTTTTCTTCTTGCCCAGCAAATATAACACTTTTATCACTTCATGCAAGAAGAGCTGAGCTAGGGCTTTTTTTTCCAGAGCGCTGAAAATTTCATTTCAAGAGATAAAAACATGAGGTTATACTGAGAGGGAAGCAGGATAGCATGCTGGGTTTCCCCCATTCTGCTGGTGATCTCTTGTCATGGCTAACACTCCTTGCTCTTCCCACTCCCGGTTGCTACAGAAGAAAACTGTTTGTAAGGAAATATAGCAGCTGCTCCTTCTCTTTGTATATATGTTTTCAAGGCTTCAAGTACCTGTGGTGAGAGCCTTCAAAGTTCTGGGCTTGGGAGCCTTTCATGTGAATAGCACATTGTTCTGTTCATCTCTGACTGTTGTTGCACACGATAGATAGGCCTAACCAAACAGCTTTTAAAGAATGCATGTGCCCATTTTTAAGCCTTTGAGTAATTTGTCATAGCATCAGAACACTTAGCTTAATTATGACTTATCATTATTTTAAGCTAGTAGAGCAAGCATGGGCAAACTTTGGCCCTCCAGGTGTTTTGGACTTCAATTCCCACAATTCCTAACAACCTGTTGGCTGTTAGGAATTGTGGGGGTTGAAGTCCAAAACACCTGGAGGGCCAAGGTTTGCCCATGGCTGCAGTAGAGGTTTAATCAACATCTTCAAAATAAATACCCTTGGTATCTGCTGGGGTTTGGTTCCAGGACTTCCAGGATCTGTGGATGCTAAATTCTCAAAATACAATGCAATTAGTTACCCTTTGTATAAGATAGCAAAATCATATATCTATACACATATACACACACACATACACATATTCATTCAAGTCATGGGTGGTTGAATCTGTGGATATGAAGGATCCATAGATTATTGTGACATATCCTTATTTGGGCCAGAGACCACCTTATTAGACAAATAAGTGATCAGTTGTAATTAAAGAAAGGAAGAGCCAAGAGTTAAAGAAAGGAAGAAGAGAGGGGAAAGAGTATTATATTAAATGAGGCCAAAATTTTAAGTAATGCAAGAGATCACACAATCATAGAGTTGGAAAGACCACGAAGACTATCCAGTCCAATCCCCAAGTTGCACTATTATGCAGACCACAAAACTAATCAAACTGTTTGCTTAATCCTTTAGACTAAACCTCTGATTTTTGTGTTTAAATAAAGGAATGAATACGACAATACCATCCTCGTCCTGGATGCTTTGAAGGTTACAGCTAACATTGTCTTTGGATATGCCACGTAAGGAAATTATTTGAACTTTGTACATTTCATAGATGTGTCTCCTGCTTTAGTTAAGAAATAGGAAAGTGTGATAGTTTGTTCTGACCTAGTAAGAAAATAATATATTGTCCTTCCAAGGAAAGAGATGAATAATGTATGAAATGCAATTTGCTTGTAGCTATTGCAAGCCTTTATATAGTTTGTGTTCATTTTTAGTCATTACAAACATATGGATAAATTAGCACTATTCATTATCAGATAAATTTTGTATAATGTACAGTGAAGATGCACCATGGAGTTTCTTTCAGTAATGGATAGAACTCTGCTGTGAATCTCAGATGTGTATATCTTTTTTTCTGTTGTCACCATAGGAAACAGTGAAGAAGGAGTTGAGTTTTAAAGTGGTTATCTGAATACAGTTATCTTCTTGGCCTCTTAAACAAAAACACAGAAGCAGATGATATAGTGATGAAAGAGATACATTTGATATGTCTTAATTTCATGCTACTTTCCCCCAACATATCCACATCGTAGCTGGTGAAGAAAGGGGACAACTGAATATCTGCCTGTGTATCTGTTGTCAGGCACAAAGCAATGGAGGTATCCTCTGGACCTTCTCAGGGCTTCCAGAAGCCCTGGAAGATCATTATCATTGTGTACCTGGTTATGAGACTGTAGCAGAAGGCACAATTAAGACATCATCCTCTAGGACCTCCAAAGGACCTTTGTGAAGTCTCAGCAGGTGCCTTCATCGTTTGGCTATAATCACATAGCCAGATTCTACTCAGGTATCACCTCATCTGCACCATTCACTACATGGTCATGTTGAGGGGGATTTAGCTTGAAAATTACTGGGTTTCAGGGACAAGAGACATGAAAAGTCATAGTGTTCCCCTTAGTGGACTTTACACTATGATACCATGATGCAAGATCTGCCATTATTGGGTTGTTGTGTGTTTTCCAGGCTGTATGGCCATGTTGCAGAAGTATTCTCTCCTGACATTTTGCCCACATCTATGGCAGGCATCCTCAGAGGTTGTGAGGTATATCCTGTGAGGATGCCTGCCATAGATGTGGGTGAAATGTCAGGAGAGAATACTTCTGGAACATGGCGATAAGGTAAAGGCAAAGGTTTCCCCTGTCTGACTCTGGTGGTGGTGCTCATCTCCATTTCTAAGCCGAAGAGCCGGCGTTGTCCGTAGACACCTCCAAGGTCATGTGGCCGGCATGACTGCATGGAGCGCCGTTACCTTCCCGCCAGAGCGGTACCTATTGATCTACTCACATTGGCAAGTTTTCGAACTGCTAGGTTGGCAGAAGGAACATGGCCATACAGCCTGGAAAACACACAACAACCCTGTGATTCCAGCCATGAAAGCCTTCGACAACACATCTGTTATTACTGTTTTACAAAATTAAAATAAAGGCAGAGAATTTGATAAATCTTATCTCTACAAGTCTTACAATTAGTAGAACAAATATAACTGAACTTCTTTATATACTTATATGAGAGTAAGCTTTGCTGAAATCAGAGTCCCATGTGAGCTTTAAAATAGGAAGATTATTATTTGTCATCATGGACGTTCAGCATTATAAGAATTTAGAAGAACAGTAAGACCTCCGTATCTGTGGGGATGAGGAGATATGTTCCTGGCTGGACTGTAGTTACCATAGACCACAGATGTGATCAAATGCCATTGGATTATCTGACTTCTGGTCCCAGCATACCTAATGGCCTAGGAATTTTCTTGGTTCTCCAGTGCAACTTTATGGTAACTTGTAGAATTACACTATAGAATCATCTGGAGGATGTAGCAGATTCCTAGAGAGATTGTTTTTTTCCCCAGACACGAATAAATGAAATTGCAGCTATGGAGCAATTCCTCCTTGTCATCCTGGACTACTCAAGTCTAAATGTAGTTAGATAGATGATAGAGTTAGATTGAGGGAATCCTTTCCCTGTTTCCTAAGCATCCTAGACAGGCTTTACTGTGTTTCACTCTATCCTGTTTACGTCACATCCCTTACTTTGAAGTTAGTGGAAATGTGAATCTTTAGGGACACTAACTTCTCATTGGTCAGAGTGTCTTTTATGGCCCCAATAAACTGGACCATGCGGTTGGAACCATTTTTTTGGTTCTCTCTTCTCCCTTTGTTCTTCTAGCTAACAAGAAGCATCTTGCTGTCTCTCCTGGCAAGATGTAACTATTTAGATGTTTGTTATTTTTCCTTTCTTATTTTTCTTTAGAAACCAGTCTAGAGTAGACTAGACAGCTCCCAAGCCTTTCTATCTGCAATCGAGTTCTTTTTACCTGAATAAATACTTTTTGAACTTTTATTGAGACTCTGCAGTCCATTGCAATCCTAAATGATCAAAGGCTTCTCTTGCTCACCCTGTGTAAGTAACTGTTGCATTTAAAATCAGCTACTCTGCTGATTTTGGTGGAATCTCCCCCAGAGAGGATTAAATTGAGTCTAACCGCTCAGAGATTACCACAACACTCCTAACTGCTCCAACAAACCAGTTGGGGTTCATAGGCCATGCTGGCTAGCCCCATTCCAATCATATTCCATTGGCTGTGCCTCCCCAGCATTTTTAATACACCTAAGAAGGTTCTCTGTGCCATCATTAATTAAGAACTTCTCCATGTCGTGAAAGGAGCCTGGTATAATTATGATCTCTCAAATAGGGGGACATTTCCCCACATATATGGCAGTATCAAAGCAGATGGCAGATGGGACATCCACAGGAGATACTAGCAGTAGCAGGTGGGATCTCGTGAAGGGTTATTTTGGATTATAGGAAGCTGTTCCTTCAGCAGATAGAATGTGACCTGGATTCAGGTTTTATCTTTGCTGCTGATTTACTGTGTCCTTGAGAAAAATGCTATTTTCCAACCTATAAAGATAGAGTTCTTGGCAAATTCAGCACTGTGTTGGCAGAGTGCAGATTTGTCTGCAAGTTTTATAGAGACCTTGAACTAAAATGTAGATGCTTACTATGTGTCTTGTAAATATTTGCTGATTTGTAAACTGTTCTATGGAATCTGATTCTTCACTCGCTATAAAGCTATTTTTAATGAAGATAATTTAGATTTTCTCAGCTGTACTATACTGCTACGTTTACATCCACCCTGCAAATACTGTTTTGCTGTTAAAATATATTTTAAAGATGCCAAGGAGCAGAAGCATTTGAAATTCAGCAGTCTGGATTATCTAATGGGATTTTTGTGAAGTTTTTGAAGGAACGTTTGTTGGAGGACAAGAAGATTACAGTTCTTCTTGATGGTGTGGCAGAAGGTGAGAGAAAGCTGTGAAAAGTAAAGAAGAAAAGCTTTGGTTTAACTGTACTTGCGCCCTTTAAAAACTACAGTTGACAAGGGTCATAATGCAATGTAAAAAAGCTGTTTTGTGCAGCCCAATTTGGTTAATGCATGTCAACTTTTTTTAAAAAGTATTAAAACACAACTTATACTATAGAAAGAAGTTGTGTAGCACTATACATTCCCAAATGTACTTAACCTTTTCCTTGGCAAGAATTTTTTCACTTGAAATTTGCTCCTTCCAAGATGTGTTTACCACATGAGACACTTGTACACATTTTAAATCTGCCTCTGGAGTCCCATGGCAAAGGAATACTTTGGAGAGAACAGAGACTTCACGGCGAAAACTGTTGATGGAGAAATGATATGTGTATATATCCTGTCACTTCTCTGCTCAAATTCAGTCTGTTAAGGTTATCGTTGTGCTGTATTTTAAGATTTGTTTTGTTTTGTTTTGTGGAGTAAAGGAAAAGAGCCTCCTAAAGTTTTACATTACAGCCCTCAGAATCTTCTAACCCAGACATGGGCAAACTTTGGCCCTCCAGGTGTTTTGGACTTCAACTCCCACAATTCCTAGCCTCAGGCCCTTTCCTTTTCCCCCTCAGCTGCTTAAGTGGCTGAGGGGGGAAAGGAAGAGGGCTGAAGCCAGGAATTGTGGGAGTTGAAGTCCAAAACACCTGGAGGGCCAAAGTTTGCCCATGCCTGCTCTAACCGGTATAGCCATAAAGTTGTAACTTTTCCAAATATGCAAAGGAACAATGAATGGCTTTCAAAGCTTTGCTGTGCTATTTTATAGTCTTTATTTTTCATTTTGCATCCATTCACAGCCCTAATTTTCCTTGAGCTGCTGCTGCTTTGGAGTTATTTCTTATACTTGAAAGGGCTTCTTGATTGATCTCAGATAATCAGACAATCCATAACAACCATATTAATGTTGTGAGTGCCATGAGACAATCATATTTGAAGTCAGGATCTTCATATTGTCCGTATTCTGAAAAATAAATTTAGACAACAACTTGGAAAGAATACCATTAATCTTAACTTTGGTGTAAAATATTGAGAATATGCATTTTTTGCAAGAATGTTCTGGGAATAAAAGTAATTGTGTGTGCAAAGAAAAGTTCTGATCAGTTTAACTCGGGCACGAGCAAACTTCTGCCTTCCAGGTGTTTAGGACTTCAACTCCCACAATTCCTAACAGCCAGTAGGCTGTTAGGAATTGTGGGAGTTGAAGTCCAAAACACCTGGACGGCCGAATTTTGCCCATGCCTGGTCTAACTATACATTCATACAGAAGACGGTGAAAATACAGAGAATATCATTATTGCCACTATGCTTAAAATGTATAAGTCATATTGAATGTAAAGTGTTTATGTGTGTGCACATGTGTCTGTGCGGTATATCTCATGTGGAAGAACTTGCACAGTGTGTTCTACTGTCCTGAATTGTAAAAAGCCAGGCTTAAATGCCTTCAAAATCAGGTTTGTCATGGAAACGCTGACACCATCATAACCATAGCAACATAGTGGCACTGCTGGGATATAGGTGCTTTAATTGGCATTTTCAGCAGCTTTGATTCCTAGAAAATGATTTGAGTCTTTTATTTTTAGATATGGGCAAGTGTCACCTTACCAAAGGCAAGCAGGCTTTGGAGATTCGCAGCAGTTTATCTGAGAAGAGGGCATTAACTGATCCTATTCAGCAAACCGTAACCTCAGCAGAGGCATTGGCACGGAATCTGCAGTGGGCAAAAGCACATGGTAAATACGGGAAGTAAATATGGGAATACGCCATTTAATTAGTTGAGCTAAACCGCTCCCATCCCAGGGGCAATGAATCACAGTATTGTGCATATATTAAAATTCTAGGTATTCCTTCTGTCTTTCCCTTGCTCTGTTGTCATACAGATTTTCTACCTTCCCTCTCCCTGTGCAGGTTTGCTGCTGATGCATTCGAGACAGATATCTTTGCATTTTAATAGATGCATATCTTAAATGGAGCAATTTGAGAGCGTGGGTTGAAGGTGTATATGTTTGCATGCGCACGTATGCGTACATGTGCAAATGGAAGGAGAAGGAGAAGACAAGGAGGGATCATATGAAAGGGAACATGCCACCAGCTCCTTTTCCATCTTAGCTTAGCAAGAGGACATCAATATCATATAACTAGGCTTTTCCAACTCTGTCCTCTGCCTCTATTTCCAAAGCAACTGCCACGTGAAAAGTTCACATTCGCAAGAGTGTGGCTGTAGCAACACATTATACAATGTTTGGGAAGAAGCTGAAGTGGCATATATAATAAGACAGAATCATAAAGTTGGAAGACATCTCAAGGGCCATCCAATCCAAGTCTCTTCTGCCGTGGAGGAAGACACAAAGCAAGCACTCCTTTACAAATCGAATTGATGGATTTAAACTGGTGAATGCTATCATCTAGTGGCCAAATATACAAATAGCAGGAGGAGGCGCTGAGAAGTCGGATTTGTTAACATATTATCAAGAGTTGCTATAATAGGAAAACATTAAAGATACAGTCCTCTCAAGCTGAAATTGCAGAGTTCCTGCAAGCATGTTGTAGAAGAATTTAGATTGGTGAAGGAGGATTTTTAAAAACTACTGTGCAAGATTCAACAAGAAATTTGGATCCAAAGAAGAGGTTGAAAATGAAGACAGCTGTTAAATTACAGCTACAGAGAAGATTTTTTGGAAGTTATCAACAGTAAAAAAACAACACTCAGAAAACAGAAATTCCAGACAGGAAACAATCAGCATCAACTAACACCTCCCAACAAAGGATTCCCCCAGGCAGGAAGCAGCCAGGCTTTAAAGCTGCACGGCTATTCAGTGCTAATCAAGGTGGCCAGTTGCAACACTCACACTTGCCTCAAGCAAACAAGAGTTCTTTCTTCCACACAGGACCTGCCACAAATATATAAACCGCTCTTGCCTAGTTTCCAACAGACCTCACAATCTCTGAAGATGTCTGCCATAGATGTGGGCGAAACGTCAGAGAGAATGCTTCTGGAACATGGACACACAATCCAGAAAACTCACAACAATGCGGTATAAAATGATTTACCAAAAGAAATCCGTTTCCTTATGTACATTGTAGTGTATCTGTTTTGACTGTTAAAATAAATTTCATAGTGACAAGGTAGCTAATGAATAATGAGTATAATGAAAGATAGTACAGCTAATATATTACTGTACAGCTAATTTTGAAAGAGAGCGGCACTGTACCATTCTTAATAAAATATCCTTGTTTTCCAGAACTTCCTGAAAGTATGTGCCTTCAGTTTAATTGCGGCGTCCAGATTCAGCTGGGTTTCGCTGCAGAATTCTCCAATGTGATGATTGTCTACACGAGGATAATAAAGAAACCACCTGAAATTACAGTGTGCAATGCTTATGTGACAGATTTTCCTCTTGTAAGTTGGTGTCGTGAGGCTTTGTGGCATCCTTTTTTATTTTAATATGATGAAAACAAATGTCTATACACTAGCTCAGGCATGGGCAAACTGTGTCCCTCGAGGTGTTTTGGACTTCAACTCCCACAATTCCTAACAGCCTCAGACCCTTTCCTTTTCCCCATCAGCCACTTAAGTGGCTGATGGGGGAAAGGAAAGGGTCTGAGGCTGTTAGGAATTGTGGGAGTTGAAGTCCAAAACACCTCGTGGGACAAAGTTTTCCCATGCCTGCACTAGCCTCAAAGCTTAAATATTTTAATTCGGTGTTGCAAGGGTTGGGATGAAAAGCAATGTCCTATTGCTGATCAATGAGGGATAGGAAAAGGTCTGGTTTGCAGGATCCACTTTGTTTTCATATCAAAATTCGCCTTTTTCACAGCTGACTCCTTGACTTCAAGGAGTGCAGATTGAAGGCTCACTAAAACTTGTGGCCACATCCATCTAGGAGTTGGCAGATTTTCTGGCATTTCCACGTATTTCCTCCTTGATTCAGCAGGTTGTGGGAACATCTTTCTTATCTCTCTTTTTTTGAGGACAGAATGAAATACATCACTCTGCTTCTACTAAACGTCATATTCCCTGCTTTCTTGCAAACAAAACTTGCAAAAAGGTGAACTTTAAAGCACTTGTATAGGGCTGTCATCTTGAAAAAGAAGTTAAGCTTTAGCCATATGAGAAAAAATCACATTCGCATTCTTAGAAATATGGAGCAGCAGGTTAAACCGCTGAGCTACTGAACTTGCTGACCGAAAAGTCGGCGGTTGAAATCTGGGGTGCAGGGTAAGCTCCAGCTGTTAGACCCAGCTTCTGCCAACTTTGCAGTTCGAAACATGCAAATGGGAGTAGATCTAAAAGGTCCCACTCTGACAGGAAGGTAACAGCGCTGCATGCAGTCATGTTGGCCACATGACCTTGGAGGTGTCTATGGATAACATCGGCTTTTTGGCTTAAAAATGGAGATGAGCACCAACCATCAGAGTCAGACATGACTAGACTTAATGTCAGGCGAAAACCTTTACCTTTACCTATTCTTAAGAAATATAATCACAGAGCCACATCTCCTGGACCTGAGTTAAAAGTTGCCAGAAGCCATTAGGTTTAAGCATTAAGAAACTTTGATGCAAATATCATCAACAAAGTTCATCACATGGCTAGTTAAAGCATTTATCTTGCTCGAGCCATCCCTTTTGCCCACTAGTATGGATTTAAAAAACTGCACTTATCCTGTTCATGCTCAACATCATCCTCATTGCTGTCCTTGTCTTGGCAGGCAATTTTTTAAAAAATAATTTAATATTCTTTCAAGAGTTGAATGTTTTCAAATGGCTTTTAATATTGCAATGCTGCTTCTGTTTTTAAATCTTCTGTGTATTTTAATTATAGGCTATAAAACGTCTCAGTGTTATTGATAGTTTAATTATATTTTAATGCTTTGGTTACAGTTGGCCCCGTGTATCCAAAGATTCAACCATCCACAGTTTGAAAATATTCCAGAACAAAAATCCAAAAAGCAAAACTTGATTTTGCCATTTTATATATGAGGCATCATTTTACTACACCATTGTATATAATGGAACTTGAACTTCCACAGATTTTGGTATCCACTAGTTATGGGCGTGAAATTTGTCTCATCTGTTTGATTCGTGTTTCTGTTTCATTCCATCAATTTGGGTGAAAAGAAAACAGTTCTTTCACCACCGAAAACCAAAAACAAATATCTGCCCTCCCGATTTCAGAAGGCTCAGTAGAAACAGATCGGGGCCTCTACCAAAAGCCGGGACACGAAACTGATCAAGGTTTACCGCGAATGCACACAACTAATATCACAAGGGTGCACTGTTTGCTATATTTGTTTTAAATGTAAGCCACTGTTTGTCTCTCTTTTACAGGGAAAGGTGGAAAGAGAGGTAGCAGAGATTATAACAATGACAATTGTATCAACACTTATTTTCATTCAGCAATGTGTTGTTGTTGTTCTTAGTTATTTGGGACTCGGATATCCTTGCAGATCTACTACAGATCACCAAAAGATCTGTCAGTATGTCCAGCTCTACTTTTTTCCTGTGCCAGTGTTAAACTTACAGGTTGTTTTTTTTTATTTTTCATCAGGATTTGGATGTGGATCCTAAAGAAGCAAACAAAGGAACTCCTGAAGAAACTGGCAGCTATTTGCTTTCAAAAGACTTACCCAAACATTGTCTCTATACTAGAATATGTTCCTTACAAAAGTTAAAGGTTAGTTTATATTGCTTTTATCTTGCACGATTGGAGCTTTATTGAGTCACAAGAATAAGATGGAACTTTTTGTAACATAAATACTAGTAGCCTTCAATAACAAGTTTCCCTTTTGAAATAACCCAGTAGTGTAAAACCTTCCCATGGATCCAGCTTTTGGGGGTGAAGCAAGGGATGTTCCGTGTGAGATGAGAAGGCCTCTTAGTTGAGGTTGCTGAATGTGGATTCTTTCATTCTTGAGCAAGTGTTGTGAACGGAATGGGAAACTGTATGAATTTTGGAAGAAGGGGCTTTGTTTTCTTGCTCCGTTGTTTTCTTGCTCAATTGCAGCACTAACTGAAGAAAAACAAATGGGAACTTCAGTTACCACACTGCTATGGAATCAGGATAAGAAACTGCCTGGAAGATGAGAATGAATTGTAAAGAAATTGATTTCATTTGTATAAAACAGTATGTATTTGTGTGCGCACGCGCATGTAAGCACACACATACACACACATAATGAAGAGCACCTGGCATCCCTTGGTTTGTAAATCATCATTAATTATGATGAACCAGCATGTGCTAAAATTAATTTCTTAAGGACAGGCACATTCAGCTTTTACTTCTGTCCCCTTTGAGTTTGAAAGCACTTTTCATTCAGTGACCATATTAGCAAATGGTATTTGTGAAATACTAATGTCAATTAAGCAATTGTTGCTATATGCTTTTACATAAACATCTTAAAAATAAATGTGGAATCTTATTACAAATAGAGAATATTCTTGCCTATGGATGTGACAACTTCTAATAATAATAATGGTGTAATTGACAGTAAGACATTAGAACTGACTTGTGAGAGTCTGCCATGTGAACTCATTCAAAAAGACAGAACTACCTGAATCAGAATTATCCAGTATGTTTGAACTTAAATAGATACTGTGTTTATTTTGGCAATAAGTGCTCTGCATTAATGGTTTTGTTTTTTAATTCATAGGAAGACTTAACCTTCACCGTTTACCTCCACTATGAATATGATGGAGTAGATGAAGTTGTGGATGAGAGGAAAGTGGTGAACATTGGCAAGCCGCTCATTGCTAAATTGCGCATTCATCAAGGATTTGGGAAGAATAGCTGCCTCCAGCACTGTTGTGTGTCTAGTGGGCCTTGTTTTACTCAGTCATCTGATGCCGGGCCAGCTGTATATCATCCCTCTCACCCAAATCATCACCCACATTCCTATGCAGGCTTTCCCCAACCGAACTCTGCTCACCCAGAAGGCATTTCACATCCAGCAACATGCCACTGTGATATGACTCCAAATAGACTGATGGCGTGGCAGACAACATGGCCCTATTCATTTAGTTCAAACCAAGGCAATATGCCTGTGGAAACAACAGATGAACAGGAATCTGATTTCTCGGGAAACTTCAGACTGTCTTAACAGTAGCCACGTTCTTTACATGGTAGTTTGTTGGTGACATTCCTCGGGTAGGCCATTGCAACACTGCTTGTGTGTTTTAGGATTTGGAAGGAGAGTACTACCACTAGTAGAGAACATTGGTGTGGATCTGAACTAAGTTTGGTCACATGGAGGTTCCACTGAAATTAACCCTGTCTAGATTTATCCCATAGGGAGTACAGATCTGTCTGTACTTTTAAAAGTGGCAACTGGGAAAATGTGTTTCTCCATTCCCAGATTTGTCCATATTGAAAGCCAGTAGTAAGAAAACTACAAGTCACATGGGGATGCAATAACAGGAATCATTTGGTTTAGGCATTTTCTTGCCTATCCTCAAATCTAGCAATGGGCTTGCAACATTCAAAGGATAATTATGGGGTAACAGATATTGACAGAAAGTTGATGGTGACAAATAATTGAAATGAGCCTATTTGGCATCCGGTGGCCACATTTGGAAATAAGATGTTGGATAGAGTCTTGGTCTGATCCATCAGGGTGGCTAAAATCACAATGGTAATACTCAAAGAACAGACGTCAGAATACCAGTTATTAGGGAAGATGCCCATCCGGATGTAGTTAGATTCATGTCATTGTGGGCTTTCCACGGAGCACCAACTTGATCATTCTGGAAACAGAATGCTGGATTAGATCAGCATTTGGTCTGATCAGTATATATAGCCAATATTTCTGGAAATTTTAGCACCTTGCTTCTCATACTGGACACAAAACACCCATGACAGTTTTATGAGGATTTTCCTAACCAATTAGTAATGTAGCACAAGACCAGCATTACCATTTATAAGACAGGAAGGACAGAGGCTTTTTTGTTTGCCTTTAGAAGCTGTTTCATTAGATAGCAAGAGTGATAAAATTTTACGACTAGTACTCATCTAACCTATATTATCTTCATAAGTTTTTTAAAGCATCAGCATTCCTTTCTTACATGTAATTCATCCTTTTGTTACTATCAGACTTGTGGTTTCTTAAATTTTGATTGCTGTTGGCATCTCGTGGAGAGAGATTATTACTTAAGTGTCAGTTCATCAGAAACCAGCCATGAAAAATGCTTCTGGATCTTTGCACTGAATTTTGGGCTTGCTGAGAGAGAAATGTAAAAATAAAAATTGAATACAGAGGTGTTACTGCATTTAATATTAGGGAAACAGTTGGCATGTGATTGGGAAGCCAAGACAGCTAGAGAATCATTGGGATCTTGAGGAAGGAGGAGAAGAAGTTGTTGAAGATAAGAAGCACAAGCAGGACTAAATATTTTGGGAGGAAATAGACAATGCATTGTTTATATCTCTTCCTAAGAGAGGCTATGAGGAACAGCTTTACCACTGCTGTAATCAGGCACATGAAGGAGGGTAGGGTGTACGATCAACAAAATATGTGCCAGGATCTATACCTTCAGAAATACTCTTTATTTTCTTTATTGCATTTGGATTCCATCTTGTTCCCAATCTGGGACCCAAGGCAGCTTACAAACAATAAAACAACATATGCTAAAATATAATAAAACTATAACATGAGCCATACAAAGTAATGTTAAAACTTAGAAAAGTTAAAACGAGTACACAATCATTCCTGTATGTCATTATTCATTAAACGGCTATTTGAACAAGAATGATACATCCAGTTTGTTGTAAGTTGTTTCTGACTTATGGTGATCTTAAGGAGACTTATAGTAAGCTTTCAGAGGTGTTTCTAGCACTGAAAGCATGCGATTTGACCAGGCTTAGTTAGGACCCAAACCATATCGAGCAGGCATGGGCAAACTTCGGCCTTCCAGGTGTTTTGAACTTCAACTCCCACAATTCCTAACAGGCTGTGTGGTCTTAATAGTCAATCTTAATTTTGTTCACAGCTCTATTTTATAATCCCAGAACTTGCATTGTATGTCTCACCTGGTAAACCAAATTCTCTTTCTTACAGCACAGTATGATCCAGAAGTTTGCTTTCAGTTTGGAATTTCTGACTTCAGTTTTTTAGGCACTTTAGCGGTTTCAGTCTCCAACTGGGCTAGCATTTGATACACTCCATAAACATAAACCTCTGTAAATTTCCTAGTAATTCTTAAGTATTTATGTTAACACCAGTCTAAGATTAGCTGAATGCTTTTGGTAAATATATATCATATTCATATTTGTTTTTTACTTATAAAGGATGATATTTAATCTGGCATATATGTAAATACTTAAAAGCATGATTGTTGACACAATTTTCTGTTACACCATAATTGGTAGAAATGTATTTAAAAACTCAATAACTATGTTTTTTAGCTATCCAGGTGATTTAAATAAATTATTCAGTTTTATCAATAAATGATTTACATTTTCATCATTTGCTGGTAAGTAGTGCCATTTATTAAAAACAGAATGTGATACACTGAGTTCATTGTAAGTTGTTTCTGACTTATGGGGGAGTTTTCAGAGGGGTTTCTGGGGCTGAGAGCATCCAGTTTTTATGATTGTGCAGGGATTTCAATCCCGAGAAATGAAACTGCATGTCAATAATTCATTTGCACATATAATGTCAGGACCCAGGCCGCAGAGCACCAATAACCATGCGCAGAGACCAGAATCTATCTAATATCTTTATTAAAGGAATATATAAAGTCAATAAAAACAGGTGAAGAATATAGTTCAGAATTAGACCTTTCAGGAAAGGTCAAATATAGTCCAGGAAAACAATGTCCAATATGAGATATTAGAGTCCAAAGTTATAATCCAATAACCGAAACACACACTTGCCGAGCAAGTGTGGGGAAATGACAGGGTCCTTTAGTCCAATGGAGCTTGACAACAAGGCTGGAAACAAACTAGATTCTTGGCAAACAAGACTTGATACGTGGCAACAAGAAGCAAGAACGAGGTCCGAGGAACAAAACAAGGTCCGTGGCAAGGTCCTGGAAACAAAGAACTGGAGTAGCGTAGTCCACACACGATCTCACTCCTGAAGCTGACGAATTGACTCCGCAAGGATCTCCTTGCGGGTAAACACCTATATAGGATCTTGTTTTCCCGCCAAGGAACACTTTCCCTGGGGAACAAGAAGTGAAACCCATACTGTGTCCAGATGCATGACTCCTTAAGATTTCCCAAGGGAAACAGGCTTAATCAGCTAATTGTCTGGCAGCGATTCTGGCACTTCGGCGATTCGCCTCCCTAGCGCCTCTATCTCGATTATAATTATCCTTACGAGAGAACAGGGGAGAATTCTGCCCAAGGCTTGTTTGGCTGACTTCTGGAGGGCAAACATCCTGCAGGTGCAAGGGCTCCAATTCTGGCTGAAACGGTGGGAAACCAAAGTTTTCCTCTTCGTCTGCCACAATAGTACTAGGAACGGGACTACATGGCCCATGAGACATCACACTATCCCCCTCCTCAAGGCCCCTCTCCAAAATGGGCCCTCTTCCCGAGGTGCGGGGCCGCGGCTTGGCAGGGTAGGCCTGATGGAAGCGGCGGACTAAGTCGGGGGCATGGACTGTGGAAGCGTCTTCCCAAGAGCGTTCTTCGGGGCCAAAACCCACCCAGTCAATGAGATACTGAAGGCGGCGGCGGTGGAAGCGGGAATCCAAAATGTCCTGAACCTCGAATTCCTCCTCCCCATCCACCAAAACAGGAGTGGGGGCCGGCCGGTCTACATCAGGGCGCACACCATCCGCCGGAAGGAGCAGGGAGCGATGAAACACTGGATGGATGCGCATAGAGCGCGGAAGTTGGAGTTTGAAAGTCACGGGGTTAAGTTGCGCCACCACTGGATAGGGACCAATGAAACGGGCATCTAGCTTCCGGCAGGGACGGTGGGAGGGCAAAAAGCGAGTGGACAGCAGAACCCGATCTCCTACCTTGATTTCGGGGCCCGGTTGGCGATGACTGTCAGCGTGGCGTTTATAGTCCTCCTTGGCTTGGTCCAGTTGATGGAGCAATAGTTGTTGCACCGCTGTGAGTTCTTGCAGCCAGTCCTCCGCTGCGGGGACTTCTGAGGTTTCAATGACAGGAGGAAAGAAACGTGGATGAAATCCGTAGTTTGCAAAGAACGGGGTTTCCTTGGTTGAAGCCTGGACACCGTTGTTGTAGGCAAACTCTGACAGAGATAATAGGGATGCCCAATTGTCCTGTTGATAGTTTACATAACAGCGAAGGTATTGTTCCAAAGTGGCATTGGTGCGCTCCGTTTGCCCATCTGTTTGGGGATGGTGAGCTGAAGATAAACGAGAGTCTATGCCCAGTAGTTGTTGTAGTGCCTTCCAGAATCGAGAGGTGAATTGAGATCCACGGTCAGTGACCAAACTCTTGGGCAATCCATGTAGCCGGAAAATATGCTGAAGGAATAAATCTGCAGTCTGTTTGGCCGTGGGAAGGCCATCACAAGGAATGAAGTGGGCCAACTTGGTGAAAAGGTCCACCACCACTAGGATCGTGGTATATCCAAGGGAGGGTGGTAGGTCGGTGATAAAATCCGCAGAAATTATCTCCCATGGACGAGATGGAGTAGGAAGGGGATGCAGTAGCCCTGAGGGCTTCTCTCTTCTTGTCTTGGAACGCTGGCATACCGGGCAGGTATTGACATATTTCTCCACATCCTTGCGGATCTTGGGCCACCAGAAATCTCGTAGGATCAAATGCATGGTTTTGAAAAGTCCAAAATGTCCTGCTGGCTTGCAGTCATGACACAGATGAAGTGCCTTTTCTCTGCCTGGTCCTGGAGGGATGTAGACATGATTTCTGTAGCATAATAGCCCGTCCTTAAGTGAGAAAGGGAAACGTAGTCCTTGGCGAATGTGATCTTGAGCCCAGGCATCCGCCTGTTGACTGGCTCTAATTTCTTGAGCACAAAGGGGTCCTGGAGTAAAGGGAGTTGGTTCAACTGCAGTGGATTTGGTGTGAGCGTGGCAAAGTTTTCGGGCTGCAGCAATTGGGATTCGAAGGTCTCTCTGCGCCCTGCAGCATACTTTGGTTTCCGTGATAGAGCATCTGCTTGCTTGGTCTGAGCTGGGGTTACATAATGGATCTGGAAGTCAAAACGCTCAAAAAATAAAGCCCAGCGCTGCTGCCTCTGATTTAGCTTGCGGGCAGTTCTTAGATGTTCCAAATTACGATGGTCAGTATGAACCTCAATGGGAAATTTGGCCCCTTCCAACCAATGTCTCCAATTTTCAAAGGCTGCCTTTATGGCCAAAAGTTCCTTCTCCCAAATAGTGTAATTTCTCTCTGGGGCTGTTAGTTGACGGGAGTAAAAGGCACAAGGATGAAGATGTTCTCCCACTGGTTGCATGAGTACAGCCCCAATTGCCACATCGGAGGCGTCAGCCTGCACAACAAAAGGGGTTTTAGGATCAGGGTGCTGTAGAATTGGCTGGGACGTGAATAACTTCTTTAGTTGCTGGAACCCTTTCTCTGCTTGCTCCGTCCAGCAGAAAGGCTGTTTTCCACGGATGCAGCTGGTGATTGGGTCAGACCAGCGGGCAAAGTCTGGAATGAACTTGCGGTAGTAATTCGCGAACCCCAAGAAACGTTGCACTTCTTTCTTGTTGGTTGGCGCCCGCCATTCCAATACTGCTGAAACCTTTGCCGGGTCCATGGAGAGCCCTAGTGGCGAGACACGGTATCCCAGGAAATCTACCTCTTGTAGATCAAAAGCGCATTTTTCCAACTTGGCATATAGTCCATGATCCCGCAATCGTTGTAACACCATTCTGACGTGTTTCTCATGCTCCGATTGTGATCTAGAAAACACCAAAAAATCGTCCAAGTATATGATCAAGAACTGATCTAGATAATCCTGGAAAATATCATTGACAAAATGCTGGAACGTTGCGGGAGCTCCGGATAAACCGAAATTCATGACTAGGGACTCAAATAATCCGAATTTAGTCTGGAAGGCGGTTTTCCACTCGTCCCCCTCCCTGATGCGAACTAGATTGTAAGCCCCCCGGAGATCCAGCTTGGTGTAAACCTTGGCCCCTCGAAGCCGGTCTAATAGGTCCGAGATCAAAGGCAGGGGGTAGCGGTTCCGCTTCGTGATATTGTTCAATGCTCTATAGTCCACAACCAAGCGTAGGTCCCCTGACTTCTTTTTCACAAACATCACCGGGGAGGCAGCTGGGGATTGAGAGGGTCTGATGAATCCCTTGCGAAGATTTTATTCTATGAACTCCCTGAGAGCTTCTTGCTCTGGTTCCGTCAGGGAGTAGAGGTGTCCTCGCGGGATCGGGGGCCCCTCCACCAAGTCAATGGCACAGTCATATGGTCTATGTGGGGGTAGTTTCTCGGCTTCCTTTTCATTGAAAACATCCCAAAAGTCTGAATATTTCTTGGGCAAGGTGATGATGGGCTCAGCGTCTGTGGCATGGCAGACCTTGGCTACTAGACAATGGTTTTGGCAATATTTTGAAGCAAACTGTAGTTCTCTGTTGGTCCAGGAGATGTTTGGGTCGTGGAGCGTCAGCCATGGAATTCCCAAAATCACAGGGAAGTGGGGCACCTTGGTAACAAAGAAGGAAATCTCTTCCAGGTGTTCCCTTATCCACATCCTGGTGGGTTCAGTCCATTGACTTACTGGACCCGTCTTTAGGGGACGGCCATCGATAGCCTGCACCACCCGGGCGTTCTTGAAATCGTGATATTGTAATCCCAGAGAGTCGGCATACTCTCTATCGATGAAATTGTTTGTTGCTCCTGAGTCTATCATGGCATGGATCATGACGGGTCCTTTTTTCGCTGACCACAACGTGACCACTAGGAGAAATAGGACCCCGGTTTGCGGCTCTTGAGTGGGGTTCTTGACCGGGTTGGCGAGCCTCTCTACGCCCGGTCGCTGGCTTCCCCCGCCGGCTTTGCGCCAGCCGCCTCGGCCGTCTCCGTCTCCGCGGAGGATGCCACCGCCAAGCGAGCAGCGGGCTTTCTCTTGGCTGGACATTCTCTGGCGAAGTGGTCAAATATAGTCCAGGAAAACAATGTCCAATATGAGATATTAGAGTCCAAAGTTATAATCCAATAACCGAAACACACACTTGCTGAGCAAGTGTGGGGAAATGACAGGGTCCTTTAGTCCAATGGAGCTTGACAACAAGGCTGGAAACAAACTAGATTCTTGGCAAACAAGACTTGATACGTGGCAACAAGAAGCAAGAAGCAAGAACGAGGTCCGAGGAACAAGGCAGGCTTGGAACTAGAACAAGGTCCGTGGCAAGGTCCTGGAAACAAAGAACTGGAGTAGCGTAGTCCACACACGATCTCACTCCTGAAGCTGACGAATTGACTCCGCAAGGATCTCCTTGCGGGTAAACACCTATATAGGATCTTGTTTTCCCGCCAAGGAACACTTTCCCTGGGGAACAAGAAGTGAAACCCATACTGTGTCCAGATGCATGACTCCTTAAGATTTCCCACGGGAAACAGGCTTAATCAGCTAATTGTCTGGCAGCGATTCTGGCGCTTCGGTGATTCGCCTCCCTAGCGCCTCTATCTCGATTATAATTATCCTTACGAGAGAACGGGGGAGAATTCTGCCCAAGGCTTGTTTGGCTGACTTCTGGAGGGCAAACATCCTGCAGGTGCAAGGGCTCCAATTCTGGCTGAAACGGTGGGAAACCAAAGTTTTCCTCTTCGTCTGCCACAATAGTACTAGGAACGGGACTACATGGCCCATGAGACATCACATATAATGATTTTACATAATGCATTTTTTTAAAAAAAATCTTGAAAGTTATATAGTTGGCCTTCCATATCCACAGGTTTTGTATTTCTGGATTTAGTCATCCATGGCTTAAAAATACGGTTTTAAAAATTCAAATAGTAAACATTGATTTTGCCATTGCACATAAGAGTCACAGTTTACTATGCCATTTTATATATTGTGACTTGAGCAACCACAAATTTTGTTACCCACAAGGGGTCTTAGAACCAAACACCCGTAGATACCAATAGCATGCCCTCTATTACAAATACAAGGTTTCTTTTTGTTATGTACCTTCGAGTTATTTCTGACTTACAGCAACCTTAGCACAGGGGTTTCTTGGCAGAACTTGTTTAATGAAGGGTTGCCATTTTTTCCTCTGAGACTCACAGTGTGACTTTCTTAAGGTCACTCAGTGGAGTTTCCATGACGGAGCAGGAATTTGGGCTCTGGTGTCTGAATTTCAAGTCCAACACACAACCCATTCCACTATGCTGACCCTCAAAGTTATACTGGAGATATGGAAATATAATTCAATTATATAAAGTTTGTAAGATTTCCTTCCACTTGAACTCTTACTTTATCCTCTCTCCATTTAATATGGACAGTTGTCTCTGTGTTTCACAGTTCCAAATGTTCTTTCTCCTTTCAGTTGAAATGCCTTAAGAGAGAATGATGGCAAGAGAAAATGATATGGTAGGAGAATCAGGCAACTCAAGGAACAACAATGCTGGAACTTGTCCAGAACTGGGATTCATACATCAGTTTGGTTCTTGTTATTGCTCTTGGCTGCACTTTGATTTGAGGAGGCCCAATGAATAAGAGGCCTTCAAGAGCCACCAGACATCAGCAGTCCTACTCAGATCTTGCAAACTCAGGGCCATGTGTTCTTTGATTTAAATGACTGCTTTTTCCTACTCTCTTCTACTGTATAAAGTATTGTCTTTTCCAGTGATGTATATTGTCTCACAGTACAAAAAACCAATTTACAAATGACTCAGTTACAAATGGAGGTGAGGCAACAGGAAGTGAAAGAAATCTACCCCTAGGAAGGGAAATTCACTCCTAAAAGAGTTATCCTGGAGAAAAAGGTGTCTCAATTGAAGCTTGATCACCAACATTTGTTTCAACAGCAAACCAAATATTTCAAAATCCAGTTATCACAGGAACAGGAAATGAGATGAAATCTTCTGAACTGGGGCACAGACATCAAAACTGGGGCACAGACAGCAGTTTCACTTAAAAATTCACCCATTCCAATTTACAAACAAATTAAAAACAAACCTACATAAACTATCTTGTTTGTAATTTGGGGACTAGCTGTATATTCAAAATACAACAATCTCAGGATTATGGCTTTGTTTTGTTCAGGGTATTTTTCTAATGTTGTCCCAGTGTGTGTGTGTTGAAAACGGAAATTTTCTGTGTCCAGTCTACATCTAGTACAGGTTGGGTTTCCATTACCTGGAAATCCAAAATACTCCAAACTCCAAAACATTTTGCCACCCTTTGGCCACCAAAGACAGCTATTGGATGACCAGCCTCATTATTATTCTATTCTGAATGTTATTAGGTTCCTTTCATCGGGGTATTTTAATCTAATGATTTTATCTTATATTGCTGCTATAGTCCCCCCCCCCCCCCCCATCTTTGAAGTTGACTGAATTGCATTGGTGGTTGTTTGATATTATTACTATTGTTTTAACTTCTGTTTTATCATCTTGTGTTTTAAACTGTGTATATTGTTAATGCATTTGCGCTGTTACTTTTGTAACATTGTGAGCCGCCCTGAGTCCCCAAGGGGAGATGGTGGCAGGGTATAAATAAAGGGTTATTATCATCATCATCATCATCATCATCATCATCATCATCATCATCATCATCTATATCTAGCTCAGAGGTGGGACAAATGTAGAGAAGCAGAGGAAGGATTTTCTCTTCCCTTCCCAGCTTTGCTAAAAAAGCAGAAGTGTGAGTGGCAGAAAAGAGGGAAAATCTTTCCTTGAGGAAAACTCGGACACAGGAGGTGTAGCTAGCCCCCCTTCACCCCATCCCATATTTATGATGTACGTATATGCAAATATGGGTATTCCAAAATCCAAAAGAAACCTCTGGACCCAAGCATTTTGGCGAAGGGGACCTCAATATGTATTTTGTTTGTGAGTCTACACCCACTATATTGTTTTTGTCTATTCCAATTTATTAGCTATATGTATTTTCCAAGAAGTAATGCACAAGATGCCTACTACACAGCCAGCATTTCCAAAAGCTGCCACATAATGGCATTGTACCATTTGGTGCAGGCTATTTATGACATCCTTGCTTTAAGTGCCAAGAACAGCTCTGAACTTCCATCTGTGTGGTTCAAGATTTCTTTAAGGGATGCTCCAATTGCCGTGGTAACAGTTGTCTTGGCACATATTGCCACTTGGAAAACCCCTTTGGCTTCTCCTTCAATGTCAGAAATGGGGCACTGTTTGGCATGACTGGTGATGGAATCCAAAAGATGGCTTCAATCAAAAACCTTGGAATAGAAATGCCATTGATTTCAATTGACTGGAAAAGTTTTTGTTCCTTTGTTGTTGTTTTAAAGCTCAAAAATATGAAGGGAAGGTGCAAAAATCAATCTCACTCAACTACTCACTGCTGTGACCCCCCATATCCATGGGAGATATGTTCCCAGAGTTTGTGTGGATATGTGAAATCACTCAGAATAACAAACTCTGTTATTATATATGGGACAAACAACAGAGTTACTGAGAAGAGAATGAAAAATGGGCCCTAAGTGAATAACTGATAAATGAAACAATGAGTCAAACCATGTGTTATGCATATACAAATAACACCATGCCGTTACTTTTTGGCATTTCTGGCTACATTTTTATTCATATCTAAAAGACAGGAAACACTGTTTCCAAAACAAGAGTATCAGTTTGATTGTTATTGTGAGCATCCCTAAAACTTTCCACTAGAGAGCACTCACTGCACATTTGTTATTCCAAAAAGAAAATACATTTTATAGGAGCCTCATACCATGAGTTTGGAACTATATTATAGAACTATTTTCTAAATACACATTTTCAAATATATTTCCTTATGCCAATTTAATAATAACAACAACAAACTTTATTTATACTCCGCCCTCTCTCCCCGAGGGGACTCAGGGCGGATTCACAACAAAAGATTCCAAACATTCAATTCCAGATCCAATTCATAAATAAGAAACATAAAACAAACAACCATGTCCCCAAAAAACAATCCAACATTAGACATAATGTATGAGAAGATGCGTTTTGACAGATAGCCTGGATCTGAGCCATTTAGGGCTTTAAATGTAATGATAAAAAAGCCCAGAAGCAGATCGGCAGCCAGTTGAGCTGCCGCAACATGGGAGTGATTCTCTTCCTGTGCGGAGCTCCTGTTAATCGGCCTGGCTGCCGATCTCTGTACTAGTTGAAACTTCTGAACTATCTTCAAAGGCAGCCCCATGTAGAGAGCGTTTCAGTAGGCCAGACAGGAACCAAGAACTAAATTGCAAAATTTGAGGAAATGGGAGAATTTGAAAGAACTTTTTTTCCCCATCCACATAGATCATTTTGCAAATCAGGAGCTTTCCCAATGTCCTAGTTTCTTATTTTTAATTAGAATATTGTGGTTGACACAAGACATTTATTTTATTTTCATACCTTTTCAATCCAACGTATTCTGCCATTCATAGCATTATTAGAAAGGGATGATGCTCTGCTATTATTATTTTCTTCATGATATTTTTTTCTGAAAGAAACCCATGTTTTGCAACACCCCCAAAAATAAGATAGATACGTCAACAAAGTTCCTAGTACAGTAGAGTCTCATTTATCCAAGACTTGCCTATCCTAGGTTCTGGATTATCCAATGCATTTTTGTAGTCAATGTTCTCAATATATCATGATATTTTGGTGCTAAATTCATAAATACAGTAATTACAACATAACATTACTGCGTATTGAACTACTTTTTCTGTCAAATTTGTTGTATAACATGATGTTTGGTGTTTAATTTGTAAAATCATAACTTAATTTGATGTTTAATAGGCTTTTCCTTAATCCCTCCTTATTATCCAAGATATTCGCTTATCCAAGGTTCTGCCGGCCCATTTAGCTTGGATAAGTGAAATTCTACTGTAATTACAGACAACCCCCCCCTCCCCACACACACACACACACACACACACAACATTATCAGATTTGCTTCAAGCCTGTGTCAAAGGTTTGCAATTGCTTTACAACCAATTTTGTGGGCATAGCAAAACAATTGCACAGGTTATTTTGGCTAACAGTGGTTCTCCCTGGTGGGCTTTACTAACACTTCTGGAATGACAAGGAACTGAATCTGAGAACTTTGGCAACTTAAAAGCACACTATACAACTGAGCTCACACTGTTTCTTTTCACTAGACCATTTGTGAGAACTGTGGTCAAATATACAGAACTAGCTGTGCCCGGCCACGCGTTGCTGTGGCGTTGTCTGGTGGTGTTGGTGAGAAATTTGAGTTAGTGGTGGTATTGAATGTCTGTTGTATAGTTGTCTTTATGTTTAGTATGTATTTGGTTGTTTGTGTAATGTGAAAGTGGTGGGAGTAGAGGGGGTCTTTGTCGCTGTGTAGTATTGTATAGCATGCATACGTTGTCCAAGTGTTGTGAATGGTTAGATTGTGTCTTGGTGCATAGTAGAAAGGGTTTGGGTGGATGGTCGTTAGGGGTGTCTCCAAATTATTGGATGGTATAGTTCTATGATTATTATTATTGTTGTTGCTGTTATCATCATGATTATTATATAGTGGGTGGATGGCCATCTGTCAGGAGTGTTTGGATTGTGTGGTCTTGCATGGTAGAAGGAGGTTGTACTGGATGATTCTTAGGGCTGTCTGCAAACATAAGGATTTTGTGATATTAGTATTGCTATTATCAAGAGGCTGTATGGCCATCTGTTGGGGATGTTTAGATTGTGTTCTCCATGGCAGGAAGGGGTTGGACTCGATGGGCTTTAGGGGTCTCTCCTATCTGTGTGATTGTAGGATTGTATTATTATTTTTATGGTGGAGATTGTGGAGATATTGGATGGCCATCTGTCAGGAGTGTTTGGATTGTGTGGTCTTGTATGGTAGAAGGAGGTTGTACTGGATGATTCTTAGGGCTGTCTGCAAACATAAGGATTTCGTGATATTGGTATTGTTATTATCAAGAGGCTGTATGGCCATCTGTTGGGAATGTTTGGATTGTGTTCTCCATGGCAGGAAGGGGTTGGACTGGATGGGCTTTAGGGGTCTCTCCTATCTGTGTGACTGTAGGATTCTATTATTATTTTTATGGTGGAGATTGTGGAGATAAGCACCAAAACATCATGTTAGACAACACATTTGGTAGAAAAAGTAGTTCAATATGCAGTAATGTTATGTTGTAATTACTGTATTTCCGAATTTAGCACCAAAATATCATGATATATTGAAAACATTGACTACAAAAATGGCTTGGATAATCCAGAAACTTGGATAAGCGAGGCTTGGATAAGTGAGACTCTACTGTAAATAATTCGGATGATGGGCGGGCGCTAGGACCCAGGGGACAGCTTTTTCCCATTGCCTGCCTTTCCTTTTCCCTGCCGGCCATGAGGGCTTCTCTTTGCCTCCTGGCATGGCTCCCTATGGTGCGTTGTGGGTTCTGTCCATGTGGAGGTGTGTTACGTGATTTTGTGTTGTTTCAACCTTAAGGCGTGGATGATGGGTTGTGTTGTCAAATTTGGAGGTTGGGGGGCCTTTACTTTTGTTGCTTTGCTCGGTGCCGCGATTCCATTAGCCTTTTATATATATAGATTAGAAGGGTACAGGAAAGTGTTTCTTGAATGCACCACTTTAAATTGCATCTGACACCCTACATGGGGTTCCATAGAATAAATCAGTCCATGTGGCATTATGCAATGATTGTGTTTTACATGCCTTGTGGCACCAAGGTCTTGCAGACTCAGGGCTGTGGCTTCCCTGATTGAATCTATTTATCTAGAATGCAATCTTCCTCTTTTCTTGTTGTTTCCTTAAATCTTGAATAAAATCAATCTGCATTAGACACAAATGTCTAGCTGCTTCCACAGGAGAATTTACAAAAGAAATGCATCCTATAGCAAAACAGGCCAGGCTGTGGCGCAGTCTGGTTAGCAGCCAGCTGCAACAAATCACTCTGACCAAGAGGTCATGAGTTCGAGGCCAGCCCTTGCCTGCGTCTGTCTCTGTTCTATGTTATGGCATTGAATGTTTGCCTTATATGTGTGCAATGTGATCCACCCTGAGTCCCCTTCGGGGTGAGAAGGGCAGAATATAAATACTGTAAATAAATAAATAACTCTCCCTAGAATCTAAGATGACTAAATGTCTGTCATACTTTGGCCACATCATACGAAGTAACAATGACTCACTAGAAAAGACAACGATGCTTGGTAAGGAAGAGGGCAGTAGGAAAAGAGGAAGACCACTTTCTGGATGGATAGAGCCCCGGTGGCGAAGTGTGTTAAAGCACTGAGCTGCTGAACTTGCAGACCAAAAGATCCCAGGTTCAAACCCCGGGAGTGGCGGGAGCGGCCGCTGTTAGCTCCAGCTTCTGCCAACCTAGCAGTCAGAAAACATGCCAATGTGAGTAGATCAATAGGTACCACTCCGGTGGGAAGGTAACAGTGCTCCATGCAGTCATGCTGGCCACATGACCTTGGCGGTGTCTACGGACAACGCCAGCTCTTTGGCTTAGAAATGGAGATGAGCACCAATCCCCAGAGTCAGACATGACTGGACTTAACATTGGGAAAACCTTTACCTAGAGCCAATCAGGAGAGCCACATCCCTCAGTCTGCAAGACCTAAGCAGGGCTGTTGAGGACAAGGTAGCCTGGAGGTCTCTTGATCATACAGATAACATCAGCTGAAAACAGCTTACAACAAAATAATCGTAGCATTGGAAGGGGCCTTGTATGCCATCAGGTCCAACCTCCCCTGCTACAGCTAAAGAACCCACAGCGGATAGCTGCCCTGCTTCGTTATGAAGATGTCCATCAAGAAAGAAAGAAAGCTGGCATTCACCATGGCTCAGGTACTGGATAGGACTCTGAGAGACAAGGGCTAGACAATGGGCCTTGGGCAAGTTGCCCTCTTTCCGCTTCAGGTGGGAAACTGCAACTTCCTCTGAATAAATCCCACTGAAAAAAAAGGATTGCCAAATGCCAGAAACAACAGCAATGGCAATGTTTCAACCTGCATTTAAAAAAAAAAAGAATGCAAAGGTTAAAAATAATCCTGAGTCCCATGTCCTTCGTTTCTATATATAAGCTAGCTAGTGCGGGGTTTAAGAGCATGTACTGTTGAACATTTTGCTTAATTTGACCGATGAAGGAAGAAGAGATGAGCAGATGAAAGTTGAGAGTTCTAAACAGATGTCTCTTGCTGACTTCTTTGTGGATGCATAACAGAAATCGGCAAAATTACCTTTTTTAGGCCCTCAAAACTCTCAGCCAGCAGATCCTTTGGCTTCACTGTCCAGAAATCTCTGGTTTTCTTTTTGTAAAAAGTTCAATCACCACACTGCTCTTTCATTACCAAATAATGTTTGCTGTCTATGTCTCTATACGTGTGGGAAAATAAAGTCTATTATGTATCCTTTCTTTTTAGAAGTTTTTCATTTGATGAGCTTTATGTTACAGCCATGTTATTCTTAATGTGAAAAGAAGTCAAATGCTTAATTAATTTTTACAAAGGTGATGTTTCTTCTAATTTAGGGGAAAATATATAATGGGGATGTATAAATGCATCTTTGTCTCTTTAATTTCTTTATCAATACAAGCTGGTACTGGAGTGGGTACGTGCAGCAAGTGTGCTTTCCAGAAGTGGAAAGCAGTGTGAAACAGGGTAGAGGATCAGGTGTTTCATCAGTTTCTTTGACCAGAGCCCTCCATTTGCTTTAAAGAGAATCTTGTTTTACCCATTCACACCTCCATCTCTTTCGTTTTGAGAGAGGCATCTATGCAAAGCTGTCAGGTCCCCAACTGTGATTGCTATGATCTTTGTTTTACTACCTCCACTGTCCTTTCATGACATTAGAATAAAAGACTCTAAAATTGCCGTTTCACAACTGCTGCAATAAAAGACAATGAGGCAGTTTTGGGGATGTTGTACCATTGTACAGTCAACAAGTCTTTATTCTTTTCTTTCTTTTACAAAGTTTCAGCTATTGTGATTTTTCTGTCTTGCTCGTCAAATGGTTACCCTGTTTCCCCTAAAATAAGACATCCCCAGAAAATAAGACCTAGTAGAGGTTTTGCTGAATTGCTAAATATAAGGCCTCCCCTGAAAGTAAGACCTAGCAAAGTTTTTGTTTGGAAGCATGCCCGCCGAACAGAACACCAGAGCATGCAGGATCGGTAAATGTACCTACCATAGAGTACATGGAAATAATGGTAGTAACAAGAAATTCTTGATAGAATTCACAGTTTGTCTGGTTATGCTGGTTTGTGATGACAACTACTGTACAGTATATAATGTTCATTTTTTTTGTTCAACAATAAATGTAAATTCTTCTTCATGAAAAATAAGACATCCCCTGAAAATAAGACCTAGAGCATCTTTGGGAGCAAAAATTAATATAACACACTGTCTTATTTTCGGGGAAACACGGTATGTACAGTTCTTGGGAATTTTTAGTCTTTTGAGCATTTACATCAGGGTTGGCAACTGGGCAGCCCTTTAGATGTTGGACTTCAACTCCCAGCAGTCCTAGCTAACACAGTCAATGGCGAGGAATATTAGAAACTCGCTTTAGAGTTGTTCTAAGTTGGAAGTGAACAATATCCACCCCTGGTTCTCTATTGCTGCCCAGACTTTTTCAACTTGCAAAATTAGCAGAAAACAGCTTAGCATCACAGAGTTTATGGAAAAGAGAGATAGCATGTCATCAAAATGAATTATTCACACAGCAACTCTACGCAAAAGTTCAACACCAACAATTTCCCTTTTATGTTTCCATGCAGGTGAGCATACAGAGCTGAAATAGCTGATGACAGAACCATCTGCAAAGGGCTAGCAGTACGTTATTAATCAGTATGAGCTGCTATCTAATCAGGCATGTGTGCCATGAATAATTCAGTGTTGATCGGCATATCTTTAATACATATGAGGAACAAGCAAAACTACACATCTGGTGCAACAAAGAAAGAAAAAGGCACTGAGATGTTTTCCAGAGCTTGATTAGACCAGGATTAAATGTATATGTGCTGAATATACCCATGTACAAGAAAGCCTAAGTAAATGTGGCATTAAAGACAGATTTTTAAAAATGCCTAGCAGAATTACTGTTATTTTAAAGGAAAGGAAACTGATTGCATGAGAAGTGCTCATTCATGGTTAAGCAAAATGTGGTATTTCAATAGTAGAATTCAGTCAGAGTTAACTAAAACAAACATGTGTAATCTGAATTTGGATTGAGATCAGCATGCATGAGTTTGAAAACCTGCCCTCCCCATTTATCTTTTAAATGTAATACTCCATCACAGTGTAAACATTAAAAAATATCTGAAAAACACATTTCCACCAATATGAGAGGGTAAGGGAATATTAAAGCAAGGCAAGATCCTCTAATGTCCAGTCTTAATTGCCTTCTCTTATTAGGAATATATTCATAACCTGTTAGGATTATGATATCAATATGGTTAGATATTGGTGCAGAGTAGCAAAATTGCAGAAGACTAGGGGTTTATGTGAGCAGAGGTGAGAAAAAGCAAAATAGCCAGCCTCCCTTTCCCTTTAAAGAGTCATGTGCATAAAATAAGCATCAGGGACATCAAAAATAAAATAGTAAAAATATGTTTACTCATACAGGTAAACACATCTTAGTTCCAAAAGAATACCGTTCAGGATACTACATATCTCTTAATAAAGAAGTAACATCAGCATGGCATGGAAGAGAAGAAGAGCCAAAGAGCCAAGGAGAGGGAAAACAAAAGAAATTCTCTCCTTTTATGCCCCAAATTCTAAAGGCATATGTCACTTCCTGTAAGTTTCCAGGAAGTATACTCCCATTTCCCACATCACATGGAAAGCCCCAAAATGGTGCCATCAACTCTGGGATGCAGCTTTGGCTTCAGGTTATTAAGCAACAAACAAAACTAACTGCATAAACCATCCCACATTGAAAATGCATGCATGATTGCTAGATAACCCAACATCTCTAAGGAAGACAAGCAGGAAGGATCGAATCATGCAACTCTCCAGATCTTCATGAACTGCAATTCCCAGCATCCCTGACCAGAATAGACAAAGGAAAGGAATACCAGGAGCTTCAGCCCAACAACATCTGGAGAACCAAGCGGTTCCTGAAAATAATTGAGTATACTCCTTCCTACTCATTCGGATTCAGAAAGTTGGTTGTAGAAAAAAGAAACTACTTCATACATATCCTTCAGCTTTCCCAAAATGGCAGACTTCCCAATTAATACTCTTCCATCTCAGTTTTCACCTGCTCTTAAAATGTCCCAGTTTTCTCTCCTCTCACTTTCCCCTTTGTCCGCAGCTTGCTTCAATTACTGTCAAATCAATTCAAAATGCAAATGTACTTTGCAATGTATCCGTTCAGCAGGGAAGGAGGGAGGAGGATATGGAAACTTGTCCTTTCCTGAACAGTCAGGCAAACATAAACTGCCAATCAGTTTCTTCTAGCATGTCTCTTCTTCCTAACCACACTCTGATGTTGCTTGGCACAGGTGTCCCAGTTTTGTTCTGTGAAATTTTGGGATTCCTGCTTCATCTCTTTGCCATTTTCCCTCCACTGTCGCTTCAAGTGCCATGGAGTGCATGGTGGGCCCAAACGAGTTCAATAACCTCCTTGATATTCAGGGTATGTGGTGAAAGCACCATGTGTGTATGTGGGGGCCAAGGGGAAACAAATGTGTGAGGAAGAGGCAGATGGCCAGCGAGCAGATGAAGACAGAAAGTGAGCAAGATTTTAATTGCACAGGCTTGTGATTGAGGACAGCCTGTTTCTATGCATCCACCAAATGGTTGCTTCCACTCATGGAAAAAAAACATAGGAGTAACCTTGGATTTTTCTTCCATTTTTTAATTAAAAAGTTAGATTCTAAATCTAAACCCATCATTATGTTATATTTATAATGTAATGTATCTGCAACCCTTTTTATCTGAATGGCACAGTACAACTACTTTAATAAATATAGCTGTTATTAATGGAAAGAACTAAATCACAATTAAATTGTTACTTTAATTTGGAACTTTCATGTTCAGGGTTGCAAAGAGGGAAAGAGGCACGCGTGTGCACACACACACACATGCACACACACAAATATACAGTAGAGTCTCAATTTTCCAACACTCGCTTATCCAATATTCTGGATTATCCAATGCATTTTTGTAGTCAATGTTTTCAATATATCATGATATTTTGGTGCTAAATTCGTAAATACAGTAATAACTACATAGCATAACTACATAGCATTGAACTACTTTTTCTGTCAAATTTGTTGTATAACATGATATTTTGGTGCTTAATTTGTAAAATCATAACCTAATTTGATGTTTAATAGGCTTTTCCTTAATTTCTCCTTATTATCCAACATATTCACTTATCCAACGTTCTGCTGGCCCGTTTACATTGGATAAGCGAGACTCTATTGTATAACCATGGTACATTCTTCCTGGGCTTAAAAAGACAGTGCACTGCTCATGAATAGATAATCAGATTTGGAGTGTGCAGGTTTGATTTTAAAATCTGAAGCTATTCCATATTTAGGAGACCTTAGATAAGTCATTCTTTTTCTGGGCCTATCTTATTTCATAGGATTGTTTTGGGAATAAAGTAAAGCAATCCCACACCAGAGAGTCAATGCAATGTAGTAGTGATATGAATGCTGGACTGTGACTCTGGATGGTCTCCAAAGTCACAGTCCAGCACTCATAACACTACACTGCCCTGGGTTCGAATCCCTGTTCTGCTATGGAAACTCTTAGGGTGACCTTGGGCAAGTCACATCCTTTGTGCTTCACAGGAAGGCAAGTCCCTCAGAAGAAATCTTGCCAAGAATATCTCACAAAAGGTTCACCTAGAGCAGCGATGACCAACCTATGACACGCGTGTCAGCACTGACACGCCTAGCCATTTTTGCTGACATGCTGCCGCATGCAGATTGATTGGATGACTAATGCCTTTTGTGGCCAAATTTGGTGTGATTTGATCCAGTGGTTTTGTTACTCCATGGGAATTATGCACATTACATTTTTATATATATACAGTATATATATATATATATATATATATATATATATATATATATATATATATATATATATACACACATACATACATACACACACACACACACATATACACACACACACACACACACTATTATTATTCTATTATTATTGTAGTATATTATTATATTATTACTATTATATTATTATTATATTATTCATTATTCATGACTACATTGAAACTACAATAGAGAGAAATCAGCATGGAAACTGCAAGAGGTACCATAGATTGTTGTACATGGAAATAATGGTAGTAAATAGTTTTTGATTTATTAAATAGTTATATATTACAATTATATATTTTTGTTATTTAAACTATATATATTGTGAAATTATGGTTTTTTTCTCAAAGTGACACACCACCCAAGTCATGCTAGGTTTTTTGGTGAATTTTGACACACCAAGTGCAAAAGGTTGCCCATCATTGACCTAGAGTCACCATAAGTTGAAGGCACAACAACCTTGAGCACCCTAAAAGACTGAATGACAATATGAAGTTTAAATAAAAAGTGTCCACTCTCTTCTCTCCCATGAATTTAAAATATGATGATCCCACAAACTTTTAATTGTTTTTAAGTTTAGAAATCAGAAATGACTTTCAGTTGTTTACGCTTACCAAAATCTAGAAAAATAATGCAAAACACTGGCACATTCAGATCTCTGACCCAGTATGGAAAATATTGTATAACCTTGTAAATAAACACAATACTGGTTTGGGAAAAAGCCCTGAGATAGCAATTAAGCTTCCAAAGCCCATTGCTGTTTTAATAAAAGTTTTAAAGATGCTGGATGGTAAGGAGAATGTTGACTTCCAGGTAGATGGAACTTAATTAAACTTTTAATTTTGTCAGCTCACCAATGGCCAGAGGTGTTATAACAATGTTTTTGTGAAATATAGCTAACATTAAGAAATCAGTATCACAAATAAATCTATACCATTTTCTTCTACTGAACGTGGAGGAAATTGAAGAATGGAGTTGGGCAAAAGTTCTTTATTCTGTTATCCAAAATCCCATTACTACCATGTTTACAGAAAGGGATGGACCTTTTGTCCAAAATTCAGTTAAAGTTTTTCAGAAGTGGAGTTGTACATGCATGATGCAGAAATACATTTGGATGTGTGTTCAGTGACACAACACTGCTAATCCACACAGTCAATGTATAATTCCACAGGTAATTTTTACTATGTAGGTCCAATGCAGGATCACAGCATTCTTGGAAAAACTTTAAAGAAGGGATGGGGATGATGAGCTCTGGTGAGTACCAAGGAAACTGTTGAATTGATCAAACCACTTTGCAGCTCAGGAAGCTTTAGCACCAGGACTTATTCGAGAATAGACATCTGATATATCACCATTTTTATTTGTGTCCAGCTAAATATAGTAGAAAGCCCACATGCCTTGCGGGTTGGATGAGGACATTGGAAGACTAGGGTTCAAATCCCTGCTTAGCCATGGGAACCCACAGAGGCAAGGTTTATCCCTTTGAATAAACCTTGCCAAGAAAGCCCTGTGATCAGTTGTCAGAAACAACTTGAAGACACACAACAGAAACAGATTAACTCTGCTATCACCACTTCAGCCCAACTGAATGTGGATTAAGAAGGTTCCCAGATCTTACAGTACTTGGAGAAAATGAAGGGAAGGAGCCTTAGGAAAAGAACTTTAGACCAGGCATGGGTGTTTGGACTTCAACTCCAACAATTTTTAACAGCTGTAGGCTGTTAGGAATTGTGGGAGTTGAAGTCCAAAACACCTGGAGGGCTGAAGCTTGCCCATGTTGGCTTTAGATAGCCTCAATGAACCCAAAATCCACATAACAGATTTAGATTAAGGAGTTATGAATAACCGGCATACACAGTATCTCTAAGGAGATAGGATTAAACAAACCATTTGGAAAGGGTGCATCCAACAAAGGTAGCAAAACATAACTAAATCCCTGTTCTAGGCATCTGAAATATGGGTCTCACTTACAGCAGAAGGCACAATCCATCAGCACGTGCATCCATTGTTATGGATCAAAGACAGATTTCACTGTCCAAGGTTTTACACACAAACCTTCAGCAGCCATATGCAAATTTCATTAATCAGTCCCAGCCTGAGTAGCCATTGTGATTCTGCATTCTGAAGTTGTGAGAGGTAACACATAAAACAGAACACCTTTTAGGCCTCTTCTACACTGCAATATAATCCAGATTATCAAAGCAGATAATCCACATTATCTGTTTTGAACTGGGTTATCTGAGTCTACACTGCCATATAATCCAGTTCCAATCAGATAATCTGGATGTTATATTTCATGTACAAGGAGCCTTAAATTTCTCTGGTCTAATGCCATGGAATCTTGGGAACTGTAGTTTTACAAGGCCTTTGGCCTTCTTTACCAAATGGTTCTGACACTTCACCAAATTGCAACTCCTAGGATTCCATAGCATTGAGCCAGGGAAGTCAAAGTGGTGTTGAACTGCATTAATCCTACAGTGCAGATGCATCCAGTAATTCACAAGGGCTTAACTCTGGTTTGACACTTTTAACCTGCCTTGTGTCTACATGAGACTCACTGGGAATTGCACCAATTTCTAGATCCCTTTGAAACACATAAGTTGCCATCTAACGCAGGTTTGGACTTCTTCACACAGATCATTGAATTTCAACCAGCTCTCCACATTTGTGGGTTTGACTTTTGCCAATTTGATTTAAATCCATTAATCTCTGGGAATTAGGTCCTCCAGTGTGCTTCTATGGTCAGCTTTCAGCAGACTCTGCTGGGGGACCTAGAAATTCCTAGTCAAATGTTCTCTATGGTTTTAAAAATGGCATTTTAAACATTATGATTTTTCACTTTGATGGGGTTTTTGTGCTCCTAACCCCAGTGAATGTGGAGGGCTGATTGTATTCCTGGCACAAGCTTCCTGATTGTATCAATCTTGTCAAATCTTGAGGAGAATCAACTATGCAGGAAAACAATGACTGATTGACTGTTGTGACTGCGCCTTCGGGGATTATGGTTGATGGTGATGGAATTCGGAGAGGAAGAAAAAACCCTCGTGATGAGGGTTCACTGGAGGAGTTGCGCAGGAGAGCTATATGGGGGGTCTTCTGAGGAAGATTCAGATGGGGAGATGGATGCTGAGGAACAGGTGGTGGCTGGGGAAGCGGGCACTGAATGGGCACAGCCACCGGAGATGTCTGGGATTTGGGGCTTATGGATACTTCTGAACCTGGGGTTTCTGCAGGAGCTGATCCCAATTGGGATGCTTGGAGAAGGGAGGATGGTTCTTTAAGTGTTCATGGGGCTAAGTGTGGGCAGGATGATTGGGACTCCGACGAATTGCTAGGTACTCCAGATCCACGAGCTCTAGCTGTGTGGAGTTCAGACTGAGTAGATTTGGGACACCTGGTGTTTGGGTGTGAGTGTTTGGTCACCCAGGAGGAAGGGGAATAAAATGGGAATGTTTGGCCACTGCACTTTGCGTGTGGCAAGGTGTTGCTGAGGCGCCATTGGGATCTCTGTGTTTCTGGACTTGGACTGTGATTCGGATCTGCTGATACCATCTGGCTTGGCTCTCGCTGTGTCTTATCGTGGACCTGTTTTGGATGACTGCACCCTCTTCGAACTTTGAATTTGACCTGGCTTCTGTCTACGCCCTCTGACTGATGGCTACTCCTGGCTTCTGACTATTGGTTTGTCTTTCGGAATTTCTGCTGCCTCCTGACCTGACCTTGGATTCTTCTGACAACGGCTATTCATCATCCCTTTGAGGCTCTCGGCTTATCTGCACCGTGGAAGCAGCTTTACTGCTTTTCTAGTTTGTTTATTTTCCAGCAATTAACTCTATTTGTTTTCCAAAGCTGAATTGAAGCGTTATTTAGTTTTTTATTGAATGCCAGCATGGGAAATTAGCGTGGCTCGTTTTTGAGTTATTATTGTCCAATCTACTCTCGAAACACTGAAAAGTGAAGTGTTTCAAGGATATTTCCTGTGTTTATGTTATTTTTTGGCTTATCTTCGGAATAAACTTTGTTTTGTATGTTAACTGGCGTCTGACTCTTGACATTGACTTTGTTACATTGTTATTTCACTACACTGTTGCTTTCAAACTTGATCAAAAAGCTTCAGAAGCATCAGTATCATTCTCCTTATTTATCCATTGGTAGGATATACAGGCAGCTGGCATACCAAACAACTTATATTTACAATGCTGTTAAGTCACCATCTGATAAAGCAGGTGAGCAAAGTGCAGCTCCTCAAATATTACATTATAAATCCCAGTATTCCTCAGCATTTGTTGTACAGTTGGCCTTCTACATCTGTGGGTTTAATTCTTGCGCCTTAGATTACACTATGTAGCATGATTTTTGTTCCTGGATTATAAATGTAAATTCCTAATTGGTTATATCATAAACACATGAAAAAAATATTAAACCACAAAAACTTTGGTTCTGTGGGACATCCTGCAGCACATTTTGCTATAGTTTTTCAATGACTATCTCCTCCAGTCAAAACCAATTCAACATAGTTTGTGGCAGCCACACAAACAAAGTTTCTGGAGTATAACAACTGCAGTGCTTTTGAAGTAAGTACGACACAATTGAACAGGAAATAATACTTTCAAACCAGGAACAGATTTTTTTTTTCAAATGCTGTTACATGTTGTTAATACATAGTGGATGGCATGATTTTAATGTTGAATGTAATGTTTTTAAATGTTTAATATGTATTAATCTTAATTCTATTTATTTTAAGCTTATGTTTTGTATGTATTTAAGGCATCGAATAATTGCCACCTGTAAGCCACCTTGAGTCCCCTTTGGGGTAGAGAAAGGCTGGGTATAAATAGGGTAAATAAATAAATAAATATGCTATCTCTAGGAATCTCTAGGTCCTCTAGTATGACTGTATTTTTCCACTTTTTAGGGGATCCTGCCCCCTCATGTAGACCCTGCTATAATGCCTTTGCCAATGAGGAGTTGCAGACCACACTTTACCTGACCCTGGGATAAATAGCTATCATTTATCATTATGAAAACACCTACTTCATATACAGAATACAGTAGCATCAAACATCGGCATTTTGCATGGAATGGATTACAGAAAAGAAGAAGATCCTTCTCCAGATCCTGGAGATTTCTGCTGCTGTTCAAAATAGCCAACTTTAAGCTTGCTCAGGAGGGTGAAACTTGTGGCCTTCCCTATTTTGCTGGGATACAACAACAGCAGCAGCAGCAGCAACAACAACAACAACAGTAGTAGAGTCTCACTTATCCAATGTAAACAGGCCGGCAGAACGTTGGATAAGCGAATATGTTGGATAATAAAGAGAGATTAAGGAAAAGCCTATTAAACATAAAACTGGGTTATGATTTTACAAATTAAGCACCAAAACATCATGTTAGACAACAAATTGGACAGAAAAAGTAGTTCAATACGCAGTAAGGTTATGTTGTAATTACTGTATTTACGAATTTAGTACCAAAATATCATGATATATTGAAAACATTGACTACAAAAATGCGTTGGATAATCCAGAATGTTGGATAAGCGAGTGTTGGATAAGTGAGACTCTACTGTACTACTACTACTAATAATAATAATAATAATACTCTATCTTCCTAAGGGGACTCAGAGTGGATTGGAGGTACAGTAGAGTCTCACTTATCCAACATAAACGGGCCGGCAGAATGTTGGATAAGCGAATATGTTGGATAATAAGGAGGCATTAAGGAAAAGCCTATTAAACATCAAATTAGGTTATGATTTTACAAATGAAGCACCAAAACATCATGTTAGACAACAAATTTGGCAGAAAAAGTAGTTCAATATGCAGTAATGCTATGTAGTAATTACTGTATTTATGAATTTAGCACCAAAATATCACGATATATTGAAAACATTGACTACAAAAATGCGTTGGATAATCCAGAACGTTGGATAAGCGAGTGTTGGATAAGTGAGACTCTACTGTACATATATGACAAACATTCAATGCTGTTATACGATTGACAAATACAAACAGTACATAAGCAAAGGCAAGGCTTCCTTCTTTTTTCATTTCCAGCATCTAGAGGCAGTGCTCGACCCAGCCATGGGGAGGTGCTGTTGTTCCATTCTTCCAAGCCGAGGAGCCTGTTCATGCATGGATGCCTTCCTGGTTGAACTGCCACATGTTTTACCTCCCCGCCAGAGCAATACCAATTTATCAATTCACATTGCTATTTTTGAACTGCTAGGTAGGCAAAAGCTAGGCTGACAATGGGAGCTCACCCTGCCCGCAGCTTGAACTGCCAGCCTTCAAGTCGGCAAAATGTTCTGTAGCTGGTGGTTTAATCCAACGTGCTAGCCGTGGCTTTAACTCCCATCATCCTTGGGCTTTGATGCAGTGCATCTACATGTAGAATTAATGCAATTTGACACCGCTTTAATTGCCAAGGCTCAATGCAGATTATAGCTTTACAAGATTTTTAGCCTTCTTTACCAAAGAGTACTGGTGCCTCACCAGACTACAACTCCATAGCATTGGACCATGGCTGTTAAAATGCTGTCAAACTGCATTAATTCTACAGTATGAATGCACCCTTAAAGACCCATTGTTTTCTCAATGCTGGCCAGTTCAATGGGTTCCTCATATTTTTGTCCATGACTGCAATGTATCTTTGAGAAAATAGGAGGGATCTGCATGTAGTGTTAAGAGGGGAAAGGACTCTGAGTGACATTTCAGTGAATTATTTTGCTGTGGCCCACTGACTATTACAACATTGGCAGTCCTGACACTCAGATTAATTGCAAAACTGCTGAGATTTTTTTGCAATGAACAGCTACAGCACGCTGCACCACTGTGTCAATCAAGAAGAGAATATTCTAAAAATAAAAATGTTTACCAGGCAAACAACGAAATTGAGAAAGACAGAGCCAAGAAAATAAAAGCAAGACTGTCTCCTTGTCCCTGTGGCATGGAGCTGTGCACGTAACTGTCTAAATGCAAAAATGATCAAGGTTTAAAATGTCTTCTGCTATTATTACGCCACGTGAGTTATCCCTCAGACAAAGGCAGCCCTATCGTGATAAGATTGCAACAGTAGCGGCTTTAGAAAGCCAGATACGGGCAGACCAAGATAAGGCTGCCCAAAAAGCATGCTATTAGTTGCAAAATTTGGCCCATTAAATGCACTCTAGTAAATCGCAATCCAGAATGGGCAGACACAGTGCAGCGTGATTTTTCTTCCAGCTTCCCACATTTTTCTGGGTGCAAATGAGGAAGATACACAGGTTGCCATGTTTTGCAGTGGCAGCCCTGGGTTGCATTTTAATCTCTGTGCTTTTAAAACAAACCCCTTAAAATGGCACTATATTTTAGAGAAAATGCTCCTCTGCCTGAGTTGTGTGCCTAAATGCTTTCCCAGAATCTCCCATTTTCCATCATGCTTGTTTTCGAAGCTAAACCAAATATGCAAACTCATACCCTTTGCTGATTCTGTTTATCTACATTCTGCTCCAGAATCTTTATCTTATATCACTCTTGATTTGAAAAATAAGCCAAATACGCACACAAACATATAGACTTTATATGAGCTAACATTTAAAGAGAGGTTTGTGTGTCTGTGCCGCAAGAACACATCTCTTTATGTGTCTTGCCACCCTCCCAGCCAGTTTAATCCAGCCTCACAAAGAAGGAGCTCAAATTTGCCAAAACAACTGCTCCTGCCAGACCCATTTCTCCTTTCTTCTGCCTTCTCTTTCCTTGTAATTAAAACATGGCAGCGAGGCGCAGGAGGGGGAGGGAAATGGCTTTTTGCTCTTCTTTCTTCACCTTCTTCTCTCTTTTCTTTCCCCACAAAAGGGAATCCCTGATTTTATAAAGTAGGGAAGGAAGAAAAAGAGGAGAGGAAAAAAGAAAACTTAAAAATAAGTCACCAATAAAAGAAGAAAGCTTAAAAAAAAAGCCTCTTGTCTCTCTCTTTCCCCCCTTGTCTTCACTCTCCTTGTAATTAAATCAAGCCAGGCAGGAGAAGGGAAATGTGTTCTTGAAGGCTTTCATGGCCGGAATCACTGGGTTGCTGTGAGTTTTCCGGGCTGCATGGCTATGTTCCAGAAGCATTCTCTCCTGATGTTTCTCCCACATCAATGGCTGGGATCCTCTGACGCTGTGAAGTATATTGGAAACTAGTCAAGTGGGGTTTATATATCTGTGGAATGTTCAGGGTGAGAGAAAGAACTCTTGTCTGACTGAGGTGAGTGTGAATGTAGCAATTGGCCAGCTTGATTAGCATTTGATGGCCTTGTGGCTTCAAGCCTGGCTGTTTCCTGTCTGAGGGAATCCTTTGTTGGGAGGTGCTAGCTGGCCCTGATTGTTTCATCTCTGGAATTCCCCTGTCTTCTGAGTGTTGTTCTTTCTCTACTGTCCTGATTTTAGAGTTTTTTTGTTCATTTTCATTGTTTCTTCCTTTCTGTTGAAATTGTCCAACAAAGGGTTTAAACCACAGTGCAAGATTCAAACCGAAATTTGGATCAAAAGAAGAGGTTGAAAATGAAGACAGCTGTTAAATTACAGCTGCATAAAAGATTGTTGGAAGTCACCATCAATAAAGAACAACACTTAGAAAACAGAAATTCCAGACAGGAAACAATTAGAGCCAGGTAACACCTCCCAACAAAGGATTCCCCCCAGGCAGGAATGAGCCAGACCTTGAAGCTGAAAGGCCATTAAATGCCAATCAAATTGAGTAACTGCAACTTCCACACTTGCCTCCAACAGACAAAAGAGTTCTTTCTCCCACCCTGGACATTATTCCACAGATATATAAACCCCACTTGACTAGTTTTCCAACATACCTCATTACCTCTGAGGATGCCTGCCATAGATGCAGGCGAAACGTCAGGAGCGAATGCTTCCGGAACATGGCCATACAGCCCGGAAAACTCACAGCAACCCAAGCCTCAGTTCGAGAGAGAAAGGGAGAGGAGGGAAATGTCTTTTAACTCTTCTTCTTTCTCTCTGCAAGAGGGAATCCCCGGTTTTATAAAAGGAAGGAAAGGAGGGGAGGCAAAGAAGAAAAGCCTGTAATAAAAGGCCGAGGGTGGTGATGATGATGATGATGGCGACGGAAGAGAAGGGGGGGAGAGAAGAGGAAGCCTTCCCCTCCTTCGCCCCTTCACACTCCAGTGACAAGTTTTAAATTGAATCCACAGGGGAGATCCTCTTCCACCCAGCCTTGTCCTCCGGCCCCCCACCTCCACCATCGCGGTGTGTGTTTTCCCTCTTTTCCCCTTCCTTCCTTCCTTCCTTCCTTTCTTCCTCCTCCTCCTCCTCCTTCTCCTCGCCCCGCGATCTCTCCTTCTGCTTCTCCTTCTTCTCCCATGGATGTGCAACCATCTTTCCCAGGCCTGGCTCTTTCTCCCTCTGGCAGCAGCAGCAGCCGCAGCAGCAGCAAAGGGAAAGAGGCAGCAGCCCTTTAAACATGTCTGCCTGGAAATAAAGGCACCCTGGCCAGGATCAGCCCCTTCCCCGGGTTTGGCAACAAGCTGGTCCCTTGCCCAAGGCTACTACTACTCACTCCTACTACTACCAGCAGCAGCAACAGCAGGTCTGTTTGCATGGGGGGCGAGGAGGTTGCATGCAAAGTGGGCAGAGGAAGGGGAGAGCTATCTTCTCTATCTATCTACATACATAGACAGACATGTGTTTAAGGCATCCCCTAAATATATGCAATAGCAGCTGCAAATTCTGGAATCTCTTCTCTTAGTGCAATTTTTTTTTCCTTCGTGCATTTCTCTCCAAGCTGGGCCAAGAAGTCACAACCAGGGTTTCAATATGTAATAGATCCTTTATTTATTTTTAACTTTTTTTTCGTGTCAAGTTGCTTCTGGAGTGAGAGAATTGGCCGTCTGCAAGGACGTTGCCCAGGGGACGCCCTGATGTTTTTAATGTTTTTACCATCCTTGTGGGAGGCTTCTCTCATGTCCCCACATGGAGCTGGAGCAACTGGAGTTGCTTCTGGAGTGAGAGAATTGGCCATCTGCAAGGACGTTGCCCAGGGGACGCCTGGATGTTTGTGATGTTTTTACCATCCTTGTGGGAGGCTTCTCTCATGTCCCCGCATGGAGCTGGAGCTGATAAGGGAGCTCATCCACGCTTTCCCCGGGTGGGATTCGAACCTGGCAGCCTTCAGGTCAGCAACCCAACCTTCCAAGTCACAAGGCTTTTATCCCCTAGGCCATCGGAGGCCTAGGTACATTTTTAACTTACATGACATCATATACTTTATGTGTAAAGGAAATACATTTACACAATATGTGAAATCTATAAAGAAATAATTTTCTAAGCATAAGGCTCCTTTGTGACTTTTAGCCCTCCCTGTCACAGCCTGGGATTTTATTTTCTTGGGGCAATACTTTCCCCTTTTTTTTTGCAATTTCTCTTATTATTGTACATCCGGAACAGGATTAAAGATCCCAATAGAGAAACTTGAAAAATTCATCCGCTTCCAGGATGCCAGCAGGACTGAATCCTTTGAACCCCTGGCCTAAAATTGTTGATTCAGATGGAAATCACTATATTATAAAATTTCTTCTTCACTATTCAGGTCCCTTTGTAGCCTTCAAATAAATTGCTACGGTTACTTTTAAGTGGTAAAAAGTTCATACATCTTTTGAGGACATGCACATGTATATATGTATGTGTATGTGTGTGTGTGTGTGTGTGTGTGTGTGTGTGTGTGTATATATATATATATATATATATATATATATATATATATATATATATAAAATTTTTAAGGGTACTACCAAGCCCCACTAGAAAAAGAGGGAGAAAATAAGGAAATAACAGAAATATAAGGCAGAGAGCGAGAGAGAAAGTGGGGTAGGAGGAGATCTATCATATCTGTTATTTCTATGTGTCTATATGTCTTATTTTTGTATTTTTCCTCATTTCCTCCCTTCCATTCCAGTGGGGCCTGGCTGCTGCATCTGTTTGTACGCTGGGGCATAAAACACAAGAGGAAAAAAAAGAAAAGTGCGGTCCATAATCTGTCTGCAGCTCTGCCTCCCTCCCCGGCTGTTGTGCCAAAAAAAAAAAAAGAGGCGAGACATGAAGTGCAATCACGGTTTCTTTCTCTTGCTATGGGAAAGAGCTGAGCAAGGGCCTTGCTTTTCCATGCATCTAGGCCACAAGCCAGGGAATGCCTTGGGAACGCTTGCCTGGAGCGGAGAGAGGCCTGGCGGCGGCAGGAAAATCAATCCCCGCTGCTGCAAACAAAGATGTTAGGCCTCCATTGAGGCTGTTGAAGCAGCTCGCAGGCCCCGGCTTGCTTTTTCCCCACTTCAAGCATAGGAGGCTTTTTATCTTTATTCTTGCAGGGTTGTGTGATTTGTTTTATGTGCTCACATGAGTAAATTTATTAGGCCCAGTATTATTTTCCTCCTTTCCTTCCCAAAAGGAAAAAAAGGTTGAGTATTTGTTTTGTTTAACAACAACAAAAGCAACAATTTTATTTCTTACCCACCTCTTGTTGTGGCTCAAAGAGGTTCACAGCACAGTCAAACCATACAGACATTGCAAAAATTCTATAAATATATTAAAATACAGTTCTATAACAGGTACATATTTTTTTATAAAATACATATTAAATACTCAAGACAGAGACTAAAAGACAAGACACAAGTTTTAAAATTCATGCTTAAAACTGGCTGGGTGCATTATTCAATACTGGGTGCATTAGTCAATTCTTTGGACCAGAATTCTTCAGCTCCAAATGTGCGTAAAGTTGAATATTTCTCATCCATAATACTCCAAAATTGTCCATATGGATGGTTAGGATAGTGACCCTTTTATTTTCTGGTGGTTCTGTGTACACAAATGTTGCTTCATGCACAAAATTATTACAAAATATTGAGTTAAGGTTATTTTCAGAGGAGTGCAGTGTGCCTTTGTTCTCCACCAGGGTTCCAGGATTTGTCATAGATACCAAAATGCCCAGGTCCCATTATATACAAATGGCAAAATCAAGCTTTGGCTTTGGGATTAAAAAAAAATATCAATACGTCCTTCCCATTGTGGTCATGCTAGTATTCCAACATCTGAAAAAATCTGAAAAATGGAACATTCCTAGTACGAGGCATTTTGGATAAGGGATATTTGACTAGTACTTTTTTGTAGGTGGGAGTTGACCCATGACTTTACTGGGAAGGGCCTCTTTTGTGTATTTTTAAAGATTCTTGATTGTACATTTTCTTAGAAGCTTTTTGGCAGGTAAAATCCGTTTTGTTTCTTAATATGCCATATGACTTTCCCCCTTTGTTTTACTGCAGTAGCCTAACATGGCTTCTTTCCCTGGAAATTAATCCTAGACATCTGGTTTCAGATGGCTATAAGATTTATAGTAGCTACATGGGATGAGTAGGGAACCTTTGGTGTTGCAGATGCATCCATGTATGTGCCTTCAAGTTGTTTGTCTACTTATAGCAACCCCATAGGTTTCATAGCGTTTTCTTAGACAAGAACTCAGAGGAGGTTTTACAAACTCCTTCCTCTGAAATATAGCCTATAGCACTTGGTATTCATTGTTGGTCCCCCATTATACTAACCACCAGATATGACCCTGCTTAACTTCTAAGATTAGACAGGATCCCTAGGATTTATGTGGCCGCTACTATGTATAAGGCTTACATACTTGTTTCTATATTTGGCTTAGATGTTACTATGTAATTGGCAGATTTGACTGTTTGGGAGGTGCCCATCTGAAATGTGACTAACTATAACTATATTGTTGAGTTCAGCATACTATAGCTTTACCTCCTTGGATTGCTAATGGATTGAAATGCATAGCTAAGTGACCAATCTTCTGAGCAAATGTGGCTTTGCATTATTTGAAGCTGCTCCAGAATGTGACCCCCCCAATGTCAGCTATGTTGTGCCATATGAATGAACTGCAACTCTTCCCAGAAAATAGGAATATATGGGTCAGCATTATACCCAGTGAGACACTGATTTGGTTTCTATCAAATCAGATGAAGTCTCATTTGTTTTGGTGTCTGAACCAGTGCCCATATACAAGCCATGGTTTGTTAGCTAGCTGCAAACCATAATGCAGCACGTGGCATGTGTAAATCATTGTTTGTCATTGTGTTTGAACCTAAGACCATGGGCGAGTTATTTTCCCAAATCCTTCCTGGACTATAAATTTGACAAAAGAGGAAGAAACATTATAGAGGAAACAAACTGTTATTTGTTTATTTGTCTGTTGGACAAAGCATGCCTAAAACAAACCACAATAGCATAAACCATGATATTGCCTACTCTGATTGACAGCAGCTTCCAGAGTCTCAGACACAGGCTTTTTGGATTTTTCCCAAACTGAAAGAAAGTACAGGCAGTTCCCAAGTTTCAAACATCTGACTTACAAATGACTCATAGTTAACTGGAGTGAGACAACAGGAAGTGAGAGAAATCTACTGGAAAAGTTATCATGGGGAAAAGGTGTCTCCACTGAAACTTTATCACCAATCCTTGTTTCCACATGAAGCCAAATTTTTCAAAATTCAATTCTCACAGGGACAGGAAGTGGGGCAAAATCTTTTGAGCAGGGGCACAGATAGCAAGATAAACACAACGGGAGTGTTAACCCTTCCCTATGCTAGCCAAAGCTACAAGCTGAAATTACACCTGAAAATTGTACCTATTCCGACTTATAAACAAATTCAACTTAAGAACAAACCTATATGACCTATCTTGTCCATAACTACCTGTATTGAGAGAAGGCCCAATGCTGTGTTACCTTTGTGAAATGGTTGCTTGTGCAAACCCTTGCTGAGTAGTTGACTTCCATCTTGCACCAGAAGCTTTGGATATTTGTATAATACAGATAAGCTGATATCAAGAGTATGCTACAATGGGAAGAATTACACGAGCTGTATCTCCTATAACTGTGTAATTGAATTCTTTCTATCATACTGATTGATGTGTATGGAAGCCAACCACTCCTCAGGAGCTTTGGATTGATGATGATGATGATGAAGATGATGCTATTATGTTTTATACCCTGCATTTTTATCCATAAAGGAGACTCAAAGCAGCTCAGTAATGAAGCTTGAAAATCAATTGTACTAGAAACTATTATAATATGAGAACAGGATGGAATGAAGGAATATGCTAATAAAGGATTTGAGGGCTACATTAAGACAATTAGTATTACCTTATTCACTGGGATCTGGCTCTATTTTAGGTAAGGTAGCAGGCTATTAATAAAATGGTGGCTTCTGTCTAGAAGACCTTACACTGAATGACCATGAGGACTTAACCAAAATGAGTGTGAGGTCTGGAAAATGAATAATAATGGTTATGAAGTGACCCTCAGTGCATGGACAGGAAGGAAAGAAAGAAAGAGAGGAGTTGCCTTTAAAAGACCATTTTCAGTAGTCCTCATTGTGCCTGATAGATTCTAAGTTAAACAAAGAAACAAATATAATGTACTTTGTTACTGTTAAGGTAGCACAGAAAAGGTTGTGGCTAGAACTTGTGAGATCAGTCATTGTATAGGAAGGAGCCTCCGGTGGCCTAGGGGATAAAAGCCTTGTGACTTGAAGGCTGGGTTGCTGACCTGAAGGCTTGCAGGTTCGAATCCCACCCGGGGAGAGCACGGATGAGCTCCCTCTATCAGCTCCAGCTTGATGCGGGGACATGAGAGAAGCCTCCCACAAGGATGGTAAAACATCAAAACATCTGGGCGTCCCCTGGGCAACGTCCTTGCAGACGGCCAATTCTCTCACTCCAGAAGCAACTCCGGTTGCTCCTGACATGAAAAAAAAAATGTATAGGGAGATGTTTAGATTTGGAATGGAGGGCGTGGGATTGTGTCGACAAAAGGATGGGAAGAAGGTTACATAGGTCAAAATGTCAGATGTTATTGGGCACGGGCAGAGTTTGGTGGTTCTTGTGCTTTTAAATGATGTAGATCCCAGAAGGTTCAGCTGTGGCTTCAGACTTGAGAACAGCAACATTGTCTGAGGACCCTGAATCTAGGTGAGGGGGATATAATTCATTTCATGTTGTATTTAGACAAGGCCATCCGTGCAGAAAATACATGTGGAGAAGAGGAATCGTGTCGGCGAGGGAAAGGCCTTGCTTTTATATAACCACCTTTCAGTGTGGATTGTTGCCACAAGGCCGGCGTTTTACATGTATCTGGTTAATGTGGGGAGAAAGGACACTCGGTAGTAGCCAGCCACCCCAAACGCAGCACGGACCTATGTGCTTGAGCTTGTTTCGGAGTAAGGAAGGCATGCTTTTTGCAGATGACCAAATGCTGGAGGAAGTAGGGGGAAGATCTCATTCTCTTGGGGAGCAAGAGACAAGGGGAGCCCTGCTTAGCAGCCACCCTCTTGCTCCTGCGGCCGAGTATCTTTGGTGCAGCAAAAAGGAGATCCTGTGAAGAGATTTTTTTTTAACTGCCGTCTCTTTCTCTCTCTCTCTCTCTCTCTTTGTTAGCTACAGACACACACAGCTTTCCAGCCAGGTTCTGGGAGGTAAGTTGTGGAGGAAAAAAGGCAAAAGAGGATGATTGGAATGCAGGCTGCTGTTCTGGTGGGTTGTTAGCAGGGATTGCGACTGGGGGAGAAACGAGGCGGGGGGAGAAACAGGACAGGAATTGCCCTCGCCCCCAAGAAGAAAGCAGCCGAGAGCCCCTCTGATTTTCAGGATTTGTTGGCAACTCAGCGAGGGTTGCCATAGCTTTTTATGTAGGGTGACCAGAGCCGGCTGAAACTGGTTTGAGGCAGATCAGCTCCTGAACACAATGCAGTCATTGAGCTGCTACAGTGGGATAGCTTCCTCCCTCCATGGCAGCCAAAAGCAGAGGATCTAGCAGAAAAGATACCACCATCCCCTAACAATATGTGAATGCACACTTTAGACACACAGCTCTGGTATGTGGCTAATGGGATAGTCATAAAGGTTTCTGTGTATCTGACTGCAATGACTTTGGCTGGTTCCTGCCTTTTTTTAAGTGGATTTTTTTGGAGGGGGGCATTCTTTTTTTCCCTTTGTAGACAACAGCTGAGATTTGTCTCCCAGATTAAAAAATGTTTCCTTTGTTTTGCCAGGAGGTACACATGGGTACCTAGGTGGATTTTTTTCTTCTTCTTTGCCAACTGAGCAAAATAAAAAAGAATGGTTTCTATTTCTGCTTATGCTTATGGCTGAAGATTGCTGCTTTGCATGCTGATTTTATTTACAGGATGCTGTCCTATAGGTTTCTTTTCAAGACTAAAAGAATGTGTGTACGTGTGTGTGTTGTGTCTCTGTTAAGGGCCAGGAGCAAACTATTGTTATAAGAATGTGCATGAAAGCATTTACGAAAGAGGCTTATAAAGGCATACTCTTTTCTTTTTTCCTTGTAGGCCTATTGATTGGGGCTGCCTTTAACCTTTTCAGGTTTTCAGTGGCTATGCGTCTGTGGAAGTATAGCTGACCATTGGCATTACCAAAAACATCTTCCACAGGTCAAGGTATAGAAGGTGAGCTATGGCATTTTTTGAGTATGATCATTATCACAATAGCATGGCGATGACATGTATGCAAAGCCTGAATGCAGTTTGTGATTCCAGAGCCAGGCACAGGGGCTAAATTAGGCAAAGAAATGCTATTAAACCCATCCAGGTTTTCTAAGATTAAAGGTGTCGCTTATAAAGGCTTATTCGTGGCCAGACTAGCAATTTTAGCTGCCTTTGTGTGGGATACCTTATAGGCAGACATGTCCTCCTTATGGTGAATCAGAAGGGAACAGGCCCCCACACGGCAATCATAAATTGTGGACCTTATGACAGAAAGCTGATTTGCATTCCTTTGCAATTAGCAGTTAAACTTGCAAATATGTTTAACTATGTCTATCTTATCATGAAAAAAATATTTTTTTACTCCACACATGTAAACACATCCTTGTCTTTTTTGTAAGTTACAGGAAATATGACCCAGAATAAATGATTTTATCCAGATGGAAAGTCCACATTATGTCAAACGTATTATGTATTTTGCATGCACAACTGCATTGTGGCAAAGGTTTTTGCAGTTCAGGGGAAGAGATGCATTTTAAAGGTTTTGTAGAACTCCAGTGGATTACTAGTAGGATAAATTACAATACATGAGCAATAATGGCATACAAATAGGAAACCGGATGGAGGCTGCATCAGCTGGTAAGCAATGTCTCCTTCTGACTCAGTGTTTCAGAACATTAGGTGATGGATAAGGTTTGTTTTTCTTCTCTTAAAAAATTACTTCGATTCGAGCAGACATTTTGCATCTTTCAGTGAAGCTGGAGGCTCCAGAGAAAGGGAGTGGGGGAGGCAGGAGAGAATGCAATCATGAATGTGGCAAAGGAAAGAACAAAGGCTCTTAGAGATTATGTTGGAACACTAAACATTTTTGCATTGGGGATTCTTTTGCTATAAACTGCGACTTCCCAAAACAGGAAATCGTCAGGAATTCTGGGCTTTTTACGAGCATTATGTTACTAAAATCCAGCCTGCTCCTAGCTGTCTTTGGTAATATACATCTGCAGTCATGAGGAAATATAATAGAAATAAAGATGGAGGATAAACAGGAGGAAAATGGGTTCTGATCCAGTCTGAAATTTGGGTTGTCCATTGTATTCAGGCGGAATAAAGTAGACAATCTTAAAAGCCTTGGGAGTATTTTGATTGGGTAAGTTCCATGGAGGCTGGTGACAGGCAGGGTTCGCTGCATTTAGAGGGTGACACAAGCATTAAGGAACCTCTTTATTTCCTGATTGTGCAGCAGATGACACAAGGTATTTAAGGAATAAATTGTAGTGTATTGAAAGTCGCATGTGATCTCTGTTAAGCCTGGAAATATTTGATAGAGAGGGTGTTAAACCAGGTATAAATGTATTGTGCTTCTCAAATTTGACAGAGCATTAAATAGCTTGCATGAAGGAGCCAAGTGCACTGTGATACCATCTTTGTGTTATGCTTAATATCAGGATGTAGTGGTTCTGTGTTTGTGTGTAGATGTCTGTTTTAGAAGCCATTGGTTCGTGTTACAGGATGGGAAAATATGGGTGGCTGCTCTGTATTGGGTCTCTTCTTTTTCTGAGGGCCAGGGTACATGAGATCACCATTTTATATGTTTTGTAGGCTTTTCTAGAACTGTAAGTACTGTTAATGCTTCAGTTTTGTGACAATATTCTTCGTGTATCCAGGTTTTGGAAATAGCAATGTGCTGTGTATGCTTGTATGTGTGTCTGTGTGTTGCCTGCTGCCTTTATTTTCCCTTGCTTACTGCAAAGATTCTCTCCAACATGCATAAACACTCACACACACTTTCTTTAAATATTGTGCTGGGAACAGTTTGCTGTAATATGAGAACTTGAACAGATAAATTGTTCATGATTCATTGGCTGTTTTTATAGTCAGGCACACATAGAAAAGAGATTTTGAGAGGGTACTTTTTTGGTAAAGAAAAATATGTAGGCCATCCTTTTAAACTGAAAAATGAAGATTTGAGGCTGGCATTCTTAGTAAGGGCTGATGTTGGTGGGTAGCTGAATCTGCTTCAGGACACATTCTTTCAGTGTTTAATGGAGTTCAGATTTTTCGGAAATGAAATAACCGGGTGTTGTTTTGACCAGGATCTTGCATAGAAGGTACAGATCAAGAATATTGATTTGTGTGACTGTGTTGACCCAGACATTTCTAGGCCTGCTTTTTTGCCAGTCATTGATGTGTTTCCCCCTTTTTAGAGTTTCCTCTGGCTGTCTTGAGCTAAAAAATTCTCAGTGTCATCTATTGTGCTTTTAGCAATGCAGACAAACCAACAGAAAAGGATTGTAGTGAGGCTGCTGTGCTTGCTTGCTGTTGTGTTCATTACCCTGGATCCAAAGGATCTCATGAGTGTTCTTTTGTCAAGTACTTTGTGCAGGAATTGTTTTCTGGTATTTACATTGTATGTCAGGTTTCTTCCTGCACTGTGGAGGAGGATCTTGTGGGACCCCAGTTTGCAGGCTGGGTTTGGCTGGGCTTGGAGGGAGGGCCTTGAGAAAGACAAACACTGGCTTAATATCTGTTTTCCATCTTGGCTGTACAGTATGACCCTCATATCTACAGGGGATATGTACCCAGACTTTGCATGAACCAGCAGAATTGTGAATGTTGATGAACCCTGTATAATTGAAGGACATCTGGCCCAAGAATACCAAGAGTTGTGGTGGAGGACTTAGAGCAGTGTTTCCCAACTGTTGGGCCCTCGGGTGTTTTGGACTTCGACTCCCAGAAATCCCAACCAGCTTACCAGCTGTTCGGAACTGTGGGAGCTGAAGTCCAAAACACCTGGAGGCCCAAAGGTTGGAAACCACTGATCTAGAGAGAACATATTGTTTCAGATATGGGTAAATGAAACCATTTCTCCAAATAAGGGGGTCATACTGTATTTAATTACATTGTATTAAGCAGAGTTGGTAACTGAATGTGTGGAACTGCTGGCAGTAGAAATCATAGATTGTTGCTTCAGGGAGCTGGCCTGAAATTGGAAGCAGAGAATTTACCATTATCAGAGCAAAATGCTAAATGACTTTTTAAAAAGCCTTCCTTATCACAGGCGATCATTTCTGGCTGAGTGTGATTGTCTTCCAAGGGTAGAGTTTTGGCGGTGGATCCATAAGTGACTGTAGAGACCTATTCTGGATCTGCATGGTATTTTGCAGTGAGGTCATACATTTCCAGATGGAAGGTGGCCTCAACAAGGGTTGGCTTGGTGCTCCTTCCTCTTGCATGTATCTCCCATGTATTTGTGCCTCTTCAAAATCCACTGTTGGTAACAGCTGACCTCCAGTTACAATTCTCAAGGGTCAAGGCTTCCCAATTCTCCGTGTCTATGCCACAGTTTTTAAGGTTAGCATTAAACCCATCTTCATGTCCACCTACATTCTGTTTTCCATCCTTGACAACATGGCCAGTCCAGTGAAGTTGATTGTGAAGGATCACTGCTTCAGTGGTGATGGCCTTCGCTTTTTCCAGAACGCTGACATTTGTCTGCCTGTTTTTCCAAGAAATTTGCAGGATTTTTCAGAAGCAACTCTGATTGGATCTCTCCAGAAGTAAAGAGTGCTGTTTGTAGATTGTTTTGCAGGCATACAATAGAGTTGGAAGGACAATAGCTTTATAAACCAGCATCTTGGTATCCCTACCAAGATTCTTGTTTATTTCAAGCTCCATTATAGGAAGGTGGGGGCATTGGTGAATGTCAGTACAATACAACTACCACTTTGTGATTTGAAAGCATTGTCATGACAACACCCCCCCCCCCCACACACACACCCACACACAACTTTTGGTATTATATTGTACTACCAAATTTACAGAGCAATTAGTTATCCATTTCTTTCTATTTACATCTTGTATTTCACATGAGAGGGATGCAATTTTATTACAACAATAAACTGAAATTAAAGTGCAACCATTTAAAAAAGCCAGTGGTATTAGGTGAAACCTTCTGAAGTCTGGGGATTCCATGCCCAAGGGCTCAAATATTTTTGGCATCCTAATGGCCAGGAAATCTGGGACTTTATTGATGGCTTCCAGGCAGTTGCTTTGTCTTGCAGACTAGCTTCTTGTAGAAGTTAAACCTGAAACAAAGACAAAACCCAAAATTAGTGTGTAGGAGTTGAGAACATACATTGGAACACAGGACAACTAAATGTAAATCAATATAACCTTGATGGCTATAGATCCTCTCCCCTATCTTTTAAAAATTGATGCATGCTGATATTTTATCTCTATGTCACTCTACATTCTCCCTTATTTACAAGTCTCAGTTGTTTATTTATCCTTCCCTCCTGCTATAAGCTAAGGAAGACATACCTTGCCTCCCTCTAGGCCTAGTCACAGCCCTTTTTAACTTGACTTGCAATTTCCAGGACCATCAAATGACCTTGCAGTCTCCTTGCCCTCTTGGTTGTGGCAGATGATGATGAAGAAGTATGGAAATCTTTTTATTGCAACTTTCCCAACTTGCTGTCTTGCTAGATATGTTGGATTACAACTCCAGTTGTCTTTTGGCATCGGCTCAAGGTGATGAGATTGTGTTCTCTACCTGTGTAGAGAGTTCAGGAATGCTACATTTGTAACCCTATGGACATTATACTTCAGTACAGATTTTTCTTCATTAATGTTTTATATTATTTTTCTGTTATTTTGTCAAGTGACAAGATCAGTATCTGGATTTTCTAAATGATTGATGAAACTTTTCTGCCACTTTTGCTATGCTAAAACTGATAAACCATAGGCAGTTCTTATATAATAGAGGCATTATCTTTGCTTCAACAGTAGATATAGGGTACGTCAAGTTCATGATCAGACATAAGCCCAGACAGTAATGTTAAACAGAAAACCTTGACTTAAACCTCTTGCTGCATCTTAAAGATGCTAACAATGGATGGCATTAGATATTGCTTCAACCCCTTCTTATTTTTTACCAAAAAAATTCTAGATGTCTCCAGCCAGTATGATCAATTAGTTGGAGAATTACTGGACTTCTACGGGTTAAGTATTCCTTATCTGAAATGCCTGGACCAGAAATGTTTTGGATTGTATGTTTTTTCAGATTCTGGAATGTCTTCATTTGTATATACATATAACAAGATATCTTGGTAGTGGAATCAAAGTTTAAAAACAAAATTTATTTATGTCTTCCTTGTACATATACAGTAGAGTCTCACTTATCCAACATTCTGGATTATCCAACGCATTTTTGTAGTCAATGTTTTCAATACATTGTGATATTTTGGTGCTAAATTCGTAAATACAGTAATTACTACGTAGCATTACTGCATATTGACCTACTTTTTCTGTCAAATTTGTTGTATAACATGATGTTTTGGTGCTTAATTTGTAAAATCATAACCTATTTTGATGTTTAATAGGCTTCTCCTTAATCCCTCCTTATTATCCAACATATTCGCTTATCCAATGTTCTGCCGGCCCGTTTATGTTGGATAAGTGAGACTCTACTGTAGCATAAAGGTAATTTGTGCAATGTTTTAAAATTATTTTTTGTCTGAAACAAAGTTTCTTTACCTTGAACCAACAGAAAGCAATGGAATTAACCATCTCAACCACCCATATGAACAGTTTGGGATTTTGGTCTGTTTCAGATTTCCAGATAAGGGATATTCAACCTGTAGTCTAAAAGAGGTAATGTTTCCATACTGAATGCTAGGCTTGAAATTGTTGAAGTTCCATATCAGTATCTGGGTATCCTAGCAACTTTGTATCAGTTCAGAGTTAATTTGGACTGTTATATAATGCCCTATCTCATGAAACGTTCTGGAAGGAAATACCGTGATATTTTTGTAATGGCCATTGCTCATAATTACTCAATAGCACCCATGAAAAAAATATTTTTTAAACCACAGAAGTGTACTATATCTTTTCAGCTGAGACTGTGCCATTGTTTTATCTGACTTCCAACATTGGCAGTGCTAATTGTACAGGAGCACTGAGAAAAAGCTCTCTCTCTCCAAAACTAGGTGAAGGAAATATCCCTTCTTCAAGTTGTTCTTTGCTGTAAAGCCATGCAATGTGTCCAGACACACATGTATAGACTCCTAAGAGACTGCATTATGGAGCAACCAGCCATTATTCAGAATAGAATACACTAGAATATAGAGATCTCTCAGTTAATGAAGTTGATGTGTACATCACCATTGGTTCAAGAGAAAATGTGGAGCCAAAGGTAGAAATAACATGGAAAGAATAGGCATAGGTATTTACATGACAAAAATGAGGGTCAATTTGATGTATTTCTTTCACACTAAAACAATGCACAGATAAAATGAAACAATATTAGGTGATGTTGATGAAGATTCATAACCGACATAATTATCACTAGTTCCTGCTGAAAATCTTTTATCTCAGCCCTACTGTTTGCCTTTGGGGAGAAAGTGGCATTGTTCCAATGGAGGCTTCCTTATTGATTTAAATAGCAGATTAAAAGCTGTGACTGCAGTTTGTCTTTGCTGCCATTATTCATTCAATGCTTTTGTTGGTGTTACACGTTTCACAAAACTTTGTGGCTAATAACACCAAATATGACTGTTACTGCTACTTTGGCCTTGAAGGGGCTCTATTCTGGTTGCAGAGAGATATCAGGTAGAATGGCAAGCAAAGGCATTTCTTGTTGCCAACTGCTGTCAAGTAACCTTTGACTTATGGCAATTGTAGGAATGAAAGACCTTCAAGTCACCCTGTCCTCAACAGCCCTGCTCAGATCTTGCAAATTCAGGTGCTTCCTTGATTGATTCTATCAATCAAAAATGTGGTTTTCTTCTTTTCCTGCTGCCTTCTAACACAACAGGCATCATTACCTTTTCTAGTGAATCATCTCTTGATGTGTCCAAAGTGCAACAGGTTAGTCAACTTAGTTCTAGAGAGAGTTCCGGTTTGATTTCCTCTAGGACCCATTCATGTATCTTTTTAGCAGTCCATGATATCCGTAGATGATGATGATGATGATGATGATGATGATGATGATGATGATGATGATGATGATGATGATGGTACATTTTATTTTGAGGTCGTTTGACAACAGAGTCAAAACACATCAGTGTAAAATTGCATACAATAAAATACATACAGTATTTCAAAACACACAATGATAAAAATGTACATCAAGCACAGAGTACAAAGATCAAAGCTGTAATGCATATCCAAAATTCATTATTCAGAGTTGACTGGGTAGCTCTGTCGGGAGAGATGGGTCTTCAGTTGGGTCTTAAATTCTTACAGCTTATTTAGCTGTCATATCTCTTCCGGCAGGTCATCCCACAGTCTTGGGAAGGTCGATTAAAAAAAAAGTCCTCTGGGTGACAGTTGCCAATTGGATATCTCTAGCACCACAAGTTGATTTTCATCCAATCAGCTTTCTTCACTGTCTAGTTTTCATATATAGAAATGTCCAATACCATACATAGTCGTACATAGAAATTGGACCATCTTAACTTTCCTGTGATGTATCTTTACACTTCAAGATCTTTGCCTAGATAAGGCTTGCCCAACCTCAGTGATATATCTTTATAGTTCAGGATCTTTGCCTAGTTCAAGCTTGTCCGCACGTGGCCCAACACAAAATCGTACTTAAAACTTTATGAGGTGTTTTGCAGATTTTTAAATGACTTATTTGCATGGTTCTCAAGTGCAAACGCTATAGATGATCATGGAACAGAATGAAATAATCAGAATATGTTGCATCAGAGTATTACCGTAACCGTATCTTGTCTTATAATTGCACACAGTTCACCCAGAAGAAAATAAATACTGTTAAAACTAATAAAATAAAGAGCAAGAGGACTCTTGCAATATCACATAAAATGGATTGTGAAAAAGAATTCAAGCTTTTATTATGTACTAGGCATAGCACCACTGTGCGCTGTACGTTCTCTCTATTTGTATGCATATGTAGCTTGTTTTATGGCATGGAGTGGCCCAAGAATATTGTTCTTCCAATGTGGCCCAGGGAAGCCTAAAGATTGGACATGTTTGGCCTAGTTCCTTCATAGCTACCGTTCCACGTCCTAGCCATCTTCTGATTTCTTGACAAGTGAAAAGGTAATGTTAGAGGCAAATGAAGCAGAGAGAAAAAGAAGCTAAATAATATTTCTTGTTCAGTTTCATCAGGACATACTAGTACGTTGCCTTAGCAAACAACCATTTGGGATTCTGAAGATCACAGTTTCTTCCCTCTTCGTTGTGCAACCCAACATGTGCATACCTTCATGAAGGCTAAAAGTTGCTTGCTTCATTTTGGCCAGAGCTTTGAAAGCTATGTTTGTCAAGTAATACATTGCAGTTATGGCAGCAAAACCCCAACCACCAAAATTCCTTACTATTCGATTTCTTAAAAGATAGTTACAGTTACTTACGAATTCTGACTGCTACAAGATGCTGCTCTGTGGTACAAAACACACTCATTTTGTCTCCCTCAACACTCACAACAGAGCAGGAGACACAACATAAGTCAGCATTTCCCCATGTGGTATTCCTTATTCAGTACTTCTGCCACCATCATCATAAAAGTAACAAAAAAGTCATGGTGGCACTGCAAAAGGACCACATTTGTCCTGTGTTGAGTTACCATTACAATGAAACATGGTTATAACTTTGTTAATGTACAAATTACTTGTACTGTCAGCCCTTCACGTTTTCTATTAAAAGGGGTGCAATAGCTCTGAAAGTGGAAAACCACAAATAAAAAAATACTAATTTTCATGTATTTTAAATATATTGGTATTATAAAATCTCAATAAATATAATCTTCCAAACATTACTTTTTTTACCTGGAAGAACACCTTTCTAGAAATTTCTGGGTTCTCCATCATGATTTTGGTCAACATCAGCTGGAAGAGAAGCATGAAATCACACTGGCTGACCTGAAAATTCCTGGAAAACATTTTAAACAAATCCTTGAATAATCAAATCTCTAAAAGTCAAAGTCTCAAATGCGGAGGGTGAATTGTAAATATATAGTTGTTTGTGATTACAGTACTTCCAAGTTTTTTGCTGTTTCTGTGATAGTCTTATTTTAGGGTTCCCTCTCTCATATTAATTTTCAATACATACCAGTATAGAATATTTCAGTAACTGAGTTATGTAGTCACAGTGAATTACACTAAATGATTCTAGATCAGGCATGGGCAAACTTGGACCCTCTGAGTGTTTTGGCTGGTAGGCTATTAGGAATTGTGGGAGTTGAAGTCCAAAACACCCAGGGGCTGAAATTTGCCCATAACTGCTCTAGTTGGAAGCAAATAGAGGTTGAGGAGGAGAGCGGAAAAATGCTGGATTGGCTGGCTTTTATCCTTTTCATAAAATATGTATTTCTTTTGCTTCATCTCAAGTGATTTTGTGGCTTTGATTGGCAGCTGTTATACTTCTGTGGTGGTGAAGAGGGAGCTTTTGGATAGAATCTCCATGGCTTCTCCTTGGGCACAAGGTTCTTCCTTGGATTTGACTTTTTGGCATATCAGGAAATGAGAGATAAGAGATCTTGTAGAATCTCTGAGACTGGGAGAAAGTGCTTCATCAGCTGCATCTGGCAGTGTGGGCTCATATAATCCAGTTCAATTCAGTCAAACTGCATTCTGAAACTGCCTTATAGGACAGTGTACATGGAGTCTGAGCTTGTGGAAGCTTATACTACTAACTTCTTTCTTTTAGTTAGTCTCAAAAGTGCTGACAAGATACCTCTGCATCTTGATCCAGAGTAGTTCTCAACCCGTGGGTCCCCAGATGTTTTGGCCTTCAACTCCCAGAAATCCTAACCGCTGGTAAATTGACTGGGATATCTGGGAATTGTAGGCCAAAACACCTGGGGACCCACAGGTTGGGAACCACTGATACAGACAATCACATCTTTCTTTGAATTTTAAGATAATAATTTTTGAGTCAGATTTAAGGTTCCCAGCAAGCAGGGAGGGAACAAAATAGGCCACTCACCTTACCTCATCTAATTAGTCATTCACTGTCCCTTTCTGGGAACTATTGCTAGCTTGAGTAATTCAAAAATGATCTCCTAAAGGAATTGCAAGTAGAAATCATCCTTTGAAATTCAATAGAAACATGTTATTTAATATGGAAACAGTAGCTAAAATTGTAAATATCTCCTAAATATGCCCAACACCAGGTGTGCTGGATAAATGAATTGTCCGTCCTAATAGTAGTAGCTACATAAATAATTTTTTCCCTACTTTAAAAACCTTGTGCTGTGGGGTAGGAACCTTCTTTTTTCCAATCCTAACAATATGGAAACATTGTGGAATTATGAGGCACTATAGTCTCAGAGTAACTTTCTGCCTCATTCCTGTTTAAATATTGTGCTCTATTCTTTTCACAGAAATATTGTTGTTTAAATTGTGCAGTTGATTTGTTCATAGATGTCTTCATATGTCCAGTGACATTATCTTTTTCTAATTATTCTTTACATAGAGAACACATTCCAACTGGGAAAAACTGAAAATGATGTATTACCATGCTGCTTACTCCCTTGTTGAGAAATTAATGAGAGTGATAAATAAGGCCAGCTTAGATCACTAGATTCCTGTTTCCTGCAAATGTGAAACACGTTCCCATTACTTAAAAAGGTGTATCACATTTTGTTAAACTGAGCTTCAGCCATATGCTGTAATATTTATTTTCATTGAAATCTGTTCGACATACCATAAATAGCTTAGCTATCAGGTGTCAGGCCCTTCTTAAAAGTTTGAAGTAAAAATTAGATCTTATTGGATGTGATAAAATGATGCCATTACTGTGTACAGTAAAGTCATTATGTGGCACAATGGGGTTTTATAGCCTGTGCCTTCTTTGCTGAGCTTGGAGTGTAAAAGCAATGCACATTGGATCACCATATGCTCTGTTCCTGGAGCCAAAGGTCATTATTTTAAATAAACTTTCTTCAATCTGGTCCTTCTCCTCCAGATGTATTGGCTTTCATTTCCCACCAGCATTGCTAGAGCTGATGGAAAATGTGGCCCAAAACTATTTCAAGATATGTACAAGTAACCCAATTATATGTAGAAAATGAATGGCTTATGATGGGGAAAGGGAGTTGGGGAACCGGATAACATGTGGATACTAGCACTCATTGGCCCTAAACAGCTGGTGGTGAAGACTGATGGCCACAGATCGTGGGGAATCGCTTTTTACTTATTCCTTGATTTTTATTACTTACAGTATTCTACTCTTTAGCTGCTTAATTCAAAAAGAATATAACAATTATCCTGGAATGTGAAGAGTAGCAATCTTACTATAGTCTGGATTTTAGCTTTTTGAAAACCATACCAACCTATAATGTCTGCCATGAGCTGGTTTAAAAGGATTTTATTTGACACGTTCCTCTGTCTTTTTGACATCTTATATAGAGCTCATGCTTCAGAAAATGTAGTTATGATAATGTAATTTTAGCAATAATCTCTGAAGAAAAAAAGAGACATAAACATTGCCAAAATACAGCCACCATATAGGCTTGTGTTTAAATCAGGATATTTAACAGAAAATGCCTCCCCCCACCAAAAAAACAAAAAAACAAACAAACCTGGATTGATTTATCCACATGTCAGTGTAACCTGGATGAGAAAACGGGAGCAGTGGTGGCTCTTTGGCATGGCTGGGAGGGTAGATGGGGTCACTGCTTCTTTTAGGTTTTCACAGAATGAACTAAGTTTTCGCCTGAATCCATCCTGGGTGAACCTAAAGGAAGCACTGACCCACTGGAACTTCGTCCACTATTTTGCTGTTTTTTTAAGGGCCCCAGTGGACCTTGGTGCTGCCACCAATTTCAGAGGACTCCTCTTCTGATGACTTGGTGGTCTCACTGATCAGTACTAACAGTGCTTTCGCAATGGGTCAGAAGCTGGTTAGCCCCATCACTTTGCTGGCCATCCACACCCCATTAATGCTACCACTGCATGAGCAGGAACTTTTAGCCAATGTGTCCACCTTTTACTGTTGCCACCAGCAGTAAGATGGTAGGAGTGGGAGGAAAGAGCTCCCACCTTACCTCTTTCCAACTTTTAGTTTTTACACCACCACTCTGAGTCATCTGTCTTTGACACTCCTCCCAACGCTTCAGATTAATTCTTCAACCAAGAAAGTTATCTGGGCAGCTCCCTCAGCTCTAGTGGACTCAGTGTTCTTCAGCATGGATGTGGGCAAGTGCATTCTTTTTTAGCCCTCTCTGACTCTGATGACTAAGATGGTTAGAGGAGAAAGGAGTATGGAGTGAAGAATGTCAGGGAGAGAGAAAAGTGCATCCATCCCAGCCAAGTCTTCACAAGGGACTCAATTCCTTGGGGCTCTTCCTTGTGCCATCCTCCTTTTACTCCTCCATCTTCTCACCAGGAACAGAGACTGCAGGCAAGCTCACATCAACCCTTTAATTCAAAATCTCCCCAAAAAGAAAGACCTTCACTTCACCAAAATGACTAAATGTTTGGGAAGATGGGAATAGGAAGGGCTGTGGTGCAGGCTGGTAAACAGCTGCTGCAATAAATCACTCTGACCATGAGGTCATGAGTTCGAGGCCAGCCCGTGGCGGGGTGAGCACCCGTCAATTAAAAAAAATAAAATATAGCCCCTGCTCGTTGCTAACCTAGCAACCCAAAAGATAGTTGCATCTATCAAGTAGGAAATAAGGTACCACTTATAAAAGTGGGGAGGCAAGTTTAACTAATTTACAATGTTGGAATGAGGAAGTGAGGAAGTGCCATCAGAGTGGATGATGAAGCAGCTGCTCCCCCCGTGACCAGAATCGAACATTCCCTCAGGAGAAGGTTAAATTGCCTTTGTGTCTGTCTGTCTGTTGTCTCTGTCTCGGTTTGATGTGTTTATGGGCATTGAATGTTTGCCCTATGTGTGTATAATGTGATCTGCCCTGAGTCCCCTTCGGGGTGAGAAGGGCAGAATATAAATACTGTAAATAAATAAATAAAAAATGTGACCCATACATTCAAATGTGATGCCTTTTAATTTTGAGGCATCTAATTTTGATGCCTTCTAAAATGTGTTTTTTTGCGAGAACAAAAACTTGCTCAGTTTGTATCAAATCTGTTCATTTATAGCCTCTTAGCTTCATATTGTTTTTGTTTGTGGGCCTTAAAGTCACAGGTTAACTTAGGGTGACTTCATGAATTTCATAGGATTTTCCTAAGCAAGGAATACTCAGGTGTTTTTGCTTGTTCGTTCCTCTGAAATATAGCTTAAATCACTTGGTATCCCACCCAAGTACTAACCAGTGCAGACTTTACTTAGCTTATAAGACCAGATGGTGCTTTCCTATTACTTGAGGCTAAAATTGATTTCCACATATCAGTGTGCAAGGTGCTCTTTCAATGTTGGTATGCAATAAGAATAGGCCACAAGTTTTATTAGAAGTCTCAACATGACTACTTGCAAAGAGCTCAGATGCTTCTCATGAGCAAATGAAAATGATCTGGAATCTTATTAATTTTCTAATGCGGATATATTTTACTTGTACAGTAGAATGAAGGCTTAAACCAGATTTGCTTTCTAACTTCTCAAAATCTTTAGACATCTCAGGATGTCCTTCTAGGTTCATTGGTGAAATGCTAAGATTGGGTCTGTGATATTGGTATTTGTGTATTAAAGATTATTGCACTGGTATGAAATATTTCTGTTTGTTTTGTAGATTTACGTCTAAACAATTAACGTGACCATGGGAGATATGAAGACTCCAGATTTTGACGACCTTCTTGCAGCATTTGACATTCCAGATATGGTTGACCCCAAAGCTGCTATTGAATCTGGACATGACGATCATGAAAGCCACATAAAACAGAATGTGCATCCTGACGATGATTCTCATGCACCTTCATCCTCTGATGTTGGTGTAAGTGTCATTGTAAAAAATGTGCGGACTATCGATTCCTCTGAAGGAGCAGAGAAAGATGGTCATCATTCCACAGGAAATGGTTTACATAATGGTTTTTTAACTGTATCGGCTCTGGAAGGTTATAATAAAGAAGACGGCAAGTCTCTCAAAGATGAGGGTTCAGTTTCAGAGACTACACTCAAAGAGTCAGCTTTCAGCCAGTTTAGCCCTATCTCAAGTGCAGAAGAATTTGATGATGATGAAAAAATTGAGGTTGATGACCCTCCAGATAAGGAAGATATGCGTGGAAACTTCAGAGCTAATGTATTAACTGGATCACTCTCTCAGCATGATTTTGAAAAGTTAAAAGTGCTTGGAGGAGAGAACCTGATTAAACCTGGAGTTGCAAGTTCAGGTAATGCTGATAAAAACAAGGTTCTTAAAAGAGACTCTGAAGCAAACTCTACATCTTTAGGTTTGTATGAACCTTTTAAAGCAAGAAAACTAGATGATAAACTGATTAAAGACAATCCAGAAAAATCACTTGAAAATAGAGTACTGGATGGAAAAATAGGCACTGAAAAGGGCGACACAAATCTTACCAGTGTTTCACAGTCTAAAGCAAAATCATCCTCAAAACTCTCCTCATGTATTGCTGCAATTGCTGCACTTAGTGCTAAAAAAGCAGCAACGGACATTGTTAGAGACCTGCAGTCAAATTCAAGAGAACCTTCACCCTTACCAAAAGATACAAATGAAAGTCCTAGGGCCATTGATAAATCACCTGAATCTCAAAGTCTCATTGACTGCACTAAAAAATCATCTGTGAAACAGCCAGACAGTCCCAGAAGTGTATCGAGCGAGAACAGCAGTAAAGGGTCTCCACAATCACCTGCAGGCTCAACACCAGCAATTCCAAAAGTTCGCATAAAAACTATCAAGACTTCATCTGGGGAAATCAAACGAACAGTTACAAGAGTGTTGCCAGAAATTGATTTGGATGGCACTAGAAAGCTAGAGCAAACAGCTTCCATGGTGGCTTCCGTAACGTCATTGTTGTCTTCTCCAACTTCTGCTGCTGTCCTGTCTTCTCCCCCAAGAGCACCACTCCAGTCAACGGTCGTCACCAATGCGGTTACTTCTGCAGAGCTCACTCCAAAACAGGTCACCATTAAACCTGTGGCTACTGCTTTTCTTCCAGTATCGGCTGTTAAGACAGCAGGATCCCAGGTTATCAACCTGAAGCTTGCTAACAACACTACAGTGAAGGCCACAGTAATATCTGCAGCATCGGTGCAAAGTGCCAGCAGTGCCATTATCAAAGCTGCCAACGCTATACAGCAGCAGACTGTTGTGGTGCCAGCATCCAGCCTTGCCAGTGCAAAACTTGTGCCAAAGACTGTCCATCTTGCCAACCTTAATCTACTGCCTCAAAGTGCTCAGACCACCTCTGAACTCCGCCAAGTGCTCACCAAACCTCAGCAACAGATCAAGCAGGCAATAATTTCTGCAGCAGCTTCACAGCCTTCCAAAAAAGTATCCCGAGTCCAGGTGGTCTCGTCTCTACAGAGCTCTGTGGTCGAAGCTTTCAACAAGGTGCTCAGCAGTGTTAACCCTGTCCCCATTTACATCCCAAACCTTAGTCCTCCTGCAAACACCGGCATCACTTTACCCACACGTGGCTATAAGTGTTTGGAGTGCGGGGATTCGTTTGCTCTTGAGAAGAGTCTGGCACAGCATTACGATAGAAGAAGTGTGCGCATTGAAGTCACCTGCAACCACTGCACAAAGAATCTTGTTTTCTACAACAAGTGCAGCCTTCTCTCTCACGCGCGGGGACACAAAGAGAAAGGGGTGGTAATGCAGTGTTCCCATTTGATTTTGAAACCAGTTCCAACAGATCAAATGATAGCTTCTTCTACAGGTAATGCTTCTGTTACAGCATCCATTCTTCAGAGCTCCATTATGGGCACTCACACTATAACAAAGATACAGTCTGGCATAACTGGGACAGTCATATCGGCTCCCGCAAGTACTCCTGTTCCTCCAGCAATGCCTCTAGATGAAGACTCATCAAAGCTATGCAGGCATAGCCTCAAGTGTTTGGAATGTAATGAAGTTTTCCAAGATGAGACAGCTCTAGCGACACACTACCAGCAGGCCGCGGATTCAAGTGGACAAGTACAGTATCCTATCTTTATATTCCAGTGTTTCCGCAGGAAATATAGATATTTTTCCATGCTTCCTTTGATTTTTTTAAGTTTCCTTAAATCAAAGTGGGGAATGATTGGGAAAATATCTTTACAATACATAGAAGGGGATTTGGGGGGAGTTTGTTATGCCTTTCATAGAATAGAATAATTTGTTATTTCATTTGAAAGAACAACTTTGCTTCTTCGTCGTGGAGTCTGTGAAATGCGTACATATGGGTTTCCTAATGCGCCTGCGCAGATTCCGGAACATTCTAGAAGCTTTGAAACGTTAGAAATGGCGGAGGCCCCGCCCATTCTCCCCATATACTATATAAGCCGAAGGCGGGGGCTCCGCCTCAGTTCTTCTTTCCGCGCGACAGCAGATCGAAGGAACCGTTCTACTAGCTTTCTGACTTCTAGCGTGTTTTCTCGGCTCGACCTTGGACTGTTTGACCGCTCTATTGTCTACTCCTATTGGCTTGACTTACCCTCTGACTCGGACTCCTATCGACCATCCGCACCTCTCCTATCCAGACCTCGGACCGTTCGCCGTTCAGGCAGGCATGGCTACTCTGTTTTTCAAAAAATGCGGGGCCTGTGGGGGAAAGCTCCCCGACTCAGATGGGCACAGTATGTGCCTTTTGTGCCTGGGGGAGAGCCACATTCCCCAATCCTGCTCCATCTGTAAGGGTTTTACCCCTCAGGCGCGGCGCAACCGCGAGGCTCGCCTCAAAGCGGTTTTGTACGAGCAAGCGCTCGCGCCTGACCAGGCCTCCGCCCCGGGAGCAGCGCGGGCGGATAAACGCCCCCCCTCAGAGTCGCCCCCGTCTCTCCACCCAGTAGAGCCGCTTGATTCCCTCCCGGCTGGGGAGGAAGCTGGTGAGGCTGAGGAGCCCTCGGAGGAAGTGCCCACTAAAAGGGCTAAAACTTCCAAGCCCCAGAAAGGGGCGAAACTGAAGGAAGGGCATAAAAAGCCCAAAAAGTTGAGGCAACTCTCTGGCCAAAGGCCCTTGAGCCCTCCGGTATACAGCGGGCCCGACGAAACAGAGTTGGGGAACCGAGCCTCCCTAACTCCGCCCGCTGTTGACGAGGCTCCTCCCCTCCTATCTCCCGCCGAAACCGAAGGGGAGAAAGGCAAGATGGCGGACGCGGCTGCGTCGGAGCCTCCAGAAAACAAGCTGCCCTACTCTCCGAGAGCCATGCAGGCCCATCCATCTCGGCCGGATCCGGGCCCAAGAAGCAGCCGAGAGGGACGGCCCTCCCGCAGCAGCAGTAGGGCTCCTCGGTATCGAGGACGCTCTCCATCCCGAGACTCCTGGGACTCGCGTGGTAGGAGCCCCTCGAGGGCGTCCTTTTATTCTCGTTCCCGTTCTCCGGGGCCTTATTACAGATTTCCTGACCCTCCCTATTTCGCCTATCCGCCTCCTCCTCCCTTTCCAGGGTTCGAGGCTTATTACCAGCAATGCGGATATCCTTGGAACCGGGGCGAAATGCCTCCCTCGGTACCGAGGCCACTTTCGGAGGCCCCTCCCTCGGCGACCGCCACGATCTCGGCCCCATGCAGGGCTTCCGCCTCCCCCGCGGACCCCCCTCCTCCACCCCAGACACCGATGCCATCAACATCAGGCCGACAGGGTAACGAGGCCCAGCATCAAACGCCTCTCATTTTACCAAATCTGGAGACCGATAAGGCCGCTCCTGAGGCCAGAGATGAAGCACTACCAGCTTCAACTTCGGGAGATATGGATCCGGACCCCGTCCAGGCAGAGGAGTTTAGAAACTTCTCTGCCCTTCTCATTCGTCTATCCAGAGCACTTAACCTTCCCACTCCCAAACCTACCGATGTGGTGGAGGATCCCTGCTTCTCCTCCTCGGAACAGCGACCCCCGGTGACCACAACACTCCCTACCCTGCCTTATCTGTTACAAGTCATCAAATCAGTGGGGGTGGCACCATCAATTGTCCCTGCTACCCCTAAAAGGGCAGAGAATTTATATAAAATTGACTTATCCACTGCCTCCTGGCTAGCTAAACTCCCCAAAGCTAACTCGGTAGTGACAGATGCTCAACCCAGGCCAGCACAGAAGGCCCAATCTACCCCCTCTGATAGAGAGGGCAAGAAATTGGATACCATGGCAAAAAAAATTTTATTCTTCGGCATGTCTCTTCGCCCATATGGCCCATTACGGGGTATACATGAGCGTCTACCAAAACTTTCTGTGGACCAAGCTTGGCACTTACTTGGATTCCCTTCCCCTGGCCGAACAAGCCCTCGCCAAAGCCTTCCAGCAAGAGGCGCTCCTACTCACATCATTACAAAAGGACCTGGCAAAGAATACCGCTGATGCCTCTGGCAAGCTATTGGCTGGAGCTGTTGCCCTCCGAAGGCATGCCTGGCTGCGAGCTTCTACGTTGTCACCCTCGGCCCGGGCATTAATAGAAGACCTTCCCATGGATGAGGCGGGGTTGTTTAACCCAGACACTGACTCCCAGCTCGAGCATTCTCATAAGATGAAACAAACTGTCAGCAAATATGGCCAACCCTACCAGCCCTACTCTTTTCAGCAGCGTCACCGCTGGGGCTTTAACTCACAATACCAGCGTAGACGCTATAGCCCTTTCTCGTTCCGAGGTAAGCAACGACAGCAACCCCCCTCAGTTGGAAATCGGAAGCCACCCCTGCTCCTTAGGGGTCAGTACCGGGGACCGAAATCCTCTGACAACAAAAAACGTCGTTTTTAGCCCTGCTCAATCCCCGCCCGCTTCCCTTTCCCCAGTTGGTTTCAAGGCCCAGTTGGCCACTTGTTGCCCTATTAGTTTGGCCCATTCAGACCCCAGTGGCCCTACGTACCTAAACAGACTTTTACCTTTCCTTGAGAACTGGCGTCAAATCACGACCGATGCCTGGGTCCTTACCATTATAGAGGAAGGATATGCCATAGAATTTTGTTCTTACCCCCCGATTGGGCATATTTGCACCACGCCCCCCTCTAACGCTTTGTGCGAGGAGGTCTCTTCCTTACTCGAAAAAGGTGCGATCTCGCCAGTACCACATCACCAAACCCAGTTTTGTTTCTTTTCTCGTTACTTTCTAGTTTCCAAACGAGGGGGCGGACTCCGCCCAATCCTCGACCTCCGTAGGGTCAACGAGTTTATCAGGCCGAAAAAGTTTCGTATGGTCACCCTTCCTTCCATTTTGGCATTCCTCAGGAAAGGGGCGTGGTTGGCCACGGTGGACCTCCGAGATGCGTACTTTCACATCTCCATCAGGAGCGACCACCGAAGGTTTCTTAGTTTTGCAGTTGGGGATCGTTGTTTTTCATTTAATGTTCTACCATTTGGCTTGTCAACAGCACCACGTGTCTTCACTAAGTGCATGGCGGTGGTGGCAGCTCACCTCCGCCAGCGACACATAGTGGTATTTCCGTACATTGACGACTGGCTTCTGACTGCTGACTCTTGTTGCCAGCTGCAGTCCAACATTCAGTATACCCTATCTCTTCTACAGAACCTTGGGCTTCTTATCAATCGGGAGAAATCCCACCTCTCCCCTACCCAACAGATCACCTTTATCGGAGCCGTCCTAGACACCAGGACTCAGAGGGCTTATCTGCCAGAGGAAAGGTTCAGAAACCTCAGGTCTATGATCAACGAACTACGGGCCTCTGGCCGGGCGTCTGCGTGGTCTATCCAGTCAGTCTTGGGCCATATGGCCTCGACCACGGCTGTCACCGGGTTCGCTCGCCTCCGACTAAGACCCCTTCAAAACTGGTTCATCCGCGTCTTCAACCCGCACCGGGACCGCCAAAACGTCATCCTTCATCTTCCTCAGCCCGTCCTACAGTCCCTCGCCTGGTGGACAAGGAGGTGCAATGTTCAATCTGGCCTGCCATTCAGCCAACCTCGTCCATCCTTATCGCTGACCACGGATGCCTCCCTCCTAGGATGGGGCGCGCACATCCAAGGGTTGACAATCCACAACCACTGGTCTATGAAGGAACAAGCTCATCACATCAATGCGTTGGAACTACTCGCAGTGGAGAAAGCCCTCAGGTCCTTCGCCCACCTGGTCAAGGGCCGTGTAATCCAAGTGGTCACGGACAACACGGCGGTACAATTTTATATCAACAAACAAGGGGGGACCCGCTCGCGAACTCTTCTGCTGATCGTATCCCGAATATGGGAATGGTGCATCGCAAGACACATTCATCTGATCGCAGTATACTTACCGGGAGAAGAAAACACACTAGCAGATGCCCTAAGCAGGGACACTGCTACCAACCACGAATGGCGTCTCCACAGCAGAGAGTTTCGGTTCCTAACACGCCGTTGGGGAACCCCTCGGCTGGACCTTTTCGCCTCGCCCACCAACAACCAGTGTCCTCAATACTGCGCACGTCTGCGCCCTCTCGCATCCCCAGGCTGCCTGGGAGACGCCTTTCTTTTCTCCTGGGTGCCAGGCCTACTCTACGCGTTTCCGCCTCTTCCACTACTCTCTCGAGTAATAGCCAAGATCGTAGCGGACAATGCGGATTGCATCCTTATAGCACCCTGGTGGCCCCGGCAGCCGTGGTTCGCAACCCTACTGAACGCATCAAGGGACGACTACGTTCGCCTCCGGTGCTCCCCGGACCTGCTCACGACACAGGACGGACTCGTCCGACACCCGGACGTTGCAACTCTTCGCCTGACAGCGTGGAGGATCAGGCCACAGCACATCTGTCCGACGCCGTCCGGCAAATAATCCTCGCGGCCCAGAAGGTTTCAACTAAGAGGGCTTACACCTATAAGTGGGCCCGCTTCAAAAGCTACGTTGATACCTTGAATGTTGATCCTCTTACAGCCCCTGTTTCTGTTGTTTTGGACTTTTTAGTTCACTTGTCATCCAAGGGTATGTCCCTGTCTTCAATCAAGTGCTACGTAGCGGCATTGTCCTGGTTCCGAAGGAAAGCCGGACAACCCTCCTTATTTCAGGACCCGCTACTCCAGCTGTTTCTTAAGGGCTATAAGAACCTACACCCGCCCTCCTCGCTCCCTGCGCCGGCTTGGAGTCTGGAGCTGGTCCTTTCACAACTGTCAAAACCTCCATTCGAGCCGATGGCGTCGAACGATTTATCCCATCTTTCCTGGAAGACCGCATTTCTTGTGGCAATAACTTCCGCTAGGCGAGCCAGTGAGATTACGGCCCTGCGGTCCGACCCTCCGTATATCCGCTTCCACGACGACAAAGTAGTTCTTCGGACAGATGTTACATTCCTCCCCAAAGTAGTCTCCCACTTCCACATGACTCAGGACATCGTTCTGCCCTCCTTTTTTCCTAATCCTTCTTCTCCACTAGAGGCAGCTCTACATTCTCTGGATGTCAGGAGGGCCTTGCTGTATTACATCCACAGGACGGCCCCACATAGGAAGTCGCCAAGGCTTTTTGTTAAGTACCGGAAGGATGCTATGGCGCTCCCGATATCCTCCCAGCGGCTGGCATCCTGGATAACCTCGATGATTCGCCTCACCTACCAGATGGCAGGGAAGGAACCTCCACTGCACCTAGTGGCTCACTCCACCAGGGCCCTATCAACGTCTCAAGCCTTCCTAAGAGGTGTTCCACTAGATGACATCTGCAAGGCAGCCACCTGGGTTGCACCGTCCACCTTCGTATCTCATTACAAGTTGGACATCCAAGCGAAGAGGGACGCCGCCTTCGGCAGAGCCGTTTTGTTTTCCTGCGTGGCATGACCCGCCTCCAAGGTTAGTAGCTTGCTAGTCACCCATATGTACGCATTTCACAGACTCCACGACGAAGAAGTATGGGTTGCTTACCTGTAACCATGTTTCTTCGAGTGGTAGTCTGTGAAATTCGTACAGCCCCGCCCGTCCTCCCCGCTGATGTCATGCCTCGGTGTCTCAGCTGCTGTCTCGCGGCTGGGAACTGAGGCGGAGCCCCCGCCTTCGGCTTATATAGTATATGGGGAGAATGGGCGGGGCCTCCGCCATTTCTAACGTTTCAAAGCTTCTAGAATGTTCCGGAATCTGCGCAGGCGCATTGGGAAACCCATATGTACGAATTTCACAGACTACCACTCGAAGAAACATGGTTACAGGTAAGCAACCCATACTTTTCGGAATATATAGGTAGTCTTTTGTGCCACAGTCCTGGGGCAATGAGCTGGGAGTGCAAGAAACCACTTATTTAGAATTAAGTTCTGCTTTGAAATGGGTAGGCTCTAATAGTTCAAAATAATCTGCTTTTCTCTCTGTTAATAGATGTTATCCAGATTCTACAAGTTATAGGTTAAATCCATGCCCACACAGTTTATTTCTTTGTTTTGTTGGGATCTGGAAGCAGCGTGATCCCTCCCTCTGCCTTTCCTTGTGTAGCATTTTCATGATTTCTGTACAGACTTCCAGTTTTCTTGTAAAGAAGTTACATACAGAGTCCTCACTCCAGAGCTAAGCTGAATGAGTTTAGAATATCACCCAAGACTACTAAGCATCCAAGTATTTAAGGGACTTGTTCTGAAGTTACATTGGAATGGGCAGAATCCCAGATTTTTTGGAAATCTGTTCCAGAATAGATCTGGTAGCTGTCAACTCGATAGCCAAAATATGATGTCAAGACTCCAGTTTTCAGTTTGAAGATTTTTTTATCTCAATATTAAGAATTATGACTGAAGAGCTTTGCCTCTTGTCAGTGTAATGAGTCATGGATCAAGTGAGGTTTGATCTTGGTTTCTATCTTAACTCTTAACATGGTTTCCTCAAGACAAAACCCAGAGGCATTAACCAAACCTGTTTTGTGATACCTTGGTGGTGGTTACATGCCTTCAGCAATGACCTCTATCAACAGCGACTTATGATGATCCTTTCAGGGGGTTCTCTTGGCAAAATTTACTTATAGGAATTTTACTATTTCCTTCCTCTCAGAGAGTGTGACTTGCTAATAGGTTTCCATGGTGAAGTAAGGATCCCAGCTCTTGTCAACATTCAAAAGATTCCTTCTAAATACCTTTATCAGGCCAACCAAAAAGGCACAACATTCAAAGCTTTTGAAACAGCAGGCAAAGATTAAAACAAACAAACCAACCAGTAGGTTGACCTAATGATAGTAGTAGTATAATACAGACTTTGGAATTTGTATTATGGACTACAAGGCTACCCCCTACATTTATACTATCCTATAGATATTAAAACACAGTGAAACCTACCCAGTTTAACTACAGGAAATATATTGTGAGTTGCTTCTTTGACCTTTACATTTGTCATACTTTGTTTTTGAGAACAAAAAATATGTCAAACATGATCTCTTTTTACAAGATGTTTTAGGAGGGATTGTTGCATGTGTCTGCTGTACAGTGGAATTTATTCATTTGAGAGTCCTTTATTTGACAGACAATGTTTCATTTGATGTTTTGTTTTCATTAATTAAGTTTTCTGTATAAAGTTTCATAAGCATTCTCGGCATTCGCCTTTTAAGCTCCATTAATGTGCAAAGTCCATGCCATGACATGCCTGTTCTGGTTTGCTGGCCTGTCAGAAATAGTGCTGAAAAGTGTTGATGAATGGCTCTTATTTCCTTCTACATTAGTAGGTTGCATACTTGACACTGCTTCTAATATAGTTTGTGGCTGTTAAACAGGATATAAATGGACTAATGTTCTATCCTGTCCCAACATGGACCTTCTATGTAAATAACTGCAGTAAATGCAGAGATATCACTGAGGCATTAAAGCAAAGCCCAGACATGTGGTGTTTATGTATGTGTATATATACATACATACATACATACATACATATATACATTGACAGTTTTTCAAAGAAGTTTCATTTCATGGAATCAGAGTATGAAACATTAGACTTTTAAGATTAATTCAAGAATATATTATATACAGTAGATACATTATCATTAATTGACTTGTTGATTTGCAATGTTAGTACTGAGCCCCAGGCCCTGAGATTTTCAGAAAATAGCATGGAGTTTGTCACTGTTGAGGAATAGTGGAAGTAGAGCATTTCTGGGAATTATCAAATTAGGAAATGCAATTCTGAAGCATAGGATTGCATTTTACAACCTCTCTAATTATGTTGCTCTCCTCCTCCCATATATTCCATTTACTCTGCCTTGTTTGGTAATGATTAATAAGTAGTGTTTTATTTCAGACAGAGGATAATGATCCTCCCCAAGTATAAGTGGTTGATTGCAGATATGAATCAATGAGTCAACAGTGGATAGAAATGAAATAATTAATCACCAAATACATTTATCACAAAAGACCTAAGGACAGGAAAAACTGCATAGTAGTGGACCCAGGAAATGCAGGCAAACACTCTCCAGAGAATATCACAGCATTTTAATTACTTTTTAGAATGGATAATACATACATATCCTAATAGCCTGAAAAAGAATAATGCAATTAAAATCCTACTTTACAAGTATAGCTGTTCTTTAGTTAGTTGGTGGAGCAGGCTGTCTGATTAATTTCACCAACACAGAAGATTTGGGCATGCTGAATTTTTTTTTGCAGCCTTCATATTCCGTGTAGTTCTTATGTGTTCTGCAAGATAGGCATTCTGTGTCCCAAGTCAAGATATAGTGACACTAGAGAGAAATGTATTATTGAGTTTCTTTCATTTTTTTTAATCTTTGGAAGAGTGCTTTTTAGCATTCAGAGCCTTGGTTGATCAGTACTTTTTTAACTGTAAGATTCTCCTGTAGTTTGTTTGGATACATGCTTATAATCCTTTGGGGACAATTGGCATATCATATGTACCATTATATTTGCACTGTGTGTATTTTGCGTTATGGGGGAACCTTGTCATTGCTGGTACAATATGAAAATAAACATTGCCCTCTAGAATTGACTGCATATTTTATTTTGGATAATTGTTCTCTATATCTCCCTTTTCTCTCCTTGGACAGTTTTCTGTGCCTGCTTTTTCCTTTTTCCTGAATTACCTGGTCATTCTAGATTCTAATCTAGAGACCTTCCCCCAAAATTAAAATTTCAGAGATGAATTTTCTCATCAGGTTTTTGCTTGAGCTCAGACCACCAGATCTAAATCTGTTTTGGCTCCAATCACTGCCCACGACATAGCTCATATTTGTAGCCATTACTTTATCCAGAACTGAGAGTGTTTTTTCTAAGCTCTTGCCCTTATTAAGCCTGCCATTGTCATCATTTATCTAGATCACTATTTTAGACTTAGCTGTTGGAATTGTGGAATCGGGGCCTTAATAGGGGCCTTACTGCCACTTCTTGCAAGTCTGCCTCTAAGAGGGAAAAGGCAGTAAAAGAAATGTGGGAGAGAATCAATGGATTCTCCCCCTACATTTCAACTTGCATCTCTTCTTAGATGCAGTATGGATTGGAGGGCAAATGTTTGGGCAAAATCTTGTTCCTGTTGTTGTTGTTATTAGAGGAAATTTTTCACAAGACCAAGACTGAAGAATTGTTCTCCTGCAGTTGAAGATTTCCTTTGCACCTTGGCCTGGATCTTTTGACACAAATCGGGATTTTAATATTATTGTGTATATTGACTTTTATGACTGTTTTTAATCATGTTGAAGTTTTACTGCTCGGTTTAATGTTTTATCTGATTTGTGCTGTTGTGTCTGGGCATGGCCCCATGTAAGCCGCCCCGAGTCCCTCCGGGGAGATGGAGCGGGATATAAGAATAAAATTATTATTATTATTATTATTATTATTATTATTATTATTATTATTATTATTATTATTCCTTTAGACCACACTGGTCGTAATCAGGGATGGGCAAACATAGGTCCAAATTTACTGCTGGAACTCAAAATAATTTGTAATAGATAAGCAAATTTTTCTGAATTCTAGGTGTTTAAGCAACCACAAAATAAGTTGTCATCCTAATCCCACTCCCCAGTTTCAGCATTCCCAAAAATGAAACTTGAATGTAAGAGTTTGTCATATCTAGGAATGGATTTATGTGTGTTGGAACCATGGACACAGTGAAAGCTATAAAAAGTTACTTTTTGACTGCATGTGCCTGAATCCTCTTTGGCTGCTTCTGGGTTTGTTGTCCAGACTTTTTGAAGCTTTGGGCTCATATGATCTTGTGTTCAAAACAAATTCCTGGATTTGGTGTCTCCCTGGAAGCACTGGGCTGTTTGAAGCTGAAAGGGTATGACTTGAACAAGTTCACCCAGTGGGTTTCCATGACTGAGCAGGGATCTGAGTATTAGTCCAATGGGCAAACCATTATGCCATGCTTGAGATTTTGCCAGATGCCATCTTAGAAGTTGGGAAAAGATCCACAATGCTTTTTACTCCCAGACCACCTGTTTTAGATCACTGTATTTCCTACAGATGGTGAAATGAAATTTAGTGGGAAGAGACTTGATTAATATATACCGATGTGGGTTAAGTTTTGCAGGGAACAATTTCCAGAATATTCCTCTTGTGCAAGGCCATCTTACCTTATGCAAGAACTCTTTTTTTGCTGCAGTTTGATTTCATAGACGAGAATATAGTCAGCCCTCCATGTTTGTGTGTTTTACTTTCGTGGATTTCATTTTTTGCAGATTTCATAATATGTTTTCTCTAAGAATCTTTAAGCCTTCCAGTATGATTGTTTGGTCAACCTGTACTGGAACTTGATCACAGACTTGTGCTAGAAGACCTAAAGATTCCTAGACAGGTGTTTTTGTGGGTTTTAAACAAAGTTGTATTAAAATTCACTTTTCCTCACCTTCACAGGAGTCCTGAGCCCCTAGGCCCTGTGAAAGTGTAGGGCCCAATATATACAAGAAAATCAACAGCATGTTTCTGTGCTCAATAGGTTGTCGTGTTGCTTTCTAAAGTGTTGGAAACCCTATCTGTTTTATAACCTTTCTGAAAAAATCCAATTAAACCCTTCTTTGACTGATAGAAAGTATTATCAAAGGTAATGTTTGTTCATTTAACTAATCTTAAGATATCTCTACAACTAGCAAGCTAATGGCTGTTTCAATCTAGAATGGAAATTTCTCAGGTAATTAAAGGGTTGTGCAAGCAAGCTGGGTCATAATTTTAACTTCCAAACTTTCTGAAACAGATATAACTGTTTCAAATATACGTGGCTGACAGTTTTTTGTTTTTAAAATTCTTTTTATTGATAATAGACAAGGTACAGTTATATGCGTCCCATATGTCAAAGACAGAACGCCACCAGATAAAGTTCAACACAGTTTATTAAAGTTACAGAACTAAAAAGTGCCCGTATGAAACAAAGGACTAGGCAAACACTTGCCTTCAGTGTAAAAGATACACAAAAAAGACTCCGCTGATACTAAAAGTGGTTCAAAAGATAAACCGGATTAAACAGGAGTTTAATCCGGGTTAAACAGAAAATGCTTACTTCAGCCCGGCAATTTAAACAAACAAAAGTTGATAAACAAGGATTCAAAGAAACATAAATAGCTGGCAGCAGACTCCTCTCTGCTACTCGAAAGCTGCAAATGAGTAACTAAGGGTGTTACTCCTCCGTGCAACAAACGGAATCCGGATCCAGGCACTTCAATCAGGGTAGCGACGGTCAGCAGGGTCCCAGTCCGGTCCGAGGTCGAAAGCCAGGTACAGATGTCTTTGGTTCACCAATTCCACCGAAAGCCACAGAAGGGGTAGTCCGAGGTCGTAGTCAGTCAGTCAGTCCAGCGTCAATCCAGAATAGGCAATTAATGTCCGTCAAGAAGACGACGGAGGTCCAAGCTAATAAGATTAAACACAGGTTGCACAACAAAAGCCCACACAGTTCCTCCCGCCGTCTATGCCCAATGTCCTTGGTAACTTACGTATTCAGCAAACGAAACACACCCGTCTTCAGGAAATTCCCAACAAGAGCCCAAGCGTTCGTCCAGATTACCTTGCCCAACGCAATTAGCCCTGGATTCTAAACCCCATTTTATGCCAGTTTACAACTCCTCATCGCTGTCAGCTGTTACCCTAATTCCAGGTGCCTCATCATCATCCTCCTCATCAGAGCTAAAACATCTTTGACTACGCCCCACAGCATCCCCAGCTGTGGATCCCGTTCCATCCCTCCAACTCGTCCACGGGTCTGATCCTGCAACCCGCCAGTCGCCTCCCACACTAGTATTGCCGGTGACACCCAAATCCTCCCTCACACGAGTCCACTCCATGTCATCCTCCTCTGAGCTAACCATCTCTTCCTCCATTCCCTCGGTAAAACCCTCAAAGGAGTCTCCGTCTGTTGGTTCTGCAAATAAGTCCCGCAGCCGTTTCCTTTCTCGCTCCTCAAGAGAGTCTGACTCTCGAGCAGTCTTACGACCACGTCTCCCAGTATCGGAGCCATAAGGCTCAACCATAACACCATACTTTTAATCAGTGTTGAAAGGACATTCCACAAATTTTCTTGAACTCTCTTCAAGAACTTGTTCTTTTTTCATAGTAGTCATGGTGCAGTGTTATATTTGGCACCAATTAAATTTAAACCAGTTTTTTAAAAACCAAAACTGAAGTCGATTTGCAGATCTTGATTTGTTTTTACTATATAGATAGCACAACGCTACACCATATTAAGCATAAAGAAGGGGAAGAATAGGTAGTTGTAAAATCGATTAAATACTCCAGTGGGAAAACATTTTCAAAGTAGAAAAGAGTGGTACTATTACTTCCTTCAGTTTTGCCACTACGTTCCTATTAATGCAGGCTAGAAATACATTGGCATTTTTAGCTGTCGCATCACACTGTTCAGCTTGTGGTCTACTAAGACTCCAAAATCCCTTTCACTGTTACTGTTGTCAATCCAGGCATCATCCATCCTGTATCCTATGTCTTATATCTGTGCCTTCTCTCCGCCTCAGGAATGAAATGGCAAACCTACTCTGGAGAAATCTTGCCAAGAAAATAAATCTGTGATATATTCGCCTTAGGGTTATCAGTAGTCGAATGATTGAAAGGCATCCAACAAAAACATTTCAAAGATATCTCATGTCAACAATTTACAGGTCTTCAGAGTGTGCTTAGCTTTCCTTGTGGTGCAGAAATACAAAAGAGCCATTGATTTGGGTCCAGCTATAATCCCAGGCAACTTGTTATGCAGAACAGCTGGTGGGTCCAGATGCCAGTTGCATAAGTCTTTTCACATCAAAAGCACACCCAGGTAGTTCGTAGCAATGAAGATGTACAAAATGATGTACACTGGCAGCACCAGTATTTAAGCATCCGCCATGCTGTAAATCTCATTGGATTTAAATGTTAAAGCATTAGAGTTTTTAAAAACTGTTTTCAGATGAACTAGAAGCTTGGTTTAGAAAAGGCTGGCTTCTATGACAAATTGTACTTGAGTTATATAAATGTCCTCTTTGTTGCTAGGCTACCTATGGACTAGCAGCAGAATCTTGTTTTCCTTTGATTTCCATATGTACACACCATGAAATGGTAGAATTCTGGCATGTATCGCATAGGAATTCAAGGTGGTACTGGCATATTTTTGACTGTTTCTTCCCCTTCTTGCATGTATCAACTAGAATATTGGAAATGTATGCTATATCCCTCTCCTTTATTGGTTTATTTATTTATTTATTTATTTATTTATTTATTTACAGCATTTATATTCCGCCCTTCTCACCCCGATGGGGACTCAGGGCAGATCACATTGCACACATAAAGGCAAACATTCAATGCAGGCAAGACGCAGACGTAGGCACCGGGCTGGCCTCGAACTCATGACCTCTTGGTCAGAGTCATTTGTTTATTTGTTGCAGCTGGCTTGCTTTCCAGCCTGCGCCACAGCCTGGTCCTGCAAACAAAGCACATTTTGCTTAAGGGAACATTCAGAAATATAATGTCTGTAGAAGTCTGCTCTCTCTGATCACCCTTCACAACAAACCCAAGTATGGTGGTTGAGTGGCATCAGGAATGGAATAAAAATTGACCCTCTGAGAAACAAGAGTGGAGATATCAAAATGCTCATTTGGGGGGGGGGGGGGGAAACCCACTGCAGTACAGTTTTGTTTAAAACCCCAAACATTTAGGGGAAAACTGGAGAAACTGTCCAGTGAAAGATTAAGTGCTGTATGCTCATTATAGAATTTTGAGCAATAATTTGAAAATAAAAATAGGGGCTTTTGGCCTTAGAGCAGGGGTTCTCAACCTGCGGGTCCCTAGCTGTTTTGGCCTACAACTTCCAGAAACCCCAGCCAGTTTACCAGCTGTTAGGATTTCTGGGAGTTGAAGGTCAAAACATCTAGGGACCCATAGGTTGAGAACAACTGGGTTAGAGTGAGCTTTTGAAAAGGAACAACTACTGTTAAAAGGGAAGGTACACTGCAAAATTTTCTTGGACATGCCAGTAATTTGATTAATAGTCTAGTCCTGTATAGGTTTGGCTAGAGTCATAGTCATATCCTATGGTACATACTGGTTTGCTGTTACCATATGTCTTCAAGTAGTTTCCAACTTACAGCGATCCTAATGTGAACCTATCACATGGTTTTCTTGGCAAGATTTGTTCAAAGTGTGGTTGGTTTTTGCCTTCCTTTGAGATGGAGAGTGTGACTCATCCATGGTCACCCAATAAGTTTCAGGTATGTCCTATCGTACATACTGGTTTGTTGTTGCTATATGCCTTCAAGTAGTTTCCAATTTATGGGGACCCCACGGTGACCCTATCACAGAACTTTTCTTGGCAAGGTTTGTTCAGAGGGGATTGTTTTTGCCTTCTGCTAAAGTAAAAAAAAAGTGATTTGACCAAGGTCACCTAAGAAAGATGGCCAAGAAAAGATTCAAATTCTATTGTAGTCGAACACTTAAACTACTCCACCAGTTTATTTAATATTATTAGGATTGTAAAATAGGTTGTATTTTGGTCTGACAAGAAGTGCTGGTAGATGCTGGTAACAGCACTGTTTATGATGTTTTGTTAATCTGTTGTTTACATTTTTATCCTGATCCTTCCTCCAAAATGACAAGATGTTGCACATTATTTGTTGTTGATGTGTTTTATGTTTCTTATTGTATTTGCCTGGGCTTTCGCCCCATGTAAGTCGCCCTGAGTCCCTTCAGGGAGATGGAGGTGGGGTATGAGAATAAAGATGATGATGATGATGATGATGATGATGATGATGATGATGATTGTACATTGTATGTAGAATTCTAGTGCAGCTTACCTTCCTGGTAATAGAAATTTTTTGAAAAAGGAGTGGACAATCTGTGGTTCTCTACATAGTACTTGATAGTAATTTCAACACATGCCACCAGTGTAGTCACTGGGGAGTTCTGGTAAGGAGTTGCAGAGCAGCAATATCCAGAGGACTGCAAGTTGCTCTCTCTTAATCTATAATAATTCATCTTTAGAGAGGTAAGCTTACCATAACAGGGTGGTGATTTTTATGCTGGACATAGACTTAGCAGACATGAATTCACCCATTTGCTCAGTTGCAAAGTTGACATGGTGATCTGGGGTATTTACGATCTCTTATCTCAACTGAGATAAAAAAGAAAGTGAAATAGTCGGATGGGTGGGTTCTTTGAAGAGAAGATGACATAAAATCATATCAGTATACTGAAGGCATTATCTGCTATAGTTTGTATGGATTCTCTGTATTCCTGGATATCTTCACTTTGTACCTTGCATTTTCTGCTGCTGTATAACATAGCATCAGGGTACTTGATTTTTAAAAATTATATCACATTATACCTTTTAAAATACAGTCATTGAAACTAGTTAAATTAACAATATTTTTTCTCCTTCTCAAATAAAACAGAATTGCCTCCCCCACACACGTGCATATCTTTTAAAACAGCTGTAATTCTGTATTAGTTTTTTTTATTTCTTTGTTGTTTCTCTTTTAATCTGACATTATAATAGCTTGAAAGTAGTGTTTTATTTTAAAATCTCTTTAGAATCGTGCCTACTTTTGTAAAATATAGTGTATGGCTAACCCAAATGGCTAATTTCTCTTTTATATTCTTATATGTTTATTGGATAGAAGACCTGCAGTATATGCCAGATGTTGCTTCCAAACCTCTGCAGTTTTGCATCGCATCAGAGAATTCATCAGCATAAATCTCCATACACTTGTCCTGAATGTGGTGCAATATGTCGGTCGGTGCACTTCCAGACCCATGTCACAAAGAACTGCCTCCATTACACCCGAAGGGTTGGCTTTCGGTTAGTATAACCACAATACAATAACAGTAATAATAATGTTTGAAGCCGTTGTAACCAGTGGTTTGTCACCAGTGGAGAATACAATGATTGTGTGAAATAATTGCAGTCTGCAAAAATGAAATTGCAAATCATTAAGATGTTCAAGTTTCGTAAAATGGTATAGTCCAGTGTAGGCCTAGAAAATATTCTCAGTGTGATCTGTATCTTTCTGCTGTTTTGTATGTCTTTGTGAATTGCTATTAAGACTGGAAGAGGTTATAAGGAATTTTGGTTTGCTTCTTTTATTGGGATGGATTGTTTATGTTTTTTTCCTGTGTAGTTGTTTTACCTATTTATTATGGATCCTCTTCTGTTTTCTTTAAAAAGAAACAAAAGTGTATTTTAAAAAAATGCTTAGGGGGTGGTACTACATGTTGTTGTTGAAAACCCCTTTATTTTCCCATAAGCATCCTGCTGAGATGTCATCCCCTAGGGAAACATTATGATAAGAACAGTTCAGAGCTTTAGCTTCCAACATCTGGCAGATGCTCAGCTTTACGTTTGTCTTCATCACCCAAGCAGCTTCTTATTGTGTATCTTCAATGGGGAAAAAGATACTTATGTCAACTTTAATGCACAACATGGTAGACTCTATTTTCAGCCTATCAAAAGTCCAGCTGGAATTTGAGAAGGGATTATGGGAAGGCTTTTAGTGCCACAGAAACATTCCACTTCCATCTTTTGCTTTTGATTCTTCTGAAAGTGCCTAAGAAATCAATCAGGTTTCTTTTTGTTATTTTTAAAAAATACATGATTGAATATTGCCAACATTTCTCTTTTTCCTTTCGTTCCTTTCTTTTTGTGCTCATTTATAATCCCCTTCTCCAATAAAACATTAGATGAAAAATAGCAGGCTGTCTTTGCATAGAATGTAATGAGCATCATCCATTTTTAAGTTGCCTTCAGAAACATCTACATTCAGGTTTTTTTTTGTTACTTGCTAACCCCACTTTTTTTTTCACTTAAATCCCAGTTTTGTAAAGCATCCTGGGGTATATATGATGCAGCTGCTTGGACAGTAAAATATCTTGTGCCCTGTTTGTCCCATTTTGGATGCTGAAAAGGAATTTGAGGATCCCTTTCCTTAGTTATCACAAATTAATTTGAACAGTTTTCCTGTGTTGTAGGAGCTCTCTGCCAATCTTCTATAGAAGATCAAACTCCTTTGCTTTTCCTGCAACTGCACTAAACATTTTGATGCTGCTCCTGGAAATTCGAGCATTCTTGAGCAGGGAGCCATTTAGCATCTTTTCTATACCCTATTCTGGAAAACTGTTGTGTTTTTTGTTAAGAGTGATTAGAGCCTTCCTCTGAAGTAACCTTTATTGAATATGTCGATAAGCTTGAGAGCGAAATGCTCTTTTTAGCCTACAACTCCCTGCAACAGATGGAAATGTAAAGAGGACACCACCCATAGCAAAAGCAAAGGAGGCAGCTTCTGAAAGGAGGGCTGTGGGAGCCTTCAAAATGCATAGAACAATGTGATAAAGAGCAACTGGGGAACTGGGAGGAATGTCTAATGAGATGGTGGGGCTGGGTGGGAAATGATGGAAAAGGAAGAATGCTGAGGGCCAGATGGAGGAATTGGAGATGTTTGGTGGTGTTTGGAATTAGAGATGTTTGGAGTGAGTAGTACAGCCTGCTAGGTATTTTTATGGAGTATCTGACAGAGAACTCTTATCACTATCTTCACTTAATGTTTATATTAAATCAAGTGCTTATATTTGTTATTGCTGCTGAGGAATAAGTAGCTATTTGTTTTTAAAAGTCTTTTACTGGCCATTTTAAAAATGCAAGCCGAGGCTTTCCAGGTTCCCCTGCCCAGGGAGGATGGTCAATCTGCAACAAACCCATAATACTGGTTGGAGCTCCTGAGAGTTGTCATCCAGAAATGTTGCACTTTTTACTGTGAAGCCACTGGCATGTATACAAACATTTAAATTTAAAACAGAAATTATTGAAATCACTCTCCGCCTCTTTCACAGATGTGTTCACTGTAACGTAGTCTACTCGGATGTGGCTGCTCTCAAATCTCACATTCAAGGCTCTCACTGTGAAGTCTTCTACAAGTGTCCGATTTGTCCCATGGCGTTCAAGTCAGCACCGAGTACACATTCCCATGCATATACGCAACACCCTGGGATCAAGATCGGGGAACCCAAGTAAGCAATACAGATCTCTTCTTTCTACTTGATCATTCAATAAAAATCACAGGTCACAAGAATTACAGTGTACTACTTCATAGGCTAAGAAATGTTAACTTTCTGTTGTGATGGTGGGGTCTTTTCATATGTTATTGAAGAAACAGGAAAAGGCCACATAGAGGGCAATTTATATTTCTAGACATGTTGTCGTACTTTTTTGGTGTTGAGATTTGTGGTATAAATAATGTTTTATGTAAAACTAATAAAAAGTTTTGAAGTACAGTAGAGTCTCACTTATCCAACACTCGCTTATCCAACGTTCTGGATTATCCAACGCATTTTTGTAGTTAGTGTTTTCAATAAATCGTGATATTTTGGTGCTAAATTCGTAAATACAGTAATTACTACATAGCATTATTTATTTATTTATTTATTTGCTACATTTTATCCTGCTCTTCTCACCCCGAAGGACACTCAGAGTGGCTTACAAATCAAATGAGCATACAATATATTATTAGTATAGCACAATATAAGCATTAAATTACTATATTGTACTATATCATTATATAGTAATATTATTAGTAATATTACATTTAATGAATAATATATAATACATTACTGTGTATTGAACTTCTTTTCTGTCAAATTTCTTGTATAACATGATGTTTTGGTACTTAATTTGTAAAATCAACCTAATTTGATGTTTAATAGGCTTTTCCTTAATCCCTCCTTATTATCCAACATATTCGCTTATCCAACATTCTGCCGGCCCGTTTATGTTGGATAAGTGAGACTCTACTGTATATTATGCAGGAACAGTTGCTGACATAGTGGCGTTGCGGAAGCTCATCATTACCTGATTATGAGTGTAGTCAGCCCTCAAGATTTGTTAGAGTTAGGGATGTAGAACCTGCATTTTAAAAATCACATATTTCAAAAACAGTTTTCTTAACCTAAGAGAATACCTCTCTAGAAATCTCTTGGTCCACTAGTGAGACTTCAGAGAGGTGTTCTCTCTAGGAATTTCTAGATCCTCCAACACAGCTCTAGGGTCAAGCTGGAAGACCTTGAGATTGCCAAAGAGACAATATTAATCTAATTTGTGAATAATCAAATCCACAAAAGTTAAACCCACAAATATAAACGACTGACTATATAAATGTGCATAGTTACATATTGCCTTGTTTTAGGGCCTAACTTGTCGTAAGGCAGCTGCTTCAGGCAGAAGACACTAGAGACTCAGAATAGCCACTCAGTGGTTCCTCATCAATTCCAGCACTTCTGTTCTGATGTAAATTAGAAATAGATATGCCATGAAGCATTTCTGTCTACTCTACCTTCACTGCAAGGATGACATTATCCCATTGCTCATGCTGAAGCAAGAATAAACGGACACTTTGGCCAGTTGCTGCCAATTTTTCAGGGAAAATGCCATCTGATGCATTTCGGGCATTCTTTTTCCCGTTTGCATTTGGTCTCCCTGGTTTTGCTTCTCTTTATTAACATCAGTGTTAATAAACATCAGTGTTACATTGAGTAAGAGCAATTTGCCTTTACTCAATTTTTTAGTATGAACGCACATATTTAGCATTTTAGAATAATAAAATTGCTGGCTACTGTGGTGAGACCAGATGAAGCAGTCGTTATGGTTGTGAAATATTGTGACACAATAAAGATTTTGATTTCTTCCCACGACCACCCCCACCCCCATGAAAAATAGAAGTTGCCTAAATATGCTAAATTCTCTGAAACAGCTTTGATTTTCCCTGTGGGCAGATGTTATTGCTAATGAGCACTATGCTCCTGCATAAAAACCGAAACAAATATATGCAGGAGCTCATTTATTTTTAGAGTAGTCAAAAGGTCTATGAATCGGAGTAATTTTTAACCAATAATTTCCTTAGGGATTTGTAACCATTTCCCCCATTTTCAAATTTGAACTCAGTGATTCATGGCTGGAGGTACATGACAGCTTTTTTTCCAATTCTGTGCTTTCTGGATTTGTTGAATCACAGCCACCACCATTGCCTAGCAGTTTTATTCCCACCCCATCTAGAGCAGTTTGATGTAGCAAGCTGGCAGTTATTATATTTTCCCATTATGCTGGGGACTAGCACCAACATTTTGTACATTGACTACAACAGTTATATATTCCTTTTAAAGAAACTTTCTAGAACAAATTTCAGGGGCCAACACTGGTTCAGGGACCACCATTTTGGTAACATTCATCTAGAAGAGACTAACTTGGAGAAGGCTGATTTAGAAACATCTAAATGTGAACTGGCTTTACTGTCATTCCATTTCCCAAGAGAATACTGGGAATTACAGTTTGGCAGGGGAGGATTATGGCTCTTTGATCCATCTGTCTAACTACAAATCCCACAATGTCTTGGTGAAAGCCAGACTACTTTACCTAATGTATAGCTGTGAATATGTTTTACAGTGCAGCTATATTCATAATCTATCATCATTGAAGCGTTGTGTGGTTTCCGGGTTATATGGTCATGTTCTAGCAGCATTTTCTCCTGATTTTCATCTGCATCTGTGGCTGGCATCTTCATCGCTGAAGATGCCAGCCACAGACGCAGCCAAAATGTTGGGATAAAATGCTGCTAGAACACAGCCATACAGCCCGGAAACCACACAACACTCCAGTGATTCTGGCCGTGAAAACCTTCCTATCTTCGTCATCATCATCAGTAGAGATGCAAACCATTCCCTTGAGAAATGCTGCTGGTCATTTTATCATTCTTTTGGCCACCCTTGATATTCCTTGGTTGTTTTACCTGAAGAAGACTGCTTGCTCCAAACCTTGCTTTATGCAAAATGTCAGCATCAGCTGGAATGAAAAACGGCTGATGATTTTTCCTTATTAGCAGCAAGGGTCTCCTGTTTGCTTTTATTGAAACCTGCTGGAACTGTTAAAATGATTCACAGCTTCAAAATGTCATTTGAAAGCCCATTCCGCGTCAGTACTACTTAACCCTATTTAATCCTACAAAAGGTGCTCCTGGAGCTTTAGAATTTAAGTAAAATGTTGCTACCTGGCTGTTCTACACTGGGGAGTATGAGACTGTTTCCATATATAGTAACTGGTTTTGGGGTAGGGATGAGGGACTGATTCTACCCTTTGTTATTCCTTCCCCAATGACATTGTGCCCTGCTGGATGAACCTCAAGCTTTGTGCATTAGCTGAAAGGTCTGAAAGAGACAGTTCAATGATATATTCATGGCATACTTTTGAAACCTTTTGGCTGTTGTGGAGAGGCCAACTAACCCAGGGAAAGATTTAGAGGTTCAGTTGTACTTGAGCCTTTTCCCTATGCTGGGAAGCTGTGCTTAGAAATTTTTCTACTACACGGCATCTTAGTGTCTTTTTCAGTCCTCAGCTGCCTAGCCAAAGACAACCATGTGGATTGTGATGACAAGTCTTGTCTCCTTAGTCCTGTCTACTGTGAGCTCAGAGGATCTCAGCCAAAAAGTCAGGATTAGCAACACTGCACAGGTCAAGGAGAAGATTTTGTGAACCCCCAGCTGTGGTTTTTTGAACTATATGTTAGGAAGATGCAGAATGTTTCTGATTAAATCATACTCTTGAAAGGGAATTTCAGATTGAAAGGGAATCTACAAAACGGTCTGCCAAGGCTTACTGAATTTTCCACCCATACTTACCTGTTTTTGTGAAAATAAATTGTTTGCACCATAAATCAGAGCAATGGGGTGACATTATTTCTTTATCTTCCTTTTCAGAATCATATACAAGTGTTCTATGTGTGACACGGTGTTTACCCTGCAACCTCTGCTATATCGCCACTTTGATCAACACATTGAAAACCAGAAGGTGTCTGTCTTTAAGTGTCCAGATTGCTCTCTTTTATATGCACAGAAGCAACTTATGATGGACCACATCAAGGTAATTGTCTTTGTGGAGTAAAAGATGCTCCATGGGAACTGAGCGTGTAGCCTGAGTGGAACTTTGAAATGTTACTTTTGCGGATTGCATCTCCCAGAATCCCCAAAAAGTAACTTTTCCAACCTATGACCTTATCTGTGTTCCAGAATTGGCTACAATACACAGACATTCTTTGATAGATAACTGTATGGAATTGTTTTATTCAATATACAATGTTTGAAAAAGATTTAATCATATTGCTGATGATGCACTGCAGCATTTGTAGTTTTGGCTCAATCTTAGTAGATTGATCCCTGTGTACTTTAATTTTCCAGTCTGTATAGCTGTCACAATTGTTTTCTAAATTCTTAGCCAATGAGAAGGAAAATGTCAATTTCCAAAATAGCTGATTTCAAGAGGTCCAAAATGCAAAGCCTGGCTTCTTGCATTGATATTTTTTTTCCTCTTGGAGCAGTTAATATTGCCCATTTTTTTCCTTTTACAGAAGCAAGGTCTGCTGGATTTTACTATGTACTCTTCAGTTGTGCAGCTGGTTGCCTCCTATCTTTTGTGTGTGTTGGCTGGCTCTAAGCCCAGGCACAACTTTATTTCTGTCACTTATTCAGACAATGTCTTTCTAATTTTTGGTTTCTATCATGCAACAGCTGAGCATGCAACATTAGTCATATTATCAGCAAATTGTAACCAATTGCTCGTTACAATAGTGTGGTTGTGTTCTTTTTTTGACTTGTTTTTAAATAGTCTATGCACGGGACACTGAAAAGCGTTGAAGGGCCACCAAACCTGGGTATCAATTTGCCACTGAGCACAAAGCCCACCACACAGAACTCAGTCAGCCACAACAAAGAGGACTCCAAGTCTGTTAACGGAACAGAAAAAACAGAGAAGAAGTCTCCCTCTCCTGTGAAGAAGGCAGATCCCAAAAAGGCACCCAACCCTGGCTGGACATGCTGGGAATGTGATCGGTTGTTTACCCAGAGAGATGTTTACATATCCCACATGAGGAAAGAACACGGAAAGGTAAATCGTTAGTAACTTTACCATGTATCTGTAGAGTATATGAAGTTCAGAAGCAAGCTGCTCTTAAGTTGCTCTTGCACTATTTTTCAGTACATGTGATACTGTGTCATAGTTATCATATTCATTTATTGTATCTCTGTGTTGCTAAAAATGTCATAAGTCTGCTTCTAAGACACCAAATAAGCTTTAACAATATAGTTTACTAAATAGCTGCTAACACTCATTGACACATTTTGCATTCCATATAACATCAATGTGCATGTACTAAAATAACTTCCAAGGTAAGTGTGCTCTGAACTTTCACCCAATTGGAATTGGATTCTGATCCATTAATCATCTTTACTCATTTACATGAGTATATCTATGCCGATTTGCAGGAGAAGGCCCAGGGCAACTTATAACTGATAATACAGACCAACAGCAACAAATTCTTGATGTCTTAGGCCAGTTCCTGTGGTTATTTGGTGTACTGATTCAGAAAATTGCATTGGATAGACAGCATCAGTTCTAGTTTCTTAGATGTGGTTATTATGGTTTTCTATGGATGCACAGATGGCGACTGGTAGATGGCATATGTTCTGCATCTCAAAAACTAGAACTGATAGGGGGAAACTGGCACTGTTTTTCAAATCAGCAGATCAAATATACCCAAACTGAGACACCAAAATGTGTGTTAAGCAGAGAATTAACTTGGGATATGCAATACTTACATGGTATTGTGGTCAATTGACTAATACATTTTCATCATGATCATGATGATGATGACTTCCCTTTGGAGGGATTTCTGCAGGTTGGTTGCTGCTACAGAGAAAGCCCTATCATCATCCTAGCCTCTCATGGGTTGTAGCCACTTGTTCTCCATCTACTGGGGAAACAGAAAATACTAGCAATGTGGCTTTCTCTCCCTTACTTGTGCATCTCCCCACTCCTCATGTTGTATCTGCTTGGACTTCACCAGAAGCAGAATTTCAACACACCTGCATGGGATGGTTTGGACACAGATGTGATTTGAACAGAGACACTCTATATGGCAACATTTTGCTGCAGGTGTCTAAATAAATATTGGTCTGTTACCTTAAGCCTGCTTTTGATTTCCTTTCCACCACCATCCTGCCAAGGGGGGTTTCTGAAGCAGCAAAATTAAAAAGAGAAAAAAGGCTTATAATTGTCTAAGGCTGATACTCAGTGCAAACCTCTAGGCATGAGTAAGCCTAATAAAAATCACGTCAATTTTCCTATCTGAGGTAGCTGGAGAATGGGGAAAGAGAGCGGAGTGGGTGCCATGTGGGAAATATTGTGAGAAATGTAATAAGCTCAAAGGTGTCAGCAGAGACAGAAGATGATTCAGAAAAAACAGGGCCTCGTGAGCATGAGATGCTATAATGAAATACCCATGCAGTAGCTTTCAAAGGCAGAAAATGAAGTGGTGCAGTTGGCGAATTGGACCAGATGAGAATAAACTGATGGATTAAGTCTGATGGCTGAAAGTGTTCTAACTGTGCATGTGGCTTCTTGGATGACCTAAGTCTTTGCACACCCAATGCTATACTTGTCCTCCAGATACTGTTTAATTATTTGATCAACTGGGCCAGTCTTTCAGAGATAGTTTAAGCATGGTTACTTAGCAACTTCCAGTAAACATGGATCCAAGGAAGGTCCCTGGCTGGAGGCAAGTAACAGACGTGATTCTACCTACCAGCTTGACGCAAGAGTTGTTTCACCAAATCAGAACTGTTTGGCAGGTTCCTGTTTTGGTGTAAAACTTCCAGAACACATATTGCTGGGGGATTCTGGGAGCTGTACTTTTTAAAAAGAACTTTGCCAAGCTGCGTGCTTGTCCGTCAACTGTCCCCAGCTTTGGTGTTGTAGTTCAACACCATTTGCAACGGGAGCTGGTCAGATGCTTTTGGAAGCTTGAAATGCAGTGCAAAAAGGCGATGTCTCTATCCATTTCAGGACCTTGTGCCCCTGTGTATGGAGGTTCTCTGTTTCTGATTTTGGGTATTTTGCATTTTTTTTCAAGTTCTGCCCCAAACATATCCTATATACAACACATACCTTCATGAACGATAGAGCATTTCTGTTAACTGTTTGCTGGGCAAGTGAATTTTCACAACTCCGTTTGCTCCTCTGGGGCTAAGGAACTGGGAAAGTTCATAAGGAGGTTCTCTCCTCCCGCCACACATCTCTTTTCTATTTGTACCCATCTGGTAACTATGAGAATAAATGCTGTAGCAGGATGGGTAAAAAAAATTAGTCCCACATTGCTTTCCAGAAAGAGTTGGACACAGTTTCACTCCCTCTAGTGGACACATTGGGTTGGATCCCAGGCAGTCTTGGAGTTAAGCCATTGAAAGCAGTGAGACCAGACTAATTAAAGTCCCACTGATTTTAATGACTGTGTATTAAGTGTGATATTGTGTCTGTCCAACTCGTTGCTTTCAAACAATACTTTCAGGAGAGGGAGTTGATATCATATTACCCTAATTATGGGTAAGAATGAATTCCATGTTTTGTTTTGTTTTTACTGACAGTCTAAACATACCTGTTCTTCTTTAAATGCTTTCTTTCTTTCTGTTAAAGCAAATGAAGAAACATCCTTGTCGACAGTGTGACAAATCTTTCAGTTCATCGCACAGCCTTTGCCGTCACAATCGAATCAAGCACAAAGGCATTCGGAAAGTTTACACCTGCTCGTGAGTGGCTTCTGATTTTTTTTTCCCAAAAAGAGCAAACTACAGTTAGCTGAACTGAATGACCTGCTTATGCTTAATTACAGTCATGATTCCATTTCTAAAACCTCCCCGTCTGCTACTGAGGTCAGGTGGCAAGCACAATGCTAATTTACCTAACGCTGTAAGGGAGAGGATTTCCCAGATTGACCCACTTGTGTAGGAATATTTTAATAGCACTGTGCACCAAAAAATCAATTGTATCTATTTATAGTTTTCTATGTTTTTGATTACAGGCATTGCCCAGATTCAAAGCGTACTTTTACCAAGCGATTGATGTTGGAAAAACACATTCAGTTGATGCATGGCATTAAGGAGCCTGATGTGAAAGAGTTTGTAGAATCAACCAACCTAGGAGAAAGTGCAGTGAAAGAAGATGCCAAGGTGAGATATATGTGTTTCTAAACTTGCCCATCTCTTAAAAAAAAAAAGTTCCAGACTTCCACACTGAAATGCTGTGTCCTTGCAACAGATCAAAATTGTTTAATCTTTTGGCACCCCCAGATAAAACAGCAACAATTTGTGGCCTGTTTAAGGAACTGGGGTGTATGAAATCCCCAGGCTGTGCCTCCTCTTGTAGAGGAGGACTGGGCTGAGTGTAAAACTCTTGTCCTGTTTCATAAGGCTTCTTTTTTTGTTTGTTTTTTGTCTCAAACCTAACTGCCAATCAGTTTGGTTTATTTGTGGTAGTAGCCTGCTTGGTTTATTTCAAGCTGTGGACATTTCTAAGAATCACTGCATGATTGTGGCAGGCTCCCTTTCTTCCCCCTTCTTAATGGACATATTCTCAACTCCAGGTTCCCAGTCCAAAGCGTAAACTGGAGGAGCCTGTGCTGGAATTCAGGCCCCCTCGAGGCGCCATCACCCAGCCGCTAAAGAAACTGAAGATCAACGTTTTTAAAGTTCACAAATGTGCGGTGTGCGGCTTTACAACAGAGAACCTTCTCCAGTTCCACGAACATATTCCCCAGCACAAGTCTGATGGCTCGTCTTACCAATGTCGGGAATGTGGTCTCTGTTACACCTCCCACGTATCTCTCTCCAGGCACCTCTTCATTGTGCATAAGCTGAAGGAGCCACAGCCGGTCTCGAAACAGAACGGATCTGGGGAAGACAGTCAGCAAGAGAACAAGCTCAGCCACGAAGAGGCGTCCCTAAACAATGCCGTATCCGACAGGAAGTGCAAAGTTTGTGCAAAGACCTTTGAAACTGAAGCTGCCTTAAACACCCACATGAGGACACATGGGATGGCCTTTATTAAATCCAAACGAATGAGTTCAGCTGAAAAATGACTCTCCCATCCCATATGTGTTTTCCAAAAGCAAAAAAGCCTCACTACAGTTGGTCCTCCACATTTGCGGGTTTAAATTTTCCAGATTTGATTATTTGCAGATTTGGTTAATATGTTCTCTCTAGGAATCTCTAGATCTTCCAGCATGCCCATAGAATTGCACTGGAGAACCTAGATATTGCTAGAGAGAACACTTCTTTAGGCAATTGTAGGTCCTCCAACATGATTCTGTGGTCGACATCCAGGAGACATGGACCACATGGTCATGCTGGAGGACCTAGGGATTCCTAAGGAGGTGTTCTCTCAGGTTAACAAAAATAGGATTTTTAAAAACAGTTTTTCCACTTTCGCAGAGCTCCTGCACCCCTAACTGCAGCGAATGTGCAGACTGTCCTCCAGAACAGAATTACCCTTCTTCTCTTTTTCTCATTTTTTTTTTCAGTACAGAATATTTCCCACCCCACTCAATAGAATTAACAGTTCTTCTTTAAACTGTTGCAATATATACTCATAGGATTTTTCCTGACCTCATCACTATAGATAAAGATATACACACACATGTACATATACATACACAGACATATATTTTTTAAAAATACTCAAAACAGCATTAAGTGAAGCAGTATTTGAGTTGAAACAGAGTTTGTATATATTTAAACGGATAGTTTTTATACCCTTTGTTATGTGTTCGTATTGGTACTTGACGGGAATTCCTAGTTGGCTTTTTTGTCAGTCTTTTTTGTTGTTGTCTTTTCTAACTGCAGATTTGTTTTCCTACAAATTTGTTATATTGCTTCATGGGTCATTCTGTTCTGATGTTATGTAAAGGAGCATGGAGGCATAATGTCTTCCTGTATTTTCTTTCCCTAGCATACTGACTGTGTCAGGAACTTGAGCTACACAATTCCTTCATTTGCCAGTGCCATCCTTCTTAGAAACAGGGTGATGCTGAACTGTATATGTCACCATTCTTTCTGGTGAAAACTAAAGTCAAATTACCAGAGTCATGTGGACTGTTGTACTCCAGGCTGGCTCATACATCTCTAAACCAGAAAGAGCACTGAAATGTCAACTAATACTTGTGTCAGATGAAACAGTAAGGCGAAGAATGCAAAAAGATAAATTAGAAGCATGTATTTGGGGTTTTCTTGAATGATCATGCAGACTTGTTCCTCACCTAGTACATTTATAGATTCTTATGACCAGAAGGATTGGGGATCATTTGATTCTAATGCTTTGAATAAAAAGTATCGGTGCTTTTTTCTCTCCATGTTAATATTAGGGAAGGAGGCATCTCTTGTACACACAGATTGCAGTGGCTGTACCAGCCACAAAGATAATCTCCTGAATGAAAGTCTCACAGAATTAGTGGGAGCTGCAGAAAAGCACAAGTCTTCTTTTCTGCAGTGCTTGTGCAAGATAAATGTCTTGTTTGTATGTAAGCATCATGTTCCTTAGTTCCCCTCCATTGCACTTTTGAAATAGGTCACTCCTGCACATATTTCAGTATTTTCTGTAAAATGAAATTCAGGATTAATTTTAATGTGTACTATACGGTACATAATTTTAGTGTTACAGAGAGAAATTCCACAGTGAAATATTTCTGCACACTTCACTGGTTGCATTAGGTGGTGGGAGGCCACCAAATGATGCTAAATCAGATGTTCTTAGACTCAAGATCATGTCAAAAAATCATAGGAACTTGCCTTAAACTCCCGGGTCAGATTATTTGTCCATCTAACCCACTGTTGTTTGTCTTCTTTGACTGACAGCAGTTTTATACTCTTAAGGATTTGAAACTGGAACCTTTTGCATGCAAGTCATTTGCTCTCCCATGCACAGTTAGCTTGGAGCACGTGTTCAAAGGGACACTTTTGTATAAAACACAAGCAGTATTTTGGGAAGCATGTAAAACCAGGATGGAGAATGTCTGGGTTTTACATGTCCCACCAAACCTATTTTGGTGGCTTCAGGGGCCCAGTAGCCTGCACAAAACGTAGATTGGATAAAGAAAGTAATCTTTATTCCAAATGACCCCATGCACTCTGTAGGTAGGGGGTCAGGAGAAATCTTTGCCCTACATTTTTAAAAATAAAATGAACACTTTCCATATGATAACAGAAACAGAACTGGTTGTATACAGTAAGTGGGATACAGATAGAATTGAAAGGAGTAATTTAAGCAGTGGGGTCTGTGACTCTATGCTAGTAACAGTGAATCCACAAATTCACTTATCCAGGCTAAGAGATAAGTGGTCTCTTACAGCAGTGGTTTTCAACCTGTGGGTCCCAAGATGTTTTGGCCTCCAACTTCCAGAAATCCTAACAGCTGGTACACTGGCTGGGATTTTTGGGAGTTGTAGGTCAAAACAGCTGGGGACCCAAAAGCTGAGAACCACTGTCTTACAGACACCGATTTTTGGGGGGAAGCCCTGTAGCATATCATGGAAAACAGGTGGTATGGCTGTTTTCTTATATTTTCCAGCTCTGGAGTTACATGGATTTTTTATCTGTCCTTAAAGCCATTTAAGGTTTGCAATTGTTCATGAATATGTATGAACAATTGTGAATTGGTTCAAAAAGATATCCCTAAATTTGCCATCCAGTGTGTTTCAACCACCTGTTACTTTCACAGTCTTTTAGCTACTCACTTCCGTTCTGCTTTGAATTCAGTGCTGTATTCAGATACTAGTTTAATTTCCTCCCAATCTAGTGGCCTCAATTAAGCAAGGAGCCTCTAAAACTACTGACTGTCGCGTTTATCTTGTTTTAGTCTCCCGGATTCTATAGATGAGGCAGGGATTCAAGCACGTTTAAGTGGTTCTTGATAACAGAATTGAAATATATGTTACCGAGGTGATGTAAAGATAGATTTCTACTTCAGAAGGATGAACATTTTTTAAAAAAAGGAAAAGACAGACTGACACAATTACATGTATATGTCAAGCATGTATCACAGAAGGATCATTGAGATAAGAATAACTAGGCACTTTAAATGCAAAAGGATTCAATAGAGGAATAATATTTGTCTTTGCAAAAAAAATGTAATTTCTGTTTTGTTTTTATATCTAGTGTACAACTCAAACATTCCATAGAATGCTGAAATTTTCTGAATGATTCTGTTGGGAGTGTTTCTAAATGTTCCTGTATGGCAACGGGTTGAACTGGGAGGCCCTTGTAGTCTGTGACTCTATGCTAGTAACAGCTTGAAGACAGGGATTGGCAACTTGCAACTTTGGGTGCAAGGAATTGTCAAAAAGAACAATTTTTCAATTGAAAAAGCCTCAATGATAAGATAAATCAAATCAATGTGTGAAAGCAGCATGCACTTTGTTTACTAATGTTCCATGAATCCCCTTGAAAGCACCGTTAGGGATGAAAACTGGGCATGCACTCCCAAAAGCTTTGTGTTGAAAGGGAATTGTCACTTTTTGCAACTACAGATCTAGTAAATTTCAGGTGTTGGGGACTGTTTGGCAGTGAGTTGTTTCTGATATGTCTCATTCACTCATTTCTGACTTATGGCAGAGCTTTGTTGCTGTGATTTGTTCAGAGGTGATTTACCATGGCCTTCATCTGAGAAAGTATCACTTGCCGAAGGTCACCCTGTGGGTTTCCATGACTGAGAAGGTATACAAACATTGGTCTCATTTTTAAAAAATTAATTAAACAAACCCTGGTCTCCCAGAGTCATAATTTGGAACTCAAACCATTGCCTCTAGCAGGGAGATGCTACCATAAAAACAAGGGGATGAATGTAGGCCACAAACCATGTGTGGCCCACTCATGTTTTATACAGAGTGTTTCAGATAAATATTTTCAGTTATCCTTAAATAATTTCCAAAAATTAGACCAGTATTATTATATTTACATTATAAATTAGGGTTGGGGTACGATGCAGAGACCCCAGAATGAGTTCATAGTTCAAAGAAAAATCAAAGCTAGGATTTCCAGTTCATGCTCTTGACCAGGCATGGCCAAACCTCGACCCTCCAGGCATTTTGGACTTCAACTCAGTAGGCTGTTAGGAATTGTGGGAGTTGAAGTTCACCTGGAAGGCTGAAGTTTGCCCATGCCTGCTCTTGACTCATGACAGTGCATCAGCTCATACCTGTCTTGGATTATACTGACAGTATCATGGGACAAATAGTATTATCTTAGTCCTTTCAAATGTAATGTAGCCCTCAGAATTCTAAATAAAAATACAATATATGGGTTTTTAATCATTGCTAGGCTTACTAAGAAAAGCTTCCATTTTTTTTACTGCCATTTTAAAAAAAAGATAATACTTACTAGATCTTATGGTTATGACTGTTGGTGTAGTGAAGAGCTAAAGATCGTCCAGGCTGATTTTTCACACTAAAGCAATGTACACAGATGGCTTCCTGATACATAAGTTTCCTATATAGGTTTAGCAGATGGCCTGTCAATTGCTTCTTCTTAAGCTATCGGATGTGGGGGAACCAACAGTTTCCTCCCAAATGTTCCAGGGAGCAGAACCTTCTTTATGTCTCTTGGTTACAATTGCTTCTTTCTTTCCAGGACACTGTCCACAGACTGGCAAATGATGGCTCAAGAGGTCAATGGTGGTCCTCGGACCACCAGTTTGAGTAGCATTGATCTGTCATCTTCCTTTTATGGGAATCATCACATGGGCAGTAGCCATGACCTGGAGTCTCTCCAATTATACATTTAATCAAACAGTTACTTTATTTTATCTTGCCTCTCTCTCAAGAAAGGCAGCTTTTTCAAGGATGGAAACCAAGGAGACTTGCAGGATAAAATAAATGCAAATAAAACCACGTGTAGCTAAGAAGCTGAAGATTGTTTACGTTGGGCAGGGGCGGCCCCTTTTTTTTCTACAAAGGGAAAGGCTCCAAAGGGAATTCTTATTTGATTCAAAAATCTTTCCTTGATTTGTTAAGGGAAACATGGTGCTTGTATAAACACAGCAGTATATCAGTTTACATCAAAACTATTGGATTAGGCTGAATGTTGTCAAACGACATCTTTATTGGGTGTCTTACTTGTAATGCTATTCCTCTCCAAACATAAATATAGGTTGTATACCCCTTATATGAAATGCTTGGGACCAGAAGTGTTTTGGATTTTGGATTTTTTTTCAGATTTTGGAATACCTGTATTGCACACACATGCATAATGATATATCTTGGAGATGGGATCCAATTGTAAACATGAAATTCATTTATGTTTTGTATACACCTTTACACATAGCCTGAAGGTATTTTATAAACAATGTTTTTAACTATTTTGTGCATGAAACAAAGTCTGTGCACATTGAACCATTAGAAAGTAAAGAAGTCTCCATCTCAGCCAGCCATGAGGACAATTTTGCAGTCTCTCAAAATTTTGGAATTCCAGATGAGGAATGTTCAACCTGTTTATTGCTTTTGATATGTATTTTCAAAATACTACCAGTTTCCTCAATGTGATATTTGGTGCTTTTTGGTGGTGGTGGTAGGGAACATCTCAAAATGTACCTACTGTCACTAGTTAATAATTAATTTAGGGGGTCTAGAAAAGGTACCATATGCTGCCCTTTTAACATGAAATCCTTTCAATATTTGGAGGTGATGTTGTTATTTTGCTTTTATGTCGTATATCTGTTCCCTAAACATTTTTGTACTTTTTTAGAAATGGAAAATAATCTTGTGTAATTATGTATGTATGTAAATATGTATAGGGAGACAAAAAGATGCCTGCATGTTTATACCTCTAGTAAACGTTCCTTTCTGAAAAACCAAGGGGAGATTTTGCTGCTCTCAGATGTTACACATTTTGTCCATAGTTATTGTATTAAACACATTTCACATGTAAATAAATGTGGGGCAATGTATTTTGCTTTTATTGCCCTGAAAGAATTATAAAATTCTGTATTTATTGACAAATTATTCGTCATCCATTTTAAAGAGAGGAGATACTGATCTTGTAAAGACTTTGTCAAAAACAAGACGTTCTTGCTGTCTTGGGACATTTTTGGCTCTTTGTTTCACAGATGGTGACTTGTGGTTCTTCCCATTCCTGCCCCTACTATTTGTAATCAAATATTGGATGATTAATGGAGAATTTCTGGATTCCTGCAGCTGAATATTTCGGTTCCTGTTACACTTCTGTCAGTGATGTATACTAGCTTATCACTGCCTTTAAAACAAAAAGAAAACTGTGTACCTCTGAAAGCCTCATGCTCGTTGATGTGCACTTTTTGACTTGTATAGCCAAATGGGCATCACTATGCGGGGATGGTTGGTTTGGGTTTCTTTTGTACAGAGGGAATGAAATAATAAAAGTTACCTTTTTATTACAGGCACCTTTTAACAGTTGTTGGTTTATGTATCTCTGCATTTCCTTCCCATTGCTGTCTTCAAGAGAAAAACAGAGAGGGGAAACATGTAGTCTTCAACTTCACCTCGTATTTACCCCCACCCTGCTGTCTATGCTTCCTAGGACTGATAGGAGTTGAAGCCCACCTCTCCTGGGAGGCCACACATAAGCTTTGTGTCATCATCATCAGTTTATTTTAAGTAAAGTATCTATCTCGGTAGTTTTAGCTGGAAATATAGCTGTAATATAAGACCATGTGGCCCAAATCTGGTCTTTCTCCATCATTTGTTCCCCTTTCAAAAGGTTTCAGCAGTATTGGAAAGCAGGGGTGCCTTTTCATTAGCTTTTTTCATCTTGGGAAAAAGGTAATTTTATCATGCTTCTCTCTGCCTTAAAAACTGATTTTAAAAACCACCATCTTATCTGTAATAAGATTACAAATTAGCAGGAGCTCATTGTAGAAACATCATTCTATTTAAAAGATACTTTCTAGGGCCCAATTTTGTTTCTGGACATTATAAAAAGTGCTACTTTTAGCTTTTGAACCTAAATCTGGACAGGGATTGGGATATCCATGGCATTTTGCAGCAGATGACACCTTGCCTCCAAAATCAAAATACATGCTACTCCAGGGCAGCCAAGTTATTTTCATACCTGAAACAGAAAACCACAAAGTAACTACCGTGTTTCCCCGAAAATAAGACCTCCCCAAAGAATAAGACCTGGCAGGGGTTTGGGGGGATTGCCAAATATAAGGCCTCCCCTGAAAGTAAGACCTAGCAGCTAAGGCTGCAGCAGAGTTCCATTGGGAAGCATGGCTGCAGGGCAGAAGCAGCACTCATTCATACACACCGGAGGGAGGGAGGGAGGGAGAGAAAGTGCTTGCTGGCCTTGCCTTGCCTGTTCCCCAGCCTCCTTCCTTCTGTCCTGGCCATGCTCCCTTTGCCCCCAAGGCTTCTGATTGGCTCCTGGAGCCAGGGCAAGGGAGGGTGGGAGGGAAGGAAAGAAGAGGGCTTTCCTGCTCTTTCTGTTTCTTAAAGGTACAGGACGCATAGGGATTCTCCTCTCATCCTTATTCCAATCCTATGCCATGAAACTGATTATTTTATACTATTATTCTATTACCATATTATTATCATCATATCTGTTACTATTATTATATCCCATTATTATATTATCCTATTAATATATTTTATATCATATTATATTTTTCTATTATTATTATATCATTATATTATTCTATTATTATTCTATTATATTTTCATATTATTATATTATTCTGTTATTATATTCTATTTTATATTATCCTATTAATATATTTTATATCATATTCTATACTATTATTCTATTATATTATCATATTATTATTTTATTATTATTAGCATATTCTGTTTTATTATTATATTCCATATTATATTATCCTATTAATATATTTTATATCATTCTATTCCATTCTATTATTCTATTCTATTATTCTATTATTATTATATTATTATGCTATTCTGTTATTATATCCCATTATTATATTATCCTATTAATACCATATTATTATCATATTCTGTTATTTTTATATCCTATTATTATATTATCTCATTAATATATTGTATATCATTATATTATTATTATATTATCATATTATTATTATAGTATATTATATTATTCATCGTTCATGACTACATTGAAACTAGAATAGAGAGAAATCAGCGTGGAAACCTTGTGAAACCTAAACTGCAAGAGGTACCATAGATTGTTGCACATGTAAATAATGGTAGTAACAAGAAATTCTTGATAGGATTCATAGTTTGTCTGGTTATGCTGGTTTGTGATGACAACTACTTTACAGTATATAATAAATGTTCATTTTGTTGTTCAACAATAAATGTGAGCTCTTCTTCATGGAAAAATAAGACATCCCCTGAAAATAAGACCTAGTGCATCTTTGGGAGCAAAAATTAATATAAGACCCTGTCTTATTTTCAGGGAAACAGGGTATGTATTTCCTGGCAGTAAATACAATAATAGTAAAATAATATTATTACTAATGAGATGTTTCTTCCTACTATTAATATCATCTTGAGCAGTGGTTCCCAACCTTTGGGCCTCTAGATGTTTTGAACTTCAACTCCCAGAAATCCCAGCCAACTTACCAGCTGTTAGGAACTGTGGGAGCTGAAGTCCAAATGGTTGGGAACCACTGATCTTGAGCGACCATGATGGGAGAGGAAAAGGCCAAGCTCTCCTCCTTACCCACCATCCTGATTCCCAACCATCCCAGGTTTTTATGGAACTTCTTGGGTCACCATTGGGTCATGTAGAGTTGCACAAAGTTCTCAAGATCTCAAGTTGAGCCAAGCTCAAAACTTGGGAAAGTCATGCATTTGAATAACAATTTCTACAGTTTCCTAGCTGTAGGGTTGAGGGAGAGATGTCAACCAGAAAATTAAATTTTTCCAAGCTGTGCAGATATACTCTATAGATTATTCTGGGTGAGTAACGGTTCTCATAATTGTGTGACTAAGTACGGAAGTGTACAAATGCAGAGAATAATGAGAATGTCGTCAAAAGGTTATGCATGTCTTAATCTCTGGAACAAATTGTAGTTGTTGAATAAAAGGACACAGGAAATTGGGGAAGATACCCAGGAAACATTGGTACCTTTCAAATGACTGTTCATGCTTTGTACACTTTCCATTGCGCTGCAGCTATTTTTCAATGTATGATGACCCTTCTTGGATTAGGATGCAGTTTTGTATTTTCTGTTCATCTAAGATGAGGGGCTGGAAGTCCTTAAATACTGCATGAGATCTAACAGAAGAAGCCTAAAGAAAATTAGGAGAGGGAGAGAAATGGTGCCTTCTGTATTGAAGCTTGTCCTGCTATCTTTGCTGCCTTGTGTTTCTTACTCCATCAATGTTACACTTGGATGTTGGGAAGATGTTACTGAATTCCTTTCTGACCTGAATGCTGACAAACCTAAAGCATATGCCATAAAGAGTAAGTATATTTCTAAAAGAGTGTACTTGTCTCAGTTGCTTGGAAAGTGAATTTGTATGTATAACTTACCTATTATCCGATGTTCCTTACAAGATATCAAAATGCAACACAACAGTCAGGTGGTTGGACTCTCTTATGGGACAAGGTTTCCCTCCCAAGCTACTAATGATACATTTCTTAATTCATGCCACCTAGTAAACCCCTGGCAAAGGTACTCATCAGCTAGAAATTTTCATTTTCTGAAGCTGAATATTTTCAGTGAAACAGACCTTGGAAAATAGCCTCGCTTTGGAAATGGTTTCCAAAGCACTCGTTCAAAAAGTTGTTTCAGTTCTGCAAATCCCAGAATCCCTCAACCAATGGTCCTGAGTTTCTTTTCCTAGGGACAGGCTAGTCCCAAAGAAGAATGCCTGGTGTTTTAAGAAACATTTTCTTTGTTACATGGAGAACAAAAAGGTCAGACCAATCTAAATGTTATGACAGAAAGGTTAGGGCCTCCTTGACCTGAAAGGTTTCCTATTACCCAAAAAGTTTATCATGGGCCAACCGTGTCTACCATAGTCTTGATGAAACCTAGGACGAAGTATTGACTACTAGCAGTTACTTAGAAGTTATAATTCTTGTGAAACAGGCCTAGCAACTATTACGTTGCTATCACCACCATGCTGTCCAGGGCTTTCTTCTTAGTTGGTGTTTGTCAATGGCCCATCTCTCTCTGCTGCCCCATAACTCCAATCCCTGGTTGCTGCACGGAGAATGAAGAGGCCCCTTGGATAGGGAATTTGGCCTTCCTAGAATTCTTGGACTCCAACTCCCATTAGACCCAATCAGTGTGGCCAGCTGTCAGATAGTCTCATGTCTTGAGAACCACAAGTTCCTTACACCAGTGTAGAATTTGGCCATATTTTCTGGATGTGCATTGTGCATTTGTTTAGCTTCTGTTCTTTAACATTACAGTGTATGATTCTATTGGAAAACCCAGCAGCAATGTTCTTGGTGGAAATACGGACAGACTGGGATCATATACTGAGTGCATTTCCACTGAAGCTCCTTCTGGAAAATTCCAAGGGCAGTATTGCAAACTCCAAGTACTACAGGTGTGTTACTCTTTTGGGATGTTGATTGTAGTATTAAAGATATGGTTGTTTCATTGCTTTTCCCTCAGAGGAAATATATTGAGATGGAGACAAAAGTTTAAAGTAAAGATATAAGGTCCATTTTAAAATCTGCCATGATACTACTCTTTAAGAATTCAGGAGGAGGAGCTGGAGCTGGAAGAGGAGGAGGAGGATTAGATTGTGGAATCTTCCACCTGATAAATGTTTTTTTTTAAAAAAAAAAAAAATTAGAATATTTGGCTCATGTTTGTCATTGCTTTACTCAAGTACTAGAGCTCAGGTGCCTGCTCATCCATGAAGATCAAAGGATAGCTATGAGGAAAGCACAGACTTTCCACTCAGGTATCCAGAGCTTTGAAAAGTTATCTTTTTAGTCTACAATTCCTAGAAACCCAAATCAGTACCCATGCTGGTTAGGGAAGTCTAAGTTATAATCCAAAACAGTAATTTTCTGAGCTGTGAAGCTCTGCCACAAGTTTGTTTTTTAGAAAGAACCATAACACCATGTCTCCTGATTTGATCTAAGGGTGAGATGGATATACATAAGCAGATACATTGTTGCTGTTGTTGGTTGTTGCCAATTTTGATTTTTGGTGACCGTGTGAATGAGAGATCTCAAAGAGTCATCAACTGTCCTTGGGTCTTAAAACTCCGGACCATGGATTAGAAACAATTAATCTATAATGTGGTCTTTCTCTCTTTCTGTTGCCTTCTCCTTTACCAAGCATTCTTGTTTATTCCAGTATGTCTTCTTGTCTCATAATTTGTCCAAAGTACCAGTTTCAGTTTAGTCATCTTGGCTTCTAGCAAATGTTCAGGCTTGATTTGCTCTAAGATCCATTTTGTTGTTGTTGTTGTTGTTGTTGTTGTTGTTGTTGTTGTTGTTTTGCAGTCTAAATTATCCATAAAACTCTTCCAGCACCTTTTTCATAAATGTGTGAAGGAAGGATTTGAACATGTGCTGTATCTTCTCTTTCTTCCAACTCAGACTATTGATCAATTAAACGTTGTCTTTATTACACAAAATGTGTAGTTCTCCAGAGATTCAAATAGTAATCTTTCCCATGAGTCCTGTGCTCTAGTATGTCTACTGCTTCACTGGTGTCCATAAACCCAAGATTTGTCAAGTGAAATAGAAATCAATGCATTTTGGGCTATCTGCTTCGCTTGTTTCTTTTGCCAATATCAGGTCTTAAATCTTCTCTTTTTCTAAAATCTATTCAACTATGGCACTAAAAACATTATACCTCTCAGGACAGAATTGATTACTACAATGGAATATGTGTCCCCAATTCCTGCAATGAAGAGGAAATTACAACACTTGCCATGTTAGGTAAATGAACCATGCCTGGGTTGTATAACACATATTGTTAATGATGACACTTTTATCTAAAGATCTAAAATACATCCATCTGCTATATGCTGTATAAATGTTTGCAAGGGTGTGTTTGTCTTTTAAAGTACAGTTGAGTTAGACCTTTTCTCTTTTCCATTTCCTCGCGTATGTTCCAAATGATTAAACTAGTCGGTTCACACACATAAGGGACCTATTCCACTTAGGTCAGGACAGCTTTTTTGGCATTAGGTGGAAAGGAGTAGTAGAGTTGGGTGTCATCTGCATATAAGTCGCACTGTACTCCAAAACTCCGGATGATCTTTCCCAGCGTTTTCATGCACATGTTTAAACAGCATGGGGGACAAAATGGTACCCCGAGGAACCCCACAGATCAATGGCCAGGAGCCCTCCAACAGCACCTTCTGGGTACGGCCCTCCAGGAAGGATTGGAGCCACTTGAAAACAGTGCCTCCCAGTCCCATCTTAGCAAGATGACCCAGAAGGATACCATGGACAATGGTATTGAAAGCTGCTGAGAGATCCAGGAGAACCAACAGGGACAAACTCCGCCCTGTCTAGCTCTCTCCAGAGGTCATCCAAAGCTGTCTCTGTTCCATAGCCATAGCCAGACCTGAAACCAGTTAATCCATTTCATCCACAAATCCCTGGTGTTGGAAGGCCAGCACACACTCCAAAACCTTGCTCAGAAAGGGAAGATTGGTCATTATTTGGGGAGGGTGAGGAAGGTTTCAAGCTGGGAAACAACAGGAGGAAGGATGATATTGAATCCTTTGTGACATTTCCAGTCTATGCCCAAGGCATATTGCCTAGTCAGGCTCTGAAAGTGGAAACCAGATTGATGGGCTGGGGAGCAACCTGGAAGAAGAATTCAGATCCCTTCCTGTGATGCCACTTTACTTCTTGAAATTCTTCCTTACTCCAACTCAGTGCTTATTCTAAGACATAGGCCATTGTTGGTAGCATGTAATTAGACTTTGCATCTGGCGCTTGTCTAACTACCCATTTGATTTATAACAGCTCCGTTACTTCCATCTCCCTGTGAAAAAGATGGAAGATGTGAGCGAGAGAAGAGTGTAACCATTTACAACTTTTCAAAAAGAAAATTTGCAATAAAAATTCTGTGTGCCGAATACAAACACTTCCTGGAATTTTAAAAGGGCAGATGTTTCCATTTACTTCCTTGCTAAGATCTGTGACGGCAAAGTGATGTTTTATCCCGACTCTGGAATATTAACGTTATTCTTTCTTGACAGATGTATTTAAATTCAAGACCATCTCTTTTCTATTGCCTTTCCCATCTCCGTTTGCTCTGAATTCAACAGTCTCATTCACACAGGTGGCTAGATGCACAACGGGCCTTTTCTCCATTGATGCATTTGTAGGAGTTTGTTTGTAAGTACAGAAATAGGGGGGAACGGTGTGCATTTAGAGGCTTAAACTGGATACTGTCTTGAAACATCGTGCCTTCCAGGGCTGATTGCCACTCTATAGTAATAAACTTCTATTTTCTCTAGGTTTGTTAGCATTTTCTTCATCATCTTGCCACTCGCTGGGACTATTTACGTTGCTGATGGATGGAAGAAAGTTAGGCACGATGAATTGCCATCAGAGAGTTTGCTTTCTGCAAATCATGAAAGCCCATCTTCAACTGAAAAAGCTAGAAGAAAACTAAAAGCAGAAGAAAAAAATAATCACGATGATTCAAAACAAAGTAGGAAGGATATTATTATTATTATTATTATTATTATTATTATTATTATTATTGACACAATGACATTGTATGACTCAGCAAACAAGATAGATATGCTGGATTTCATGTCACAAAATCACAAGTCGAACACTTCCCAAGTGTTTAGGACTGTGTGATGTATTTTTGGATGATGCGCACAGATCTCAGTAGGGTGGCCTTTTGCAGTTGGCAGACTGTAATTTTGTCAATGTTTATTGTTTCCAAATGCCGGCTGAGATCACTTGGCATGGCACCCAGTGTGCCCATCACCACCGGTTCCACCTGTACTGGTTTCTGCTAGAGTCTTTGAAGTTTGATCTTGAGATCCTATTAGCTACAGACACCACCATAGTTAACCATCCCTATTTCTTCTTGATCCTCCACCTCCTTTTCTTCCTTCTCAAATCGTTGAAAGAAATTTCAAGGGAAATCTGCCAGGCCAGCAACCCTGATAGAGGGTCATCAAACCCTATTAAAAATCTCAAATGAAAGCACTTTTACCACCTCACATAATTTGTTCCACTGTTGAACTATCCATACTATGATTTATTTATTTATTTTGTCAGAAGCAAACCAAGGGTTCAATTGTAATGTATTTAAAAACACAATCAAAGTTTTAAAACTTTACATTATACTAAATGTCCATTGACCAGTAGCTGGCCACTTGGAGTGACTCTGGTGAAGCTGTGAGAAGGTCCTCCATTGTGCATGTGGCAGGGCTGAGATTGCATTATAGTAGGTGGTCTGTGGTTTGCTCTTCTCCACACTCGCATGTCGTAGACTCCACATTGTAGCCCCATTTCTTAAGGTTGGCTCTGCATCTCATGGTGCCAAAGTGCAGTCTGTTCAGGGCCTTTCAAGTCACCCAGTCTTCTGTGTGCCCAGGAGGGAGTCTCTCATTCAGTATCAGCCATGACTTGAGGTTCTGGGTTTTAGCCTGTCACTTTTGGACTCTCCCTTGTTGAGGTGTTCCTGCAAGTATCCCTGTAGATCGTAGAAAACTATTTCTTGATTTAAGGCATTGGCATGCTGGCTGATGTCTGAACAGGGGATGGGCCGAAGATCTGCCTTGGTCTTTTCATTGTTGGCTGCTACTTCCTGGTGGATGTCAGATGGTGCAATCTGAACAGTATAATTTCTCCAGTGGTGTGGTGCATAGACATTCTGTGATAATGCGGCATGTCTCATTAAGAGCTACATCCACTGTCTTAACGTGGTGAGATGTGTTCCACACTGGACATGTGTATTCATGCCATACTATGATGAACATTTTTGTAATGTTTAGTTATACACTTCACTTGTAATTTGAATCCATTGGCTTGGATCGTGTACCCTCCCTCCTCCCTCCTTATTACTGTTAAGATACGTTGGCCACAATCCAGTTATGAATCGCAGCTTGGGTGGCTCCATGGAATCAATCACTGCATGGTGTGTAGTTCTGTTACTTCCATTTAGGCTGTTTATTTAAACTATTATTATTTAACTATTGGGTATTTGGGCTATTTAGATATATAGCTTACATTGTAAAGGTTTTCTGGCATTTTGACTTAGTGTCTTCAGATTTCTCTTATGCTAATGATGTCAACAGCAAATACATGTGTAGCTTTTTTCCTTCATCATGAGAGTGATAAGAAAAATATGTGTGATCTAAGCAATTGGATCACATGAAAGCCAGCCCAAAATGTTTGTTGTACTTGAGGTGAAGCCCACCTCATCTAGAAGCAAACTGGGTTAGAAGTTGAATCCCATGGCAAGATAATGGTGTCTGCCAATGTCGGGATGGATTGCCATCTTAATGATGAATCTGAAAATGAATAAGTTAAATAATATATTCCCACAATGAACTAAATATTTCAGTTAAAGCAGAGATATTGTCCAAGGTTTTATTTTGTGATATTGCTTTTTTGCTCTATGCATGCATATGCACACAAAAGAGATGACTATACTCAGCTTGCTATTCTCCAAGTGATGTGAAAATGCCATTTGGGCTGTCCCAATACTTTGGTGATGGGGCACCATTAAATTCCCTTATTCAGAACTGCAGATTATAGTAATTGCACATGGATGTGTTCTAGTCAAAACCAAAATGACCCATCTCCAAGTTGTCTCATTATGTACGTCTATGTAAATACATGTATTCCAAAAACCTTTAAAAATCTGAAATCCAAAACATATTCAGTCTCAAGCATTTCAGATAAGGGATATATATCTCAAAAAGTTATATCCCGTTTACTAGATACTACTTCATCATTTTAGGTGGCATGGCATGCTTCATGGACTACCTCCCTATTTCATGGTTCGCTTTTCATGCCCTAGCTGTTTTGCAGGTTTTTAATAAACACTAAAATAATAGTATAAATCATAAAATAATATTATAAATCTCTTATCAATCCCTTTTTCTACTTCCTTCTTAAGGAGAAGCCTAAGGAAGGGAGAGAAAAAGAGGCTGAAGCAGCTTTAATGTCACACCCTCCCACATACTTTTCTTACGTAGTAATGAAAGAAGTGATAACAGAGCACATCTTTCCTTTCTCCCAAGTGTATAGTTATCTAATGACATCTTTCACTTAAATCAAGACAGTCTTTTGCTGGTAATTCTAAATATTGCTTTTCATACAATATAGGCTAACATCCTTTCTTTTATTAATGCTGTATGTGTTTATATAGACATGATTAATGTTAAACCCACATTTTATACATTATCTTAAAAATTAATTCGGATGACTGACAGTGTGGAAATAGTGGGTTGCTGTGGGTTTTCTGGGCTGTATGGCCATGATCCAGTAAATAAAGAGCAACTCTAAAAAAAAAACCCAGGGGAATTTCAGACAGGAAACAACCAGGGCCAGCTAACACCTCCCAACACAGGATTCCCTAAGGCAGGAAGCAGCCAGATTTTAAAGCTGTAAGGCCATTCAATGCTAATCAAGGTAGCCAATTGCAACATTCACACTTGCCTCAAACAGACAGGACATTCCACAGATATATAAACCCCACCTGCCTCATTTCCAACAGACCTCACAACCTCTGAGGAAGCCTTTCCATAGATGTGGGTGAAACATTGGGAGAAAATGCTTCTGGAACATGGCCATACAGCTCAGAAAACTCACAGCAACCCAGTGATTCTGGCCATGAAAGCCTTTGACAACACAGTGAAGAAATATCTGAAATAAAGAAAAAAAACTGTACTGGATTATTCATGAATAGACAGGCACCTGTCATATTATATTTTCTATCAGGTTAAAGCAAGAACCTTTCTTCACTTTGCTTGTCATGACACGCATAATATATGTTAGAATATAGCACATGGAATAATGTTTTAGAATTAATATTTGGTTTTTTAAACTCTTCAGGGACCTTGGATTTTATCCTGAAATGTTTTTCCTTGCAAAAAAATCTACCAGCCCTTTGGGTGATAAAACCTTCTCAAGACCTTTCCTTGGCTCTAAATGGCATCAGAACTCTGAGTCTTTTGTGGATAATTTCTGGACATACGAGTCAGATGACAGCATGGCAGAACTTAGGTAGGAGCTCAAGGTACTAATGCAGTTATATTTATGATTAAAAAGAAACTCACGACTGCCTTCATTTATCAAGTCAACCACTGTTTTATTCCATAGTTGACAATAGGGGTTATGGTTTGTGGGCTGTGTCTTTCTATCAAATATGCCTGGCTTTATTTTTGTGGCCCATAACCAAATGTGAAGAGGTGGCTCATGAAGCCAGAATGACAAGTTCTTAAGCAGTCATGAAGTTGAAAGCGGCCATGTTTCAGAGGCTTTGGTTCATGTCTCCCATCATTATTATAAATGTATTTTTCTATTGTCTTGGTCCTTTGAAATAAGTGGTGGAAATGAAGCTGCTACATATACTTGAGAGAGAGGGACTTTTTAATGGATACTCCCAGACTTAAGACTCCTTGTGCCATCTTATCCTCACATCCTGTCTTTGGTGATGGGGCACCATTAAATTCCCTTATTCAGAACTGCACCCTCACATCCTGTCTTGTTCTAGTGAATTTAATCAATGTCTGATTTGTTTCCCTGCCATAGTTAGTTTTTTTCTTTTTCCAGGTTTTCTTTCAGTTTCTTCCTTTAAGTATTATTATATCATCATTTATTTATATAGGACCATCAGTGTACAAATAAAATCACAACAGAAAGTAGTGCTGCCAATGGCATACAATCTAACACACACACACACAGATAGAAAGAAAGAAAGGAGTGATACAAATATAAAACAACAACATACAGTCATACCAATGCAATAAAACAACCTTACAAATACATATAACCCAAATGTGTATTGTGGTATGCCATCAAGGCTAAATTACCTCACCCAAATTAGGTTGCACATTAGATTTGTGTCATATGGGACGTCTTCTCTAATTTAATTGCCATGGGTCAATGCTATGCTATCCTGGAATTTGTAGTTTGATGAGGTATCTGTGTTTTTGCCAGAGAAGGCTCAAGACCCTGTAAAACTACACCCCCCTGATTTCATGGCATTGAACTAAGGCAATTAAAGTAGAATATTCTACAGCATAGATACACCCCAAGGTTTTATTTTCTATTGCTGGAAGCTTTTGTGCTTTTGTTTTTAAAGAAGGACTTCTAAGAACACAGCAACTGTAATGAGCACCTTTTTTTGTACAAATTACAAAGAGTGCATTTTTGTTTGCCACTGAGTATTACATTTGGCAGCAAATACTTTTTTTATTTCAGGGTTTTGAAAATTGAGGTGTGTTTGGCTTTAATATCTATTTCTTATACGTTGTTGCTGCAGATAATGAGTTGGAGTGGGAAGCAAAAGTCCTAAAAAATCCTGTCTACATATATTCTCTCAGTGGACCATTTTACTTAGGTGTGGACACATTTTTCCTCATTAGGTAAGTCACAATATTATTACACATTGGCACCAACACTGCTCCATGGTATTGAAACTGTCAACATTATTTGTTGTTGCAGAATTAACAGAGGGCTCTTCCAAATGGGCAAATGTGTGTAGAGTTTGCTAGAAGTTGTGGCATTTGTTGATGAAGTTCTATAAGAGATACATAGATAGGAATGCATTGATGTGGTTCTATCACAGAATGATAGAACAGTGCCCCCATCCCAAGAATGGAACAACTGGTATTGTGAATTGTGAGAACTCACACTTCCTCAGACTGTTCTGGAAGAGCCCACTCTCTTCTGCTCTCTGGATGTGTTGGACTGCCATTCCCATTATCACCCAGCCAGAATAGCTGGCTGGAGGCTTATGGGAACTGCAGTTCAACACATCTAAAGGTCACTGGGTTTGAATGCGAATTTAGCATCTCATGGCAGCACGTTATGCACGTTATGCATAAAGAGAACTAAAAGCAATAACCAGTGACAATTCTTAGCAGATAGCACGTATAAATACTGTCTATCATTCAGGATCTTTGGTTCCATTTTGTTCAACCTCCATTGTCTCAAGGAGTACACAAGCTGATGAGCTCAAACCTCAGGAGCAACAAAACAGATACATGAAAGAATGACAAAGAGGAAAAGCTTTGGAAAAGAGTTGTGCATTAATATCAATTTCTTTCCCTACAGTGGCTTACTGAGCTCCTGGTCTTTCATAAATCTGTTGAATTGCTCAGGAGAAAATCTGGGTTTCCACATCATACTGAAATACCTTTGGAGCCGACTTGTCCGGTACAGTTTTCTGGTATTTCCTCTCTCAGTTGTTCAGTGAATTAATTTCTTGAGAATTCTGTAGAAAACATTTCTCTTTCTTTTCTCACTTGCACTAATCCCAAAATGGTTTATAATAACCCCATAAAAATAACGTTTATAGTAACGATGTCACAATCCAAGAAAATTTTTAAAAAATTGGATTTGCTCAGAACTGAGGAAGCCATAAATGCTGAAAACATGCTAGCCATGATGTCTGGCATACTGAAGAAGTGATGTTTCTTGGTAGGATGAACTTCACTGTAGATTAGGGGTATCTCAGTGTCACTGCCAAATGGGAATTCATGATCTGTGGCACAGAGAACAGAAACTGAAGATCGCAGATGATATTTCTTGCATTCCCTGCATTTACCAAAATGAAAGCAAAGAGTTGTGCTCCCTGCTGTAATCTGCTTGTGGAATACCTTCTCTCAGAGACCTGATTGGCTCCAGCATTGGTGCCATTTCAGTGCCAAGGAGAACCTTTCATTAAAGCTTTTGGATCCTACTAAGTAAATCTTCACATGTGTTTGGTTTGAAATTCCAGCTTGAGGTGTGGACAAGACTATGGAATTATTTTGTCCCATCACAAAGAAACTCTTATTCATCTTGGCTGGTAATATCTAGCTGACAGAGACGCTGGGTGGATCTAGGAGGTGACGAATACCTAAGTATATCAAAGAACTGCTTACTGCCTTAAACGAAGCTGTGTTGTGACCTTTTCTGAAGAGGATCTCATTGGATCTATAGATATGTAAAAACCAGCAACCTGTCTCTTGTTGTTGACTGTCATTGTCAACTTAGACTTGTGGCAACCCTATGAATGAGAGACTTCCAAGTCATCAACTACTCAGGTCTTGCGGACTCAAGACTGTAACTTCCTTGATTGGATCTTATCTATCTGCAGTGTGTCTTCCTCTTTTCATACTACCTTCCACCATACCGAGCATTATTTTCCTTTCTAGTGAGTCATATCATCTCATCATAAGGTACCCTCAATTTATTCATCTTGGCTTTTAGGGAGAGATCAGGCTCGATCTGCTCATCTCTAATATCTCTCTTTTTGGACAACGTATTTGGATATGTGGCTAATCAACTTCAGACATTCCTGGGGGAAATGGATTATCTGGACTCTGAATTTCTTCCTTGAAGATGTTTTGGGTCCATCACAAACTACTTGTGCTAAACCAAAATTATAGGGGGGGGGGGAGAATAAAAGAAGTCCTTCCAGTCCAGGTGCAAATATTTTGTGACACTGGATTGCAGGAGCTATCAGTTGTAAGCTTTGTGGTGACTATCAAGATGCTGAAAATACGTGACTTTATGTAACCTAACATTTTTCTGCTGTTGCATTTGCAGGCTTCAGCCACTCCATATGTATTCTGTGTGTCTTTTAGTTGGGTTGTATTCCATTATTCCTTGGGGACCATTATGGGAATACTCAAAACTTGAGGTGGATAACTGTAGAAATACGTGGTGGAGTAACATATTTCTGATCAACAATTTCATCGCTGGATCTGAATCTGTAAGTCTATACATGGAATAGCAAAAAGAATTGCTCATGCAGTAGCCCGGTTTCCATTACTTTCTTCTCTAGTTCTTCTGGATGGAAGGATATAGGATGAACCACATGAGTCAGGTCCTCCTGTGCAGAGCCGTTCTGAGTGATACCCTCATGCTGCACATTATGTAAATTAAGTGGCAGAGGAAAGGACTACCACCCTGACAACGTGGAAGCTGTTTTTAGACTACATCTTTCAGAATCCTCAGCCAATGTAGTAGCCATGTTGGCTGAGGGATTTGGTAGCTGCAGTCCAAAAGTATGTTTTCCACTCTCTGCACCAAGTAACTTTTCAGAAAAAATAACTTTCTTCAATTTTGTCAGGAATTTCGTACTCTGATCATGTATGTGCCAAGGTTAAGTTGCACATATGGTAGTGGGTGGGGTGTCCATGTTCATGTCCCCATTATTGGCAGGGAACTTCTTTAGCAGTTTTATATTACACCTAGGAGAATAAACTTAATGGATATGCCTTCTTTTGTGCTTGGTTGGGTGACTTAACAGTGCATCACAAAGCAACTGAGCAACATTTTATTGATTGTATCATTAAAACACTTCTATGCATGCGTATCCAAGCTGCCTTGTGATGAGCCAGTCCAATCTAGCTCAAAGTTGGTTACCTTGACTACCAAGTCAGACAAATCTTTGATCATGTTCAATATTGCCTGCTCTGGATTAGCACTGACTTTCCAAGATTTCATACAGCTCAATGGTGGGGGTTTGCAGTTCTCCAGATGTTGCTAAATGACAACTTTCATTTTTTTTTGTAGTCTACTGAGATTTGCAATCCAACAATACCTGGAGGACCACATGATTTCCAACTCTTCTTGGGGAGGCCAGGAATTGAACTTAGGAGCTTTTGCATGAAGAACATCTGCTCTGCTTTGAGCTTCAGTCCTTCTGTGTTAGTTCTGCTTAAGTCCAGTTGCTGGTTGTCATTCAAACAGCCCACTTGAACCGGTCATTTAATAATGAGTCCATAAATTTTGGTAATTCAGTGGGCATTTTTGCATTGGGACTAACTATGGGATTTAGATCATGGGATGACCCCAATATGAGAGTTTCATAAAGAATTGTGTGACTTCAAGTTCTGGATGTGATGACACATGCACAGATTTTTCTTTATTACTTTAAACTTCTGGGGAAATGGTGCTTGATTCATATTTTGAGCTGGATGAGTTTGTATCCCAGATCATGAAATTAAGAAGGCTGGTGATATGACTTAGGAAGGATAATTGTTTTCTTATAAACACATTCGGAGAAGGGCTTTCAAATCAGAGGATCTTCTTGTCATTTACACATACACACATATATGCAGGTTAAGTACCCCTTCTGCAGAATTCTGAAATCCAGAATACTCCAAACACAAAATTGTTCACGTACATGGCTGAGATATCTTTGCTTTCTAGTGGTTCAATGTACACATACTTTGTTTCATGCAAAACATTTTTAAAATATTGTATATAAAATTACATTCAGGTTATGTATATAAGGTATACATGAGATATAAACAAATTTCATGTTTAGACTTGGACCTCATCTCCAAGGTATCTCATTATGTATATGCAAGTATTCTAGAATACAGAAGACCTCTGGTCTAAGCATTTTGGATAAAGGATGTTCAACTTGTATATATAAGTCTGTGTGTTTATGTGTGTGTGTGTATATATATTCATTTCTTTTCCCATCCTGCCTGCCTTGTTTTCAGTGCAATGGGTGGACCTGGTACCTTGCAAATGATTTCCAGTTCCATTTCACAACGCCTCTGCTGGTCTTTTTCTCCACCCAGTGAGTATTCCTTTCATTAAGGAAATGAGTGTCTGCCATATGTTTACCCATAAACCCCTGTGGAAGTAGTGGTGTTCTGAGAAATTGTGGGGAGAGGTGTGTGTGGAGCCACCTCCAGAAGCATTTGCTGGTGTGAATGCTTCTTCTGGTTTTGCTAGATGGGACTAACTTGAACCATCGTTCTTCTTTTTTTACATATCTTTAAAGTTTAGATTGAAATTGTTTTAATATTGTGACTACTTTAATGTTATTTTAACATTCACTTTTTGCATATTTTTAGCTGCATTTTTTCTCTTGTAATTGAAAGCTACCTCAAGTCTCAGTTTTGGGAGAAAGACAGCATATAAATAAATGTAATTATTTGTATTGTTACTGGGATCTTTTTCTGCCTGTGCTCTCTCTGCTCCACTCATCCCCACCCTCTGGTTCTCGGGGCAAACGATTGTCCTATAAACCTTCTGCAATTACCCATGGAAAACGTCCCATCTGTTGCTGACATTTCTATTGTTTTGACAGAAGGAAACACTGGCTGATCATCTCAGTTACCTTCCTGTTTCTGGCAACTTTCACAGTTACAGCCCTTCTTTCATCAGTTTATAGACTTCCTGTTGCAAATCCACATGATATGAGGTGAGGTCTTGAGATACTCAAATTTATTTGAGTCTAATATGCCATCGCATCCAATGTGCACCTTAGTTTTCAAAACTCTGAAACTAATAAAAGTAGTTGCTGACTAATGTAATGCACAGTGGGAAAAAGTGCATTGGTTGTAATGTGGCACAAAAAGTTGTGCATTACAATGGCAGCATGCTTAGAATTTCTTCTTTAAAAATAAAAGTGTTAGGACACTAAAGCTGTCAGCAATGGAAAAGAAGACCTTGGGTGCATCTATACTGTAGAATGAAAGCATTTTAACAACCCTGGCTTAATGCTATGGGGTGATGGGGACTGTAGTTTGGGATCATGCTGATGCCTCACCAAACTACAAGTTCCAGTATTGCATATCATTGAGCCATGGCAATTAAATTAGAGATGGCATCCCTCAAATAGGAGCTCCTGCTGCTCCTGAAGCAGCCTTCTCTTTTGCTTTGACTCAGCATGAAGATTACCATATGACGCAAATCTAATGTGCACCCGAATTTTGGGAAGGTAATTTAGCCAAAAAAGGTTAGCATTAGATTTGAATAAATCTGGTAATTTCCATCAATAGGAGGACACCTAGTGGTAGGTTGGGGAGATGGATTCAAAACTGAACGGTGAGCTTACATAAAGTGGATCTGTCTGGAGAAATAGTTGTTCTTTTCTTTTGTCAATTCTAAATGAGAAAGTGTGTGTGTGTGGAGGGGGGGGGGGTTGGGAAACAAACTTGGGTCCTTGGCATCCACTACATTTTGGTTCCAGCACACACACTGGAGATACCAAAATCCATGATTGCTCAAATCCTATTTTATGTAATGGTATAATAAAAGTATAGTAACAGCGCTCCATGCAGTCATGCTGGCCACATGACCTTGGAGGTGTCTATGGACAATGCCAGCTCTTCGGCTTAGAAATTGAGATGAGCACCAACCCCCAGAGTCAGACATGACTGGACTTAACGTCAGGGGAAACCTTTACCTTTTACTATAGTAAAAGTGTGTCCCTTATATAAAATGGTAAAATCATATTTGCCTTTTGGATTTTTTTGTGGGATGGGGGGCAGATCTTTTCAAGCCATGGATGGTTGACTCCATGGAAACAGAATCCGTGGAATCAGAGGGCTGACTGCATTTATTTATGTAAACATTTCTGTCCCGATTTCCCACAAGAATTAGGACTGACAGTAGCTTACAAAACATAACGCAGATACAGATAAACCACTTAGGTAAAAGAATACAACATCTTTTTGTTAAAATAGAATTACTGGTCAAGTGAAAAAGCAGTAGAACAGCATGCTTTTAAAAGTCTTTGCAGTCAGTTCAAAAACTTCTGTTGACATAGAAAAAGTTTCAGCTGCTGGGGAAAGGACAGCATGGTCAGAGCAATCTTAACCTCTCTGGGTTGTTGTCCTTCTCTGCTTTGAAGTCATTTCCAACCTATGGCAACCCTAAGGCAGCCCTCTCACAGGGTTTTCTTTGCAAGATTTGTTGAGAAGAGGTTTGCTATTGCCTTCCTCTAAAGCAGGGGTTCTCAAACTTTTAAAGCAGAGGGCCGGTCCACAATCCTTCAGACTGTGGAGGGGCCGAATTATAATTTGGGGGGAAAAAACAGACAAATTCCTATGCACACTGCACATGTCTTATTTGTAGTGCAAAACAACAACAATGAAAGAACAATACAATATTTAAAAATGAAAACGATCATAACCAGCATAAACCTATCAGGATTTCAATGGGAAGTGTGGGCCTGCTTCTGGCCAATGAGATAGTCAAGTGAATTAGGATTGTTGTTGTTGTGTGCCTTCAAGTCATTTCAGACTTTGGGCAAGCCTAAGTCTAAAATTATTTATTTATTCATTTACTACATTTATTTATTACATTTATATCCCGCCCTTCTCACCCTGAAGGGGACTCAGAGCAGCTGTATGTACATACAATATATTATATTATTAGCATAGCACAATATTAGCATTATATATTACTATAAAGAATGATACCACTAAACTGTAATATTATATGTAATATATAACATACAATTAATATTACTATATGGTATTAGTATTATATTGTATAACATTATAATATTATTATCAATATTATATGTAAATACAATATATTATTAAAATGATATAAAATATTATATTATAAAATTGAGGGCGGGGGCCAGGTAAATGACCTCGGAGGGCCGCATCCGGCCCCCGGGCCTTAGTTTGGGGACTCCTGCTCTAAAGTTTAGAGAATGTGACTTCCAAGATCACCCAATGGGTTTCATGGCAGAGCAGGGATTTGAACTCTGGTCTCCAGAATTGTAGTCCGGTGCTCAACCTACTACACCAGGTATGGGGAAACCCAGGCCTGGGAGCCGGATGTGGTCCTCCTCTCTCTCACCATCCCATCCCATCCCATCCCATCCCATATTCCATCCCATCCCATCCCATATCCCATCCTTTCCCATCCCTTCCCTTCCTTCCTTCTCTCTCCCCTTCCTCCTTCCATCCCGCCCTTCCTTCCCCCCTTCTCCTTCCTTTCCACCCTTTCGTTCTTCCTTCCTTCCTTCCCTCTTTCCTCCCTCTCTCCTTCCTTCCCTTTTGCTTTTCCTTCCTGCCTGTGGCGCAGGCTGATTAGCAGCCAGTTGCAACAAATCACTCTGACCAAGAGGTCATGAGTGTGAGCGTCTGTCTCTGTCTCTGTTCTATGTTATGGCATTGAATGTTTGCCTTATATGTGCAATGTGATCCACCCTGAGTCCCCTTCAGGGTGAGAAGGGCGGAATATAAATACTGTAAATAAATAAATAAATAAATAAATAAATAAATAAATAAATAAATTCTCCCTTCTCCCTGCATTCTCTTCCTCCCTTCCTCCCTTCCTTCCTTCTCTTTTTCCTTCCTCTTTTCCTCCTGGGCGATGTTTAGCTGGGAGAAGAGATGGTTGAGAGGGAACATGAAAATATTGTTTCAAGATTTCAAAGGGTGTCCCATTGAGGAGGAGGGAAAAAATGATTTTCTGTTGCCTTGGATCAGGGCGCAAGGGAGCAATGGGTTTTAATGGTAGGGAAAGAGATTCGACTGGAAAGATTAGGAAGAACTTCCTGGAGAGTGGCATAGGCTGCCTGCGAGTGGGGTGGAGTCTCTTTCTCAGGAGGCTTTTACGCAGAGGCTGTCTATTGGGAGTGCCTTTATTGTGCCTCCTTACATGGCAGGGGGTTGGACTTTCAGCTGTAGGATTCTAGGATTCTATATCAGGAGTAGGCAATATGGGGTCTAATGGATACACTTTTTCTCTCCCATCCAACATCTTATCCTGACCAAGGCCAACCCTTTTAGGATCCAAACATTTCCTGTGTTTCATTCACTTTCTGCCTCCAAAAGAGAAGAAGAAGGGGAGGAAAGGGTAGCAAAGGGGCTTGGGGAGAACCTCTTTCCCCCCTCCTGCCCACCCACCCCGCTCCGACCCACCATGTGGCCCCAAGTTAGAATGTTTGCCCACTACACCATGGAAGTTAAAACCCTGGGAACAGTCACTGACCAAAAAAAATAGGTTATTCCATGTATGTCCTGAAGAATCTGAGTTCAAAATCAGAAGTTGACAACTCAAGAGTCTTGTTGGGCGTTAGACGAGTTCAGAAGAGAAAGGATCTGGTTATATCTTATATTGCTTCTTCTGACCAGGTGATAAAAGATTTGCAAACAAAAGCAATTATGCAGTTCCTGGAAATAAGTCTTGGGGCTTGCTGCCTTCTCAGGGAACCCAATTTCAAGTCCCCAGTGAGCCATGAAACTCAGTGGGTGACTTTGGAGCAGTCACACTCTAAGCCTGACCTAGATATAGGTGAAAGAAGAGAGATGGGAAAGGAAAGAGAGCTGGGGAGCTTTCATACAAATGACTCATAACTGATTTGTTTTCTTCTTAAAAGACCAAATCTGTGAATTTTATGAAGTAAATAAACAGCTGGTGCTATTATACAGTCCTTTTTTCGGAGGAGAATCCTTGGCTTATGCCATTTCCATTTACAGTCCTGTTTTTGCCCTAGTTTCTTAATGGAAGTAATATTCATATTTATCTACATAAGAAGGGTCGTTTTTAAAGTGGGAATGGTTATTTGTTTATGTTCTTTCAGCTCATTCAAACCTATAATATAAACACTTCCAATCTTCTTGCAGGAAAACATCTACTGTGATGTATTTCATGGAGTATTATTCAAAACCTTATTGCCGATATGGTCCATTTCTAGTTGGCATCATTCTAGGGCTCTTCATCTACCATCAGAAAATGCCAGTTTTAAGAACAAAGGTAAATGAAAGGGGTGCTTAACACTACAAAAATAGCATCTATCTACACTGCAGTTAGTCGTTGGTTATAAACCATGTGTATTTCCAACAAAGCAATGATAAGATCAAGAGTTGGCAATGTTGATGGGTTTGGGAGCCAGTCCTACCACAACCACCTCCTGGGCACATACCACAGAATTTTAGGTGGCAAACTAGTAATACTGCATTTTATGTATTGTCTCTGCAATTCATTAGCAAACTACATATCCTGTCCATTTGAAATGGTAACTTGACGTTTACTGCTCATATTTGGCAATGCAGTTTTGGCCAGGGTCTGGGGGCTTCAGAATTCCCAAAGTGCTGTATCTGAATTGGCCACTTGGTTGAGCCAGTGAGCATTTCCTTGCATTTTTCAATATGCTTGATTAATGAAACCTTAATGGTACCTTGCTCTTATCTTGTGTCTCTACAGATGCAGGCTTTCATAGGTTGGCTTTGTGCAATGTTTTCTATGTTCATAGTAGTTCTGTTGGCCTATGCACTAGATGGCACCTCCAAGTATTATTCACCTGCCCATGCTTTATACCAAGCCATTCACAGGACAGTTTGGGCAGCTGCTGTGGGATGGATCATTTTTGCATGCAAAGAAGGCTATGGAGGTACTGTATGGAGAAATAATGGGATTCCTTTTTAATTGTGGTGGTTAGTAGATCTTCAGATCCATTCAGCATAGTGAGAAAGTGAACCTGGCAATATGCTTATTTATCTATGACTTTTCCAAGTTTAGTGAGTGTTCCTGCCTCTTAAATGTGTCAGCTTAGTATTGGCTGCACTTTGGGAAAGTTCTCTCTCTTTGAACTATAACTATCAAGCAACATTGCTTTAGAAAAGGCTTATTCTGGACCTAAAACAGTTCACAAAAAGCATAAAATAGGGTGGTATTTCCCCCATACTTTCTATAGGGACTGGGGCAGCATTCTGCAGGGGAGGAAGTCAATTTGGGGTGGTGATAGGATGCAACAGAAGTGGCTGAGTAGCTGTATTTCACATGAATATTTTTGTTCACTGCAAATTAGATAAGACATTCCACTTCTTTGCACAGGATAAATAGATGAACCTTCTCACTTAACGTTCTGTGATGTTTTCCCCCTACAGGTTTCATTAATGGGATGCTTTCATGGGGCATTTGGACTGTGGCTGCAAAGATAAGCTATGCCTGCTATTTGGTGCATCCAATGTTAATTCTATTGTATAACGGGCTTCAAGAAACATTTATACATTATTCAGATATCAATATGGTGAGTGCTGCATCCAAAAGGAATGCATAGGGACCCTCAATGCTTGGGATTTAAGGGGTTAAGCTTGCAAAAGGTTAGTGGTGTTTGGTTTGGTAAGAGTGTGTGTGTGTGTGTGTGTGTGTGTGTGTGTGTATATATATATATCTACCATGTTTCCCCAAAAATAAGACAGTGTCTTATATTAATTTTTGCTTCCAAAGTTGTTCTAGGTCTTACTTTCAGGGGATGTCTTATTTTTCCATAACAAAGAATTCACATTTATTGTTGAACAAAATAAATGAACATTTATCATATATTGTACAGTGGTTGTCATCACAAACCAGCATAACCAGACAAACTGTGAATCCTATCAAGACTTTCTTGTTACTACCATTATTTCCATGTACAACAATCTATGGTACATATATTTAACAATCCTGCATGCTCTGGTGTCCTGTTTGGTGGGCATGCTTCCAAACAAAAACTTTGCAAGGTCTTACTTTCAGGGGAAGCCTTATATTTAGCAACTCAGCAAAACCTCTACTAGGTCTTATTTTCAGGGAATGTTTTATTTTCAGGGAAACAGGGTATCTGTCTATCTGTCTTTCTATCTATAGAGAGAGTATAATTCAAATATTCACCAGAGACTAGTGAATGCTTGCGAAGATTCCTCTCAGCTGGTTTTGTCTTTAAAGAACTGTACCATAATCTATTGCTGTACTCCTTTCCCTATTCCTACTCCACTTATTCCAGTTCAACAGTCATAGTAATATTCACCTGCCCTGAATAAGGTCACTATGCAGTTTGTTTTCCATCTCTATAAATTTTATGTCCAAACATAAATCACTTGTTTCATGAGTACTTTTCTTTTTTAGTTCTACCTTTTCCTTGGACATTGCCTACTGACATTTGTGGTTGGATTGGCATTGACAGTGATGGTTGAGATGCCTCTTCGAGAATTAAAGTGGTCTTTGGCTTGCAAGCACCAAGAGGTTCCGTTGTGAAGGACCAAATGCAACAGCTTTTAAAAACCTCTTGTAATGTCATGATTCCAGAGCTCTGATCTACTCAGTTCCCAGCCAAGATTCAAGGATCTGTCAGAAATGGAACAGTATGACAGGTGCTCCAAAATAACAGTTGATTGATTACATGAAGAAGGATGCAAGAATAAAATGCAAGGCAAAGGCACAGTTGGTTAACCTCCAGTTCTTCATCCCAGCTGTTCATCAGGGTCCCACAATGAAGACCTAAATGACTGTTGTGGAATAATGGCTTAGTGCAAATAAAGTCCTTCCACTGTCTTGGTTAAGAAGGACTGTGTGATACAAAGGTCCAAACGGTGCTCTTCACTTCTTCATTTTTCCCGATCTTCCCATTTACAGTTCTTTCATTGGCTTTGGAAATGGATACAGCTGAGAAAAGCACCTATGCAAGTGCCAGGGTCCAACTTCTGACCACATGCTCTCCATTTATGGGTTATACAGAAATGTTCTGGCCAAACAAAAAGTGATATGTCATTTGTAGTTCTTATTTGGTCCGGTCATCAGCTGCTTTTGCAGTAATTTCATGGGTATGTGTGTGTGTGTTTTGAAGGGGCAAACAAGTGGGGGCGGTACGGGATGGCTTTCAGGTGTTTGGGTGCATCTGGGCCTTAGGAGAGGAAAGATCCAGGGGCTTTGGAAAATGAAAATAACCGTTTCTATATTTCCTATACCCGTACTAACTATTCCCTTTTCCCTTCCCTTGTGCAAAGGCATTTTCCCAAATCCCCTCCATATATTCAACTTACATTGATTGGGGCCAGAGACTCCAGGCAATGAGCTGTCAAGAATATAGAATCTTAGTTCTAGCTTTGTGTGGTCTGTTATTCTCTAACTGGGGGAAGTTTATGCTGAGTATAATAACATTCAGTTTTATTTACACTGAAAGACAATGGTTTAGACATTATTTCCCTCTGCTATGTCTGGCTTGATCAATAAATTGCATTCTCAGTGCATATGTATATGAAATACACAATGGACTGTTATGCCATGTGGTTTAGTTTTAAGAGCAAGCAGCAATAAACCTTGGCTTCATGTGCTCCATGGCGTGGAAGAAACTGGAAATGTAAATATTACATATCATGTACGGTATTACATTAATACACCTCCTTTCAAGATTAATGTGTTATAGTGGTTTGAGCATGGGATTATGACCCTGAAGACCACCCAGCCAAGGAAACCCACTGGATGATCTTGGGAAAGTCTCATTCTCTCAGCCTCAGAGAAAGGCAAAGGTAGATTCACTCTGAACAAATCTTGCCAAGAAAATTTGTGATAAGTTTGTCTTAGATACACCATAAGGTAGAAGCATCATGTACACAGCAGCAGCAACAACAATCTTTCTTTCTTCCATTGACTTTAAACTGAGATTATAACTGCAACATAGTTTTGTTTCCTCCTCACTTTACTCTCCAGTCAACAGAGAGAGAAGGTGACTGGCCCAGAGTCATCCAACCAATTTTATGAATAACTGGGGACTAAAAGCTTGATCTCCCAAGTGGTTATCCAACACTTAGACAACAACATAATACTTAACTTGTGGTTTACTTAGTAGAGTTAGTTTGAACTAAGTAGAGCTTCACTTTATACCCAGACATAGTGATGATAGGAACTCTAGTTAATTTAAATGTTTGTATATTTAAACAAGCTAGGATCAAACTATAGTTTATGAACTCTACTTATAAATAGCTGAAAGTTGCAACTAGAAAGAGGTCTACCACCTTTGAAGTGTAATTAGTAATGAGAAGCAGAAGTCTGGTTAGTTTAATTAATAATGGGAGGCAGCTACATGGGAATGAAAGAAGTAGTGTATGAGTGCAAAATTCAGTCAAATAGAACTGGATTATGGCTTAACAACTTGATCTGTCATCAGAACTAGCATCAGTCTATACTTTATAATTACTCGAGTTCCTATTTTTTGTGGTAGGCATAACTACTACAGATTTTCAGTTTGCCGCTGCTTTAAAAAGTGTTCTACTTTCATCTGCAATGTAGATATATTTAAAACTGTACTAGAAAAAAAAAACATTCTTTTCTTAGTTGGCACCTATTTGCCCATCTCTAATTAGAAGGCAATTCGGTTCCACCAAATGTTCTGTTCCTTGCCTCTCTGAAGTTCAAGTCTTTCAAAACATGCTTGTTCATCTTTTCAAATTTCAATGAGAGAGAAGAAGAATACAAATGAGTTTCACAAACTACTGACATCCAGTTTAATGCAGTGATGAAAGAAGTTCACATTGCTTCATGTGAATTTTCAAAACAATTGTGAATGTGTCCAGAAGATGTGTGTATTTTGAGCCAAAAATTAAGAAATGCATTCATTACCATACCGTGGATGTTAACCTCCTTCCTAGATTTTTTCCCCCCTTGGGAACATGGTTGGGGGGCTCTTGCAATGAGCAAGAGCACTTCCAAAAATCACGACCACATCACTGGAGTTCAGTACAGTGGGCCCTTGTTATCTGCTGGGTTTGTTTCCAGGTCACCTCCATGGATACCCAAACCTGTGGGTGCTCAAGTCTCATTGTATGCAATAGTGTGGCGAAATGGTAACTCTTATATAAAATAGCAAAATCAAGGCTTGCTTTTTGGATTTTTGTTTAAAAAAATCAGCTGTGGTTAGTTGAATTTGAGGATGCAGGACCCATCGCTATGGAGAGCCGACTATAATGTTCGTCATCCAAAACTAGCTCTTTCCTGTGCTTTTTCAATGCTTTACCCACCACATTCTCCTGTATTCTTTGGAGCCCAACTCAGCATCTGAAAACCACAGCTTTTAATTAAGACTCGGGAGGCTTGTTCGACATGGGTAGAGATCAGGTCAACTCTCCATCTAACATTGATGAGAATAATCTGTATAAATATCCCCTCTGGATGAAGGAATGAGTAGACCTGCGGGTTTTGTTTCAAGCATCAAAGAGCTGAAGGATGTAAAAGGGGCCTTCTGGGGTCAGGTTCTTATTTGTAATGCAATGCTGGAGTCAGTTCGACTCTTTGTCTCACGGCCTGGATACTTTCATATTGCCTGATCAGTTTTACTAGATGCTGTAAACAAAACAAGAGGCTATTATTGTTCACAAGCAATTGAACAAGTTGACTATATATATTACATTCAAGAGGTGTGGAAACGCCAATCTAGGCTTTTTTGTAAGGAAGAGCAAGAAATACAGTAGAGTCTCACTTATCCAACATAAACGGGCCGGCAGAATGTTGGATAAGCGAATATTTTGGATAATAAGGAGGGATTAAGGAAAAACCTATTAAACATCAAATTAGGTTATGAATTTATAAATTAAACACCAAAACATCATGTTATACAACAAATTTGACAGAAAAAGTAGTTCAGTACTCAGTAATGCTATGTAGTAATTACTGTATTTACGAATTTAGCACCAAAATATCATGATGTATTGAAAACATTGACTACAAAAATGTGTTGGATAATCCAGAACGTTGGATAAGCGAGTGTTGGATAAGTGATACTCTACTGTAATCACTTTTTTAAAGACATTTCAAATAGGTAGACACATTTAACAGAATGTGGATCATACTTTAAAGTGGAATGGGGAATATGGGATAGGACGGGGGAATGTAAAAGCATACAAGGCTGGCAAGAATGAATCCTAACCCGTACCTATCCCAGGTCTTCTCTTTTGGAAATCTACCTTTTTATCCATTCTGCACTTTCCCATAGATCTTAGATCCCCGTTGGAACACAAAGGAACCGAGAAGAAAAGAATTTTGAGTGGAAAGTGCTGTCAGGAGGGATGCAGGCTCCTTCGTCTATGCTAAATGCCAAAATCGTCCAAGACCCATTTTAGTGACCCCTGAAATATCAATAGGTCAAATCTGCTCTTGGTTTACTTTTTGTATGTAAATGGATGTGTGCATTTCGCAAGTATAATCTAGTATGCTAACATATTTAATTATTTTATAACAACCATCAGAATTTATGGCCATGCTCGCTGGGGGATTCTGGAAGTTTTCATCTTCAAAAGTAAGCTTTCCAAGCTCTGACACACATTTAATACATATCAGGATTAATTAGTAGGCACAAGATGGAAGCATCAGCATTACCAGTCATACAACTCCTGGATCAAAAGGATAACAAACAGCTCTATAAAAACTATAAGGCTTCTGTGATCTCCTTTCTAAGGCAGTCAGCCAAGAATACACTTGCAAACCTTTGGAGCATTTTGCACACAGACGCAGGACAAGATTTTAATGCAAAAAAGAGGTAGAAGCCGTGATAGACACTGGACTGGATCCTGTTACTAGTCTCAACTAGAGTAGACCCACTGAATTGGTAGGATTTATTTACATGTAGACTGACTTTTTAACAGATGATTCAATGAATCTGCTCTAGCTGGGAGTAAATGATAGGATTCAGGACAGTGTCTTTGAGTGATGCTGTATTGGGGACATTGTAGGAAATGCAAAAGCTATTAGAAGGCAGAAGCAAGATGTGGAAGATGATTGCCTTGTACCATTAATTAATTAATTAATTAATTTACAGTATTTATATTACACCCTTCTTACCCCGAAGGGGACTTGGGGCAGATTACAATGCACATATACATGGCAAATATTCAATGCCATTAGACATATGACATACAGACACACACAGAGGCAACTGAACATTTTCCAGATTCTGGCTTCACAGGGGGAGCTGCCGCTTCACTGTCCACTTGTGACACCGACTCCTTGATGGTATTACTTCCTCATTCCTTTTCACATGCTGCTGGCAATTTTATGGTGTTGTAAATCAATTAAATTAGCCTCCCACATAAAGCGTACCTAAATTTCCTACTTGACAGATGCAACTGTCTTTCGGGCTGCGAGCTAGGCTATGAATGGTCGGGGGCTTAACCCAACCTGGGCTTCGATCTCATGACCTCTTGGTCGGTAGTGATTTATTGCAGCTGGCTACAAACCAGGTGTGCCACAGCCCGGCCCTGTACCTATAAGCAGCCCTGCTTCTCTCAGATGATGGAGGAGTTTGAGACATTATCAGCATTGAAACAAGATTGAACTGTTGAGTCAACTTTTCCACTTGGAATGAGAGAGGGTACCATATTGTTTTCTACCTAAATCTATACCATCCATCAGTTTGAGTGACTGGAGATCACCAATGAAAAATAGCATCCAACATATGGCATACCAAAGTTCCCCAGGGAGCAGGTATATTGTAGAATCAAGGTAGTTTGACACCTCTATACTGTCCCGGCACAATGCTATGGAACCATGGGAGTTGAAACTTTGCAAAATCTTTAGCCTTCTCTGCCAAATAATATAGCTGCCTGACCAAACAACAACACCCATGATTCCATTACATTGAGCCATGGCAGTTAAAGTGAGCTCAAACTATATTCATCCTACAGTGTAGTTACACCCTTAGACCTATATCAGGCCCTGGTCCTTTGGGTTAATTATATGTCCTTGGCTTTGTCATTCAGTTTCAGCAAGTTTTGAGCTGTTCCTACAACAATCCTGAACTCTGGGTTGCTCATCAGAGAATCAGACATGAAGTCGTGAGTGGGAGATAACGTGCAGGTGGCAAAAACTACAATATCCTGTGCTGCTTCTAGTTCTCAGCACGAACTCAGTGAGAGATAACAAAACTGTCAATTTGGAAGAGAGGAAAACATGATTTTTTTTATCAGAACAGAGAAATGAATGGAAGTGGGGCATGAGACAGAGGAGCACAATCCCTCTCATGCAGATGGTCACTTAGCACAACAGGCCATTAGGGCTGTGATTGTTAGTGTACATACTTCCCTGGAGGGAAGACCATTGTACAGGGCTTGTGTCTAAGAAGGCTGTCCAGGATTGGACTGTGAAGCACGTGCAGAGGAAAAATAACCATATCAAAGTAGGTGATCAGCCTTAGAGATGAACTTGGAGCTCAATATTAGCAAGGAATTGGATTTAAAGCTCCTTGTACATAAAAACAACCTGCCAACCTAGCAGTTCGAAAACATGCAAATGTGAGTAGATCAATAGGTTCCGCTCCGGCAGGAAGGTAACGGCACTCCATGCAGTCATACCTGCCACATGACCTTGGACCTATGGACAACGCTGGCTCTTCAGCTTAGAAATGGAGATGAGCACCAACCCCCAGAGTCGGTCACGACTGGACTTAATGTCAGGGGAAACCTTTACCTTTTTACATAAAAACAGGCCAGCTGAGAACAAAAGTGGGAAGATGTCCTTGATTGCAACTCTTTCAACTGGCTGTGTTGATGAGGGCAGATGAAAGTTGCAATCCAACCACAATTGGTAGCTGTACAATTCTGAGGTCGAACAAGGGTGGGAAATTTGTACATCACCAGATATGATCAAACTAACTCCCATGAATCTATTCCAGTTTAGGGTCAAGGAAGGTGTGGTTAATAGCATCTGGAAGGTCATGTCTGCTCTAGAGATTGCAGTTGCCTTGCCATGTCTATGGATTCTGCAACCAGGGATTCAACCAACCATGGCTCAATAATATTTATTATTTATTTATTTGCGACATTTATGTTCTGCCCTTCTCACCCCGAAGGGGACTCAGAGTGGCTTACAAGTTATATGTGCATACAATATATTATATTATTAGCATAGCACAATATTAATATTATGCAGTACTATATTGTACTATACCATTATAGTGCAATATTATTAGTAATATTATGTTATGGTTGAGCCTTCTGGCTCCGATACTAGGAGACGAGGTCGTAAGACTCCTCGAGAGTCAGACTCTTTTGAGGAGCGCGAAAGGAAACGGCTCCGGGACTTATTTGCAGAACCAACAGATGAAGACTCCTTTGAGGGTTTTACCGAGGGAATGGAGGAAGAGATGGTTAGCTCAGAGGAGGATGACATGGAGTGGACTCGTGTGAGGGAGGATTTGGGTGTCACCGGCAATGATAGCATGGGAGGCGACTGGCGGGTTGCAGGATCGGACCCATGGACGGGCTGGAGGGATGGAGCGGGATCCACAGCTGGGGATGCTGTGGGGCGTAGTCAAAGGTGTTTTAGCTCTGATGAGGATGATGATGATGAGGCACCTGGAATTAGGATAGCAGCTGACAGCGATGAGGAGTTATGAACTGGCATAAAATGGGGTTTAGAATCAAGGGCTAATTGCGTTGGGCAAGGTAATCTGGACGAACGCTTGGGCTCTTGTTGGGGAACTTCCTGAAGACGGGTGTGATTCGTTGCTGGATACGTAAGTTACTAAGGACACTGGGCATAGACGGCGGGAGGAACTGTGTGGGCTTTTTCTGTGCAACTTGTGTTTAATCTTGATAGCTTGGACCTCCGTCGTCTTTTTGACGGACATTAATTGCCTACTCTGGATTGACGCTGGACTGACTGACTGACTAAGACCTCGGACTATCCCTTCTGTGGCTTTCGGTGGAACTTGTGGAACTTAAGACGTCTGCACCTGGCTTTCGACCTCGGACCGGACTGGGACCCTGCTGACCGTTGTTACCCTGGTTGATGTGCCTGGACCCGGATTTCGCTCGTTGCACGGAGGAGTAACAGCCTGAGTTGCTCAATTGTAGCTTTTGAGTAGCAGAGAGGAATCTGCTGCCAGTTATTTGTGTTATATTGAGTCTCTGTTTACCAACTTTTGTTTGTTTAAATTGCCAGGCTGAAGTAAGCATTTTTTATTTAACCCGGATTAAACTTCTGTTTAATCCGGTTTATCTTTTGAACCGTTTTTTAGACTAGCGGAGTCTTTTCTGTTACTTTTCACATTGAAGGCAAGTGCTTGCCTAGTCCTTTGTTTCTTACGGGCATTTTTTAGTTCTGTAACTTTAATAAACTGTGTTGAACTCTATTTGGTGGCGTTCTGTCTGTGACATATTACATGTAATATATAATATATAATTATTATATTATATTGTATTATTATTATTAGTATTATATTGTATTACAATATTATGATAAACATTATATGTACAAACAATATATTATTTTATTAGCATAGCACAATATTAGTATTATATATTACTATATTGTACTATACCACTATATTGCAATATTAGTAATATTACATGTAATATTACATGTATAATATATAATTATTATATTATATTGTATTATTAGTATTATAATGTATGTGCGTATATATATACACATACAATATAATACTAATAATAATATACTAATACTAATACTACTACTACTAATAATAATATATATAATATATTATATATATATATATAATCTTTTTAAAATTCAAAAACAAACCTTGTCTTTGCTGCATGTTGAGCCTTCTCCTGATGTGTAGCTATACTCCTGCTCTTTCACAGATCCTCAGACTCTGACCCTTGTTTGAGTTGTTCACCATTTTATATGAGGAGCACCATTTTACTATGCCACTGTATATAATGGGACTTGAGCATCCATGGATTTTGACATCAGTGGGATCCTAGAAGCAAATCCCAATAGACACCGAGGGCCCACTAAAATATCTATACCCTGCCCTATGCTCAAAAATCTCAGTGGCATATAATAAAATCAATCTAAACCATTTAAAGAAATTTAAAATGTAAAACAGTAGAAAATAAACTACAATCTAAAAATATATCAAACTGAATTAAACGAATTTAAACTATGCAGAGGTAGAAACTGGATAAAACCATTGGACCCAAACACCTTAATTCTTAAAAAGCTATGTTTTAACTTGGTGTTGAAATTAAGCTTAAAAATGCATCCTTCTGGTCTCTCAAAGGAGTCCATGCCACAACTAAAATGTCTCTCAATGAAGCCACACATTGTGTTACTGCACTTAGTCGGCAACTTGTTGTTTGTTGAACTGTGGCTCTAGAAATATCCAGTTCCCTCCAGAAGAACCTCAATCCACAGAAAAGTGCACAGAGGGAGAAGGGCTATTTCAGCTCTCAAGATCCTAAGCCATTTAGGACTTTTAGTATTACCATAAAAGCATTGATAACAGAACAGATCCATATTGCCATCCAGTGCATTTAGAATTAGCAGTAGAAGGACTGGGATGATGATGGTGACAATAACAGTGACGCTGACAACGATGACACTCCACTTTCTTCTCAAAGCAGCTTATAATTTAAAAGAAAAAATAAAATTAGAAATGTGACATTAAAAGAGAATTAGTCCAAAATATCTGGAAGGCTGAAGATTCAGCCTTTAGTTAGACAGTCTTCAGTTGGTTTTCTTTACCCTTCAGGGAAGAGCAGCCTGTGATCCTTAAAGGACCCACACATATTTGGGAGCCAAATCAAAAGGGATTCAACATCAAAGTTGAGGGATAAAGAAGAGCCATGTTTTTATGGTGTCTGTGACTGGAGAGTTTTGTGATTCATTCAAATCAAGAACTTCAAATCAGACATGTCCCTCCTGATCTGGTCTACCAGGATGTCCTACTCCATGGATATAATAGAAAACCTATCTATCTATCTATCTATCTATCTATCAATCAATCATATTACTGATGAATATAAAGGCCTTCTAGCACATCCATGGAGCAGGAGATAGCTTTTGCTGTCTGGAACATCTAAGGCAGTTCTGAAAGAGAATGGAAAGAAATGATTATTTGAGGTTCAAAATGAAAGGCAGCATGAAAAAGTAAAAAGGAAATTCCCTAAAGGTCATGCAAAAGTTTTAGCCTTTGTACCAATTCGCTCTGTAATTTACATAATTTTTCAACTTACATATTTGTGTCACAGAAAGTTCAGAGTCTGGTTGCTTTGTTCCAGTTTGTAGGATTGCTAATGAGACTGGCTGATGGAATAAGGTGTTAATTATTCTAAATCTTTGTACCATCAGATATTTTGGGAGAGCCTTTACTAGCACAGTTTAACCTCTCAAGGGGGCTCAACGTTTCCTGTTTTTTAAAGCTGCTGCAAACGTCCAATGCAACATCTGCTGAGAATTTGGTATACCAGACATATTTAATTTTTTTAAAAAAAAGAAGTTCCTATAATTTTCTGACCTTTTCATTCTGTTATTATTACTTCCCTTTGAGCACTCAAGAGTACACACTCCAATGTCAGACCAATAATGGGGCTTAAAAGCTACTTTGTTTAAAACCTTTCACAAATATTGGGACATGCTTGGAGTGGATTTTCCTTTATTTGAATTTCAGACGACTACTAAAAGGTTATCTGTCTAATCTCCCACAAGGAAAGGGGGAAAAGTAAGAGGAGCAAGGGGAAAGGAAGAAAATATACATTGCAGAATGCCAGTCGGAGCCTTCTGTTTGCCCACAGATGCGTCGTACGCATGTTATGGTTAAAACCACATCAAATATGACTTCCACTGGAAATATGGAGTCAATTCCCTGTTATACAGGAGTGTAGTGAAAGGAGAAAATAAAAGTCTTCACTCTCTCAAATAACAGCTCTGCCTTCCCCAATAAACTTTTCCTTCAATCTACACCTTTCTAGCATTGCAGTAAATTTAAAAACAGTTGAGCATTTAGTAATCCAATTCAGGTATCTAAAGAAAAAGGGCAGGCAAATATAAGACATATGGGACTGTGAACACAACAAAAATAAATAATGTTCAGCAGTTCTGCAAAGGTAGTAATTTGGAGACTAAAGAAAAAATTCACTGAAGAAGGATAATTCGTATTTCGAGTGGACAGTTTAGCAATGGAGACAACACCCCACATACCGTACCCATCAATCTGTAACATGCAACTCAATGGGCAATCCTGATCCATTCACTCTTTCATAACCTGATTTACTTTACAGGGTTGTTGTGAATGTAATTTGGGGGTAAGGGCTGACTTGAGTTCATTGGAAAAAAGGTGGGAATTAATAATACAAAATGTTAATTAATGAAGTAATTGGTTCTTTCGCTCTCAGTTTTAATTTCTTCTTTATTCTCACTCAAAAAGAAATGGAAATTGCACTATTTTGTCCTCTGAACATGCATAGTGCTGTTCAAAATGCAGAAGGAGCACAGGTGTCTACAAGTTTAATATTGGCTACAGATGGGAGCAATAACTATTTAATTCAAATCCTTCCTCCTTCTCACCTGGAACCAAAGGCAGCTCACAGCATGAAACAAACAGCAATGGTTATGATTGTAAAGATGTTTCAAACACAAATAAACTAACCTATATAAACAATACCAATGGAAAACAATAAAAATGCATATGAGTAAGTAGATAGATGCCAGAGAAAGTGGAAATTTTCTGAGTATAATTTCAGTCTAATGCACAACACAATCTTGTCCATTTCTACTCAGAAGAAAATTCAAGTACAGTACTGCAGACTGAAGATTTAGTTTTTGAATAGTGACATATCTTTTTTCCTTGACTTTTATGCTACAAGACATGGTTTAGAGGGCACCTTTGCTTCTATAAGGTAGCAATACATGCAGCGAAAAAAAACTTTTTCCTCTGCATGCATTGCATCTGCATATTCACATCCAGCTGAGCTGTTCAGAGTGGTGAGAGGCTTAACCCAGGTGCCCTCCACTCTGAATCCATTATCAGAACCTTCAGTGGCTCACTGTGGTGCCTTCAATAACCATTTCAAAGATAACGTCTCTTCCATAAGAGCCAACTTAAATGAAGTCATTGGAACAGAAGCCAACAATGTGGTGTCCAGCAATTCTGTGCGTGGGATTACACTGGATCTGTTTCAATTGGTTGGTACTGTTGATGTGGACAAACTGCTGGGGCAAGAAAGAAGGACAACCAGCTTTCTTGATCCCTGTCCATCTTGGCTGGTCATCCAGGGAGGAGGTGCAATTTCAAATACAACAAATTATAAATGCATCTCTCAGGGAGGGGAATTTTCCATCCTGTTTAAAAGTAGTAGTAGTTTGACTAAGGCAGGAATGAAGGGGTAGGAGGAAATGGCCATATAAGGAGGTACGAGCAGGCCAGGAACACAGCCGATGGGTTATCACATGATTTCCCCGAAATCATGTGTTTTGAGAGAAACGAAAGTAATGAAATGTAATACTGCACCACAAATATGCACCAATGGTTTGATATGTGGGCGGTCGTAAACTGAACCCACTGAATTGTATAAATAGACACTTGACCCTGTCTGCGGGGTTCTCCCTTTTCAGCATCTAGTTGTGCGTGGGATGAACCTCTGCAGCTGCAGGAACTTTAGTAAACTGCTTTCTTTGGAAAAAAGCTCCAGTTGTCTGTCTCCTACTTCCACTGCGTCCGCTCAGACACACGACAAGCCGAGAAGAGGGGAAGTCTGGCTTCCGCTACATTTTCTGGTGACCCCGACGTGATTCCACAATAAGACGGGCCAGGAGATCGGAGACGGATCCCGTTGGCGGGACGGTCCCAACTCGGCGGTGGGGGCCAGAGGCAACTACCGTGAGACGAGAAGGGGCCCCTGAATATTGTAAGACCGGCTGTGGTACTTGCCTCTGATGCCAACGCCGGCCGACGGTGGGAGCCGCAACGACAGCGAGGTTCCAAAGAAACCAGCCAGGAGGAAAAGGATCCAGGGAAAAGTCCAGGGGCGAAGGTTGGTCCGACGTCTACAGCAATCTGGCAAGTATAGTGGTTAAATGAGACACTAAGGGAACACAGTTACCAGCGCCGGGAGGGACACAAAGGTTCCCAGGGAGGTATAAAGGGGTTCTGTCTTGTGATTCCTGACACACACCGTAGAGTGTCCAGGTGCCCAGTCCAAGGCAATCCCCTCTATTAGGCAGGATGGGAGGCAGTGGGTTCAAATCCACCACCCCATTACAGTGTATGTTAGACAATTTCGGCTCAGTTGCAAGTAGAGCCGTAGAAGGAATTCCCCAGAGAACAAGACTTGTGAGGGTGCCCCAAGACCAAGTCGTGCAGGGCTCATGAGGAGTCGCAACTCCCGGGGAAAGGAAAAGAAAAAAAAAACTGTTTGATTTCTTTGTCATGTGTGGGGAATAATGAGTTTCAAGTTCTGCATGTTTCGTGGTAATATTGAAGTGAAAATGAAAAATGAGTCTATAGATTTACACAAAAAATGTTGAGCACAAATATCTAGAAATGTTTTATTACGGTTGAAAAAATCTGTCTGTGTTAGTTTGCTTTTGCTGACAAGCTGCAGAGAGGCGAGAAAAAGGGAGGGAGGCTGTTAAAGTGGTGTTGAGGCTCAGAAAGTTTTCCTTGTTATTTCTGAGGAACAAAGGCTGTTTTCTTAAAAAGTTTTCCTTTGCACCTGGGCCTCATGCCAAAAAGATAGTGGGAAAATCTTGGCAGACAGCCCAAGGTAAAACGATAAGTCTGTTAGAATGTTTCTTCCCTGTCATTCTGGTTAAACTCAGGCGAAATGCCCAGAGAAAGATAATGGAATTCCAGTGGACAGCCAAGGTCAATGAAAGCCGCTGTGAACTAGTGAAGTTTTAAAAATGTAATGTGAATTTAATATGAAAAAAAGAAAGAAAGAAAATGATGATGTAAATGTGTGTGTATATATATATATATTATTGGGGTTCTGTCTTTCACCTGGAACTTAAATCCTTGCTTTGGACTTATTTTGGGACAACTGGGTGAGAATGTTTCATGAGCTGAGAGAGAGTGTGTGACTTTATTTAAACAACTAACCACTAATCAGAATTCCTGTGGACCTTGTGTGAATGAGATGTATGTGTTGAATTCAAAATGCATAAAGAGTTATAAACAATGTTAGTAGATTTGTTCAGAAGCAATTCGGAAGCTGTAGATATTTTTTTTTGGGGGAAAAAAAATGGTCTTAGGCTTGAAAAAAAAATCCTTGTTTTGAAAGAACAATGCTTCAGTGTTTTTAGAGAACATGGTGATACAACAGATAAGAGCTGGACATCTGCCCAGAAATTGAATCTCAAGAAAAAAAAAAATGAGCCTGAACAAGTGTACTTTTGAAAACTCAAGCCTCTGTGGGCTACTCCCCCTTTTTCTGTTCTACAGACTGTTTAAACCCCTTACAGGTTATAGGGAAATGTTGGAGGTTCTTTTTTGCAGCACTTTGGAATACAGGTGATCTTGGTGAGTCAAGAAGAAGGAGAAGGAATGTGAATGAATGTTTTGGAAAGGAGATGGATGCTGAAGGGAGAGGACAAGGAGAGGAGTTATTGGTTGTAGAGACTTTGTATGGAAAACTGTCACAAGGTGGCAGTGCAAAAAAAAATCATTTTTGAAAAAAAAATAATATTTATTTTTGGAAAAAAAAATTGATCCCATATTTCTGACACAGAAGGATTAAGAACTGACATTGATTTTTAAATTTTTGATTGACATTTTATTCAAAAAGGGAGCTAGTGCCCAAGTGATAAAAAGTTATCCTTTTGAGAACCAAAGACATGATATAATTGGCTACGTCTCATGTTGCTTCATAATAATTTTGTGAGATTTGGATTCTGGACTTTGTGATTTTGGCCCAACTCTTTCTAAAGGTTACGGAAAGGGAGGACTAGGACTTTTGTAAACGGGACATTAGATCATGCAAATAGGGGCATTTTTCCATCGCCCCCAGCCTGGATTTTGCCAGATTTGAGAAGCGGCAGGAGGCTTTTCAACGTGTGTTACTAACAAATTTTGATCTGTTCAACGAGTCGGTGTAAAAGGGGAATTGAGTAAGTTTAACACTGCAGCAGGACTGGAGTGGAAGATTGCATTGCAGCAAGTGGATAGACGATTGTTAAATCGTTTGCGGAAAAGAAAAGAAAAAGATGTGGAGAAGAAAGATTTTGTTGGATTTCAAGACAGATGAGTGTGTTGTCAAAGGCACAACCTCTGAGGAGGCCTGCCGTGGATGTGAGCGAAACGACTAGAGAGAGTGCTTCAAGAGCCATACAGCCTGGAAGGATGAGTATTTCCCTCCCCTTCTTTTCCCTCTCATTGTTTTTTGCTACAGGTCCTGAACTCCTGTATGGGATAAACCCAGAAGTCTATGAGACATGTTTATTGAGAGGCCTGGGAGGGCCTATAGGTGTTGCTGAGTGCTAAGGCTGTGATGGAGTGTGGCATCAGGCTGGAGGCTGTAAGGGCTGACCAACTCAACAACATACAATTTTCTATTTTGACCCAACTCTCCTGGTTAGGACCTTTTGTAATGGGACATTGCAAATAATTCGGATTTTTGCCGGATTTGAGAGACAATGAGGGACTTTTTTCATATGCCATCTAACAACCTTGCTTTTTAAGCCAAAAGGAGGATATAGCACGGAGGCAATGTGACAAAGAATAAAATAAGTTAACCATTGCAGCAGGACCAGAGTAAAAAGGATTACTGCAGATCGCGAAAGAAGGCCCATGGAGGAATCATTTCTCAAGAGGCCATGGAGGGGTCGTTTGGGAGCTGAATAGTGGCCTACCTGCCCCACCCGTGGAGAGACAAGGGATTTCAACAAGATTGGCTGAGACAAAAGTGATGCCGAACAGGATGATCGACAGATGGGTAATCCGTTCCCCCTCCCCCATTCTCTCTCACTGTCTTCCTGCTTTCTTTTTCAGCTTTTTGGACTCCTGTTCCTAAATTGGAGATCCATAAGGCATTGTTACTGAGAGGCCTGTTTTCCAAAATGGAGATCCATAAGGCATTATTACTGGAAGGCCTGTTTTGGAATCCAAAACAGTTTAAGTCTACCCCACGCCACACGCTGGGTATACTGGGTATGACAGCTAAAGCCCTGTGAGAGATGGAGATTTTCTTTACAGACTTTTCTTTACACAGAGACAATTCTTAGAGACTAGAGACTTGATTGGACAAAGAGACTTTCTTCAAATTAACTGAACATTATTCCTTTGATCAAGGAAGAGGAAACACACCCCCAGTTTGACTTTATGCCAAAGACTGAAAAGACCTGAAAGTTGGACATGTATGTGAATGGCCACCTCGGGCCATAGCAACAAATCCATCATCGGAAGAAGCCAAATGACTGGGCTAGATCAGAATTCTACTGTGGACTATGTCCTTTCTAAAACCTGATTAATATTTTTAATCCTCATGTGTTGTTTACCTCTGGTGATGAAACTATGTACAAATGCTATTCTGCGCTCATTTTCCACTGAAAAGATAGCTTGGCTGCAAGCGAGAAGGGATTGGAGGGACCCATAAGTCTGCTCATTTGGTTTGCTTCAGCTTTTGTATACACGCTTCGCAAAAAAAAAATAAAAAAAAAATGGGGGAATAAGGCAGGAATGAAGGGGTAGGAGGAAATGGCCATATAAGGAGGTACGAGCAGGCCAGGAACACAGCCGATGGGTTATCACATGATTTCCCCGAAATCATGTGTTTTGAGAGAAACGAAAGTAATGAAATGTAATACTGCACCACAAATATGCACCAATGGTTTGATATGTGGGCGGTCGTAAACTGAACCCACTGAATTGTATAGACACTTGACCCTGTCTGCGGGGTTCTCCCTTTTCAGCATCTAGTTGTGCGTGGGATGAACCTCTGCAGCTGCAGGAACTTTAGTAAACTGCTTTCTTTGGAAAAAAGCTCCAGTTGTCTGTCTCCTACTTCCACTGCGTCCGCTCAGACACACGACAAGCCGAGAAGAGGGGAAGTCTGGCTTCCGCTACATGACCACTGCTGAAAAAGCCCTCCCTGGATCCCCTGGACATTAATAATTACAGACCAGTGTCTAACCTCCCTTTTTGGGGCAAGGTGATTGGGAAGGCAGTTGCCCTCCAACTCCAGGCAATCTTGCATGGCACACACTTTCTTGACTAATTTCAAACCAACTTCAGAGCAGGATACGGAGTTGAGATTGTCATGGTTGTCTTGTGAATGGTCTCAACACTGGTGTGTGTCCCTGTTGATGCTTAGATCTCTCAGCAGCTTTTGATACCATCAACTATGGTATCCTTCTGGAATGCCTGGGGTGGGGTGGGGGTTATATGGCATCCCACAGTGTGCTCTTCTATGCTTTTAAACATTTATTGTGTCATTTGACTAAGGGTGTATAAACACAATAGAATAAATGCACTTTGACACCACTTTAATTGCCATGGCACAATGCTATGGAATCCTGAGACTTGTAGTTTGGTGAGGTGCCATTACTCTTTGGCAAAGAAGACTAAAAAAATTGTAAAACTACAAGTATACACTTGAATACACACAGTAAAACACACACAGCAAACTATCATAAGGAAGAGGGAGCAAACTTGTTTTCTGCTGCCCTTGAAACTAGGACTAGGAGCAATGGGTTCAAATTACAGGAAAGAAGATTGCACCTGAACATTAGGAAGAACTTCCTGACCGTATGAGCTGTTCAACAGTGGAACTCTCTGCCTCAGAGTGTGGTGGAAGCTCCTTCCTTGGAAACATTTAAATAGAGGCTGAATGGCCATCTGTTAGGGATACTTTGATTGTGCTTTTCCTGCATGGCAGGGGGCTGGACTAGTCTTTTCCAATGATTCTATGATTCTAATAACAAATTCCACTAAAAACGGGTGTTACAATCTTCTTGCTTCCTGAAAGGAGCATAATGGGACTGTCATAGTTTAGCATGACCGTGCTCTTCGTAGGATTCTACACAGCTCCCACACACTTCTTTTACACAACTATGCACAATGGAACCTTAATTAATTTGTACCATGTTTTCACTAAACATAGTTAAAATTAATAACGGGTTAAACTTCAATTGATACACTAAACATTGGTTAATTTGACATAGGAGTAAAAGCTATCAAAACTGCAGTTGCAGTCATTGAGGAAGGAATGGGGAGATAGAGTATTCGAGCCTATAGGACAAATAGCATAGTAATTCTTTTATTACTAGCCTATGGTTTGATGCTGCTTCCAAGTTCATCTATTTCGTCCACTATTTCAAATGAAGCATCCAGAAAGATCCAGGCAGCCAAGATGCTGCGAATGACCCAATTTCATTAACTTCTTTAAGTATTATTTATTAGTCGGAGTTAAAAAAAAGATTTTTAGAAATAAGTCACTAATTTGATTAAATTGGATTTAGTAGCCATTAATGTGTTCCCTTAATATAATTTTGTAGTCATTTTCATCCAGTTTTCTAATATTATTTCTCCCAGCCTGTTTTCGTATTCACAGATTCCAATATTGTTAGATTTAATGCATTAGGTAGATTTCTGCTTGAGACCCTTCTGAATGCCTTGTAAGCCAGACAGAGCCATATTAGTATTCAGCATCAATACTAAAGCAATATCAAAGCACCCATTTTGCTTTAAGTCATTGCCACTTTCCCTCCAAGTTAAAATGCAGAGTAATTACTGAAGAAAACAACTCACCATAATCGGAGGGCATAACTGTGCCGCTTGGTCGTTGTATTTCTACCCCATTGTTCTTTTGAGGAAGGAATGTTACTCTTGTTTGCATGCAAATAAAGATATTGGGCCAAGCAATTTCCAGAAAGTATCAAGTCCATTTTTTTTGCAAACTTCCCAAGATTTTTGCATGTTCAGTGGAGGCCAGAAGGCAGAAACCAGAATCCTATGTCTCAACATTGGTGAAATACATTGGGTCTATGCTAGGCTTCAGCTCAGCATATTCCAACAGTTGCAGCTGGACAGAATACCAAGATGTTGTTGTGATGTTGTCTTAACACCATCTTTTTCAGGGCAAAATGAGAAGAAAATGATGCGTTCTAGATCTGCTGTGAAATGGCTTCTGGTTTGACTGCAACCTAAATTTTGACCTCAAATTCCAACTAGCTTCTAGTTTCCATGTTGGACTAGGACCAAGGTTCAAATCCAGGCTCAACCATGGCAACCTACAGTGTGATCCTGGGCAAGTTACACCCTTCTAGGCACAGGTAAATTTCCTCTGAACAAATCTTGCCAAGAAACACCCCATAACTCACCTTAGGATCGTCTTATGGTGGTCTTAACTTGAAGGCACACAATAACAAATGGAGTTGTACTTTCCCTGTCAGAACTCATCATCAGAAATTCAAAGAAGTTATCCATGATGCTCAACCTATTTGAAGGACAAAGTCCAGCAGTTTCAAGGGTTCAGCTTTTTAAATTCCCTCTAATCTCACCAACATGGAAGTCGAGAGTCACTAGTAGCTGTAAGGGATTTGCTAACCCTAAAGAGAATCTCAGTGTATCAAGGGCAAACGATAGGGTTCCAGACACTTGTAACTGCAATCTTACTCAGCCATCACCACTATGCACCAACCTATGACCACCAAAGCATGTCACTTCTGCTTCTTAGGATCATGGTTTGAGGGTGGGATGAAGAAAAGCACTGACTTTTTATTCCCTATATATTGGTCTGGCCAGGACAAGGGCAAAAGGCAACAGGTTTTGTGAATCAAAAAGGTGCTTTTCTTCTGTAAACAAAACATCTACATGGTAAATGGCTGAAGTGGCTGAAACTTGAAATATTAATTGGCTCCCTGTTAGGAATGTATAATGTTACAAACAAACTTTCAAATGTACATTACAGGCCTGCATCACTTTTGCAACAACCGTAGTCCCAAAAGGGGAGCATTGTCATAGGTGAACCATCAGAACTAAGGAGATGAGGTTTCTGAAGGCCAACATGGAATATTTAAATGTAGTATGGATAAAATAGATTTTATGTAGGTAGGAGGGGGAACCCAGATAAAACTCTATGACAATAGACAGGCCCAATGGAAACATATACTGAAAATACTGAATAAAACAGAATACACTAAGCTATCTGTCCGTGTTCTCACTGTGTACTTGTTTCAGTCATTAAGCATAAAAATTGATGTACCTTCTGGGTTTTAGGATGGATTCTGTATAACTTTTCTTCATCTAGCACAATGGATGAATAGCAAGAGTCTTCCAGCACGGGTCTGCTTGTTCCAATCTGAGTAGGATGGTCATAAAGCAGTTCATCAAATACAGATGCAAACTGTAAAATCATATACTTTTAGTCTGTTCTTGAGAAGATCTACAGCAAAATAAGAAAAGAGTAGCAGAAAGAACTTCTTGACTGGCCATTTGGAAACATGAGCTCTGTTGGATCAGACAAAGGATTGCTTTAGCTCAGCATTATGAAGCCCCCAGATGGCATAGTGGACTAAGTGACTTGAAGGTTGGGTTGCTGATCTGAAAGCTGCTAGGTTCAAATCCCACCTGGGAGAGTACGGATGAGCTCCCTCTATCAGCTCCAGCTCCATGCGGGGACATGAGAGAAGCCTCCCACAAGGATGGTAGAAACATCAAAACATCTGGGCATCCCCTGGGCAACATCCTTGCAGATGGCCAATTCTCTCACTCAAAAAGCGACTCAAGTTGCTCCTGACACGAAAAAAAAGCTCAGCATTAATTCATAAATTAAATATAATAATGTATGTGTATGTGAAATTTGCAGTACCACCTCCAGTCACTAGGTGACATTTTTCCTAAGTAGTACATCAGTGTGCAGTCAATACAATTAAAAGTTGAAAGAATGATAGTACTGTAATGCTTCCCACTATCTGGTGTGGGGAATAGTTTTTCCTCCCTGAACTTGCCATGAAGTGGAATTTATTTATTTATTTATTTACAGCATTTATATTCCGCCCTTCTCACCCCAAAGGGGACTCAGGGCGGATCACATTACACATATAGGCAAACATTCAATGCCTTTTAACATAGAACAAAGACAAACAAACATAGGCTCCGAGCGGGGCTCGAACTCATGACCTCCTGGTCAGAGTGATTCATTGCAGTTAATTGCAGCTGGCTTGCTCTCCCGCCTGCGCCACAGCCCGGGCCCAAGTGGTACCACATTGGTACTCCCTATCTGCAATCAACATCACTAAGGAGTGCAGGGGTGCAAACCACACCAAGTGACACAATTTGAGCAGGTGACACTTAATGACTATCTGTAAATAAACTGTGTGGTATTTTGGCAGAAATGTATTATTATTTATAAAAATATTCCTGACATTTGTTATGACCAGAAAAGTATTTTTCATAAGCACAGCTTACATGTACTATTCCAATATACGTACATACAAGGTGAAAACTCTCTGCTAATATACTTTGTGAATCTTCAGATTGCTCAAGAACTGGCAATGGTCTATGGAACACCACTTTGTATAGCACTAGTATAAAGGATAGCATTATAGACTTGTTCTCTTCATCCTTCTTGTAAGAATCATGTTGGATTTAGATTCGCATACTGGAATTTTATGAAGAATTTTTTAAAAATTGAAGATTAATTCCAAACAAATGAAAAGATCTTTAATGAATACACATGGAAGTGATAGGAAATACATATATCTGTTTACCCCCATCAGGCTATTTTATATTTATTATACAAACAAATATAAACATGTGTCAATTGATGCAGCAATTATTATTATTATTATTATTATTATTATTATTAGTTCCCTTAAAGACTATCATAATCTAGGCCTGCTTTTTCTATTTAATTTCTGATTCAGAAAATATGAAACTTTTCCAAGATTTTGGCACTGATGTGCTGATTTGACTTTTGTGGAATGTTCTCAGCCTCTGAAGTGGAGAAACTATCAGCATCACAACATACTAAAAAGAACATCTTCTCCCTCCTTGGTATAGTGGACAATCATAACAAGATTAGTTTCTTTTGATAGAAAGACTACCAAACTCTTGCAGCCTCTTTCCAGTGGGAACAAAACGTCTTTACTCTGTGACATAATGGCTTTTGAGGACAGTATGAGCTTGGTGACATTTTGGCAAAATTACCTTTCGAAAATAAGGAGATTTGTCACATACCTGCCAAGATTACACAGATGAAACTGGGAGATATGATCAAGTAACATGAGAGTGTGGTCAAGGTGTCCGAAATTACAGAGAAAGATCAACAAGCTACTCCTATTTAGCATGAACATATTGGGAGAAGCAAGATTGTGTCCCAGTCCCACATAAACTCTTCTCCCTGTTAAGTGATTACAGCTTGGCAAAACCAATGGGCTCAGAAGCCTGGTGTGTCAAGCTCCCAAAAGACTGAATAAGACACAGTTGAGAAGATAAAAAACAGAGGTGTTTATTTACCTTGGCCAAGTGTGGATGCCCTCAAAAGTTTTTGCTCCAAAAACTGACATACCCGCAACTGTCAACATGCAGATTTATAGTACTTTTGACAAAGAGACTTTGCCGCATTGGTTATTGATTGATCCAGGTTGGGGCTGGCTAGGATCCACTCTCTGATAGGTGATCACTGTCACTGATTGGTTCTGGGTGTGGTGGGAAATGTAATAAACTATCATTGAATGATGTGAAGTCTAGTGGTTGTTCTTGATCTACCCAGGGAAGGGGTGCAGGAGGAAAGGAATGTGTTTTATGGGATTTGATGGCTCTGTTCTTGCCTGACCAGAACAGGACAATGGGTTTTAGCTGGCCATACAATGGGTGTCGTGAGTTGTATAGCTTCAATGGGGACCCCAGGGATGGTCTGGCGACTGGGATGAGGAAGTGTTCCCAGGAATAACATGAGATAAAATCTTGGGGGGGAGGGGCTGTGGCTCTTCCCAAGGCAATTAAGGGTCTTCCAAGGCAATGATGAGGGGATTAGGGCTTTTCCTTAAATTAATGGTGAGAAATTTCCTGAGGTCTGGAATGTGTCTGTGGTACTTATACAATTTTGGCAAGTTCATTGGGAAGTCACAAAAAATTGGGGAATAGGTTATCGTGGGCTCCCTTATGGAGCCGTGGGTTTTGGGATACATTTTGGGGGTACTGATTTTCAACAACATCTCTGCTGGGTGAATTCATTGCAAACTACCTCTGCAAAACTACCTTTTGAATTTATTATGAAGCAGCTGAAGGAAGCTGAGTACAAAGGGGGAAGCACAAACTTCTGGATGTCCTGAACTATGGTGCCCAACAGAAGGAGGTGTAGCTTTATACATTTGGAGTTCAATGCTTTGGAAATTCATACACAAGTATTTTCACAACAACTCCATCAGATGTTGCCATTTCATTCATGGTTGCTTGGCTATGTGTTCTGCCACAGAGGGCCTTTTCATACTCCACAATTATATAGTGCTTTGATTACATCTTAACAGCTATGGTTCCATCCTATGTAACTTGCAATTTAGGAAGGGCATTTAGAATTCTTAGCCAATGAGCTGTAGTGCCTCACCAAACTACAAATCCCAGGATTCCACAAGATGTAGCCATTGCGGTTATTGCTATAACTGTGTAATGTGAACAGGCCCACTGTTATGAATGCTTGGGTGGGGGGGGGGGGATGAAACATCCCTTTTGAAAAGCACCTTCTTTCATATGAGCTTATGGGGGAAAGATGAACTACCTTGCTTTTTTTCTTTGTCTCTCCCCAAACTAATTTGAATTTATATAAAGCCATGGACACCCACAAATTATATACATTCATATGTTTTACCTTTTAATTTTTTTATAGAAATTTCAATTTGGGGTACTTAAATGAATACTCTTTCAGATATAAGCCTTCTTATATGCTTAAAAGAGCTCTTGGGTTTTTGGAAGGCTTGAGGAAAACAAAATCGAGGAGGAAAGCTACCTGCTGGTTTTGTAGGTCACAGGTAGTTTTATTTTGGACAAATGGCTTCCATGGAATCGACTGCACAGTTTAACAGTTTTATTAAAAAGCCTTCTAATAGCAATCAGTAGAAAGCATTTGCATTGCGCATTCTGATTTATGGTTTTCTACAAACAGCTACCAGGAAGGGCTGAAAATGACAAGAGTTTGCTCAGGATGTTCCTTCCGGGGACGCTTTTCAGGCCAAGTATGAATCTTGTTTCTTCTTCGGCCGAGGTGCCAAAATGTAATAAACATTGTTTGTATAGCTCTGTCTGTTAACCAGCATTCTTCAGCTCAGACTGAAGCTCCTAGCTATTCCGAAGTGAATGGCTCTTAGGAAGGCAAACAGCCCTGAGACAAAACAGGGCTTGTTTCATTTGATATATGGGTAGCAATAACATCTAGAAGTCTACAAGGACCAGAGCGAAGCTAGACGGCTGCAGGCTTTATACCTGTATGCACATCTATTCCTCTGTTCTAGTTCAAGCCCCTGATGATGAATCTACAGATGGGGAAAACAACAACTAATTAAATGCAGAGCTTAAAAAAAACTAAAAATGTTATTTACACAAAGGGGTTTTTCTAATACAGATATAGGCATCCAAGTACCCAAATCTTCATATTTCATTTTTCAGCTGTTGTATCCAGTTCATCTTGTATGTTAAGATTTGTTTGCAGTTCTATGAGTTGGATTCATGACAAGCTTTGAGAATGTTTTAAATAATATCCCATGAACATTTTAAGGTGTGTTTCCCCCAATATTTTATTCATTTTTTTCATGTTAAAACTACCAAGGACCTACAATCATTAGCCTATCCTCTCAGTGAATTTACAAAACATTTTTCAATGTGTCATAGTACACTATGGCACCTGAGCTGTTCAGAATATGGGCTGCAAATGTATTTTAGGAGCTAAGAGTATCTAACATCTAGAAGAAAGTGAATGTGATGATAGAGAGTTCGAGCTCTAATCCTCTTTATTATATGCTCTCTCTTAATTAAATTTGTATAATTGCTGTTGTTGGATGCCATCAAGTTGTTTCCAACTTCTGGTAATCCTAAGGCGAATGTATCATGGGGATTTCTTGTCAAGATTTGTTCAGAGGGGTTTTTACCAGTAAATCAGGCTGACCCATTTGAATATTGCTTCTCCCACAAATGGCACTTAAGGCAGCTAACAGCAATAACACAAGTAAAACAATATGACATGCAACAAATGCTACAAAAGCATCCAGCTGAAACAGATTTCCACATATTTACCAGTCAGTTTATGAGCCAAATTTTTGCCTAGAGCGGTGATTTGGGTTTCCAGGTGTTTTGGACTTCAACTCCCAGAAATCCCAGCCATCTTACCAGCTGTTAGGAAATGTAGGAGCTGAAGCCCAAAACACCTGGATGCCCAAAAGTTGGGAACCAATGGATTAGACAAAGGGCCAAGTGGGCCTTCTTTGGCAAGGAATGAGAGTGGGGGAGCATGGAAATAGCCATTAGCTGAGAAACTGTAGTATGACTAGTTCAACACTAGACCAATAATGAGTGTGGCCCCTGTAAAACTTCGCCTCCCATGATCCCATAGCACTGTGCCATTTCAGTTAAAGTGGTATCAAACTGCATTAACTCTGCGGTGTAAATGCACTTCAAACAAGATTCTTTCCCGCTCTCCCTGGAGATGCCAGCTTTTGAACCTGGGGACTGCCCTGTGCTGATCAACTGATCTACAGCCATGAGATCCATCTGTCTTTTTGGGCCACCTTAACCTAGTTTCATCTTTACAAGCAGCCTTCTGAGTGAGTAGAATTAAGAGAAGATACTTGTAGTGGGACACCCCTATCAATTAAATATGCCCAGTGATATCTGGTTGCACTAACATCAGGTAAGTTAGTGACAGTTAAAGGGGCTATTCAGGATGCTGACTTGTTAACTGCCATCAAGCTCTATGTACTTAAAACAGTCGGAGGAGCTGCAGACCATGTGACTGGTTCAGTGTTTAGAATGCAGTTTAAACGGATGAAAGTTGAGGCTTGTGTCTGTTTGAGTGCAGAAGCAGTGTTAGGAGTTAGAAGACAGTTGAGGCTTAAGTTTCTTGGAAGCTGACTGTTATAAAAAAGAGCTGTACAGAGCAATATGGTTTTGAAGATATTATTAAAGACTTTAAGCTAAAGATACAAACTGACACGTTGTAAAGCTTAATCTGACAAGAAATATACCTCTATATTTAAATACATGAAGTTATGAGTGAAACAAATACGTTATTTTAAAGAAGTCTACTTGAATATTTGTCTGCTGAGAGCATCGAATAAAAACAAGATATTTATGAGCCCAGTGATCTTTTATTACCCAATAAACTAAAGAAACACTCCTGCAACTCAGGGTTGTTGTGTGTCTTTCGGGCTGTGTGGCCATGTTCCAGAAGCATTATCTCCTGACGTTTCACCCACATCTATGGCAGGCATCCTCAGAGGTTGTGAGGTATGGAGAAAACTAAGCAAAGAGGTAAATATATATCTGTGGAAAGTCTAGGGTGAGAGAGGTCAGTGTGAATGTGTGTAGTTAATCACTTTAATTAGCATTGAAAAGCTTATCTGCTGTCTTCTTCCTGCCTCTGGGGCATCCTTTGTTTAGAGTCGTTAACTGCCCTAGGTTGATTCATGTCTGAAAATCCTCTGTTTTTAGAGTATTGCTTTTTATTTACTGTTCTGATTCTTGAGTTTTTTAATACTGGTAGCCAGATTTTGTTCATTTTCATGGTTTCTTCCTTTCTGTTGAAGTTGTCCACATGCTTGTGGATTTCAATGGCTTCTCTGTGTAGTCTGACATGATAGTTGTTAGAATGGTCCAGCATTTTTGTGTTCTCAAATAGTATTCTGTGTCCAGGCTGGTTCATCAAATGCTCTGCTATGGCTGATTTCTCTGGTTGAATTAGTCTGCAGTGCCTTTCATGTTCTTTGACTCTTGTTTGGGCGCTGCGTTTGGTGGTCCCTATGTAGACTTGTCCACAGCTGCATGGTATCCGGTAGACTCCTGCAGAAGAGAGAGGATCCCTCTTGTCCTTCGCTGACCGTAGCATTTGTTGGATTTTCTTCGTGGGTCTGTAGATAGTTTGTAGGTTGTGCTTCTTCATCAGCTTCCCTATGCGGTCAGTAGTTCCCTTGATGTATGGTAAGAACACCTTTCCTCTGGGTGGATCTTTGTCTTGACTCTCATGGCTTGTTCTTGGCCTTGCAGCTCTTCTGATGTCTGTGGTGGAGTATCCATTGGCCTGTAGAGCCCAGTTTAGGTGATTGAGTTCACCTTGGAGGAGGTGAGGTTCGCAGATTCTTTGTGCACGGTCTGTCAGGGCTTTGATTGTGCTCCTGCAACTCTGCTATCCAATAGATCAGGCATGGGAAAACTTCAGCCCTTCAGGTTTTTTGCATATGGAAATTACACCTACAGGTGATCTATACAGCAGGGATATCTGAACGTTGCCTTTAGCAAATGTATTTGGTATTCAAAATCTGTCCTGGGCAAAATGAAAGATTAGGACGTTTCATGAACTATGCAGTTATATATTCCCCCACCCCCAGCCAGGACAAATCCTCAAAAATATTTATTTCTACATTTCCCCTGCTGAGGAATATTGATCATGAAACCTCTGCATTTTGCGGAGAATTCTAGGTCCGGCTCTGGCTCCCACAGCATATCAGCTATTAGATGTTACCCTTTTACTTGAGCCAGACTATTTGTCTATCTAACTCTGGGATGGACCGTCATTGTTGGACTGGAATTCACACAACCCTTCCTCAAGGGCTATAGAAGTGGGGGAATGACAGGACAGTAGCTCCCATCATCCCTCAATATTAACTCTGCTTATCAGGATGATAGGACTTACAGACAAGCTCCTGTGGGTCCCCAGATGTTTTGGCCCTCAACTCCCAGAAATCCTATCAGCTAGTAAAATGGCTGAGATTTCTGGGAGCTGAAGTCCAAAACACATGGAGAGCCGAAATCTGCCCATGCCTGCAATAGGTTATGATCCTAACAGGTCATAATCCAATAGTCCAATAATATATGCCTTCAAGTTGTCTGTCAATTGATGGAGACTGCATTAATTTCATAGGATTTCCATTGGGATTTCTAGTGTACATTCACCCTAAGTTTCCAAAGGGAGATCAGGGAAGTAATGAACTTCCTTGCAGAACAAGAGTGGGATAATCAAAGTTAAGTTGGATGTAGAATAATGAAATGCCCTAAAACCACCCAATCCTATCTGATCTGATTTTGCGAACTAAGCAGGGCCAGCTCTGGTTAGGATGGGAGACCACCAACAAATGTAATTTTTTTGTTTATTTGTTCAGTCGCTTTTGACTCTTCATGACCACATGGACCAGCCTACGCCAGAGTTCCCTGTCAGCCGTCGCCACCCCCAGCTCTATCAAGGTCAAGGCAGTCATTTCAAGGATACCATCCATCCGTCTTGCCCTTGGTCGGCCCCTTTTTCCTTACATTTTCCCAAGCAGCATTCTCTTCTCCAAGCTTTCCTGCCTTCTCATGATGTGGCCAAAGTACTTCAGATTTGCCTCTAACATCCTTCCCTCCAGTGAGCAGTTGGACATTATTTACTGGAGAATGGACTGGTTGGATCTTCTTATGGACCAAGGCACTCTCAGAATTTTCCTCCAGCACCAGAGTTCAAAAGCGTCTATCTTCCTTCGCTCAGCCTTCCTTAGGGTCCAGCTCTCACATCCATAGGTTACTATCGGGAATACCATTGCTTTAACTATGCGGATGTCTCCGCATAGTGTGATGTCTCTGCTTTTCACTATTTTATAGAGGTTGGCCATTGCTCTCCTCCCAAGAAGTAAATGTCTTCTGATTTCCTGGCTGCAGTCTGCGTCTGCAGTCATCTTTGTGCCTAGAAACATTTATTTATTACAATATTTATATCCCGCCCTTCTCACCCAACAGGGGACTCAGGGCGGCTTACAATAAAGCACATATATAAAAATTGTACAATACACTATAAATCAGTTAAAAATTATTAACTTATATAAAGTCTGTCATTGCCTCCATGTTTTCTCCTTCTATTTGCCAGTCATCAATCAGTCTGGTTGCCATGATCTTGGTTTTCTTGATGTTTAACTGCAGCCCGGCTTTTGCACTTTCTTCTTTCACCTTGGTATAGAACATATAATGCACTTCAGTGCGGTTCAAACTGCATTATATAGCAGTGTCAAACCAGCCTGAGACTTGCCCAAGGCTTTTCCAGCAGCAGTTCTGCAACCCAGCATAAAGGAGAACTCTGGAAACGGCAATTCCAAAATTTATTTTCAATCTGGGATACTACTGTAGGTTGTTTACAATTTGGCATCTACTTATTTATGAGAATTTTTTTTGCACTTTCTTCTTTCACCTTGGTGATAAGGCTCAGCTCCTCCTCGCTTCCAGCCGTCAGAGTGGTATCATCTACACATCACATCTAAGGTTGTTAATGTTTCTTCCAGCAATTTTAACTCTGGCCTTGGATTCCTCAAGCCCCGCACGTCGCATGATGTGTTCTGCGTACAAGTTGAATAGGGAGGGTGAAAGTATGCAGCCCTGCCGCACTCCTTTCCCAATCTTGAAACAGTCTGTTGTTCTCTGGCCTGTTCTTACTGTGGCTACTTGGTCCTTATATAGATTCCTCAGGAGACAGACAAGGTGACTTGCTATCCCCATACCACCAAGAACATGCTACAGTGTATTATGATCCACACAGTTAAAGGCGTACCAGTTGCTATCTATATATATAAAAGAGTGATGGCATCACGGCGACCCACAAAACAACAAAACTACAGGCCCCCCAACCTCGAAATTTGACAACACAACCCATCATCCACGTCTCTAGGTTGATACAACAAAAAGAAAAGAAAAATAAAGTCCTAATTAGAGAGAGAGGAATAATTGCTTTTATCCAATTGCTGCCAGTTAGAAGGCTAAGCTCCTCCAACTTGGTCTCCTAGCAACCCAATAAAAAATAATAATAAACACTAAAAATTAATACAATAAAATACTATAATAACAGAAAATAACTAAAAATAATACAAGAAAATAATAAAATATAATAATTAAAAATATAACTTACAATAAAATTAACAAAAAATTGCAAATAACGTCAAATAAAAATTACACAACAATTTTTAACCAATACCACCACCACTTTGCCACAGCAACGCGTGGCTGGGCACAGCTAGTAAGCTATATATTTTGCCATAAAGGGACAGGTTAGAAAAGAATACACATCACTATCCCGCTAAATCCCACTTCCTTCTGTTCTGGCCCCGCCCCTTTCTTAAGCCCCGCCCCCTCCGAGCCTCTTTGTCACGCCCCCTCACCCCGTGTCAATCTCGACTAAGCCCCGCCTCTTCTCACCGCATCGCCAATTAAGAAGGTACACGGCTTGGCTGAGCCATTCAAAGCCTTAGCTGCCCTAAAATGCCAGACTCACGTATCCGTATGTATTTCCCATGAACCCGTATCTAATACTTTTTTAGACTGCTGCCTTTTATCCTAGTTCTGTCACATTTTTTTTTTAAAAAACGTGCCTCTCTCCCTTATCGGTATCGATTTCCTTCATTGAGAAAGAGAGATGTTTCAGGCAATGCGTAAACACCCAAGCGCAAAGCGGCAGGGACCCAACGGTTCCGCGCAAGGCATTGTGGGTAGTGTAGTTTCCTGTGACTTGAGCGCTATGCTTGGCTTATTACGCGAGGGGAGTATCAGGACTACATTTCCCAGAAGCCTAGGTTAAGATGCGTGTCTTTCTCTGTCCCACCTGGGCAGCCAGCCCTGGGGAGTGTGAATGGTGTTTGGGAGAAGGAAGGGAAGCACTGCGGTAGCCAGAGCCTTTTAGTCGCCCACTGGCTAGCGGTTGGCGACTGGGGTAGGCCTGGGGCCATAAATGTGCCACATCCTTGATTGCTGGTAGAAAAAAAGGTATCCATACTTTAATTCTAGTGAATTATGGGCGCTGCAGTTGCTCAGTTTCACTGGTTTGGGGTTAGGCTGGGATTGGCAGTGTTGCATCCTCTGGAATTTCGTTTGTAATTATTCAATATTTAATTCTGTTTTATCCATGGTATGATGACGATGATAATGATAATAAATAAGTGTATTGCTCCTTTTCCTGTCGTATATATTTTAATTCTGGAACTTCTTATTACTCTATATACTACTACTAATACTACTACTAATAATAAGTCTACTTCCTTCATTTCTAGTCTAGATATTTTGATCCTGGAACTTCTGTTACTTTATGTACTACTGACACCAATAATAATAATAATAATAATAATAATAATAATAATAATAATAATAATAATAAATTTTCTGTCTTTTCTTGCCTAGATACTTTAATCCTGGAACTCCTATTACTATATGTTCTACTACTACCACTACTGCTACTAATAATAATAATGATTCTATTTCCTCCTTTTAATCTCTGTACTACTACTAGGTTTAGATTTTCCCCTGACATTAAGTCTACTTATGTCTGACTCTGGAAGGTGGTGCTCACCTCCATTTCTAAGCCAAAGAGCTGGCGTTGTCCGAAGACGTCTCTAAGGTCATGTGGCCGGTTGATCTACTCACATTTGCATGTTTTTGAACTGCTAGGTTGGCAGAAGCAGGGGCTAACAGCAGGTGCTCACTCCGCTCCCCGGATTTAAACCACTGACATGGCATGTTCAGCAACTCAGCAGTTTAACTCACTTTGCCACTGGGGGGGTCCTATATATACTACTACTACTACTAAAAATAATTATTTCCCTTCTTTTCTAGTTGAGATAAAAATGTACTACTAATAATAATAATCTTGTGCTGATCAATGACCGAAATAAATGATTTGATACTACTACTACTACTACTACTAATAATAATAATAATAATAACAATTCTTTTCCTTCTTTTCTAGCCTAGATATTTTAATCCTGGAACTCCTATTAGAAGGAAATAGAATTATTAGTATTAGTAATAGTAGTACATAGAGTATTAGGAGTTCCGGGATTAATATCTCTAGACTAGAAAAAAAGGAAAAAGAATCATTCTTTTTCCTGTCTTTTCTAACCTAAATATTTTAATCCTGGAACTCCTCATTACTCTGTGTACTACTACTAATAATAATAATCATCATCATTCTTTTTCCTTCTTTTTTAGTCTAGATATTTCCATCCTGGAACTCCTGTTACTTTATGTACTACTACTACTACTAATATTTTTACCTGGCTTTTCTAGTCTAGATACTTTAATCCTGGAACTCCTGTTACTGTATGTACTTATTATTATTATTATTATAATTGTTGTTATTTTCCCTTCTTTTCTAGTCTAGATATTTTCATCCTGGAACTCTTTTAAACTATAAATGCAATCATTGTATCAAAAATAATCATTTCTCTTTTTTCTGTCCTTTTCAGCCTCGGAAAGCTCCAGCCATGGATATATTTGGAGACCTGCGGCGAATGAACAAGCGCCAGGTAAAAGAAAAGCATGCATTTTGGCTTCACTGCCTGTTTTTAGCCCCTTCCACAATGCCATATAATCCAATTCAAAGCAGATAATCTGGATTTTATACGGCAGTGTAGAAGGGGCCTGTGTTGCTTGCTGTGAGGTGTCTGGGTTGGTTCATGTATTTAACACATTCATAAACAGCTCAATGTTTTAAGAAAATTATTCTGAGCAATGCACAAACATTTAAGATATCAAATTTTTTAAAAATCCAAACAAGTGGCTGGTTGTCCAGTCAGGGAAATCTTTGAATAAAAAATCTCCTTAACACAATACAGTGTTGGTTTATACTTAACAGCATTTCATAAAGGCATTCTATAGGTTGGGAGTTAGGGCCTAATACCCTTTGTTAGTCCCAGTTAGAGAAAACCATTATATCCATGGCAATATAGGTGATGTAGCCAGAATTCAATTACACTGGCCAGCACATAGTTTGGTGCCTTAAATGTTAGATTATTTTTGGGTAGATTTAACCTGCTGTTTCAAAAAATGGCACCAGCTTTCTCCTATCAGCTCTACATTTTGAGATGCAGAACATATGCCATATACTTGTCGCCATCTGCTCATCCCTACAGAGTTATGATAATTGTCTTATCTACGAAGCTAGAACTGATACGATCTATCCAATGCAATTTTCTGAATCGGTGCCTCAAATAACCTCAAGAACAGGCCTATGAACTAAGATACAGTGAAAACATTTTTGTGTGTGGTTCGTTTGTGTTATTAGTCTCAGCTAGAATAGATCCAATAAATTAATTGGAACTTGGTTATAATATTAATAAAACTTTATTTTTATTACTGTTTATATACATTCCTGTATTTCAATGGGTTAATTTTAGCCAGAACTAGCAGTTAAAATTTAAGTCTTACTGACTCACTAAGAAGAATTGTTGATTTGTTTTAGGTTATTTGCTTTCTGTTATTTATATAATCATAGAATCATAGAGTTGGAAGAGACCCTGAGATCTTCAGGTACAGGGTGAAGTAGAAATTTTTAATAAATAGAAGTTCTTATCCAGGAATGGCCAAGAATGTGGTCTATAGGTGGTGTGTGTGTCCCACAAGGCCCGCATTTGAGTTGTGATGTATTCTGAAACCTCCCCGTATCAGGAAGGTTTCCCATTGTTGAAGACCTTCATATGCACTCTCAAGCATAGTTTGAAGATATTGCATGTATTGATGAAAGCTTTCATGGCTGGAATCACTGAGTTGCTGTGACTTCTGGGCTGTGTGGCCATGTTCCAGAAGCATTCTTTCCTGACGTTTCACCCAAATCTATGGCAGGCATCCTCACAACCTCTGACTCATAGAATCATAGAATAGTAGAGTTGGAAGAGACCTCATGGGCCATCCAGTCCAACCCCCCGCTAAGAAGCAGGAAATCGCATTCAAAGCACCCCCGACAGATGGCCATCCAGCCTCTGCTTAAAAGCCTCCAAAGAAGGAGCCTCCACCACAGCCCGGGGGAGAGAGTTCCACTGTCGAACAGCCCAGACTGCCATAGATGTGGGTGAAATGTCAAGAGAGAATGCTTCTGGAACATGGCCATACAGCTTGGAAAACTCGCAGCAATCCATATTGCTTGTATTTTGTATGGACAATTAACATAGGAGCCCTGAGTTGTCAGGGATTAGGAGATTTTGTTAGACAAAAATAATAATGCTTGGATAGTAAAATAAAAAACCTGAATCTTATGGCCATCAGAAAGTATGACTCAAACAAATTTGTGATAGATCTTATTTGTGCATATTTGCTTGCTAGTTGTGAGATGAGGTGGCATTAGTTCTTTGGAACTAAAGGCCTGGAAACTTCATCTTCCCATCTATTTTTGAGTTTTCAACCTTGTCCTTTGTCCATAAGAAGAAGGGAAGAACTGGGATTCTTGTGATGCAGAGTCCTGAGCCTGGTGCTGCTTCTTGTATTTGTACGTTTTCTCTGTAAAATTCACACATCTCCGGTTTCACAACCTCAAAAATTGATGTAAGAATTGGCCTGTCCGTGAAGCTGGTGATAAAGACAATGTTACTTTTTTGGAGGGAGAGGGTCGATCAGGCATGGGCAAACTTCGTCCCTCTGGGTGTTTTGGACTTCATCTTTCACAATTCCTAACAGCCTCAAGCTTAAGCGTCTGAGGGGGAAAAGGAAGGGGCCTGAGGCTGTTAAGAATTATGGGAGTTGAAGCCCAAAACACCTGGAGATCTGAAGTTTGCCTATGCCTGGGTAGATGGTTTCATTGCTTGGAAGCTGTAACATTATAGAATGTTTATGAAAGTGACAGAGGTTTTGATTTAACATATTTTGTGTAAAATCTCATTTCCTTCAATGGGCTGCAAGACTCGGCAGAGGGTTGCCAGTTGTAGTAAAGTAGTTGCTCTCTCATTATTTTTAATAATACTCCACCTTGCAATCAAGGTGGCTTTCAAATTATGTAGTTTTAATTTGTGCCATAGTTTCAAAGTACAAAAGATGGATGTTAAAATAGAATTAGACTATTAAGAACACCGAAAACAATTAATCTGTTTTAAAATGTTGCAATTAAAATAATCCAACATATTCTTCAAAGCCTTTCCATTAAAAACCTTCAGTTATTAAAAGCATGAGAAGAATTTTTTGCATTCTCCAACTGTCCCAATTTGGCAGGGTCAGTCCCAATTAATTATTTGCCACACCAGTTTTTCAATTGCTTTTAAAATGCCCCAATTTTTTCTTCTCTCATTGTTGCTTTTGTCTTCAGTTTACTTCAGTTGCTGTAAGTGGGTTTCAAAGTATAAGAGCAGATTGCACTCAGTTAACTCAACAAGGGGAGAAGAGAAGTGGTAGTGAAATTTTGCTCTTATAAATTTAGGTTTCAGAAGTAAATTGCTGCAGTCTCTTGTAGCTTGTGTGTTCTTCATCATGAATAACTGACCAGCTTGACCATGCATGAGATGGTTTATTGGTGAAATATTGAAGGGTGTGGTCTTTGCTGTTGAAAGGATAGCAAGAAGGGAACATTTTTGGTTTCATAGAAAGAATTTAGAAAAAGAATAGGGGGAGTCACTGAAAATACTTGATCACTTTGTAGTTCATTTATATAGTATCCATATATATGGTGCTTGTCACCTGCTAATTTAACAATTCCTTGCCCTCGGGTTTATGACACACACAAGGGAAAAGAAATGGTAACCAATCTTATTATCTGGAGATGAAAAGCATTGCTTCAGAGGTTCCACTTTCTTCCATCATATTTTAAATCTGAGTTCTAGAAGCTTTTTGCCTCTATTTTCCAGAAGGTGCCCAAGGCTATCTTTGGAGAAAACTCATGTGACAAAAGAAATGCTGAGAGATACAAGAAAAAAAGCTCAGAGAGAACATCAAGAGAAAAATATTTTGTCAGAAGTGGGGCAGGAGAAGAGTAGATAAGGACATAGATAATGTTTCATTATGTTAAGGTTTCCATATAGTCAAAGGAAGGAAGCCTCACTCAACCGTATTGATGTCTTAAGAACATGTTCTGGTTTTTGAAACAAGAAACTTGGAAATTATTTTTTTGATAAGTGGGATGTCCCCAAATAATTACTGTGAACTTTCTGTTGTAAAAAAAATCCCTCTTCTGGACCTAAAATAGCTCACAGAATCCAAGCTTGGGAGCAATATGTGGTGAAATTTTGATACTTTTAAAAGATGAAATGAGAGGGTACAGTTTTCCGAGATCTGGGAAAGTGACATAACCCGTTAGCCCCCAACAATTGCCCACCCTCTTTAATGTATGTGTAGCAAATGAAAAAAGCCAATACTGTCTAGTTCTTCAGCTGTTGTAAGCCAACAGTGCTATTTGCTGGCTTACAGTCAATTTCACCCTCCCCCAAATATTGTTTCCTCTAGATATATTTGACTACAGCTCCTGTGAGTTTCAGCCCTCAAATCCAGTGGTCATGGATTATGGGAATTATGTTCCAGAGGTCTGCCTGTGTCCAAAGGATGTGGCTTTCATATTGAGAAGTCAGGGAAATAACTTGTTTTTATTTGTTTCCTCTTTTAACCATTTGCCTGCTTAAAAAAAAAAGCCTTGAAACTAGGCCATCGTTGATTTTGGGTGCTGTACAGTTAGTCCTTGCAGGTAGAAGAAGCTGACTGCCCTACTTTTCCTACCTGCTGATCTACTTTGTGCCTTTTTTGTGGTCGTTTGGCTAGTGTCCCCTTCCTGGTAATCAGTTTTTGATTATCCTACTTTGCACATCTCTATCATGCTGTTGACCACATTGTAAAGATACGACACCCTGGGAAGATGCGGGATGCTGCGAAAACTCCTCGTTTTCTCAGAAGATAAAGAATCTATAACAGTTACATCTTAAAATTCAGAAACCCCTTTCTGCCCCTTTTTCTGCTCAAAAGAAATAGCCAAACAATAAATAGGCTTCCCTATAGTTGTAGATGGTAAATAATTTCCCCTGTATTTGTTCAAGTGAGACAGAGAGCTTCAGTGAAGGGGCAGACAAGATTGTTCTGAGGCTGAATCATTTCATGTCCTGGCACCCCCTTGAACACCAGTGCTTTTGTTTCTTTAAAAGATTTGGAATCTCCAATCCATATACTAATTCAATATCCCAAGTCCTTCAGGCTAGAGCAAACTCACTGGGAATGCAGGTGTTCCTGCGTGTGTTGTGTTTACGGATTCATTTCTTCAGGGCATACAGTTAAAACATTATAAAACAAGACTCCTCTTTTTAATGCTATGTTTTAAATCTGCTGCTGTTCCTAACTGTAACTCTTCGCTTCCTTGCAGCTCTATTACCAAGTTTTAAATTTTGCTATGATTGTGTCTTCGGCATTAATGATCTGGAAAGGCCTCATCGTTATCACTGGAAGTGAGAGCCCCATTGTAGTAGTACTCAGGTATGTCTCTTGATGTGAGCAATTTTGTTCTTAGACTCTACCCTTAAACTTCTGCCCCTGGTAATTGATCTAGCGCAATTTTAGATTGTGTTGATTACACGTGTATGCTGCTTTTCCTTCTGAAAGATGGGGCCAACGCACATGGGAGTTGATTCCTCGCAACCGTCTTATGAAAGAAGTTAGCTTGAGGGTGGGAGATTTCCCAAGACTGTGCAGAGTACATTGACATAGATTGAGGAAAACAAAATCCAAAGGAAATGCTCTGCTATGCCGCAAGATTTTTGTAATGTCTGTTGTTGCAATTAATATAAGACAAACTCACAAACTGATAAGAATCCAAAGGCAGCAGGGGCAACTATTACTTCTTTACAAACTCCAGCATGACTTTGTATACAATAACTGCCAAACATGGGATCCTCTGCCCATTGAATACTATACAGCTGGAGTGAAAGGAGATTTCGTTTAAAGAGGCATTATAGCACTTTTTCAAAAGAAAAAGTGGCTTGATCCTGGCTTGAGCTCATTGAGGTCAGGTACAGAGCTTTCCAGTGCTTGAGAGGCTTATTCCCTTCTATTTTAACCCACCCCAGATAGTGGATTTGATTGTACCAGAGACACAACAGAGTGGGTCCTGTGCCATTGTCCAACAAACTTTCTTCTTATATGTTTCGGGTTTCAGTAGTAGGGTTAATGAGGGGCACATCTGGGCAAATAATACAAAATGGAACTAGGGTTGGGTTGGTGATCCACAATATAATTATTTTCAGCAGTGAGTTATTCCTTAAACCCTGGCTTTGTGTATAAAATCCTATTCAACTCTTTACTATTTACATTCATGCAATTAATTTGAATGGATTTATCAATAATTTATTGAAGACTGCTGCATCTTGGAATACAAAATAAGGTTCTTGTCAAATGTTAGATTAATGCTGTATCTTCCATTGAGCCTACATGTCTGCAGCATCCCAGTCTTTGTTTTTAGCCATTGTAACCGTGGAGTGCTTTAATTTGTAACCTTTCTGATAAATATAAATGTTCATTCAATGTATGAAGTACAGGAATATCAACCCTTTGATGCACTTTTCCCTTTGACTTCTAGTGGCAGCATGGAGCCAGCCTTCCACAGAGGAGACCTACTGTTCTTGACAAACTTCAGAGATGACCCCATCAGGGCTGGGGAAATCGTGGTTTTTAAAGTCGAAGGCAGAGATATTCCAATTGTGCACAGAGTAATCAAGGTTCATGAAAAGTAATGACAAATGATGATAATAATAACAATAACAAGGATAACTGTATTTTCACCTGTGGCAATCATGCTTGTTTATTAGCTGAAGAATGATTTAAAACTGGTCTAGATGAGTCTATGACCCTCCAGATGTTGATGGACTGCATCTCCCATCAGCCCTTGCTAACAGGCTTTGAACAAAAATGGGAGATGTAGTCCTAACAGGGCTGAAAGTTGTCCATGCTTCATCCAGATGGGTTTAAAATCTTAGGACCGGAACTTCTTAGTAATTCTTTGAACTATTAAATGTAACCCTTTGACTGTAATAGAGGGGCGATTAGTTGTAGTCTGAGAGTATCCAATTCTGGTTTCCCTCCTTGGGTTTCTAAAGAATCTGCAATTCTGTACTGGGTATGTGTTTGTCTGTTTTGTATGAGGAAAGGGCCTGCTTTGTTCTCATGGACCTGTTAGTATTGTTCCCCTTGGTGGCTATTTGATAAATTTGTTATTTGTGTTAGTGCAAACTATGAGGTTAGCAGAGCTAGAAAATGCATTTTTGTTGGAATTGTACAACCACAAGACCAGGCCTGCACAGCTTGCAGCCCTCCATCTGTTTTGGCCTCCCAAGTCCCAGAATTCCTTGCCATTGGACAAACTGTCTTGGGCCAAAAAAAACCCTTTTTACCATACAGTTATCAAAATCTCCTCTTGTTACTCTCCTTAGAAATGGTCACAGAAAATGGAAGAGGGGAGAATGAAATGTAATACAAGTATAAATCTGTTTGCAGCTTCTCTACTTCCCAAATCTCCAAATGTTTGGGAGCGGTATGTGGATATCTGCCTCCCATTCCACTGATGAAAGCAGATATGTTAATGAGGGAAGTGAATTGGATATCCACTGTAGTCCAGACTGCAGAGAGAGATACCCATCAAATCCCTTAGAGTGCTGCAGATGGTACTGAGCATTGTGTCCAACAAGTTTGAACATCATAGCATGGGTGCATAGGTAGGCAGGCAGGCAAATAGATATGCAGTCTGGCTCCTTTCCATGTAGTTCACTTTGGAAGATGGAGGTCATTTGTGTCTACTGATGCCAGTGTCACCCCTCTTGCGAGATGCAGCCTGAGGACAGGGAAATGAAGAGAAGGTAACTGGATTATCTTATGGTTTACATGCTTCTTATCCAAAGTCAAAGCTTGGGGAAAAGATGATGCTGACTATGGCAGTGTTTCTGGGATTTTTAGTCTGGCCTCTAAGGACATAAGGAATTGACCTACCTTGGCTCTCATCTGATTAAAGGAAACACTGGAAGGGACTTTGAGATTGCAGGCATGTATTTGTGTCTTTAGTATAGACCACATGCACCTGGGTCTATAATACTTGTCAGAATGACATAGTGTTGCTGGATCAGGTTGAACTTTCTGCATCGGATTGTAGTGGAGACTCCTTTTTGGAGTCTTTTAAACAGAGGCTGGATGGTCATCTGTCAGGGGTATTTTGAATGTGCTTTTCCTGGATAGCAGGGGGTTGGATTAAATGTTCCATGTGGTCTCATCCAACTCTGATTCTATGAACATCTATGTATTCTACTGTTGTCTTTCCATCATTGGCCATCCTTAGTGGTTCTCCTGTTTCTTTCAGCAAATGATGTTCAGGATCATACTGTCTGCCTCTAAACCGGAAGGAACATAAGAATTTAGTGTAACACTTCAGATTGTTTGGCCATCTGGCACAGTGCTTTTAACTTTGGAAGCATTTCTCTAAGGTCTTTGGTGGGTGCCATATGTTATCCCTGCATCCGTGACCAGCCCTAGAGAAGCTGTTGTATCCCAGAGCTATCTTTGGAATCATTAATTTTGTCACCTGGCAAGTTGTCTTCTGAACTCCCTTCTCTAGAGAAAGGCTGCTGTCTTGATCTGTCAGGAATTTGCCCTGGGCCTCTCAGGAATTTGTCCTTCTGCTTCAGGAACCACAGCTCTTGCTTTCTGGACTTAAAATCCCAGGCTGAACTGCAACTTCATCATCCCCATTGTTAGGTGCAACATTAGGTCCATCACCCTTATTGGCATTAGGTACAACATTAGGTGTCATTGGCTGCATCACAACAGAAGCTGAAATATAACCAGGATCTTTCATATCATTCATATGCAAACGTACTTAGTGATGGTCCTTTCAGAAATTTCAGAGCTGTTGACTGTTAGCCATTGCTCATCCAAGAATTGGTTCAGTCTCAACTTCTGCATCTTGCCCAAAGGACTCATGTCTGATTTTAGACATCTGTCAAATTTTGTCAGTTTTTTGTTTCATCAGTCAATTTTTCTAGTTAGCAGAACGCCTGCTGTTCTTTGCCTTTTTTCTTTATCATATATGCCTATTTTTCCAGTTGACAAGTACAGTAATTGCTCTTAATAACATTCGGATAGGTATCTACTTCATAAATATAATCTTAAACAGATACTGTTTATTATGGCTGCTTGGTTGAAGTTGATTAATGCAGTAGGGGAGAAAATAGTGGTTTAGATCTGTCAGTAAGTGTAAAATGAGTTTTTTTAAAGCCCAAATGCTATGATATTTGTTATAAACACAGGAAGTGCAGGTTGTACATGTTGATATCTTATCTCCTAGACCTGCCTGTTCATATTTTGCAAACATTTTGCTTCATGACTTTAAAATGAGGTGCTGAAATGAGGTCTTGCTGTGCTGCTTGTTTGCAGAGAAAATGGCAACATAAAATTTCTGACCAAGGGGGATAATAATGATGTTGATGACAGAGGCTTGTACAAAGAAGGACAGAACTGGCTGGAAAAGAAGGACGTCGTAGGCAGGGCACGGGGGTAAGTAACAGAACAAAGTGTGCTTTCCCCTCTGTCTAATGAAGGTCAGCATGTAGTTGACTCTGAAGCAGGGAAATGAGAAATCGCACGAAAAGTTTGGTGTATAACACCTGCTTTTTACAGCTGGAATTATTGATCTAGACAGAAAACACAGCTAAACTTATTTTGGCTAGTCTTGTATTTCCTGGTTTCCTTTTTTAAATAGGCTTGTTAGTGCTAGGGCAGTGGTTCTCAACCTGTGGGTCCCCAGGTGTTTTGGCCTACAACTCCCAGAAATCCCAGTCAGTTTACCAGCTGTTAGGATTTCTGAGAGCTGAAGGCCAAAATATCGGGGACCCACAGGTTGAGAACCACTGTCCTAGGGACTCAATGCTTTTATACATGTGCATTTAATTCTCACCTTAAGCTAATCAGGATAGCCTGTCCTTACTATTACTTGTCACTTCATGGAAATAATAGTGGAGAATCGTGTTCCCATTTCCAGGCCATTTTGGGGGAATTTCTAGGAAATGATTTGGAAACGAGACAAAGTCTCACGATGTTGAAAAAGAAATAATTTTATGCTTGAACATTGCCCAAAGCATTTCAACCTGGAAATGTATTTATGGCCTTCTCGAGGGAATTAGAACTTTAAAATCAACATGTGGAAATTTTTTTTGTTAAAAAATGTGTCTCAAAAGCATATGCCTGACAACTGCTAATCAGGCTGAAGCGCAGTGGGCAGTTTTTCAAAATAAAATCTCATTTTTAATAGCCTGAAACTTTGTCTTTTTTGACATATCTATTTATTGTTACTCTTTGCTTTTAGCTCCTGAGAAATGCCAGCTAAGAGCTGATAGTTTCCCCAATCTTTCCCTGTTTGGGGGAAAGGAGTAAAATTGGGAACATAAGCTCCTAGAAACTCTACCTGACCTTTTTTCCCACCACATGCTACCTCTCTCTGACCCCTTCTACACCGCCTTTATTACCCAGGATTTAATCCCAGATGACCTGGCAGTGGAGACTCATGTAATCCAGTTCAAAGCAAAAAACCTGGGATCAGATCCTGGGATATAAGGACAGTGTAGAAGGGGCCTCAGGTGCTTCTGCTGGGAACACAATGACTTTAAGATTGGTTGGCCTTGCCTTTGATATTATTCCGCCAACAGGGAGCCATTGTTCATTCATGTTTTGGAGAGCTGTGACTAAGTGAGATCTTCCTGTCTGCCCCATTTTATTTTCTCACCCCTGAATCTATAAAACTTAATTTGAAAAGAACAGTAAAACATTGTTAGAGCTTAAAAACGCTAAGGCCTTAGGAACATTTTGGGAAACATTTTTTTATATCTGTGTTAGTTTTTTGCAGCCATTCCTCCACATTTATGGCTCAAGCATTTGGCAGTTTGATTACACTATGTAACAAAATTTGAAAACTTTTCTGTTCCTGGTTTGAAATTGTAATTTCCTGCTTAATTGTGTAGAACTTACTTTGAAAGTAGTTGTTGGGACTCCGGAAACTTAGTTTTTGTTGCTGCCACAATCTGTGTTGAATTGGTTGAGACTCCGTGAGAAAGCAAAATGTGCGGCAGGATGTCCCACAAAAACAAAGTTTTTGCAATTTAGTAAATCCTTTGCATGTTTTTATGATATAACCAATTAGGAAATAACATATATAACTCAGGAACAATAATTGTGTTATCTGTGGTTTATTGCATTTATCACTGATTTAGCTGCTGTTGTGTACATGGCTGAAAACATGTTCCCTCTAGGCATTTCTAGGTCCTTCAACATGATCCTCCAGTGGAGGTTGATCATAACATTATGCTGGAGGAGCTAGAAATGCCTAGAGAATTGTTCTGTCAAGTAAAGAAAATTTGTTTGAGTGTTTTATTTATATTTGTGGCTTTCCATTTACGCAGGGGCCCTGCTCCTCTTGCCCCTGCAATTGTGGAGGAACTACTGTATTAAAATAGAAATGACATTTTGAGCTGAGATATAGTGATCTTACGTTTTTATGTTCTCTTTTTCATTCAGGTTTTTGCCATATGTTGGAATGGTGACCATAATAATGAATGACTATCCAAAATTTAAGGTAAGTGAGCCAGTAGGTTGTTAAGAAGCTGTCATTAAGGTCTCTGGTAGTACATTGGCGTTAGTGAATTCATTTAGATAAGGTAGTAGGAAGGTCAATATGTATATGTATATGGCTGGAGTTACCCTTAAAAATGTACCTATTCTGACTTGTATACAAATTTAACTTAAGAACAAACCTACAGAACCCCTCTTATTCGTAACTTGAGAACTGCCTGTATTTGCATAGGTATGCATAATAAGATATGTTGGTGATAGGGCCCAAGTCTAAACATGACATTCATTTATGTTCCATCTAAACTTATAGCTGATATTTAATTTAATACATTTTTAAAATAATTGTATGCATAAAACAAAGTTTGTATTCATTGAACCATCAGTAAGCGAAGGTGCCACTTTCTCCGCTGTTCAGGTTTTGGAATTTGGAATTTCAGATAAGGGATACTCGACCTGTATTGTAAAATGAATGTTGTCCTTGTGTAAATTTTGTTCCAGATGCCTATTTCTGGGTTTAATGAAATGAAGAGCAAGCACCTAGTTTAGCCTTAGAAATCAAACTGGAGAATTTCTACTGTGTGGTCCAGGTTTAGAGAAGTCTAGTGCAGGCCTTTTGCCTGTGTATTAGAAAATAGCCTGCACCAGGTTCCACTGACTGGATTCCTCTAGATCAGTGGTTCTCAACCTGTGGGTCCCCAAATGTTTTGGTCTTCAACTCCCAGAAATCCTAGCAGCTGTAATCCTAGGAGTTGTAGGCCAAAACACCTGGGGGACCTGCAGGTTAAGAACTACTGTTCTAGAGGTTGTCTGTAACCCCCATTCTCCTGGTAAGCAGAGTCAATATTGAGGAATGATGAGAGCTGCCACCCTGTCATTCCCCCACCACTATACCCCCTTGAGGAAGGGTTGTGGGAATTCCAGTCCAACAACAATGGTCCATCTCTGAGTTAGTCAAATGGTCTCGCTCAAATAAAAAGGTAACGTCTAATAGCTGATATGCTGTGGGAGCCAGAATCTGGCCTAGAATTCTCCACAAAATGCAGAGGTTTTATGGCCAATATTCTTCAGCAGGGGAAATGGAGATGGAAACATTTTAAGGGTTTGCCCTTGGTGTATTGGGGGGGGGGGGGATATATGACTGCATAGTTCATGAAAAGTCTTGATCTTTCATTTTACCTAGGACAGATTTTGAATACCAAGTAATTTTGCTAAAGGCAATGTTCAGATATCCCTGCTGTATAGATCACCTGTAGGTGTAATCTCCATATGTAAATAACCATGCAGTAACAGCACACATCCTGTGAGTGTTCTGACAATTGTTTTAGTAACTATCAGATGCAAAATGAGGATGAAGCATTTAGAGCTCTGATCAAGTGGGGATATATTTGCATGTATGAATAATATACACTCTCGTCCTGAGTCCTGTATGTTCTTCCCATAGTGCAAGCACCTGGAACTACCGCTCCATTGACTTCACTCTATTGACTTCTTGTTCCGCTTACACACACACACAAAGGATAAATATAACAAGCGTATCAAAGAGAAAAAAAAAACCTGCATTAGTTGTTGTTTTCCAGAAAAAAACAGTCCTCCAGGATGCTTCTGAGATAAACTTCTGCTGGAAGCTGCCCATAGATCTGCACTTTGAGATTTCTAAAGATGTGTTCTTTCTAGGGATCTTTAGGCCCTCCAGTGTGACTCTAGAGCCGGTAGGCTGTTAGGAATTGTGGGAGTTGAAGTCCAAAACACATGGAGGGCCAAAGTTGGCCCATGCCTGCTCTAGGGTCAATTTCTGGTGGAAGTTTCCCTGGAGAACCTAGAGTTTCTTAGAACTTTGTAATCAAATCCATAAAAATCAACCCACAAATGTGGAGGGCAAACTGTATACAGTTAAGCAATATCCAGTGTATGGAAAGCTCTGTGTGTGTCTATGAAGATAACTGCATATATCTGCATATTAGTAACCAGTTTCCTTTTTTTACAGTACGCTCTCCTGGCAGTAATGGGTGCATATGTACTACTGAAACGAGAATCATAGAAGAACATGGGATTGCCTTGCACAGAGATCTATGAAGAGATACTAATATATTTGAAACATCCCTGTGTCTGTATATAGCATTATGTGATGTGCAAACAACATTGCTTTGTCAACATAAATTTTCCTCATTTGTGCCCACAATTCTAAAAAAAAAGTCCTTATATGTAAACTTTCATTGGGATGAGCTTTCTGAGTATTCATACAACTGCAGCCTCTATGGATTATAGCACTGTCCATTGTTGTTTGGGTCATGTTATTTCTTTGGTTTTCTCCATGCCCACACAATTGTGGTTAATCAAGGACAGTGGTGCAGAATTACTGGTAGGAAAGTGATTGGAAACAGTTACGCAGTCAGTTATCATATGTGTATGTTGGTCTGATAAAAGATTCCTAAATTTTCCTTATTAGCCCAAAATAGCTAATAGTGAAGTATGCTAGCACAGTGGTTCCCAACCTGTGGGTCTCCAGATGTTTTGGCCTTCAACTCCCTGAAATCCTAACAGCTGGTAAACTGGATTTCTGGGAGTTGTAGGCCAACACGCCTGGGGTCCCACAGGTTGAGAACCACTGTACTGGCAAGATCATACTCCAAATATTTCCTTCCTTCATTGAGTCATGAATGAAAGTTGAAAGGTTCCTAGTCACTATTTCTTAACAGTAGTCTACTACCAGTTCCTAGCTCTCCTCCTGCTTCATGAAATCTCTGGATCTTTCCTCAAGCATTTCCTCCCCATTCTTCTGAATGAGTTCACCAGATACCCTAGTGTCTCATCCCTGTTCTCAGAACAACCTTTGAAAAGTAAATAGCAGGTTGTTAAACAAAGGTTTTTTCAAGAGTGCTGCTATTGAAACAGGCTCCCAAGGAAGGTCCACAGAAGTGCTCTGTGAAATGGCATCTGTGTGTTATATAATACTATAGCTTGTTGCAGATGAAATATACTTTGTAAAGCTGCTCATGATCTGCCACTCAATTGTTAATTATATTGAGAGCACTCTTGTCCTTTGAGGCCCATTCTTGGCATTTCACAACCCTTTGTGGCCTTAGAGAAGTCCCTTTAACCTTGTGGATATTTCTTTTTATTTTTCAGAACTATTTCTCACGTTTTTGCATAATCACGGATACAAATGTGTCAATTCCACATTCCATCTGCCTTTCGAAAAAGAAAAAGGGAAAAAAGGAAACTCTCAACTGCTAAATCTATCTGATAATGTTAAATGGGGTGGACTTTTTTGTTATGAAATGTGCCCCAAAATATCTCTTCCTTTGTCTTATCATGCTATGCAATAATATCATGAAAAGATCGATGTCTTGTTTATATGACTTGACTGGTTTTATTTCAGTCTTTTGCAGGATCATTTTTATGCTTGGCTGTTTGAAAATAATGTTGGCTTTCTATCCTTTGGTTTTTCCGTTCTTATTCCTGTGAGGCACAGTTAGGTTCATTTACTGTAGAACTCACACATTCACTGAGGTTAAGGCTTAGGAACACTGCAAAAAAATAGGAGAAAGTGAATTAAAACACTATTTTTTCACCCTAAAAAAGGCCCTCCAGTGCAACACTGTGATCAAATTCCTCCAGATGAGTAGTTGAAATGGCGAAGACAACCTATAGGACTCACAGTTTCTTCCTAGTTTCAGCTGTCTTTAGAAGACTGCAAACATGCTGAAAAGTATGCGAGAGATTGGAATCTGTTAATTTGGGACATTCAAAATGTGTCACATTCTTTGGACTGGATACATTCAAAAGGACACAGGTATTATCAGTATCTGGAAGATCATGTACCTGTCTACTGTGAAGATGTTAAAGGTGAGAAGTCAGTGAGAAAAAGCAGGATCAACTCTCATTCAGTATCACAAACATAACCGAATAGATAAGAATCAAAAGATTGAAGAGCTAAGCATGCAAACATTCTGGCTGCTTGGGTGATTCTGTTTGCTCTTACATTTAAATTCTTTTAGTCTCTCAAGTTCTTAATAGTATGTTTATGAAGCTTTTGGAAAGCCATGCTGGTTAAACTCCTTACCTATTCCTAGCAGACAAAGCACACTGACATTTCAAAAGTGGTTTTGAGAAATCCAGTATGTTCTTAGAGTCATACTCCAAAAAAGTAACTTCTTCAAACCTGGTGTCTTGCTTAATGCTTCAGAAAACCAGAATCAATGCAGTAAAATAATAAAAGTTGAAAAATAATACTACAAAATAAGAGGCTTGTTGAGAAATGTCAATTATTTAATAACCCAGGAACATGTATAAAATGTGCTTTCTAAGTGACTAAGCAAGTACAAGCAATCATGCTATGTTCGGCAATAGAGAAAAACCCCCAAATAAGGTAACCATAGAATCACACTAGAAGACCTAGAGGTACTTACTCATTCTAGGAATCTCATGATCTTCCAGCATGGCTCTGGTCAATTTCTGATGAAATTTTACCATAAGAGTCATACTGGAGGACTTGGTGATTCCTAGAGAACATTTTCATCAAATCTGTAGAAGCCAAATACGGAGGACTGAATGTACAACTCTGATAATTTTCTCATGCCACGCATTTCCAGAAAAGTTTGTAAATGAAAGGCATGCCCAATTTTTTTTTAAAAAAAATCATCCCAATGATTATTGAGAAAATTGCTTGACAACTTGCTTTCAAATGAACTTTATGCAGGGTTATGGATCCAGTAGTATTTAATTGGCCATTCCTAAAGATTGAAATATTGCTACATTTTCCATTGCATGATTGAGCCCATCTGGATGACCTTTCCTGACCCACCCCTCCATTCACCTTTTGATATGTGGCTTTTAAATCCATAGCATAAGCAACCAATCACTAGCTTTCATGTTCTCTATTAACCATTCTTGCAATCCATTGTGTTCCTACAACTGTATGGAAGAAAAGTGTATTTCAAAGGTAATTCCCTAGCATTTGTTTTCCAGTATCTAAATGATAAGCATACATGTAGCTTGACTACCCTATGAGAACAATCCTATCAACAAACTTATCTTTATGACTTTCTAGAAAATGTGACAAAATGAGCGCAAACTGATTGGTTGAAAAAAAAAAAGTATGGATGCGTCAAAAGAGCTCCAGAGGAGCCATACCTATATTAATATTTCCTTTTTTTTTCCCTTCTAAGGAGGTTTTAGGCAAAAGCATTCTGCCATCCCCAGAAACCATCTGCTTCACAATGTGTGCTTGCTCAGATGAATTAAAGCATAATCATAGTTGCAGTCAGGGGGACATAAGAGATAAGGTAGGGTATATGCACCACAGCCTATACAATTCACCTCGTATTTATTAGCAACTAACATTATTAAAGTTTGTGTTGAGAAAGGTTGTCATCACCTAGACTGCAATAACATCTAATGTTCCACAGCAATGTCCTGCAGGCTCCCTAATCCTAATTTAACAATCCTATATTTCATTTTGGCATCTCCTTTGTGATAGGCAATCGCTTTCCTATGTGCTGATAGCATTTGCATGTTCATTATACACTATATATCACCATGCTCCCCATCTGTTTCAGGGCTTATGTACAGGTCACAACAGAGATATTGGTGTAAGATCTCAATGATGAAGACAAGTCCTGATGGAGAAGACCGAACAAGGCAATTTGGACTATTATCTTCTTAGATGGCTCTTCTTAGATGGGCTTCCCAGAGCCATTAGATGGCTCTAGGAAGCCCATAAGCAAAGCTTAGAAGAAATATTCCATTTTCTACTGTTTCATGACCTGCTGAATACAAAGTGCTAGCTACAGACAGATGTAGAGTAAGGACAAGCAAAGTACCCCTTCCCAATAGTTGTTGGACTGCAAGTCCTAGCAGTCCCAGCCAGAGTTGAGATTGTTAGGAGTTGCAATCGAACAACATTTGGAGGACCATAGTTTTCCCACTGACAGATTTTCTACACCAGGGACATCAAACTCAATTTCATTGAGGGCCACATCAGTCTTATGGTTGCTTTCAGATGGCCGTTGAATCCATGGATGGAAAATCTGGATACAGATTATTATAATTTTTTTTACATAGTGGTTGGTGCTCTTTATTTTATTTTTACCCACTTTGTGTCCTCAGATGTTATTGAATGACAACTCCCATCACTTTTGATTATCCACCATGTGGCCTGGGGAAAATGGGAATTACAACCCAGCAGCACTTGTGGCTTTAAGATTGGGGAGAGGTTAAAGGGTATTTTAAAATCAGAGATCATATCCACAAAGCTTGTATCTAAATTCAAACCCCACGATCCTGACTAAACAGAACAAGCTTCAGCCTTCCAGATGTTACTGTATCACAACTCCCATCAGCTGTAGTCATGATATCTAATGAGGAACACAGGAGTTGAAGTCTGGCATCTGGAGAGCCACATAAAATGACATGGAAAGCCAGATTTGGCCTACAGGGCTGGAGTTTAACACATGGGATGGGTCCTTTAAAGTTCAGACTGAAACACTGAACAGATTCATCATTCCCACTAAAGCAGAAAATATCACTTGCTTCCAGTCCTAACAAGGAATATTTCCAAAGTCTTCAGGATGGATGAAGCTATCAAATTGGCTTCTCCTCCTCTTGGCCCTGAATCTATGGACTTTTCTCAGCACTTTGTCTCAATAATCCTCCCAAGAGTGCTGTGTATCTCTCCCATTCACCATAGTATCAACTTGCTATCCATTAGGCATCATTGTGTTTGAGACAGAAACATGGTGGAGAACAACTTGATCCTAAATGGCATCTGTTCTTATCAGATTGCTTTGCCAGCATCATCAGCTCCTCTTTTCTTTCAACTGAAGACCTCTTGCACCCATTCTTTAGGTGTCATGCTTTTTTGCTGTTCAAAGAGTATATGCATCACCACCAATCCACAAACCTAAGAGACAGCTCTTCAGATTTGTCAGTTTGAAGAAGCAACAAAACCAACCATTTCTGAAGCATCTTCACTCACCCTTGACTTATTTCATGCTTTGGTAAGTTGGCAAGTAGTGATCAAAAAGTAAAACATGAGGATCCCTCAATGTACACCCTCTTCTTTGGTGAGGGAGATGAATTCAAGGCGGGGAATTTAGGAACATAACCCAGGGTTATAGCTCCATTTAGTACCCTAAAGGCCATTCAATTTGCAATGCTCATTTATTTTTATATTTCAGCTAACTTCATTATATTTAATTAAATTCTTATGCCCTTTGCAAAAGAGTAGCTGCACGAGTGGGACTGGGATAACGTAAATCATATACATTGACCCCCTTCCTTTGAGAAAGTTGTTTCCTTTGTATAAAAAGTGACTGATTCAGTAATGAAGGAAGTGGCTTTCCTTCAACCTCTTCTCATCTGCACAATATTGAAATGCCTGAAGAGAGCTTTTTAGGCATTGTAATGACTAAACACATAATCTTTCTGTTTTTTAAAATCATTTGTGAGATAAAGTAACAGCACAGAATCAGTAGACTATGTCCCTCTATTGAATTCCCCCGTTCTGGGCAGTTTGGTCTTCCACTAATACAGTGTTAAGATGAAATGTGTCAGATCCAGAGCAGCATATCATAACAAACACAAAGAAATTGTATTGTTTTAACAGTTAAGTGTAGGTTTGAGAAATGCCCACAATATCTAGTGACCATTATAAACTCTTTCTTGAAAATCTATTTCGTTTTTCAGATTGAGCACAACAGAGAAAATGCATTAACATTTTTCAAATAGATTGTTGCTCTTTAAAAGACTGCTCTTTACATGAACCTTTTTATCCCTTCCATATGCCCTTTTAGTTATATATTTTTGAAAGTGAAGGAAGGAACAGTTAAGGCTAGTTCGAGGAGAGCATTCACAAAACAGTCAGACACATTTGGTCCATAATAACCTTTCCATTTGTGCCCGTAATTCCTACATTATGAAAAATCCATAGAAGTGACAACTCTGTAGCTAAGAAGCACGAGGAAATGCCTCACCTGATCTCTCCAAATGTGGTATAATGGAGCCAGGTCTCATACGGTCAAAATCCTAAGACTGGAGCAAGGATATCATCTGCAGCCTCCCTGTGGTGTTTCTCTTCCTTCAGAGTTTAACAGCAATATTCACTAGGATTATGAAATGGGCTTTCTCACTGAAAGATGGAGCCCCTGGTGGCACAGTGGGTTAAACCTTTGTGCTGGCAGGATTGCTAACTTGATGGTTGGGTTGCTGACCTGAAGGTTGCCAGTTCGAATCCAACTCGGGGAGAGCGTGGATGAGCTCCCTCTACCAGCTCCAGCTCCATACGGGGACATGAGAGAAGCCTCCCACAACTGGGTGTCCATTGGGCAATGTCCTTACAGATGGTAAATTCTCTCACACCAGAAGCAACTTGAAGTCTCAAGTCATTCCAGACACAAAAAAGCCTGAAAGAATATTGGGAATTGTTACATCTCAAAGTATTGTGATGCAGCTTTGTTTTGAATGGGAAATTAAGACACGTTAACTTTACAAAAATCCTGCAAATGCTGGAGCTGTTTGACTGGAATATGGCACCTTGGAGTCTGGTGGTGTTGCCTTCTTTCTAAGACAAAGGATGGATGGTCATCTGTTGAGAATGCTTTGATTTTGTATTCCTGCATGACATGCATTCAACTGGGTGGTCTTGTGATCTCTTCCATCTCTAGGATTCTATATGGAACACATTGGTCTTGCATGGTGGTTTGGAATGATTCTTATAGGGACTGTCATGTTGAGCACCTGTATTTCAAAATTTGTATCACTAGTCATGTCTTTCTACATCCTGATATATAACAAAATGAAAAACAAACCAAAAAAATATTATCGCTACATACTCACCAACTATTTACCAGACAGGTGTCACAAAATATTTCCGCTTCATAAGATAATATAATCAGACCAAAAAAAAAAGATTGTTCTTCTACTTCTCTATAAGATTATGTCACATTTAAGTCTTATTTCCTGACTTGAAAAAAAGTCTTCTCCTGACATTAAAGTAGCCTGGGGAGACGGACATAGCAAAATTGCCACTGATGTCCTTCAAAAATAGTTGGAGAAAATATGGCCCACACACTGCATATGGCCTGAACCCATTTTTGTAGTCTCAGATACCTCTTCAAGCCCACTTGCCATAAGCCAGCCCAACATGTGGAAGAAACTGGGATCGACACTGTGGGACAGTAAAAAGGTATGGAAATTTTAATTGGGGTGAATTGGGGGAAATGAGATTAACCTCTACATGACTGATCAGATAAATACTATTTTGTTCTTGTGACAGGGAATGAGATAAAGGACACAAGTATAGGTATCATCTCTCTGAAGGCCTTGTTCACCAAATCTCCTAAAGCACATTTTTACCACCCGTACGTTAAGAAGCTCAGTACAACATATGGCTCTTATCCTTGCATAAAATGTAACTCTTAGTGAACAGGCCCTTTATTGATATTCTACTTGTTCATTGTGGTCTCAATTTAGGTCATAAATATCATTGTCATTGTCATCACCAACATCTTTACTTATACTGTTCCATTTTCCGAAGATGAGGACTCAATGCAGCTTAGAAATTAAAATGATTACAATACACTTTTAAAATACAATAGGCCACCATTAAAATAGAATTAAGCTAGTAATAATATTAATACAATTTAAAATATACACCTAAAAATATTTTTTTAAAGTCTTAGAAATATTTATTTATTTACAGCATTTATATTCCGCCCTTCTCACCCTGAAGGGGACTCAGGGCGGATCACATTACACATATAGGCAAACATTCAATGTCTTTTAACATAGAACAAAGACAAACAAACATAGGCTCCGAGCGGGGCTCGAACTCATGACCTCCTGGTCAGAGTGATTCATTCCAGTTAATTGCACTGGCTTGCTCTTCCGCCTGCACCACAGCCCGGGCCCAATACAACTGAATACAACACAGGACTCGCTAACAAACCCTTTCTTCGTTTCAGCAATAAAAGCTTCTCTGAATAAAATAAAAGCTTAGCACAAGACCTCTGTTGTGCACAAGCAATGGGGTCACCCTACAATCTGTACATTGATATCTATCTTGCTAAATTATGGTAGAAGTAGCTGGTGAGCACTGAACCAATTCTGAGTTTTTCAAGCTTAGAAGTGGTCAGTGGATCTGTTGTTATGGTGGCTTGTTCTCATCATTTCTATAGTCAGCCCTCCAGATTTTCAGGTTTGACTTTAACAGGCTCGATTATTTACAGATTTTATTAAAATGTTATCTCTCGGAATCTCTACATCCTTCAGTACAGCTGTATGGTCAGGTCACCTTCCGATAAAAGTTGACCATAGACACACATTAGAAGACCCAGAAACTCCCAGAGAAAATATCTCTCTTAGAGGCTCCAGATTGCTCAGTGTGATTTTGGAGAATCAAGTAATTCCTAGGGAGGTGTTCTTTTAGAAAAAGAAATAGCTTCTTTGTAATTTCTGGCTTTCTTTTTGGCGAGTCCTGTGCCCCTGACCCCAGCAAATATGGAGAGCTGGCAAATTAATCACTCCTTTTTTCATTTTGTTTTGTCATGACCTGTAATATGATTACTACAAACCATGGTTTTGAACTAAGAAACTATGGTTGGTTTGTGGGAATGATTTTATGCAGCACAACAAACCACATTTCAATGAAAGAAAATCTTGGAAAGGTTTTAAGGGGAGGAGTTTCTTTGGCCTACAGTTCGCTATACACAAAACTGGCTTATCATTACATGCAAATTCAGATATTGGCAATGTGTTCCATGACCTCTGAACATTCAAATTTGACTTCTGGGAAACAAAATTCCTTATTCCTTAATAAAATATTCCTGAATAAATAAGGAATGTTTTGGTACAAATGGAAATAAGTAAGAATATACTAATTGGAATATGAATATAACAATCAAGCCCCATTTAATGCCTTCCCAACAAGCACATTTTGATTAGTCCTTGCCGAAAGCTAGTCAGCCAAATGTCTGAACACTGGCAGAACAATCAACTGAATTTGTACACAGATGTTTCTGTAAGCTATGTATAGGAAGGGAACCCCAATTCAAAGGAAAATGAATGAATCGCTTCTAAAGTGGATTCGTGTTCTTGTTGCACTTGGAGCCCTTCTTTGTTTATATAGCCTTAGTAACTCAGAATAAATAAAACTGAAGATAAATGCAAAGTTATGATACCACATCTATCTATATGAAATGATTCTGAAGGTTACAATGATAGCATAGGAAAGGAGTTATTCATATTCTGATTCTAGTCTATTTCTTAAAGGTTTCATGAAGAAAGTGTCTCCTGCATCAGCTGGAAGACATTCATGAACAGAAAAGCCAACCTTCTTAGACAAGCAGATGTTCTTATGTGTATAGAATCTCCTCTTTTCCAGTTTTCTGCAAATTTACAAAATAGGTAGTACTTATTTATTTATATATCTATTTCTTTATTGGCTTTATGTCCCACTTCTCTCCCAAGATGGGATTCAAAGTGTCTTACAATACACACACACATAAAAATAAATTATCATCTTACAAAATTTTGAATTTTTTTTTAAAAAAATGATTCTTAAAATCATTTAAAACAATAAAAAACTAAAACATATCTAAAATATAATTGATAGTAAAAAAAATTAAAACCACAGAACCCATTTTAAACTCACACACCAAGTACTGTTCCAGAGGACAGGATCAGAATAAAAAATGACCTTAATGGATTAGAAAGCTGGGCCAAAACTAACATGACAAATTTCAACAGGGAGAAATGTATGGCACTACATTATGGTAAGAAAAAAAAATGAAAGGCACAGATGTAGCATGAATGATGTCTGACTTCACAACAGTCCATGTGAAAGGTATCTAGGAGTCTTAATAGACCACAATATGAACATCATTCAACAGTGTGATGTGGCAGTTAAAAAAGCCAATGTGATTCTAGGCTGCACCAATAAGAGTATAATGTTGAGAAATTTTTGCTTTGGTCAGACCTCACCTGGAATAACACAGTGTCCAGTTTTGGGTACCACAATCCAAGAGGGATATGGACAAGCTGGAAGGTGTCCAGAGAAGAGCAACCAAAATGATCAAAGGTTTGGAAGCCAAGCCCTATGAGGAATGGCTGAAGGAGCTGGGCATGCTTATCCTGGGGAAAATAAGACTGAGAGGGCCATATTTAAATATCTGAAAGAATGTTCTGGTGAGAAGAGGACAAGCTTGTTTTCTGCTACTCTGGAGTCTAGGACATAGAGCAATGGATTCAAATTGCAGAGGGAGGGGGGAATCCCATTTAAACAATAGGAAAAACTTCCAGATTGTAAGAGCTGTCCGGCAGTGGAATAGTATGCTGACTGAATGTGGTAGTTTCCTTCTCTGGAGGTTTTTAAACAGAGGTTGGATAGCCATCTGTTGGGAGTGCTTTGATTGGGTGTTCCCGCATGGTAGAATGGGGTAGACTGGGTGATTTTTGCAGTCCTTTCCAGTTCTACAATTCTGTGATTCCATATTTAAAATTCAAAGGCCTGCCTAAATAAAAATTTCTTCATCTGGGCTCGGGCTGTGGTGCAGGCTGGAGAGCAGCTGCAATGAATCACTGCAATGAATCACTCTGACCAGGAGGTCATGAATTCGAGGCCCGCTCGGAGCCTATGTTTATTTGTCTTTGTTCTATGTTAAAAGGCATTGAATGTTTGCCTATATGTGTAATGTGATCCGCCCTGAGTCCCCTTTGGGGTGAGAAGGGCGGAATATAAATGCTGTCAATAAAAATAAAAAATAAATAAATCTGTTAGCACAAAGAGAGCCAAGAGGAGACCAATCAGACTTCCAGTGAATATTTCCATCCACAGAAACCCCTCACCAAACATGTCTGTGAAAGTAGCTCGTATAAGGAGAGATGGTCTGTCATTCCCAAGCTCTGCAAGTGTTTATAGGTCAAAACCAGCACTTTTAATGCTGCCTAGGAAATTGACCAGTGACCAGTGAAGCTGTTCAACAGGTTACATTATTCTTGTCACCAGATCTAGTCAACAGCCCAGCTGTAGGATTTTGAATCAGATGTTTCCAAATAGTTTCCCAGGGCAGTCCCATATAGAATGTATTTCAGTAGTCCAGACAGGTTGCAATCAAAGCGTGTGTCACCACAGCCAGATCTGATTTCTCAAGGGACCGCTTGCACACTAGATTTAGCTGTGTGAATGCACTCTTGACAGCCACAGAAGCCTGTCAAGTCCAAGAAAACCCCCAAACTGCAGAGCTGTATCTTCAGGGAGAGAGTAACCCCATCAAGCACAGGCTGAATCCTTATTGCTTGATCTGCCTTCAGACTGGCCTGGAACACCTCTGTCTTGTCTGGGTTAAGTTTCAAGCTGTGGATGGTTGAATCTGTGGATGCAAAATCCATGGATACAGCTAGCGAGCTGTATTGTTTTAACATTGTGTTTTTAACTAAACTGTTTAATTGTTCAATGTGTTGTCGAAGGCTTTCATGGCTGGAATCATTGGGTTGCTGTGAGTTTTCCAGGCTGTGTGACCATGATTCCAGAAGCATTCTCTCCTGACGTTTCACCCACATCTGTGGTAGCCATCCTCATAAGTTGTGAGGTTGGAAACTAGGCAACCTTTCTCCCACCCTGGACACTCCACAAATATATAAACCTCATTTTCCTAGGTTCCAACAGACCTCACAACCTCTGAGGATGCCTACCATATATGTGGGTGAACTGTCTCAGGAGATAATACTTCTGGAACATGGCCATACAGCCCTGAAAACTCACAACAACCCTTTGTTTAATTGGTTTAAAAAAACTGTTCAAATAATTTTTAGCTGTCCTTAATTTTTAATTGCTTGTAAGTTATCTTAGGGTAAAATACAAGGAGAAAAGCATGATATTAACTAACTAATTAAATATAATACATGTATCACTGGAAGGAAGAGACAGACACACAACCCATCTGCATTCAAATGGATCTGATGTGTACCCACATTACAGAACTTTGAGCTCACAAGCTTCACACAGATTAGAAACCGATGTTGCAGATTTCATAAGAGAAGTAAGGTGCTTGCAAAGATACTATCAGAACAACAACACAGAGAAGGCAGGAGCCAGAGGAAGAGTGGGAGCAGAGAAATGAAAGATGCATTTAGAAATAACGGATGACACCAGACACCCACAGTCTGGGGAAAGTGGTGGGTGTTTGCAGAGGTGTTCCCCAGTATCTCTGAAAGACCGCAGGCAAAATGTACTGTGCAGGACACAATAACCCAGGATGCGAGGGAGGCTCCATCAATCAAAAGCCAGAGCATCCCTGTATGAAACCCTTGCTGTTATCAGTGGCAGTAACTCCACAAACACAGAGCCCCTTCCCCTTGTTTTGATAATAGGACAGAGGCCCAAAGTCTTATCAAGCCCCACCAACAGCAGAGGTAAACAAAGACCCCCCCTTCATTTATGGATGGGGGAGTTTCCCCACATGGAGGGAGGGATGATGGAAGTTGCTTTAGACAAGGAAATCCAACCTTCTTTCCTCATCGATAGCTCAGATCTGGAGGGGAGCTTGTTTAATGCATAGGAGAGATAGGAATGAATGGCCTGCCAGAAGAGGAGTGGGAATGAAGGACTGCATATTCATCAGAAAATATCAGGGGCTTGCAACTGCATGGGTGAGAACAAGGGAAAAGAAGAAACTGCAGGGAAATCTGGCTCCAACTTGCAGCTCGTGGCAGGTTATAATAAATTATAAATTGCATGGACAGAATCTTGGTCAAATCAGTCATGAACATTAAACTTACCATGGAAAAAGTGAGATTATTTTTTTCATGAATGGATCAATTGGTCTACACTTAAGTCAGACCATTGGTCCATCTACTCAGCATTGTTTATCCCGCGTGATATCTTTTATCAAGTATCTTAGCAGGCAAGCCCTTTCCTAGATCACAAGCAATGGGAGCGAGTGTGGTTTGGTGGTTTGAGCACTGGGTGACAACTCTGGAGACTAGGGTTTGAATCTTCTGCTTAGGCATGGAAACCCATTGGGTAACCTTGAGCAAGTCAGGCTCAGAACCTGCAGAAGCAATTCCCCTCTGGGAAAACCTTGAGAAGAAAACGCCATGATAAGTTAGCCTTACAGGCCGGGCTGTGGCGCAGGCTGGATAGCAGCCAGCTGCAACAAATCACTCTGACCAAGAGGTCATGAGTTCGAGGCCAGCCCGTGCCTGCGTCTGTCTCTGTCACTGTTCTATGTTATGGCATTGAATGTTTGCCTTATATATGTGCAATGTGATCCACCCTGAGTCCCCTTTGGGGTGAGAAGAGCGGAATATAAATACTGTAAATAAATAATAAATAAATACAGTTGTCTACTTGACCTATTAGTTGAAGGCACACAACAACATTCCATAAAAGAAGTCGCAATCCTGACCTTGCAAGACCTGAGATGATGGTTAGGCCTCATGGATGCTTCCCATTCATAGGCTTGCCATATGTCAAAGGTGACTTGATGCCAAATAATAAGTTCCTTCCAAGCAAGGCACCTCATCCTTCCCTTGCTTTCTCTTTTCTCTCTAAGACATCAGCCAACATCCCAAGGCAAGCTGGGATCACACGAGTATCAGTAAGAAGAAAGTCAATAGATCAAAGACAAACTGGTAAGTCAATACGTAAGATAAGTTCTGCCGATTCAACAGGTCTAACTTTAATTGGGACCACCAATGGTCCCAACTTTAATTGGGACCACAGATGAAAGTCAATGGGTCTACTTTAGTTGACAATATTATTGGATTTAGCCTGAGTTTCCCTTCTCAGGGTACATCTACACTGTAGAATGAACAAGGTTTGACACCACTTCAACTGCCATGGCACAATGCTATGGGATTGTGGGAGTTAGAGTTTCACAAGGTGCTGATTCATTTCTACTAAAGAGTACTAGTTCTTCTGCAAACTACAAACTCTGGTATTCCATAGCATTGAGCAGCCTTAAAGTGGAGTCAAACTGAATCAATTGTACAATGTAGATGCACCTTCAGCAACTCCATTTCCTTTAGCACTCACCACTCAATTTTACTGTTAGAAGGAGTGATAAAGCATACATTTTGTAAGATATAGACAGTTGTGTGGTCTCTTGGAGGAATTTAGCACATGCTTAGAAGCACCCAACCTCCCTATCTATGAGAGCTCTTCTGTTGTTGAAGCTTCATGATGATATTGTGGTTTTGCCTGGATTTAATCCTGTATCGTTCCATACTACTACCCAACCTCTTCTCTTCCCAGCTATATTTTTCTTTCCAATCATGTATCATATGAACTGAAGACCTGGTGCTGCCCACTCAGGGAGAAATTTCTGCACATGCTTAGGTATATTTTTGCCTCACCTTTTTAGTGCCAAACTGTGTTGCTGAAAATGGATCCTATCATTGACATAGATACTCTCTCTTCTGTTCACTTGGTTTGGACCCAAGGCAGATCCAGGCTTACAGAACTGTTTTGAAAGTGTGTATGGTCTACTTGCAGCAAGACTCCTTAAAATAAGTCGTAGGCCTGGCTTTGCAAGATCAGAGTTGATGGCTGACCTACAGGGACTTGCAGAAGGAGAGTTAATTACTGTCTCCATTCGATTCATTTCAACCATTTCTTCAAATAGAAAGACTCTGATTTAAGTGCATTCAGTGTAGCTTTGTGTATCTTCAGGTCTTTTCCCTAAGGCAACCCTATCACGGGATCATCTTGGAAAGATTTGTTCAGGGGCTGTTTGCCTTCACTTAAATGTACTATTATTGTTTTTATTGTTATTATTATTATATCTCTTGACCGAAAGCCAAAACCATCCTTCTCTTTCCCTCTCAGGGGACTTTCTTGGCACCATCTGTTCAGAGGTGGGGTTGCCTTCAACTCCATGAAATGGAAACTCCTTCATGATGCCTCCCCCTCCCTTTCTCTCTTCCTCTCAAGGTGCTTTCTCGGCAAGATTTTCCCAGGAAAAAAAATCTTTGCCTGAAATGGTGTTTCAACTAATATGCCTCTCCCTCCCTCCCTCCCTCTCAAGGGGCTTTCTTGGCAGGAGTTCTTCACTTCCATGCAATTTAAACCAATTAATTAATTAAGCCATGCCTCTCCCTCCTTCTCAAGGGGCTTTTTGTTCGCAAGATGTCTTTGGGAAAGCCTACATGAATTTTACATTCATGAATGATGCTTCTCAATCCTTCTTTTGAAGCTTTCTTGTACAGAGAGAGCTTGCCTTCGCCTGAATGAAATTTATTTATTTATTTGTTATTTAAAACATTTATATTCTGCCCTTTTCACCCTGAAGGGGACTCAGGGTACAGCACAACATATATATGGCAAAATTCAATGCAGGAACATAAACTATAAATACACATAATAACACTATATAATACAATTGGGGAAAAATTATGTTCCTCATTTGAAAGTGTTATTTCCTGTTTAATTATGTGGTACTTACTTTGAAAGTACTGTAGTTGCTATTCTCCAGAAACTTTTTGTGGCTGCCACAAACTCTATTGAATTGCTGGGTTGCTGTGGGTTTTCTGGGCTGTATGGCCATGTTCCAAAAGCATCCTTTCCTAATGTTTTGCCTGCATCTATGGCAGGCATCCTCAGAGGTTGTGAGGTCTGTAGGAAACTAGGCCAGTGGGGTTTATAAATCTGTGGAATGTTCAGGGTGGGAGAAAGAACTCTCATCTGTTGGGGGCAAGTGTGAATGTTTCAATTGGCCACCATGATTAGCATTGAATAGCCTTTCAGCTTCAAGGTCTGGCTGCTTACTGCCTGGGGGAATCCTTTGTTGGGAGGTGTTAGTTGGTCCTGATTGTTTCCTGTCTGGATTTCCTCTGTTTTCTGAGTGGTATTCTTTATTTACTATCCTAATTGTAGAGCTTTTTAATACTAGTAGCCAGATTTTGTTCATTTTCATGGTTTCCTCCTTTCTGTTGAAATTGTCCACATGCTTGTGGATTTCAATGACTTCTCTGTGTAATCTGACATGGTAGTTGTTGGAGTGGTCCAGAATTTCTGTGTTCTCAAATAACATGTTGTTTCCAGGTTGGTTCATCAGGTGCTCTGCTATGGCTGATTTCTCTGGTTGGATCAGTCTGCAGTGCCTTTCATGTTCCTTGATGCGTGTCTGGGCATTGCTGCATTTGGTGGTCCCTCTGTAGACTTGTCCACAGCTGCATGGTATATGGTAGACTCCTGCAGAGGTGAGAGGATCCCTCTTGTCCTTTGCTGAATGTAGCATTTGCTGGATTTTCTTAGTGGGTCTATAGATACCGTGTAGGTTATGTTTCTTCATCAGCTTCCCTATGTGGTCAGTGGTCCCTTTGATGTATGGTAAGAACCCTTTTTTCTATGGGCGGATCTTTGTCTTTATTCTCATGGCTTGTTCTTGGCCTTACAGCTCTTCTGATGTCTGTGGTGGAGTCTCCATTGGCCCGTAGAGCCCAGTTTAGGTGGTTCAGTTCACCTTGGAGGAGGTGGGATTCGCAGATTCTTTGTGCACGATCTGTCAGTGCTTTAATTGTGCTTCTTTTTTTTGACTTGGGTGATGGTTGGAGTTATTATGTAGGTATCTCTATCCGTGTGTGTAGACGTTCTGTAAACTGTGTGGCCAGCCTGTAGCGAGGGGGTGGTTTTAGGGGTTCAACCCCCCCCCCCCCCGAAATTTTTCAGTTTATAAAAAAAACCTGGTTTACTCATGAATTTTAACTGGTTAACCAAATCCCCATGCTAAGTCTATGAGATGCAAAACATTAAGAGTCCCCCCAGGCACTATTTCAAGCAGATATTGACAGGTTTGTAGCGGGGAGAGGTGTGTGCTAGGGGTTCAACCCCCCCCCCCCCCCCGAAATTTTCAAAACCCCTCCCGAAATTTTTTTCTGGCTACGGCCCTGGGCCCAGTTGATTGGGTTTGCAGATGTCTAGGACATCTAAAAATGGCAGTTTCCCTCTCTTTTCTTTTTTCGTGGTGAATTTGATGTTTGGGTGGATGCTGTTGAGGTGGTCCAGGAACTTGTTGAGTTCATTTGTTGAGCTCCAAATGGTGAAGGTGTCATCAACATATCTGAACCATACAGAGGGCTTTTTTTGCTGCCGTTTCCAGGGCTTGTTTCTCACAGTGTTCCATGTAAAAATTTGCTATGACAGGGCTGAGAGGGCTCCTCATGGCTACTCTATCTTTCTGTTCATAGAATTAATTATCCCACTGGAAGTAGCTTGTGACGAGGCAATGATGAAACAGAGCTATGATGTCTTCTGGGAAATTCTGGTTGATTACTGTGATGGCATCTGCTACCGGCACCTTGGTAAATAGAGATACCATTACACTGTTCTGCTCCTGATTTGAAAGTGTTATTTCCTGTTTAGTTGTGCAGTGCTGACTTTGAAATTACAGTAGAGTCTCATTCATCCAACCTTTGCTTATCCAACATTCTGGATTATCCAGTCTGCCTTTTCATAGTCTGTGCTTTTGTAGTCAATGTTTTCACTACATTGCAATGTTTTGGTGCTAAATTGGTAAATACAGTAATTACTGTATACTGAACTGCCTTTTCTGTCAGTTTGTTCTAAAACATGATGTTTCGTACTTAATTTGTGAAATCATAATGTAATTAGATGTTTAATAGTCTTTTCCTTAATCCCTCCTTATTATCCAATATTTTCACTTATCCAACGTTCTGCCGGCCCATTTATATTGGATAAGCGAGACGCCACTGTAGTTGTTGTTCAATAGAAACTTTGTTTTTGTGGCTGCAACAAACTCTGTTGAGACTGGATTTATTGTTTATTTATTTACAGTATTTATATTCCGCCCTTCTCACCCTGAAGGGGACTCAGGGCGGATCACATTATATACATATAGGGCAAACATTCAATGCCCACATACACATAGAACCAAGACAGGGACAGACACAGAGGCAATTTAACCTTCTCCTGAGGGGATGTTCAATTCTGGCCACAGGGGGGAGCAGCTGCTTCCTCATCCACTGTGACCGCACTTCCTCATTCCAACGTTGTAAATTAGTTAAATTTGCCTCCCCACTTTATAAGTGGTACCTTATTTCCTACTTGATAGATGCAACTATCTTTCGGGTTGCTAGGTCAGCAACGAGCAGGGGCTATTTTTTTTTTATTTTTAATTGGCGGGTGCTCACCCCGCCATGGGCTGGCCTCAAACTCATGACCTCATGGTCAAAGTGATTTATTGCAGCAGGCTGTTCACCAGCCTGCGCCACAGCCCGGCCCCCATTGAAAAACGATAGCAAAATGCGCTGCAGGATGTCCCGCAAAAACGAAAGTGTTTACAGTTTAATAAACTTTCCCCATGTTTTTATGACAGAACCAATAAGGAAATGTCATTTATAATCCAGGAACCTCTCTAACGCAGGCATGGGCAAACTTCGGCCCTCCGGGGGTTTTGGACTCCAACTCCCACAATTCCTAACAGCCTACCGGCTGTTAGGAATTGTGGGAGTTGGAGTCCAAAACCCCCGGAGGGCCGAAGTTTGCCCATGCCTGCTTCCAGTTGGGCTGAGAAGGAGGCGGCCGGTCGGAGGCGCTCCCGAAGGGATGGGAAGGCTTTTCTGCCCGCATCCAGCCCACGAACACGAGGGGAGGCGCCGGAGGCTGGCCTTTGCTGCCACCGCGCCCACACCGCCTATAAGAGCGACTCCATCCGGCAGAGCTAGCAGCAGAGGTGCCTGAGTCTCGCCCTCCTCTCTTCCTCTCCGCCCCGTCGAGGCTCGTCCGTCCATGGCTCGCCCCGACCTTCCGCTGCCCCGCAAGCCGCGCTGGCTCTTCTCCTGCCTGGCCCTCTTCGCCGCCGCCCTCTTGCTGGAGGGGCGCGGAGGGGGCGCGGTCCCGCTGCCGGGCAACGACGGGGCGGCCCCCATGGCCAAGGTCTACCCCAGAGGGAGCCACTGGGCCGTCGGTGAGTCGGGCTCCCACCCAAAGGCTGCCCTTTGGCGCCTTCCCACTTAGCGCGACTCTGGGCGAGGTGGCTTCGGAAGAGGGTTTGCCTTCCTCCAAAGCCAAGAGTGCGTGAATTGTGTTGTCGAAGTGCGTGAATTGCTTTCCTCTGAGAAGGAGAGTCTTGACATGGGTTCGGGACCATAGCCAGAAAAAAAATTCGGAGGGTGGGGTTGAGACTTTTTTTTTTTTTTTTTAGCGAATCATGAAAAGTAGTTCCATAACGCAAAATGATTTAGAAATCAGGCTCCACTGCTAAACTTCACTGGACGCTCAAGACAGAGATGCTTCAGTGGACACTCATGGGGATTTGGTTAATCGGTTTAAATTCATGAATTTTTCTTTTAAACCTGAAAAAAATCTTGAGGGGAGTGAACCCCTACACCCCCCCCCCCCTCCCTGACTACAGCCCTGCATGAGTTGCTGTGAGTTTTCAGGGCTGTATGGCCACACTCTCCTAACGTTTCACCCAGGCATCCTCAGAGGTTGTAAGGTATATTGGAAATTAGGCAAGTTTTTTTTTCCGTGTCAGGAGCAACTGGAGTTGCTTCTGGAGTGAGAGAATTGGCCGTCTGCAAGGACGTTGCCCAGGGGACGCCTGGATGTTTTGATGTAATTACCATCCTTGTGGTAATTCCTTCTCTCATTTCTTTCTTTCTTTCTTTCTTTATTTACAGCATTTATATTCCGCCCTTCTCACCCCGAAGGGGACTCAGGGCGGATCACATTACACATATAGGCAAACATTCAATGCCTTTTAACATAGAACAAAGACAAGACAAACATAGGCTCCAAGCGGGCCTCAAACTCATGACCTCCCAGTCAGAGTGATTCATTGCAGCTGGTTACAGCTGGCTTGCTCTCCACCTGGAGCTGATAGAGGGAGCTCATCCGCGCTCTCCCTGGGTGGGATTCGAACCTGGCAGCTTTCAGGTCAGCAACCCAACCTTCAAGTCACGAGGCTTTTATCCCCTTGGCCATCAGAGGCTCCAACTAGACAAGTGGGGCTTATATATCTGTGGAATAATGTCCAGGGTGGGAAACAGAACTCTTGCCTGTTTGAGGCAAGTATGAATGTTTCAATTGGCCAGCTTGATTAGCATTGAATAGCCTTGCAGCTTCAAGGTCAGGCTGCTTACTGCCTGAGGGAATCCTTTGTTAGGAGGTGTTAGCTGGCCCTCATTGATTCATGTCTGAAACTCCTCTGTTTTCAAAGTGTTGTTCTTTATTTACTGTCCTGATTTTAGAGTTTTTAAAATACTAGTAGCCAAATTTTGTTCATTTTCATGATTTTCTCACAACCTCTGAGGATGCCTGCCATAGATGTGGGTGAAATGTCAGGAGAGAATGCTTCTGGAACATGGCCATATAGCCCGGAAAACTCACAGCAACCCAGTAATTCCATCCATGAAAGCCTTTGACAACACAGTCTTGACATGGTTTTTTCCAAGGCTGAGAGAGTGCAACTTGCTTCCCTCTGAGGCTGAGAGTGCATGGGTGCATCTCTGCCTTAGAATGACCCCAGTCGGAGGCCACTTGAACTGCCCTGGCTCAATGCTACCTTGAAATAGTGTTGGTCTGAAACCTGACTCAATGCAATCCACAGAGTTGTAGTTTGACAAGGTCTTGTCTTTCCCTGCCAAAGAGTGCTAGAACCTCACCCAGCTACAAAACCTAGGATCCCGTAGCATTGATCCAGGTGCAATTAAAGGGGTGTCATTGTATTGATGCTACAACTACACCTGTAATCTCTGTAAGAAGCAGTCTGTGAGCGAAGTAGGCGTCTGAGGTTTTAGTGCTTGCAATCTCCTGAAAAAAAAGGGTCTTTGCCCCTAAGTTCCTGGGAAGGGAAGAAAAGGAAAAGGTGTTATATCTGTGTGTGTGTGTGTGTGTGTGTGTGTGTGTGTGTGTGTGTGTCTTCAAGCTCTTTTGTACTTAGGATGACCTTAAGGTACTCTTCCACTTGAATTGTCCTGGTACAATTCTGTGTTAAAGTGGTGTGAAACCTGGCACGATGCAATCACCAGAGTTGTAGTTTGACAAGATCTTGCGCTTTCCCTGCCAAAGAGTGTGGAGACCCACCAGGCTACAAAACCCAGGACCTCATAGCATTGAGTAAGGGCAATGGAAAGAATGTCATTGTATTGATGCTACAAATTCACCTGTAATGTCTGTAAGAAGCAGTCTGTGAGTAAGGCTGGGGTCTGAGGTTTCAGTGCTTGAAATCTCCTAAAAAAGGGGTCTTTGCTCCTAAGTTCCTGGGGAAGGAAAGGGTTAAATATGTGTGTGTGTGTGTCTTCAAGTTCTTTCGTACTTAGGGCAACCCTAAGGTACACTTGGTAGGATTTGCCCAGCAGAGGCTTGCCCTTGCCTTCCTTGAGGAAGAGAGAGTGTGATTTGCCTGTGGCCAAGCCAGGGTTCAAATTCTAGTCTCCAGGATCCTAGGGCATATATACACCATAGAATTAGTGCATTTTGGTAGCACTTTAACTGCCTCAATGCTACCAAATCACAGGCATTATACAAGTCCTTTAGGCTTCCTTGCCAAAATGTGTTGTTGTCTTGCCAAACTTCAAATCCCAGGATTCTATAGCACTGAGCCATGGCAGTTAAAGTGGTGTCAAACTGCATTACTTCTCCAGTGTAGTGGTTTCCAAGGTAGGATGACCCTAAGGGTGCTCTTGGCAAGATGTGTTCAGGAAAGAGGTTTGCCACTGCCCTATTCAAACTGTGAAAGATGGTGACTTCCTTTCCTCTGTGTCTGAGAGAGTGTGACGTATGATTTGTGGCCAAGCCAGCATTTGAACCTTAGTCTTCAGAGTCCTAGGAAGGATTTATGCTGTAGAATTAATGCAGTTTAACACCACTTTAACTGCAATTTCTCAGTGCTATGGAACTAATGGGAATGGCAGTTTAGTGAGGCACTAGAACTCTTGGGCACAGAAAGAACTTGTAAAGCTATAATTTATGTGATTCCATAGCATTGAGTCATGGCAGTGTGTAAGAGCGTATTGATTCAAAAATGTAGCTGTACCCTTTGTCTCCCAAGTATCAAGGTGACTCTGATAGAAGGGTTAGGAGAGAGGAAAGAAGGAGAGAGGGTGAAGAAAGGTGCCCTTTCCAGAGTAAATTTTGGGAAGATCAGTCAGCGTGGACACAGATTGTGCTGGGAAGCAGGATTCTGATCCTAACAAAGTTGGATAGTTACAAGCCTGAAGATAACCTTTTTTTCCCAGTAAAAGTTGTCAGATTCTTTCCTCCCTTTCACTTGCCTTCCCCCCCCCCCCCAGAATACCATTCCCAGAATCCCCCAGCCAGCAATACTGGACAGGGGATGATGAGAATGGTAGTCTTGTCTATCCATCTATCTATCTATCTATCTATCTATCTATCTATCTATCTATCTATCTATCTATCTATCTATCCACCCACTTTTTCAATCTCTAAGTCCAAATGTGTTTAGGCAGTCCTCAAGTTACAAACAAGATAGACTCTGTAGATTTGTTCTTAGGTTGAATTTGTATGTAAGTTGGTAAAAGGTACATAAAAGGTTAACTCCAGTCATATATATGTGTGTGTGCGTGTGTGCGCACACGTGTGCTTTGGATAGCATAGGGAGGAGCAGAGGCTGGATGGCCATCTGTCGGGGGTGCTTTGAATGCGATTTCCTGCTTCTTGGCAGGGGGTTGGACTAGATGGCCCATGAGGTCTCTTCCAACTCTACTATTCTATGATTCTATGATTCTAACAGCCCTGTGGTGTTTGCCTTTCTGTCTGTGCCCCTGTTCAGAAAATTTCAGCTCACTTTTTGTCCCTGTGATAAAATAAAAATATGGCTTGTTGTGGAAACAAGGATTGTTAAAGGTAAAGGTTTCCCCTTGACATTAAGTCTAGTCATGCCTAACTCTGGGGGTGGTGCTCATCTCCATTTCTAAGCCAAAGAGCCAGTGTTTGTCCGTAGACACCTCCAAGGTCATGTGACTACATGGAGTGCCATTACCTTCCCACCAGAGCAGTACCTATTGATCTACTGACATGTGCATGTTTTCAAACTGCTAGATTGGCAGAAGCTGGGGCTGACAGTGGGAGCTCACCCTGCTCTCCAGATTTGAACCACTGTCCTTTGGTCAGCAAGTTCAGCAGCTCAGCAGCTTAACCCGCTGCGCCACTGGGATTGGTGGAGACACCTTTTTGCCATGATAACTTTTTCCAGAGTGAATTTCCTTTCTGAGGGGTAGATATCTCTCACTTCCTGTTGTCTCACTCCCATTCTTAACTCTGAATGGTATGTAAGTCAGATGTTTGTAACTCAAGTTCTGAGGGAAGGAATGGACTAAGTGGCAGGTTTGGATGTGAGGAAGGGCTGTAGGGTGGGAAGCTCAGATTTGTGGCAGATGGTGTTTTCCTCTAATCTAGTCCATCAGACCTATATGCCAATGCTTTCATTGTGTGCAGGAGCACTCCCCTATTCTTGATAACTCACAGAACCAATAATATATCACTCCACCAAGCCATCTCTGCCATATTATCTTTAATGTCCCCATAACTATCTGACCTGCCACCTTAATCTTGAATGCAAAGAGCACTGGTTTTCCTTCAAATGAAGACCCAAGTGGGAGGGGTGCGTGAGCTGAGAATTCAAAGGCTTGCTTACCCAAGCAATTGCTTGACCACCATCCAAGACACCCACAGCTTGGAAAAGCTGCCTTTGCATTTGCACTAAATTTTTCCAAACAGACCATTTCCAGCATCCAAACCAGTTGAGGCATTTGGGGAGTTGCAGTTTGAAAAAGTAACCATTGCAAGCTGTGCCATGGCAAAATGTTTTATATATACTGTGGTGTCCAGAGAAAAAGTGAGAATAGAGCCATTTTGCAATAGTGGCAGTATCCGTTGTAGTTTAGTAAGATTCAGTGAGTTTCTCTTCACCCAGGTACATAGAAAGTGCAAAAAGTCTGGTTCACATTTATGAACTTGACCATAAGTCTAGTTGACAGCAATTATTTGAATGTGATAGTACTTTGACTTCCCAGTCCACTGCTTCAATTTCAGCAGATGATAGTGACCAGTTGGAGAGAGATGATAGTTTATTGCAAAAAGTAGGAATGTGATATATAGAAATATTGCCTGTTGTCTGCATCCATAGAGCTACATTAAACGTTAACACTTGTGTTGCATGTAGCTGTGATTCTGAATGGAAGTAGTTAATCCTGTCCATTTTTCCTTGCTGAAAACCCGATGTCCCCAAATTCCTTTTCTCCCCTGTCGAGACTCCAGACATATTGTGTCCATTAAATGTGTCTGTGGAAGTGATGGGACTGAAGGAAATTGTCTTCCAAATATCTTCAGGCCCAAACAGGTGCTTAAAATGTGACACATTCTTTCAAATAGTCACGACTTGAGCCATATACACCTTGGTTTAGTACTGAAGTAATAATCAATTTCCCGTACTGCTTCTGTACATAGAATGCAACCCTGCCCTTTACCTCAGGTAACCAAATATCTTGGGTGAGCTCTGCTTCTTTCATACTCTTGAAGTGCCAGTGACTGCTGGGTTTGTATTCATAAGCACTTACCTAAAAAAACAGAATTGCTTCCATGGATGAAAAATGCACTGTGTGTCATTGCCATTTTGTGGTGGGCCTCTCTTTGGAAAAATATCTGGCACACACAAAAAACCACTTTATATTTGTCCTCCTCTTTTGCCATCATTCAGTCTGATTGAACTGGAGCAGAGTTTGCCTGGAAGTCATCTGCATGCCTAACATCACCACTCCATCAGCTAGCTGACAAAGAAGAGCTAAACTAATGAGCCAGAAAGCAGATAGATTCTTGTGTCTCAGGACTTTATCACACGAGGGAGACAAACTGGCATTGAAGCAGGACTGTCACCTTTGGCGATAGTCTCTATTGCATAACATCACCCTTTCCTTGCCATTAACCTATCACCCATATTCAATGGGCAAAATACATAAATAACTGCCAGTTGTGCTGTGTACCCTTCACCTATGGGGCTATTCCACTTCTGTACTGGTATGCCAGCACTGCCTCTGACGTCAGGGAGAGATGGCTGGAGTTGAAGGAGGCCACTGGATCTGATGGAAGGTTTAAAACATGGCTGGGGTGTCTTGGAAGTAAGGGGTGGCAGTTTTGGCTGCGTGGGAGACAGGGGATAGGCTGGAGTAAGAGAAGAGATGGGAACCATTGGATTTGATGGGAGTAAGTTTACATTACCACTGGGCCCCTGGTGGCACAGTGTGTTAAAGTGCTGAGCTGCTGAACTTGCAGACCAAAAGGTCCCAGGTTCAAATCCTGGGAGCGGAATGAGTGCCCGCTGTTAGAGCCAGCTCCTGCCAACCTAGCAGTTCAAAAACATGCAAATGTGAGAAGATCAATAGGTACCGCTCCGGCGGGAAGGTAACAGCGCTCCATGCAGTCATGCCAGCCACATGACCTTGGAGGTGTCTATGGACAACGCCGGCTCTTCGGCTTAGAAATGGAGATGAGCACCAACCCCCAGAGGCAGACACGACTGAACTTATCGTCAGGGGAAACCTTTACCTCTACCTTTACCTTTAAATTTACATTACAGAGCCATGGAAGTGCAGGAGGTTATGTGGAGAGTGTGGAATCATGACTCAGTTGTGCAAATGGAGAGATGTGCAATAGTGAAGGTGCTCATGCCGGTATGCAGCCGCTGTCAGTGATAGTGTGACTGCTGTGGAATAGTGGCTTCAAATGATAAAATCCTTAAGTGAAGTAGAAATCCCAAACTGCTTTAGGCAACCAGTAGATCACCTGGCTAAAGAGGCAAGAGTATAATATTTCTTGTATTCCAGTTTTGAGAAAGTTGAAGAAATGCATTTGAAATTTGATTGAATGTAGGACATGAACAGGTTCGAAGAATGTTGATTTGCCAAATAACAAGGCAAGGTTCAGATAATGTGCTCTTCACAAAATGAATTATCTCTGCCTGATAGCAGTAATCCACCCCTTTTTTAGACATAGGACTTCATTCCATGGAGTTTTCTCTCGATCTTCTCTCTGTCATCTCTCCAGATGCTGGCAAAACAGATTCCCATGGAGGCCATCCCATGATGCATGGCTACTTCCAGTGGCTGCCTGTGAGAATCTACATTGCCAGTGTGTTAAAATGGAGAAAAGACTAAATTTTCAGGAGTTGGGTGCTACCTGATTCAGTGAAACAAGGAAGCGGGAAAAGCACAGAAAAGTGTGGGATGGCCATCCATCCAAGAAGTTGGGGGAAAAGAAAGAATTAAGTAGGGAACAAATTAAAACAATTCCTTCCGCTTTTCCACACTTTCAAATTGTCCATGTGATGAGGCCCATGGTCTTTTCTTTTCCCAAACTATAACAAAGTGTAAAAGAGTAGAAGAAAGTGAAAGAGAGTCCCAGCTACTGCAGGAAAAGAGTTTTCCAAGTGCACATTTGGTCTCTTCTGACACATGAAGTGTGCCATGCTTTGCTTAAACATCAGTAGTGACTTCCAGTGTACATTGACTATAGAATCGTGCTAGAGGAACTAAAGATTCTTAGGCAGGATCTGCACTGATAAAAAAATCCGGATTATCAAAGTAGATAACCCAGTTTTTAACTGGATTATATGAGTCTACACTGCCATACAATCCAGTTCAAAGTAGATAGTCTGGATTTTATATAGTAGTGTAGATCTAGCCTAAGAGAGGTGTTCTCTCAGATAAAAAGTAACATTTTAAAAAATTCAGTTTCCCACTTCTGCAAGGGTTTTCCACCTCGCGCCCCAGAAATGTTGAGGCTTGACTGTTTACAATAAATTAGGCATTTAATGTATTTATTGAATCCAGAGCTGATAGATTTTTAATGACGCCTCCTGCAACTCCACCCCAAAATGCTTCTGACTCCACAATGTTGTGTCCCATTCCTGCTTTTCTGAAGATGGGGTAGCAGCTTTCGGCAGTAATTTAAATGACATTTCCTGTTCCCTTTTCAGGCCACTTCATGGGGAAAAAAAGCACAGGGGATTTTCCTTACATATACGACGAACGGAATGAGTCCCCCTTCTCTTCGCTGTCCGATAACATCAAGCAGCTGGGAGACTATTTGCAATGGGAGGAGACGTTCAAGCAGTTCCTCAAGCTTCTAGATGGGAACGAAAACCGAAGCTCTCAGGTTCTCAGGGATGAATTGCCATTTTCTGCCAAGAACGCTTGGGAGGCAGAGGATAACAGCAGTCTCAAAGACGTAAGTGCGGCGTTTGCAATAACCTCTAATTATGAATACATAAAGCTGCCAGGTGCAGTTCAATTCAGCTCAATTATTTGTTGGGAAAACATTGTATTTGATACAAAGCATGGTTCATTGAGCTGAAAATGCACCTGAAAAACTCAACAAGCAATAGAGAAAATTACTCATTTTCAAGTATCACACAGAATTGTGCAAAGTCCCCAGTTTAAGCACTCTGTACACTGTATTGATTTATTGATTTCTAGTATGTTTATGGGGTTTCAATGCTCAGAGTCCTTAACATGTAGTAACTTGTTACGTCTACAACGGTCCTTTTTGGGTAGGTAGTAGGGTAAAGGCTTTCCCCTGACATTGTCTAGTTGTGTTCAACTCTGGGGGTTGGTGCTCATCTCCATTTCTAAGCCGAAGAGCCGACATTGTCCATAGACACCTCCAAGGACATGTGGCTGGCATGACTGCATGGAGCGCAATTACCTTCTTGCTGGAGCAGTACCTATTGATCTACTCACATTTGCATGTTTTCGAACTGCTAGGTTGGCAGAAGCTGGGGCTAACAGCGGGTGCTCACTCCGTTCCCCAGATTCGAACCACTGACCTTTCAGTCCGCAAGTTCAGGAGCTCAGCACTATAACATGCTGTGCCACCGGGGGCTCCAGCATGGGTAGGCCAGCATTATCAAGTCCATGTCCTACATTTAGAGAATGGAGGATTAGGCAAAAAAAAAAAAAGTCAACGAATGAGTCGGTGGTACAGATGGAATCAAAATACGGATGCTGTCAAATTTTGGAATTTGTAGTTCAGTGAGGTTTTTAGAATTTTTGCAGTCTCAAGAAGTAGATAAATAGCTCTGCCAAGAGGCAGATACCTTGTGGTTACTTTTTCCTTATTTTCTACAAGGTAAGCTTGATTTATACTTTGTGTGCAGGGCCAGTGGTGACCAGTGATGTCAGTGTTCATGGGATGGTGACTCTGCTCTGGGTTTTAGCCCTAACTGTAAAAGAGGAGCCAGAGATGCTGGTCCCTTTTTCGAAATTAGTTCAGGACCTTGGATGAGGTTTGTAACTTGGCACTGAAATGAAGCCGCTATTTGCACCAGTCAGACTTCCAAGACGTTAGCGTTCCACTGCATAGGAGACGTCCCCCACTCTCTCACACAACTTAATGCTTCCACTGGTGAGTCACAGATGAATGGCATTTCTCTCTTCCTGAAGTTTCCACTCATTGTGTTTTGGCCTGTCTTTTTGAAGTAACTACAGTACAACCGTCATATCCATACATCCAATACACATGGTTTCACATCTGGAAAAAATTCTCCACATCATTTTATAGGACTTCCAGAACAATTCCATATAATAACAACAACAACAACAACTTTATTCTTATACCCTGCTCCATCTCCTCGAAGGGACTCGGGGCGGCTTACATGGGGCCAAGCCCGGAACAACAATATAAAAGCAAATGCAAAAAATACAATAAATCTATCAACAATAAAACATCAAACAACGATAAAACAGTCATAAAAAGTCACATACAAAGATAAAATCTTAAAATCCCAAGGATCTGGGTCAAGGTGCAAAATGTGTCGAAATCGTCAGGGAGGAGGGATTTCCCAGCTGTCATAGTCTATTAAAGTGCAAATATAATACTGGGGAAGGCATACCTGAGGGTCTAACACTGAGTAAACAAACAGGTCAGTTCTACGAGGATCGCCATGGCATGTGTCCATCAAAAGTGGTTCATTTCAGTAGGGCTTTCATTTATCTATGAGTTTGTGTGTTTATAGTAAGTCTAGAAAGTCTCCATATGGATATGGGGATCGTGCAGTAATGGCAACTATTTTTGAGGAACTTGAGTAATTTCCCCAGTTTTGTGCATCCCTAATTTTACATGTTCTAGCATAATCCAATATTATTACTCATATATACCAGCAGCAGAAACATGAGTTTCTTCATTTCACTTTTGTAGGGTAAATATTGTCAGTTATGCTATATAGTATAATCAGTTATGCTATATATTAAATGCAGCATTGCACAACTGAAAAGAGATAACAAAAGTACAACTGAGTGCACCAAAAATGTTCATGGGCCCCTGTGCACGGTATTGTACTGCATAGGTGTACATATGTACAAACCTGTTTCTTGAAACGAATGTGGGCATTCCTTGTTGGACAAAAATATTAAACTGCTTAAGTATGCATAAAATACCAACAGATTTCTATTAAGTGTGGTCAAATGAGTTTAACCATTCAAAATTATTTTATCCTTTTCAGCATATGCTCCCCCACCTTTAAATATTTTTTGTTTACTTACTTGGGCTAAATGATATCACAATATCAGTGAACACTAAATATCTCATGTTTTATACCACCTCAATTGGTCATTAAGTGATGGTTGACAATTAATCCATGTGAAATCAACATGTATGCCCATCTGATCTGAGTGCATGTATACCTCCACTTCCAGAGCTTTGAATGAAGAACAGAGGGTCTGCAGCGGACTGAAGTATTCAAACCTTTCTAAAGGGAAATATACATACCTGTAGGAGTCTAACAGGTTTTCAGCCCAAGACAGTAAATTGTACTATTTTACTACATGTCCATGAGGTTTTAATGTCAGAATGACAGAGAGAGAGCAGCTCATGTAATTTTCTGTCTCATATACTATATATATCAGGCATGGGCTTAAGCGGCTGAGGGGGAAAAGGAAGGGGGCTGAGACCAGGAATTGTGGGAGTTGAAGTCCAAAACACCTGGAGGGCCAAAGATTGCCCATGCCTGATATATATAGTCTTCCCTTAAATACATTAACGTGTAGATGGGAGCAGGCGAGCACCATTTGCTGCTTTGCCTCAGACAGCAAAATACTTTGGCCTGTGTTTATAATAAACACATAATGGGTAGTTAACTAGCTAGTGGCTTCTAGGTTGGTGAGATGATTGAATCCACTCCAGGTTTTGTTCTGGATGCAAAAAGTTGCCATCTAAGGCTACCTAACTTATTTTGGGAACAGGATTCATCACTTAGGAAGGCTCCTTTAAAGTTTGGGATGAAGACTAGAGTAGATCCACCATCACACTGACAAGGAATCAAAAGACAACAGATATTTTTATAAGAAAGTTTTCACATTCTTTCTTCTCTTTTTTCATCAGATGATGGATTACCTGCTGCAAGCACTGGATAGAAAAGAAACCTCGCCTAGTTGAAGCTGCTGTCACCTGGAACTGAAGGCATAGAATAATATCCTTAAGAGACTATGTTTTCATTAGCATTTTGTTGTATATGATAACTGATGAAATTCCTTTTGTGTTCAGCGAGATTTTCTTTCCGTGTAAAATAACCTGTTCCCTTGTATTTCTAATACCAAGGATTTACACTCCCCAGCGGCTTCCCCCCTTGCAAGCAGCATTTTCTTCTTTTTAACTGCTTTGTTGTACATAATTGTCAATGAAGGGTCTTCCAATTCTCTGACGGTACTTTGCTCTCTCTCTCTTTCTCCATCCAGTCACTTCATCTTTTATGTTACACAATCAAGCAAGATTCACAATAAATAACTCTCTCTCTAAGACTGCTAGTGAGTATTTTTTTTTTTACAGAGCCAAAGGTGCCATATCCTGGGTGCTGAATGTATTTTGGAAATAGGATTCTACATCTTAGATAGCTGAAAGTCCTTTTCTTTAAATTTCAAACTAAAATCTCAAGCATATTCATCACAGTCCAGCTATGCAAGCCACTAGACCCCTTGGTAAACTAATAAGGACCAAAATCCAACATCACAGATATAGCTTTCCAGTTTTTTTTTATTTTATTTTACAGTTTTTATATTCTGCCCTTCTCACCCCGAAGAGGACTCAGGGCGGATCACAGAACACATATACGACAAACATTCAATATCAATTATAACAATAACAAGACAGAAAACAGATAGAGGTAAATATAGGCTTTCCTATCTTTCAGCATCTTTGGAGGTTGTGCTTGGGTTCCAGCCAATGGGGGTGCTGTCACTCAATCTCCCTGCCAAAGCTTTCTTTGTTCGTTAACATCCTCATTTTTTCTGATCAAACACCGAGCCTAAATACCTCCCCACTTTAATACGGTTCCTATTTATCTACTCACATTTGTTTTTGAACTGCTAGGTAGGCAGAAACTGAAGGTCAGGAACTCACTCTGACCTGGGCTTCGAACTTTCAACCTTTTGGTTGGCAAGATTTATTGCAGCTTGGTGATTAACTTACTGTGTTAAAACCCGGCCGCTGCATAATATGTAACTAGAATACCCTCTGATATAAGCTCTTTCCAAGCCTACCTTAATGGACTGTAGCTGCACTGAGTGATGGTGGTCTGTTACATTGTCTATCAGGATGCAGCAGGATGATGCTAATGATGTTTCCTGCTCCCTCGTGACAGCAAATCCTGGTGCAACAATCAGAAGCAGGGCTACATCTTATTGGAGATTATTAGTGCAAAAGGTCAGGAAATGTTATCTTGTTGCATCCCAGTTGCTAGCAGAACAGACCTCAGTTACTTGATGCAGCTGCTGGCTAATAAGGTAGGTTTGGGAGAGGCAATAGTGCCATGATTGTGAACATGAATACCAAATGGTTACAAATGTGTAAGTCTAGCTTACCAGTTGGTATTCCCTGTTATTTTTCTTGACCATCACCTTCATTTATACATTCATAACTGCTCAATAGGACACCAGTCAAGAAAAATAATGTGAAACATTCATTAGGATATAATTGCTCCTTTGAAATTCATTGTAGAAACACTTTTGGATTTTGTAGATCAAGGATAAACAATGGATGGCTGTCCAGATGCTTGGCCATGGCTCCAGTCAGCCCTGTTGCTACTTACTTTCCCCACACCTGTATTAATATAGGTCACCCTCATTCGCACACCTCTTTTAAATCTTTCAAAGGAATCTAACTCATGACTCTGGGGAAAAGGGAGAACTGGAGGCAGAGTGCTGAGGTAGAGGCAATCCATTCCTTATATTTTAAAATCATACTCTTAAAAAACAAACTCAAGTAGTTTCTTCTGGTGGCCAAAAATGGGTGTCGTGAAAAAAACGGAGATACACACAGAGGAAACCTGAGATTTGCAGAAGTGTGTGTGTTTTAACATAGCTATTTATGTAGGCAATCCTTCCACCTCCCAAGGACAGCGTAATAGGACTGAACATGCTCAGCAGCCACAAAAAAAGATGTGGGCTGAGAGGGAAGAACATAGTGTGTGTGGACTATCTTGGAGAAAGATGTAGCTGACTGATTTGAATGAGAGCATTGATGTTGGAAAATGAAAATCCACTGCAATATTATTTTGTAGCTCTCAGTATCAACCAGCAAATAATAGCACATGGCTGACATATTGGCCAACACCAATGGGTTTAAGCATACCTAAGCACCCTAAAGACACCAGATCCTGTCTGATACTGGAAACTAAGCAGAGTCCACCCTGGTAAGTATTTGGATGGGAGACCGCCAATGAATACCAGATGCTGTAGGCTATATTTCAGAGGAAGAAGTTTTCAAAACCACCCCAGAGTATCCCTTGCCTAAGAAACTATGAAATTCACACAGGTTGACAGGTAACTTGAAGGCATGGACATGAACAAACATGCAACTGGAGGCTGAATTTTGGCCATCATTGGATACTAATATATCATCTATGTGCAGAACCCAAGTTAATTAGGTGTTTGATGGGAGTCAGTATAGTGTCATGGTGTAAGCACTGGACTACAACTCTAGAGACCATGGTTTGAATCCCTATTCAATCAGGGAGACCAACTGGATTATCTGGGTAAGTAACATTCTCAGATGAAGGCAATGGCAGCCCCCGCCCCCCTTTCCAAAAACTCAAGTGGGAATTGAAGTTACACATCAACAACAAAGGTGCTTGATACATTTCTTTAAAGCAGTTGTTATCAGCCTGTGGGTCCCCAGATGTTTTTTTGCCCTTCAACTTCCAGAAATCCTAACAGCTAGTAAACTGCCTGGGATTTTTGGGAGTTGTAGGCCAAAAACATCTGGGACCCACAGACAGATAACAACAATATTATCATATGGGAGGAAGTCCATGGGGATGATACCAGGAAACACCATCTCTAGTGATGTTACTGCACATTGCAAAAATGATAAACTTTCAAGTTTTCGTGATAAACCTATTTTCCTTTTCATTTTTGAGTTGGAAATTGTATCCGTAAATTTTGAAAGGGGAAAAAAGACCATGAATTATAGCCACTGCTGTTCCATTAATTAGCCTATGGGGTATCAATCAAGAAAATTTGCATTGGAATATGCTCAGAACAAATAATAATAATAATAATAATAATAATAATAATAATAATAATAATAATAATAATATCCTCCGCTGCTGTAAGAAAATTGCACAGACAGACTACAAACAGAGGCACAACTATGTGGCCCAAATGATTCATTGGAACTTATGCCTCAAGTACCACCTCCCAGCAGCAAAGAACTGGTGGGATCACAAACCTGCAAAAGTATTGGAAAATGAGCACGCAAAGATACTGTGGGACTTCCGAATCCAGACTGACAAAGTTCTGGAACACAACACACCAGACATCACAGTTGTGGAAAAGAAAAAGGTTTGGATCATTGATGTCGCCATCCCAGGTGACAGTCGCATTGACAAAAAACAACAGGAAAAACTCAGCTGCTATTAGGACCTCAAGATTGAACTTCAAAGACTCTGGCAGAAACCAGTGCAGTTGGTCCCGGTGGTGATGGGCACATTGGGTGCCATGCCAAAAGATCTCAGCCGGCATTTGGAAACAATAGACATTGACAAAATTATGATCTGCCAACTGCAAAAGGCCACCCTGCTGGGATCTGTGCGCATCATCCGAAAATACATCACACAGTCCTAGACACTTGGGAAGTGTTCGATTTGTGATTTTGTGATATGAAATCCAGCATATCTATCTTGTTTGCTGTGTCATAATATAATAATAATAATAATAATAATAATAATAATAATAATAATAATAATAATAATAATTTATACCCCGCCCCATCTCCTCGAGGGGACTCAGAGTGGCTTACAATATTCCTTAAGTATAGGGGAAAAAAGACTTCAGGGGCTTAATCTGGAGGGTTGAGGAGGAGAAAGAGGAGAAGGAGAAGCCACTGCCTCACTTGTAATGTTGGGCTATCACGTGTCATTTCTCCTGGATATTCCCCTTTGACTTCAATTGTAAAGTCATCCTCTGTGCTTACAGTCAACAGAATTGATGCCCAATGCATCAATGTAGCCTGTAACACATTCTGTACATATACCCAAGTATAAAAGCCTAATTTTCTAGACCCACATGAGGAGCTTTTAGTTATGTAACTAAGGTGGTTATGTAGCTAAGAAGCTAGTCTAGAATATGGAACTGCAGATCCCAGAACTTCCAGACAAAATGGTGACTGGAAATTTAGACCTGTAGCATTGTTCTCCCCTGCAAAGAGGAAAGCCCTGTTGCAGCTGTGCCATTGGTACCAGTTTCCAAACCCTGTTGCCCTTCATATCAGTGGTTTCTGGATCCATGAATTCAACCAACTGCAACTTAAAAATATCCATGAAAAACATCCAAAAAGGAAACATTGATTTTGCTTTACACGAATGTGTTGCCATATCCTGTTTTAGTCTCCCCCTTTGCACAGATTTTCAGATTTGTTCATCATTTTATTATGTCACTGCATATAATGGGACCTGATCATCCACAGATTTTTATATCCATGGGGGTGGGGTGAACTGATTCTGGAACTAAACTGCAGCAGATACCAAGGGCACACCATATTGCTAAGTATATTTCTTAAAATCATGGAGTTGGACCACAGGGGCCATCTAGTCCAACTCCCTTGCCATGAAGGAAAACATAATCAAAGCACCCCCAGCAGATGGCCATCCAGTCTCTGCTTAGAAACCTTCTAAGAAAAAAAGGCTCTGCTGCATTCCAGGGCAGCATATTTCACCGTTGAATAGCTCTGGCCATCAGGAAGCTCTTCCTAGTGTTTAGGTGGAATCTCTTTTGCTGCAGTTTGAACCCACAGCTATGTCTGTAGCAACATAAAACAAGCCTGCTGCATCTTCAATATGACATATTTCCAGATATTGAAACATGTTTATTATGTCACCTCTTAACTTTCTCTTCTCTAGACTAAACAGACCTACTCCTTAAAGTGCTTATCTTCCTAATGTTTGACCATTTTGATCACCCTTCTCTGGACACATTCCCACTTGGCATTATCTCCCTTGAATTGTGGTTCCCAAAACTGGACACAGAATTCCTTGTGAAGTCTGACCAAGACAGAATGTAGGGTACTCTTACTTCCCTAGATCATCCTCAGCAATTTCATCCCAACTGGGAACGACAGTTTTTAGAAAGGGCTACCCTTAGAAGGGAATTGTTACTATCCTTTCCCCTATTAGTTTAAACAAGCATTTCTCAGTCTGGGGGACATGACACAAAAGAGGTGTCAGAGGGTCACCAAAGACCATCAGAAAATACATAGGGTTGACCATGTTCTAGAAGTATTCTCTCCTGACGTTTCGACATCGATATGGGCGAAACGTCAGGAGAGAATACTTCTAGAACATGGCTATACAGCCCGGAAAACATACAACAACCCTGTGATCCCGGCCATGAAAGTCTTCGACAACACACAGAAAATACATATTTCTAATGGTTTTAAGAACCCCTTTGTAGGTGAACTATAAATCCCAGCAATTACAACTCCGACATGTCAAGGTCTATTATCCCCAAACTCCACCAGTGTTCAAATTTGGGCATATCGAGTATTTCTGTCAAGTTTGGTCCAGATCTATCATTGTTTGAGTCCACAGTGCTCTCTGGATATAGGTGAACTACAACTCCAAAACTCAAGGTCAATGCCCACCAAACCCTTCCAATATTTTCTATTGGTCATGGGAGTTCTGTGTGCCAAGTTTGGTTCAATTCCATTGTTGGTGAAGTTCAGAATGCTCTTTGATTGTAGGTTAACTATAGATCCCAGAAACTACAACACTCAAATGAGAAAATCAATCCCCCCCAACCCCACAAGTATTCAAATTTGGGTGTTTCTGATATTTGTGCCAAACCTGGTCCAGTGAATGAAAATACATCTTGCATATAGTATATTTATATTATGATTCATAGCAGTAGCAAAATTACAGTTAAGAAGTAGCAACAAAAATATTATGGTTGAGGGTCACCACCACATGAGGAACTATATTAAGGGGTTGTTGTATTAAGAAGGTTGAGAACCACTGTTTTAAACCTTTGACTGTTTGTCAAGACTTCTTGGAAAATCATCCTTCTATAAATTCCGACGAAGTTCCATTCTATTCCATCAGGCGGCACTCTTGGCCTGCGCATCCTTTTTGGAAGATCCCTTTTGAAAGCTTTCCATGCATACTCCAAGGGAAAAGCTAAACCCTCAATATGACATAATATCAGTTGCAGTAGTAAAATAATAGGATAATACAAGTTAATTGTATTAACAAATCATTTAGTCCAAAGGCAGTGGTACTACACACAACTTCAGTTTATTAATTTAACTTAATGAACACGAGAAAGCAAAATATTTGGCCCTTATTCAAAGCTCCAGCATTGGCTGAAAAATATTCACAATGTTCAACACTGTTTAATTAAAATGTTTATATATGATTCAGGATTTTTTCTTTTAAAAAAACAGGGAGATAATCTAGAACTCATTTCCTGTAGTAAGAAATGCCTATTAATCTATCAATTTAAATTGAGATGCTTCAGCTAAAAATCTTGGCAGTGAACAGATGATTGGTTCTGATGGTCCATAGGGACACTTTCAACATGACGACACTGTATGGGTCCCATCCTTCATCCAATTATTTCAGGGTAGTTAATAAGGATGATTAGAGACAAATGTTAGAAACAAAATACTTTTCTGAACTACAGTTCTCAGAATCTCACATCCTGGAAGTCTAGTGATCATGCTGGCTGAAAGACAGTAGGGTAGGCATGGTCAAACTTGGTCCCTCCAGGTCTTTTGGACTTCAACTCCCACAATTCCTAACAGCCGGTAGGCTGTTAGTAATTGTGGGAGTTGAAGTCCAAAAGACCTGGAGGGCCCAAGTTTGACCATGCCTGCTGTAAGGGCTTCTTTTCACCTTTTCAAAAGCCTGGACTAGTTGCATCTTTAGAAACCTATTTGGTTTTTCTTACCTTATTACATTCAGGAGAAGCCCAACACATTTTATATTTTGAAGCAATAGTCAAAATGGCATCTCCCATTTCTCATAGTTCCATATCAGCTGAATAACTGAATACAGTTGGCCTTCCATATCCACAGGTTGTGCATTCACGGATTCAATTGATGAAATCTCAAAAATATTGGGTAGGAGATCCAAAAAGTATACTTTGGCTTTGCCATGAGCCGTACACTACCCTGCTATAATCTCCCATTTCACAGGCTCGCTCTGACACTTATTTGAATTATTCAACATTTTATATAAGCGTCACCATTTTACTCTGCCATTGCATATAATGGGACTTGGGCATCCACAGATGTTGGTATCCACAGGGGTCTTGGATACCCCAGTGGATGCTGAAAACTGCCTGTATTATTTTAACTTGGATGATGCAGTACTGCCTTGAGGGATGTTGAGTAGTTGAAGGGGTACAAGCCAGACCATGAGTCCATGAAGCTTTGTTCTGAAATGCCAGACTGCCATTCATCATCATTCCTTTGCCCTAATGTGTTACAAAAGAAAGTTGGTTTCCTCTGTCAGTCCTTTCCAGGTTGGAATACGGCATTATCTTGCTTGTTTTCATGCCACTGAATCACAAAGTGCACGTGGTAGAATTGAAATAAGCATTTATATTTCAGCACCAAGAACTGCAATTTGTTCTGACCTCAATACATTTGGAGAGAGTAAGTTTTGAAAGTCCCTTTATCAAACAGACGGTGCCTTGATGACCTTGGTAGTACAGCTTAGATTAATACCTTAAAGCTACTTTCCTCCTCCGAGTCTTTACTCTTACTTATGGTTCTTAAGAGTTCATCATCTTTGTCTTGTATCTGTGTTGTGGATCCCTCTTTCCTTCACATGAAAGCAGGCACACGGCATTTCTGGAAGATATCTTCTCTCCAATAACTTTAGTTCAATTTTAAAGAGATGTTAAGGGTTTAATATGTTGCAATTGTGTGGATTGTGTTTTGTCTTGTATATTTAAGTTGCTTCTATAATTTTTTATTGAGTTTGCTTATGATTTGTTTATATGTTACCTTCAGCATCGAATGTTTGCCACTGTGTTTTATTTTGCTGTAAGCTGCCCCGAGTCTCTTCAGGAAGATAGGGCAGGCTATAAATAAAGTTTTTAAATTATTATTATATTTCTACCAGTCAAACAAAAATGTGATTTTAAAAATGATTTATCCAGAGTTAACATAGCAAAATTGCCAGGGTATGTGAACAAAAATGTATGCAATTCTTGTTTCATGTCATTTTCTTCTTCTCCTCTAAAGTTTGCTTAATAGACAAGTGAATTCACAGTCAGTTCACACTGCCACATTGTCCATGCTCAATCCCTTAAATTCAGGGCATTTTCCGAATCTGGGGTTAGCAGGAATCTCTCCTTTATATAACTCTCCATGCATTTTATAGTTTGATTATAGTGTTATTGAGTCAAAAGTTCTTCATTTCAATAGGATTCATGGATCTATGCAAAGTCCTTTGTTGATATAGGAGTTACACTGTAAAATCAAAATAATGTATTACAAAGAGGAAAGCACACCCTTTGCAAATCATTTGAGCATGTGTATGCTCTTCTATATAAATTGGTAGGACTCTAATCGAAGACACAGGAACAAGAAAATTTTAAATTTCACACGAATTTTCAGTTGAATCAACCTAATTTGCACACAATTAACTAATGTGCAGTATTACAATTCGACTTTTAGCTCCAAATTCACAGGCAAAAAATGCATCCATCAGCAAAAGCTGAGTGCAAATTCTGTGAAATGAAAAAATAATATCGAACAAAATGCCATACAAAATAATATGACCTGCTAGTGAAACCTGTGCATAAAACTAATATGTATTCTCTTGCATTATTAAGCAGTTTGATGCAGTAACAGGACAGGACTGATTTCACGACTGAATATATGTGTAACTGTGGAAATAGACTAGAGACAGAGATGCATACATACAACATGGAATTATTATTATTTTTGGAATATAACTTCTGGTTTCTCCAGCCCATTCTGGCTGGGAGATAATGGGAGTTTTAGCTGCAAAATGGTTTGTAGAGTCTCTTCCTTAAGATAAGATGTGCTTAGCTGTATTTGGATTTGCTCCTGCCCTTTAAGCTGAACAGGACAAGCCGACTGGAGAGCAAATGTGGCGCAGTGGTCTACTAAAAAGACAGGATTTGAAACGCTTCTCTGCCATGAAAACCTACTGGGTGAGTTGTCGAATGCTTTCATGGCTGGGATCACAGGGTTGTTGTACGTTTTCCGGGCTGTATGGCCATGTTCCAGAAGTATTCTCTCCTGACGTTTCACCCACATCTATGGCAGGCATCCTCAGAGGTTGTGAGGTAGACTTTGAGCAAGTCACTGGATTACTTTGAGCAAGTCACACCTCTCAGCATTAAAAAAACAAATGGCAAACCTTTGCATAAACCTTAGCTATGACGGCATCAACATAAGTCAGAGTTGACATGAAGGCATGCAACAACACTATTCCAATTAGCAAAAGTAAATACATTAATAACTAAAAGATTATTGAAAAATAATCCTTAGCATGACTATCGCAGTAAGTGTGGTCGCAATCTAAGCAAAGCTATAAGGACACTACATTTCTATCATTTTCAATGAGTGGGTTGCTGTGAGTTTTCCGGGCTGTATGGCCATGTTCCAGAAGCATACCCTCCTGACATTTTGCCCACATCTAAGGCAGGCATCCTCAGAGGTTGTGAGGTTTGTTGGAAACTAGTCAAGTGGGGTTTATATATCTGTGGAAGATCCAGGGTGGGTGAAAGAACTCACTACGGCTTTCATGGCCGGGATGACAGGGTTGTTGTATGTCTTTCGGGCTGTGTGGCCATGTTCCAGAAGTATGGACATGTGGCCATACTTCTGGAACATGTGTGGCCATGTTCCAATGTTCCAATACTGTGTGGCCATGTTCCAATACTTCTGGAACATGGCCACACAGCCCGAAAGACATACAACAACCCAGAACTCACTACCCTTTTAGGGGCCAACCCAGGTTTTTATCAAAGTGTGTTTATTGTTTATTGGTATATGTGATTTTATTTGTTTATGATTTGTTTTTTATTGCTGAGTTTTATATTGTTTGTTGCCTGGGCTTGGCCCCATGTAAGCCGCCCCGAGTCCCCTTGGGGAGATGAGGTGGGGTATAAAAATAAAGTTGTTGTTGTTGTTATTATTATTATGTCTGTTGGAGACAAGTGTGAATGTTGCAATTAATTACTTTGATTAGCATTGAAAAGCATTGCAGCTTCAAAGCCTGGCTGATTCCTGCCTGGGGGAATCCTTTGTTGGGAGGTGTTAGCTGGCCTTGATTGTTTCATGTCTGGAATTCCCCTATTTTCTGAGTGTTGTTCTTTATTTATTGTCCTGATTTTAGAGTGTTTTTTAATACCGGTAACCAGTTTTTTGTTCATTTTCATGGTTTCCTCCTTTCTGTTGAAATTGTCCACATGCTTGTGGATTTCAGTGGCTTCTCTGTGTAGTCTGCCATGATGGTTGTTAGGGTGCAATTTTCAATGAGGTGAAAGTTTTCACTTTGGGGTGACATCCTGCCTTTTATTCATCACTTGCCCAACATAGCAAAGGTCATATGTTTTTCCACTTCTTCTGTGACCAAGTATTTGGTTTTATCAGCCTGAAGCCCAGCCACAGCAGATGCACCTGATCATGTTCAGGAGGGATTAGTGAGGACAAATCTACAGCAAATCTTCTACCTCTAGGCAAACAATGTGAGTGCCTGGAAGCCTTTAGCCTCACTGACACAGCTTTGCCTCTCTGTAGCTGATCTGATGCTGAAAAGGGCTAGGAAGGAAGAGGCAGAGGAAGGGAAGGAAAAAGAATAAAAGCAAGGAAGAATGATAGGCGGGAGGAAGAATATAAAGTATATGTTTCTCTATTATCATTATTATTTTCTTTTTCAACCTTTCCACCTCCAGCTCTACATTATTCTAGACCATATTTAGCCCGCTTGCATTTAAAATCTTGACCTCTTTGCTTAGAAACAGTTTAAGTGAAAGAGGAAATCGGTAATTCAAGGAAAGAGGAGGGCCGACTTAAGAGCCTTAACGAATTTAGAGTAAAGAAGTGGTTAAGGATCCAGATGATTTAATCCAGTTTTAAGAAAAGGTTTTACAGTGAGCAATTAGATGCTGGTTAAGGAATTAATCACTAATGGGTCATTAACTTTGACTGCCATTGTACAGTTAACAAGCTGAGGCAGGATTATTAGACCCGGCACCCAATTAAGGAGAAGATATTTATTAAAAAAAAGAAAAGAAAAGAAAAAGAAAAAAGTAACCCGCAAGCCTCTACAAGTGGAGTCTCAAAATGCTTCAGAACTTTATCTACCCTTTATTTCTCTTCTTCCCCGGCATCTGCAAATTTAAATGATTTTTGTAATGTTCGTGTATGGACTGATGAATGGGTTTTTAAAAATAATTACAGCAACAATTGGCCACAATTCAGTTGTTAAGTAGAGTAGACCAATTGCATAGCAAAACAACACAAAAGTAGGTTTTGTTGATTCAATGGGTCTGCACTGGCTGGAACTAACAATTGGATTTTGAGTCTCTTTAATCTGCTGGTTTTCAAACTTTCTACCTTCTGAGCAGTTTTCAATGAGGTAATTGTGTTAATTTGCTTCAGCATGACAACAACAACAAAACCCAGGGGGCTTTTTAATGGAGGAGAGCCCACTTCCCTTGTGCAGCCAAAAAAGTACATTTTAATCAGCAAATGTGATTGTTGTGAAGCTTGTGGTTTACTGGGAAATGCCATATCTATCCTCCTATTTTTCTTGTTTCCACATATGACATTAAAAGTGATTCTAATGCAATGTTTATGCCTATGTATGAATGTTGATGCTGAGTAACAGAAAAACCAAAAGAAAAAGAAGAAATTATCTATAGACTTAAATAACCTGTTGATCAAGAATGGCCAACTTCAGTTCAGAGAGCTAGGTAAGTTCTCTAGGATCCTTATTTTTTTTTTTTCATTAGTCACCATTGTTATTAAATATCAAAATCAGAATAACCCATGCCATAAAGTAAAGGTAAATGTTTTCCCTTGACATTAAGTCTATTCAAGTCTGACTCTGGGGGTTGGTGCTCATCTCCATTTCTAAGCCAAAGAGCTGGTATGACTGCATGAAATGCCGTTACCTTCCAGTTGAAGCAGTACCTATTGATTTCTCACATTTGCATGTTTTCGAAACTGCTAGGTTGGCAGAAGCTGGGGCTAACAGTGAGAGCTCACCCCATCCCGTGGATTTGAATCACTGACTTTCTGGTCAGCAAAGTCTGCAGCTTAGCAGTTTAACCGGCTGCATCACCACAGCCTCTTCCATGCCATAGTACCTCCAAATTATATGTATGAAAGCTGGAAAGTGAAAAGTGATAGAAAAAAATACAAATTCAAATACAACATGGTGCTGGAGGAGAATTCCAAACAGTTAAAGAGACAGATGAATTTGAGCAAATCAAGCAAGCATGACTCAGCTGAGGCTGTCTTAATTTGGACATATCATGATATGACATAACTCATTGGAAAACACTATATTACTTGGTTAAAATGGAAGTCAGAAGGAAAAGAAGAAGACAGGGCTACAGGTGGATTGATTCAATCAAGGAAGCCAGAGCCAGAGTTTGTAAGACTTGAGTATTATTGTTATTATTTATTTATTTATTTTCACGACAAGATGAGTCCACAGCAGACACTCTGCTGGCTGTTGAATTGGATCACACATTGGACACTTCCCAAGTGTCTAGGACTGTGTGATGTATCAGCGAATAATGCGAGCAGATCCCAGTAAGGTGGCCTTCTGCAGCTGGCAGATGGTAATTTTGTCAGTACCGATTGTGTTTAAGTGCAGGCCAAGGCCTTTAGGCACTGCACCCAGTGTACCGATCACCACTGGGACCACCTTGACTGGCTTGTGCCAGAGTCTTTGTAGTTTGATCTTTAAATCCTCATATCGTGTCAACTTTTCGAGTTGTCTCTCCTCAATCCTGCCGTCACCTGGGATTGCGACATCGACAATCCATACTTTGACTTTTAACACGATCGTGAGGTCAGGAATATTGTGCTCCAAAACCCTGTCTGTCTGAATTCGGATGTCCCAGAGTAGCTTGACATGCTCATTCTCCGTAACTTTTTCCGGCTTGTGATCCCACCACCATCGTTATTATTATTATTATTATTATTATTATTATTATTATTATTATTATTATTATTATTGTATGACACAGCAAACAAGATAGATATGCTGGATTTTGTTATATTATTATAATGAATATAATAATAATAATAATAATAATAATAATAATAATAATAATAATAATAGAAATCCAGCATATCTATCTTGTTTGCTGTGTCATAATAATTATTATTATTATTATTATTATTATTATTATTATTATTATTATTATTATTATTATATTATTTCATTATAATAATATAACAAAATCCAGCATGTCTATCTTGTTTGCTGTGTCATACAACGTCGTTGTGTCAATAATAATAATTTATTATGACACAGCAAACAAGATAGATATGCTGGATTTCTATTATTATTATTATTATTATTATTATTATTATTATTATTATTATTTTATTGTATGACACAGCAAACAAGATAGATATGCTGGATTTCGTTATATTATTATAATGAAATATAATAATAATAATAATAATAATAATAATAATAATAATAATAATAATAATTTATTATGACACAGCAAACAAGATAGATATGCTGGATTTCTATTATTATTATTATTATTATTATTATTATTATTATTATTATTATTATTATTATTATTATTATATGTTGCTGTTCTTTGACTCAATCCATGGGAAGAGTCAAATAAAAAATAATAATGTTGGCATAAGAACAGTAGTTATCATAGGATGCTTTTGTTATTGTGCAAGTAAGTCAACTTTGTAAGTGGATAAGAAAGCAAGCAAACAAGCCAGAAGTTTGGGTGCCAATATTTCAAATAGGTAAATGGGTGAGTCAAAGTTTGGAAAAATGCCTTTGGGAAGACCACATGGGATTTATAGCCTATTTTTGAGAAACCGCCTTTCTCCCAGAGTCCGGCTCCTCATTTTGGAAGGGACACATTGTTTTCCCAAGCAAGTCCTCCTGGCTGCTTTTCTGATAGCTTGCAAGCCACCCAAAGCAAGCCATTGTCTGCCTGCCGTTCTGGGCTTGTCGACTTGGTTACAAGAGAAAGGAGAAGGCCAAAGGGCTTGGAAGGAGAAGGAAGGAGGAGAGAGGGCTGTTTTCAAAATACAGCGATTCCCATTATTATCTGAGAAAAGAAGCCCTCCAGTTGAGTAATGGGAGCGCCATTGTTGGGCAGCCCTGTCAGGGAGGGATGTGGAGAAATTGCGAAGGTTAAAAAGCTCCCCGAAACGAAGCTGAACAAAGATGACGAGCTTGTTTCTGACAGGCCCCCTGAAAGATACGCACAGATTGTGAAAATATAATTAGAGGCCTCTCTTTGTCTGCCCACAATGAGTGGGAAATGTTGAAAGAAGAGGTCCTCCACTCTTTATTGAACCATCCTGCCCAGGAGACAATGCCGGGGCTTGTGAGCCCGCGTCTTCTCTAGTGAGAAACGTTAATTGCCACAATTTCCAGAGTGTGTAAAGCACCCTGTGCCCAAGGAAGAGGGGTGGAGGCGGGGGAGGGAGTGTTTTATTTAAAAGGTTCTCAGCCCCATTAAATGTGGTAACAGAGATAATGGAAAATTTAAAAAAATCCTTGTGTTTTTCAAAAAAATTCGACCCAGCTCGGACAATAGGAATGGGCTTGGTGCAGATGGGCAACTGTGGCCAATTCTCATCCTCAGGGCCATCCATGTTGGGATGGCTGGGACATTTCCGTACTTTTGTTCTAGGAAATCAGCTCCTTCTTACAAAAACTGATGGGATGGGATTGCGGGGAAGGATTCGGTAAAAAATTTGGGTGAGAAGCTTTCATAAATAAATAAATAAATAAATAATCAAGGACCACCAGGACTTTGGAAGATGGTGGACCTCCCCTAGACATCAGACCACCCACCAGACATAAGATACAGAGATCTGATCTTGGAATAGTTACTTTCTTTGGATAGTAATTTCCCAACTTTCTGAGCCATCATGGTTACTTACTCTGTTTCCCCGAAAATAAGACATCCCCAGAAAATAAAACCTAGTAGAGATTTTGCTGAATTGCTAAATATAAGGCCTCCTCTGAAAGTAAGACCTAGCAAAGTTTTTGTTTGGAATTATGCCCACCAAACAGAACACCAGAGCATGCAGGATTGGTAAATGTACATACCATAGATCTGTACATGACAATAATGGTAGTAACAAGAAATTCTTGATAGGATTCACAGTTTGTCTGGTTATGCTGGTTTGTGATGATATCTACTGTACAGTATATAATAAATGTTCATTTCTTTTGTTCAACAATAAAAGTGAATTATTCTTCATGGAAAATTAAGACATCCCCTGAAAATAAGACCTAGCACATCTTTGGGAGCAAAAATTAATATAAGACACTGTCTTATTTTCGGGGAAACACGGTAACACATTGGTTTTGAGATTCTGGGAATGGTAAAGGTTGTGTATCCCATATCTGAAATGCTTGGGACCAGAAGTGTTTTGGATTTTAGATTTCCCCCCCCCCCCCCAGATTTTGGAATACCCATGTTTGGATATATGTATCTGATGAGATATTTTGAAGATGGGATCCAAATCTAAACATGACATGCATGCATGTTTCATATGCAACTTATACACATATGCAACATTTTTAACTATTTTGTTCATCAAGCAAAGTTTACTTACACTGAACCATCAGCATGCAATGATGTTGCAGTCTCAGCCACCCACGAAGACAATTCTGGATTTGAGAGTAATTTGGATTTGGGAATTCAGAATAAGGGATTCTCAGCCTGTAGAGTTATACAGTTATTGTTCCAAGCTGTGAGAAGAATTTAAGACAGCTCTTTCAAGGGCACAACTAAGTCTTCAATCCTATACTTACCTGAAAACTCTGGGAGTAAATCTTATTGAACTCAGTTGAACTCTGTTTTGAGTGGATATGCATACACTGGCATTCTGAAAATATTGTATCACTTTAAAGAAAAGAAACCAAGAAATTATTTATTTAACTTTTTTCAGAACCATGACACACTTTTAGCCGCAACAAGGGATGGATGTCTGTTTAGTCCTGTGGGATCTGTTTTGGTTTGACAATCTTAAAAGGTAAAGGTAAAGGTTTTCTCCTGACATTAAGTCTAGTCATGTCCGACTCTGGGGGTTGGTGCTCATCTCCATTTCTAAGTCGAAGAGCCAGGGTTGTCCATAGACACCTCCAAGGTCATGTGACTGGCATGACTGCATGGCATGCCATTACCTTCCCGCCGGAGCGGTACCTATTGATCTACTCACATTTGCATGTTTTCGAACTGCTAGGTTGGCAGGAGCTGGGGCTAACAATGGGCGCTCATTCCGCTCCCGGGATTTGAACCCGGGACCTTTCGGTTTGCAAGTTCAGCAGCTCAGCACTTACGCTCCACCAAATAGTCAAGAGGAAGAAAAAATACACACCTAGATGAAAAAATTGCAAAGGAAGGAATTTGTTGTGAGTATCAGAAAGTTTTTTAATTTGAAAACCCGATAAGGAGACAATCCAAAGAACTAGTGTGGAAAATGAGATCCTGACAAAAACAAAGATAAAAACAAATAGAGCTGTGGCTGTGCCTAACAATGCAGCCGGATCTACATGTCCTAAAGGAACTAGATCCCATCTAATCTTGGAAGCTAAGCAGGATCCAGCTTGGTCCATATTTAGATAGGAGACCAACAATGCAAACTATAGATCAAGATCATGGTATCATGCAACTGAGCAGGAACACACAGGCAGACGAGAAACATTTTGGAAAAGACAATCTCGGTCTCCCAAGAAGATGTCCCTGGCCTTGTGGCTGAGAGAAAACCATTTCCTCCTTCCCTCTGTCCCAGATAAAACCCACTTTGCCCTGTATGCACCCAAGTGAGAATTATCTGAAAATCTTCAAGCTGAAAGCAGGATCCATTTATTCAGTTTCAAAATAAGAGCATGATTGTTGACTTTTTAGTTCAAATGTGCCACACTTGGCAGTGACTGCATCAGAAGCCGTAAGGGTCTCTGTAGTGGCAAGGAAGGATTTGAGTCATAGTTACATTTATAGCAGAAAGAGACATAACACTTTAGATGCAGGTGAAGGATCAGATAGATCAGCTTTTCCAATGCTACCTCATACTGCCCTGCACTTGGCACATCCACAAGTTTCTGGCTGTACCTGATGGATTTACTAATAGTCTTCTGGCTGTACTTGCCCAAAAACCCCTTTTGAGCTGTGCTGCAGATATGTTTGAGTTGTTCTAAGTTTAGCCCATGTGCGAATAAGGTTCTAGTTGAGGCAATTGCCTTAGCAAATAAGGTTCTAGTTCTGCCTCCTGGTTATAATAAAGAATGTGTACCTAGGTTTACTAATTATTTCCACTGATACCCTGAAGTCATATTCTTGTTACATTCCATGTGAATCTCTGGCCTCGGGTCTTGAGATGGAAAATATTCCCGCAGAGTCCTGAGCCACCAGGTTTAAGGCTATAATCCATTGCTTGAGAACTTAAGCATGCCTACTTTTAGTCATTCATTGCCACTTAGACACAGCCCTCCAAGGTATTTTGCTACCCAAGAAGGCACCCATTCCATGCACAAAGTCTGACTGAAGCAGCAGCAGGTCAAGCTTAGAAGTTGTATATCATATCTCCTGAAAGAACCTGCCTGTCCCCACAGGACAAAAGAAGAAGTTTTCTCCTCAATCCCACACTTCACAGGTACCACTCCTGGGAACATGAAAGAGGACCTTCTTGGTAGATGGCCCTACAGACAGAACTCCATCCTTTTGAAGGCCAGAATGCCCTCCCGCTCTTTGCTGTTCTTTTGGTAGCAGGCAAAGATGTCAGTGATGTCAGTGTTGTATTGTGCAACTTTTTTAAAAAATGAGTGCTTATTTTGAATACAGTTATTAATTTAATTTTGGTTCATCATTTTGTATATTTTTAATTATGATATTTTTAATGTGTAAGCCACCTTGAGTCCCAGTCTTCGGAAAGAGGTGAGATATAAATAAAGGATATACAGTGTTCCCTCACTACTTCGCGGTTCACTTTTCGGGGATTCGCTGTTTTGCAGTTTTTCAATGAACTCTAAAGGTAAAGGTAAAGGTTTCCCCTGACGTTAAGTCCAGTCATGTCTGACTCTGGGGGTTGGTGCTCATATCCATTTCTAAGCCGAAGAACCGCCGTTGTCCATAGACATCTCCAAGGTAATGTGGCCGGCATGACTGCATGGCGCGCCGTTATCTTCCCACCGGAGCGGTACCTATTGATCTACTCACATTCGCATGTTTTCGAACTGCAGGTTGGCAGAAGCTGGAGCTAACAGCGGCCGCTCACGCCACTCCCGGGGTTTGAACCTGGGACCTTTCACTCTCCAGCTCAGTGGTTTAACACACTTCACCACCGGGGCTCCACAAACTCTAAAAAACTATTATAAATCATAAAAATTACAACTTACAGTCTAAGGAAGGGAGGAAGGAGAAGCCAAAGGGAAAGAAAAGGAGCCCAAGCAGCAACAGGAGGAGAAGGAGGCGATTTATCAACACATGATTGGTTGATAAAGACTTAAAATAGTGTATAACTACTAAAATAATGTACAAATATTAAAATAAATATAGTGTCCCTACTTTGCGGATTTTCACTTATTGCGGGTGGTCCTGGAACCTAACCCCAGCGATAAGTGAGAAAACACTGTAGTAGTACATATGCATTTTAAAATTTTATAATTCGTGTTTTAATAGAGGTTAATAAAGTTTTTAATTGATGTGGTACTGTTGTAATGCTTATTGATTTTGTTATTGTTTTATTGAATGTGTTCTGGGCAATGTAATTTGCCAACTGTTGTAAGCCGCCCTGAGTCCCTACGGGTGAGAAGAGCGGGGTAAAAGTGATGTAAATAAATAAATAAATAGTAGTAGTAATAGTAGGCAAATGTAAAGGTTTCCTCTGATGTTAAGTCCAGTCATGTCTGACTCTGGGGGTTGGTGCTCATCTCCATTTCTAAGCCGAAGAGTTGGCATTGTCTGTAGACACCTCCAAGGTCATGTGGCCAGCATGACTGTATGGAGCATCGTTACCTTCCCGCCAGAGCGGTACCTATTGATCTACTCACATTTGCATGTTTTCGAACTGCTAGGTTGGCAGGAGAGTAATAGTATAAGTTATTATAGTATAAGCCATCAGTTGGGAGTGCTTTGAATGTGATTTCCCTCTTTTTCACAGGGGGTTGGATTGGATGGCCTGTGAGGTCTCTTCCAACTCTATGATTCTATGATTATGATCTCTGTACCCACAAGACCAGTAGTTTCACCTGTCAGCATTCAACAAAATGTCATTTCTAGGAATTGTCTAGGTCTTCCAGGTGATGTTATGGTATGCTTCTGCCAAAAGTTAACATAGAGTCACATTGGAGGATCGAAGAAATTGATAGAGAGGGTACTTCACTGGGAATTTTCTAGGTCCTTCAGGGTTATTCTGTAATAGCATCTGGTGAAAATCATAGAGCCATTAGTTTCAATATGGGGATTGTCCTGTAATAATAGAAGTAGTAGTAGTAGTAACATTACACAGGTTTCTTTTCAAACCACCTCCCTCTATCTGTCACCGAAGACAACTCTCTCCTTCTATTTTATATCAGTACTAGGGTTTTGTTTAGTAAAGGTAAAGGTTTCTCCTTGACATTAGGTCTAGTCAAGTCCAACTCTAGGAGCTGGTGCTCATCCCCATTTCTAAGCTGAAGAGCTGCCATTGTCCATAGACATCTCCAAGGTCATGTGGCCGGCATGACTGCATGGAGCACCATTACCTTCCCGCTGGAGCGGTACCTATTGATCTACTCACATTTGCATGTTTTTGAACTGCTAGGTTGGCAGAAGCTGGAGCTAACAGCTAGAGCTCCCCCCGACCCCGCTCCCCCAATTCAAACAGCCAACCTTTCAGTCAGCAAGTTCAGCAGCTCAGCAGTTTAACTTGCTGCACCACTAGGGCTCCCGGTTTTGTTTAATTCCCCTTACATCAACTTTAATTTATAATGACCCTATGAAAATCAACCCTACAAGTCACCCAGTTACCAACAGACCTGCTGAAGTTTTGCAAACCCAGGATTGTAGTCTATCTACTTGTATAGTACTAGAGTTTCCGGGCGAAAAGCAGAACTGAGCTCTTGTTGTTTTTAATGGCATTTTAAGAGGATATTTCAGCAGGCAGAGCTTGTGCAACCAACACTCCTTGCTGAAATTCCTTCTTCTACATGACTATTCAAGGTACCTGGCCATCCTAGTTAGGATCAGTTGTACAACTTGGGTTATCAGCCAAACAAGACACAACATCCACAAAATGTTCAGAAGCCTGCAATATGACTGTTTCCATGGAGAATGAGGAGGTCCAGGTTACACTCTGAAAATATTTGTGCTTTAATGTTACAAATACCCCTAGAAAGAGTACAACAATGTTCTTTGCCTCTACTGTAATCCAGCCAATAAAGTCAGGGATATCAAATGGTTAGATCGTTTAGGAAATACAACAAATAAACAAAACTAGAATCAAGCCCTAAATCTTGGCCGAGGATGGGGAAAAGAAAGAACACAAAATTGTGGAGAATTGAGGGATAGCATGGCTTCTCTGTAGAAGAGCTCAGAGACGGTATTTCGTTTGTACTACAACTCCAGGAATCCTGAACCAACTAGGCCCATTGCTGGAGGAGTCTGGGATTTGTAGTCCCAAAATAACTTGCTCTAGCTCTCTTCTTTAGTCTTCAGGTCACTTCTATGCAGTAGATGGCTCTTGACAGTAACAGTCCTGACCTATCTGTTTGAGGAATGAGTTCACTTTGCAAGGATGGTGTAGACAAGTCCTCCATAGCGCACACAGAAGTGTTTCCTTCTCATATTGTCTGCCATGGTTTCCCAATGGACTGGATGTGCTCCTTGGCTTTCATCCTCAATGCTGCTATGCTGGTGTTCCGAGGGTCGACTTCTTCCAAGGGGAATTTGTCCACAAAGTTGGTCCCGCATTGATACGGTGGTGGCGGCCCCATGGCTCCCAGGGGTTGCAAGGTGTGTCCCATGGGGGGAGAGTTTAGGAAGGGAGGAGGGGTGTAGCTGCTGGGGAGGCTTTGGGGAGACGCCACGAAGCCCGGCAACGTCTGGAGGGGGCTGCTGTTGGACATGGGTGGGTTCAGCCATGACTCCAGGGGCAAGTTGCTGCCAATGGTCCCGATGGTGGAGGGCTGTGGGGAGCGGTTGAAGGAGAGAATGGGGGAATCCTGCAACTTCATGGAAGTCACCTCCAGCTTCTCCTGCCTCCTCCACTTGGCTCTCCGATTCTGGAACCAAACCTAAAAGACACAGTTCAGAGTTAATTCCTTGCCAGAAAGTACAGTTTGCCATTATTGTTATCAACAGCTTGGGAAAAGTTACTTTGCTGCACCATGATTTCCAGAATCCAGGGCAAGCTAACTCAGTGATTCTGGGTTCTATCTTCCAAAAAAGTAACTCTGGTAATTAAATAGTTATTTTTATTCTCTTTACTATTTTAACATGCATACACTTATGAAACATCTAGATGAACTTTATGTAAAGCAATCACATGTGTCTTTACTCAGAAGCAAAGTCCATTGTCAAATGAAATGGGTTTTCCAAGTAAGCATGATAGGGAATGATTAATTATTTGAGAAAATTTAGCATAAATATGCATAAGTGAAAGACACAAGAAAAAGGATACATATTGCATAGCAATTTGTATCGATCCACATATGTAATGCTTCTTATTCTAAATTTTAGAAGAAATATTATGTATATTATATTATTATAATTATTATATTATAACACTGAGTCCCCCGGTGGAATAGTGGGTTAAAGCCTTGTGACTGGAAGGTTGGGCTGCTGATCTGCAAGCTGCCAGGTTCAAATCCCACGCGGGGAGAGCACGGATGAGCTCCCGCTATCAGCTCCAGCTCCATGCGGGGACATGAGATAAGCCTCCCCACAAGGATGGTAAAAACATCAAAACATCCGGGCGTCCCCTGGGCAACGTCCTTGCAGACGGCCAATTCTCTCACTCCAGAAGCGACTTGCAGTTTCTCAAGTCACTTCTGACACACAAAAAACCTGAGTCCAAGGGGCTTATTTCCAAGTAAGTGGATATAGGATGATAGTCCTAACATGAAACCTGCTATCTGCATTTTTTTTTCATAATTGATATTTTTTAAAAATCAATTATTACCCAAAGTACCGGCAGAAAATAAAGAGCTGAATTGCACCAGTATCAGCAATGCACCTAATAATAATAATAATAATAATAATAATAATAATAATAATAATAATAATAATACTTTATTTATACCCCGCCACCATCTCCCCAACGGGGACTCGGGGCGGCTTACATGGGGCCATGCCCAGAACAATACAATATAACAAAATATAAAAACAACACATCATAACACAATTAAACAATACAATAGATAGTAATATACATTACAATATACATCACCTTGGGAATGTATAGGAGTAACTTAGGGAATCATGTGCATAGCCAGTAGGTTATGCTGGCAGCTAGTGACCTGAGCTTGGAAAAGTTACTTTTTGGGACTACTACCTCCAGAATTCCCAAAACACCAACAAATGTAGCAATGCCAATGAGTGAGGCCTACCAACCCCTCACAAATAGATAATCAGAATAAACAAAGTTACAACAATGGTAAAGACAACTGTAAAAACTAGTGCAAATTCAGAAATAAATAATACTACATTTCACAGGATTTAACTCCCAGAAAATCTTCAGCACTTCTTTTAAATAAACACATAGTATAGATACCAGTGTAACTTTAGTTTGAATACTGTAGATGGCCCATGCTGACTGAGGGATTTTGGGAGCTAAAATCCAAAAGTCAACCTCTCTAAAGATCAGTTGGCAGAGCACCCCAAAACATTCCTCCATGAAAATGCCTGAAAATGATGGGAGATTCTCATGGCATCCTTCCTTGTGGCCCTGTGTTGCTTTTTAATCTGCTCCAGAGGCAACTAGTCAGTTCTAGTTGAATCCCCTTGGAGAGATAGAGCGGAGTACAAATAAATATTTTATTATTATTATTATTATTATTATTATTATTATTATTATTATTATTATTATTATTATTATTATATGGAGCAAAACCCCTCTAGTCTGAAAGTTAAATGACATATTTGAGGTGCCCATCCCTATGCCTAGAACAGGTCCAACTCCTTGGATATTTTATCGACTTTAAAGTGAAGGTCAAAACCTAGAATAGATTCACTACTTCACAACAAAGGAGACATCCGTTGCTGATCTGCTCCCTAGTCCAGCAAATTGCTTCATCCTTATTTTCAAAGCCCCCATAATTCCTGTCACTTTCCCATTGTATCCTAATACATTTCTCTTGTGATCTCCAGGTTTATCAACTTTCAAGGCTAGCATTGTCATTAGGCAGAGTCTGGTGACCTTCTCAGGCAACAGATGCTGGAGGGCAAAAACAGCCATCCTTTGGCTGACCTCTTGTGCCCTTTGGCCATACCCTTCTGTTGGAGACGAAGCTGAGCCTTCCATACTAACCCAACCTGTTCTTATGAACTGCCTGGTTTTAGGAATCTAGCATCCTGTTTAGAAGAAAGTGAACTTTTATATGATGTTCTTAAAAGTAGCCACACACACATTAACCAGCAGGAGTAATATGGAAGTTGTAATACCTTTCCCAGCTTTGCTTACAACTCATTTGGGTAATACCTGAACGGGACATTATCAGAGTAGGAGTAATTGTGCCTAAGCCTACAAAGATATGTGATTGCAACTGAAGCAACTTCTGAAACTTGTGAAAGATTACCTTAAAAAAAATAATGGTAGTGCCTGAAAAAAATAAGAATAGGACCTTATCTAGAGGACCAAATAATGCCCCCCCCCCCAGATACTTTTTGCCTACAAGTCCCCAGATCCATAACCATTGGTTATGATGGAAAGGCCTGAGGAGGATGTAGATCCAAAACACCTAGAAGGACACAGCTGTCCCCCAAGTGCCTGCTTTAGGGGATCAGCAGTTTTGAAAAACAATATAATTAGCATAAAATGCAGTTGGGGTGGGGGTTGAAATGACCAAGTGACCTGTGTGTGTCTCAGTTCAGTCTGCTGCCCAGGTAGTAACTGTGGGTGGACAACTTAAACCTGCCTTGTTTTTCTTTTCATATTGTAGTTTAACTTTAAGGCAGAATTATTGGACCGGTTAACCCTTCAAACAGAGGAAGCCTTCAAGCAGGGAAACATTTTCCCTATTACTGGCACACAACATCTGCCACATGTAAATCTATTCGGTTTTTTTTTCCACTTCAGAGCACAGGTTAGGATAGGAGAGAAATGTTTTCTTGTTGCTAATGGCTTGAATCTTATTGTTAGGTTCAACTAAAGTAGATCCTATGGTTTCTAAAAGTCACTATTCAATTTGGGTATACTCTAACAGGCTATCACTACATGCAGAAGTGACCAAACTGAGGCTATTGTACTTTGGACATATTACAGTTGACTGGAAAACGTGAGAATGCCTGAAGCTGAAGATAGTAGGAAAAGAGGGAGACTTAATTGCAGCTGGATTGTTTCAATGCATCAAGCAATGGCCCTGTACTTGGAGATCACTGTAAGTTGGAAGCTGACATGATGATAAAACTCTGTGTACTGGTCTGGGCTAGTTGGGGCTAAGAAAACTCCAGTAGAAAACATTACTGATCTGACAGCAAGTCTTTTCGATATCCAGGCTTTAATCCAGACATTAAAGGGACTATCCAAGGTGCTGAACTCTGCTTCACATCTTGGCTATCAGATTGAAGCCAGAATTAGATTCACTGCCCATCCAAGATGGAAGCCACCAACTACCATTGGAATATAATATTACAGGGCATCCAAAGATCCATCAGAAGCTTGTGATCTATTCACTTTGTTATAAAGCAATTCCGCAGCTCTCTAGAATAAATTGGTCCTGTGGCCTTACATACTAAATATGTATATTGATGCAGAGGTTTCTGTTTTGGAAAACCACTGCTCTTTAACTTTTTGGCTCTGAAGCAAGTCGAGTCCCAAATCGACTCCCAGAACTTCACCAGCTCTGGCTATCCTCAAAAGCAAAACTGGAAGTGGCTGTTTCAGTTTATGTTTTCGCAAAGGGGTGATGTTTAGGTGGGGAACCACAGTGTATTTTTTAAAATAAAATTACTAAAAGTATTTTTGTGCAAAAATGGGAGTGGAGAAGGACTGGGGTCACTTGAAGAGATAGGAAAGGTGAAGTATAGAATATATTCTACATTCTTTGCTATAGGATGATAAAGCAGCAATAGAAAGACTAAATGTATCCAAAATCTGCAGTGCCCATTTCCAATATGTGTTTCATGTTAAATGTAACACAAATCACCAACAGAAACATGATTTATTCAAAATATCAATTCTAATCAACTTCCAGATATGGTTAGGGAAGACTCCAAAAAATACTTGTCTATGTATAAATATAAAAAAAATAATGTACACATGTCTAAGCCTCAGTAATTTCTAAGACCCTTTTTGCATGAAGTATATGAGATCCCAGGGATGTTTGGATAGCAGGGATTGGCCTTCCAGCAGCCTAAATTAAATAAATGCTGAACATGCTGTAAAGGAGGATGCTTTCAGTGCTGGTTTGTTGTTACTGTATGCCTTCAAGCCATTTCCAACATATGGCAACTGTAAGGCAAACCAATCATGGGCTTTTCTTGGAGATATTTGTTCAGAGGTGGTTTGCCTTTGCCTTCCTCTAAAGCTGAGAGGATCTGTCAAAGGTTTCCATGGCTGAGTAGGGATTTGAACCCTGGCCTCAAGAGTCCAGTGCTCAAACCACAAAACCTTTTTTTAAACAGCTGCACCACCAATTGAATTGGTAGATGCCAAATAAATGTAGTTTCCAGTTGCTTAAATGTTACTATTAAAAATAGGAATAATTAATACCATACCGTAAACTGTGTGTTAGCTAATTATTGAAATACAACAGTTAAAAGCAAATTTAGACACACAAAAAACTAATCTTAATCCAATGTATTATAAAAATAGCTTTGTGAATGCAGTATGCAATAAAGTATTTTTACAGTGGCTTGAGAGTTCCAGTTGCTTGAGAATTCCAGTTAAGAGAGTTTACTTTAGTTTTAAATTCAGCTTTTTAATACCCTAATTGGTTTAATTGTGCTTTGATATTTCAACTTCTTGGGCCTTTTTTTTTTATTTCTGTCTGGTTTTTAAAAATGGTGGTTGGCATTCCATTAGTGACACATGCATGTATGAGCCATGTTACATTGTACATGCAGAATTAAATGTTTGCAACAGAACAACAGATGCATTCTGATGACAGATTTGTACTGCCTTGAGTACAAATTTTGGGAGAATAAAGGAGTTATAACAAACAAACAAATAGGAATTCATCTAAGGCCAAATAATGTTTGTTGATCATTGTCTTCCAGCTTTCAAATTATTCCTGCTCCAATCTCCTTCAAACTGGAAATAATCCTATCTCTACTTTTCTGGTTCTTTATGGACTAATTCATGCCTGCTTTTTAATAAGCAAAAATAAGACTGCTGTAGTCAAATGTTTAGACCGGGGAAACAAATACCTGCCTTCCCAGATTATGGTAGGCTACAACTCCCATCAGCATAGCCAATGCCAAAGATTCTTGGATCGTTTGTCCAACAACATTTGGAGAACCATCCTTTTGCTTGATTTACATCTTTAAAATGTGTCCTTGAACATGAACTCAAGCTTGATTGGTTTAAAATGAAACCCCTTTCCAACCGTTTTTGTCTCATGCTTCCCACCAATAATGCCTTTCCATAAACTCAGATCTCTTCTCATTACCCACAAGATGGAATAAAATTAGTCCTGTTTTTCCACTGTTTGGGAGGCAGCTTGGGAAAAAAAATCCACCCCGTTTTTGGAAACCCTCCCAGAATTTTTACAGATGACTAGTAAATATTTCAGGCTTTTCAAACATTTTCATGATCCAGGGATTAAAGATCATTCAGCTTTAATTAAGCCCATAAAAACCTCCCACTTACAATTAAGGGGGAGAAACACTAGACTCCCCCCCTTTACAGTGGGAACCAAAAAGAGCTGAAACCAACAAAGCAGCAGAATCTATACGATCTGTAGGGAATTGCATATATTTTATATCCAGTGTTGGATTACAACTTTCAGAATGGCCCTGAATGCTGGTAACTGTAATCTACACAGACCTTTTCTAAACGCTGGTAATGACATTGTTCTGAGGCTATTCACAAGTAACAATATGCAACAGTCTTAAATTCTTAGCAAAAAATGATTAAGTAAATACCCCATACGGTATATACAGGAAGGTCCAATTATAGTAAGCAGATAAATACTGCACGTTTCCCTGTTTTAAGTACGGACATAAAAACTTTGCTCCTTTTATGTGAAGATCTACACCTACTTCTAAAAATTGTTCTGTTCTGTTTGAGTTATGGGTGGAAATCTTAGATTGTGTTTGCATAGTATAACTCTCAACTCAGTCTGCTACACAGTAAAGGTGTTATGGCATCTTTGGTTGAATATATCAGTATTGTGCAGATTGTGCTGAAAACTGACACTAACTGATTGTGTATCTCAAAATGTTTCTGTATATTAGAAAATGCATAGTTACTGTTTCCACAATCCAACCAAAAGGGTTACTCTGAAGAAAAATAGTTGCACAGTATCCAAGAATGGGAAACTACATAGCCAGAATCCCGTTAGTTACTTCCAATTACAGTAGACCCACTAAACCCATTGTTAACATGTTATCAAGTGAGTTAATATGTAGGTCAATCCAGTTGTTTCTGAGGCTCAACTCAAGACTAAAACAGAATTTAGGCCTATGGAAAATAGTTACACTTGTTCAACTCTCCATACGCAACCATGAACTGAATATATTCACTATGCAATAGCTACAAAAGTACAACCATGGATGTAAGGGAGATTACACATAGGAATGACATCAACAGAGCTGGTGTAGTGCTTTGAGCTTTGAGCTAGGACTCTGGAAGATCAGGGTTCAAATCCTTACTTGGCATTGAAAATCCATTGGATGACCAAGTCTCATTGTTTCAACTCCAGAAGATATTAATGGAAACCCCTTCTAGAACATCCATTATAAAGTCACTTTGAGCTGGAAATTACTTGAAGACACACAACAAGAATAACAAAGACACCAATATGATGTCAACCAGAATCATGAAACCACAGTAAACTTCACTTTGAGAATCTAATAAAAGCCACAACTACAATGTACAACAAGTATGGCAAATTTAGGAGGTGCTAGTTCTATTAGGCACGAGATTCCAAAGTTCTCAAAATATTATGGCTGATAAAACTAGCCAGTCTTTAAGATGCCAAGTGTTTCTGCAAATACTCTACCTTGGGCATGGAGAGAAAAAAATGTCATATTACTTTTAAAAAAACTTTTTTTTAATCACTATAATTTTTCAAATGTACTTAGGTTTTTCTTAAAAGAGGCCTGTAAACTAGTTTAATTCAGTGAGAGTAGACTTGTGTAGCTTTCATTAAAATAGCAACATTAAAATTAAAAAGAAATAAAGTGGCAAGCCTCAGGCTGATACAACAGACCCATACAGAATGCAGGACCCAAATAGTGTTCTCATACATTTATTTAAGAAAGTTATAGCATTAGTTCAGGTGGGAGATGCTAATAGGTTTGCAGGGAGTGTGCTAGAAGAGATAATTCCATATGCCATGACCTAAACTGGTGGGATTTCCACCTCAGTCCTGATGTAACATTGTCACCCAGCACATAGAAAGCCTTCTTTCAATCCTTCACAGTTTGTTCCCCATTTCTGCCCCTTTTCTCACCTGCTATATCAAGCAGCTTTGCATAGCTAGTGAGGAAAGAAATAGATAGAGGAGCTAAAAACTGAATGTGGGAAAGGCTAAGAACTTATAAAGGATACTTTTAAAAATACAACTGGCAGAGAGAATCTTGAGAGAGGTCCAAAAAAGTAAATCTGATCATCATACAAACAAGCAACAATTGGTCTGTGTGAGATTCAAAGGTCCATGCATTATATGCTTGATGGCAGTCCTTCTGTTCATGTCCACAATGGTAGCTGGTAGATTCACTGGAGTGGTGATTTTAGTCTGAATATTCAAGGAATTATCCAAGTTGCTAAACTGTATATGCTAAGCAGGTTCACCACAGTGCCTTTTAAATGCAATGCAAAATCTTCACCAGATTTATTACCCCACCGACATGGAAGCTCCCATGGAAAGAACTACTTCAAACAGTTAATTTGTAGTCCTATCAGTTGGGGGATTTCAGTAGTGATAGGTTAAAAGGGTATCTTGTTTGATCTGTGCCAATGGGTTGCAAGAGAACCCCTTAGTACTGCTAACAAAACAGCATAATTGGACGTGGGAAGGAGTTTCACAGCATTTCACACTAGAGAGTTAATGCAGCAAAGCTGACTCAAATGCACCAACAAGAAGTTTATGAAAAAGTTACCAATCTCTGGGTCTTGCTGGAAGCAAAGGTGCCATTTTGTTGCCGGTGGAAGAAAACATCTTCCACGGCCCTTGGGTGCCCCAGACCACCCACGGGTATTCCTTAAACAGAGCTCACTGGCCATAGTAATGGCTCTATGAAGTGACTATTATACTGAAGAAATAAATGGGCTTGCGTCCTAGGTGAGCATGCCAAAAGCACAAATCCATTTGCTTAAAAAATATAAAAGGGATGACCGATTGACCTTTGGAAAAAACATTGCTACAAGATAGCAAGAGATTATACAAAAGAAAATAAAAGAGGAAAGGATGTTAAAATATATTATTTTTGTTTTTGCGAGGTTCTTGTTTCTCTCCTATCATAATTAGAAGTGCCTCAAAAATTGCATTGCACTGCATTTGGACCACTGTCTGGTTTTTATTGACTAATACATTAAAGTTGGGCAGTGATATAGATATGCTGTGATTTATATCCCACAGTTTCATAAAGGAATATAGTTTTGCTTCTGTTTTGCAATTTAATCTTGAGCAAGATTAGCCACTTCGATGTGAATCCATCACCAAAATCATAAAAAAATGTATTGAACTGATTAACTAGATTTAGATAAAGGTTCTTTCAGCACCTTTGAGACTAAGAGAATGAAGTTTGTAGATTTAACTCTGTTTCATCAAATGGAGGCTAGATTAAGCTAGAAACAGTTAACCAGATTTCAGAGTCTGGTTACATTGTGTTGCAGTTTTTCAAAGGAAGGGGCATTTCATACAGAATACTGCATGGAGGAGTGATTTCACTTATTTGTTCCCTTTCAAGTAAGGACCCACAAAAACAGGATTTTCAAACTCAATTATTACAGTTTGGTAACTCAAGAATCATGGGAAAGTTAGTGATGGTTTAACCAAGTTCTAATTTCCACGCAAAGTGATGGAGCTCTAAAAACAGAAAATACAGGCTGAGAAATAGATTAGAGATGGGATTTTCCACAGTATTCTGAGCTGAAAATATGTGAAAATGAACTCAACCAAACAACACTGAATTTCTGACTGTTTTTCCTTTGCTTCCTGAGTCTGTCTTTCTGTTCTCCAGATCCCTGGCACTTTATCAATAAGTAGGGGTTTAGAATTCGTTTAAATACACTACGTTGGCATAAATGGCTTTGCAAATAACATGAGCTACATGTTTCCCCAATATGCCACTTAACTTCCCAGGTGAGTGTGAAGAATCTGATTCAGAAAATGTGAAACCAAACACTGATAATTAAGAGAGCAAGATTACAGTCTAGATTGATAAAGAGGGAAGATAAGAAAACCAGATTAAGAGGGGAAAATCCATTTACACACCATTTAGCATGTGTGCAAACTCGAAATTATCCTCTGGGCAAGAGCAGAGAAAGAGAAGAAGGAAAGCCCTTAAACTGGATTAGTAAGCAAAGGTTGCTTTTGATTGAGGTCTCCTAATGAAGGAAACAAGGAGCAGGAGAGGATTAACTGTCCAAGATTTCACAGAACAGCTAGGACAAGAGCGGAAAGGAAGACACAATTTGCCTTCTCACCTGAACTCTCACTTCTGGAAGATTGACTTTCATGGCCAGCTCCTCTCGGCTGTAGACATCAGGGTAATGGGATTTCTCAAAGGCTCGCTCCAGTTCATGCAACTGGTAGGTGGTGAACGTGGTCCGATTCCTCCGGTGCTTCTTTTTGGGCTGGTCTTCATCAGAAAGTTTGCCATCGCTGTTGTTGCAAGCGGGCAGCTCTGGACTCAGGCAGTCCTCTGAACGTTTGGGACAGAAAGGATCTGAGAAGGAAGCAGAGGCCGGCAAGGCTAAGTTCACTGACTGATTAAATCAGAAGAATATATGGATTTTAGCAGACTGACCCCAACACAATTAAAGACTTTTTTTTTCAGAATCTGCAAGTCCCATTTGGTCTAATAATGCTTGCTTCCCAAATTATCAATTTCCTTGTTGGTTGGTTAATTTTGCCTTTTGCCTGATTTTAACATTCTGATATTTTTTGCATGTGGAAGGATGCTAGAAATTATTGTTCTCTATTTTTTGGATTGCATGATATTTTTTGAAATAGGAAAATAATAAGGGTATTAACCACCATCACCGTTACTGAATCTTTATGCAACAACTTAAAAAGATGCATTGAGTGAGTTCTGGGATATTTTTGACTTTCATAAGAATGCTACCTTTTTTAGGATTAGCACCATGGTTAATGTTAGCCATAGGATTTACAGTATACTTTTGTATTTCTTGAATCTACTGAGATTTCTGTCCTCCTTCTCAACCCTATGGTGAACCTAATGATTATCAGAATATGCCACTTTCATTTTTCAGCATCATGGTTCACTGAGCACTCGCAGGGGACATTTTTTTGTCCTAGTACATTATGTTGGCTGAGAGAAAAATACCAACATTTCAAAAACCAATAGATTTCTTGGGACAGTTGTGGGGGGTTACTATTGTTTTATTTGCTTGTTAGAAAGCAGCTCCTTGTACATGGCAGTCAGTGAAAAGTTGGAGACATTATTTACAACTGATAGGTGATAAAATGTCTATGTCCCAAGTCTCGTTTTGTGTGGGTTGTGCAACAAAATATGACTCAAGGGGATTCAAATCTCCCATCTTGGTAGAGGATGGTTGAGTTAGTGATGGTGTATATATTAATGTGAGTTCTCACTTTTTCTTTCCTGCTTTTTTTAAAATCAAAATAAAATTCCAAGTTAAAAACAATATTGCTCTGATGCTATTACTAGAAGCAACTGGTTCCTAAACACAGTTATAGTCCCATTGTTTTCACAACTTCCATCCCAAAATGAATTGTGATCTTTGGGGAGAAGTAACTCTACTGAATTCAGTTAGGTTTTCACTCAAAGATGCACAGACTTTACATATATATTCTATTGAAATCCAGGTGAATTTAGGATTGAACAATTCAGCATAGCTTTGCTCACAAATTCTGGTTGCTTGGTGCAAAACCAGAATGAACAGTATCATCTGAATGTTCCGCCACTTCCTCAAATCATAATTTTGCCCTTTTGCTCATCCTGTCTGGACCCCAAAAGGTTTGAGAAAGTGTCTCACGCAATTAGATCAAGGTTTGTTTGAACCGGTGCTTCCAGTGTATCTCACAACAGCTAACAGATGCTTACCAGGACATGATTCACATGGCACAGATGCAATATATGGAGTGGGGGGAAGAAAGCTTTTGACCCTGCAAAGGACAGGCATACAAACTGAGAGCACGCTGTGATCCCAAAGCTCATGTTCATGCAAAACATGTCGCTTTGTGTACAGTTGGTAAAATCCAGTTGTTAATTTCATCTAAGGTAAACTCACTGAATGAATGGAACTGAGTTACAAAAAATGAAAGAGGATTCCAAAAGTCTACTCTGACTGGTACTAAACTGATTTAAGCCACAAGACAGGTGTATCAAAAGCCTAAGATACAGATTTGGAGAGGACAACTTTAAAAAAGTTACTTGCATCTTGGAAAGAGGTTCTGTGATTTATAAAGGACTGTACTGTGTGCATGCCGATTAAGACTTGGTTGTAAGCGGATTAAATGTGTATGTTTAAAGATGACACACTGGTGATCACACCACTTAGAAAAAGAATTTCAGGTGAAAAAAGTAAATCTCTTCCTTAAAAGACCAGGAAGTCTTCAGAAGAAGGAAGATAAACCTTCCCACTTTCTTTCTTAAGCAATCAATTAAAATTAAACTAGGGAGAAAGAAAGAGGTTGTGATCCACTAGGATCAGATCCATTGATTCTACTGGATGCCAATTTATATGTCAGCAACACCAAAGTAAGCAGATACCAACTGTTGGTATTAGCTTCCATTTTTGAAGGGATACTTCAGAAATTGAAGTTAAGCAACCTTAACATTTCCCCACTGGATTTAAGTTTTGCTTGAAATGTTTAACAGAACTGGTTTATCCTTTCTCCCTAAAATAACTGCAAGACAAATCTCTTTCTAAAGGGATCTGATCCAAATGCACACACTTCACAGTAGTCTCAAACTTGCCAGAATAGTACCTACCTATATTTAAGTAATAGACTGATCCTATGTGGGTTTAATTATGAATATCAACGAATTCACTGGGACTTACTCCCAAATAAAGCTGATGTGGAATAGTGGTTTGGGTTTTGGACTAGACTCTAAATCCTTCTCAACCATGGAAACCCACCGGATGTGATCTTGGGCAAGTTCCATTCTCATAGTCTTAAAGAAAGGCAATGCTGAACCAATGAGTACATCTTGCCAAGAAACATCTATTATAGTGCAATTGTATGTCAAAGTTGACTGAAACAACTGTTCCAGAATTAAGTGTGCAAAGGACTGTGTCCTCCATGCATTGGCTATCAATGTTCCCTTGCTTGCTTGCTTGCTTACTTGCTTCCTTCTTTCCTTCAAGAGTAGCTGGAATTGCTAGTTTCTCGATTTTGCTATTCATTTCCCTTTCATTTAAAACTGAGACAGCCATCGAAGTGACCTGGGACTGTCTTTATAGCCATGTCCAGCTTGTCCTACAAAGGTTCAAGATCTTTAATTCCTCCCCTCACCTTTGCCTTTTTCTTCCTCTGTAACTCTGCTTTTGATTTAAGAGGATGAGGCATGTCTTAAGCACTTTCAGACTTCAAAATGTGCATGTCCCATATGGAAGACTTGAGCAATTTTCTTTACTAATTTTAGTAAAAGTGAAAAAGAAACTGGGGAAAGACCCCTCCTCCCTTTTCAAAATGATTCTAAACATTGGCTCCTGTAACTAAGCCATTATAAGTTTCATAGAGATTGTTATGGTAGTTTGCTGTGGTACAAGACCACACCTGGAATCACACTGCATCCAATTCTGGGCACTGCAGTTTAAGAGAGATGCCAACAAGCTGGAAAGTGTCCTGAGGAGGGTGACTAAAATGATCAAGGGTCTGGAGAACAAGCCCTATGAGGAGCAGCTTCAAAAGCTGGGCATGTCGGAAATGATAAAATACATGATAGTTGCCGCTCAAGCAACAGATGCCTTGGGTTGAAAAGAGCAAAGCAAGTGGGAAATTAAAAAATGGTATGAATACCTGGCTGATTTTATTCTTCAGGATTACATCCTTGAAAGGAGAACTAAATATATATCAGGCCGAATAAAAAAGAACTGGGATCTGAAATGGGGAAGACAGATTGATAGATAAAGTCAAAGGACAAAGAAAATATAAAGATCTGAATCATTTTCTTTTTACGATTGATCAATTAAAATCATATCTGAATGAAAGAAAGCACTGTTCCCAGAAGGTGGGGGGAGGAGTGAAAAACCAATAGACACATGGAACAATGGCTTCAAACTACATGAAAGAAAGGAGATTCCACCTAAACATGAGGAAGAACTTCCTAACTGAGAGAGCTGTTCAGCAGTGGAACTCTCTGCCCCGGGCTGTGGTGGAGGCTCCTTCTTTGGAGGCTTTTAAGCAGAGGCTGAATGGCCATCTGATGGGGGTGCTTTGAATGCGATTTTCCTATTTTTTGGCAGGGGGTTAGATTGGATGGCCCAAGACGTCTCTTCCAATTCTAGGATTCTAAGATTCTATGACTCCTCTGTAATTCTGCTTTTGATTTAGGAGGATGAGGCATGTCTTAAGCATTTTTGGTCTCCAAAATGTGCATGTCCCATATTGAAAACTTGAACGAATTTTACTAATTTTAGTAAGTGAAAAAGAAACTGGGAAAAGACCCCGCCTTTTTAAATGACACTAAACATTGGCTCTTGTTACTCAAGTACGTTTCAAATAGATAGTTTGTTGTGGTAGAAAAAGATGTGAGGAAGAGAACGTTTCAAATAGGTAGTTTGTTGTGGTAGAAAAAGATGTGAGGAAGAGAACAGCCTTTTGTTCTCCCTACAATAATGGTAAGATAAAACCCTTTCTACAGGGATCTGATCCAAATGTGCACACCTCACAGTAGTCTCAAACTACTGTGGCGAAGTGTGTTAAAGCACTGAGCTGCTGAACTTGCAGATCAAAAGGTTGCAGGTTTAAATCCCAGGAGCGGAGTGAGCGCCCGCTGTTGGCTCCAGCTTCTGTCAACCTAGCAGTTCAAAAACATGCCAATGTGAGTAGATCAATAGGTACCACTCTGGCGGGAAGGTAAGGGCGCTCCATGCAGTCATGCCAGCCACATGACCTTGGAGGTGTCTTCAGACAACGCTGGCTCTTCGGCTTAAAAATAGAGATGAGCACCAACCCCCAGATTCAGACATGACTGGACTTGTCAGGGGAAACCTTTATCTTTACCTTAAAGCTGCCATAGCATAGTAGTTTTGGTTTTGGACTAGACTCTAAATCAGACATGGGCAAACTTCGGCCCTTCCAGGTGTTTTGGACTCCATCTCCCACAATTCCTAACAGCCGGTAGGCTGTTAGGAATTGTGGGAGTTGGAGTCCAAAACACCTGGAGGGCCTAAGTTCGCCCATGCCTGTTCTAAATCCTTCTCAACCATGGAAACCCACTGTCTATAACCTTTTGTAGTCTCTCTCTGTGCCTTCAAGCTGCCTCTGGGCTTGTATCTCCAACTCATGCATTTCACAGGGTTTTCCTAGGCAATAAATACTCACGAGGTTTTTTCTTTCTCTGAAATAGTACCTACAGTTCACAGGGTTTTCCTAGGCAAGAAATGAGAGTGATTTTGCCAGTTCTTTTCTCTGAAATAGTGCCTCTACAGGACCTGGTGTACACTGGCACTGTCCCACCCAAGTACTGACTCTACTTGGCTTCCGAGATCAGAGGGAATCTGGTGCTTTTAGGGTAGGTTTAGGCAAACTTCTGCCTTCTCTCCAGGTGTTTTGGACTTTGGACTTCAACTCCCACCAAGCGGCTGAGGGGGAAAAGGAAGAGGCCTGAGGCTGTTAGGAATGGTGGGAGTTGAAGTCCAAAACACCTGGAGGGAAGCAAGAAGTTTGCCTATATTTGCTCTACATAGTCAAGGAAGAAGCCAAGGATCTTGGAAGGAAGGGTCTCTCCCCCCAAACTTGCTCCCCTTTCCCCCCTGTCTTACCTTCGTAGTGCTCTTCAGGCCCGCCCTCGGCTTCTTGCCCCGGCATCTGCTCTGCGGGCATTTTGGGGAAGCAATCCCGGGGGCTGATCTTGCCCGGCGCCTCTTGCCCTGCCCGGCCGCCCCCTCCAGCCGCCTCTCCGCCTTGGAAGCTGCCCAGGAGAGGGTCTTCTTTGGGGAACCCCAGGATGGCCTCGATGCTGTGAAGCCTTGAGGGGTTCCCTCCTCCTCCTCCGCCTCCTCCGGGGCTCCTGACCAAATGGCCCGACAAGGAGAAGCCTCCACCTCCGTTGCCTCCTCCGCCGTCGGTGGTCATGCTCACCAGGGCGCCTTGCTGCAGATGCATGGGCTTGGAGAGCGTCTCGCCTTCAGGAGCCTTTAAGTTGCGCCTCTGGACCCTCTCGATATCCTCACCGTTTTGCGCTCCTTCGGTGTCAGCGAGGGCAAGAAGAAGAGGAGGAGGAGGCTTCACTTTAATCCGCTTCAGCTCCGCTTCCTCCTCCTCCTCTGTCCTCGAAGGGCCCGCTTGGGATGGAGCAAGAGACACACACAGAGAGAGAGACAATCCTTCACGTCGCCTTAAGGTTGCGCACCAAACGCCTTTCCTCTTTGGACACCTTTTCCTTCTGTTCTCTCCTTTTTGCCGCGGTTTAGGGATCGGGCTGAGCTGAGCCCCCGCCCCCTTTCCCCCCTTTAAGCCCCTCCTTTTTCCCCTTTCTTTCCTCCCCATCTATCAAAAAAGCCCAAGAAGAAACAACCTCCCCTCGAATCCACTTCTTATGCGCTTGGATTGGACCTGCTGGGAAAGAGAAACAAGGATTGGAGTGGATACCAGAGCTTGGATCCACTTTAAATCCACTTTAGTAAAGGTAAATATATATTATATTTATATATATATTTACAGCATTTATATTCCGCCCTTCTCACCCCAAGGGGGACTCAGGGCGGATCACATTACACATATAGGCAAACATTCAATGCCTTTTAACATAGAACAAAGACAAACAAACATAGGCTCCGAGCTGTCTCGAACTCATCACCTGATCAGAGTGATTCATTGCAGTTAATTGCAGCTGGCTTGCTCTCCCTCCTGCGCCACAGCCTGGGCCCCTGACGTTAAGTCCAGTCGTGACCGACTCTGGGGGTTGGTGCTCATCTCCATTTCTAAGCCCAAGAGCCGGCGTTATCCGTAGACACCTCCAAGGTCATGTGGCCACTGGCATGACTGCATGGAGCGCCCTTACCTTCTCGCCGGAGTGGTACCTATTGATCTACTCACACAATGGCATGTTTTCGAACTGCTGGGTTGGCCAAAGCTGGAGCTAACAGCGGGCGCTCACGCCGCTCCCGGGGTTTGAACCTGGGACCTTTCGGTCTGTAAGTTCAGCAGCTCAGTGCTTTAACACATTTTGCCACCGGGGCTCCTTAAATCCACTTTAGGAGGGGGCTTTAAACAGCTCAGTCAGACAGATCTTGGGACTCACCAAACTACAAACCCCAGAATTCTGCAGGAGGCACAAACCAGATTTAAAGTGATTTTTTTTGTGTCTGGAGTGACTTGAGAAACTGCAAGTGGCTTCTGGTGTGAGAGAATTGGCTGTCTACAAGGACGTTGCCCAGAGGACGTCCATAACACCAGTAAAGGTAGCAAACATCAATAAAAATGCCATAAAAACTGTTGGAGAGGTTGCCAGGAGGTGGGCACATATATACATATCTGGTGGCAATGTAAATGAATTTGGGGGGAAGGTATTTAGAGAAATAGAAGCTATAATGGATATGAAGATAGGAAAAAGTGCAAGTATTCCTTTGTTGTCATTATATAATGTTAAGAATGTGAGAGAATTGGCTGTCTGCAAGGACGTTGACCAGGGGACGCCTAGATGTTTTGATTTTTTTTATCATCCTTGTGGGAGGCTTCTCTCATGTCCCCGCATGGAGCTGGAGCTGATAGAGGGAGCTCATCCGCGCTCTCCCCGGGTGGGATTCGAACCTGGCAGCTTTCAGATCAGCAACCCAACCTTCAAGTCACAAGGCTTTAATCCACTACACCACCGAGGGCTCCTTTTAAAGTGCTGAGGCAGATAGAGAGCTCTTTCTGTTTCTGGCCTCCAAGGGGGCATCTACACTGGACCATTAAGACGCTTGGACACCCCTTAAAATGTCCTGACTCTGTGCTATACAATCCTGGGATTTGTAGCTTTGTGTTGGCGAAGGCTTTCATGGCCGGAATCACTGTTTTGCTGTGAGTTTTCCGGGCTGTATGGCCGTTTTTCAGAAGCATTCTCTCCTGACGTTTCGCCCGCATTTATGGCAGGCAACCTCAGAGGTTGTGGAGTCTGTTGGAAACTAGGCAAGTGGGGTTTATATATCTGTGGAATAATGTCCAGGGTGGGAGAAAGGAGTCTTGTCTGCCTGTGGCAAGTGTGAATGTTGCAATTGGCCAGCTTGATTAGCATTGAATAGCCTATCAGCCAAAGTACTTTGGTCACATCATGAGAAGACAGGAAAGCTTCGAGAAGACAATGATGCTGGAGAAAAAGGAAGGAAAAAGGAAGAGGGGCCGACCAAGGGCAAGGTGGATGGATGTTAACCTTGAAGCGACTGGCTTGGAGTGAGTTGGTCCATGAGGTCACAAAGAGTCGGAAGCGACTGAACGAATAAACAACAAAGCCTTGCAGCTTCAAAGCCTGGCTGCTTCCTGGCCCCGATTGTTTCTTGTCTGGAATTCCACTGTCTTCTGAGTGTTGTTCTTTATTTACTGTCCTGATTTTAGTGGTTTTTTAAAAATACTCTAAATACTTTTAAAGTCAGATTTAGTTCATTTTCGCTTGATGAACCAACCTGGACACAGTGTATTATTTGAGAACACAGAAATGCTGGACCACTCTCACAACCACCATGTCAGGCTACACAGAGAAGCCTTAGAAATCCACACAAGCATGGGGGCAATTTCAAAAAAAAGGAGGAAACAATGAAAATGAACAAAACCTGGCTACCAGTATTTTAAAAAACTCTTAAATCAGGACAGCAAATAAAGAACAACACTCTGAAAACAGAGGAATTCCAGACATGAAGCAATCAGGGCCAGCTAATCACCTCCCAACAAAGGATTCCCTCAGGCAGGAATCAGCCAGGCTTCGACGCGACAAGGTTATTCAATGCTAATCAAGGTGATTAATTCACATTTGCCTCAAATAGATAAATTCTTTCTCGCACCCAGGACATTCCACAGATATATAAACCTCACCTAGTTTCAAATATACCTCAGAACCTCTGAGGATGCCCACCATAGATGTGGGCGAAACGTCAGGCGAGAATGCTTCTGGAACATGGTCATACAGCCCGGAAAACTCACAGCAGCTTAGTGATTCCGGCCATGAAAGCCTTCGACAACACATTGGATCCGTCTTTATTTATTTGTAACTTTCTCTCCTGGGAAAAAACAGAAAAGCAAAAAGACAAAAGAGGAAGAAATTGTTTTTTAATCATCTCTCTCTCTATATATGTATATACATGTTTAAAAACTCCCATTGTCGGGAGGAGGACGGGATAGAAAGGAATAAAATATCCTTCGACGATACAATAAAATATCATTTTCATTTTGTTCTTTCAGTTCAGCAACTGAATATGTATAACCAGGGTTGGCCCTTGAAGGGTTTTTTTTTCCTGTATGGTTGGAATGAGTTTCAAATGCATTCCATGGTTTTAATTGCAGGTTGTCTGGAAAGCGTTATAACTTACTGCAAGTTTGTATGATTCAAAAGCCGCCTTGATTCCTGCTCTGGGAGAAAGGCGGAGTATAAAAAGGGAACGGAAGCGAGCGACCTTGTAAAATTATAATTCTCCTGATTCCATAGCATTGAGCCGCCCAACGCCTCCCGATTGAAGAGGCAAATGCAATACTTAAGCTAGTCTCCCTTTCTTTCCTGGGTGAACTAACGAACTAATTGCCCTTCGTTTTAATTAATTCAACGCCCAGGGAGGGAAAAGGGATCAAGCTAAGAAGGTGAAGCGCCTTTAATCGGTTCAGGTTTTTTTCTTTCCAAGGGACTTTTACGCCTCCGATTCTCCAGTCTGTCTTTTGGGCGCATCGACAGTGCCTTCGTTCCTTTTTTAAAACTCCGTTCCTCCATTTCCTCGCCACCACAAACGGGATTCAGGATAGGAAAAAGAGTTGAGAAAAGGTTTGCGCCTTTGGAGAAAGCTCCTCTCAAAATCCTATTAAAAATGTAACTTCTTAATCTGTAGCCAAGGCATTAATCGATTTGTCGCACCAATGAACTCTTCCTCTTTGTCACGTCTGGTATTATTATTATTGCTGTTGGTGGTATAATAATAATTAGTATTACTACTACTGTTATTATTGCTTCTATCTAAATACTTTTTTTGAAAACTTTGAATTGTGAGGATCTAGTTTTTCCTCCTTGCGACACCGTTTCAGATGTGATGAATTTTCACTGTTTTGTAAAATCGTTTCGTCTGGTTTTAACTGATTTCTGCTCTGAGCCATGCTGGGATTAACGCAGTTCAAGACCGCCTTTCACTCATTCCCAGGGCTCAATGCTACTGAATCCTGGGATTTGTAGTTTGGTGAAACACCAGCTCTCTTTAGCAGAGAAAGCTAAAGACCTTAGGAAACTACAACACACACAATAACGTTACCAAATGCAAACTTGATCCTTTTCAGCGTCTGGAGTTCAGAAAAGGGAGAGATAAATCCAGAGACATCCCAACTCTAGAGTTTGGGTCATGCCAAACAAATCAGTGTACATACTTCCCCAAATTGTGCAAAAGGTAATCCAAACATGTTCTTTCTTCACCTTTGTAGCTTGCATTTAAGGCAAGCATGGGTCAACTTTGGTCCTCCAGGTATTCTGGACTTAAATTCCCACAATTGTAGGAATTGTAGTAGTTCAAGTCCAAAACACCTGGAGGGTCAAAGTTGATCCATGCTTGCCTGACCTAGGTCATTCAATGCAATTCTATAGCTGGAATCACCAGGTTGTTGTGAGTTTTCTGGGCTGTATGGGCATGTTCCAGAAGCATTCTCTCCTGATGTTTCACCCACATCTATGGCAGGTGTCCTCTGAGGTTGTATGGTCTTTTGGAACCAAGGCAAGTGGGTTTTTATATATATATATCTGTATCTGTATATCTGTGGAATAATGTTCAGGGTGGGAGAAAGAACTCTTGTCTGTTTGAGTCAAGTGTGAATGTTGCAATTGGCCAGCTTGATTAGCGTTTAATAGGCTTGCAGCTTCAAAACCTGGCTGCTTTTTGCCAGAGGGAATCCTTTGTTGGGAGGGGTTAGCTGGTCCTGATACAAGTCTACATAGGGACCACCAAAGACAGCATTGCCCAAACAGGAATCAAGGAACATGAAAGACACTGCAGACTAACTCAACCAGAGAAGTCAGCCATAGCAGAGCACTTGATAAACCAACTTAGACATAGCAGACTATTAGAGAACACAGAAATGATGGACCACTCCAACAACCACCATGTCAGGCTGCACAGAGAAGCCATTGAAATCCACACAAGCATGGGGACAATTTCAACAGAAAAGAGGAAACCACGGAAATGAACAAAATCTTGCTACCAGTATCAACAAAACTCTAAAACCAGGACAGTAAATAAAGAACAACACTCAGAAGACAGGGGAAATCCAGACAAGAAACAATCAAGGGCAGTTAACACCTCCCAACAAAAGTTTCTCCCTGGCAGGAATCAGCCAGCCTTTGAAGCTGCCAGGCTATTCAAAGCTAATCAGGCTGGCCAATTGCAACATTCACACTTGCCTCAGGCAGACTAGAGTTCTTTTTCTCCCACCCTGGACATTCCACAGATATATAAACCGCATTGCCTAGTTTCTAACATACCTCACAACCTCCAAAGATACCTTTCATAGATGTGGGTGAAACATGAGGAGAGAATTCTCCTGGAACATGGCCATACAGCCCAGAAAACTCATAGCAATCCAAATCTAAAGACCTTATGAAACTGTGACACACAATAATGTTAGTAAATGCAAACTTGTTCTGCTTCAGCATCTGGAGTTCAGAAAAGAGAGATATAAATCCAGGAACTTCCCAACTCTAGAGTTTGGGTCATGCCAAACAAATCAGTGTGCATGCTTCCTCAAATTGTGCAAAATGTAGTCCTAACATGTATTCTTTCTTCACCTTTGTAGCTTGCATTTAAGACAGGCATAGACCAACTTTGGCCCTCCAGGTGTTTTGGACTTTAAGAGAGTTGAAGTCAAAAACACTTAGAGGGTCAAATTTGGCCCATGCCTGACCTAGGTCCTTAAATGAAATTCTATGGTCAACTTCCAGTGGAAGTTGTCCATAAGCTCATGCTAGAAAACCTATTAATTAATTTTGTTTTCTTCATTCCCAGTTTTTCAGTGTCAAGTGGGTCCTGCGACCCTGGCCCCCAGAGAAAGTTAGGGATGACTGTACTATCCTTATATGATGGTTGTGGCAGCCGGTAGCCAAAGGGGTGGGCAATGCACCCTAGGCAAACCACCAGGACTGGCTATGTTTCCCCTTATTGTTTGCCCACATGCTGCTAAGGGGCTTGTGGCCTTTGTTCCTGGCCATTCACAATTTGCCCTACACTCCTTAGCACTGCCCTACCCCTTTGCTGTGTGTTGAGCCTAGGTTTTTATTAACAGAGAGAGACAAAGAAAGTTGCTGCTTGTCTTTGGTAGAGGGAGGGAAACTCAAACAAGGACATGCTGGGCTCATCTTTTGTGGGCACGTCAGTAGCCATGTGGAAGCAACAGAAAGCAGCACTCCAAGTTCATTGTTCCCCTTAAAATTGCTTGTGTCCTTCCAAGGAAAGTGACAGTGAATAAACAATGGAAAATTCCTAATCTTTCACTTTTATAGCTCTGATTTCCCTCTCCCCTCAAATAAGTCTTTCACCAATGTCAGAGCACTGCAAAAGTTTCTTTTCCGCAGTGTTGGACTGAGTCTAAAAATATTGGTTGTCAGGGGACAAAGGAGACCCACCCACAAGGCTATCATTTATTTTTTATAAGAAACAAATGATTTTTTTTAAAAAAAATGCATGTGGAAAAAGGTACAATTGAAATTGTTATTAAAATAGCAACAACAACAACAACAACATCAACAACAACTTTATTTTTATACCATCATCTCCCCAAAGGAACTTGGAGCGGCTTACATACGGGATAGAAAGTCCAACAGACATAAAAGCAATAATCCATTAAACAAAACCACCACTAAAATCAAATAGGAACATCATAAAATACAACAATCCATATAAATACAATTAAACATAAGAGAAATAGGAGTAGTAATAAAATAGTAATACAACGTAAATTTTAGTTTCGTACAGTAATAATATTGGAACTTTTATCATATTTTCCACATTACTAAAAGGTCATTAACATTTTAAACACATTGTCTAATGTGGACACCTTGCCCAGTCCACCACTGGGACCAACCTCACAATCTTTTTTATCCTCAAATCCACTTTGGTTTCCTCCCAGGGAAGTTCGTTTCCAGTTTATATCAATTGATCATTCCTCCTTCCTTGACCCTTGGTGAACAGAACAAACATCTGGAGAAATAGGAGAAAAAACAAGCAATAGAGAGTGCCAGAATGGTGTAGGGGTTTCAATGTTGGACTCTGATTCTGGAAACCAAGTTTGATTCTCTGCTCAGCCATGAAAACCCACCAAGTGAGTTTGGGTCAGCCACACACTCAGGGTTCTTCTACACATGTCCTAAAATACAGAAGAAACCGGGATGGGGTGTGTGTGGCTAAATTATATTTCACAAAAATGTACACTGATTCAGATTAACAGCTGAAAAACACCTGTTAAAAAGGTGCGCTTGAAACCCGATTTCAGTTGGAAAATAATAAAACTTTATTTATACGCTCATTTTCACATCACTGTATATTCCTGCACTCAAGAAAAACACAGGACTTCATTGTGATACACTGGTGTGGACTGCTCCAGCACATGTGTGCATTTTGAAATCCCGAAATAGCTGATCTGGGCTATAAACAAATGGAGGCATGGACACACAAGCGGCTAAATGGAAGCACAACTGGAAAGCGATTACAATGAGTACTCTTTACAACCATTCCTTTGTTCTGATCATTATGAAATTAAACAGAGCTTGTATTTACAGAAGAGTGAGGAGAGATGATAAGAAATTTGCTTGTGTGTACTTTGAGATATCTGCATGAGCGCATATCAGATCCAGTGCATCTTGGAGATTCAATTTGAAAAAAGATCTTAACAGAACTCTGGTGGTAGTTTCCAGACAGCTTAATTTCCTCATGCATAGCTTCCATTTCCTCATGTTCCCACTTTCCCATGCCTTGTGGCCAGAGCCGGCCCTAGGTATTTTTCAAGTGTAGGCGAACAGAATTTTGGCGCCCCCCCCCCCCCCCCAAACCAATCACTGAAAAATAAAAGCGTTGGATAAACGAAAATGTTGGATAATAAAGATAAAGGAAAAGCCTATTAAACATCAAATTACATTATGATTTTACAAATTAAGCACCAAAACATCATGTTTTACAACAAATCAATAGAAAAAGCAGTTCAATACATGGTAATGTTATGTAGGAATTACTATATTTGCGAATTTAGCACTAAACCTTGAACAGGGATATAGGGCAGTGTGGATTTAGATAACCCAGATAGCCCTCAGTATTAAAAAAAACTCTAAAATCAGGACAATAAATAAAGAACAACACTCTGAAAACAGAAGAAATCCAGACAGTAAACAATCAGGGACAGCTAACACCTCCCAAAAAAAGATTCTCCCAGGCAAGAAGAAGCCAGGCCTTGAAGCCACAGGGCCATTAAATGCTAATCAAGGTGATTAATTACAACATTCACACCTGCTTCAAAGAAAAGTTCTTTCTCCCACCCTGGACCTTCTACAGATATATAAACCCCACATACCTAGCTTCCAAGTTCCCACAGACCTCACAATCTCTGAAGGCCCCAAAGGTGGGCTCCCGTGGTGCGAAGGTGGGTCTGCGCTGGCCGGAAAGCCCAGCACGGGCACCGGGAGGCCCAGCGTGGCCGCCGGAAGGCCCAAAAGAGAAGGAGGTGGAGAGTGGTGCCCTCCTCCCAGGACGATGGCGCCCCTGGGACGATGGCGCCACAGGCAAGTGCCTAGTTCACCTTATGGTTGGACCGCCTCTGCTTGTGGCAGAGTTAGGCAACGTTATAGTGTCCTCCAGATGGTGTAGACCAATGGTTCTCAACCTGTGGGTCCCCAGATGTTTTGGCCTTCAACTCCCAGAAATCCTAACAGCTGGTAAACTGGCTGGGGTTTCTGGGAGTTGTAGGCCAAAACACCTGGGGACCCACAGGTTGAGAAGCACTGGTGTAGATGGAGTGTGGTCTAAAATGTGAGTGGAGTAGGGCTATTGAATCAAATGAATCTACTTGATTCGGTGTTGACTCAATATTCAACAATTGACTGAATGAGTCTATTCTTGTTGGGTCTAATCAACATGATTATATCATATAATTCCCACAATCACCAATCATTGGTGATGCTGGGGGGTTAATGGATGTCGTAGTCCAAAACACAAGAGAGAAAGAGTGCTTTGTCTAATCCTCTCTTCTGAGCATCCAAGTTTTGTGGAGTGTGTAGCCTCTTTTAGATGTTGACCATGAGCCTTCTTGGCACATGGCCAGTAGCCCACGGCCAGTAAGAATCATAATCATACACCATGTTAACAAATCCTCTCGTTTTTGTAAATGAACTCCAGCGATGGATTGGCAAGTTTCACTTCTCTTCTCTCTCCTTCCAAATGTTCCTCCACTTAAAGGTAGAGGTTTTGAGTTTCGCACAGTAAAGCTACATTAATGCAATCCTTCTTTACTTGTTTTCCAATTAGCCTAATTGAATTCAGATTGCTTAAAAGTGGGCACCCGAGACGTTTATCTTGATGGGATGACTGCTCTGAGCTCCAGCGATCCTATTAGCTGTAAGAAGAATGAAAATCCCAGGTTGTGTTGCTCCTTCCGTAACACCAGCCCCAGGCCCCACGTGAGGGGATCCGGGTAAGCCGCTCCTGCTCTTCTGAGCTCTGCTGCACACTTGGCATCAAAACTGTTCAACATAAGGACCCCGGTGGGTATATCTTACATGAAATTGCCTGCAGTGAAGCCTTGGCGTCTTCATGTTAAATGAAAAGAAGCCAGGGAGGGGAGGTAGGTTTGAAGGATGGAGTCATAGGTACTTAATCTTTTCCCCAATGACTGTTTTTCCAGTTAGAACCATGCTTGTTACCCTCTTCTATAATTATTAGTGTATCTTACAAGGTTGCAACTCTGTGTCTTTGAATGAATTAATGCAGTTTGATACCACTTTAACTGCCATGACTCAATGGTATGGAATCTTTAGCCTCTTCTGCCGAAGAGTCCTGGTACGTCACCAAACTACAAATCCCAGCATTCCATAGGATTGAGCCATGGCAGTCAAAGTGGTGTCAAATTGCATCAATTTCACAGCGCTGATGCCCTCTTATTTAATTGTTAATATATTTTCATCACAAACTATTATCAAGAGATCTCAAGGCTGCAAATAGATAACATACACAATTTAAAATGTACTAAACAGTTCAAACAAGTTTAAACAAGTTTAAAAAGGCTAGAAGTGATAAAAGAGTTTTTTGAAAAAACATGTACAGGCTTAAACGTAAATTAGGCTCAGATGCTTTACTTGGCACTGAAATGAAATCAATGTTTTCTCTCTAGTTGTGTCTCCAAGGAGAGAACATTCCACAATGGGATGTCACATCCAAGAAGACCTTCTTCACTTGCTCATTTTTTTAAAAAAAAACCCCACATTATTATTAAAAGCATAAAGTCACATCAAGGCCTGTTTTCCTGGTCAGTTGGCAACTACAAATTTCCTTCTTAAGGTCTGTCTGTCTCTCCCTCCTAAGCTTCCTTTTGTGAAAGGAGCTTAGCTTGAATAAACGAAACAACAGAAACTTTCCCCATTGCTTTTCTTCTCATTGCTAGGAAAAGCATTACTGATTACTGATTGTTTTCTATGTAATAGGAACACAGGAGTTGAAGACACAGGAGTAAAGCTTCTTAGTAAAATGTGGGCTAGACAATGCCTCTGTGAGGTGGATTTCTAATTGGTTGACCGGCTGGACCCCCTCTTCATCCCGGAGAGAAGTGATTGGTGGGGTGTTAACAGGTTTCTGTCCTGAGCACAGTGCTATTCAGCTTCTTTATCAATGACTTCGATGATGGAATAGAGGGCATGCTTGTTGAATTTGCGGATGGCACCAAATTAGGAGGGGTAACCAAAACCTCAGAAGACAGGATTCAAAATGACCTTAACGTATTAGAGATTTGTGCCAAAACTAACATAATTAATCTCAACATGTAAGGTACTATACTTGAGTGGAAAAAATTGAACCACACTGATATAGAATGGGTAACACCTGGCTTGAAAACAGTACATATGTAAGTGATTTAGGAATCTTAGCTGATCACAAGCTGAACAGTGTGATGTGGCAGCTAAAAAGCCAATGCAATTCTAGGCTACAATAATAAGTGTGTAGTGTAGTGCAGCAGGTTAAACCGCTGAGCTGCTGAATTTGCTGACAGAAAGGTTAGCAGTTCAAATCCGGGGAGTGGGGTGAGCTCCTGCTGTTAGCTTCTGCCAACCTAGCAGTTCGAAAACATGCAAATATTAGTAGACCAATAGGTGCCACTCCAGTGGGAAGGTAACGGCACTCCATGCAGTCATGCTGGCCACATGACTTTGGAGGCGTTTATGGACAACACCAGCTCTTTGGCTTAGAAATGAAGATGAACACCAGCCCCAGAGTTGGACATGACTAGACTTAATGTCAAGAGGAAACCTTTACCTTTACTTAGTGTCTTGTTAGAAGGAAGTAATAATAACATTCTGTTTGGCCTTTATTAGACCTCATCTGGAATAACCCTGTGTTCAGTTTTCGGCACCAAAACTGAAGAAAGATATTAGAAACTGGAATGTGTTGAGAAGGGCAACCAAGTCCCACGAGGAGTGGCCTAGAGAGAAGGGTGTATTATCTCAAAGTAGAGAACATTTATTTATTTATTTATTTATTTATTAGTGACATTTTTATCCCGCCCTTCTCACCCCGAAGGGGACTCAGGGCGGCTTACAAGTTATATGTACATACAACATATTATATTATTCGTATAGCACAATATAAGCATTATATATTACTATATTGTACTAGAACACTATATTGTAATATTATTAATAATATTACATGTAATATAAATATACCATTATAATAGTGTATTATTATTATATTGAATTACATTATAATATTATATTTATTTATTTATTTCATGTCAGGAGCTACTTGAGAAACTGCAAGTTGCTTCTGGTGTGAGAGAATTAGCTGTCTGCAAGGACGTTGCCCAGGGGACGCCCAGATGTTTGTTTTTTTAAATGTTTTTACCATCCTTGTGGGAGGCTTCTCTCATGTCCCCACATGGAGCTGGAGCTGATAGAGGGAGCTCACCCGCGCTCTCCCCGGGTTGGATTTGAACCTGGCAGCCTTCAGGTCAGCAACCCAGCCTTCAAGTCACAAGGCTTTAACCCACTATGCCATTGGAGGCTCCATAATATTATTAATATTATATGTATATACAATATATTATATTAGTATAGAATAATATGATTATATGATTATTATATATTATAATATGTGATGTCTTTATTCTAATATATGATGTCTTCAGACATGATGTCTTCCTGCCCCCTTCTTCATTCTGGCTCAGAATGGCAGTTATTCCTTGGGGGTTGAGGCTCCCATCTGATGATACAGGAGATATGGTGGAATGATGTCTTAAGAGACAACATGATAAAACAATAAGAGACAACATGATAAAACATGCTTAAATATTTGAAAGGTTATTGTACTGAAGATGAAGCCAGGTTACTTCCTGTTAGATTCAAACTACAAGAGGAGATTCCACCTGAATATTAGAAAGGAACTTCTGGCAATAAGAGCCGTTCAGCAGTCAAATATGCTGCCAAGGAGGGTGGTGGAGACTCCTTCTCTGCAAAATTGTAAACAAGCACTGGATGCCCATCTATCAAGAATATTTTGATAATGTATTCCTGTATGGAGTTGGGTTGCACTAGTTGACCCTTGTGGTGTCTTCCAACCCTATTATTCCATGATTGTAGATGAACTATATTTGGCTCTTGGCTGTTTTGGTTTGACTTGTGTTGCTGCTACTAATGCAAACCTACGCCCTGTCTTCCCCAAGTCACCCAGCACTGTTTTGGTTGATCCGTGATCTGGACCTGAGATTCTTGTCTCCATCCAATGCATCCCTATAGCAGAAAATGTGGCACTTGTTGAATTTGTGTCTCCCCAGCTGCTTTTAAAGGAAGAGCTGAGGTTCTCTTTGCCTACCATGACTTCACCAGTTGAGCATGCAGACCTCTATGGGGTACATTGTTTTGTACTTTTCCACAAATTTGTGAACCAATACTCTTGTGGAATTGGCCCATTTCTGAATTCTGCAAGGAATACTCTTATTTATAGAGAATTTAGATTAAGCATCACTGACCTGTAATTCCAAAATCCAAAATACTCCAGAATTGTCCACATGAGTGGCTTAAATAGTGATAGTTTTGCTTTTTGATAGTTCAGTATACAGAAAATTAGTGTCATCAAAACATTGTTAAAATATTGTATAAAATTGCCTACAGGGTATGAAAAATAAATACATGTAACGTGTAGACTTGGCTTGCATCCATAAGATATCACATTAAGTACATATATGTAAATACAGAGATTCTAAGATAAAAAAAATCTGAAATTGAAAATATTCAACCACTAATGCATATAGTGAAATAGCATTAAAATGTATTATAATATAATACAATACAGTATATAAAATAATATAATAAGGTAAAAGTTTCCCCTGACATTAAGTCCAGTCATGTCTGACTCTGGGGGTTGGTGCTCATCTCCATTTCTAAGCTGAAGAGCCGGTGTTGTCCGTAGACACCTCCAAGGTCATGTGGCCAGCATGACTGCATGGAGCGCCGTTACCTTCCCACCGGAGCGGTACCTATTGATCTACTCACATTGGCATGTTTTCGAACTGCTAGGTTGGCAGAAGCTGGAGCAACAGCGGGTGCTCACTCAGTTCCCGGGATTTGAACCTGGGACCTATCAGTCTGCAAGTTCAGCAGCTCAGCGCTTTAACACATTTTGCCACCGGGGCTCCTATAAAAAATATAATATGATATGGAATATGTGTATATTAGGCCAAAACACATACCAAATGCATGCATATTAAAATGCACATATTTGTACACATTTTGAGCAACTTAAATAAAATCTCAGTTTGAGATGACCCAGATTTAAAACTGAAGAAAGTTCTCAACAAGGCAAGAGATTAGAAATCAAAATTGACAGATCTGTCTATTCCTAGTACATTGTGGATAGATGATGAGACCCTGAAAAACAAAGTCTTCAATATACCAATCATTTTTCATCTCTCCACCTGTGACAGTCATCACTATAATTATATTTCAAACCCGTTAACTCCTATCAACCTTTACATTTGACGGACTCTCATTAGTCCCTTGTTTAGGGATCCTGATTGTACTTTCTCCTTTGACCCCTTAAACCAGGAACATGCTGATCCTATGTGCACTGACGAATTTAATTAGCTCCTTTAAACCACCAGATGCTTTCAATAAGATTCTCAAGATGTTCCTGTCACGTTTTAATTCAAGAGGTTAAGAGCTTTAGGCTTGTTTGGTGTTTTGTTTTTAAATAATGTACTTTGCTTTGTGACGTTAACACAAAGGTCTGAAGAGCTATAGCAAATAACAAACACTAGATGGAAATGGAACATAGAAGGATCTTCCTACAGTGGATGAAATATTTTGGTATATTAATCTTTCTTATAGCAGAAAGCGTTGAAGTATTTCTTATACTACATAGGGCTTACAGACATCAGGAGGACTCCTGAAATATTAAGGACTCGTTTATATTTCTTTTCCCTCTGCTTTATATTCATAAATATTAAGGTCGATGCTTTGGAAAACAGGTGAAGTGATAAAAAAAACTTGGAAGCAAGTGTGAGACTACAACCCTTAGCTCTCTTTTGCATTACACAATCGCAGAACTTTCAGATCACCTTGGCACAGTTCCTTCCTATGGAATCCTGGGATTTGTAGTTTCATGAGCCTTTTAGAATTATTTGCCAGAGAGCTCTAGTATCTCACCAAACTACACATGACAGGATTCCATCAAGTGTCAGCTAGGTTGTTAAAATGGTATCAAACTACTACAATTGTGTGAAGGGGAAGGAATCCTTGAATCTACAGCTCTGGGGAAATCGGAGAGTTGTTGTCCAAAAAAGTAATTTTCTAAAGTGCGACAAATATCTCTAGCTACTTTTTTCTGAGCTGGACAGCTGTCATAAAATCAATTTTCTTGCTACATTTAGCAAGAAAACCAAACACCTGGCTTGACAACAATACACATGAGAGGGATCTAGGAGTCTTCATAGACCATAAGATGGACATGAGTTAACAGTGTGATGCAGCAGCCAAAGACGCCAATGCGATTCTAGATTGCATCAACAGGTGTATATTGTTCAGTTCGAGGAAAGTTATAGTACCACTTTATTCTGCTTTTGTCAAATCTCACCTGGAATACTCTGTCCAATTCTGGACACCACAATTTAGGAAGGATACTGACAAATTTGAACGTGTTCATAGGAGGGCAGGCTGACGTCTCCATTTTTTAAAGGGTCAGGTAGCAGCTGATGGGAAAGACTCCCTACAGAGCTGCATCCAATCAGAGGAAATAATATGGGGCTGGAATGACACATAGTTTTACTGGATTAGAAGGCAACTTCCAATAAACCCCATGGATAATAGTGAAGGTATTGTCTTAAATGTTTGAATGTATTTTATAATTCTATTTTATTTTTTAAAATTTTTTTACATTGTTTTAAGGTATTGAATAGTTGCCTTTGTTTAAAGCCGCCCTGAGTCCCCTTCCGGGTAGAGAAAGGTGGGGTATAAATGTTGTAAATAAATAAACTATTCATATGTAATAAAATTTGTTAATTGTCAAGATAAAAACTTTCTGATCTTTAACAACAAGGTAACTTCTATTCAAACTGTATTTAAGTAGGTAATCAAGATGGCAATAGTTTTATAAAGAGGTATAACGATAAAACTGCACTGTTTTTATGTAGGGACACTGTGATATCAGTACTGCAGCCAATGATTCTAACTGCTGTAGACTGTGGCTCATACAAGTGATCTATCCATGTGAGCAACATAATGCACTTTATCACATGAAGCCATGCTTTCAGTGTTTGTGCAATAACTGGGAACTTACTAAGAGCGTCACCTTTGCTATCACACTTTCGTCCTCCCAGTTTCATAGCTGTGGTATTTTTTAAAATTATTTTCCAGAAAAGTTTAATTAATTTGTTTTAAAAAGTTTCTGTTTTTATTACCTAAAGAGGGGGGGGGGGGGTCGGAGATCCAGACAATTTTGCCCCCTGATGCCCCTTCTTTGCTGGCATGCAATGTTCCTGTGCAATGCCAGCACAGAAACACCTGGAGAAGATTGCACAGGTATTCTCCCAGGTCCCTGGTGTGATCAGGGGCTGTCAATGGGGTTTGCCAATCAATAGCAAGCAGTCGTTCCCTTTGTTGCAGGGAGGTGGCAGACGGAGAACAGATCTGTGCCGGATTGCCACTTCCATGCGATAAAATCCAGTGTCTCTGGAGTGGAACTTTATGGGAAATAAAATGTAATGCTGTTAACTGCAAGGTGTCCTTTTACTAACTGCAGGAGATGCCCAGAGTAATCTTCATGTCTTTATCTTTTCTGAGTGAAGGGAAAAAAACTCAAGTGATTATAAAATCAAACACTGTCTCAGATTCTAAAATTTATAAGGCAGAATCTGGTTCTCAGAGCTGCCTGCATGCATTAGGATAAGATTCAAACATGCTTTTTCTGACATGGAGGAGAAACTTTGGCTTGGATTACTATTGTGGGCCAATGAGAATAATCCTACATCAGTTAATTTCTAACCCAGTTTACTACTACTCTTTACGGAGTTGGGAAAGTTACACCAGAAACCTATATGACTTGTTACGTTATTAACTTTACATATGGTGTGTAGCAAAGGTGCAAAGAAATCCCTTTACTGAATTACAAAGATGTATAACAGGACACCAGAACAAGTGCTCAATATAATATGTGTGTGCATTGGGCACCAATGTACATTGGGCACATTGCTGGCTCTGCTATATAGTAACTTAACAGCAGCCCTGTACTGGATATGGACATTACACAATCACACAGTTCAAATTCCCACATATGTCAGTTCACTTACGATGTAAATCCCCAAGAAGATTTTGGCCTTAGTTTTTGGGACTATAACTTTCAGTAGTCCCTAAATTAGGGCTTCCAGGAACCAGGGCACTTAAAAGGGTCCCCCCCCCCCCCCCCCCATGTTCCGTGCTTCATTGTATCTTGGAGTTGGTTCATGCTATTATATGCATTTCTTTTCTATTTTTTCACACAAAGAAAAAAGGAGAACAAAGAAGGGGCTGGGGGTTGTGGAGCTCTGGCTATAAGTTAAAACTATATAAACGTCTACTATGTCACCGAGGAAGAGACAAAATACCTCAATTGAGTAAAATGCATACCTAAATGGGTGTATTAGAAAAATGCATTCAAAATGCAGCATTTTCTGATTTTATAGCTTGGTATGAAACAAAAACAATAGGATTCATAGAACAACACAGTCAAGACAGAGAGGTTTTTACATACCCAGATGTATCAAAAGTAGAGATCTGGATATCTACAAAGTCCACAAATATGGCTTCTTGTATCCTTGTGAAGTCTGTGTTCATTTTTACCTGTTTCATTTAAAAGCAAAATCCATCCCTGTTTTTGCTCATTTTCTTGATTTCGTGCATTTCATGAGTACAGTAGAGTCTCACTTATCCAAGCCTTGCTTATCCAAGTTTCTGGATTATCCAAGCCATTTTTGTAGTCAATGTTTTCAATATATCGTGATATTTTGGTGCTAAATTCGTAAATACAGTAATTACAACATAAAATTATTGCGTATTGAACTGCTTTTTCAGTCAAATTTGTTGTAAAACATGATGTTTTGGTGCTTAATTTGTAAAATCATAACGTAATTTGATGTTTAATAGGCTTTTCCTTAATCCCTCCTTATTATCCAAGATATTCGCTTATCCAAGCTTTTGCCGGCCCATTTAGCTTGGATAAGTGAGACTACTGTATTTCTAAAACTGCACTTTTTGCTTGAAGGCAGTTTTGCACATATTTTGTGCACTTTTCTAACATGTTCATTTTCCCCATCTCTTTCCAGAGCTATCCATCACAGCAAGGATCCCAAAGTGCAACTTATATCTAGTTGAAAGTGTGAGCCAAATTCAGCTTAAGAAATGTCAGATTGAAACTGGACACTTTCTTGTCTCTGAGAAAAACAACAATTGCCAACACATTGATGATGAAACTTTTAACTATGTCATGGAGTGATCTCATATGCAAACCAAAGGCGCCACTCTCATGAAATGTTGAAGGGCTGCTAGGATTTCTAACTGTTCAGTTGACCATAAAAGTTCTTCTTTCAAAGGAATGTGACTCAAAGTGGTGGCCCATGGATTGATCACTAGTTCACATGGTTTTGGCTACCAGTCTGCAGCGATTTCCCAAGAAAGAAACAGTTATCATCACTGGGCACAAATATGGTGCCAGTCCCTGGCACATGTGCCTGAAAAGCCCTGCATGTTTCCCACATCAAATAGCTTTAAAACAGTGGCCCTGCTTTTTGGAATACAGTCCCCCACAGCCTAGTGCTAATTTGGAGGTGCTATGTTAAAAAGAAATGTGTTACTTGTTTGTTGCTAATTTTTACAAGGAACACATTACTTATAACAAGTAACAGAAACATGATTAATGTGCTAGTGTTAACACAGTTTCAAGAGCTTTTTAAACAAATGAATTCATTAAAAGAGGTGAAAAAATCCCAGTCCTAAAGGTAGCATTCCTGCAGCATGAGGTTACTCGTTTTGATGTTAATGCTTACGCAAACACCAAATGCATGTTTCATTTGTGTTCAGATCTTTAAAATTAAGGAAGGTAGCCTTCATTACAAAGGAATGAAGGAAGGAAAGACAGATAGCCAAAAGGAAAGACAATATTAATTTCAAAATATTAATATTAATTTTAACACAGTATTTCCTAGCTTTGATCCTAGGCAGTGCAGCCAGTAGTGAGGGATTATGGGAGTTAGAGTCCAAAAAATCTAGAGCGCCACACATTGTGTATTTTGACACAGCTAAATACCTGATCATCAGTAGGTGATATTTTTCTTCTTGCTGTGAAGAGTTTTTGTGCATCCATTCCATCTTGCTCCTTAAAATGACAGACCAAATGTACATTGAGAGATGAGAAGAAGTAAGGCATGAAGGAATAGTTTCTTCCTTCTTCTAGTGGCATCTTTCAACATGCTTTAAAAAAAATACAAGTCAATCATTTGTGTTTCCAGCTTTATCCAGTGAAACAATTGGAATTTCATGGGAAAATATTGCTCAGTTTTGCCATGAGGTGCATGACAAAATTTGTAAGGGATTAGTTTGGATTAGTTAATAATCAGAAACTTTTCCAAGTATTTAGTAGATTAGCAAATCTTGTTTCTTTAATAAAGTAATTTCAGGGGTAATTATAACAAGATGTTTCTTATTATAAGTCCAATTGGCTATGTACACAAGGAAAAACAACACAGGGAGAGTTGGAGTAAACTGCTTTTCAAATGTATTTCTAAAGTGTTTTATACATAGCCGTGAACTGATTTTACAATTACTGTTGCTGTTGTGTACCTTCAAGTCATTTGACACTATAATGGGATTTTCTGGAGTGGAGAGAGAGTGATTTGCCCAGGGTCACCCAGTGGGTTTTCATGGCCAAGTGGGTTTTGAACCTTTGTATCCAGAGCCATATTCTAATACTCAGAACACAATGCCACTCTGTTGCTTGGAATCACTTTGCTCTCTGCAAAAGGGAAGTATTGAAAGAGAGTTTTGTTTGGACACAGAATTCTAGGCTGATGTTTATGAGGTGTTAAGTATTCACACGCCACCCTGCGTGGGATACTTGTTTGTGTGTGCTTCTTAAATTATTGTGACTATTTAGCTCTCTGCCTAGAAATGTCATAGCCCAGCCTCAAAAGCCCTTTAGTGGATTTCCTTCTCCTGTGTCCGTGGCCTTAGTTTTATCTTTGAAACTTTGTATGATGTCACTGCTCTGCTCCCATGTCCCAACATATCCCCTGCCTTTGGTCACTGCTCACATTTTATCCCAATGTGGGAAGATGCAATACAAGCCAAGACATTTCCCTGAGGAAATGGAGTGTAACTACTACACTTGAAGAGTTACATGGCAGCTGTGATTTGCAATGGGCAGCTAAATGTGTCGACACATCCAAGTGCTAGGCACAATGCAAAATAACATCACATATTCAATCAACATCTAATGCTTGAACTGGATGCAAATGCTCTATACTGGACAAAATAAAGTGTCGCCACTTCTATTGGGGAACTTATGTCTTTGAAAACTAAGAATAAAATAACCTGCCTTATATGAGGTCTACTTGTCTGTCTAATCTAGAATTCATAGGTATAGCCATGCTAGTCTATATCAGTTGCAAAGGGATCTTGTTGCACCTTTGAAACAAGCTGAGAGTAAGATGTTTGGAGCAAAATCTTTTGTTGACTGAGTCTATTGCTTCATCAGATGCATGCTTAAAATATGCATGGAATGAGGTACATATAGACATTTCTGCTCAGAAATGAGGCATGTTAGTAGTAATAGAAATGTAAAATTTGTCAGATGGTGATGAGTTGACAGGTCAGTTGGGGGACAAAGATGGGAGGAATTATTATTGGCAGGGGGTTGGACTAGATGGCCCACGAGGTCTCTTCCAACTTTATGATTCTATGTATGATATTGTCTCAAACCAAAGTGAATACATAAACATATGATTAGTGGAGGAAGTTTGAAAGTAATATCATACAGCCCGGAACCAGAAATGATATGTGATAAAATGGGTAAGAAAACTATTATGTTAGTTAGGCTGAGGTGTTAACTAAAATCTACTCAGGTTGGCAGCAACTTTCCAGTATCACAAGCAGAGATTGTCTTCTTCATCATGTACCACTTTATCCTTTAAACCAGTGGTTCCCAACCTTTTTTTGACCAGGGACCACTTTGATCAGGGACCACTCTCCAACATTAATACCAAAAGGGTTGCAAATCAGATTGTGGTCAATTTTAGATTTGGTTTTGTTATTTGGGGGGCGCTAATTCAGAAAAGTGCATTGAATAGGCCACATCAGCTCTAGTTTCTGGAACGGAACGTATGCCATCCAGTAGTCGCCATCTGCTTGCCCACAGAAAACCATATTTAATAATCTAGAGCTGATGTAGTCTATCCAATGCAATTTTCTGAATCAGTACCCGAAATAACCACAGGAAGAGACCTAAAAACGAAGATACCAAGGGTGTCACTCAGGGAGTGGGAGGGAGGAGGAGAAGCAGCAGTCAGGAGGCTTGTTGTCACGCCTTTCGTGGGTAGTCAGCCTCTCCACTCCCGACATCCCCATTGCCTCGGCACTATAAGAGGGTTTTGCAAGACCAGACACTCTCGTTGCAACGGTGTAGGACCAAGATGAGGCCATGGATCATATTTTAGTTCCTGGGGACCACAAGTTGGGAACCACTGCTTTAAACTCTACTTCTGAAGTCATGACAAGGAGGGATTGGCAAAGAAGCCAATGAGAGGTATCTTCAGAAAGAGCTCTAGAGCAAGAGTTGGGTTAAGAAAAACAGGATGGAGGTAGAGGATCATATTATTTGGGGTGCTAGATTGGGTGGCCTAGATGTCATTAGATTGTATTTTCTCATCATCAGGTGGCCTGACTAGGGATGGGGGAAGTTTTAATACAACATCTAGGAGGCACACATTTCCTATCTCTGTGCTGTCTCCTTTGCATCTGGTTATTTTGTAGCTTAGCTATGATGCTGAATGCTGGGTCTAGCTTTAAATATTTGACAAATGTCGTTGGGGTTTTTTTTGTTTTTTTTGTGGAATGGAAATTAGAACAGTTTCAACAATTAAATTTCTGTACATCAGGCTATTCATAAAACTCCTGGAGCAGAACCAGACAAAATATATCAGTCCTTGAAGGTGATGTGAAGTTATACTCAGCCTCTTGGAAGTCATAGGGGCCAGATAAACCTATACAATATTTTTGTTTTGATGGGTTCAACAAATAATACATTCTGTGTTTTGAAACATCCTGTGTTTCAAAAGTCATGTGGCTCCTTTTGCTCTCCCCCCTCCCTAAAACATTATTATTCCCTTTCAAACTGACCCAATATATTGACACTAAATCAATGTTTTATGTAGGATGAGACACGATCCCTTTATAACACAATATTTATTGTCCTTTTACATAACAACATAACAACATGTATGCTGTATATAATGGATATCCCTTTATTTAAGAATGTTATTGCTCAGCAAAGGCCATATGCAAAATAGGCTTCACACATCTTTAAACTCCCCTATCTAAGAAACACTTTTCTAATACCCAACTGAATGAAAACTATAGTATCTTTCTTAAATCCTGGAAAATGAAATTATTGAAAATCATTAAAAAGGCTTCTATCATACTTAACAAGGTGAGTTTTATCGTGCCATTCACAATCTGGAAGTATGAGGTTCTTTTGTGAACACCAAGCAAAGAGTTATTTTTTAAACAGTAGCCAGAGCTTTGGGCTCATCATCTGCAGTTTTGGAATCCCACCAGCTCTTTGTCAGTAGATATATATCTGATTTGTTTGTTTGTTTTACATTATTTGGAAAGGAAACCCCAAAACACTTCTCATACAAATACAAACTGGCAATTGAGCAGTGGGAGTAGCCGTACCAATCCATGGCTAGTGAGTAACTGTACACAGATCTTGTCACTGTCTCTACTACATTACAGAACATTTATCTTCAGCTTTCTGCTTAATATCAGTGAAAGTAGCTTGGGCCTTCTCTTTGATAGTGTCCATGTCCATATTTTGGAGGTTCTGAAACTGTCCCAGAATAGAATCTTTGTCTTCCTCTTCTACTTGATCTTCAGCCACCATTTTCTGGAGGTCTTCTGGCAAATCCACATCATCACCAGCCATCTGGATTTGATTCTCATCCATTTCACTCTGAGATGGGAGGGATGGGGGAATGAAAAAGAAAGAGACAAAGCAGAAGAACTATTAGTACAGATATGTATCAGTTACTAAAGATGTAATTTAATTTTCATTTAAATTTAAATTAATTTAGCCCATCAACCCAAATTTGCAACTATCTGGCATCTATAGCCGCCCTGCAGAATCTCTTCAAATTTGGCACTTTTGGCACAAATGGTAAAATCTACCAAAGTTCAAAAACAATTATTTAAAAAACATCTACATATGCCTGTGAATAGTATCATCTGAAAGAGGAAATTTTGCTCCACAAGACAGATATGTTTTTGTTTTGCAATGTGACAATTAAGTACCCATTTACTTAGGTCAAAGTATGTTATATTTTGTGCATGTATGCATTATGCTTAATGCATCCTCGTGGTCCTGCTAGTTGCTCCATGGCTATTGGGCATGTCCCCTATGGCAATGAGGATGCTGGTTTCAATGTGATATATAATAATTTGACCTGAGTAAATTGATATTTAATGGTTGCATTGTAAAACAAAAACATATCAGTCTTGTAGAGCAACATTTTCTCTTTCAGGTGACACTATTTACAAACACATTCAGATAGACGCTTTTAAATAATTGGCTTCGAACTTGGGTAGATTTTACCGTTTGTGCCAAAAGTGAAAATTTGAAGCGCTCCCACAGGGTGATTATAGATGCTGGGTAGTTGCAAATTTGGCAGTATTATGTCCAGCACAAGCATAATATGTTGTGACTCAATTGGAATCTCAGATTGACTCTGATGAGGATGATGGGATTCAGGTTCAAAATGTCCCTGCTTTAGAAAATGAGGAACAGAGAGTGCAAGTTCATTTTCCCATAGCAAGGAATGATGCTGATGATACTGAAACTAACCAGGTGCAAACTGACTTAGAAAAGGAGGACAGTTCTCACTCTGATAACGAGGCTCAGCAAACTAATGAGCAGGCTGACCTTGATGAAACGAGCTCTTTGGATCGAGTGGACCATTTGGAATTCAGGGTTCGGAGGAGTGTGAGAATCGCAAACAAGAGGGAGGTTAGAGGCCAGAGAAATTTTTTCATGTTTTGCAAAGGGTATTAAAGCAATTTGTTTGGAGACAAACATTTGTCAAAGCAACTTTCATTCAACCAAGAAGCAAGCTCTCGTTTTCCTGCATTATCTTGCAGCCTATGTGTTCATGTTCCTGGGACTTTGTCATGCTCTAATGGGACTTTGTTTATTCCTTGTGATTTCCTGAATTATTCTCGAAGGCTTTATTTTGTGACTAACTTTTGGAACTTTACTTTTGCTTTTTAAAGAACTTTTTATCATCTAGTTTCTAATAAACTGAAAAGATTTCAACTGGTGTGCAGTTTGGTGTATATAGCAAGGTGAAGCTTCACTACCTAAACACATATGGATCAACTTATTGTACATTCATTACATTCAATTGTTTTCTCAACTCTACATGTTTGGAAGGTAGTAAAGGCTTTGTCAGAATGTCTGCTACATTGGATTCGGTAGGACAATATTGTAACTTAACTAAATTTTCATCAATCATTTGCTTTACTATGTGATATCTGACTCCTATATACTTGGTTCTGGTTTTTTAGATTTTTAATTTCTGTCATTGCAACACAGGCTTGTGAATCCTCTTTAATCACAATAGGAGTTTTACACTGCTCTCCTACATTAGCTGTTGTAGCCATTGGATCTCATTTATGACTTTGCATAAAGCAGCATATTCTGACTCGGTGGTACTACGTGCTACATTGTTCTGTTTATGAGATCGCCATACTAACATATTATCAGCAAATTTTACAATTATACCTGAGACAGATCTACACTCCTGATCAGTAGCAAAAGAACTGTCAGCAAAACAATATCTTCCCCATTGTTTCCAAATACTAGACAATAATCAATAGTACCTTTAAGATATCTTACCACCCTTTGTCATCTCACACTGACAGGAACTTCTAAAATTTTAGACCACTTGGCATGGAATGTCCCATAATGCGCCACCCATATTTACAGAAGCACAGAAGCAGATGACCTCCATCATGCTTAGGCCCAGAAAGGGATGAAAGGGACCTCTGTCCATCCTGATGGCCAATGCTCAGGCCTTGGAGGGAGAGAAGGAGAGGCAGCCACAGGTCATCATGCCTAGCTGTAGAAGCAGAGGAAAGTCCTCCATCCATCCCAACTGCAAGTGCCCTTGTCTCAGGAGAACGCAGAATCTACTGAACTTAATCTCCTCTTACTTTTGTGGTATGCCTTAATTAGACTTTAAGCCTGAGGGCTGGGAAATGTAGTTCTTTTACCCGTAAAGCACTATCTACAGGAATGGTGCTATATGAAAAAAAGGAGGAGGTGGTGAAATTGATAGTCCCGAGGAACATAATAGCATATATCCCTAGGTAACCCATCAGAGAGGACTGTGATGTATATGACAGAGGAGGAGCAAAGAGCTGAACTGTAATCCATCCACCTTTTATGCTGTTGGGCATTTGGAAATACAGTTTAGGTATCGAAAGAAAAGGTGTAGCAGGCAAAGTTACCAAGCAAATATAAGTGACTCTCACCAAAGAAACCCCACGATAGTTCTGTCTTGGGATCTCCATAAATTGGAGACCCCAAGGCACACAACAAAAATAACATGTCTAAATATGAATGATTTTCTGTTTTTCACTCTCTACAATGCTAGACATTTGGAGATGGAAGGAACATTTCATTTGGTGATTTGTATTGGGAAATGCATGCTTTCTTTTTGCCTCCCCTTTCCTGTAGCTACACTCCTGGTAAAGCTAATAGGATGAAGAAGGTTGGATTTCCACCCCTTTCTCAAGCCCTCAATATTTCTCATGAAATGTTAACTGGTTTGGAGCTCTGAATTATACCTTCAAGATAAGAAAGCAGCAAGCCAACCACTGGCAGAAATGGATGGAGGGAAATAATCCACCACATCTGGCTCCTACTATTAACTGAATCGGGACTGTTTGGCAGGAGTCCGCTTGCTGGCGTCTATTCATGCTTGTGTGTTCCTTCTTACTGTTACAGGAATACTGACTAAGTTAAAACACGGAGCTCTTGAATTGCTGCAAATTAAAGCTAGAAGAAGCTTGTGGGGGATGTAGCTTAATTGGCAATGAAATGTTTTCACTTGGGAAGTAGTGGAAAGGGCTAACTCAAAAGGACAGTAATAACAGCTGCGGAGGATTGGAAACCCAGGTCCTCTTCCTTTCTAACAAGTTACCTGCTTCCCCCTAATTATTAAAAGCAGCATGAGTCACTTTTCCTGACGACTCCCCCCTTGTATTCCAATCCATGTTTACTACCCCATTCATTTTTCCACTACATCATATTTGCCAGACTGCATACTTTTTTTTTGTTATGGCCCGAGAGGTAAAATAATGAACAATAAAAGAAAATTACACAGAAATGTAAATCTGGCTCGCTTCGTTACATTTTCAGGGCATGCCAAGAGAGCGAAACAGTTCTCTGAAGGCTCTTACCAGACCAAAGTAACCCTCTACTTCATTTGATGCCTTCTTTGTTTTGCCACCTGCTCAATGGGAGCATAGTTTCTCACACCATATAAATGAAATTATAGTCTCATAAGAAACCGTTAATCACAGCACTTGTTCAAGGGCATACCAAAAAGTAAGAACTGGCTGTTAAATCAGACAAGCGCTCTGCTGCTCCGGTCATTGCTTTCTCAGCCAATTGTGATTTCAGCCAAAATGGTACAAAAGAGGTCAGAGGAATGGCAAGACTGAGGCTCCTTCTACACTGGTCCTATATCCCAGGATCTGATCCCAGATTATCTGTTTAGCCCAGATTATTTGGCAGTGGAGACTCATATAATCCAGTTCAAAGCAGATCCTGAGATATAGGGCAGTGTAGAAGGAGCCTAAAACTCCATGCCACCCCAAAACTACCAAATCAGGCAACCTGCTGCATGCTGATGGTGACAACTAGGGTTGCCAGATCTCATGGCCTGTCCTCAAGTATTCAGTTTTCATTTTCTAAGGCCCTTTCCATACAGCTGCATAAAATCCACATTGAACTGGATTATATGGCAGTGTGGGCTCAGATAATTATTTTCCAAACATTTCATGCATCATTTAGACATGCATCATTTCGGACACAGTAGCTCAGTGTGATTAGCCAACTAGTGATTAACCAATCCCTTATGAGAGAAAAGGATGCAGAAATCGTAATAATGAAATTTATGGAAGTACATAGGAGCCCCTGATAGTGCAGCAGGTTAAACCGCTGAGCTGTTGGACTTGCTGACTAAAAGGTTGGTGGTTTGAATCTGGGGAGCAGGGTGAGCTCCTGCTGTTAGCCCCTTCTTCTGCCAACCTAGCAGTTCAAAACATGCAAATGTGAGTCAATCAATAGGTATCGTTCTGGCGGGAAAGCAACGGCACTCCGTTCAGTCACATGACCTTGGAGATGTCTACGGACAATGCCGGCTCTTCCACTTAGAAATGGAGATGAGCACCAACCCCCAGAGTCGGTCACGACTGGACTTAATGTCAGAGGAAACCTTTACCTTTACCCTATAATTATCAAACAAGATGGGACCTCTATTGAGTTATATTTTGGTAAAAATAAACAACTGACTTAACAAATGATGACTTCCAAGTGCCAGTTGAACCAAATGTGGTTGGATTTATTTCTTTGGATTAGTATGGTGGTGTGGAAGAATGACTGTGGGTTTGTCTATCACCAAAACAGCAATATAGTGTGATTGCAGAGAAGTATGGAATGAGCACCCTCTGCTAGCTCCAGCTTCTGCCAACTTAGCAGTTCGAAAACATGCCAATGTGAGTAGATCAATAGATACCGCTCCGGCGGGAAGGTAACGGCGCTCCATGCAGTCATGCCGGCCACATGACCTTGGAGGTGTCTACGGACAATGCCGGCTCTTCCACTTAGAAATGGAGATGAGCACCAACCCCCAGAGTCAGGCACGACTAGACTTAATGTCCAAGGGAAACCTTTACCTTTACTATAGAAGCACAACACACAGTATCTCATGAAAGCCTTTTTTTAAAAAACATGATTTGTAAGATATCAACATACTTTCCCAAACTGATTGTCATTTATGAGTAGCAATATGTAAATATGTGCAAGATATGTTCTCTCCCCACCCCCATCTCTCTCTTGGGCTGCTGCCTTGATGTATTCGTGACATCATTGACTTCTTATAAAGATCAGCAGACCTTTATGACCTCATAGAATTTCTCCAGGCCTGATGTTCTCATATTGACGCTTCTCTAACGGAAGTATTTCTGGTTGACTACCATACAGTAAGGATGACTTTTGGAGGCTGTTCTTATATGCTTCTCTTGGGAACTGTAGTCTTCCTACAGACTGTTCTCAGTTACGAAACACCATCCTGGGCAACAACAGCCTTTGATTTGCCACCACAGGAACAAGAGCAACTTTCGGAGAGGGATCCTTCCAATGTCTTCACCAGCATTTTTGGTTTAGATTTGACAGAAATGACCACAGAGATGTATATTTATGGTGCATTAATACTTATCATAGTGATTGACACAGCAATCATTTACATTTCACAGAAACACAAGAAAAACATTAAGGTAAGATTTATATACAGTAGAGTCTCACTAATCCAAGCCTCGCTTGTCCAAGCCTCTGGATAATCCAAGCCATTTTTGTAGTCAATGTTTCCAATATATCGTGATATTTTGGTGCTTAATTTGTAAAATCATAACCTAATTTGATGTTTAATAGGCTTTTCCTTGATCAGTCCTTATAATCCAAGATATTCGCTTATCCAAGCTTCTGCCGGCCCGTTTAGCTTGGATTAGTGAGACTCTACTGTATATGCATTATACAATGAACAGTATGGTCCACCCATTTGAGTGTCTCACACATTTTATTTTACAGTAGAGTCTCACTTATCCAACACTCGCTTATCCAACGTTCTGGATTATCCAACGCAATTTTTTGTCAATGTTTTCAATACATCGTGATATTTTGGTGCTAAATTCGTAAATACAGTAATTACTACATAGCATTACTGCGTATTGAACTACTTTTTCTGTCAAATTTGTTGTATAACATGATGTTTTGGTTCTTAATTTGTAAAATCGTACCTAATTTGATGTTTAATAGGCTTTTTCCTTAATCCCTCCTTATTATCCAACATATTAGGAGCCTCCGGTGGCCTAGGGGATAAAAGCCTCGTGACTTGAAGGTTGGGTTGCTGACCTGAAAGCTGCCAGGTTCGAATCCCACCCGGGGAGAGTGTAGATGAGCTCCCTCTATCAGCTCCAGCTCCATGCGGGGACATGAGAGAAGCCTCCCACAAGGATGGTAAAACATCAAAACATCCGGGCGTCCCCTGGGCAACGTCCTTGCAGACGGCCAAGTCTCACTCCAGAAGCAACTCCGGTTGCTCCTGACACGAAAAACAAACATCCAACATATTCGCTTATCCAACATTCTGCCGGCCTTTTTATGTTGGATAAGTGAGACTCTACTGTATTTGCATATTTCTAATGAAAATGTATTTGTATTGTTCTCTACACCTGCAAGAAGAACCTTCCACAAAGGTTACAGCACTTTTTACCGGTCTCCTCCCTGTATTTAACGCCAGACTGACACTTTGAGAAAATGTCACTTTAGTCTGTGCTTTCTATGCTTACTATCTACACATCAAGCTTCTGTTAAGAGGCACAAAGATAGGGAGAGTAAAACAAAATGGTCATTGTGATAAACCTCTATTTATTTATTTTTTCCTTACGTTAATACAATGATCTTGTTTGTCATTTTTCCCAGGCCAGTCAGGACACGAGAGAGAGACAAGGCGCTTTAGAAGCGGAACATGAATGGAGAAAGCACCGTACAAACATACTGGAAGAGTTGCTGAAAAGCACCAGTGAAATGAACACATGTATGAAGGACATCCTTCGTGTTGAAAGGAAAATACTGCAAACTCAATTAATAATAAGAAAGATCTATGAGAGCGAGGATTCAATCCAAGTGTGTTTCTCCCCCAGTTCTGGTCAAGAAGAAGGGAGAGAGGGAGAAAGGGGAAAGGCAAGAAAGAAAAAGGGGAGGGGAGGAGGGAAAAAGAGAAGAGGGGTGTGAGAGTAAGTGAAGGGTAAAAAGGGTGAGGGGGTGGGGAGGGGGAGGGGAGGTTGGGGGAGTTTGAGTGGGGGGAGGGGGAGGGAGTAGGGAAAAGGGGAGGTGTAAAGTTAATTCACATGTTTTAAATAAAAATTGTCCATGTTTCAATCTACACTGTTGTCTGGTCTCTTATTGCAAGGGTGGGATGGCGAATGGGACTCAATATAAATTAAAGCAATGCAATTGTACTGTAGTAAATTATTAAAAAAATACATTATAAAGTGACAGCTAATTGCCTTCCTCCCAAAACTGCATTTACAAATGAACTACAATTATGTACTTTTTAATCTAATGTCATCTGCATACAAAAATGCAGAGCCAAGATCAACAAAAATATGAAGTTGTATGTTATAGGACATTACAAGAAAGAAATGAAATCTAAATTAAGCAGAAGAAGAAAGAACTATGAAAGGGAGAGTGACCGTTTCCTCCCAGTGTGTTCCTGCCATGATTCCTGGTCAAGAAGAAGGGAGAGAGGGAGAAAGGGGAAAGGCAAGAAAGAAAAAGGGGAGGGGAGGAGGGAAAAAAGGAGAGGAAAATAATTAAATAATAGTTTTAGAGCAACAAAAGAAGAAACACCTTAAAACTCATCGGCCTTTAGTCTTCAAAATACATTTTTGCATATGACAAATGCAGCGAGTCCTTGGTATGAGCTAGGATTTGATCTGCAAGGCACTTGGGACTTGACAGTCAGCTGGAATGATGCAACTTCTGGGCAGATAGACCTCTGGAAGCAATATCTGCAGGATTCTCTTCTGTGGCAATGTGGATCCAGTGATATGGCTGGGAACAAGACAGGATCTTGTATATTCTATTTGCTACATATATTTTGAATCTTTTGATGGAGTTTTTGAGACAGCCTAAGACTATCATGTTATCTGTGTATAGACACACTTTTTGAAAGATAAACTCAGTGTCTTTGCAAATGATTTGCAGCACTATTGGGAAAACCTAAACATAGGGAACTAAAGCAAAGGAGAGGAAAAGGCAGGGCCAAGACTTCACAGTATCCATCTCTCGGATGCAGGCAATCACCAGTTCCTAGGGGACTTGCAAAGGGGCATTAAGGCCATTTATTAGTCTGGTGGGATATAGGGGTAAAGTGGCGTGTACCCCTAATCTGTGACAGAAAACAGCCAACGGAACGGAAATGGCCTTTAAAATGGGGAGAGTTCTGGCTCCGTAAAATCCTTTTGACTTGGGACAGAAGTCTTCGTATATTTTCCTGAGTGGTCAACCTGGAGACACTAAACTTGACTACATCCGGGGATTCAAGTCTTTCACCCAGTTTAGCTGAAGGGTAGGTCAGGGAAGGCCACTAACTCGGCTTAAAAACATACCAGGTTCATGCCCCTTAAGTTATATTTTGCAAGTCAAAAAAGTTAATTCAGATAACAGTTTAAATAAATGTTGGCCATATTTCAATCCACAAAATTATCTGGTCTCTTATTGCAAGGGTGGGATGGCAAATGTGACATGATATAAATTAAAACAATGCAATTGTACTAAAATATCAAAACACATTTTAAAATCACAACCTATTGCATTCTCCGCAAAACTGCAAAACTACAATTACATACTTTTAAATCTAATGTCATCTATTTACAAACTGCATATACTCTTTAATGTTCTTTTGCTTAGTTCAGTAAGGAATGGGAACTAAAGAAATGAAAGCTTGTCTCCCTTCTCACTTGACAAGTGTATAAAGATAGATATTCCTGGTTTTAGCTATCTCTCCATACTTAAACCTTGGTCTGGTTGCTCCCTTGAGGCATCAATAGCATTACAGATTATTTCTTATAAAGACTCCTTTATGACATCGTAGAATTTCTCCACACCTTATTGGCTGATGCACCTGTATTAAAGGCTTCCTATCCTAATCATTTCTGGGGGAGAAATCATTTCTGGGCCAGCATCATGGTCCTTTCAGGCCCTTCCTATTATGTGCTTCTCTTGGGAGCCATCTTCTCTTCAGTCTTCTTGCATCAGGATGCTGTCTATTGTGAGAAACCAACCTGGGCAAATGTTGCTTTCGATACAAAGAAACAGGAAGGAGATCAACTTTCAATGGGAGCACCATCTAACAGTCTTTATGGCTCAGTTGGTCAAATATTCCATAGTATTTTTGGCCTAGAGAACTTGTATGCTAGTGGTAAAGTGCTACTCGTTACAATTATTGGTTTGGTTATACTCTGCCTTTTGCTGAGACACATTAAAACCATCAAGGTAAGATTTGTATGTATGAATTATATATTGAAGGGGATGGGCTACACATTTGTAATTAGAGCTTCCTACATATTTTATTATGTTTTTGCATGGCCAAGGATTCCAAGGAATTAGTGAAAATATGAATTTGACACTACTTTAGCTCTCATGGCTCAATGCTATGGAATCCTGGGTTCTGTAGAAAGGTGAGACATCCCAACTCTAAATACCTTGTGAAATTACAACTCTGGAGGAGGCTGGCATCGAAGGGTGGCTTGGGCTCCTTCTCCTGCTGTCCTCCGTATAGCATTGAACCATAGCAGGTAAAATGGTGTAAAACTGCAGTAATTCTACAGTTTAGTTGCAACCTCATAGAACGGAGACATAAGAAAACAAACTGGGGGCAGGAGTTGGAAAATGGACGATATATAGGCTATGAGCAGGACTCCAAAGTAAAGTCTACAACTAGTAAAAACACAATGGCGATTTTGATAAACCTCTATGCATGTTTTCCCCCTTATGTTTGATAACAATGATCTTGTTTTGTCAGTTTTTTCAGGCCAATCAGGGCATGACCAAGATAGTACCTGCTTCAGGACCTAATAACGAATTGACCCAGAACAATCGAGAAATGCTTGAACAGCTGGTGAAAAACACCCACAAAATCAACAAATACATGAAGTTGTATGTTATAGGACATTACAGGAAAGAAATGAAATGTAGAATAAGCAGAAGAAGAAAGAACTATGAAACGGAGAGTGACCATTTTCTCCCAGTGTGTTCCTGCCATGATTCCTGTCAAGACAGTGCATGAATCTCAAGCCCAGAAAGCTTCCCTCTTCCCATGTTCCAACATCTTTCATGTTACAAGCAGTTCTGTAAATGGCACCATAAGTGACCAAAGCCTCAATGTGGAGCTCAGCATGCATTGAGATGAAAATTAAAGATTGTGCTTGGTAGCCTACAGCTTCCAGTATTCATTGGTGGTCTTCCATCCAAGCAAGTAGTCTAGATGATGTTCCTGGTCCCATCTCCCTATGTGGGTGAGAAGGAATAATCTATTAATTGCAACTTGATCTGGGAACAGCCCCCTCATGGTTATCACAATCTCCCCAAAAAAGAAAATGTGTTCTATGTGTCTATAATGTTTTATGACATCATCAGGCACCATGACATGTTTTGGTCTCTAAATCTCAAGGATGGATGAAGGAGGAGAAGCTGGGACATTTGAAAGTAGCTGAAACAGTGGGCTAATAAATTATGAATCAGGACTGTCTCTGCCAAATCGGGACAGTTGGAAGTATGAAATAATTGGGTGGAGGACGTGGAAGGGGGCCTTTTTGGCTGTGGCCACCCACTTGTAGAATGGCTTCCCCTGGGAACTGAATGGCACCAACCTTTGTTGCTTTTTGGTCCCACATCAACACAAGGCTCTTTATTAAAGCATTTGGTGTCTAATATGCTTTTAAACAGGCACATGGCTTCATTCCTTTTACCCAGTTAGTTCTTTCAACTTGATTGAATTGATAAACTGTCATCCTGTCTTGATTATTTATTGATTGGAATTTGGAATGGTTTGAATTGCTTGTATTGTCTTCTTGGTTGGCCACTCCTGACCTCTTATGATATAAGGGCAGGATAAAAACATTTAAGTATATACCTACATCACTCTTTTGTGGACCTTCACTTTCCAGTAAATCTCTTTTTTTCTGGATTATTATAGATTACTGTTATAACAACAATACATCTTTATTTGTATCCTGCTTTTCTCCCTAAAAAAGGACCCAAAGTGGTTCACCATATTGAGTAAAAGACAATGTAAAACAATGTACATATATTTTAAAAATCTATAAAACAATTATACAATCACAGAGAACTTAGTACATATTTTAAAACATTCATCTAATACAATTATTGCAAGCTACTCAACAAGACAGATGGTAAGGTTAATGCGACTCAATAAAAGCTAAAAGTTCTCCACCACGAGGTGGCATTGTGGGCCCTGAGCTGTATCTCATGAGTCCTATTTTTATGCTGCTGTTAGCAAACATATGCAGATCTATTAAATGCATTTATATGGATTGAATTTCTGATGGATTCATGCTCCATCTTTGCCAAAAGGAAGAATATACTACAAGGGAAATGGTTAACCTGCAGGGAGTTGATCCAGACTGACTTAGAAAACCCAGAAGTGAAATTGCTAGAAGAATTGAACCAAATGAGCCCTAAATGCAATTGGCTTCTATAAAGACAGCTGCATGAGAAATGTAAAGAACAACTTAGAACCTTGGGCTTCCAGACGACCAAAACATGGTTCAATGTGGCTATGTTCTAGAAACCAAAAGGACTTATATCTTACATATACAAACATCTACTGACTTGGTACATGGAAGAGGAAGTAGTAAAAGACTCAATGATTAGATGGGCCCAAGACATAGGCCAAGAGATAAAAATAGACCAATGGGAAAAGATATGGAGGAAAAGAATGAAATACACGGCATGCCAAAACCTAAAGGAAAATGTCTATAAAATGCATCTGTGTTGGTTTCTCCCTCCAGAGAGATTAGCGAAGATGTACCACTGCACTGAGAAATGTTGGAAATGTGGAAAAGAAAAAGGCACATTTTGCCAAATGTGGTGGACATGCAACAAAGTTAAAAACTACTGGAAACAGATTCATGTATACCATGAAAAGATACTACGTACGAACTTCGAAATGACACCACAAATGTACCTTTTGAACATGCCCGATTTCTTTTTTTGTGTCAGGAGTGACTTGAGAAACTGCAAGTCACTTCTGGTGTGAGAGAACTGGCCATCTGCAAGGATTTTGCCCAGGGGATGCCCGGATGTCCGCGCATGGAAAGCTGGAGCTCACCCGGCTCCTTGGATTTGAACCACTGACCTTTCAGTCAGCAGTCCTGCCAGCACAAGGGCTAAATCCATTGCACCACTGGGGGCTCCTAACATGCAAGACAAAGAACTAGACAAGAAATTCAGGAAAAAATGATTTTACATGACAGTGGCAGCTTGAACAGCATCTGCTAGATATTGGAAATCCTTACAGATACAGGAGAGCTCTGGTTAACCGTCCCTCCAAGGGGTGGTGAGCGTGCCACGGGTTTTCCTCAGCCAGGCCATTGCTGGAGGAACCCCCCCCCCCTCCAGCAAGGGCGGAGCTGAGGAAGATCTGGGGAGATGTCCCTCAGAGAGCCCTTGCCCTATCCGAGCCATTTGGTTATCCGAGATTGGGCCCTTCCCTTTATCTCGGATAACCGGGGTTCTACTGTACCTCCCTTAGAGGAATGGGAAAAATACAAGAGTACAATAACTGTACTCTTAAGAGGAGAAGAGTTGGAGTACTTTGTTAATGAATGGGATCCAGTGATAAAATATCTTAATAAAAATAGCAAACTAAAAAGGTATATAGTGAATCCTATAAGACTGTCGATAAGGAGGAAGCGGTTGTTAATTTAGAATCTATAATGCTCTTCTTTGTACAAATGAAACACTGACAGCTGGAAAATATACTGTACGCAACAAACATAGATGCACGTCTATTTTAATAAAGAAAGAAATAAATAAATAGAAAAGAAAGCGGAATGAAGAGGAAGAAAAAAACACAAGATGGCTCATATAAGAAGATAAGCATATTTTAGGTAATCTGGACCTAAGCTATGGAAGCTCACACAGGCCCTTTCAAACCATGGGCAGCTCCAATAGCTGTGGACAACTTCTTCCATCAAAGCTCAGAACTAGTGAAGGCCTTGAAGATGCAATATTGATTTGTGAAAATAAGGAATTGGGAATAAAGAACTGACATCAGTCTTGTCTTATGAAAAGAATTGTGGAAGTAAGTGAAAGAGAGTTAAACTCTTTCTCATCTCACCTCCAGAGTTTTCCTGCTCAAGGCTGCTTTCCAGAAGCTTCCCCAAAGCAGCTATTTGCATACATATATTTTAAAAAGAAAGAAAAGAAAGCCAACTGCAGCCACACAATTAGCAAAAAATCAGGTTTGGTTCTTCCATTTTATATTTTGTGCAAAGGTTTCTTGCCCTAAGAACAGAATAACACATTTCCCCTGCTAACAATATGTGGCTTTAGCATCTGTTCCCTTTCAGTAGTTTGTATAACCCCTTATTAATCTGAACAACAGTGTAATAATGCAGCACTGTCCCTTTACCAAAATCTGGAATCCCAACTTTTGAAAGATTGGAGGGTTGTTGTGTGTTTTCCAAGCTGTATGGCCATGTTCCAGAAGTATTATCTCTTGTTTCGCCCACATCTATGGCAGGCATCCTCAGAGATTGTGAAGTACCTGCCATAGATGTGGATGAAATGTCAGGAGAGAATACTTCTGGAACATGGCCATACAGCCCGAGAAACACACATCAACCCTGTGATTCCAGCTATGAAAGCCTTAAACAACACTTTTGAAAGATTAATTTGAACACAAACAAGGATTGGGCTGTGTGTTACTTCTTATAGGGGAAAGAATGCCAAACAAAAGGCCCTGGCAGTGATGCCTGCCCATCACTGATGGTCATGAAGATGGGCCTACAGTCATGCAATATGTTAAACATAACAAAACTGAAAATATTGAAAATCAGACAAGATGGGTTGTTGTGTGTTTTCCAGGCTGTTTATTATTATTATTATTATTATTATTATTATTATTATTATTATTATTATTTACTTTTTTATTTTTCATACAGATAACAAAACAATACACTGCATACCTTAGCCATCTAAAAGATAACATACAAACTATTTACAATCTTTATGGCTGGGATACAGGTTCCAATTGTGATTCTCTTTACCGCATATCTTAATTAATTGCCCCTTTAAACCCCCCATCCCACCCACCCTTACCACCCTCTTCCCACTGTCAACTGGGTTACTTGAATCAATATATTGATTTAATTGTCTGGAAGGCCTGATTTAAAGTTCTGTACCTATCTTTTCCTTCTTTTTTATCTATTAAACAAGACCATTTCCTATGCCAATCTTGTCTTAACTGAATATTCAAACATGGAACATGGCCATACAGCCTGGAAAACACATTCAATATTCAGTGTGTTTTCCAGGCTGTATGGCCATGTTCCATGTTTGGAAAATGACCATACAGCCTGGAAAAAAACACAACAACCTTGTGGTTCCAGCCATGAAAGCCTTCAATAACACAATCAGACGAGCTCTGCTGCTCCGATCGGTCATTGCTTTCTCAGCAAATTGCGATTTCGGCCAAAATGGTACAAAAGAGGACATAGGAATGGTAAGACTGAGACCCCTTCTACACTGTTCCTATATCCCAGGATCCGATCCCAGATTATCTGCTTATCCCAAATTATTTGGCAGTGGAGACTCATATAATCCAGTTCAAAGCAGATAACCTGTGATCAGATTCTGAGATATAGGGCAATGTAGAAAAAACCTAAAACTCCGTGCCATCCTAAAGCTACCAAATCAGGCAACCTGCTGCATGCTGATGGTGACAACTAGAGTTGCCATATCTCATGGCCTGTCCCAGAGTATACAGTTTTCATTCTCTAAGGCCCTTTCCACACAGCTATATAAAATCCACATTGAACTGGATTGTATAGCAATGTGGGCTCAGATAATCCAGTTCAAAGCAGATATTGTGGATTGTCTGCATTGATATTCTGCATCATATGGCAGTGTGGAAGGGCCCTAAGTGGGGGTTTACTGGGAGCAGGTTTAAAAAGTATCTGGGTTTTCTTGGGAGGAAGGGGCTGAGTAGGGGAAAGATCACCAGGAGCAGTTTGAAAAACTAGCAGAAGCATTCATATTTTCTAAATCAGAGCTTTCCAAACATTTCATTTAGATATGCATCTTTTTGTGACACAGCTCAGTGTGATTAGCAAAACAGCGGGTAACCAACCCCTTATTAGAGAAAAAGACTGAGAAATCGTAATACTCAAATGTATGGAAGCACAACATATGGTATCTCATGAAATCCTTTTAAAATACATGATTTGTAAGATATCAACATAGGGTTGTTGTATGTTTTCCAGGCTGTATGGCCATGCTCTAGAAGTCTTATCTCATGACGTTTCACCCACATCTATGGCAGGCATCCTGAGGATGCCTGCCATTGATGTGGGCGAAACGTCAGGAGAGAATACTTCTGGAGCATGGCCATACAGCCCGGAAAACATACAACAACTCTGTGATCCTGGCAATGAAAGCCTTCGACAACACGATATCAACATACTTTCCCAAACTGTTTGTCATTTACGAGCAGCAATATGTAAATATGTTTAAGAATTTTATCTATCTTGGGTTGCTCCCTTAAGGTATTAGTGACATCCTGGACTACTTCTAATAAAGATCAGGAGACCTTTATGACCTCATAGAATTTTTCCATGGCTGAAGATGTTCCCATATTGAAGAATCTCTAACACAATTACTTCTGGTTGACCAACACACAGTAGGGATGATTCTTGGAGGCCGTTCTTATATGCTGCTCTTGGGAACTGCAGTCTTCCTGCAGAACGTCCTCAGTGATGAAAAACCTGCCTGGGCAATGATTGGCTTTGATTTGTCAGCAATGGCACAGGAAACAGAGCAATATTTGAAGAGAGAGACATCTGATGGTCTTTATGGCTCAGTCTGCCAAATATTCCGCAGTATTTTTTTCTTAGAAATTACCAAAAGGAGCCTACAGATGTTGTATGTTAGCAGTGCAGTGCTACTCATTACAGTTATTGGTTTATCTATACTATGCATTTTGCTGAAACACATGAAAAATGTTAAGGTAAGATTTATATGTATACATTATACAATGAAGGGTATGGCCCACACATTAGAGCAGTGGTCCCCAAACTAAAGCCCGGGGGCCGGATGCGGCCCATCGAAGCCATTTATCTAGCCCCCACGGCACAAGGGCAGAAGGGGGTTGGGCTAAATGACCCAAGGGGTCTCTTCTTCTCTTACAACCATTATTATTATTATTATTATTATTATTATTATTATTATTATTATTATTATTATTTATTAATATTGAGGCTGGGTGGCCATCTGTCAGGGATGCTTTGCTTGTGCTTTTGGTGCACAGAGGCAGAAGGGGGTTAGACTAAATGGCCCAAGGGATCTCTTCCAACCCTCTTTATTATTATTATTATTATTATTATTATTATTATTATTATTTATTGCTCAGTGGCCAACTATAGTCCGGCCTTCCAATGGTCCGAAGGATCATGAACTGGCCCCTTGCTTAAAAAGTTTGGGGACCCCTGCATTAGAGTGTCGCACATATTTTATTTTATTTGCATATTTCTAATGAAAATGTATTTACATTGTTCTCTAAGGCTGCAAGAAGAACCTTAAAAAGCGTTGCAGCACTTTTTACAGGTCTCCTCCCTGTATTTAACACCAGACTGACACTTTGAGAAAATGTCACTTTAGTCTGTGCTTTCTATACTTACTATCTACACATCAAGCTTCTATTAAGAGACACAAAGATAGAGAGAAATTGCAATTTTGATAAACCTCTATTTATTTATTTATTTATTTATTTATCCTTAAGTTGATACAATGGTCTTGTTTTGTTGTTTTTCTCAGCTCAGTCAGGCCATGACTGAAACACCAGCTCCTGCAGAAGTGAAATATGAATTGACCCAGAACAATAAAGAAATCCTTGAACAGTTGGTGAAAAACACCTATATGATCAATAAATACATGAAGTATGCCATACGCCTTAAGAAGAAAGAACAGAAATCTAAATTAAGAGCAATTAGAAAGATTTATAAAACCGAGAGCGAGGCTTCACTCCCAATGTGTTACTGCTCTGATTCCGGTCAAGAGAGTGAATGAACCTCTAGACTGGAAAGCCTCCCTCTTCCCAAGCGCCAATCCTTCGTGTTACAAGCAGTTCTGTAAATGACAATGCAAACGACAAGTCAAGCCTCAACGCAAAACTTAACACATGTTGATATTAATATTAAAGATTATACTTGGAAAACTATGCTGTAGCTTTTCATATGAACCTGTTATCCTAGGCCATGTCACTTATACTAAACTGTTAATATAGTAGACTCTCAGTTAACTAGAATCCAAGCAACCAGAATGTTCAAGCAACTGGAAAAAAATGAAGAAATATTTAATTTTTTAAGCTGTTTTTAATAATACAGAAAAATAGTTACACTGTATTACCTTAATAAAGTTTATCTTTGTTTTCTATTACTGCATTCCAATATTTATATCAAATCAATACACAGTTGATGGTATGATATAGAATAAGTTATAATATTAGGTAAAGGTTTTCCCTTGATGTTAAGTCCAGTCTGGGGGTTGGTGCTCATCTCCATTTCTAAGCCGAAGAGCCGGCGTTGTCCGTAGACACCTCCAAGGTCATGTGGCCGGCATGACTGCACGGAGCGCCCTTACCTTCCCACCGGAGCGGTACCTATTGGCATGTTTTCGAACTGCTAGGTTGGCAGAAGCTGGAGTTAACAGCAAGCGCTCACACCGCTCCCGGGATTTGAACCTGGGACCTTTAGGTCTGCAAGTTCAACAGCTCAGTGCTTTAACACACTTCACCACCGGGGCTCCTAGGTATAATAATAGGCCTATTTTAAATAGGAAATCTCAAGCAACCAGAAACTACATGTGTTCAGCATCTACCAATCCCCATGGGTGCCAGTGAAGTGAAACTATTGGACTTCGTTTTCAAATGCAACAATATGATGTTTTATTAGCTGTACATCCGTCCTTCTAACTCAGGCATGGGCAGATGAGGGGAAAAAGGAAGGGGCCTGAGACTGTCAGGAATTGTGGGCGTTAAGTCCAAAACACCGGGAGGACCGAAGTTTACCCATGCCTGTTCTAACTAGATTCCAGAAGTAGGATATACAATACTACTACTAATAATGCCAATAATTTACCTAGCTTCCTCTTTCACTCCCAGTTGATGAGTCACTATGGTCTCATTTTCTGCGTCATTTTGCCTAGAAGTAGTTTATTCATGTGCCTTCAACTCGCATATCAACTCATGGTGATTCCATGCATTTCAGAGGTTTTTCCTAGGCAAGGAATATTTAGAGGGGGCAAGCCTTGAAATGTAACCTATGGCTTCTGGTATTTGTTGATGATCTTCTATGCAAGCAAGTAGTCTAGCTTAAATGTTCCTTATTCCATCTCCCTATGGGGATGAGGAAGAATAATCTATTCATTGCACCTGTTATAGCCCAGCCTCCATCTGAGCTGTCAGGTGAACCTGCAGTGGGACCTGTTCAACCTGTGATTGTCCCTGCACCTGGCCTGTCAGGAGATTCTGGGTTTGGGCCTGAGATTCCTGTTCCTATGCAGCCAGATGAGACTGCTGTTCCAAGCCAGCCAGAGTCTGTCCCGGTGGATTCTGGGACCAGAGAACATAATGGTTTCAAGCAGGCGGCTTGAACTGCGTTCTTTGAAGGAGTCAAGATTGGACCTTCTTTTGCGAGATGGGCATTCTAGTTTGGATTCTGGAAGTGATAAGATTAATGACAGAAAGAAAGCGATAAATCAGCAACAGAGGGAAAGGGATACTTTCAGGCGCAGTAAGCAATTGTTATTGAAAAAGAATAATGAGCAGTTTTCTCATGGGAAGAGGCCTTGAGCTTACCCTTAAGAAGGACTGCTTTCTCTGAGAGATTCAGAGGTGACAACTTTGCTCATCGAGGAAGAGAAATCTCAGTTTCATGCTTCAAGAATCCTGTCCCATGTTCCTGTGAACTTCCATGCCAATTCATGCAGTTTTATGCTCTGTGCCTTGTTCCAGTCCTTGTCCTCACTATTGAAGATCTTAGCTTATCTAGTTCTTGTTCGAGTAAGTTTGCAGTTTGGATTTCCTGCTCCAGTTAAGATCCTGCCTTGTGTTCTAGCATTGGGATTACTTTTGGTGTTTGATTCCCTGCATTCTAGTTTGATCCTGTGCTTTGGACTAATTTTGATAACTTATTTGGATTCATTTTGATATCCTGTTTGAACTCTGTTTCCCTAAGTGACTTTTAGAGACTCTAGCTTCAACATTCTCAAGAAACTTGTACCTTGTGGACTAAAACCTTATTGCATTGACTTTGAATTAATTTGCTACTGCTTGTATATAATCTTCAATAAACCGCTTGTTTTGCCTATATTCTGGGGCTCCAATGTGGTTTTGAGGTGTCTCTGCAGCCTAGGGGTGCAACATCACTCTGATCTGAGAAGAGCCCATTTATGGTTTCTGTCATAATTCCTAAAAAGGAATATGTGTTCTGTGTGTACATAACACTTTATTACATCACTGGGTCTGTCCCACGTTTTGGTCTAGGAATATCAAGGATGTTCCTGTACTGGAAACCCTAGTGTAAACCAGTCTCTCGGGCTATGTGTATTCTTTTGCTGCTGTTGTTGTTGTTGTTGTAGCAGCAAATTAAAACAATGGAACTCTACTAAAATATTAAAATACATTTTAAAATGACAACCAATTGCATTCTCCCAAAACTACATTTACAAATGAACTACAATTATAGACTTCTTAATCTAATGTCATCTATTTACAAACTGCATATACTCTTTTATGTTCTTTTGCTTAGTTCACTATGGAAAAGGAACTACAGAAATGAAAGCTTGTCATCCTTCACTTGACAAGTGTAAAAATGTGTTTTTAGAGGGAGGTAGATCTTCCTGGTTTTAGATATCTCTCCATACTTAAACCTTGGCTGCTCCCTTGAGATATCAATGGCATCATAAACTATTTCTAATAAAGACCCCTTTATGACCTCATAGAATTTCCCCACACCTGATTGGCTGATGCACCTATTTTAAAGGCCTCTTATCATAATTTGTTCTGGGGGAGAAATTATTCCTGGAGCAGCAGCATGACTCTTCCAGGCTCTTCCTATGTGCTTCTCTTGGGAACCATCTTCCTCTCTTCAGTCTTCTTTTTACAGGATGCTTTCAGTGGTGAGGAATCAGCCTCCACAAATGCTGCTTTCGATACAACAGAACGGGAAGCAGAGCAACTTTCAATGGGAGCACCATCTAACAGTCTTTATGGCTCAGCCTGTCAAATATGTCACAGTATTTTTGACCTAGTATTTTCCAAAAGGTGCCTAGAGAAGTTGGATGCTATTGGTACAGAGCTACTCGTTACAATTATTGTTTTTTTAATATTCCGCCTTTTAATGCGACACATTAAAAACACCAAGGTAAGACTTGTATGTATGAATAATATATTGAAGGAGATGGTCTACGCATTTGTAATTAGAGATCCAACATATTTTATTATGTTTTTGCATGGCCACAGATTCCAAGGAATTAGTGAAAATATTAATTTGATATGACTTTAACTCTCATGGCTCAATGCTATGCAATCCTGGGTGTTGTAGAAGGTGAGACATTAGCATTCTAAAAACCTTGTAAAACTACAACTTCCAGAATCCCATAGGATTGCGCCACAGTATTAAACTGGTGTAAAACTGCAGTAATTCTACAGTGTAGATGAAACCTCATTAGAAATTGAAACTGGGATGAAGATGGGGCAGGAGTTTGGAAAGGGATAATGTATAGGCTGTGAGCAAGACTCCAAAGAAAGTCTACAACTAGTAAAAACACAATGGCGATTTTGATAAACCTCTATGTATATTTTTCCCCTTATGTTTGATAACAATCATATTGTTTTGTCATTTTTTTCAGCCCAGTCAGGACATGAACAAGATAGTAATTGCATCAGATCCGAATAACGACTCGACCCAGAAAAATCAAGAAATGCTTGAACAATTGGTGAAAAACACCCACAATATCAAAAAAACCATGAAGCTGTATGTTATGGGACATTACAGGAAAGAAACGGAATCTAAATTAAGGAGAAGAAGAAAGAACTATGAAACGGAGAGTGAATGGTTCCTCCCAGTGTGTTCCTGCCATGATTCTGGTCAAGACAGTGCATGAACCTCAAGCCCAGAAAGCTTCCCTCTTACCATGTTCCAACATCTTTCATGTTACAAGCAGTTCTGTCAATGACACCACAAGTGACCAAAGCCCCAATGTGGAGCTCAGTATGCATTGAGATGAAAATTAAAGATTGTGCTTGGTAGCCTACATCTTCCAGTATTCATTGGTGGTTTTCCATCCAAGCAAGTAGACTAGGTTATGTTCTTGGTCCCATCTCCCTAAGTGCTGCTGCTCAGTCGTTTAGTCGTCTCCGACTCTTCGTGACCTCATGGACCAGTCCACGCCAGAGCTTCCTGTCGACCGAATAATCTATTCATTTCAACTTGATCTGGGAATAGCCCCTTCATGGTTTTTGTCATAAACTCCAAAAAAGTGTTCTGTGTGTATATAATGCTTTATGACATTACCAGGTACCACCTCATGTTTTGGTCTCTAAATTTCAAGGATGGACGTAAGGAGGAGGAGAAGCTGGGACATTTTAAAGCAGCTGAAACAGTGAGCTAATAAATTATGATTTAGGACTGTCTTTGCCAAATGAGGACAGTTGGAAGTATGAAATAACTGGGTAGGGGATGTGGAAGAGGGCCTTCTTGGCTGTGGCCACCCACTTGCAGAATGCCTTCCCCTGGGAGCTGAATGGCCCCAATATTTGTTGCTTTTCGGCCCCAAGTCAAGACATGGCTCTTTATTAAAGCATTTGCTGCCTAATTTGCTTTTAACCAGGCACATGGCTTCATCTCTTTTACCCAGTTAGTTCTTTCAATTTGATTGAATTGATTAGCATGTCATCTTGCTTTGATTATTTATTGATCAATTGGAATTTGGAATAGTTTGAATTGCTTGTATTGTCTTCCTGGTTGGACACTCTTGAGCTCTTATGATAAAAGGGCAGGATAAAAACATTTAAGTGTATACGTACATGGTTCTTTTTCGGCTCTTCAGTTTCAGGCAAATCTCTTTTTTTCTGGATTACTGTAGAAGGGGAACCTGTTTTCCACCACGAGGTGGCATTGTGAGCCCTGAGCTGTATTTCATGTGTCCTATTTTTGTGCTGCTGTTAGCAAACATATGCAGATCTATTAAATACATTTAATATGGAATGAACTTCTGATGGATCTGTGCTCCAATTTTGCCAAAGTAAAGAGTCTTAACAGATTCAGTCCCACCCTTAATCCCAGTTTCTTAGAAAAAACAAAAGCAGTGGTCCCATGTCCTGTTGTTGCAGGAACTGGGTGGCAATAGAACACTTCTGTGGATTGCTACTCCTGTGGAACATTCTGGGAGTTGTAGTCTTACGCAACATTTTTCACATTTTAGATAGTTCATAATACTAAGCAAAGTCCTCAGATATTCTTCTAGCTATATAGACGCAGATTGCAGGCAACAGCAGCATTTTTGAATGCTTCATTGGGGACTTAGGCCCCTTACACACAGCTGAATAAAATCCCACATTATCTGCTTTGAACTGGATTATATGGCACTCTGGACTCAGATAACCCAACTCAAAGTAGATACTGTGGGTTATTCTGCCTTGATATTCTGGATTATATGGCTGTGCAGAAGGGCCCAGAGGTTCTGGAGAGGGAAGCAAAGGATTTCCTTAACATTGTGACCAGACCACTGCATCAGTGTAATTTCCAGGTTAAGATGACATGGATGGGCTTCTGCAAGATGCTCTCAATGAGCCTTGAGTGTGTCGACCTCTTCCTTAACATTGTCATCCCCAGTGCCCATTCGCTTGAGATCCAGCACGGCACAGTGATAACAGCATTGGACTTAAAATCCCATTTTAATGAATTCACTTGTTCTGCATCATGTACTCTGGTGGCACACAACAACAACAACAACAACAACATGTAATCATATATTTAAACCATATAAAGTCATGTAAAAGATAGCATATATCACACACACAATTGAAGAGCTTTCCTCATAGCTACTTTATCAACAAATGTTAGTTCAAATTTAAAAAGTATTGTTAAAGGAGAGGGAGAGGGCCAGCTGATGGGACTTGCAGAAAGCCCTTTCCGAAGGATCTTTAAAGCCTAAGGTGGCTCACATAAGAAGATAAGCATATTTTAGATAATCTGGACATAAGCTATGGAAGCTCACACAAGTCCTTTCAAACCATGGGCAGCTCCAATTCCCTGTTTCCCTGAAAATAAGACATCCCCGAAAAATAAGACCTAGTAGAAGTTTGGCTGAATTGCTAAATATAACACTTCCCCCGAAAGTAAGACCTAGCAAAGTTTTTGTTTGGTAGCATGCCCAGTGCCTGCCAAACAGAACACCATAGCATGCAGGATTGGTAAATGTACATACCAGTTGTACATGGAAATAATGGTAGTAACAAGAAAATCTTGATAGGATTCACAGTTTGTCTGGTTATGTTGTGATGACAACTACTGTACAGTATATAATAAATGTTCATTTTTTGTTCAACAATAAATGTGAATTCTTCTTCATGGAAAAATAAGACGTCCCTTGAAAATAAGACCTAGCACATCTTTGGGAGCAAAAATTAATATAAGACACTGTCTTATTTTCGGGGAAACACGGTAGCTATGAACAACTTCCTCCAACAAAACTCAACTAGTGGAGGCCTTGAAGATTGTGGTTTTGATTTGTGCAAATAAGGAATTGGGAATAAAGAACCAACATCAGTCTTGTCCTATGAACAGGATTGTGGACGTAAGTGAAAGAGAGTTAAACTCTTTCTCATCTCACCTCCAGAGTTTTCATGCCCAAGCCTTCCCAAAGCAGCTAATTACATGCATATATTCAAGAAAAGAAAAGACAGCCAATTGCAGCCACACAATTGGCAAAAAAGTCAGGTTCGGTTCTTCCACTTTATGATTTGAGGTGCAAAGGTGTCTTGCCCTAAGAACAGAGTAACACACATCCCCTGTTGAAAATATTTGGCTTTAGCATCTGCTTCCTTTCAGTTGTTTGCATAACCCTTTATTTGTCTGAGAAATATACAGTATATGCTACCTTCAATGGTAAAGGCCTCTCAGTTCACTCAAGAAAAGCAATCCCAGCCAATACAAAAGAAAATGTACAAGAACAAAACTAAAGAGAGCAACGGTGTAATAATGTAGCACCATCCCTTTACCAAAACGTGGAATCACAACTTTTTAAAGATTAATTTAATTGGAATATAAATAAGGATTGGGCTGTATGTTACTTCCTTCAGGAGAAGAAAAGGCCTTGGCAGCTATGCCTGCCCATCATTGATGGACATGAAGATGGGCCTACAGGCCTGCAATATATTAAACGTAACAATACTGATAATATTGAAAATATTTTAAAATACATCCTTGGCAAATAATGTAACAAAGACAATTGTTAAAAGTTTGGATGAAACTAGACGGAGGATGCTTCTGGAGAGTAGCATCCTACCTTTTCAGTTCAGTGTTTCCAAATAAAAAGCAAGACAAAGGTTATGTTTCTGAGTGAAAATAATACAACTTTATGGGTTCAATAATGTTTGCAATGTCTAAGCAGGGGTCCTAGGGAGTGATGAAGCCACAAATTCTTGTGGACTAGCTTTGGATAGATGTGCATTTTCCTACAAAACAACCATATAAACATGTAGCAAAGACAGCCACTGCATATTTCAAATCTCATACGGAGTGATATTTACCATTCTATTCCCTTTCCATACCAATGGAGTAGTTTCACTTATGAACAAGCTATAAGTCTCATGGATGAAAACATCTTTTCAATGACAAATCTGCCCTGACAATCCCATTAATAGGATTAAGGTTCATTAAGGACATGTTTTGTCATATAAGACTGCCCCAAATACCCCTGGAGGTTTAAGTCTTGCACCAAAACCCAGGGCCTCTTGCACAGTAAATCCTGGAGATATCTTCTGAAAGCTATTAATTTTTTTAAAATAGACATCATTTTAACCAAAAGTGTATTGCATTGCTTTAGACCAAATTGTAAAACACAGTTAAATCATTATATACATATTCTATCCTTATAAGAAACCTAAAGCAATGTATTGGAGGTCATTCCATTTTACTCTTAATTGTGATAAGTGGTTTAGGCTCAGAAAGTTTCATAGTACTGTGGGGATGTGAACACAAGTGTATCTCATATAAGCTTTCCTTTCTTTCTTTGTGTGTGCCTTCAAGTCACTTGTTGACCTGTGGCAATCCATTTATTTTATAGGTGGTGTTGTCAGATTGTTCCCTGAAAAATAGCATACAGTGTTTGGTATTCATTGGAGGCTTCCCATCCCAGTACTAACCATGCTTAGCTTCCAAGATCAGGTGGGACCTGGTGATTTCTGCAGGCTTGACATATACGCCAAACTATCTTCCATGGATTATTTCAGCATTGTCTCTATGAAGAATGTTGACGATAGGGCCATTGCAAGGAGAAGATGGGGTGATGGCGACAGGGGACAGGGAAAAGGCAGAACTACTTAATGCCTTCTTTGCCTCGGTCTTCTCACAAAAAGAAAGCCACCTTCAACCTCAGCAACATGGAATGGACGAAGGATTGGGGGAAATCCAACCCCAAATAGGGAAACAAGTTGTCCAGGAACACCTGGCCACTCTAAACGAATTCAAGTCCCCAGGGCCAGATCAGCTACATCCAAGACTACTGAAGGAACTAGCGGAAGTTATTTCAGAACCACTGGCAATTATCTTCGAGAGTTCTTGGAGAACGGGAGAAGTCCCAGCAGATTGGAGGAGGGCGAATGTGGTCCCTATCTTCAAGAAGGGAAAAAAGAACGACCCAAACAATTACCGTCCGGTCAGCCTCACATCAATACCAGGCAAAATTCTGGAAAAGATCATTAAGGAAGTGGTCTGCGAACACTTAGAAACAAATGCGGTCATTGCTAATAGTCAACACGGATTTACCAAAAACAAGTCATGCCAGACTAATCTGATCTCTTTTTTCGATAGAGTTACAAGTTGGGTCGATACAGGGAATGCTGTGGATGTAGCGTACCTGGATTTCAGTAAGGCCTTCGACAAAGTCCCCCACGACCTTCTGGCAAACAAACTAGTAAAATGTGGGCTAGACAAAACTACGGTTAGGTGGATCTGTAATTGGCTAAGCGAACGAACCCAAAGGGTGCTCACCAATGCGTCGCCTTCATCATGGAAAGAAGTGACAAGTGGAATGCCGCAGGGTTCTGTCCTGGGCCCAGTTCTGTTCAACATCTTTATTAACGACTTAGACGAAGGGTTAGAAGGCACGATCATCAAGTTTGCAGACGACACAAAACTGGGAGGGATAGCTAACACTCCAGAAGACAGGAGCAGAATTCAAAACGATCTTGACAGACTAGAGAGATGGGCCAAAACTAACAAAATGAAGTTCAACAGGGACAAATGCAAGATACTTCACTTCGGCAGAAAAAATGGAAATCAAAGATACAGAATGGGGGACGCCTGGCTTGACAGCAGTGTGTGCGAAAAAGACCTTGGAGTCCTTGTGGACAACAAGTTAAACATGAGCCAACAATGTGATGCGGCTGCTAAAAAAGCCAATGGGATTCTGGCCTGCATCAATAGGGGAATAGCGTCTAGATCCAGGGAAGTCATGCTCCCCCTCTATTCTGCCTTGGTCAGACCACACCTGGAATACTGTGTCCAATTTTGGGCACCACAGTTGAAGGGAGATGCTGACAAGCTGGAAAGCGTCCAGAGGAGGGCGACTAAAATGATTAAGGGTCTGGAGAACAAGCCCTATGAGGAGCGGCTTAAAGAGCTGGGCATGTTTAGCCTGCAGAAGAGAAGGCTGAGAGGAGACATGATAGCCATGTACAAATATGTGAAGGGAAGTCATAGGGAGGAGGGAGCAAGCTTGTTTTCTGCTGCCCTGCAGACTAGGACACGGAACAATGGCTTCAAACTACAGGAAAGGAGATTCCACCTGAACATCAGGAAGAACTTCCTCACTGTGAGAGCTGTTCGACAGTGGAACTCTCTCCCCGGGGCCGTGGTGGAGGCTCCTTCTTTGGAGGCTTTTAAGCAGAGGCTGGATGGCCATCTGTCGGGGGTGCTTTGAATGCGATTTCCTGCTTCTTAGCAGGGGGTTGGACTGGATGGCCCATGTGGTCTCTTCCAACTCTACTATTCTATGATTCTATGATTCTATGTTGTCTGAAAATAACTGGATTCTGAATTCAGAATCCGGTGTATTCAGCTTTGTTCTGATATCAGATCCAGAAATTTCAACATCTTTAGCTTGAGTTTCATACACAACAATCTGAGCAGAGCATCCTTCTGTAGCAAACTAAACTGTGCTGAAGCAGAATGGATTGATGACTTTATTGGTCTGGATGCAGCAAGCAGGCTCAGGTCCAGAAATTATCTTAATCTCACCGGTGTTACTTCTGGATATTACAGGAAGCTAGGAGGGAACCTGCATCTGTAGTAGAAAATTAATTGCTCTGTCTTCCAGAGTGTCAACCAGAAGGTCTTTCCTTGATCCTTTTTAAGTAAGTAAGTAAGGAAGGAAGGAAGGAAGGGAGGGAGGGAGGGAGGGAGGGAGGAAGGAGTGGATTCCAGGATCTGAATATAAAATCTTCTCCTTATAATGCCATAGTCTTTCCCTATATTGATGGGATACAGCAAAATGATCCTGTAGAAAAGCTGTATATCTGTAACATTTGCCATTTGCTAAGAATGCTGCCTCCACGATGAATTTCCCCTTAAATTTCTAGCATTGCAGTAACATAAAATTTCAGTTTTGGCATTTCAAGAAAGGGGCAGGCAAAGTTACAAGGAAATTCAAACATGGCAAATATAAGAGTTCTTGGTGTGAACACTATCCATTGTCTTATTTTCTGCAATGTTAGACATGTAGGGACTGAAGGGTAAATTCACTAGGGAAAGGACAGATTTTGCTTTTGAGGGCAACAATGTCATTTTGCCTCCCTGGTACCCAGTTTCACCTGCTGTCAGCAGTTGGCCATCAACAGACAAAAATCTTCTCCCCACGGTTGCCAGTGTTTGGCTCAAAGCAACCTCTGAGTGCCAGGGTACAAAGCCTGTGACAATGACATCATGTTTCCTACAAGTTCATTTCTTCATTTCAATCTAAGGAGCATGGCTTGCAATCGAAATAGGATGCCAAAGGCTTAACCCGCTTCCTGCACCCTCAGAGAACTGGTTCCTGAACCTTCATTTTGGCCAAGTGAACCTGACAAGAGTTGACAGCTCCTGGGAAGATTTTTCCTTAACTTTTCTTTAAGTTGAGTCTTAATAAGGTGCTTGCCCATGGGCCGAAGTTTAACTCTTTTTTCCCTGCTGTTCCATAGCCTCCGTGATTGTAACCCCTAAGCAATTATGAATGAAGTGCCCCGAGGACTTGGTAATTGGTTACCTGAGGACATTTCTGAATGTGTTGAGCGCCCTGTAGGTTGTTAATTTCATTACTTCATCTTAATTTATAGAGAAGCTATAAGGGTGGAGAAAAATGCCCATTCCCTTAATGGGGCCATCTCTTTGGATAAATTTCCAATTCAATTTTAAAAAATAACGAACTTGAGGAACAATGTGAATAGCTAAGTACTAACATTCTTTTATTCCAGTGGAAAGTGGCCAATGGGCTACCAGCTGTCTTGGATGAAAACTCTCATAATCTCTTAGCATCCGCCATGCTGACTGGGGCAAATGGAGGTTAATGCCCCAAGCATCTGAAGAGCCCAATGTTACTGAGCTCTATTTTATATAGATAATCTATATGTAATCAGTGTAAAAACGTATTGCACTGATTACATATTGGTGTATTACATGTGGTTCCTTAAGGGATCATTGCTATTTTAAAATTCAGTTAAAATCCATAAAAACATATTCAAAACTAAAAACCACAGCATCCCCTGACTTGAACCCTGTTCTCCAGAGTTGAAACCCAGCTATGTGTATTCCTTGTTTCTGCTCAAATGCTGAATTGAAATGCAATTAGAGATTGCTGCAAAATTTGGGAATATCAGCTCTAGAGAGCTCTAGGTATTTTCTATAGTATGCTTCACTCAGAAGTCCAAGACATAGCCATTTGTAGATCATAACTTTTTGGAAAAGTTCAATCTTTCAGAAAAGAGGCAAAAACCCATTTGAGTAGAATCTTCTCATATAGTATACAACCAAATGTAATGTGCAAGGCAATTTCTTCAGTTGTTAGACTGAACCTATTGTCTGATCTGTTAGGAAAACAGAAAATATGCCTATGCACAAAATAGCGGAGTTTCAGAAGAGTTATTCAGTGGCCAAAAATATATCTACTCTCCCATAAAAACAACTAGTTTTATATCATGCACTTAAGAGACAAAAATGAAATAGGCTTTGGTAAAATAACATATTTGGTTTACTCACATCCTTCATGTGTTCAGCATAACACAGATACATAGTTTATCAGCCCCCTTTCAGATATGTTTGAGATAGTTTCTCTGTGCAGATGGCATAGGGCATTTTTCTTACAACAAGAACAGGTGTTTGCTCTTAGTAGTCCAAAGTCTAAGAAGAATCTAAAATGGAGTCTGAGGTCTGAGCAGTCTAAGATCAGATCATGTGGTCTGCAGCCCCTCCCACAACTTCTCAGGAAACATAGAGCAAAAGAAGCTGCATATCAGAACGTACATATAAAACAGAAAGCAAATAGAATAATAGATTAACAAATTACTAGAGGAGGCTTGAAGAACGTTGTAATTTCCAATATTCTTCACATAATTTACAGCCCTACTGTACAGTCCCTGCGCAAATCCTATTGTTAACCCAAGTTTGTTGCTGCTAATTGCCATAAAATTGAGTTCAGTTTCTGATGACCTTATGAATGAGAGATCTCCTGTCCTCAACAACCTGTTCAGATCTTACAATGTCAGGACCACAAGCTCCTTGAATAAGGTTATCCATCTGTAATTCTGTCTTCATCTTTTCCTACTACCTTCTGCCTTACCGAGCATTATTGACTTTTATAGTGAGTCATGCCGTCTCATGATATGTCCACTATATATCTTCCTATTGTGTGGAAGATGGTAGCCCAGTGACCCATAAGCATCCTCACTCTGTTCTCCAGGTGGTTATTGTTGATGGGGATAAAGGGGGAGCCCACAGCCTCTTCCTCTCTTCCTTCTTATGGCTCTTAGTCTTTTAATAAGAGTCACACAAAATATTATTAAACTGGTTAACTAATAAATAAATAGAAATAAATATAAAGGAAAAATCCTAACAGCTGTGATAGCCTTATAGGATGCTAATTCCTTAAGACATTAGTTATTTAATTGATCTCTTTAACTCAAGAGAAAAGCATAACAGTTTGTTTGTTTGTTTGTTTACATTGCAGGATGCAATGTGGCTTATAAGGAGTAAAGGAGAATACACCTAAACATTAATCCCAATTTAAACAAAATTGAGCTATCATATTTAAAAACAGCAGTTAAAATCAGAGGAAATGAGTAGATTTATTTGTTTGCATTCATGAAATAAACATTTTAATGGAATTAAAGATATTTTATAATAAAATACCAACTTGGTTAGCAGGCATTCCTACTATATATGATAGAACTTTTCTGGCGTATATATACCATTATTCTCATTCAGGACTGGGTCATATTGTGAAAATCTAGCAATGGTTTTCCCTGTCTTAGCTAATGTTTCATTGATTTCCTTTGCTCTGTAAGCATTCTTAAGGGTAACAAGCAATTCCAACAGAGTTTATCCCTATTAATCACTTTAGATTTCTTCCACTCAGATCAGGACTGAGATCCTACATCAAGAAGACAGATCGTAACTGTACAGTCGTAGTTACGAAGCTGGTGTGCAAATTCACATTGGTGAATTGTGCTGTTGGAAAACAGAAGCACAACCAAATAAGCACAAGCATCAGCACACATTATGTAAATGTGCAACCATGTACAACCATGTACTAAGTGATCTCACATCAATGCATACAATGCATTTATGTGCAATAGTACAGCATGCATAATTCTACTTCTGTTGCAGTGACCTGAATATGACTCTTCTGCATTGGATTCCAACCACTTCCATGAGGGAACTTGTACATGCATAAGACAGCAACAGGATTCCAGGCCAGATGTTAAAGTGATTAAGCTTGGCCATGGGAATTTTAAATTTATTAAAAGTATTTCTTGACTCAAAGTCTGTTTTTTAAAAAGTTTTGAAATACCTAATATTCAATTCCTGCTTCCTCCTTGATTCTTCACCATGTAAATACTGAATGTGTGTGAGCTTTTAAAAAAAATCTAGCATCTATGTGCTTTGATCTATTTATCAATTATCCACATGCCTCGCCCTTTCTCTACAGAGCTCAGAGCTGCTTTCATACATCACCCAGATGGTCTCTAATCCAAATGATTTACATCAGTGTTTTTAAGCTTTCTGATGTGCAGGAACAGCAAGCGTTTTCCTTCAGTGTGCCCAGAACTGGCATCATATAGCTGCCCATTGAGTACAACTGTTTCTTTTTTCCATAGAAACTTATCATCGATTGGTAGCCAATACTTCATGGGTTGGCACAGGTCCATGGACCTCCTCATTGAGTAGTACTGGTTTTACAGGTCAAAATGGGTTCAACTTTAGAAATGGAACTAGTATTTGTCCCCTCGTCCTCTGAACTATAAGAAATGCAGTCCACTATAGATTGAATAGTCTTCTCCCAAAGTGTTTTAGATTTGGAATCCCCCCATTTTGGAATACTAATACAGTAGAGTCTCACTTATCCAACATAAACGGGCCGGCAGAATGTTGGATAAGTGACTATGTTGGATAATAAGGGGGGGGGATTAAGGAAAAGCCTATTAAACATCAAATTAGGTTATGATTTTACAAATTAAGCATGAAAACATCATGCTATACAACAAATTTGACAGAAAAAGTAGTCCAATACGCAGTAATGCTATGTAGTAATTACTGTATTTACAAATTTAGCACCCAAATATCACGATGTATTGAAAACATTGACTACAAAAATGCATTGGATAATCCAGAACGTTGGATAAGTGAGACTCTACTGTATTTGCAGATATATACATAATGAAATATCTTGGAGATGAGACCCAATTCTAAACATGAAATGCATACTTCTTTAAAAATATGCACAAAACTAAGATCATCACAAAGTAAATGTGTCACTACCTTGGCCATCCAGTTTGACAATATTCGTTATTTGATCATTTTGGGTTTCTGGGTATGGAATTCTTAACCTGTACAAAGCCTCACTTGACAATTAAAAATGCCCAAAGAGCTTCCATTTGAGGGTGCTGGAATCCACATTCGGACTTCCAAATGCTTGGGATGACAGTCTCCACAATCAATTGCTCCTTAGACTGGCTGTAGTTTCTGGGACCTGGAATCTAAACCTTCTGTTCTGGTACGGGGAATTGTGGTGGCAGCTTCCATGTTAGTGATGTGACAAATCTATGCTTAAGTCTGAACCATTTTTTCAGGGTGGTCATCAACTTAAATTATCAAAACCCAGGCGGAGAAATTCTCATGAGATTTGCGTGATGCTGCTTAGAGAAATAACTTCTCAGGAGACCTGCAGAGATTGGAGATAAATAATTTGGGAAAGGGAGAGACAAGAGCAATCGGCTTGTGGATCAGATTGGGCCTGTGCCCAGCAGCTCCTCAAAGGATTTGTGGAATCATAATCCCATGCACACAGAGCGTTCTTATAATCTGTTGTTGTTGTTTTGTTGTTGTTGTGTGCCTTCAAGTCATTTCCAAGTTATGTCAAATTCTAAAGTCACGATACCATCAATGTAGAGTTTTCTTGGCAAGATTTGTATAGGATACAGATTTGCCTTTGCCTTCATCTGAGGAGGAAAGAATGTGACATCCCCAATGACACACAGTGGGTTTCCTTGACCAAGCAGGGGTTCAAATCCTAATCTCACAGAGCTGTAGTCTAACATTCGAGTCACATCACCATGCTGCCTCTACAGACTGGCTCTCAAAGAACTCTAGTTCCCAAGTTTCCTTGAGAAAAGCTTGACTTTGCAATGTGCATCCATAGAATTCCCACTTATAAAACTCCCTCCCAAAGGAGGCAAGAGGAACTTTTTCCCTGATGATGTTGGGGAGCGTGGTGGTGGTGGTAAAATGCATGTTTTTTCTGTTTGTCTTTTAATATTTTTAAAATAAAGGATTGAAGGTTTAACTCTCCTCCTTTGAACATGAATGGCTTAGTTTTAATTTATTGCTATCTGATGAAGCTTTGTCTGGCTTGATTACGTAAACCACTTTAGGGGACCTTTGTTAGCAGAATCACAAAGCAGCATAAATATGACTTTCGGAGATATATGAAATAAGTAAAAATGCAGTGAGATGATTTTGGTTTTAATCCTTGTCCCATAGTGTCATATGGCCTAGAATTTTGCTTATATTACCATTGGATTAAATTGACTGCTAAAATGGGGAAGGTATATTAATAATACAGTAGTGTAATCACTTATCTGAGTGGAAGGGCATTGCAAACATTTTAAAAATGAGAGGCAAGAAAGCTGCTGAGCTTTATGTATGAACAATGTGATTCCTGATATCCTGCTGCCCAATCAGATATGTCATCTTCATGGTTATGCTTACTGGGGGATAATGGGATGAGAGTTATATGTCAACAAATCTGAATGAAGAAATTCTTCTGCACTTTGCATGTACTCACTTGAAATGCACAAAAGCACTATGGACATCATAGTTTGCCAAAAAGACAAATGAATGAGTTCAAGAGCAAATCAAGCCTTAACTCTCTCTTGAAGTCAAGATGACTAAATTGAGACTAGCATACCCTGGGACATATTGTGAGAAGATGACTGATTAGACAATAATGCTTGTGATTGTGACCACAATACAGATAGATTCTATCAAGAGAGCCATTACAATAAATCTACAAAACCTGAGCAGTGTTATTGATGAAAGAGTTACTTGGATGTCTCCTGTGCACAGGGTTGCTATAAGTCAAAGTGGACTTAATGGCAACTGATAACAAACAACAAACTTTGGGACTATAGCATCCAACTGTTTCCTTATTCATCAGTCAGTCCCTATCTAATATTATTGTCTGTCTGTGTCCCTTTTGTGTGGTGTGACGATGTCCCCATGTTTTAATTTATTCAGAATATACTAGCTTTTCCTTCATCTTGTTCAGTGATGGTTGATGGTTTCTATGTTGATGTGGCAGTGATTCCCCTTTAGATTTGAATGTGAAATTTAAATGAAGTAGCCAAGGTGTTGAACCCTTGTTGCTGCCTTCAAATCAATGTCAATGTATGGTGACCAGAAGAATGAGAGACCTTTGTGTCACCTTGTCAGCTCTTGCCCACATAGAGCCATGTTTTTCTTGATTCAGCGTTATCCTATCTCTTTTCTTACTACCCTCCACTTTTCCAACCAGGATTGACCTTTCTAGTGAATCATTTATTAAGCTATGGCCAAAGGATGACAGCCTCGATTTACTCATCTGGGCTTCTAGGGCGAGGTGAAGCCTGATTTGCATGAGCACGTATCTATTTATTTATTCATTTATGTTGAACCCTACCTAAAAAATAGAAAACCCATTTATACACAAAAATCCAGAGTCAACATATTGCCATACTTACACAGCAACCAAATATTCATAGTTTTATTGATAGCATTATTGATAGTGTTTTAAACAATTTATCCATGGTAGAAACCTTGGAAAGCTATAGAAACATTTCTTTCACAATATTAAATACAGAGTTGCCAAGTCACATAGCTACATTTTTGTAACCACATCTCCCATGATATCATCCCACCCACCCCAAAAACTTATTTTGTAAGCAACACTGCCCCCCCCCCCCAAACATAGCAACCTCTGTGTACAATTGGAGCAGAATTCTTATCAGAGATGTTTCAAATCAAATAGTTCTAGTGCAGTGATCCCAAACCTTTGGTCCTCCAGATTTTTGGACTTCAACTCCTAGAATTCCTGACCGTTGACTAAGCTGGCTAGGGCTTCTGGGAGTTGAAGTCCCAAACAACTGGAGGACCAAAGCTTGGGAACCACTTTTCTAGTGCAAATAGTCTCCTTAGAGTGAAAAGCATTGCAAGCACTGTGTAATATTTACTTTACTAACATATGAGGCAAACATAGATGGAAGAGGGTAGAAAAAACATATGTGGAATCTTGTCCTTCTTGACAGATTGAGGTAAAGCAAACTGCTGTGGCCTCTGTAAGGAATATTTAGAGGTGTCAAGCCTAGAAATATAACCTATGGCTTCTGGTATTTCTTGGTGATCTCCACCCAAGCAAGTAGTCTAGATTAAATCTTCCTTATTCCATCTCCCTATGGGGGTGAGGAAGAATAATCTATTCATTTCACCCTGAACTAAGAATGGCCCCTTTATGGTTTCTGTCATAACCTCCTAAAGAGAAATATGTACAGTAGAGTCTCACTTATCCAACACTCACTTATCCAACGTTCTGGATTAGCCAACGCATTTTTGTAGTCAATGTTTTCAATATATCGTGATATTTTGGTGCTAATTTTGTAAATACAGTAATTACAACATAACATTACTGCTTATTGAACTACTTTTTCTGTCAAATTTGTTGTATAACATGATGTTTTGGTGCTTAATTTGTAAAATCATAACCTAATTTGATGTTTAATAGGCTTTTCCTTAATCTCTCCTTATTATCCAACATATTCACTTATCCAACGTTCTGCTGGCCCGTTTATGTTGGATAAGTGAGACTCTACTGTATTCTGTAAATGCATCACACTTTACGATATCACTGGGTCTGTCCCCTGTTTTGGTCTAGGAATATCAAGGATGTTCCTGTACTGGAAGCCCTAGTGTAAACTCATCTCTCAGGCTATCTGTATTTCATTGTTCTTGTTGTTATTGTTATTTTAACACACCTTTTTCTCAGTAGGGACTCAAAGCCCGTGCCAACAAATGTGACACAATATGAATTAAAACAATGCACGTACTAAAATATTAAAATACATTTTAAAATGACAGCTAACTGCCTTCCCCCCAAAATTGCTTTTACACATGAACTACAATTATGTACTTTATTTATTTATTTATTTATTTATTTATTTATTTATTTTACAGTATTTATATTCCGCCCTTCTCACCCCGAAGGGGACTCAGAGCGGATCACATTACACATATAAGGCGAACATTCAATGCCTTAACATAGAACAAAGACAAACACGGGGCTCCGAGCTGGTCTCGAACTCATTACCTTTTGGTCAGAGTGATTTGTTGCACTGGCTGCAGCTGGTTGCTCAACAGCCTGCGCCACAGCCCGGGCCCCTTTAACGTAATGTCATCCATTTACAAACTGCATATACTATTTTATGTACTTTTGTTTAGATCAATATAGAATGGGAACTAAAGAAATGAAAGCTTGTCTCCTTTCTGACTTGACAAGTGTAAAAATGTGTTCTTAGAAGGAGGTGGATATTCCTGGTTTTAGCTGTCTTTCCATATTACACCTTGTCAGGATCCAGGCTGCAGAGCACCAATAACCTTGCACAGAGGCCAGAAACTATCTAATATCTTTATTAAAGAAATATATAAAATCAATAAAAACAAGTGAAGAATAAAGTTCAGAAGTAGACCTTTCAGGTGAGGTCAAATATAGTCCAGAAATGTATTGTCCAATATAAGATATTAGAGTTCAAAGTTTTAATCCACTTGACCGAAACACACACCTTGCCAAGCAATAGTGTGGGGAAATAACAGAGTCTTTAAAGTCCAATGAAGCTTGACAACAGGGCTGGAATTAAACTTAATTCTTGACTTGATCCAAGGCTTGAAATGAGGCAAACATGAAGCATGAACAAAGTCCGTGGCAAAACATGAGACAAGGCTAGACTTGAAACTTGATCCAGGAAGCAGGGAACAGGGATTACGAAGTCCACACACGATCTTTCTCCTCAAGCTGATCAATTGACTCCGCAAAGTTTCCCTTGCGACAAACACCTATATTGGGTCTCGTTTTCCCGCCAACAGAACTCTTTCCCTAGAGAACGAGAAACGAAACCCAACTCTGTCCAGATGCATGACTCCTTAGAATTTCCCAAGGGAAGCAGACCTAATCAGCCATTTGTTTGGCAGCGATTCTCAGGCTCCTGCGATTAGCCTCCCTCGCTCCTCTATCTCTATTATAATTGTCCCTCCGGGAAAACGGGGGGGAGTTCTGCCCAAGGCCTGTTTGGCTGAATTCTTGAGGGCAAATGTCAACATCCTGCAAGTGAGGAGACTCCGGCTCTGGGTGAACCGGCGAAAATCCCATGTTTTCTTCTTCATCTGCCACAATAGTACTAGGAACAGGACTACAAGGCCCATGAGTCATCACACACCTTGACCTAGTTCCTCCCTTGAGGTATCAATGGCATCATAGACTATTTCTCATAAAGACCCCTTTATGACCTCATAGAATTTCCCCACGCCTGATTGGCTGATGCGCCTACATTAAAGGCTTCCTATTCTAAATGTTTCTGGGGGAGAAATTGTTTTTAAGGCAGCAGCATGGCCCTTCCAGGCGCTTTCTATGTGCTTCTCTTGGGAACCCTCTTCCTCTCTTTAGTCTTTTTATTTCAGGATATTTTCAGTTGTGAGGAACCAGCTCTCACAATTGTTGTTTTTCGTACAAGAGAAAAGGAAGGAGAGCAACTTTTGATGGGCACACCATCTAACAGTCTTTATAGCTCAGCCTGTCAAATATGTCACAGTATTTCTGACCTAGTCTTTTCCAAAAGGTGCCTAGAGAAGTTGGCTGCTATTGGTACAGAGCTACTCATTACAATTATTGTTTTTTTAATATTCCGCCTTTTAATGCGACACATTAAAAACACCAAGGTAAGACTTGTATGTATGAATAATATATTGAAGGAGATGGTCTACGCATTTGTAATTAGAGATCCAACATATTTTATTATGTTTTTGCATGGCCACAGATTCCAAGGAATTAGTGAAAATATCAATTTGATACAACTTTAACTCTCATGGCTCAATGCTATGCAATCCTGGGTGTTGTAGAAGGTGAGACATTAGAACTCTAAAAACCTTGTGAAACTACAACTTCCAGAATCCCATAGGATTGCACCACAGTATTAAACTGGTGTAAAACTGCAGTAATTCTACAGTGTAGATGCAACCTCAGAGAATGGAGTAAGAAGAAAGTGAAACCTTGGGATGAAGCTGGGAGCAGGAGTTGGGAAAGGGATGATCTATAGGCTGTGAGCAAGACTCGAAAGTAAAGTCTACAACTAGTAAAAACCAAATGGCAATTTTGATAGACCTCTATGCATGTTTCCCCCCGTTATGTTTGATAAGGCCGGGCTGTGGCGCAGGCTGGAAAGCAAGCCAGCTGCAACAAATCACTCGGACCAAGAGGTCATGAGTTCGAGGCCAGCCCGTGCCTGCGTCTTGTCTCTGTCTCTGTTCTATGTTATGGCATTGAATGTTTGCCTTTATGTGTGCAATGTGATCCGCCCTGAGTCCCCTTTGGGGTGAGAAGGGCGGAATATAAATGCTGTAAATAAATAAATAAATAAACAATGATTTTGTTTTGTCATTTTTCTCAGCCCAGTCAGGACAAGACCGAGATTGTACTTGCTTCAGGACCAAATAACGAATCGATCAAGAAGATTCAAGAATTGCTTGCAGAGTTGGTGAAAAACAACCACAAGATCAGCAAATACATGAAGTTGTATGTTATAGCATCTTATAGGAGAGAAATGAAATCTAAATTAAGCTCAAGAAGAGAGTGAACGTTTCCTCCCACTGTGTTCCTGCCAAGATTCCTGTTAAGACAGTGCATGATTCCTGTCTAAGCATATGTGTCCTTCATCATTAAAAACTTTTGTCATCTTGACCATATTCTATGTTGTTTGGCTACATTTGTCACAGTTTCCCTGTGAAAATTCTGATGGGTATGTGGTCAGGGATTATGGGAGATACAGTCCACAATATTTTCCACTTTCCATCTGTGAAGTGTTGTACGATATATGGTAAGGGATTTAGGGGTCCATCGTCAAAAATATTTGTAGGGTCAAAGGTTGTCCTCTGCTCTGAAGAATTGTGTGTCCTAATTAACTGGCCCTACTGGCTGGGGATTTTTAGACCTGTAGTCCAAAACTACTTTTCCACGCTGCAGACTTACTCTCTTGGGTATCTAAACAAACACCTATAGTACATGTCGACTGATGAACAATATTTTCTGAAAAGAAGCTGACATACTAATATGCCCTGGATGCTGATGATTAGAGTACAAAATAAAGACAGAAAGTAACACAGCCTAACCATCTATACTTAGATTCTATACTTAGATTCTAAGTCCAGCTGTTAAAACCTAATAACCAAGCTGTAACTCCACTGTGTTGTTCAGCTACAGACTGCTGTCACGCGATGTTCTGGTCTGATGATATGAAATGTTTCACATTTATATAAAGCAAAAGATGTCCTGTTCAATGGCATCCACTTCAAGACATTCCTCTTTCCAGTTTTCACTATGAAGACATTCATTTTGAAATGATCTGGGGTATTAATTTATTTGTTAACGAGGGACAGAATTTTAAACCTATGCACAAAAAGAGAGAATCACAGCACCTTAGAAACTTAAAAATATATTATTGTTTAAGAATATTGTGACTATATTTTACATCATGAAATGCAGGATTTGTAATCCAGGGTTACAATCATATACATATAATTGGAAAATTATACAGGTCCCTCAACCCATAATGCATGGCTCTAAAGACCTCACAGAGGTGTATACTTAAAGAATCATAGAATCATAGAGTTGGAAGGGACCTTGTGGGCTATCCAGTCCAACCCCTTGCCAAGAAGCAGGAAAATCACATTCAAAGCACCCGCAATAGATGGCCATCCAGCCTCTGCTTAAAAGTCTCCAAAGAAGGAGCCTCCACCACACTCCGGGGCAGAGAGTTCCACTGCAAAAAAAGAGCTCTCTAGAGCTGTAAAAAATAGTGCTAGCCTTCCAAAATCTGGGCCCTTCAAGAATGTTGTGATGGTTTAGAATTTACTACTACGGGTGCTTCACAAGCACCTAATTCTTCTAATCAGAAGATTAGAACAGTTGCAATGATACTGTCCTGTTTTGTCTTTCAAGAACAGCCTTAAGACACTGTGGTAAGTAAATGAAAGCTGCTTTACTTCAGCAAAACATAAAGTGCAGTACATTCAGTGAAATAATGCAAAAGAAAGCCAGGAAGTCTTACTTCAGACAAAGAAACAGGCATAAATCCAGATGCAGACTTGGAGCAGGCACACACAGAGAGTGAAGGCATTAGAGTCAGTTTGTTACCAGCAAGAGCTGGCTGCACCTGCTTCTGCTTTTATAGCCCTGGGTCCCCACACAGCTGCTAGGGCAGTTCTTAATTACTCAGCTGCATTTCTGGCAGCTAATCTAACTGAACAATGTCTCTGCTCTGTTTCCTTTCGCCTCTCCTGGAATGTGGGTACTAGCAAAGTCTCCTCCTCAGACTCCAACTCACCCACAGATTCATGAACACTTTCCAGCCAGCTTCCATCAGACGATGTCATGCTATATATATATTATATAACACATTTTGTTTTTTTTGAGTCTCCACCAATTTAGCACAGTTTCTGCCACAAAAATAATGTTTCTGGAGTAGAGCTAAGATGGTGTTGTATTTCAATGTCAATATTGACTTTTGTGGAGAGGTAGCTGCCAAGGTAGTACGATACAAATGTTTAACAGAGGTTGAATCATGGCCAATGCTGGGGAAATTCCTCCTATACATTAGATATCCGACATCATGTTTCATCAGACATTAATCACAGAATTGCACGGAAAAATTGAGAGTTCCTAGAGAGGTGTTCTTTCAGGTAAAAATAATCACACAACTTAACCACAGAATTACATCTCCTAGAGAAGTTGGCTTCCTTTTCCTTTTCTTCCCTTACAGTTGTTGTAGTGCCAGGGCTCACCTCCCACTCTGCTCTGTATTCATTTCTGGCTAGAAGAAAATCGGCCTGATTAATATATTTCTTATCACACCTGGAAACAGTCCTTTTAGCAAAGGCTTCTATTTTAACTTTCAAACAGGAAGATAAGGTATTTGTGTATTTGTGTTCATGTGTTCTATCTGAATGACAAGCTGTGGGCAACTTTGGTTGGCACTTAATACAGGGTGTTTGAAAAAGAACTCCCTAGTTTTAATGTAATTATACTTAAAACTAGGGAGTTCTTTTTCAAACACCCTGTATATAATACTTATGGACATCACCAGGGGATGTCCCTTGGTCTCAGGTTTGGCCTGGAAACTTCAGTATGATCCCAAATTGGTGAGAGTGACATAAAACATGAATCTATTATTAAAATATAGAGAGAAGTAAACACAAAAAGTAAAAAAGTTGAGATAATATACAACACCATTAAAAGCTTTTTCCCATGAGCAATCACCAAACTATTGAAAACACCTCTTTGCCTGCCACTGGGAAGACAGCTTGGAGTGAACCAGTCTAGTCTCTCTGCGAAAGGAGGTCCATATCCTTGAAGCATGCATAAAGCAGAGTTTGGGGACTTACAGCCCCTCAAAAGTCTCAGGATTCCCAAGTTACCATATGAGGCTAAATAACAGTTGTATGAAATGTAAGACATAAATGTGCTACATGAACCCATTCACTAATTCAAGTGCCAAACGTTTTGGGGGAGGCCCTTTTATTTATCCCATTTCCCTGCTTGGTGGGAAAGATGGAAAGGGACTTCTTGGTGGCTGCTTCCAGTCTTCAGGCAAGGCTAGGATGCCTCTTTCCTTGTTCTTCTTCTTCCAGCAAGTGAAAACTTCCAATTTCTATTTTGTTTCTTAAAAATATTCATTTAATTAATTTCAAATGTTTTAACTCTGTGGGGTACACAGTAAGACTCCCATAAACATAGCACCCATATCTGTGGTTTCACCCACACTCAGGTCTCTCTAGGATTTTCCTAGCACCTGAAGACAATTATATAATATAATTCAGCCAGAAGTAACTATAGAGTTGTGTTGGGGATCCTAACAAATTCCTCGAGATGATATCTATCTCTGAATCTCTAGGTCCTCCACTGCAACTCTGTGGCATGCTGGGACCAGAATTAATTCAATGGTCCATGACCTATCTGTAGTTTTATATAACTGAGGTCCAGCTAAGAGCATATCCCCTATAGATGTGGGAATCTTACTGCATGCATGCTAAAATGACGGTTTCTGTCGGTTTTTGATCTGCATTGGTAGGGGAGAGGAAAGGTGGAATATAAAGGAATATAACAACAGCAACAATATGTTACTTTAGAAAAGTTTCTTACCTTTGGAAGTCTGTACTTCTCTCGCATATGGACCCTCAGGACAGCCCTCTCAGCCTTTTTTTGTGCAAAGGCTGCATCTCTTTCCATTCTAAAAGCAAAAAGAAAATGCTTTGTAACCATAAACTGAACACCCTACTACTGGCTGGTAAGAGCATGTGTACACTATAACAGTTATAGCTGCTTGGTAGGTAGGTACCACTTTAACTACTATTTCAACTGTTTACATTACAGAATACTAGGATTTATAGTAAGGTGAATTGTAGTAAGAGGAGTGGGTTAGAGCTCTCCAACAGATAATTCTGGATACCTTGCCAAACTACAGATCCCAGGGTCCTTGAATACAGAGCAATGACAAATAATGCAATGCCAAGCCATAATAATAGCATAGTCATGGAGATATACTCATGGAGATAGAGGAGATCTCATAAACTATCTAATCCAACCTTTGAATTGGTACAGAAAGAATAAAGGGTAAATCACCTCCAAAGGAAGGCTGTCCAGAACCTACATAAAGACACCCTAAAAATAATAAACTTTATTTATTTATATTCCATCCTATCTCACCAGAGGGACCCAGGGCAGATTCCAAACATAAAAGGCAAACAAGAGCAGTTCACCCATAATAACAAAAATTGACAACCCAACATATAAAAACAGATTATGACTTAACTAAAATTAAATTAAAAACGCAACCTGTTATATCAGATATAAAACAAAACATCAAGCATCAAACAGAAGCATTCCCAGTTCCTTGGGGGCAAATAGGTTGAGCATTGCTCAAGATGTCCATTGAGCTGGTGGGGCGAACAGGGCACAGATACGGATAGTAGCTACAAATTAGAGGTATAATGATAGTATTACCATCTATTCCTCCTCCTCGTAAGCCAGTGAGTCATGGAGAAGACCCTTTCTCTCGTTCCCACCAGCCATGCTTGGGACGGGAGTGGGACTGAGAGCAGGGCCTCCTCCAATGACCACACTGTCCAAGTTGTCCTATAGTGGGAGATGCAGTTCATCAAATAGTCTGGACCCAAGCCATTTAGGGCTTTAAAGGTAAGAATCAGGTAAGATCTACTAGAAGAGTTGCCTGTCTCTGGACTTGGCTTCATAATGTCTACTCTCACCATTACAATGTTCAGCAAATACTACTTTAAGAATTACATTACAGCTTGACATGCTATTGTTCCAGTTTGGCTTGGGACCAGCACACATAATTTATTTATTTTATTTTATTTACAGTATTTATATTCCACCCTTCTCACCCCGAAGGGGACTCAGGGCGGATCACATTGCACATATAAGGCAAACATTCAATGCCATAACATAGAACAGAGACAGACACAGGCATGGGCGGGCCTCGAACTCATGACCTCTTGGTCAGAGTGATTTGTTGCAGCTGGTTGCCAGCCAGCCTGCGCCACAGCCCAACCTCACATAAGTGAGGTAGATACAGTGGGAACCCTCCAACATTTCACAGATGAAGGTTGGGATGCTTGTGGCCAAGCAATATCAGACTGTAATCATAATGGTAATACAGCAATAAGGAAGCCACACAAGTTAAGACCGGCTGCAGCAGTTTGCTTTCACCTGAGTCTACTGGGAAGGACAAGGCTCTGCCTCCTCCTCTCCTCCATGCTGAGTTAATGGACTGCAAGCTACATTTGCACCCTAACCCAGCTTGCAAGTGAAGTAAGAGGAGGATAAAGAGAGGAAGTGGAAAGAGGAAAAAACTGGGACATTTTAAAAGCAGCTGAAAATCAGGACTGTCTCTGCTAAATTGGGACAGTTGGGTAGTATGAGGCTTCCTTCCATTTCAGTGGAATGGCAAACTCATTCCAGAGTTCAGTCTCGCCTTTAAAAGAGTTATCCAAAAAGCTACTTATTTTACAGATATGGATCAACCCCTTGGATAATGCCTTCAAAATAAAATCTAAGGCAGGTCACCATCTCATTGATGTGGAAGCTACAAGTCATCAGTAGGTAGCTCTCACCTCTATCCTATGGTAGATTTTTAGCTTATTCCAATTGTGGGGATTTTGAAATAAAAATTGGTGAGGGAATGTTTACATCTCCTTCCTTGGAAACTTTTAAATTAGAGGCTGGATGGCCATCTGTCAGGGATACTTCAATTGTGCTTTCCTGCATGGCAGGGGGTTGGACTAGATGGCCCACGTGGTCTCTTCCAACTCTATGATTCTAAGAAGAAGCAGTGGGCACGTGTTAGAGCCGTGGTTCTCAACCTTCCTAATGCTGTGACCCCTTAATACAGTTCCTCATGTTGTGGTGACCCCCAACCATAAAATTAGCTTCCTTGCTACTTCATAACTCACTTTGCTACTGTTATGAATTGTAATGTAAATATCTGATATGCAGGATGTATTTTCATTCACTGGACCAAATTTGGCACAAATAGCTGAAACGCCAAAATTTGAATACTGGTGAGGTTGGGGGGGGGGGAATAATTTTGTCATTTAGGAGTTTTAGTTGCTGGGATTTAAAGTTCACCTACAATCAAAGAGCATTCTGAACTCCACCAACAATGGAATTGAACCAAACTTGGCACACAGAACTCCCATGACCAACAGGAAAGGGTTTGGTGGGCATTGAGCTTGAATATGGGAGTTGTAGTTCTCCTACATCCAGAGAGCACTGTGGACTCAAACAATGATGGATCTGGACCAAACTTGGCACAAATACTCAATATGACAAAATTTGAAAACTGGTGGAATTTGGGGAAAATAGGCTTTGACATTTGGGAGTTGTAGTTGCTGGGATTTATAGTTCACCCACAATCAAAGAGTCCATTGAATCCCACCAATGACAGAATTGGACCAAACTTTCCACACAAAACCCCCACGACCAACAGAAAATACTGGTCTTTGCCAACTCCTCTGAACTCCCTTTGCGACCCCCCGGTTGAGAAATGCTATGCTAGAGAGATGTGATTTGACCATGATTCCCCAGCCAGAATCCCCATGTATATATAGGATTATTCCAGTCTCCCTTTCACATCTCATGTGTATGGGTGGCAACAAGTAATTACTGCACCAGGGTTGAATGGAAGGTCCAGAAGATCCAGCATGGTGTTGTGGGCTGAGTGCTGGACTAGGCTTCTAGGGCAGTAGGGTTCAAATCACCACTCAGCCATAAAAATCCACTGGATTGCCTTGGGTAAATCACACACTCTCATCCTGAGAGGAAGGCAAGGGCTAATTCATCCATCATTTAATTGACCACCTCAGCTGTCAAGCCAGCACCAGACATTTCTACTGAGTGGACAGGTAGACATGTTCAAAACTCGCTCTGCACATCCTTCTACTATACAAATATTTCTGAAGTGCTGCTCAGTTCTCTTCTGATCTCTCCAATCCCATGTGCACCAACCTTTGTGCACAGCTGCAACCCTTTCCCTTGCTGACTGGGTTTACAGCTACAGTCTCTGAACAAGAAAATCTGTCTGTCTGTCTGTCTGTCTGTCTATTAATACCAGTGTCCTTGCTACAGTATCTGTAACAAAAGCCATTTTCTCAGGGAGAGTTTTAAACTCAGGGAAACTGATTTTTGGTAAGCACATTGATTGCTTTCACACATCAATGCTAACTGGCCACAGCAAATATAGGAAAGACTTCTACCTCCTTGCCCAGCCCGCTGACACTTTTGGGCAAAGGTGCCAAACTCATTTTCATTGAGAGCCACAACAGCCTTATGGTTGCCTTCAAAGGTTCGTTGAATCCATGGACAGAGAATCCATGAATACTGAGGGATAACTGTAATTATTTTTACATAGTCAGTGTTCTTTAGCTTTTACCCAAATTGGGTCCCCAGATGTTAGTGATCAACAACTCCCATCCTTTTGATTATTTGCCATGTGGGTATGAACTGCACCACTTGAGGGAAAGGTTCAAGGGCATCTTAAAGTCAGACATCATATTCACATGCCTTGTATCTAAACTCAAACCCCACTATGCTGATCAAACATAACAAATTGCAGCCTGTATCACAACTCACATCAGCTCTAGTCATGATGTCCATGATAAGGAATACAGAACTTGTAGCCCAGCATCCAGAGGGCCACATAAAATGATTGGATTCAACCTGTGAGCCTTGATTTGAACACATGTTCTTTAGAGAAGGGATACAATTTGCATTCTGCCCCACTCCTATAACTGTTTATGCCTTTATGTTTGATGTCAAAGTACGAAAGCAGTTTAGGTAAAGGTTTTCCCGACATTAGGTCCAGTCGTGTCTGACTCTGGGGGTTGGCGCTCATCTCCATTTCTAAGCCAAAGAGCCGGCATTGTCCACAGACGCCTCCAAGGCCATGTGACCAAGTACTGTTCCCTTCCTGCCAGAGCAGTACATATTGATCTACTCACATTTGCATGTTTTTGAACTGCTAGGTTGACAGAAGCTGGGTCTAACAGCAGGATGTCACCCCATTCCTCGGATTCGAACTGCCAACCTTTTGGTCAACAAGTTCAGCAGTTCAACGGTTTAACCCGCTGCACCACCAGAGGCAATTCATTAAAGAGAAGAGAGCAGAATATTGCCCACATCAGAAGACTCAGGCAAAAGCAAACTGCTGCAGCCTTTCCTGGCTTATGTCTTCATCCCCATTAATCCATTTTGCCACTTTGACCACACTTGGATGTTACTTGGCCAAATATCCAGATTTCATCTGTGACATGTAGAAGGCCATGGTGTAATCTGTGTGAAATGTTAGGATTGAGCAAAGGAGCATTCCTTCTTCTGCTTTTGCTTCATGATTGCCCTGTTTACTACACATGAACAAGGGCCAGGCATGTTTCTACATAGGCTAAGTAGAGCTGATGGCCTCAGATTATAAAAGACTTCCAAATTACAGAAAAAAATACTAAATATCAAGGTTGATATAATTGTTAGAATACACATTTTTGGATAAAGCCATAAAATGTCTTAAATTTGACACAGGTCAGGATTTCAACATGTATGCAATCCTAGGGGCAAGGTCTGATAGATAAAATAAGGTCTATTTTAGCCTTCTGCTCTTCCTGAGCAAATGGTATCTGCGATAAATGGGATACAAGAAAATAAATATGGAGGTGAGATTGATAAGTATGGTATATTACATCATTTTGGGTGTATCTGCACTGCACAATTAATGCAGTTTGACACTTTTACTGCCATGCCTTAATGCGATAGAAACATGGACTTTGTAGTTTCAGAAGGCCTTTAGCCTTCTCTGTCTAAAAGTGTTTGTACCTATAATTCATAGGACTCCACAGCATTGAACCACAGCACTTAAAATAGTGTCAAACTGGATTAATTCTACATTGTAGATGCACCCTTCCCCTTCCATGGGTTTGTCAAAACTGGTTGTCCGTGTGGTTAGTGATTTTCAAATATGTTGAACCCAGATGATTTCCTTCTTGAGAATCAGTACATATCATATCATACTCTTCTTAGGTGCACAAAGCAAATTGCAGACATTGGGTTTGCTATTTTAAACCAAGGATGGGGACCATCTAGCCTTCTACAACTTGAACTTCTATCATTCCTCACCATTGGCTAATAAAAACCAGAGTCCAACAGCATGTGGAGGATTGCACATTTCCCATGGTTGAGCTACACTTTCATGTTTGGAGGCAGTGTTTTGAGGTAGGAAAGCTTTGCATGGTCTGGAGTATTCTGTTGTGGGCCACAGGCCAATGATGGATGGAACTGAAGGCAAAGCAAACAGAGTTTGCAACTAGGTTGAGGTCACAGGTTCCTTGCCTTTGCAGACTACTAATGAACACTACCTGGTGAGATTGGGATTCTTTGTGGCATCTGTTTGGTCACTGTTGGATGTTAGATGCTGCACCAGATCTTGACAAAGTCACTTTTGGGACTGCAACTCCCAAACTTCCCCTACCACACAAACATTATTGTAGTCCAAAAAAGTTAGTTAGTGGCAATGTGGATCTCTATTAGCATGTAACAAAGTCACTCAAAAATAGTTCAGTGACAAAAATGAATCAATATGAAACACAGGGTACATCTACACCATAGAATTGGTGCCATGGCTCAATGCTATGGAACCATGAGAGGAGTAGTTTTATACAAAGGCTTATACAAAGCCTTTGTATAAAAGGCTCTGTTTATACAAAGGCTAAGTCTCGCCTGCCAGAGTGATGGTGCATCACCAAACTGCAGCTTCTATGAGTCCATAGCATTGAATCATGACAGTTCAAGTAGTGTCAAACTGCATTAATTCTGCAGTATAGATACAGCCTCAGATGCCATCTAATACTGCAAAATTACAGCAGTTTGATAGTATTGCAACAGTGGTAACCCCATCCTCTGGGACCCTGGGATTTGGAGTTTGTTGTGGCACCAGAGCTCCATGACAGACAAGGATAACTACCTCACAAAACTAGTTCCTAGAATTCCGTAGTATTGAGCCATGACAGTTAATGTGGGGTCAAGCTGCGCTAATTGTACAGTGTGGCTACAGCCTCAATTAAGCTTTTTTGTGTTGTAATTGTGTCACTTTGGTTGCCAGACAACACTCATTACTGGGTTATATATTATTTGAGGCTTTTTCCTCTCACTAACCTTTTGCACACTTCACTAATTTTTTACTTTATTGCTATGCTTCGAGCACTGACAAATGGAGGAAATGCACAAAATAAGGGAAACAAACAGAACATAGGAGAGTCACGTGGGATTAAATCCACCTGAGCCACTGAGTCACTGGATGACCTTTGGCATGTCATTTCACCCTTGTGAAACTCAGTCTGTGCAGCTATAAAATTGGGGTATTATCAGGAGAAAAGGGGGGGTTTACAGCTATCTTCACGTACCCTTGTTTTCATCAACAATTTATGTAACAGCTGCTTACGTTTCTATAGGTTGCTCTGAATACAACATTTAATTCCAGTCTTGAAAAGCACATTAATTCTGGTTTCCGCTTAGAGGAAACACAATTTAGGTTTGAATGCAATTGCATTATTAAAGGCATTATTGAAAGGAGTCCTCATTATATGCAGAATCTGCTCATTCCAGGCTTTGAACGGATGCCACCCCAGAAACATCATTGCTATCAACTGAGTTCCAAATATTAAAAAGTTGCACTTCAGATGCTATACGTTTCCAAGTCCACGTCACAAACCAGTTACTTCTAAATATAGCCCCAGCATGTCTTAAATTCCATAGGTCATTAACCTTTCACCCATAATCATCTTAGATGTGGGATTTAGCCGACCATTATGTAATTGATCATTAGTGAAATGATGTAGCGGAGGTTTGAAATTACAATTGCTTTTGTGGCCGCACTATTAGTGATGGGCTGCTATATTTTCATGGAATTTTTTTGTGATGTTCTGCATTATCCGACACATAGATTCTTGATATTATTACAATTATTTGGCAATCAATTTTAAAGAGAGAAAAAACATGTGTATACAACTTGAAACTAGCAATTGCTTTTTAAACAAATATGGAGCTTATTAGATGGGAAGGGAAACAAAAATACTTGCAATGATCATTTACGAATGGTTTTGGTAAAAGAAAAGAAAGACACTTCCATTTTATTTATTCTTTTGCATAAGGGCCTTGAATCTTGGTGGCAAAGGAGGTCAACTTAAGCTGTTTATACAATTTAAGCAAACTCATGTAACATGGAACGTTAGCTCTATGTTTTCTATAAAAAGAAAAAGGTCACACAATTAAATCAGTTTATAGAAATAAAATTTGAAGATCTGTCTGAGGAAGGAGAAGACAAAATTTATCCACACAAACTATTTTCAGAAAGTCTATTCTAGAGACAGCGTGAAACACTAAGCACAAATATATCACATTTTTCACTTGTTATAGAGAAAGTATCTGGGATAGTTACGTCTCCTTTTCCTAAAAATCTGCTGAAAGAAAATTTAAATGCAAGGATGTCATTTTATAATAGGAGGGAGATATCAAAGGAGCTCCTTGAGAGTCAATAGCATGGAGAGAGCCCCCATCTCCTCCCTGTGGTTTTAGTCCCTTGTGAACTGTGACCATCTGAGTCGGTTACGTGCAGACAATACGAGGCAGTGCACTTACTTTTCTTCGATGACTTGCTTCTGATACTCCTCATACTCTTCCCTGGTCATTCCGGCTGCTGCAGCCGGGTCGCTTGGAGCGGCATCCTCTGTTTTTTCTTCGCCCCCTCCTCCAAGTCCCAAATTTTTCACCTGGTTGCTCAGCATGCTTTTCATTAGGAAAGCCATTTTCTTCTTCTTTTGCCTTCAGAAATGCCCTCCTCGCACACTGAACAACAAATTTGGAATACGACCGATAAACAGGGGGAAACACCACCACGAAAGAAAAGAATAAACTAGTCGGCAAATGGAATTTCCTACAGTCCTGGAGAAGCTGGTGAAGGGCACCGTGCTAGCGAAAACTGTATGCCAAAAACAGTTTGTCAGCCATAATCTGGATTAAGGCAGTGAAGTCCTTAGTATCCAGAGGCAGATGGTTCAGATTACTCAGAGGAAAAAATCATTAGATGCAGCTACCTACTTTTTATATTAATACCTTAAGCCAATTTCCATTTTTTTTAAAAAAAGAGTCACGATAGATATTAAGACAATGTTAGTTTTCTTTGTTTTGAGACACAGAGGCACGAATAAGTAAATGGAGTCTACTTGGTGGATATGTTGCTCTGGTTAAGTGGTAGGATCCAATTGATTACATCCATGTAGTGAAATGGGTCAGCAAATCATGTTGGCTAGACAGGAAGCAAAGAGATAGCAGATGGAATGATAGGATTCTTCATTAAAAAGGAATCAATCTTTTCATCTATTAACATTGTTATATCCCACAGGGCACTGGATTTCAGTCTGATGTGCTCTTTCAAGCGCTTAGATGGATTGCAGATGGCCACTGAAGAATTTATGGCAAATGTACATTGGAATACTGTCATCTGAATCATAGAATCATAGAGTTGGAAGAGACCTCATAGGCCATCCAGTCCAACCCCCTGCCAAGAAGTAGGAAAATTGCATTCAAAGCACCCCCAACAGATGGCCATCCAGCCTCTCCTTAAAAGCCTCCAAAGAAGGAGCCTCAACCACACTCTGGGCAGAAAGCCTTCTCTTCTGCAGGCTAAACATGCCCAGCTCTTTAAGCCGCTCTTCATAAGGCTTGTTCTCCAGACCCTTAATCATTTTAATTGCCCTCCTCTGGGCACATTCCAGATTGTCAATATCTCCCTTGAATCATCCATGGCATTGTACTTCCAGTTTTTCTGTCCAGGTTTGAAACCTGGACAGTGCAGAAAACTGGTAGGAAGAAATTGATAGGAAGAAATTAAACTAGTTTGTAATGTACAATGTAAAAAAATCTAAAACCTACAAAACAGTGGTACCAATGCACAAGACTGGATCACCTGTACAATGTGACATCTAAACAGTTGTATGCAATTATAGGCACATCAACAAAACTATAGGACCCAAATGAAGAGAAATAGTGGTATGAGGTCACCATGGGTGGGTTATGTTCAGATCTTGGCCCAATTTAGGAAGGCTATCAACAAAGTAGAGCATATCCAGCACAGGACAACAGATGTTGAGGCGGCTGGAAAAAAAAGGTTTCTATGAAGAATAATCGAAGGAGATAGATAAGTTTGCACAAATGCAATGTATGAGTCTTAAAACATACAGAGTTGTCCTGTATTGGCAGAGCAAGCTTATTTTTTGCTGTTGTAGATTTCAAATTATAAGAAAAAGCCTTAAGCCAGTGGTTCTCAACCTGTGGGTCCCCAGATGTTTCAGCCTTCAACTCCCAGAAATCTCAACAGCTGGTAAACTGGTAGGGATTTCTGGGAGTTGTAGGCCAAAATAGCTGGGGACCCACAGGTTGAGAACCCACAGGTTGAGAACCACTGCCTTAAACTAATGATCTTCCCTAATGGTATGTATTTTTTTTCTGGCTGCAGAACAAGCCACCGCAGAAGTCAATATACCTTCCTATGTCAGGATATCTTTAAGCAAATGCTAGTGAATGGCAGCAGTTATCAATAGACGTATGAATCCAAGCTTCAAAGAAGTTCTATGAAGTGCTGAACCGTATTCTAATACCTTGGAGAGCTCTTTTCAATCTAGCTGCTGCTAAAATGTGGCATGAATTCGTTTCTCCACAAACGTGGAAACTGCCAGCTGGCTGCTACTGGTTATGATAAAGCGGGGCTCTATAATAATTTAATGGCAAGTTTTCATCCAATACAACAATTCTAAGCTTTGAATGGGCAGCCTCCATGTATAAAACAGTAAGTACTGTCCATAGTGGCAAGTCCCTCCATTCAGAAACAGATCAGAAACAGTGACCAGGATGTGCTGGGACGGGGGGAAAAGCACAAGCCTCCTGACCTTAGCAAGCATTACTAAGATCATGCCCAGAAATTGTTCAGTGAGATGCATCAGAGGCAAAAGGTTGTGCATTAAAGTATAGAACAGTAGAGGTTTGTTAGTTTTGCCCTTCCAGTAAGAAAATAATCCAAAGCACCAGGGTTCCTTCTAAACTGGTACCTCTTATCCAGGTTAAGAGCAGATGCAAGGTGATGCTATTAATTTACAAAAGCTTATTTTCTCTTCCTGGCAGGTGTTTGCACTCACTAAGCATCCCTGGATCAGGCTTCATGGGCTTCAGAAAAAAACTGGTAATGGGAAACAAAACCATGGCAAAAAGGCAAGTGATAAAACAGCTGGTTTGAGAAGTCAGAAATGCAACACACTGGGAGAAAAATGCATTGTTGTGACCTCATATGGAATTTCCTGGGGCTGAGAGTGTGTGACTTGCCCAATGTGACCAAGTGGGTTTCCATGGCTGAAAGGGGAATCGAACACTAGTGACAGTCATAGTCCAGTACTCAAACCAGTTGGCTGAAAAGACTTACAAACTAAAAATGATCATAGAAATGCATCTAGGTTTGGAGGGCACTTGGAAGATGCCCTATGATCACATAAGTAGGCAATTTTACTTCTAGGTTTACAATAGCACCACTCTAAATCTTTATGTAGGTGGATATGCATGATTTGAGTGAAATTTAATACATGACTAATAGGCTTTTGTAGCCTATCTACATACCCTATAATTTCTTTAAGACAAGGAAATTTTGGTCTAGTATAATGTTTGTGGGATATTAATAGAAAATAGCCTAACAATTCTTGGTACAGCTTTAATAACCATTCAAATGATTTCTGTGCAAATGGATTTCTGCACAGCGCCACAACGCTACTGAACATATGGGAGGAGTCATCCTTGGCTAATCCTTTAATGCCCTTTAGTACCTTTCTAATTAAAGCACACCCTACTCCTTTTAAAAAAATAGTACAGGATGTTCAGTAATCTACACTTATCACTTGTCCATCAGTAGATGTGAACTTTCCTTTCGACATAAGATAGCATCTTGGATGAAAATTATTCCCTAATAGTTTAACTTTGCTTTATGTACCAAACATATTGAATGCTAGTAAATTCTCCCCAAAAAGAAAAAAAATGGGCTAGGAAGCACAGGGACACACAAGCTGTAAGCATTTAAAATACAGAGTTGAGGGCTAGAAGATATCAACAGTCAGAGGGCAGTATTCATTACGTGCATATTGCAGAAACTGAATATTCTCTTCAAGAAGAGTACTACTTTAAAAAAAAAAATAGGGAACAGCTTATCAATCAGAGATGCCTTGTCAGAGACATATAGCATCTCAACTGATTAAGCATTTATATCTTTTAGGATCTTGATTTGTATTTTAACATGCTTTTAAAATTATGCAAAGTATAAGTGAGAAACCCTAATAAAGGCTCTTGCAACTCTTTCCACTCTTTCCAGGTGCTAAAATATGTATTTATTAAAATATCTAATTCTGAAACCACTTTAGTTGACAATACAATTCTCTTCAGCAGTATTTCCACAAAATAACAAGTGGAGTTCATCTGCAGGTGTTCTTTACTTTCAGCAATCCCCATCAGCGCTACCATATGCAACAATGGTTTAATACATCCCATTTGATATCCTTTGAGTTTGTGGCATTAAAGTATTATTAACATCTGCAGCAATTTAAAGATGTGCATACACATATTAGTTAGAAGTGCTGCTCCAAATAGTCTTTTGCAGAATAAGAGAGCATTCCTAGAATCATGATCTGATGGGAATCCAACCTGCGCTCGGACTTCAAGACAGTGTTTGAAATGTGAATATTTAAATTTGACAATGCGCTTGCTTAATATACCTATTTCAAGTCAGACTAAACTGGCTTAGTCACAATTATCCCATGTAGGTGTCCAGACATGGAAAGGATTAGGTAGGAAATCCCTGCATTTTTCCTAACAAGGTGACAGATGCATCTGCTTGGAAGAATGCTACCTTTTTCAAAGGAGCCTATTTTGAATTTCTTCCACTAAAAATAAAGGCCAAGGCTGCAATGTTGTAGTATTCCATCACCAAAGCCTAGCTGTAGCATTAATTCTAGCCTGTAAATTACTTTGAAGCCTGGTTTCAGCTGATTGGAACACAAGATACAATGGTGGTTGCTTCAATATTTTAATATTCAAATTGAAAGCATCACATCTGGGAAAATTGGCATATTGAAAATAAAATAAAAATGTTATCTACACAGGGATTCACATTTCCCCAAATATATTCCCCCTCCCCTCAAAAGGTGGGGGACCAATAGAATCAGTTCTTATAAAATTAAAAGCACCGAAAAATCCCTTTCTACGGTCAAGGTGGCATTTTCTTTGGTGCTGGTGCAAGGAAGCCGAAGGCCAAAAATCCAACATTAACAATCACTTGAGCAGCAGATCATTCTTACAATGACAGCTTTTTATTTTCTACAGTCATTTTTCCAAGGCATTTATAAAAACAAAATCTTGCTGGTGTGGAACTGGACGAGCTATTTGCCCTTTTGTTGTTGCTGCTGGTCTTTGCTAATCTATCCCTATTTGCAAAGCAGCAGGTTCTTCCTTCAGATGTACTACTGCTACCAATGTCATAGCTGGGATTGGTGGAAGGGTTTTTGAAAACCAGGTCTCCATTGCATAGATTTCTTCTTTTCCTCAGAGTCGTCAGGGACAATGACTTCAATGTACGTAATACTGAATGCGGTAGAAGAGTCATTCCCAAAATGCGGACCCTCCAGATACTGATGGACCACAATTCCCAGAATGCCTCACCACTGACCCAATTAACAGGGGCTTTGAGGAGTTGACAAGCTGTAGACTACAGTTGCCTTTTGCTAAACACCCCATTTAGAGGAGTTCCAGTCACATCTGAATCCAATTTAAGGATATGGGATACTTTGATCATGTAAACTTGAAGGCAGCACAAGTAACCAGCCAAAGATAAGGCTGGGATTCATTAATATTTCCTATTTCAGGACCTCCCTAAGAATGTTTACATGAAAAAAGCTGGCAGACAAAATACTTGTGGCTTTTTAAATACAATACTGATCTGGGATTAGCAGTGGGAGAATAAGAAAGGATTAGTGGAGGGAAAATTTGTAGGAACACTGTGAAGTGTTTAGGAAATGCTTCTGGGTTATTGAACACAATGCTTTGGAGATGATAGTGTCTTTCTGAAGGGTTCAATAAAACATGTCCAGTAGGTATTTTGATTTTTAAGAGGCCACCCTCATATTCTCGCCAAGGTGAATTCTAAAGTCATGCAAGCTAAAATCTCTTCCTTGAAGAGAGGTTAAAGGACACCTTTGGAAAAGTATGATCAGTGTCAAAAGTATAAAGAACTATATCAAGCCATGCTGGAAAAGACTACAATTTCCTGTAGATTTTTCCCTTCATGAAAGAAAACCCCACTGAGGACTGAACTATTGCTCTAGAGATTTCTTCTCATTCAAATGTCTGTTGGTAACTGCTGTTTCTGCTCATTTTTCAGCGAGGAAAGGCAGGCCTAAAACAACTTGAAATTTCCCACACCATCTGCCAAGGTTTGGAGACATCTTTCCATAAAACCTGAAGAACAATGAAATTTTAAGATCTCCATCCTGCCAATCAGATCTGAAACAAGTATATGACAGTAAATCTTCCTGGCCACCGCACCTTTCAAAACCAGATAATAATAATAATAAAGTAATGTGGGTGAGTTCTCTTCATGATATTCTTCCATGGAAGTATTGGGACAGTAGAGTAAGGGGCTTCATTCCAGCTTCTCTGGGAAACTCAAGGACAGAGTTACGACTTGTCCCATTTTTGCCACAGTTCTCATTGTTAATTTTGCCTTTTCATCCCAGATTCCACGTATGCAGCAAAAACTCAAGAATTTGAAAATATTGAAGCATTTTCAACACTAAAGTTTCCCTCATTTGCAGCTCACATAATGCTCTGCATATGCCTACTGAAATGCAAACTGGTCATCAAAAGAACTTCTTCGCTGCTGCTTCTTGCTGAGATCTGCACAAACAGAGAGAGATAAATTAGTCAAATGAAATTAAATGTATTTTAAATGCGTTTCTTAGCGGCCTTTCAAAAGCACTTCCTTCAAGTGTGGCTTCAAATACAAAGTGTACCATTCCACATCAATAAAAAAAAATAATGTAACCAGGCTTTTAAAAAAAAACTGACTTAAGTTAAACCAGTAGCAAAAAATAGTACAGTAAAGTCTCACTTATCCAACATAAACGGGCCGGCAGAACATTGGATAAGCGAAAATGTTGGATAAGGAGGGACTAAGGAAAAGCCTATTAAACATCACATTATGTTATGATTTTACAAATTGAGCACCAAAACATCATGCTTTACAACAAATTGATAGAAAAAGCAGTTCAGTACACGATAACGTTATGTAATAATTACTGTATTTATGAATTTAGCACCAAAATTTCGCAATGTATTGAAAAATTGACTACAAAAACATTGACTACTAAAAGGCAAACTACGTTGGATAATACAGAACATTGGATAAGCGAAGCTTGGATAAGCTAGACTCTACTGTATATATAATACCTATCTTCAACTGAAAGCTGAGCAAAACCTTCTTAAAAACAGCCAGCTGTATTTCTTTTGGGAGGGAGCGCCTCCCAAGAGAGGGGATACTTTGTCCAATTCTGGGCACCACAATTCAAGAAGGAAGGTTGCGCCAAATGGGAAAGGGCTTGAAAACCTTGAAGCCCTATGAAGAGCAGCGTAGGGAGCTGGGTATATTTAGTCTGGAGAAGAGAAATCTAAGAGGTGACATGATAACCATGTCATGCTGAAGATAAAGTAAGCTTGTTTGCTGCTCCTCTTGAGCCTAAGACATCAGGGTTCAAACATCAGGAAGAGATTATATCTAAATATTAGGAAGCACTTCTTAACAGTAAGAGGAGTTTGACAATGGAATACACTGCCAGAGTTTAATGGAGTCTCCTTCTTTGAAGGTTTTCAAACAGAGGCTGGATGGCCATTTGTCAGGAGGGTTTTGACTGTGTATTGCTGTATGGCAGAATGAGGTTAGACTACATGGCCACTGTGGTTTCTCCCAATGCTATGATTCTAACTGCCTACCTTAATGGCAAGGAAACAAGCATGTTCTCTGAATGCAATGGTAATATAAGGGTAAGTTCATAACCTCGCTGCAAATGAACTAAACTTGTTTATATGCTGCTCTGCACAGCAAAACCTAGAAAGGTGGCCATTAAAATGTTTTGTTAGTAAATATGTGATTTTCACCTGTGCCCCCCTTGGGATGTCCTGGGTAAGACAGAAGGACCAAAAGTAAATAAACAAGGCCAGAAGTGGGCCATGGCCAGAAAAAGGTTGAGAAAGTGCTGTAGAGCAGGACTTCTTAGACTTTTCCACTCATGACCCCTTTTGGCCCAAGACATTTACTGATAACAAACAAACACTTGCAAGGCTCGCTAAACAGGCTGGTTTTTCTTTTTTATGAAGTACAGTTGAAGCATTTTCTGCAGAGACCATGTAAACACTGCACAACAAATTCATGTAAATGTCTAAAACAGCCACGAGGTTGCCAACATTTGGGACCCTAACATTATGCTAAGACCCCTTTGAGGTCCAGACCCTCAGTTTAAGCAGCAGTGCTCTAGAGAACAAGGGGACATTTTCACCAAGGGGAGGGGGAGGGGCTTCCTGGGTCAGTATACTTTGGCAGCTGACCTCACTTGTTGCAGAAGGATGAGCAATGTTCTCAAATTCTCTTTTAAATTGACAATGCTGTTATCTCTGCTATGTTTTAATTGTATTTATTCTATTTGATTGTATGTCACATTCAGTCCCTTTCTTAAAAGAAAGATAGAAAGATGAACTGAGCAAATGAATGAATAATTGATAAGATGAATCGGTATTCCTTCAGTGACTAAGAAACCCATTATTTTTACATCTGCTGTAATGTTATTTTAAGTTTCTCTACACTTGCTGATGCCTTCTTCTGGAGCATTGTTTCATGCTTGTGGGCCACTAATTCAATTCAACTCTACCACACTATTGTGTGTGTGTGTGTACATGCATCTTCAAATTCCCTAATGGTTGACTTTATGGTGACTCCATGAATTCCATAGGGTTTCCTAGGCAAGGAATAACTCAGAAGTGATTTGCAAAAACATTCACAATAGCTGCTTACCTATACATGATGTAACCAATGAACAATAACGTTTGGACTGCTACAAATACAAAAAAGTGTGTCGTAGATAAACAAGATGGAAACTGTGGCAGCTCTGGACATTTGGGTTTTTCATTTGATGGCTACAAAACAAGATGGTAGAAATTATTTTTCAGCAGGAATAAACCCAGTATGTATTTTTTTAGAGTTATTTATAATGTACTTCCATATAAGAGAATGCAAGACTTAATCTGATGGTGAAATACATGCAATAATATAGGAGAAAGCGAGCCTTACCCTTGAAGGGTAAATCTGGACAACAACACAACACTGACTCCCAGTTTTGAAAGATCCCTAGCCAGAATGTAAGGGAATATGTTTTTCCCCCTATAGGCAAAATCAAACAGTGTTCTGAAGCCATCATTTGCCTACCTTCTAGAACACAGACATGTCAATTCCAACCCTTTCCCTACAGATGGTTTCATAAAAAGGCCTTGGAGATGACATAGGGCAGGCATGGGTAAACTTCGACCCTCCAGGTGTTTTGGACCAACTCCCACAATTCCTAATAGCCAGAGGTCTAAAAAACCTCGAGGATTGAAGTTTGCCCAAGCCTAACACAGGGAGAATGCAGGGCTGCAGATTTTGCCTTTCACAGAGTTTCTGGCACTTCAAGATGTTATTTGGCAGTATGGATGAGGAAGGGAACGAGACACGTTTGCAACAAATCAACAAAACAGGGGCACTTTTGACACTATAACATTATAATGTAAACTGCTTTGGCTCCAGCATCTGGACAGCTGAGATTTGTAATTTAGAGAGGGACATTTAGCATTCTCAGCCAGAGAGCTTTGTGCCTTACAAAATACAAACCCCAAGATTTTACGGGATGCAGATGCAGCAGTTTAAATGGAATCATGGAGCATGTAATATGGAAGCATGTAGGGTTCCACAAGATGTGAGGTGACTACAGGATGATAGTCCTCACTGTTTACACTCAACTCCCTAGCTCTTTCCCTTTATGGGAAGACACACTTACGCATGTTAAATGGTTTATTTTGGTCCTCCTGAACTAGTCTATTGCCCTCACATGAAATTAAAGAACACCAGTATTGAGTTAGGATCCAAATCCTATTCCTCTTAGCTTCTGCACATTGAAAGGGGGGGGGGGAGGAATCTCATCTCTTCTGCTTCAATAGCAAATTGTGTTGGAACAACCCTGCTTCAGGTGAAGGAGCAGCAACCCTTCTGGATTTTAGGAGAGTTTCTCCTTCCTTTTCTAAGTCATTTATTTATTTAATTTATATAACGCTCTTCTTCCCCAGGGGGACCCAGAGCGGTCTTACATAAAGGCAAGATTAATGCCACATCTAATACAAAATATAGTAAAACAAACGATCGTAAAAACACACTTAAAAACCAATATCTTATGTGAAACAAATGTGTGGAATGCTGCCTTCTCTGGACGTGATTTGCAAGACTAGAAGAGTGACTCAACCATGAACTATAAGCACATTATGATGCTCCAGCCTGTTCTTATAGATATTGCTTCCTGCACACATGCTAACTGGCAATGCTATCATGAACCAAGTCAGTTGTACAGAAATCACTCAGCAGTAAAATGAAAAATTGTCCTCAACTGCATGTTTTCGAACTGCTAGGTTGGCAGAAGCTGGAGCTAACAGCGGCCACTCCTGCCGCTCCCGGGGTTTGAACCTGGGACCATTCGGTCTGCAAGTTCAGCAGCTCAATGCTTTAACACACTTCGCCACCGGGGCTCCTTATGGAGACATAGCTATCTATAAAAGTAGCGATCACGCAGCTCTAATCCATTTGTTCAGCACGTTTTGACACCTATTCCCAAGGTTGCAAATTGGTCCCTGAATGACAGCGTATGGACTCACTAAACTGCTTGAACATAAGACACAGAAAACAGTACCACATTTCTCTGGACTAGATGTTCGATGTCCCTCTTTACGACATGGAGATGATCCTTGATGTCATTGAAGTGCTGGGTTGTTTCATAGACTCCCCCAACTGACCCAGCATGCTGAATACCACTGACTAGCTTTAGAGCTTCTCCGATGGAATTTCTGGAAGGAAAGAAAGAAAAACCAGTTCTCAGCACCAGCAACTCTTGGCTTTCTGAATCTTTTATTTGTAGGTCTCCTTAAGTCAATTTGAAAAGTCCAGTTTCTTTCCTGGGGGAATCCTTTGTTGGGAGGTGTTAACCTGATTGTTTCATGTCTGGAATTCCCCTGTCCTCTGAGTGTTGTTCTTTATTTACTGTCCTGATTTTAAAACAACAAAGAATTCCCCCAGGCAGGGAACAGCCAGGCGTTGAAGCTGCCAGGCTACTCAATGCTAATCAAGCTGGACAAACAACATTCAAACTTGCCTCAGGCAGACAAGAGTTATTTTTCCCACCCTGAACATTCCACAGATATATATACCCCACTTGCCTAGTTTCCAACACCTCACAACCCTTAGGATGCCTGCCATAGGTGTGGGTGAAGCTTCAGGAGAGAATACTTCTGGAACATGGCCATACAACCCAGAAAACTCACAGCAACCCGGTGATTCCAGCTATGAAAGCCTTCGACAACAGAATGGAATACATTTAACCACATTGTTCTATTTGATTTGGCAAATTATTTCAGATCTCACAAGCCAATCTAATGTTTGTCTCCTCAAAAGTAAGTCCCTGAATAAGACTGGAGTCTTAATCCCTCTCTAAGCACACATTTCTACTCTTGAAAAAAATAAGCAGATGAGTGAATTGAATGATTTGAATCCAAATCTTCCAAAGCTTTAAATAATATCATAATTTGAAAGAAACTGAAATCTCCTTCAAGACAGCAAAACAACCTCACTGTGCTTTAGGGATAACGGAAGACTTAAGACCTATGGCTCACGATTACCTTTTACATGACAATTCATTTCCTGCAGGCATCAATGCAATACAGAGTATTATCTTGGCATAAACTCCTTTCTGCTCTTACAGAAAAGAAAATTAAAGCCATAAAAAGTGCACACTGTAACCGGTGATATTACAAATCTAAACTGATTGGATAATGGAACCAAGCATGGCCCTTAATCAATATGTTCTTATAATTTTCTCTTGTTGTGATGCCTCTTCCCAGTTGCAAAGAGGATTAGTTGAATATCAACATCTGACTTTAATCCCTTCTTCCTTAACAGAATAATCAATGCCCATGTTTAAATTTATTTTAAACTTTCTTCGGACAAAGGTGCCTTTACTGCAACTCTTTGTTTACTGCCTTTGTCTGCAATCTTTACCAAAGCTCCTTATTCAACCATATAATAATCATAATTGCAACATTTAAGTAACTAAAATACATTCAATGCCTAAAGACCAAAAACATACCATAGTTGAGGAGAGAACATTTGCAGATATTACTGTGTAATACTTATAATCCAAAAAGGTGGCCTAAATCCAGTTGCTAATTCCAATCAGAGTAAGCCCACTGGATCAGTGAGGTTAGCATAAGTATTGACTTACTCTTTAATAACAATCGATTTGATATTTCTACTCTAACTAGAACTATCTGTTGGATTTAAGTCAGAGGTTTTATTTGTACACAAAGGATGGAAGGTTTTTTTAAAAAAACAAAATCATATGAAGAAACACACATTAAAATTAAAGAAATGTGCTTCTTAAACCATCCCAAAATTCAATATTTTAACTTTAGAGGAAGTTATGTTGTAACGGTCCAGGTACAGTAGAGTCTCACTTATCCAAGCCTCGGATTATCCAAGCCATTTTTGTAGTCAATGTTTTCAATATATCGTGATATTTTGGTGCTAAATTCGTAAATACAGTAATTACAATATAACATTACTGCGTATTGAACTGCTTTTTCCGTCAAATTTGTTGTAAAACATGATGTTTTAGTGCTTAATTTGTAAAATAATAACCTAATTTGATGTTTAATAGGCTTTTCCTTAATCCCGCCTTATTATCCAAGATATTCGCTTATCCAAGCTTCTGCCGGCCCGTTTAGCTTGGATAAGTGAGACTCTACTGTATGTTAGTAACCAAAGTTCAAAACTTATTGAAACCAAAATTATTTTTTGTCTTCCCTGTTTGACAGGTGGTGTTTAACTGTCACAGTATACACATCAGAAAAGAATTAATTTGTTACCTGCTTGCAAGGAATAACATAATTAAAATATATATTTTAGCGTAAACAAAAAAGTAAATTACAAAGGCTAATCTCTTTAAAATACTACTATTTGATACAAATTTTAAAAACCCACAAGTTTTAAATACAATAACAGTTGATAAGAGGGCACTGACATTCAACAAAGCTCCTTTTAAAAGAGACACAGACCAACCTCCTCGAGTTGACAACATAAGTCAGAAGTCTATTCTTATAAAGCGATTAGGAAACATCTTGACATGGAAAATTACATAGACATTAAGTCTCTTCCTTCCAGGGTTGACCCAAAAGACAGAGGGATGTTCATTTGTTTTTGTTATTTTTTATCCATTACAAGACATTCTTTAATCTCAAGATGAAAATATTAAGATGATGTTATGCAAAAGCTTCCTTAATAAGTAGTCACTAAAAGGGCAGGCTTCTGATATTAACAATGAAATCTAATTTACTTTTCTACTACAAAGATTTGTGAAGAATATTAAAACGAAAGCTGTCTCCAAAGAACACGGGTGAAAATGGAAGTACATTCCATAATCTTTAGTCTATAAAAGCTGACCTACTTAGGTACACTGAAGGAGCTGTCCTTGAACTATTAATATTGGTAAACACCACAGTCCAGAACCATTATACAAAGACCCCAAGACATTTCTTACAAAGCACTGCAAGGTTTACCACTGTTCCTATGTTCAAGACCACAAATGAATACAAGGAGGACACAAGACTCATACACTTTCTAAGATCTTTCCCGTAAGGTCTCAATTAATGTAGAAATTAGAAAAAAGAAGGTGCTTACACCCACCTACAAGGGATTCCCACCAACAAGAAATACATCTGGCAGAAAGTAAGTAGCTACAGCCTACTGATTTCAACTCCAAAATGATCTTAATCTAATTCTGTAGAAGCATAGGACACATATGCAAGACGGAATCATGAAGAACAGCAGTGCAAATAAGGTAGCTAGAATGAATACTGATCCTCATTCCAAACTCTCTCCAAAGATCAACAATGTTCCACAGTGAAGCATAATTCTATTAACAAGACTGATGGTAATGAAGGTTTACACTTGATAACTTTTACTGCACAAAAAACTAACCTCATCATTGTTTACCCCATTGCAGTGTGAAACAAGTATCTGTAGACATTACCAGTACTTTGTAAATAGATTTTACTTGATTGCTTGACTAGGATATGGATTAAAAGATAAAGAATCTTAAATCAAGGAAATTAAAAAACTTGAAGTATTTTTTAAAGAAGAACTAAAGGATAATAAGGCTCCAAGAATAAGGAAGAATTATAATGAGCAATGCTATTTTTAAAATCCTCTGTTATTCTTTGGTTATCTGTACAATTCATACCAACAATAGTATCTATATCGCACAACAGAAAATCAAATAACCAGGCTATTACGCCCTTTTTCACATAGTTGCTCTTACTTCATTTCACCAACTTGTTTTAGGACCTCCTCTTGAGTCTTCACAAAAATGTCAATTCCCTGCTGGGAGACCTTCAATAAAAAAAAAAACAAACACACTCCATCAATAGTCTTGCTGAAGAATGGCAAAGAAAAGAATTGTGACACCAGTAGGGAAGACACACATATCAGGGAGTGTGTTTCACTACCTGCCCTGGAACACCAGTCGATCTTTTGGAAATTTCATCTGTTAACGAAGAGACGTATCTTCTCTGCTCATCCAGAATCATATTTAATTGCCTGTTGAGTTGCTTTATTTCTAGATGTATTCGGTTTTGACCTTCGAAGATTTGCCTTAGTTCACGATCACTGACTGTCTCATAAAGATCTTCCGCTAAGAATAACAATAAAAAGGACATTCCAGTTATATGCTCTCGATTGGACACCACTCATTTACCCATATGGCTAACAATTTCCCATTTAAGCATTTGAATACCTTCAGCTATACTTCTAACTGGCCATCCACCACATTAATTGGTGTTCCCAATAACACAGGACAATACAAAAGAATGAACAAAGCATATTATCAGGGATACAAACACCTATATTAAACTGTTTATTTAACAGTGCAGTCCTATACATGCTATCCAGAAATAGAATTTGACACAATGGCTGGGGAGATAAAAAACCATTTGTAGTGGAGGCTCCTTCTTTGCAGGCTTTTAAGAAGAGCCTGGATGGCCATCTATCGGGGGTGCTTTGACTGCTATGAGTTTTCCTGCTTCTTAGCAGAATGGGGTTGGACTGGGTGACCCACGAGGTTCTTCCAACTCTATGATTCTAGGAGATACTGCTGCACAATCAGCTACATAATGAAGGGTCCAAAGGGATCTTGCTGGGAAATATTCACACGAAGTTAAAACTGTATAAGAATTTAGCATACAACTTAGCATCTTGGTTTTGATTTACACATAGGTATGTTTCCTTAACACAAGGGCAATTGCAAGTTTGCATGAAACCGAAGGTCGCAGACACAGAACTAAATATGTGGTGCCATTTCCCATTTGCATGCAGATGTCCACTGAGAACTGCAATTGTGAATTCTACATCAGTTTGTGTATTCAGCTGAGTAGTGCTTAATTCACTACTGCATAATCACCATAGAACTCCATTGGTGTACACTCCACCTCTTTGATATGTCTGTGATATCTACCATGATATCTACCATATCTACCATCCTGAATCATGTGTGATTTTTGCTCCTATGCTCAAACAGCAAGAGAAGGCATTTCATGAGAGTTTGATAATAAAAAGCAAGGATAAATTATCCAAATCTTTTAATAGTATTATTCAAAATCATTTTAGGTTGCTCTGTATACTGGGCAACAGATAAAGGGAATAAAGACACAAGAAGATGACCAATTATATTCAGAGTTCATGCAGCTATTTGCAGTGTTACAAACTGAAGTATAATGTAATGGCTCTCCAAAGTTTACAGGGCTTCCATTGCACTAACTCTGGAGCTTCAGAAATTTCTATAACCATTCCTCATGCATACATTATAACAAAGACTCATATTCATTTAGTATCAAATAAAGATGAATGTAACACTAGGAAAGCAAATATGCAAATTGAGTTATGCATTCCAAGCCCATCCCTTGGCCACTTACTGGGATGCCCTTCCATGTCAGGATGCTCTTTCTGAAATTCCTCCTTCTTTTTGTCCAGCTCTTGCTGGAAATGCTCAAACTGTTCTTGATACTTCTCCTTGTCCTTTTCTGGAATTTCTGCATCAGGTGGAGGCTTCAAAACAAAATTTGAAAGAGAATTATTTAATGAGAAACCCTAAAAGCTTATTAAAGCTTAAAAAAATTTCTGCACTGGGATATGCCCTACTGATATCTAGAAGTGGAGTTGGGCAATACATCTTCATACAGATGCAATGAAATGAGAGCATTAAATACACTCAATGACTGCTTGGAGCAGTTACCTTCCCACCAGAGCGGTACCTATTGATCTACTCACATTTGCATGTTTTCGAACTGCTAGGTTGACAGAAGCTGGGGCTAACAGCAGGAGCTCATCCTGCTCCCAGGATTCAAACTGTCAACCTTTCAGTTAACAAGTACAGCAGCTCAGCAGTTTAACCCGCTGAATCACAGGGGCCTGATGCTAGAAATATTAATGCTTTTTTTCCATTTTACAAGAATGCTGCGCCCTAGCCCTTGTGGAAGCTGAGGTCCAACCATATAGGTATCATATCATAATCAATACAAATAGATCATGCTCACTGAGAAGAGAAACTCTTTTAACTTAATATGAAATTCTATAATGAATGGGGAAAACCTTTCTTTCCACAAATCCCCAGTGAGTGAGTGAATTTCAAGTACAGTATTTGCAATTATCTAAAAGGATGCCTACCGCTTCTTTGCCAGGCTCCGTCAACTGAAAGGTTAGGAAAGACAAGACATCATGGTCATCTGGAGAAAAATCCCAAACAGATCAAGTTATGAGTTCCTCTCATCTTGGCACAGTAGAAAGACTTGTCAATATAAAAACAAGTATGCTTTCATCAAGTCCACAATGTGATTATCCCCTGACTGTTACACTTGACAACTGCTTGGCGGCATCAACGTGTATATGTCCAGCAAGGCTTATAAGGTGATGGGGCAAGTGCTAGGATGCCTGAGGACCTCTACATCTTGGCATCATCACCTTTTCAGATTTTATTTTTAAAAATATTACTATGAAAACCTGACATTTAATAAATATATAGCAGATCAGAGGGCTGCAACAGTTCTCTTGTTTTTCCCAATCGTCTTTGCGTTCACATCCTCAATGCAACTCCATAGATGGATGCTACAGTGGGGTTAGAAACACCCAGGGTTCAGATGAGGGAAGAAAAATGTGTCAAGATAACCATCTGTAAGCTATATCTCTAGGAGTGTGGTAAAATGGGGTTATGCCACCAACAATAAGACACTGAATAAAATGGCAGTGGTCATTTGCTATGGTCAGCAAAAGACTGAAGTAAAGGAGATCAACTTAAAGCAATAGGTATTTTAACTATTGCCAGGAGCTTAGCCACTTTAGTCTGTTTCAACAAAGTCAAAAGACTTGTTGGCAAGTTCACTTGGCATAATCATTTGTGAACTGCGGCCTCCTATTCCTCTTGAATCAGCTCACAATCCACAAAATCTTATGCCAAATAATTCTTGTTTGTCTTTAAGTTGTCATAAGGCTTCTGGTTGTTTAAGAAGGGATTACATAATACATGTTCAGATTTACTAGATGCTGTAGAGTAGTTGGAAAGATCTTGTCCACATGTTTAGAATCTGTTGTTAGGGGTTCACTGCACTTTCAAAGGCCAGTGCAGACCCCAAACAGAACCTGTTGCGCTTTGGATCCCCACTATAGTGTTTACTATGAATTCCTGTAGCTATAACCTGGGTCTTCTTACCAGCAGGGCTGTTGGAATAATAATAGGCAACATGGCTGCTTTCCAAAGAATGACAAGGTCTGTGCACCCAAGAGAGCTCTGAGTTTATGTTTCCTCGTCTCGCTTTTCTACCCCAATGTTGTAGGCAGCCACATTGTTTCAAAGCCCTCAGGAACAATTTGCCTTATCATTAGGGAAATAAGCAAATCTGCTATACAAGGAACATATTCCACTACGACTAGTCAATTCTTTGAATTCATTTACAGTAGATCTTAAGATCTCAACATAACAAAAGAATGCCTCTAGTAGTAACACAAGCTCAATAGTAGTCACATTAACACAGCTATTGATTTTATTCTCTTCCTTCTTGAAGAGCAGTTCATACAAAAAATACATTGTCTCTTAAAACAGCATTGATTGCACAAGTGCCAAGAACCATACAGGCATTCAAGTGGAAGGAAACAGCCAGTCCAACAACTTCAACTTGTACACCCTGTCCTCTTAATTCCTCCCAAAGACTTTATCAGTTAGTGCTAGTCATAACTGCTGATTCTACAGTTGGTGAATTTGCAAGCATTTTGTGTGGTATCAAGGAAAGAAATCATCCCTTACAAAATAAGGATAAGTTTATCTTTAGTATTAAAAATCACCTGCAAGACCACCAGTTGCTGCGGAGATTCCAAAGTATCCTTGAGGTGGTAGCACCATACTTTCTATTTTGGCACAAAACTCATAGTCTTCTTTGTCTGGAGTGAAGCCATTGTTTATCAATACCTATGAAAAGAGATGCAAAGATATAAATCTGCCTTACAAAGACCTAAACTGGGTCTACACTGCCATATAATCCAGATCAATGCACTTAATCTGCATTCTGAAACTGTATTATATGGCAGTGTAGATCCAGCCTTAGTACTTCACACTTTGCTCAGCAATCTCTCCAGCAATGCTTATAGACTACACTGCCATATAATTCAGATCAATGCACTTAATTTGCATTCTGAAACTGTTTTACATGGCACTGTAGATCCAGCCTGAAGCCAACTTTGTACCTAGGCCAACAATGTGAATACAACAAACAGTGACACTCCAAGGAGTTTTTCTAGTTCTGCCATCCAGGCTATGGAGATGGTAGTCTCCCTAGACTAGGCAACCTCTGCATGTAAAACTTGCATAATTATGTCAAGTTGGCAACGTTAACCCAGCTGTAGAACATATCTGTATAATGTATGCATGCACACCCACTCACACATCATAAAAAGTTCTCCACTGCCCTATGTTCAGCTTATGCCATTTTAGATGAAAAACCTGTTTTGGGGGAAAGGCAAATATTTATTCCAACATCTTAATCTACCTATAATATCAGTGATGAAATTACAACTTAAAACACTAACTTATCACTACTATGGAGACCCAGCTGTTATGTTATTTCTCAGTATAAGCTCATATACAAGAGTCAGCATAGTGTAGTAGTTTGAGCACTGAACAAATATTGCTAAGAAAATTCCACAAGTTGGAAATGACTTGAAGTCACAAAATAAGCTGAAAATATAATCAGTGGCAGTGCAAAGCTGCACAGTCCCTCAAACACTAATACATAGTACAGTAGAGTCTCACTTATCCAACACTCGCTTATCCAATGTTCTGGATTATCCAACGCATTTTTGTAGTCAATGTTTTCAATATATCATGATATTTTGGTACTAAATTCATAAATACAGTAATTACTACATAGCATTACTGCGTATTGAACTACTTTTTCTGCCAAATTTGTTGTCTAACATGATATTTTGGTGCTTAATTTGTAAAATCATAACCCAATTTGATGTTTAATAGGCTTTTCCTTAATGCCTCCTTATTATCCAACATATTCGCTTATCCAACATTCTGCCGGCCCGTTTATGTTGGATAAGTGAGACTCTACTGTATATTTCACCATTTCCTCCTTCAAAAGAAACCTATTTGGCAATTTTTGGAACTGTAAGTAATATTTAGATTCAAGTCTTAAATATACACATAAAACCTAATAGGAATTTGAGAGTACTTGCCGTCAGTGTCTTTTGATAGTATGTGATCTTTGCTCGGACTGGGTAAGGCTTGTTACGAAAATCTCTTTGACAGGATGCCAAAGCTTGCGTTGAACCATCACTTTAAGAGGGAGGACATAGAAATAAAAACTTCAGAACAAAGATTTAAAGAACCACAGTTTACAAGTCTTGAACAACATCACAAAACCAGAACAAAAAGGGCAGGCAAAGGAAGTTAAACCACAGATGGTTATCTCTAGTATGCCCTCCTGCATCACAGAATTCTGCCTGCCTGTGGCAGACTGGGAAGGTGAAGAAGACTATTTTTGGATTCTTGTTGTATACTGTTCATGTAATTCTGGCGGGTAAGAAAAAAAAATGGACAGGTTCCACAAGAGTAACCTGAAGGCATACACACTGCCACCCTCAAGGAACTATGCTATCTAAGGGGATATGGCAGGGATATGCGAGTGAAATTGCCCTTTTAAGTGGGATGCGAGACAGAAGAGCATATAAACTGATCTAGTGCTGGTAGGTAAGAAGAGTGGGAGTTGGAAAACTGATTTGTGTGTAGTTGGAGATGCAGGAAGAGACTCTTAAAGTAATGCTATGTTCCATTATGCCTTTGCCCCAGTATCTGGTGAGAGGCCCTACTCTCTGTGCTCCAGCTGCCATTGCTCTTGCCTCTGAGAGAGAGAAGAACAGCCAGCATCTGCAGGACTTGATCCCCCAATGACATCCCCCTTTTCTTATGAGTCATCTCTTGTTTAGATTGTAAACCTGGGTAGCAGGGAATTGTCAAATTCCCAATTTGAAAGGCACTCTGGGAAGCTGTTTTGGCTGAAGTGCTGGGTATAAATACTCTAAGCAAATAATACTATCTGTTTTCATCACTGCAATCTTCTGGAATTAGGTACAAAAGATAGAATACATTTAAAACTAGAGATCTCTTTCTGTAAATGGACAAAGATCAGGCAAATATGCAACTTACTTTTGATGATCATAATGAAGCTTGCCATTATTTCCAACAATAACCACTGCTGGGTTGTTTTTCTAAGGAAGAGCAGAAATCAAAATAAAAGTATGTTCAGACTCAACAATAACATTAAACATCAGAAATTCTTTCACCAGTGTCTTGAAACTGTCTAAGAAGAAAATACAGTGTTCTTCTGAAGTTCAGATTTCAAAAATGTGCATTCATCATCATGAATGCTCTTATCAATGTTGATATTTCCTATCTTATCAGAAAATACACAATGCCAACTTAAAATATTAGTATTCAGTGTAAGCAGGGAACAGGGAAAGGCACCGTTCAGAAACTGAAATAAAACCTAATGGCCTAATACACAACTGGAGAAATTAAAGGCACTAACGTTTAAGACAGCACTTTGATCTTTCCCCACAATCTCACTGATGCTTTCAAAAATTTGAATGTCTGAAACTTTTTGGGAACCATAAATACCCCCACACTACTTGCATGCAACATGAAAAGGGACAAGAAATGTATGGAGAGTGGCCATAATATTTATATTGAACAGTTTAACACTTGAGCACTATTAGCTCAAAAGCAACAGTGGGGCAAGATGTTGCCTTTATTTGTGGGCTTCCATAACTTATTTCCAACCCATTGAGGTCTATCTCAACTATGCAGAATGCTAGTTGAGACAGACCTTTGGCCTGATCCAACAGATGGAAAAGCATAATTTTATTTCAATACATTAAAGTATACCCTTATATTATGTATTATGCATACTAATTCAATTAGTAGGTTAACTGCATTCTTACATATACGTAATTGGAAACAAACTTCATTCAAAACAAATAAGGGTTGATCTGGAGAAAATATATAGGGGGACACTAAGTTCTCACATTCTCCCTCCTGTGTATCCAGATGCCCATTTCCTAACCATCTCATACAAACTGGAGCTGCGCATAGAAAGCAAAATTCTACCTATTAAACATTTTCTGCATGTCCACTAACCTTTGCATCATTGTCAAAGGAGTCAAAGAAGACACCAACACCGTTCCAGTTGTCAGCTGCTCCAAAAACAGGACCTTCTAAGCCTTGCTCTTCTGTAAACCAGACAGCCTGTTCAGAAAAATTCAGACCTACGTTTTAGGCATCCCAGTTTGTACCACTGATTGGTGTTTGCAAAGGTAACCATTCCACATACCAGTCCATCAGCTCCTACTCGCCCTCTTCCTGTTACTCGGAAGGTCACTTCAATCTCCCAATATTCAAATATGGATTTGCTTTTTGTCCATACTGATCCCCTCTGACTTTTTAATGATGGAGTTATCCTTATCTGATCAGCACTGGGAATAGCATCTGAAAAGAAAATTAGTAAAGTTAGTGACTTTTTTCTTTATATGGGGATTTCTTTTTCACTTTTGCATCCTTTCAATATAATTTTATACTGTTTAAAGAAAGATGTTTTGATTATTTTAAAAAGCTTTTATTGTCAGTTTTTAATACACTACTAGCCGATACAGTGCCCAGAATTGCCGCTGTCCCCATCCCATCTTTCTTTCTTTCCGTCCCGCCCCTTCCCTTCTCATTTTCTTTCTTTCCTTTCTTCCTCCCTTCCCCTCACACACATACCACCTTTCTTTCCCAGTTACATCACAGAGGGTCTCTTCACCTAGCAACAGTCAATTCAGTGACATCACAGAGGTCCTCTTCCCTTAGCAAAAGCCGTTGTACAAACAGATAAATTGACTTTTCAGTATAGAGATAGTGCCTCCAATTGTAGAAAGTATTTTACATAACTGAGAAGAGTCATTTCTTTAACAATTGACCCTTATCCTAAGGGGTAAAGTGCAGTAAACACAATATATCACCACTGCCAATATTTGAGCCCTATAAATATCTTGTGAGGGTCCCCAGATGTTTTGGACTACAACTCCCAGAAATCCTAGCCAGTTTACCAGTTGTTAAATTTTCCAGGAGTTAAAGGCCAAAACATCTGGAGATCAACAGGTTGAGAACCACTGTCTTAGATAATCATGACTGGCCCAAGTATTGGTTAAATGTAGACTTTTGACAGTAAGTGAAAGAGGAAACCACACAATTTATCTTTGGAAGAAGAAAATGCCATCTGTAAATCACATCGTAGAAACCATCCTGTGTCTACAGCAACAAGTAATGTAATATCAGTTTCCAACAGACCTCCTCAACCTCTGAGGATGCCTGCCATAGATGTGGGCAAAACGTCAGGAGAGAATGCTTCTGGAACATGGCCATACAGCCCGGAAAATTCACAACACACATAACTAAATGTTTGCAAATATATTTTCATAAACCCCCTATATTACACTTCAATTCTGAATAAAAGCACCTATCAAACCATCCATAAACTATAAGATATTATTTTATATCGATGTTTAGAGTTTTTAAATGCACTTGTTTATTCCCTATTTATGATTTTCAAACCCACTGTCCTAAAATTTGAGAGTTTGACCAGCTCTTGTTGGATTTGCCGCATTATCTCAAGAGCTTGTTTAATCAGTGACAGAATAGTAAACACAAAGCTATAAAAATTAAGGTCAGCCCACTAGAGTTTTCCACTATATGCTTTAACAGGAGCACATTACCTTTATTTGGAGAGTGCAAAAAAACTCATGATAATAGGAGATAAGAAGCATTGCTGGAGAGGTTGCTGAGCACAGTGAGAAGCACTATGGCTGGTTCTCCACGGCCATATAATCCAGTTTCAGAATGCAGATTACCTGCATTGAACTGGACTATACAGCAGTGTAGGCTCATAATAATCCAGTTCCAGAATGCAGTTAATTTGCATTCTGAAACTAAATGACGCGGCAATTTAGATCCAGCCTAAAAGTCAACCCTTCATTTATGTCAATAGTGACACATCACCATAAAGCGGCAAATGGTTTCGTATCCAGACATTTCCAGAACTAGCAAATAAGCAACTGCAGAAATATCAAGAACTGACAGCAGATAGGACTTTGGCCTAAATGAGAAGAATACATTCTTTCCTAAAGTGTACAATCTAACTACTCACAGCTGTGGCACTAGTATTGGTACATACAGTGGTGTCAAAGTACTATAATTCTGCAGTGCAGCAATGATTTTCACAGCGCTTTCTTAGGCAAGGTATACTCAGAAATGGTTCTGCCAATTCGTCCACTGTCTGCGGCACATGGGATTCATTGGCAATCTCCCATCCAAGTACTAAGCAGGTCTGACTCTGCTTGGCGTCACAAATCAGCCAAGATTTGAAACCTTTATAGAGTATTTAAAGTGGACCAGAGTTACTTACCACATTCATACAGGCTTGGAAGTGCACATAAATATGAAATGGAAAAATAAAGAACTACTCTCAAAAGAAAAGTGGACTATAAAAGTGTTAGACCTGCTGGAAATGGACAAGTGGTCTGGTTTAATAACAAGGAAGTCAATTCAGATCATTTGTATCACATATAATGAAAAAAGAAAATGTAAAATTGTTTGGACCCGCGCAGATGCGACTGATAGGGACGAGAGACAGGGCCTTCTCGTGGTGGCTCCTCGGCTGTAGAACTCCCTTCCCAGTGAGATTAGATCAGCCCTCTCCCTCCTGGTGTTCAGAAAACAACTCAAAACCTGGCTATGCAAGCAGGCGTTCGGAGAGTGATAGTACTATTGAAGCAGCTAAGTAACAACCACAGGACTAGTGCAATGGTTAAAATGTCTAATACGTTTATGTCCATATTTGATGCTTTTTGTATAGTTTTGAAATGGTTTTAGCTCTTATTTCTATGTTACTGATTTATATATGGTATCTATTGCTTTTATAGTATGTGCAGCATTGATTTTTTGCCATTTATTACATTGTACACTCTTTTAAGTACCCCCAGGGGTGAGAAAGGCAGTATAGAAATACAATAAATAAATAAAATAAATATTACAAAAAAACTGATTTTATATTAATTTTTATTTAAAGTTTCTGTTCTTTGTGGCTTTTCCAATAACTTGCGAGTTCCCGTTAACTGAGGGCCTACTGTACAAAAAAATTGATATAAATTAATAGATGATAACAAAAGGAAATGCACATAAATGCCAGAGGGGTTCCTCATTTCCTCATATTCTCTAAGATGAGAACCTTGGAGACAGCTGTACTCTGCACATGTCCAAAGGCCCCACCCTGCACAGGCCCAGAGATCTTGTTTTATTTAGCTGAACTCTGCACAGGCCCAGAGGCCCTGCTACTTGAGCTGCACATGCCCTGAGGTTTTGCTTTACTCAAGGGCACTCTGCACAGGCCCAGAGGCCCTACTTTGCTCAGCTGCACTCTGCACAGGCCCAGAGACTCTGCTGTACTCAGCCGCACTCTGCACATGTCCAGAGGCCCTGCTTTACTTAGCTGCACTCTGCACAGGCCCAGAGGCCCTGCTACTTGATCTGCACGTCCAAAACTCCTGCTTTGCTCAAATGCGCTCTGCACATGTCAAAAGGCCATGTACTTTACTGCCGCATGTCAAAAGGCCATGTACTTTACATTACACAGGCCCAGAGGCTTTTTTATTCTGCTTCACTATGCACATGTCCAGAGGCCCTGCTTTGCTCAGCTGCACTCTGCACAGGCCCAGAGACTCTGCTGTACTCAGCTGCACTCTGCACATGCCCAGAGGCCCTGCTACTTGAGCTGCACATGCCCAGAGGTTTTGCTTTATTCAGGGGCACTCTGCACATGCCCAGAGGCTGTTTCACTCTGCTGCACTCTGAACATGCCCAGAGGCCCTGCTACTTGAGCTGCACATGCCCAGAGGTTTTGCTTTACTCAGGGGCACTCTGCACATGCCCAGAGGCCCTGCTGCTTCCCTCTGCAGCTGCACTCTGTCCCCTCGCCCCGCTGGTCGGACACCTACTTCCTGTGTGAACCCAAAAGGGCACGGCGCCGTCCCCCTGCACCAAGTGCGGCCCCTTGAAGCTGTATTTGTACTCGAAGCGCCGGTGAGGAGCCACGGGAGCCGCGTCGCCTCCGCCTTCCGCCTGGCCGGTGCCCTCCGCGAGGGGAAGCAAGAGCAAGGCGGCCCACAGCACCCGCTCCCCGGCGCCGGCCCACCTCCGCTTCTGCACCCAGCGCGCCGCCATCTTGCTCTTCGCCGCACGCAGCCCGGCTCGGCCAACAGGGCGCTCCGTGATTGGCCGAGGCCGATGAGGGGCGGGGCCTGCGAGCGGCCAAAGGGTAAAAAACGCGGCGGGTATTTTTTCGAAATGGGGCGTGGCCTCGTTGTCCCCGCCCACTTACAGGGAGAGGGAGGTGACTTCTACAGTGGCTCCGCCCACAATTGCCACCAGCGTTTTTAAATAACAAACTGTTTTAAGCCCTTGTGACGTAGTTGATGGTTCGCTGCAATTGTCCAGGTGTGTGGGACTTCAACTCCCACAATTCCTAACAGCCGGTATAAGTGATATGCAAATATAAATAGATTTATATAAATATCTAAAATATATAAATAAATAAAAATAGAAAGTTCATATGCTAAGTACACCTCAGGATAGCTGCCTCCATATTTATATTCTCCCTACACTTCACTCTTTTGTTAAGCATGTTTAGAATAATAATGTGAATACATTGACAATTTATGCCAGGCTAAAGATCAGATTCTAATTTTATAAAGTAACATTTTCCAACTCCTTTATATATGGATCATTTTTTCAAAAATCCGTACAAGTTTACAATTCAAAAAGAGACGACATTCAAAGAAAAGGAAACAATGAGGGAAGAGGAATAAAAACATTCTAGTAGCTGGTTAAAGTTACAAACATCCTGGAAGAATTCTTGAACAAGGATTTCAAAGCATAAAATGATTCATACATATCTTATCAAGGAATTCCAGGTGTATTACCTGTGACTGAAATCCAGTTAATGGAGTTTTATCTCACTGTAGAAGTCAAATAATGGGATAGTGTACAAATGTTTGTGTTACCATAAATTATCCTTTGTGAGCAGATATTGCAACAATTTTCCAACCTACACGCTTTTATCAATGTGTACTTTTTATATTTCTTTCACATCACCAGTGTTTTTATCTGATTCAATTTACCTAGTTTTAATGCAGCACAAAATTTGTTTCTCCTTATAATAAACTAGCTTTGCCTGGCCACGCGTTGCTGTGGCTTATGGGAATTATTTGTTGGCCAGGTGGAATAGGAGTGAATAGCCTTGCAGCATGAAAGTCTGGCCGTTTTGTGGAGTGGTTGGAGTGGTAGCATTAATCAAAGAGGCGCTTTGAAGTGTGGGTACTTCCTTAGTAGGGGAATTCTTGTTTGGCCAGACTGAATGGTATTGAATAGGTTTGTAGGTTAAAAGCCTGGTCGGTTTGCACATAAGGTATTGTTGCTAGGCGAGGTTGAATGGGACAGAGTAGTGTTGTGGTTTCAAAGTTTGGGGGTTTTGTATGTAGAGGAAATATTGGTTGACGTGGTTGAAAAGTATTGAATAGCCTTGATGGTTGTAAGCCTGGTCGGTTTTTACCTTGCAGAATCCTTGGTTGGTCAGTTTGAATAGGAATTAATAGTGTCGGTGTGGGAGGTTTGAATGGTGGAATTAGCCACCTTGATTAGTTTTTAATGGCCTTGCAGGTTGAAAGGGTGTTTGTTTACTGTCTGGAGGAATGTTTTGTTGGGAAGTTTTAGCTGGCCCTGATTGTTTCGTTTATAGAATTCCCAATTTCCCTGCTTTCCGAGTGTTGGTCTTTATTTTGTCTCCTGGTTTTAAAGATCATATTGTTTTCTCTTATATACCATACTAAGTCTTATATATTGTATTTATAATGTTATATTAGGTGGTTAGAATTGGATTATATGAGGTCAGGTGTACATAGTTGTATAAAATGTAGACTGAACTGGATTAGATGGCAGTGTAGAGTGAAGGCGATGTCATAGAGGAATATTATTTAGATAATCCAAGGTAGATAATCCAGTTTAAAGGAGATATTGGCAGATGTGCCTTGGTATTCTGGGTAATATTGTTGTGTGGCAGGGGTTTGAGTGTAGACTGCCACATAATGGAGTTGAAATCAGATAATCTGTATTTTCTAGGGACAGTAGTATGGATGAGGTCTAAATGCAGTTTGTCTGTGCCCTGGGATACAGGTGTGGGCCAACTTGGGCCTTTGCTGCAGGTGGTTTGGACTTCAACTCCCAGCATTCGTAACAGCCTGAGTCCCTTTTGTTTTTTCTCTCAGAAGCTTAAGGTGTTAGAAATATGAAGAGATCAAATATGAAAATTCTTATCCTGACTTGAAGGTCAATTCCGACTGTTGGCTTTGATTCTCGTAGTAAATAAATCCCAGACTTTCTTTCAGGAATTGTTTTAATCCTGATCAAGTAGGGTTTTAATCAAGGGCTGCCTTCTGTCAGACAACAAAAGGGACGACCCTAAACTGTAATTTGCCAGGCTGGGGAATGGCAGCCTCCCACTGTGTCCCAGTGTTTATGACACACCAAATACTTTTGAAGCTCTTCCCAGGGGAAAATTCATAAACAGCTTCTGGAACAAGAGAATGAGGGAAGAAAAGAGATTGTAATCCTTCAGTGGACATGAGACATGACAGGAGATACCCTGAACTGTACATTTCCCAGATGGTCAAAGGATCTGGCTATTCCTGCGTAATTTACATTCGGAATCTACATTTATCCACAAGTATGGCCATTTCCTCCATCAATGTCACCATCTTGGAGCATGTTGCTTACATCTTCATTAGTCTTTCATGCTGAGAAATAGTAAAGTGTAGAAATTAGAGCCATTTTCTCTGATTCCGATATTGTCAATCCCAGTAACCACAATGGGTTTGGCCACATCTTAACTGAAAATGATAGGAACTGGGGTTGGACACTCATAGTTGAGGAAAGATGGATTTGGGATTCTGACTAGGGGTGTGTCTACACTGCAGAATTCATGCAGTTTGGTACCACTTTAACTGCCATGGCTCAATGCTATAAGATCCTGGGAGTTGTAGTTTGGTGAGGAATCAGAACCCTTTTGCAGAGAATGCTAAAGGCATTGTACAACTGCAATTCTCATAATTCTATAGAATTGAGCCAAAACAGTTAATGCTACCTGTTCCGTCCCCCAGAGGTTTGATTTGCATTGTTCCATGGATGTAGGGAATAGCACTATTTTTGCATTTTTTCCAGGATTGCTGCAGACTCAGCAGCACTCTGACAGTTAGCCATTAGCAGAGATTTGTAACCATTCTGCAAGCCTTTGCTGCTGAAAGCTTGCAAGGTATCCTTTTGTTTTTTGAGACCGTCCCTTTTCCTGGGGATGGAATCTCAATTTTGAGAAGCTTTTTTTTGCCTTTCCACAGAAGAGAACAGAACTCAGATGTGCTTATGTGGTCAAGCCAGGCCAGCTCAGTCAAGCCATCGTAAGTACTGACCTCTTGCCTATAAAACTGGTGCTGAGATCAGATAGGGGAAGACCTACTCTTTCCAAGATAGCAACTCAGCACTGGGGCAAAGAATATCCCAGGATTTTTTTGCCATTGGAAGAAGCTCTAATTACTTCATCTCCAAGCTAGCTTTGAGCTTAGATAGTGAAAGACCTGCTCTTTTTAATATAGCACCTCAGGGCTAGGGTAGAGAGGATCTCAGGATCTCTTTACCTTTGGAAGAAGTTAATCCAGCAACTAAGAGGAAAAGCAAGAAAGGAACGTCTGCAAGGTTTTATAAGTTGACTATTTGTATTTGTAACCTCAGCAATTTGTGCCAAGTCTGCCAAGGACTTTGAGAAAATAAAATCTTGTTTGATTGTTCAACTTGAAGTGACTTTGGTTACTGGGATTCCTGAGCTTCAAAGTAAGGCCCCCGCAGTTCACCCAGGCAAAGAAAGAAGCACATCTTAAAGCTCTAAAAGGTGGCTGGGTGTGACGGCATACTACCGAATGGATGCTACCGAATGGATGCACCCTACGATTGGGAATACTCAATTTCCATCCAAGGGTTGCTTTAGGAGTGCATCTACACTGTAGAATTGGTACAATTCCATATCTCTTGAATTATCATGGCTCAGTGCTATGGAATCTTGGGAGTTGTAGTTTTATAAGGTCTTTATTTTTTTTCCAAGAAAGAGTGCTGGAGTCTCACCAAACTACAGACCCCATGAGTCCATAGTATTGAGACATGGCAGTTAAAGTGGTCTCAAACTGCATTAAGCACCCTGGGAGTGGGAAGAGTCAGTGTGCATCTTCACTGGCACTTTAAGATGAAGGGGAGCTGAATCAGCTCCATGGCAGTTGCACAACTGCTTTGCGGCTTTGGCTGAAGGGGAACCAAGGTTCCTTACAGCAGCCTTTAATCATGTTGACAGAAATTACAGGATATTCCCAAGCTTTTCAAGAACTCCAGAGTATCCAGGGAATTTGGGCATGTTTAATAAACTATTCCACTACCTATTAAGGAAATGGCCACCATTGCTTACATCGCCATCTCACTTTCTCTAGTCTCAGGGAGTTTAGAGACGGGATGGTACCCATCTTGCCCCCTTGGTCTGTCATTTGCAGTGCCCACCAAGCATGAAAATAGAATTGGATAATAATCAGCACCTGGAATAACAATATCCAGTGTGGAGATATTGCAGAAGGAAGTGTGGAGAGGGGATATATAACTCACATTAAGCACTGAGCAGTTTTCACTTCTATTTTCATATCCAGGGGGAAAGGTTAGGGTCATAGGTGAGTGGTACCAAACTGGCTCCAGAGCCTTGCATCCATGTGGCTACCACCCACCCATGGAGTCAATTTGGAGGCATGTAGTGTAACCTCTCACAATGCTGATCTACTCCACCCTGGATCAGCATCACCTTTTCTCCCCAAGTTAAGATGCATCCTCAATTTCCATTTAATCACAAAGCTCATAGGGAGACTTTAGATCAGTTTTAGCACCTCACAGGATTGCTGAGAAAATAAAATATGCTTGCCACTTGGAACTCCTGGAAGTGTTGATGGCTTATAAATGTAATAAATGCTATACAATAGCCATTGGGAACTTTGGGCCATCTAGATGTTTTGGGCTATAGTTTCAACAGCCATAGGTTACTCTTGGGGAAGTTAACAGAAGTCATCATCATCATGGACGATTACTCGCGGCCAAGTATAATAGTCTTCCAGAGGTAGAGTCTTGGCGGTCCATAAATGGGTGTGAAGACCTAGTCTGGATCCACATAGTCTTTCATATTAAAGACATAGATTTCCAGATGGAAGGCGGTCAGAAGTAATACACCAAAACACTTCCACTATTGAACATCTCTTACAGTCAAGAAGTTCTTCCAACTATTGATCCTTTGAGTTCAATGGTTCCAATCTCTGGAGCGAAAAACCAAACCAAAAAACAATTGAGGTATTTAAATATGGTGATCACTTTTGTCACAGAAAGAAAAATGTCTTGGCCTGATCCTGATGATCTTCAATGATTTCCAGATTCTTTAAACTTTATTTAAGGGTCTCACTTGATTTGCTCTAAAGATAGGAACAGATTTCCCCTGCCTTTGAGTGTTGCATACCTGGCAGCAATGCTTTCCCTATCTCCCATTGCTTTGCTAGGAGTCACATTCTAGCATATTGATTCTGGCTGCTGAATAACCCTAATTCATGGAGCCTCTGTTCATTAAAAAGGTGGTGGGCAACTCTACATTTAAGACCTAACAGATGGAAGTGGTTAGAACACTAGCAGGCTCCTTAACATTCAAAGACAAATACATTTTCCACGTTAAATGTTGGCGATCATTAACCCTTAACATTTAATTGGAGAAATATGCTGCTTAGTTCTGGATGGAGAACTCCTGCTAACCTTCCAACAATAATATTTGACAATGGCATCAGGGGAAAAGAGGGCAGCCCACGTCTTGTTTCTGCTGAAGCCTTGCCCTTTATTCGTAACATGAATAATACCATTTCAGCAGCAATTGAAAAGTGAGGTTGAAATGTTAATACTAATACTGCCCATAATTGTATTTATTCAATGGATTCCAACAATCGGTTTAAATACTAATGATTATTTCATGATTGAAATTTAGACACTTGATGTCCTACTTGCTTTACCTTATGCCCCTTTCACAAAGTGAATTATAACAACTCATGATCAATGCCACCCACAAGACTCATTTCAGGCTCCAAATCAGTACTTGAGGATTTGGCCAGATTAAGCCCAGATTGGTTCAGATCTGAAATTATACAATTAAACTCAGATCCTAGATTCAAGATGAGTTTCAGTTTTGCCTTTCCCCTAATTATCATTAGTAATTGAAAACAACTGTCAGGATGTTTGTCAAAGTTGGATTCATCCATCACCCTGTTTATATCTCTCCATTCTCCCAAGCTGGAAAACAAGGCGGTTTACAGAAGACAGAAGCTACAATAAAACACAAATATTTAAAAACATGCAAAATTAAAATAGTTGAGACTGTAAACCCTGAGGAAGAGATTAAAGCAGTTTGACACAACTTTGGCTGTCGATGCTATGGAATCATGGGAAATGTAGTAGATATTTAGTCTTCTCTAACAAAGAGTGCTGGTGCCTCAACAAAGCATTGAGCCTTGGCAGTTGAAGTGGTGAAGTGGTGTCAAACTGCATTAATTCTACAGTATAGGTGCACCCTATATCTGGCAAATTTCAAACAAATGGATGTGTGTCTAATATATGTGTGCTATGGGACACATATATGGAGCCCCCAGTGGCGCAGTGGGTTAAACCTCTGAGCTGCTGAACTTGCTGACAGAAAGGTTGGCGGTTCAAATCCAGGGAATGGAGTGAGCTCCTGCTGTTAGCTCCAGCTTCTGCCAACCTAGCAATTCGAAAACTTGCAAATGTGAGTAGTAGATCAATAGGTACCGCTACGACAGGAAGGTAACTGCTGGCCACATGACCTATGTGGTGTCTATGGACAACGCCGGCTCTTCGGCTTAGAAATGGAGGTGAGCACCACCCCCCAGAGTCGGGCACGATTAGACTTAATGTCGAGAAAACCTTTACCTTTACCTTATGGGCCACTAAATTTTTATACATTTTTTTTTAAGAACGGCTAAGACCATGTCAACTTTTCGGCATATCTGGAAGAAATTTGAAGGCACAATGGTGTCTTCTGGGGAAATCAAGGCTGCTAGTTTTAAAAATCAACAGGTGCTGGTATTTGGGGCAAGAGTAGGTGTTACTTTTGGAGGCTAACCAAAATAAGGTTCTGCTTTGTTGCTTGCAGAACAGGAATGAAAAGGGGCTGCCTTTTCAAATACTGCGGGAAACAGCATGGCTGCATCTCTCTACATGCAATGGCAGTAGAGCAATGAATCTGTTCCAGGTTTTAGTTCAAAGGTTAAAGGAGGAACTGTTCATTTTTAAAACTAGAAGAAACCATTATGCCTTCATTTTTTTTCCTGATATGCTGAAAAATTGTCATTTATGATTAATGCAGTTTGACAGCAATTTAATTGCCATGACTCAATGCTATGGAATCATGGGATTTGTAGGTTGGTGAGGCAGTAGCACTCTATGGCAGAGATTGCGAACGACATGGGAAAACTACAGCTCTTATGATTCTATCGCATTAAGCCTGGCAGTTAAAGTGGTATCAAACTGCATTAATTTTACAGTGTAGTTGCACCTTGAGATGGTCATGGAGACAAAAACAAAAAACAAAAACCTTTGCATGATATGGTCTCTATAACCTATATCTCAAGAGTTGTAAAATCATCTAATTAACTAGAAAATTCTATGAGGCAGACAGCATTTGTTCAGAAGAGCAAGTGTGAACAAAAGCAATGATTTCCAACATTTCAACTCTAATTCATGTCCCTACAAACCTAGGGTTAATTCTTAAAACACACATAATAAAGCACAATAAATGGTACGGTTCAACAGATGGTTTTGTTCAGCACTTTTATGCTGGCTTCCAATCCCTGGTACCAGGTCCAATTTTGCTTCTGGTTCATTGACGAACTAAGCCTGGCAGCTGTTGCCTTCTTTCATCTCTTTTAGTTTCTCCTTCTCCGAATAGTGGAGACAAGTAACAGGACTATGAAACAGGAGTACAAACTGGAAACATAAGGGCAGCTGCTAGAACAGTGTGAAAACATCATGATGGCAGCTGCTTGAAAGTCGGTAGCTGTAATCAAATGGCTGCTATTCACCATTTCTGACTTGTCTGTTAAATGTTAACATTTTCTCCATATTCATATAAGACATCTCTCATCTCAGTATGGTTTCATTCAGGTTTTAATCTCTTCTGAGTAAACAGTGGATCCATTGTCCTAATTGGACCTATGTGTGTGTGGGAGGAGAGATGGATCTACATTGTCAAATGCATGCAGTTTGACACCTTGACTATGATGATGATGATGATGATGACGACGACGACTACTACTACTACTACTACTACTATTATTATATTTGTTGTCTTTCATGCCCTGAATCACTGGGTTGTTGTGCATTTTCCGGGCTGTATGGCCTTGTTCCAGAAGCATTCTCTCCTGACATTTTGCCCACATCTGTGGCAGGCATCCTCAGAGGTAGTGAGGTATATTGGAAAACTAAGCAAGGGAGGTTTATATATCTGTAGAAGATCCAGGGTGGGAGAAAGAGCTCTTGTCTGTTGGAGGCCAGCGTGGATGTTGTAATTAATCACCTTGATTAGCATTAATGGCCTTGCAAGCTTCATTCCTGCCTGGGAGAATCCTTTGTTCGGAGGTGTACACTGCCCCTGATTGATTCATGTCTGAAATTCCTCTGCTTTCAGAGTGTTGTTCTTTATTTACTGTTCTGATTTTAGAATTACAGACATGAATCAATCAGGGTCCATACTCTGGGTTGTTTCTTTGTGGGAAGGTGGAGGTTAAAAAATAAAAAATAAATGACAGCCCAGTCACATAACAGATTTTTTTATTGACAGAAATGACTTGGGGTGTTGTGTATGTTGGTTGTTGAGTGCTAACATTAGACTCTCAGTTAACTGGCAACCATGAGGATTGGGAGATGCTGAATAAATATAGTTTCTGATTACTATTAAAATACCATAACCCATATTATACCATACCATAAACTCTGTACTGGCTTGATGTTAATATTGGAATACAATAGTTCAGAGTGTCTCAAATTGTGCTCCTCCAGATGTTTTGAACTTCAGCTCCCATAATTCCTAACAGCTGGTAAACTGGCTGGGATTTCTGGGAGCTGAAGTCCAAAACACCCAGAGGAGCTGAGTTTAAGAAACACTGCAAAGGCAAATTAAAACAAATAAAGACAAAGTTAATGTAACTAAGTTTTACTGTGTTATAAAAACTGATTTTACTGTATTATATAAATTGTTTTCCTTTTATTTTTATGTAAAGTATTTTTTCTTCAAAAAATATGCTTTAAAGTTCTGGTTGCTTGAGTTTCTGTTAACTGAGACTCTACAGTATTTTCAAACCTGAGGCAACTTTTCACTACATTTATGAGCCTTACGGATTTGTGATTCACAACACTGGCTAAATTTCTTTTTTAAAAACTTTGCGTGTTCACTGAGTTTTACACAGAAGAAATGTTTACTCTGGAGATTCTGCATGAGACCCAAGTGCATAATAAATCTCACATTCAGTTCTATTAAATGTGTCCAAGAAAACATTCATCTTTGGTGGCATGCTGGGCTCTTGGTGTGTTCTTATATATACAGGAGCAGATTTCTAGATTTTGATTACCGCGCTAATTGCCGAAGACAAACGGACAATGCGCCCAGTGCCGTAATTAATTCCCCCGATATTTACTTCGTTAATTTGTTCAGGACAGATTAACTCTGGGCTGGAGACGCTGGACAAGGAAAATGAGTGACAGGCGCAAATCTCATGGTGAGCGGCCTCTCATTGGGAAAGTTCATCTTCCCCCTGAAAGAGACGCCTTCAGGGATCATGTATTTTGAATTCCCGTCGAATTTAGTGTCATCTTAGCTTGACCAGCTCTGGAAGAACATATTAACCTCCTCTTGTGATTTTTAGAAAACCATTCTAATTTAGCAAGTAATTAAGGGTCACATGTAGGATAAAGAGCTAGATAATCTTGGATTACGCACAGGAAGCTTTGTTCCCAAGGCAACCTCGGACGGAGGGGGGACATTAAAGCCGAGGTCGGCCAGTTAATGAACTGGGAATGGTGACGGCCTGCAAAACATGTTCCAGGCATGGACATTGAAATAACAATTACATGACCATTGAACAATTTGATAATGGAAAACGCAAGCTTACGAAGAAGGGGAAAAAAATAATAACCCACGCCGGTGACAAAGGGTTGCGGACCAAGGGGAGCAATCTACTGAGCGAGGTCAAGGGAAACTGCAAACAATGACGCTGGACAAAGAAATCTCATATTTTTTGAATTCCAGTCACTTCCTTCGTCATCTGTGGACGTCGCAACTACCATTTCAAGGTGGATGAGGAAAAGAATGACCCATAGAAACTGTTGTTTGACATCTTAACTGCAGTGTTGTTTCGTTTTGCATCTAATGATAGGGATCTGGACAGAGTACAAGCAATATTGACTCAGAGAAGCTAGCACAGTGTGATGTTTTGTTTTTAATCTACATATTTATTTATTCCCCCCCCCAGCCATATAAGTATCATTATACAATTTGAAAAGTCTAGTTTTCCAATACATCACTTATACCACCTATAAGCCTGTCAAAACCGACTTCTCCACCCTCACCCGAAAAATGTTGAAAATAACATCCTATCTCCCACAGTAAGAACATGTTGAAAATACTGTCATCCCTCTTAACTTTCTCTCTTCAATAACAACAACAACAACAACAACAACAATAATTTTATTTTTGTATGCCACCTCCATCTCCCCAACGGGGACTCTGAGCGGCTCACACGGGGGCAAGCCCAATACAAACATATAATACCATAAAATCAACAGTTGAGACATCAAAGAATGCATTTAAAACAAATTAAACAAGTCATGATTTAAAATAGACATAATTAAAATATTAAACAATCATCCAAGGTTAAACAATTAAACAATCATCCATGATTTATTATTTTGAGCTCGGGGCAAGGGTATGTCTACACTGTAGAATTAATGCAGCTTGGCACCAATTTAATTGACATGGCTCAATGCTATGGATGAATGGGAGTTGTAGTTTTTACAATGTTTTTAGTCTTCTCCGATAAAGAGTGCTGGTGTATCACCAAGTTACTTATCCGAGGATTCCATACTATGGCAGTTAAATTAAACTGCATTAATTCTACAGTATAGATCAAGAATGGGCAAACTTTGGCCCTCCGGGTATTTTGGACTTCAACTCCCACAATCCCTAACAGCCTCAGGCCCTTTCCTTTCCCCCCTCAGCCGATTAAGTGTTTTGTTTTGACTTATTGAGGAATAAAAATAATCCTGTTAATGGTGGGAATTCGTCCTGCATTGATCAGAATAAGAGCAGTCTTGTGTGAAATCTCAATAAAAACCGTGAACTATCATAAACAACCTTTGAAAACCAACAACCCTTGGAAATCATAAACTATCCTTGGAAACCTGTTTGATTTCTCCTCCAATGCAATGTAAGGCAAGGGATTCATTCCCAAGACCTGTGAGAGGACAAAACAAAGCTGCTTTACATGAGGTCAGGTTATTGTTCACTGTTGTATATTATAGGTTTTTCCTTCTTTTAAATGTTTTTTCAATGCTTCTTCATTCCTTTTCATGCTGAACCTGACTTTGAAATCTATCAGTATCCTCTCTCCTGACTTGGGCTTTTCTAGCAGTTCTAATTCCCAAAAAGTTAGCAACTTTTTCAAATTCTTCCCATTGTCTTGCCTGGGTTTTCCACTGAGGTCTGTATCTATGTCCCTATATGAATTTATTTTCTTCCCTAATGGCTATATATCTGTAGAGTACAAGTTGAGTCTCTCTTACCTGAAATGCCCGAGACCCAGAAGTGTTTTGGATTTCAGAGCTTTTCAGCTTTTGTAATACCTGTATTTGAATATATGCACATATGGGACCCTGTTTGCAACACAAAATTCATTTATATTATTTCATATATGGCTTATAATTAAGACATCTCAAGGAAGAGACTTTGTAGAAACCCATTTCTATTGTTTCCATGTTATTTCTGCCTCTATCACCATACTTTTGTGAAAGAAGCAATGTCAAGGAATGCATCTCCTTCATTTATTGAAGTATTTCCATATTCCACTTTAATCACCATTGGAACATCTTGTGAAATTCTGGGGAGGGATCTTTAATATTCTTAGGCAGAGAGCTGCAGTACTTCACTTCTGTGTTGCCATGAGGCAAAAATTGCAATATAATTGTGTAGCAATGAAGGCTTATTACATCTTCGTTGGGATAAAATCAATGATCAGAATGTCTGAGATCAAAAAGAATATCATACAAGGAAATCATGCCTCAATTGGTGCACCATAAAGGGATGCAACACAGAGATTCCTCACTTTAGCACTGGAAGTTCCCATCACTGATTTATACTTGTGTGTGTGTGTGTGTGGTAGCATGGCATAAGGTTCTCAAACTCCTCCATAAAAGTTCTATTCAGTGATGCCGGCCACATGACCTTGGAGGTGTCTACGGACAACGCCGGCTCTTCGGCTTAGAAATGGAGATGAGCACCAACCCCCAGAGTCAGACACAACTGGACTTAACGTCAGGGGAAACCTTTACCTTTACTAAGTTTATCCGAGAATCTCAATAACCTAAAGATGCCATTTAATCTTGAAAGCCAAACAGGTCCAGCCCTGGTGGATGGAAGATCACCACGTAGATGCTGTAGGATAGATTTAGGACAAAGGAACTAGCAAAACTACTTCTGAGTATTCCTTGCCTAAGATAACTCTATGAAATTAGTTGACAAGGCACATAAACACAGACAGAAAACAAAGAAGCCTTGTAGAACCTTAGAAGCCCAATTCAGCTACGCTCCACATCTTCAGTGAATTGCAGTCCATAACATGTTTTTATATGTGCGTCTATGAACTCTATGAAATTAATGGAGACACTGTAAATCGACAGGTGATTTGAAGGTGCATATAGACACTTATTCTGTATTCTGACTGTGCAGACTTTCTTTCACAGAAGAAACTGATGCCTGGAGTGAAAAAAACTTAATATCTTGATATGTCTATCCTACTTGTCCTCCCATGAGCTCAATGCCCCATCTACACTGTCATATAATGCAGTTTCAAATTGCATTATATGATCAGTATAAAAGTAAAAAGGTAAAGGTTTCCCCTGATGTTAAGTCCAGTCGTGTCCGACTCTGGGGGTTGGTGCTCATCTCCATTTCTAAGCCGAAGAGCCAGCGTTGTCCGTAGACCCCTCCAAGGTCATGTGGCCGGCATGACTGCATGGACCACCATTACTTTCCCGCCGGAGCGGTACCTATTGATCTCACATTTTAATGTTTTCAAACTGCTAGGTTGGCAGAAGCTGGAGCTAACAGCGGGTGCTCACTCCGCTCCCGGGATTTGAACCTGGGACTTTAAGGTCTGCAAGTTGAGCAGCCTAGCGCTTTAACACACTGAGCCACCGGAGGCTCCATGATCAGTATAGATTCATATTTTAACTGTATTGAACTGCATTATATGAATCTACACTGCCATGTAATGTAGTTTCAAACTGCATTATATGGCAGTGTAGATGGAGCCACAGCCTACATAGCTTACCTTTCCTCCATTCCATTCCTGAAGAATTCCTGTGGGATAGGCATAAGAGGAAATGAGACAAAGAAAGAAAGTGAAAGGTTCAGGTTCACTAAGGACCCTTCCAGACAGCCATATAACCCAGAATATCAAGGCAGATAATCCACAATATCTGCTTTGAAATGGGTTATCTGAGTCCAGACTGCCATACAATCCAGTTCAATGTGGATGTTATACAGCTGTGTGGAAGGGGCTTAAGGGAAGTATTCAGTGCTCTAACCACTACATCGCAGTGTCACCTGTATAAGTGAGAAATACCTTTGAACTACCAGCCCACTGCTTGTGGTTTCCCAATTGGATGTGTCTTATGATTAGGTTCTCAGCCCCTTGTTCCCAATATCCCCTCCCCTGTTCTCACATACTTTCATCTTTTTGCTGATGGATTAGAAGAATGAGAAAATAAACACATTTTCCAGTTGCTGGACAAAAGTCAAGCCCAGCAACCAATCCACTGAACGAGTCACAAAGATCCAGCTGAACAGACACTATAAACTCTTACGACAATCCTGTTTCCTCTGCAATTGTGTCTCATTTTCTTGAGAGCCCCTTCCCCCCTCCCCGCCCCATTCAAATGAGAATAATAAGAAGGTGCATTTGTTTCTGTCTGTAATCATCAGATCCTTTTGTCTGGTTAATAAGCAATAGGTCGTGCAGTTTAGCCATTTGGGAATCGGATTATTGGCTTGCAAAACTGTAATATGACAATAATAAAACAAGTAGTGTTTACTAAGTAGAGAGTACATTAGGCTTAAGAGAGCTTTCATAGCTCATCGTTTATCTTCTGTCACTCAGTGCAAGTGTTTTGAAAATACACAATTTAGAAACAAAAACCATCCAAAGATTTCCCCTCCCCACTAAAAAGGAAGCATATTTTGCTTTTCAGACATTATTTTCTCCTAAATGCTGGCTTTTAGGGAGTCTTATTTTAGGAGCTATTTTTTGCAATCTCTTATAGCGCTCTTCCAAATGTTATTTTTAAAAAGGAGTATGGTTTTCTGAGATGACCCTAGGGTTTGAAGGTCAAATTTACTCTTTTCTGATTGATATTTTTGGAGAGTTATAGTGTGAAACTGCCATTGAGCTGTACTATAACATTAAAAAATTAACACCCCCCCCCCCCAAAGCAAAGGATGCTTTCCATTTTGAATTACAGTAGTGTCTCACTTATCCAAGCTGCATGGGCCGGCAGAAGCTTGGATAAGCGAATATCTTGGATAATAAGGAGGGATTAAGGAAAAGCCTATTAAACATCCAATTAGGTTATGATTTTACAAATTAAGCACCAAAACATCATGTTATACAACAAATTTGAAAGAAAAAGTAGTTCAATACACAGTAAGGTTATGTTGTAATTACTGTATTTACGAATTTAGCACCAAAATATCATGATATATTGAAAACACTGACTACAAAAATGGCTTGGATAATCCAGAAGCTTGGATAAGCGAGGCTCAGATAAGTGAGACTCTACTGTATTTCAGAATTAGAAAAGGAATCACTTCCAGGTGAAAATATGTTTCATCTGGTGTTGGACATGAAAAGAAAACAGTCTGGGACAACAGGAACATTATCTGCATTTGAGGAAATAGACTGAAGGTGCCTCTACATTCTAGAATTATTGCAGTTTGGCACCACTTTAACACACAACAATAATAAAGGTGGAGAAATGAACTCCATTGCCCAGTTTTGAAGCCCCTGGGACATCTGTCAAACTCAAGGCCCACGGGCTGAATCTGGCCCACCGTCATTTTATTTGGCCCTCCAGATTCTGGATTATAATGCCTGTATTCCCCATCATTAGACATCAGAACTAGTGCTGATGGGGGTTATGATACAATAATACCTGGAAGTTTGTTTTATTTAATCAGGATAACAGGGTTTTCATTTAGATACAAGGCTTGCATATATGATGTCCATCTTTAAAATGTCCTTCAGCCTGTACTCAACCTCAGAGCCACAAGTATTGTTGGGTTGCAGTTCCTACTATCCCCAGTCTGCATGGTGGATAATCAAAAATAATAGAAGTTGTTGTTCGACAACACCTAGGGACACAAATTCATTAAAACTAAAGTGCACTGACCACTATGTAAAAAAAAATTATAGTTAGCCCTCTGTATCTACATAATCTCCATCCATGGATTCACAGCTCTTTGAAGGCATCCATGAAGTTGATGTGGCCGTTAATGAAAATGAGTTTCATACTCTTGCCCTAGGACATCTATTTGTTTGAGGATGCTATCAGCCATCATCCCTTCAACTATGCTGCATATCAGCCCCAAGGACAAATGATGTCACCAGTAAGTAATCGGGATACTGTGTCAAAGAAGCTTTATTTATTTACACAATGTACTGAACAGCAAAACACATTCCATCCCATGTGCAGCTTTTCTTCTGATTCCTGGTGAGATTACTCCATCTGCTGGCCTCATATTCATCACACAGTCCAGGCCCCTTAAAATGAGTGAGCCCTTGCAGTCTGTGATGTCTCACAAACCTACCAGATCTATGAAAGTGGGAAACACAAAACTTTGGAGGGGATTTTTAAAAAATGTTTTGACCCTCATGCATCTCTTAAGAGATTGATATGTTGGTCAGAGCCATACATGGTTTGGATCCTGTTTAGTTATGGGATCTACTTTTCCCACATCATCCACCCAACATACGTAGGTTCGTTGGATGACATTATTCAAATAGGACAAAACTGGCAACGGTCACCCAGGGGGCATCTATACTGCAGAATTAATGCAGTTTGACACCAATTGAACTGCCATGATTCAATGCTATGGAATCGTGAGACTTGCACTTTTACAAGGTGTTTAGCTTTTCTGTCAATTAGTACTGGTGTCTCATCAAATGAAAACTCCCATGATTCCATGGCATTCAACCATAGTAGTGAAAGAGGGATCAAACTGCATTAATTCTACAATGTAGATGCACCCTCAGAGGACTTTTTCTTCAACCACCCTAAGATTATGCAATAACCTGCTGGAAGAAATTTAACAGCTAGTTACACTTTCTAAATTTAACACTTCATTAAAGTCTCTTCTGGCAGGCCTATATAAACGATTTTTTAATTATGAATTTTACACTCTGTACTGATTGTTTCATTATCTCTTGATTTTATATGTTCTTTTAAACAAATTTGCTTTTAACTGATGTTATGCGCTTTATCTGTTATATTTTCAATGTGGCATTCTTCCACACCTCAATCCATGGGAAGAGAAAAGGCAAGAAATAATACTAATATTAATATTAATATTAATAATAATTGCTCTTGCTATTAATTAGAGAAGAATTTCTATCTCAGGAAGAAAGCAAAAAGGGGAAGGAAGGAATGTTGTTTATTTGGGCATGATGGCAGGGTACGTTGCCAAATATTTGTCCTGACTGAGCAAGAATGACATCAACACACAAGAGCAGAGGCTGACATGCTGCCATTCCAATGCCTGTCTGGACCTTCCTGAATTGGTGGGATTGATCTTTTGAGATTAATGGGAATAGTATTTCTACTCCCTATTTATTCCAGGTTACTAGTTGCATACGCCTAAAGCTCAAGTGGTGTTTTAATGCCTTGCTATGCTTTGTATAACTCATAAGTTTATAAAAATAACTCAAGAAGGCAAGGCAGTTTGCAGGACCAGGAACAATTTGGGCAATCCACAATGAAATGAATGGAAGCTCTTGTGGAAATTCTTTCCTTCCATAGGACTTGCCACAGTGAATCTTAGCTTTCTGTGTAACTGTTTTTGTACTTGTTATTAACAGGAGAGGAACTTTTAATTCTCTCTTATTTCACAGTCTTCTCCCACAAAAACAACAAAGAGTCCTGTGGCTACTTAAACTTTCACCAAGCACACACCCCATTTAATTAATGTTTCCACCTCTGAACAAAGCAACCTCTGATTGCACGGAGTGGGGAATGTGTTGCTGGAATACATCTCCCAACTTATACCACTTTCTCTGTTATGGTAGTTGCAATCCAACATCATATGGCAAGCTACATGTACTTGCGTGGCTGTGCTGACTGTGGATGTTTGGACTTGGAGTCCAACAACTATTTTTTTCTGTGTTTCACTTATTTCATGTCATTCCGCTCATTTAAGGAATTATCTCCTCCTTCTCACTCATCCTTTAAAAATCAGTTCTAACATTGAGAGAATGATCCACTACCTTTCTGTGAAAGTATTTGTGTCAAAATGAACAACCAACTTTCCTTCTGATTATTTCAAGCAGGATTTGAGGCAAGCCAGCTTGGACATCTTGAAGGCCCTTTGACCACTGATGGCGAGAGAGTTTAGAATCTTACAAAGCAAATGACCTGGAAGTGAACCATGAAAAACCAGGGAAGCAGCATGGGCTCTGAACTCTGACTATCCAAATGCCATCATGCAAAACGACTCAAGTGGTTATCCTCCCCGTTCTTCACCTTCTGTAGCTACCCTCCCAACACCTAAAAGATGGAAGAGATTGATTTTTAAAGTTGTAATGCTAACTTTTTCTTCTTCTACTCCTAGAGGTCTTGCTTGTCAAATGTGCAGATGATACCACATTGCGAGGAATATTTAACACTCCAGAGGACAGCATCAGAATCTGAAATGACCTTAACAGATTAGACAGCCCAAACTAACAAAATAAATGTCTACAGGGAGAAATGTACAGTAGTAGTAAGACTTAGGCAGGAAAAAATGAATTGCACTGATATACAATGGGTGGCACCTTGCTTGAAAATAGTACATGTGAAAGAGATTTAGGCTTCATCTACACAGCTGTATAAAATCCACATTGAACTGGATTATATGGCAGTGTGGACTCAGATAACCCAGTTCAAAGCAGATATGGTAGATTATCTGCCTTGGGTATTTTAGGTTATATGGCTGTCTGGAAGGGCCCTTAGACATCTTAGTAAACCACAAGCTGAACATGAGTCAACACTACAGTGTGTCGAGGCAGCTAAAAAAGCCAATGTGATTCTAGGCTGCATCAATAGGAGTATAATGTTCAGATCGAGAGCAGTAATAATACCACTCTATCCCACTTTAATCAGAGCTCACCTATGTCCAGATATGGGCAGCACAATTCAAGAAGGATATTGACAAGAAGGAACGTGTCCAGAGAAGGGTGACCAAAATGATCAAAGAACTCCTTTATGAGTTTTTTCCCCCAAAGAGAACAATATACTGTAATGCTTGGCAAATGAATTCAGTAATTATATCTTGTATCCATTTTCAATAGGATTTAACCACTTTATAAGAGCCCTAGACAGCATATAAGGACTTTATTACATTCAGAGTGATAAAGAGCAGTTTAAGTGTTTCACTGTGGTTTTGAAATTTTATTTCTATTTAGAAGCAGGCAATGGCTCCATTGCTTCAGAGTAGAGTATTGACACTAAGTTTTATGGGAACTATCCAAGGTCCTGAATCATAGTCCTGAAATACCAACAGCACTTTGGATGCAATAAAAACCTTTAAGCCAATGGTTCTCAACCTGTGGGTCCCAAGATGTTTTGACTTTCAACTCCCAGAAATCCTAACAGCTGGTCAACTGGCTGAGATTTCTTGGAATTGTAGGCCAAAACAACTGGGGACACACAGGTTGAGAACCACTGCTTTACGTGGTCTCTTCAACCCAAAGCAATGAAGACGCCGGACACCTTTGGAAATAAATTTGATACCTGTCACTGTTCCTTCTCTAGAGGGTATTAAGCAGAGGCTGAGTGGTCATCTGTGTTTTGATATGTTCCGGCAATCCCAAATGGGATTAAACTAGATGGCTCTTGTGGTCACTTCCAACTCTATTATTCTAGTATCACATTTTGGTTTCTAGTGCCAGGTACTTCTAGATTCATGGGAAGTAGAAGCATGGTTATAACTTATCTTCTCTTGTTACTGTTGAATGAATTTTTGAGCTTAGCAAAACCTTAAGAGAGGGCTATCATTGCCCAACTAAAGACAAATAGGTGGAGTACATTATGTGCTATGCCAGGAATTGGAGTAATGTAATCCTCCAGATAGCAACTCCAACGAACCCTAGCCAACGTAGCCAATGATGAGTGCTGTAAGTTGCATCCCCAAAATCTGGAGTCCCACACAATTCCTTCCCCTGTGTTACATGTATAAAATTTGTTTTACATTACAAATTTTCTACCCCTTTATCCACAGATTAAATATTCACGATTTCCCTTGCCCATGCTCTAAAAAACATCCCAGATGTTTGTGAGCATCTTTGTGATGCTACAGTATGCTTCTGGTCCAAGTATAGACAAAATATAGAGTTTGCTATTATCCACAGTTTAAGTATCTTGGAACTACCAATAGCGTCTTAATTTCTTCATGGAATCAGAAGAAATTTGCAAGCTTAGTAGAACTTTTTGGAAGAGAGTGTGTTTGCAAATTGTACACACATAGATGTGGGAGGATTTGTGAAAAAGACTGCAACCAAAATGCCTCTCCCAAATATCCTGTTTCTCCCAAAATAAGACCTACTCTTAAAATAAAACCTATCATGATTTTTCAGCATTTCGAGGATTCAAAAATAAGCCCTATATATAGTTCATTTAAAAAGTCAATTTGGAAAAATAAGACTGCCCCTGGAGTCTTTTGGAGCAAAAATTAATATAAGAACATGTCTTATTTTGGGGAAAACAGGGTAGCCTAAAAGTACCAGATCCCAACAAATTTTGCAAGCTAAGTAGGGTCTGATCTGGATAGTACTTGGATGCAGAACCACCACCCAAGTACTATCTGCTGTGGGTTAGATTTTAGAGGAAGGAACTAGCAAAACAATTTCCAAGTATTCCTTGCTGGTAAACTTCATGAGGTCTCCATAAATCGACAAATGCCTTGCGAGTACTGTACATACATGCATGCCTCCTTACTGGTGGTCCATGGCTCAGTGTGGGGAAGGAGGCTACTTGTGGCTCTGTGTCCTCTTTTGTGGGCTACTGGCTGGCCTCTCAAAAGCACTGCTAGGGGTTGCGAATTAGAAAATGCTATTATATTCATTGCCCTACTTGTGGGTTTTCCCACAGGCATCTGGATAAAGCACTGTGGGAACTGAATGCTGGGCTAAATAAGTCTTCAGCAGCAGTTGGGCAGTTTACTTTTAGGATTACAACTCCTATCATGTTCCCCTATTCTGTATGATGACCAGACTGATGGGAGATTCTAGGGAACCGCAGTCCTAAAAAGTCCAATCCCGCAAAGCCCTATTTACATTCTTGCAGGATTTTGCACTTGTTGCCACTACAGATGCCTTTCATCTTTGTAAGCAAATGCTTTGGATTAAGACCTGCTTATATCAATTATTTTGTAATTGTTCATTAGGAAGTTTCTCCCCTCCCCACTTCCACTCCCACAGCTAATAGGAAATCCTTAATTTTAATGACAATTGAAGTTTAAAGCAAAAAAAAAAAAAAGCACAAAGCTCAAAAGAAATCTGGAGACAACTTGCTCTCCATTGAGTCTATGAATAGAGGGTTACAAATTACACAATAAACATTTAGCTAGATTCTGGCTGTTTGCCAATATGCTTTTTCTGCCAGGCCAACCTATAAGAAAGGGCTCTTTAAACAAGATTTTCTTCTCAGTGAAAGACAAAGCAAACTTGCTTTGTTTACCTTAAATACTGAGACAGATAAAAGCTAGTTTATTATGTGATTGAGACCCCATGTTGTTCATGTTGGTGGTTATTCTAAATGTTATGCTTTGTGGAGGGGGGGATACCATATAATAATCTGCAACCCTATATTCATTTAGCTGGGTGTAAACTCCTGTTCAATTCAACGTACTTCCAAGAAGATATAATCCATGCATGGCAGGGGGTTGGACTAGATGGCCCATGTGGTCTCTTCCAATGCTATAATTCTATGATTCTATGATTCTGAAATTGACATTGTTGGGTACACACTTGGAATCTGAGCTCGTGTCACCCAAATACAGGTAGTCACCAAGTTACAAAAAATTGACTTACAAACAACTCATAGTTAAGAATGGGGATGAGGCAGCAGGAAGTGAGAAAAATCTACCCCTCGGAAGGGAAATTCACTCCTGAAAGAATTATCATGGGGAAAAGGTGTCTCCACTGAAGCTTTCTCATCAATCTTTGTTTCCACAACAAGCCACATTTTTCAAAGTCCAATTATGAAAGGGACATAAAGTGAGCTGAAATCTTTTTTCAGCAAATGCATGTATTTTGCTGGAGTTACACTTAAAAAATGTACCTGTTCCAGCTTACATACAAATTCAACTTAGGAACAAATCTTATTCATAACTTGGGGACTGCCTGTAATTGCATTCAAATAAAATCCTCTGTAAAATTCAGAAGTTTAAGCATGATAATTGAAACTGTTGTCATTATCTTATATGGGCTATTTAAAAAAACTTCACAAAACAGCTGTGTAGATTGGTATTTAATCCATAGCATTGAGCCATTGCATTTAAAGTGGAGTCAAACTGCATTCAAATAATTCCGCACTGTAGGTGCTCTCCAAGACTCAGGTGGCCTTGCACAAGTCATATTCTCTCAATCTTGAGGAAAGCAAAATGAAACCCCCTCTGAACAATCTTGCCAAGAAAACCCCATTATTGTTCACCTCAGAGTCACCATAAGTCAGAAACAACGTGAGGGCATTCTGCAAGTACTTGCCCCAGAAGTACTTTTACTAAGTGGGCTCCATGGTGAAAGGGCAAAAAACCCATTACTGCCACTGAAATTTGGATTGTGCGAAGAGGTTCTTAGTCTCCAGAGCATCAGAAAACAACCTTGCCTCCTCCTTTCAAATAATTAAACATGGCTATCAGCCCCCCTCAGCCTTCTTTTAAGCAAGCTAAACATACCCAGCTCCCTCAGCCGCTCTTCATAGAGCTTGGCTACCAAACCTTTGACCATTTTGGTCATCCATCTCCGGACACGTTCCAGCTTCTCAATATTCTTCTTGAATGTTGGTGCCCAGATCTGGACACAGTATTCCAGGTGAGTTTTGACTCAAGCAGAATAAAGTGATACTATTACTTCCTTCGATCTTGACATTATACAGTACTCCTATTGATGCAGCATAGAATGGCATTGGCTTTTTTATCTGTCGCATCACATTGTTGACTCATTTCAACTTTGGTCTACTAGGACTCCTAGACAGGAACACCATCACCATATCTTTCACATTACAAAATTATAACAGTGTCATTTCACTTTGTCATGGCTGTGTCCTATGGGAATCCAGGTTGAATTGTTCAGTGTGATACTGGGAATCACTAACTACCTACACTAACCTACTTTGGGATGAAACCATGGCAATTAAAGTGGAATACCACTGTATTGTGGAAGGGTACCAGATAACTAGAATGCTGGCTGTTGGTTCTGTTACCAAATTGCTAAGTGTTGATGGGCAATTTCAAAACCTCTATTGTTCTTTGTTTTAGGATCTATTTAGGATCTATGGTTTAGATTCTATTTAATACAGGTAGAACATAAAACTCCAATTAGTATCTTTAAGCTGGAAGTCTATACAGTGAAAGTTGCCCCCTTTCCACATAGAGCTGTTGTCCAAAAAAAAGAACTTTTCTAAGCACTGGTACTTTCCAGCTTATGAACTGAATTGTTGATGTCATAAAAATAAATGTAGGAGTTTTAAAAATATTTTATAGCAGCCATGAGCAAACTTTGGCCCTCCAGGTGTTTTGGACTTCAACTCTCACAATTCCTAACAACTTACCAGCTGTTAGGAATTGTGGAAGCTGAAATCCAAAACACCTGGAGGGCTGAAGTTTGCCCATGGCTGCTTTATAGCATCATCAGTAGGAGTAGTAGTAGCAGCAACAACATGTGACACAAACTCTTTTGCCAACCTAGTATGCATGTGTTCAAATATGGTTGCAAACTGCCTTGAAAATGCAGAATGTAAATGATTAAATCATGAATTAAATAGTGGGATGCTAAAGGATGCCACCACAGCATTGTAACCAGTACATGAAGTACTGGTGGAGATACACATCAAGTACTCTTCCATTATAAGCACAACTCCAAATATACTACCTCATTCTTTCCAAAGCAACTTGTCTACTTTTCTCTTAGAACTGTGGGAATCCCACTCCCAAACTGAAAATCAAGCTTCTAGATATGATTGCTAAAACATAAGAGTGACATCTTGCAAAAACAGAAGTGGCATTTTGGCTATTTCAGGCCAACCTCTTTCTTTACTAGACCCATTGTATCCCTTTGTGATATCTTATACAAGCAAAGATGTGTCACGACCCAGGCTACAGAGCACCAATAACCATACACAGAGGCCAGAACCTATCTAATATCTTTATTGGAGGAATATAAAAAGTTAATAAAAACAAGTGTAGAAAATAGTCCAGAGTTAGACCTTTCAGGAAAGGTCAGAATTAGTCCAAAGAAACAATGTTCAATATGAAATATTAAGGTCCAAAGTTGTAATCCAATAACCGAAACACTCACTTGTCAAGCAAGTGAGGGGAGATGACAAGGTCCTTTAGTCCATGAACTTGAGCAAGGCTAGGAAATAACTTGATACTTGGAACACAAGGCTTGATTCAAGGCAACAAGGTAACGAGGAGCAAGAACAAGATCCGTGGAATTACTTGGCAAAATCCGGGAAAACAAAGCAAGGCTGAGCCCTGGTAAACAAGGCAAGGTCCGCGAAGGTAAACAAGGCTGGAAACAGGAGCGAAGGCTTGGAATCAGGGACAGGGCTTGAAACAGGAGCGAGGCTTGGAACGGAGCGCGCTGTCCAGACACAACTCGCTCCGGAGGCTGACGAATTGACTCCGCAAAGTTACTCCGCGGGTAAAACACCTATATAGAGTCTAACTTTTCCGCCGAGAGCAGTTCTCTGGGAACCAGAAACGAAAGCTAATCTCTGAGACCAGATGTTTGACTCCTTAAAGATTCTCATGGAAAGCAGGCTTAATTGGCTAAATTCTTAGCAATTATTCTAGCACTCCTGCGCGAGGCCGCTTCCAAACCTCTCTGTTGTTTACAAAACTCATGGCGAGAAAACACAGGAGATGTAGCCTCAGTGTTTGTTTGACATACTTCTGGAACATAACCCTCTTGCAGGTGCAAGGTTCCCAGATCTGGCTGGGAAGAATCTGTCTGGGAAGAATCCAGTTCTGACTGGGAAGGTAAAAAACCCAAGTTTTCTTCTTCATCAGGCATCACAATGCCATGAGCAGGACTACAAGGCCCATGAGTCATCACACTATCCCCCTCCTCAAGCCCCCTCCCAAACTGGGGCCCTCTCCCCGAGGCGCGAGGTCGTGGCTTGGCGGGATAGGTCAGATGAAAGCGACGGGTTAGATCAGGAGCATGGACTGTGGAGGCGTCTTCCCAAGAGCGTTCCTCAGGGCCAAAACCCACCCAGTCAATGAGATATTGCAGGCGGCGGCGGTGAAAGCGAGAATCCAAAATGTCCTGGACCTCGAACTCCTCCTCCCCATCCACCAAAACAGGAGTGGGAGCCGGCTGGTCTGCATCAGGACGCACACCATCCGCCGGAAGGAGTAGGGAGCGGTGAAACACCGGATGAATGCGCATTGAGCGCGGAAGTTGGAGTTTGAAAGTCACGGGGTTAAGTTGCGCCACCACTGGATAGGGACCAATGAAACGGGCATCTAACTTCCGGCAAGGGCGATGGGAGGGCAAAAAGCGAGTGGACAGAAGAACCCGGTCTCCTACCTTGATTTCGGGGCCCGGTTGGCGATGTTTGTCCGCGTGACGTTTATAGTCCTCCTTGGCTTGGTCTAATTGCTGGAGCAAAAGTTGCTGCACCGCTGTGAGTTCCTGCAGCCAGTCCTCTGCTGCGGGAACTTCTGAGGTTTCAATGACCGGAGGAAAGAAACGTGGATGGAAGCCGTAGTTTGTAAAGAACGGGGTTTCCTTAGTTGAAGCCTGGACCCCATTGTTGTAGGCAAACTCTGACAGCGGTAACAGGGAAGCCCAATTGTCCTGTTGGTAGTTCACATAACAGCGAAGGTATTGTTCCAAAGTAGCATTGGTACGCTCGGTTTGCCCATCTGTTTGGGGATGATGAGCTGAAGATAAACGAGAGTCTATGCCTAATAGTTTTTGTAGTGCTTTCCAGAAACGAGAGGTGAATTGGGTTCCACGGTCTGTGACCAAACTCTTGGGCAATCCATGCAATCTGAAAACATGTTGGAGGAATAGATCTGCAGTTTCTTTGGCCGTGGGGAGGCCATCACAGGGAATGAAATGAGCTAACTTGGTGAAAAGGTCCACCACCACTAGGATCGTGGTGAATCCACAAGAAGGTGGTAGATCAGTGATAAAATCCGCAGAAATTATTTCCCATGGGCGAGATGGGGTAGGGAGGGGATGTAAAAGCCCTGAGGGCTTTTCCCTTCTTGTCTTGGAGCGCTGACATACTGGGCAGGTGTTGACGTATTTTTCCACATCCTTGCGGATCTTAGGCCACCAGAAATCTCTTAGGATCAAATGCATGGTTTTAAATAGCCCAAAATGCCCTGCTGGCTTGCAGTCATGACACAGACGTAGTGCCTTTTCCCTGCCCGGTCCTGGGGGGATGTAAACATGATTTCTATAGCAAAGTAGCCCATCCTTAAGCGAAAAGGGAAAATGTAGCCCTTGGCGAAGTTGGTCCTGTGCCCAGGCATCTGCTTGCTGACTAGCCCTGATTTCCTGGGCACAAAGGGGTCCTGGAGTAGAGGGAGTTGATTCAATGGAAGTGGATTTGGTGCTTCCCACTGTGAGTGTGGCAAAGTTCTCGGGTTGCAGCAGCTGGGACTCAAAGGCCTCCTTGCGCCCTGCAGCGTATTCCGGTTTCCGTGACAGAGCATCTGCTTGCTTGGTCTGGGCTGGGGTTACATAATGAATTTGGAAGTTAAAACGTTCAAAGAATAAAGCCCAGCGTTGTTGCCTCTGATTCAGCTTGCGGGCAGTTCTTAGATGCTCTAGATTCCGATGATCAGTATGGACTTCAATGGGAAATTTGGCCCCTTCTAACCAATGTCTCCAAGTTTCAAAGGCTGCCTTTATGGCCAATAGTTCCTTTTCCCAAATGGTGTAATTTCTCTCTGGCACGGTCAATTGACGAGAATAAAAGGCACAAGGGTGAAGATGGTCTCCCACTGGTTGTAGGAGTACAGCCCCAATTGCCACATCGGAGGCATCCGCCTGCACGACAAAAGGGGTTTCGGGATCTGGATGCTGAAGGATTGGTTGGGACGTGAATAATTTCTTTAGTTGTTGGAACCCTTTCTCTGCGTGCTCCGTCCAGCGGAAAGGCTGTTTCCCACGGATGCAGCTGGTGATTGGGTCAGACCAGCGGGCAAAGTCTGGAATGAACTTGCGGTAGTAGTTTGCGAACCCCAGGAATCGTTGCACCTCCTTTTTGTTGGTTGGCGCCCGCCATTCCAATACTGCTGAAACCTTTGCCGGGTCCATGGAGAGCCCTAGTGGTGAGACGCGGTACCCCAGGAAATCTACCTCTTGTAGATCAAAAGCGCATTTTTCCAACTTGGCATAAAGTCCATGATCCCGCAATCGTTGTAACACCATTCTGACGTGGTTCTCATGTTCTGATTGTGATCTAGAAAACACCAAAAAATCGTCCAGGTAGATGATCAAGAACCGATCTAGATAATCCTGAAAGATGTCATTGACAAAATGCTGGAACGTTGCGGGAGCTCCACATAATCCATAATTCATAACTCGGGACTCGAATAATCCGAATTTAGTCTGGAAGGCGGTCTTCCACTCGTCCCCTTCTCTGATGCGAACTAGATTATAAGCCCCCCTAAGATCCAGCTTGGTGTAGACCTTGGCTCCTCGAAGTCGGTCTAATAGGTCCGAGATCAAAGGCAGGGGATAGCTGTTTCGCTTAGTGATATTGTTCAACGCTCTATAGTCCACCACCAAGCGTAATTCCCCTGACTTCTTTTTCACAAACATCACTGGGGAGGCGGCTGGGGATTGAGAGGGTCTGATGAATCCCTTGCGGAGGTTTGACTCTATGAACTCCCTGAGAGCTTCTTGCTCCGGTTCAGTCAGGGAGTATAGATGCCCTCGCGGGATCGGGGCCCCCTCCACCAAGTCAATGGCACAGTCATAAGGTCTATGTGGGGGTAGTCTCTCGGCTTCTTTTTCGTTGAATACATCCCAATACTCTGAGTACTTCTTGGGCAAGGTGATGATGGGTTCAGCGTCTGTGGCATGGCAGACCTTGGCTACAAGGCAATGGTTTTGGCAATATTTTGAAGCAAACTGTAGTTCTCTGTTGGACCAGGAGATGTTTGGGTCGTGGAGAGTCAGCCATGGAATTCCCAAAATCACAGGGAAATGGGGGACCTCGGTAACAAAGAAGGAAATTTCTTCCATGTGTTCCCTTATCCACATTCTGGTGGGTTCTGACCATTGGCTCACTGGACCTGTCTTGAGGGGGCGGCCGTCTATGGCCTGCACCACACGGGCGTTCTTGAAATCGTGATATTGTAATCCCAGAGAGTCGGCATACTCTCTATCAATGAAATTGTTCGTAGCTCCGGAGTCTATCATGGCATGGACCATGACGGGTCCTTTTTTCACTGACCACAAGGTGACCACTAGGAGGAATAGGACCCCGGTTGGCGGCTCTTGGGTGGGGTTTTTGACCGGGTTGGCGAGCCTCTCTACGCCCGGTCGTTGGCTTCCCCCGCCGGCTGCGCGCCAGCCGTCTCAGACGGCTTCGTCTCCGTGGAGGACGCCGCCGCCAGGCGAGCGGCGGGCTTCCCTTTGGCTGGACACTCTCTGGCAAAGTGGCCCCCGGTTCCGCAGTACCAACAGAGATTTAGGCGTTGGCGACGGGCCTTCTCGGCGGCATCTAGTCTAGGACGCGCACTGCCCAACTGCATCGGCACCTCTTCGCCCCCTCTGGGGTATGGGGCTGGTGGTGGGGGTCTCCACACGGGACGCGGCTGAACGCCGGTGGGAGCGGGAGGTTTCGTCCCAGCTCTACCGCCCTGGCCTCGGGTCCATTGTTTCCTGTTGGCAAGCATGACTTCAGCTCGTAAGCATTGATCAATGAGTGCTTCAAGAGAGTGGGGGGGATCTACCTTGGAGATTTCTTCCAGCATCTCTATGTTGAGACCCTCCCGAAATTGTCCTCTAAGGGCTACATCATTCCAGCCGGTGTTGTGGGCCAGCACTCGGAACTCGGCTATGTATTGGGACAAGGGCCTGTCCCCTTGGGAGAGGCGTCGGAGTTTGTGGCCGGCTGCCTCCAAATTGTCCTCGATTCCCCAGGTCGCCTTAAGGTGGTCCAAGAAATGTTGCGCTGACCTTAGATGTGGGGAGGCTTGGTCGAACAGAGCCGTCGCCCAGTTAGCCGCTGGCCCGTCTAGGAGACTGTAAATCCACGCCACCTTGATGTCTTCTTGGGGAAACTCGGCAGCACGGGCCTCTAGATAGGCTTGGCATTGGCGACGGAAAACATGAACCTTAGAAGCTTCTCCAGTAAACTTGGTTGGCAACGCCATGGCCGGAAGACGGATTCCGCGTTCCTTCAAACCCTTTATTTCCCCATCCTGTGCATTGAGCTTATCACGGATTCGGTCCACCTCATCCTTGTCGATGGTGTAGGTAATCGGCTGGCCGCCCGGTCCAGGTCCGGCTCCGGTAGACATTCTGGCCGAGGTTAATTGGTGCTTAGGGTGGCGGAGTCAAACTGTCACGACCCAGGCTACAGAGCACCAATAACCATACACAGAGGCCAGAACCTATCTAATATCTTTATTGGAGGAATATAAAAAGTTAATAAAAACAAGTGTAGAAAATAGTCCAGAGTTAGACCTTTCAGGAAAGGTCAGAATTAGTCCAAAGAAACAATGTTCAATATGAAATATTAAGGTCCAAAGTTGTAATCCAATAACCGAAACACTCACTTGTCAAGCAAGTGAGGGGAGATGACAAGGTCCTTTAGTCCATGAACTTGAGCAAGGCTAGGAAATAACTTGATACTTGGAACACAAGGCTTGATTCAAGGCAACAAGGTAACGAGGAGCAAGAACAAGATCCGTGGAATTACTTGGCAAAATCCGGGAAAACAAAGCAAGGCTGAGCCCTGGTAAACAAGGCAAGGTCCGCGAAGGTAAACAAGGCTGGAAACAGGAGCGAAGGCTTGGAATCAGGGACAGGGCTTGAAACAGGAGCGAGGCTTGGAACGGAGCGCGCTGTCCAGACACAACTCGCTCCGGAGGCTGACGAATTGACTCCGCAAAGTTACTCCGCGGGTAAAACACCTATATAGAGTCTAACTTTTCCGCCGAGAGCAGTTCTCTGGGAACCAGAAACGAAAGCTAATCTCTGAGACCAGATGTTTGACTCCTTAAAGATTCTCATGGAAAGCAGGCTTAATTGGCTAAATTCTTAGCAATTATTCTAGCACTCCTGCGCGAGGCCGCTTCCAAACCTCTCTGTTGTTTACAAAACTCATGGCGAGAAAACACAGGAGATGTAGCCTCAGTGTTTGTTTGACATACTTCTGGAACATAACCCTCTTGCAGGTGCAAGGTTCCCAGATCTGGCTGGGAAGAATCTGTCTGGGAAGAATCCAGTTCTGACTGGGAAGGTAAAAAACCCAAGTTTTCTTCTTCATCAGGCATCACAATGCCATGAGCAGGACTACAAGGCCCATGAGTCATCACAAGATGGAAGGTGCTCAAAAGTGTATTCATGGGGTAAAAGAGGTGGGAGCAGGGCTTCTTCTCACCTGATTCTTTTGCCCCCAAATTGTTTTGGGGCTTTGCGCAAAGCGCCTTGCCCAAAAGTGTACCTCTATGGCACCATGTGTAAGGAAGAATAGGAAATGGGCCTGTTTTGTATGCTATTTGGAAACTCTTCCCCATTTTGTTTCCAGATCAAAGCCAATGAGGCCAGTATCTCTTACTCAGGAGAAGTGCACCAAAGCAATGTAGTGAAAACATGTTCTCCTTGGACCCACCCCAGCCGCCTTTCTCTCCTGGGACCAATGTGCACACACACCTTTCATACCTCTTTGGGAAAGCCGTTTCTTTCTTTCCTTTTTATACTTCTCCCCTTTTGGGGCCGAAACCCTCATTAACTCCCCTCGCGCCCTCTCGTTCTGTTTGCCAAGGCTTAAGTAGCACTTAAAAATAAAAAAATCTTGGACCCCCACCCTATTAAAAAAAAAAAAAGAAGCAACCAATTAGCACCTCATCAGCTTCAATTAGAGGAGACAAAAGCAGGGTAAAGATAACTCAATGAGAGCGGGGTGGCATAACATCATGTAATCGCTTAAGACAGGCTTGGCCATTCAGGGCTCTACCCGAGCTGGGCCTATTCACCCTTCTTTCTTCGCTGGGGATGAATTGGGGACTCCTTTGGGCTGGGAAGAGAGGCCTCCCAGAAGTCTCAGAGTGGCCCATTCAGGGGCTACCTGTTTACAACTCGCGGAGCAGAAGGGCCGAAACAATCCTATATTGTACGCTCAGTGCTTCCTTAAACCTAGGCTTCCATAAAAGCCTGTTTTCAGGGTCTGGGCAGAATAAGTTAAAGGCCGGCTTTATACTCATTAAGTGTTCTCCTTGTACTGTCTTCTAATTACAGGGGAAAGGCAACAATGTCTTTTTTTCTCTCTCCCCCCAATGAGAGTTCTTTGGACCAGTTAATTTGGTGACTGTACTAAATGCCTTTAAACATTAATTAGTGTGGAAGGAACCCTAATTTCCTGTCCATTTACCTCCCCCTTGTTTTCACATAGGCTTGGATGAGCCTCCATAATGAAATTACCTCATTAAGGCCTTTCTTTGGGCACAGTAACTCATTCAAGGTCTCCCATTTAAGTTTTAATTTGACGCTGTCAAAAGCAAAGGGGACGGAGAACAGGAGAAAAGCCTCCATGGTTTGATGGCGGCATTTTCCTCTACCCCCTCCGTTGCCCCCCTCCTTGCCTCCACCGAGTGGACAGATTTAAATTATTAAGATGGCAAGTAGCGAGTTATAATTGGAGACAAGCAGCACTTCAGAGAATATTAAAAGCTTTCACAGGCTGCCCTATGTAGCTTGCGGACTATTAACTGCATCCACTGGGTTACTGCTGGAACGGGGTTTCTTCTGCCCCGGACCAAATAACACCTGAGTATCTTTGAAGGAGCAAAGAGTTGCTCTTGATAAATAATGCATAAATAGAGTTGGAATGAAACCCAAGCGGGTTTCAATCCACCATCTTCTTAGCATAAATAGCCACATCACCACAACGCCACGCAAGTCCCATGCAGACTGGCAGCATTGACGGATGCATACAATGAGAGGGCAGAACACACAATGCACGACCACAGTGCAAAATAGAGAATGCACATCTGCAATGCAAAGTATAGGATATATAACCTCATTGCAAAGTACAGAGTGCACAACTGCACTGCAAATTATTGAATGCACAAGTGAATTGCAAAGTATAGGAGACACTACCACGGTGCACAATGTACAACTTGCAAAAGTAAGGCATAGATGAATTTGCAACTCTGCTTCCATTGCTATCAGCAGCATACATTTATGGCACAACAATGACTTTGTAGTCCAGCATTGTAGCGTGCCCTATATGCGCATATGTCCCTAAGTGGTGCCAAAGTCTGCATATATAAAATCATAGAGTTGGAACAGATCCTAAGAGCCATCCAGTGCAACCTCATTCTGCCATGCAAGCTCTCTGTAAAGATGGCCATCCGGGCTCTGTTTAAAAGTATCCAGAGAAGGAGACTCCATCACACTTCGAGGCAGTAGCTCTTACTGTCAAGATGTTTTTTCTAATGTTTAGGTAAAATCTGTTTTTACTGTAGTTTGAATCCACTAAAATTCCTTGGAACCTGCAGCGGCCCCACTCAGAGAGTGGCTATATTGGAGCACAGCTCTCAGGATCTGTCCATGCTGACTGATGAATTCTGGAATATGGGCTCCAAGACAACACTTCTGAGCTCCTCTTATTTGTTTCATCCTGGCCTTTGCAATTCCCTGCTAACCTAAGGAACATTTGGCACCATCTGTATGTAAGACTAGTCTGATATTGAACTAGCCACTCTGGTAGTCATTGCTACCGTGCCAAAAAGAGAGGGAAGGCTTCATCCATAAGGCAAACAAGGGCACTCGTTTCCATGAAATATACATACATTAATTTATAAATATGCATGGCAAATTAGAAATTTAAATATAAAAGTAACACATTTCATATTGTTGGACTAGATAGATAAGCAGACAAGCAGATAGATATGCATGCTCAGGTTCATGCTCAGTTTGCTCTCTTGGTGTTTACCATTGGATGTTACTTTTGACCCAACCCATCATGACACCCCCAGGTATCCACCTTTAAAAGTTGGGCACACAAATACTAAAGATGTAACTAAATTCACTCATAATGTTGACATTATTTTGATATCAGTTTGGTATTTCAGCCATTAAGCTACAGAATCTCTGAGTAGTCATGTCTCCAGAAAATGTATTCAGAGCCACATATAATGATTACAGCATATCATAAAACTCACATGGCTCATTGTGGTGTTTGAATCAACACTCTTGTAGGTTTCTTAATATGTAATAAGTGTAATTAAATGTTTAATGTAGAAGGAAAACCAGATAAGGAATACATCATGAAATTATGAAGTTGATTAATTTTAATAGCATGCAGCCCAAAATGCAGTGAGAGAAACGCTAAAACCCCATCAGAACAAGAAATTATAATTGGAAAGTCGAAGGTGTTATTTTAACTAAAAAGCATCTCCTGAAATAAATGAATTTTGCCTAACTGGATGGAAAATTAATTTTTCACTGTCCATCACCGCGAATTCTAACAAGGTTTGTTAAATTAACAAGCTTAGCCATTTCCCACATTCTTATAATCCCATCAGCGTTCTTTGGAAAGAGCCTGACAACTTCTAGAAGCTTGGTGTGCCTTGGCTGGTGACTCTTAATAGATTTGATGGCAGCCCTGCTAGCTCCTTTCTTGATATAGAAAAGGAGATTCTGAAAGCTTAAACGCACAATTACATTAAATAGCTGGCTTCACCAAAACCAAATTTATCATAGCAAAACCAATACTTGTTCTTCTGCAAGGCCATTTAACACAAGCTGAATTGATCTTCTCTTTGAAATAACAGGTTCTTATCGGTTCTTATCTACAAAAGATCATAAAGATCTAAATCAAGAGTTTGCAGTCTTGGATTCCTGCTCATGTTGTTACATTTCAACACCCAGCATTCACAAACAGCTTGGTCAAATATGGATTCTGGAAGTTGACCAACATCTGGGGCCCAAGTTTGTTCTAGAGCACAGGTGGAGGGACCTGTGGGTTTGTTCCTTCAAGTCATCTGCCAATATATGGCCTCTCCTAGATGGTCTTCCTTTTCTGCTCCTTTCATGTTCTCAGTGCTATATGCAACAGATGAGGAACATCTGGCTGTCCACATGTTTTGCTCAACTGCTCCCACAATCCCGTTATTGGCCATTATGCACTCATGGTTTTAATTGTTCATAATTTCATATAAGGAATGTCATTTTAGCACTCCATACTATGTAACAGGGCTTGAGCTTCTATGTATTTTGGTATCCATGGAGAGTCCTGGAACCAAACACCAACAGATACCAAGAACCCCTGTATTCTTCTGCTGACTTTTTTTTTTGCCTTTTAATGAGCCTATTTTAAATACATGACAACCCCCTTATCCACAAATTCTATATTCAGACTTATGAATATGTTTAAAAAATCCCAGAAGAGGTTGAGGGCTTCTCTAGGTCTTCTAGTGCAATTTTGTTGTACATTTTCAACCCAGTATAGACAAAAATAGACCAAATATAGAATTCACTACTATCCACAGTTTTATGGGGCAGTCTTGAAATGTATACCCCATATATCAAGGGTATCAGAGCCATACAGTATTTTGAATTCTATGGAAAGTTTAATCACATTTAATAATGAAGGAGAGGGGAGAGTGTGCATAGAGAGAAATAATGTTAATATACAAGTCAGAGCGGATGAGAAACAGAAAGGTCTAGTGAAGAAATATTTCCTAACTTTCTACTTCTAAACAATAATGATTAGGGAAGTAGCCCCTTTCTCTCCTTGTTACCTGAAATAATAATAATAATATATAATAATAATAACTTTATTCTTATACCCCACCCAATCTCCCCAAAGGGACTCGGGGCGGCTTACATGGGGCCTTGCCCAGACACAACAATAAAAAAGCAGAAGCAAAACAATAAAGCAAATTATTCAACAATAAAACATCAACATCGATAAAAACAGTCATAAAAGGTCAACATACAGAATAAAATGTTAAAACAAGAGATGAATTCACGGATCTGGGCCAATGACATTGGTGCAGAAATATGAATATTTTTCTAGACCTTTTGAAAGGACATCACGTTCTGTTGTTGTGAATAATTCTACAACTTGCTGATGCCATCTTGTGGACAAGAAAAGAAGAGAGATATTAGGTAAAGAAAAAGGAGGAAGGGAGCAAGTAATAGAAAAAAGAAATATAGCAACACCTGATTTTATTTTTTCATGACCTTTAATGGATATAAATTCTCCAGATACAGTACAGTGTGATAATAAATGCTCAGTTATAAAGCATATTTACACAGTTATGGGAGTAGGATGTAACTAACCCTATATATACTCAAGAATAAGTCTAGAAATTGTAATTAAAAAATCAAGTAAAAAAGCCTGGGTCATGAATTAGTGTAAGTAGTACTATAACTTAACTCTGACCAAAAAGGAGTTATTCCCTTCTCTGAGCAGGGCAGAGAAAGGCAGGAGCTTAGTCCATTCTGGAAGAACCTGAAAGGAGCACCAACACCCTCTGTCTATGTTCTGTGCTATAGCACCACCGTTTCACAAGTTTCAGGCATTTTTTAAATTCAAAACAACATGCACATATGAGACAAAACAACCAGTTACATAAAGCTTAATTCTATGTTCTTAATAGGTGTTTTTTAATTTTCTGGTTAATGTGTAAATGCTACTACTGGTGCATGTTATTGTTTGTTGATGTATTGTATATTGCTATTGTTTTTGTATCTGATATTTCTGTGAGCCGGCCCGAGTCCCCTTCGGAGGAGATGGAGGCGGGATACAAATAAACATTATTATTATTATTATTATTATTATTATTATTATTATTATTATTATTATTACTATTATTATGTAAGGAAAGGGGGGGAAATTTAGAATCCTCTAGACACTACTTGAATGCACCCAGTGTCAACTTTTCTTCTTTTACCAGCCTGTGCCTTTCTTATTGTAAAGATGTGGCAGGGAGGAATCTTTTTATCCCACCGCTGCCACCAAATTGTGGAGATCTCAGGCAGAGGGGAAATATTTTTCTTTATTCTCTTATTCTTTCTTATTCTTATTCACATTAGATGGTAGTGTTACTTAAGTTTGAATATAGGTGACCGAGACTTGGATATTGAAGAACAAAAACAAGTTTATTTCAGGCACAGAGCTTAGTGGTTACAGTAACTTCTTTAAAAGCACTTAGATAATGGTTGCAAAGTTATTAACTGATCACTTTGGATCTAACTGGGATTGCTTTCCCTTCCTACTCAGACTCTACAAATAAACCTAAACAAGTCACCTAACTTGCTTAATTTAACACCACTAGAGATCTGAGTTCCCCTGGTTTCCCTAACCTGGAACCAGTGTCTTCCCTGTGACTAAAATCACAGACTAAACTAAAATAAGTCACCACTTATTTTAAAATTGACTCAAAATGAGCCACCCTGATCCCTCAACCAGAATCAGTCTCTCGGTACCTCATAAGGGCACCGACTCTAAAACTAACCTTCCCTATGGTTCTCTGACCACAGACTCAACTGTTTTTTAAAACATTCCCTCCTTTTTCTTCAAATGGCAGTTGGCTCCGCCCTCATTACTATGGCAACCTGCCTCGGAATGCTGAGCTGGTTACCATCCCCCACGCACTGGTGACTAATACTTACCCTTTTAAACATAGTTAAACCTGACTTTTAAAACGAAATTAAACATGACATCTATAAACCAAAATAAAAACACACTTCTTTACACTTATCATTTCCATGTTGGGTAGAACTTGGGAGAAGAGGTGAGGCAAGATGTTCAGCTCTCCCTTATTCTCTGTTTTGCTGTTTGTGTTTCTGGTAAGTGCTTCTGGAAGCTGTTGTTTGCCTTGCCTGTTGTAAGCAGGCACACATAGTTACAATACGAATGAGTAAAACAGAATCTAATTCTTTCCCACTTCTGCTTTTATTGCATTATGTACTGCAGGCATGCTGCTGGAACCCAGCACTGAAAGCTTGTATATCTCCAGAGTGCCTTTTAGTGCTGATGTTGCTAAACAATTTTTAGCTAGAGAAGGAGAATAAAAAGTGAGGGTCCATAAAAGATTTTGTAAAAAAAAGTATCACAATTGAATTGGGAGCAAAGGAACAGGAGTTGTAAGGCTGAATCATATTATATGAGTGTAGACTCATATATTCCAGTTAAATGCAGTTAACCTGCAATCTGAAACTAGATTATATGACAGTATAGCTCCAGCCTAAGACATGTGTGACAAATAAAGTACTAAGTTCAAGGGTATACATTTTTCCCCAAGCTTGAAACTCTGAATTTCCCAGGTTACTTTTCCAAATTTAGAAAAATTATTGTTTTCACCAGTCAGCATGCTAGCTAATAGTTTCACAGACTTATAAATTGTTTTATTGGTTTTAGCTATGTGTCTTTAATAAGTCCCATGTTTATTTGTATTTTAATGTTTGCATGCTTTGGGTTTTAATTTACATATTTTATGATTTTTAGTGCTAGTTGCTTTGAGTCTCCTTTGGGAGAGAAGAAGTGGGATATAAATAACAACAACCACTTGTGGAGTTTTTTAAAAAAACCATTATCTTCTTTCCATCTGCAATGTTTGGCCATGAAAAAAGGTAGTGTAAGAACAAATGAAAGGCAATCTAAGCCTTATGTGTGAAAAATCTCAAACCAACAATATTTCATTATTCCGGTTCAAAACATTGTGCCAAAACAGTAGCCCAGAAAAATAAAAAAGCCACAAATAAAATAATATAGAAAGACATTTAAATAAATGAAAATCGGCCAGACTATAATGACCACGGATCCCTACATGCTTACTTTGATGCAGTACTACTTTTTAAAATAGTGCTATGTTCAGGCATCACATAGCTAGCCCTAGGCGAGGTGAAAGATTGGGATATAAACTAAGAAAATCTTAATGTGACCCACCCCAGAAGCAAAAGACACCGAAATAACTCAATCACAAATTGGAATACAAACTCTGCTGTCTTCGAATACTGCAAGATTGCCTCGATTCCCTTTTTCTGAATTAAATTAATGAGTCAGGATCCTAATCTGGTCAACCGTATTCCATACCATACCAGACTCTTTTGCTCTGACGGCGGGAAAGATCAACTGTGTGTTGGGACTCAGAGTAGAGGATCTCCTTTGTGACCTTTTTTTTAAAAAGGGATGCCTTTTCTTTTATATCCATTTTGTTCCCACAGGGCCCTTCATTGTCTGAGAAGCGTTTGCTGCCCACACACTTGTATCCAAATATTTGTGCTATTCACGAGTGAATTGCTCATTCAACTAAATGCTCAATTATGCCAGGATTCTTTTAATTGGAGCAAACACTTGGATCAAGTAGCCATCCTGGGATGCTGAAATAATTTATCAGTGGAGGGAATGCACATCCAGGATTGCTTCTAGCCTAGACTACGGCAATGTTTTCTACATTGGGCTGCCACTATAGCTGGCTCAGCGACTGCAAGAAATTCAAGACATGCCATAATATTGTTTTTGCCAACTTGGCTGGTAGATTCTGTGACTTACGAAATGATGCGCTCATCCTGAGATTCCTATTCCTATTTTTCAGCCTGAGGGCCCCAGGATCCAGTTTGATTCAATTTTAACTGCCATGGCTCAGTGCTATGGAGTCATGGGAGTTAGAGTTTGGTGAGGAACCAGCACCCCGTGACAGAGAAGGCTATAGACCTTGTAAAACTACAATTCCTATGAGTCCATAGCAGTGTTTCACAAACTCTGTTCCTCCAGATGTTTTGGACTTTAGCTCCCAGAAATCTCAGCCAGTTTACCAGTTGTTAGGAATTGGGGGAGCTGAAGTCCAAAACATCTGGAGGAGTATAGTTTGAGAAATTCTTGTCTATAGCATTGACCTATGTTGGTTAAAGTGGTGGCTAAATTGCATCAATTCTAATGACCTATTATTGTACATTATTGCACAAGGTCCTAAAAATTGTCTTGTGTCGCAAATCTGGGGTTTCAGCTAGAACACATCAGGATAGTCACTTCTAATTGCACCAATTAGTTTCCTAACCACTTTAAGAAACTTTTAAGTGCTATTAACTTACCCCAATTGCTGGGAGTTGTCTGCCCCCAATCTGTACACTGTCCATTTGTCGATGTCCCCCCTCTCTCATTTCCCCATAGATGAATTGTGCAACCCCCTAAGTTCTGTTTCCCTGGTTTGTGTATTTTGCAAGGGACAGGGCACTTTCTCATTGCCAAATAAGCACAGGCTGCAGTTTGTAGAAGTTTGGTTCTAACAATATTTTCAAAAGAATAAAGGAAAATGAGCAAACAGTTTGGAAATACTTAATCAAGAAGAGAAGTTCCAAGGATTAACTCCAAAACTGCAGAGTTTTGTATTTTAATTAAAAGAAGAAGAAGACTTCTTTGGAACTCTCTCCCCAGGGAGATCAGGTTAGTTCCATCATTATCCATCTTCCGCTGAGAACTGAAGACATGGATGTTCCGGAACACGTTTGAATGAATAGCTCATCAGACTCGGTATCTGTTTTATGTTTACAAATCTGTTTTGGCATGTTACCTTGCTCCTCACTCTATTTGTTATAGCACTTTAGTGGAATTGTTCCACGTTCCATCCTTACTTGCTTGGATTTTACCCACGGACCCTGTGGAACATTACACTAGTTTCCCCCTTCTGTGCAGAACAATTTTATACTCAGTTTTTAAGTAACTGTGATGTTGTTTTTCTTGTATTGCATTGTTTTTAAATCTTATTGTTTGTTTATATTGTGTGTATTGTAATGCTATTCTGTTGTTCATGTTTTTCTTGTGTAAGCCGCCCCGAGTCCCCTTGGGGAGATGGTGGCAGGGTATAAATAAAGTTGTTGTTGTTGTTGTTTGTTGTTGTTGTTGTTGTTGTTATTATTATTATTATTATTATTATTATTATTATATTTTATTGTATGACACAGCAAACAAGATAGATATGCTGGATTTCGTTTCACAAAATCACAAGTCGAACACTTCCCCCGTGGGGAGATGGTGGCGGGATATACATAAAGTTTATTATTATTATTATTATTATTATTATTATTATTATTATTAAGTGTCTAGGTCTGTGTGATGTATTTTCGGATGATGCGTGCAGATCCCAGTAGGGTGGCCTTTTGCAGTTGACAGATCGTAATTTTGTCAATGTCTATTGTTTCCAAATGCCGCCTGAGATCTTTTGGCACAGCACCCAGTGTGCCCATCACCACCGGGACCACCTGCACTGGTTTCTGCCAGAGTCTTTGAAGTTCAATCTTGAGGTCCTGATAGCGGCTGAGTTTTTCCTGTTGTTTTTCGTCAATGCGACTGTCACCTGGGATGGCAACATCAATGATCCAAACCTTTTTCTTTTCCACAACTGTGATGTCTGGTGTGTCGTGTTCCAGAACTTTGTCAGTCTGGATTCGGAAGTCCCACAGTATTTCTGCTTGCTCATTTTCCAATACTTTTGCAGGTTTGTGATCCCACCAGTTCTTTGCTGCTGGCAGGTGGTACTTGAGGCATAAGTTCCAATGAATCATTTGGGCCACATAGTTGTGCCTCTGTTTGTAGTCTGTCTGTGCAATTTTCTTACAGCAGCTGAGGATATGATCAGTTGTTTCGTTGGTTTCCTTGCAGAGTCTGTTTATTATTATTATTAAGAAGACATGAATGGGAACAAAAATTGCAGTTATGGCTTTGCAGCCGAGTTCCTCTCATTTTGATAACTACAAATATAATGACTACTGTTATGGCAAAGTAAAGCAGTTCAAAGTGATGCCCCCAACATGCCCATAGTGATGCATGACAGTCCCTACATTCACTGCTAAACTACTTTTGTATTTACTGCAGACTAGAAAACACTCTGAATACAGATTCAAAGTGCTTTCAGTTGCCTAAGAAAAGCACTGGTTACAGATGAGTCAACCACACATTTGGAATAAATATAGGACAATAACATGTGATGGTAAGCAACTCTGTTTGTGGTCAGGGAGGGTTATAAGCCTCGTGTGATAACGTCTGTAGTGACTGCAAGAGAAGAAGGAAGACAACTTGTTATGTTTTGTGCTTCATCTGCAAAACAAGTGAAGAACATAAATCTAGATTTACTCGTAAACCTTTGGATGCTCTCTAGTATATTGATTGACAAGTATTTCTGATTCCCAGTTGTTTAACAGCAGCAATGTTTCTTTAACAATAGCACTTCTCTTGGAATTACACTGTTGAAATGAAGAAAAGATGGGAGCAAGGGGAAAAATGAACAATGGCATTCAAGAATTTGGAACTCTTTGGAACTGAGAGTGAATTCCTGGGCTCTGAATTCTTTTTCTGAAGATACAAAATGCTAACAACAACAAGACAAAGTTGAAAGAATCTACATATTTTTGTAATGCTGTAGGTCTCCTGGGGCACCAGCTTGACTTAAGCCCGCTTGGTATTAATAGTACATTAAATTATTGTTTTGCAGGTATATCTTCACTTAATAAAATAGATGGATTCCTGTATATAACTTCTTTTACAAAAAAACTTGGTACCAGAAAAATAATATGGAAAAAATAGGTTCATAGAGGAAAAAATAGATACAAAGAGAGCAATATGTTTTAACAAAGTTTTAATTCAAAACAATGTAGTACACTTGTAAAATGAAACAAATGGGTCTGGTAAGATTCGTTTTTTTTAAAAAAAAATTGATTCTACTAAGGACAACTTGAAAGTTTCTTCCAAAGTGCATCCAGGGATTATTTCCACCATATCCTCCACCCCTTTTTACCTAGGATTGCCATTTTATGCCCAAATTTTCTTTCTTTTACTGCTCGCAAGAGACTGACAGTCCAGGCTTATTTGATTCCTCCTTCCCAACTTCTTTGTTTCATTCACGAATGGAAAAATACTGGATAAACAATTCAAGAGATAGCTGTGACATTTGCATTTTGAACTAGTTTGCAAAAATTGAAGAAAGCTGAGGACAAAGGAGGAAAGGGGGGGGAGAAAATCTGGGACATTTGAAAAACAGCAGAAAACGTAGAACCATTAAGAACTGTCCTTACCAAAAAAAACGGCAAATGTCAGCATTCTGGAAGAAGCAAAGACAACTAGCATTGAAGCAATGCTCCTACACTATCAACTCTGCTGGACTGGCCATGTTGTCCGAATGCCCAATCATCATCTCCCAAAGAAGTTATCCTCCCAACTCAAGAACGGAAAATGGAACGTTGGTGGACAGGAAAAGAGATTTAAAGATGGGCTTAAAGCTAGACTTAAAAAATATGGCATAGACATTGAGAACTAGGAAGCCCTGGCCCTGGAGCATTCTAATTGGAGGCCAGCTGTGACCAGCAGTACTGTGGAATTTGAAGAGGCACGAATGGAGGGCTTAAGGGAGAAAAATTCCAAGAGGAAGGTGCATCAATCCTGACTGGGACCATCTTCCACTTGGAAACCGATGTCCTCACTGTGGAAGAACACGCGGGTCAAGAATAGGGCTCTTTAGTCATGTACATATCCACTGCCAAGACTTGGAAGGCCATCATACTCGGACAATAAGGAATTGCCTAAGTAAGTAAGGAGGGTATGTGCCTCTTTTCAGATGAAATGAAAGCCTTTTATACTCATCCAAAACCTTCTTCCCATGACACATAGCTGTCAAATCCCACTGTGATGATGAGGAGAGAGAAAGCAGAGAAAGTTGACAAAAGTTTACATCAGCTTAGCTTGTCTTGGCTCACAGAGAGACAAAATGGCTCGGCTGTGAAAAGAAGGAACAAATTGAATGCACCCTTCTACCCTTTTGTCTGCTGATATACATCAGTTTACTTACCTTCCTGGGGTGCCTCTACACCAGAGCTTTCCAAACATTTCCTGTTAGTGACACACTTTTTAGGCATACATCACTTTGTGACACAGTAATCAAGTTTTACCTTCAAACCGGAGGTTAAACCATCTCTTATAAGAGATACATAAACTGTAATAACGAAATGGATTGGGACACAACATATCTCATAAAAATCTTTGATTTATATTTTTGAAATACTGTATATGATTTATTATTTCACATAAGATGCTGAAGTTTCTCATTCACACGACAAACCTACACACTGCAGCTGACACACTAACATGGTGTGACCCACAGTTGGAAAACTGCTCTACACTATAGAATTAAAGAAGATTGAACTGCCATGGCCCAGTGCTATGGAATCATGGGAGTTGTAGTTTTACAAGGTCAGACCACACCTGGAATACTGTGTCCAATTTTGGGCACCACAGTTGAAGGGAGATGTTGACAAGCTGGAAAGCGTCCAGAGGAGGGTGACTAAAATGATCAAGGGTCTGGAGAACAAGCCCTACGAGCAGCGGCTTAAAGAACTGGGCATGTTTAGCCTGCAGAAGAGAAGGCTGAGAGGAGACATGATAGCCAAGTACAAATACGTGAAGGGAAGTCATAGGGAGGAGGGAGCAAGCTTGTTTACTGCTGCACTGCAGACTAGGACACGGAACAATGGCTTCAAACTACAAGAAAGGAGATTCCACCTGAACATCAGGAAGAACTTCCTCACTGTGAGGGCTGTTCGGCAGTGGAACTCTCTCCCCCGGGCCGTGGTGGAGGCTCCTTCTTTGGAGGCTTTTAAGCAGAGGCTGGATGGCCATCTGTCGGGGGTGCTTTGAATGCGATTTCCTGCTTCTTGGCAGGGGGTTGGACTGGATGGCCCATGAGGTCTCTTCCAACTCTACTATTCTATGATTCTATGATTCTTTGCCAAAAAGCACTGGTGTCTCACCAAGCTACAACTCCCATAATTCCATAGTGTTACACCATCGTAGTTAAGGTGGGGTCGAAGTGAATTATTTGTACAATGAGATGCATTTCCCGCAGCAATAGCATTGCCAGTGGTCTGTCATGGGCCTGGAAAGCTGCTGGATATGGTTTTTGACATTGGACAACACAAGGGCATGTTGTACTCCATCCAAAAAGACACACATGTGAACACACATTCCTCGCTTACAGCCACATTAGGATTCTAACTGATAAGCCCAGGAGAACTTGTGTTTGCTTTTAGTGCATGACAGCTGAATGCATTTCATCATGGTGAATTAAAGGAAATGTTGGGTGGATGGTTTTGGCTACTCTGAACATGCATTCCTTTATTGCAAGTTGTCTTTCTAATTCACAGGGCCTGCTTTATACTGCATTTCCTTCTGAGTGATAATGACAATGTGTCATACTGCAAGACGTTGATATACAGCACTGAGCCAATTTTTGCTCTAGGTAATGCATGTATCGTGGCTTCAAATGTCCTTCTGTGGTAATCCTATGCATCTCAAAAGGTTTTCTTCAGCAAAGAATACTCAGAGGTGGTTTATCCAGTTTTTTCCTTACATGATTCTTAAATAAGAGGAGAGGTTTTTTGGCAGGGCACATCTCATTACAGGTCCACTGCAAGGAAGAGTGACTTCACCACAACAAAAATGTACACAGTGTGTTGTGCCTGCAGATCTTCCCTTGTGGGACACATGGGACATGCAGTGATTTTTGTGAAGTGGGAATTCATTTCCATTTGGCATGGCTCACAACACATAAGAAAGACAAGCTTATCCCTTTCAGTCTACCGAGAGGATCACCAATAATTACTGACTTGTTACGAGTTTCCATTTTATATTTTCTTCTCTTACAGCCAGTTTCATAAATGGTCTTACACGGGACTATTCTAAATAGTTTATTATTTAGACAGGCTTTTTAAAAAGATAGTTCTTAAGAGAGCGTCAAGGGGATGCTATGGGGTATTTGATTATTTTAATAGTTTTAAAATGTTCTAAGGGATTTTCTATTTCAATATGTGTATGTTGCGGGCTTAAAAATCTTTTTCTTAATGTTGTGAGCCACGTTGTGTCTCAATCAAGAGGTAAAAGCAGGATAATATAACAATAATGATACAGTAGAGTCTCACTTATCCAAGCCTCGCTTATCCAAGTTTCTGGATTATCCAAGCCATTTTTGTAGTCAATGTTTTCAATATATCGTGACATTTTTGTGCTAAATTTGTAAATACAGTAATTACAACATAACATTCCTGCGTATTGAACTACTTTTTCTGTCAAATTTGTTGTGTAACATGACGTTTTGGTGCTTAATTTGTAAAATCATAACCTAATTTGATGTTTAGTAGGCTTTTCCTTAATCCCTCCTTATTTATTTATTTATTTATTACATTACTTCTACCCCACTTATTATCCAAGATATTCGCTTATCCAAGCTTCTGCCGGCCCGTTTAGCTTGAATAAGTGAGACTCTACTGTAACAACAACAACAACAACAATCGTAATAAATGATCTCCCTTGATTCACCATGAGAGAGGATGATGTTTATGCAGTATGAATGCATACAATCTGCTTTGCTAGTCACACTCTTCCTTTGAAAGTACTGCCCATCCTATAACCCACATGTTTGAAGAGGCAATGCTATCGGCAGAAGAAGGAATTATTGTCCTTGCTTGTGTTTTATGGGAGCTGAAATCATCCATTCCCAAATGGCGTATTGGTTTGGAGTTAAAAAGAAGGAAGTGCAATTGCTGTGTGCCTCCTCCCCCAATTTAGTAACCTGTCTCCTAATCCACAGGGTGAATGCCTGCATTTGAGAGCTATCCTGGTGGGAAAGGAATAAACAAGGAAAGAGGGGATAGACAAAATTGAGACTCTGAGCGCTTCCAGACAGTACCAAAACTTAATTTGTGGGATAAAGAAACCCGGGACCTCAGAACAGGTCCTCACACAGAGTTGCCGGTCCTGGGCGTTCATCCCCTGCTGTGCTCCCAGTCCTTCTGTGTATAGGGGTAAAATGGAGGACATGCGTATATCCTAACACCAATATGGAGAGATTCCTATGTGCGTATATAAGCATTAGCTTATAATGGCAGCAATTTTTTTAAAAAATGCTGCCAGATTTCCCTTTTTCCCCAATTGCTTATTCACATCTATTTAATATTATAAAATTTAAAATAAACACTTTCAGAGATCTCTAATGGCTCTCCGCTTCTCCTCTCTTGAAACCGGCTGGAAATCAGCTGTGTCTCCATGGGAGCCCAAACAGCTGATTAGCTGTTTCTAGATTTTTAAAACTGGCATGGGGTGAGAAGCAGTCCTGAACTTTACATGACTGCAGGGCCACACAGTCATGGGAAAATCCACTTTTTTCACACAGAATCGGGATAAGAGAGGACCTTTTTGAATTGGATTTTCCCTCAGTTGCTGCGACTAAGCATGCATTTATCACAAATGTCATCTGGAAGCACCCTCAGCTAGCATAAAACACAAGGAGCTCCATCTTCTGGCTGTAGGACAGCATGATAGCATGGCAACCCATATATAGTAGTTGAAAAATCAGTGAGCTGGAATTCGACATGGCTGGAAACAACCAAGAGATAACCAATTGTGTGTTGTACTGTATGTGTAGATGTTAAATGTGATTGTCAAGTGTTTTGATATGGCCGATGGGCTAATCAATAAAACGTACTAATTGTGTAATATATAAGCAGAAATGGCCATGTTTGTAGCAAGTGTGAGTGGAAACACAAACATTTACTGTTGAAGAAAGAGCAACTTTCAACTTGTGTAGATCCACCGTCTATTTGACTCCACCGGTGCTTTGAATGCGATTTCCTGCTTCTTGGCAGGGGGTTGGACTGGATGGCCCATGAGGTCTCTTCCAACTCTACTATTCTATGATTTTATGATTCTATTTCAGACTGATCTTTGTGTAATTGCTAACAGTGATACTTGTGACTGATCCCAGAGTTTTCTGTTTTGCTTTCTACAAAGGAAATGGTTTTTTTTTTTTTATGGTGGAGAGAAGCATCTTAGGAAGGAGATCGAGCAGAGTTTGGAAATGTTCCCGCTTGGAACTACAGCTTCCAAACACTCTCAGACAGTATAGGCAGTGACCGTTATAGCTGTAAAATTCTGAACCCAAAAAGATCCTTTTCTAAGCTCTTGGATGGAAAAGCCCATATCCTGATGTATGTTACAGGCAAGGTTGAGGTAAGAAAGATATCATGGAAGGCTTTGATTCTACTTTCAGGTGAAGAGAGGCCTTTTTTTTGTTTATGGAACGGAGGGAAATGCATTCTGCAAGTGCTTTAAAGTGTTCTTATTTTGCCAAATAGCAAATGCCTTCTTAAGTTTATTCCTTTCATTCTTTACAGCTTTAGACCACTGAATAATCAATCTACGCCTCTGGTTCCATGTGATGGCAATGTACACTTTCTCACTGACACTGAAATTCTCATGTACCACACACATACACATGCTGGGCATTTTCCAAGTCCTGATAAGAAGAAGAGCATGTGGTGGTGATTTGAGCTTTGAAAGTGGTTACAAATGCTGATGTTGCACACATGGAATTAGATGTCTAGGCTGTTCGAAAAGCAAACAGATGGAGAGCGATTCAGAGAGAAGGGGTCTTTCTTCCTTACTTTCTAAGCTTTGTGAAAACTGTTTGCAGATTTCTGCTGTGCCTTATTAATTTTTAAACTAGCAAGAGATTTTCCCGCCCTTTGTGCCAAGGTTACAGCCAAATGTTTCACTTTAAAAATCCTAACGGTATCTTCAAGCTCAGCTGCTCCTTTGTTTAATTTATTTTATGATGGCTGGGATCCCACTTCATAGTGTATGTTTCATAATTTTACAAATCCATAGCAATGCAACAAAGCCCAGTTAATAAAATGGCAAAGATGTGCATCTGGACATTGGACATGTCTGATGTGCATCAGGTGTTCCCATTGTGCTCCAGTACTTCCCAGTCCATACTTCAATTGGGAATCACCTGATTTACACTGGAGCCTGGAGCATCAGTCATCCCATTAGCTACCCCTCTGCAACAAGGCCATATGCTGTAATGTTAACAATAGTCCCCAGGTTGAGATGTCCAGAAAAGAGAGACCAAAATGGCAAAAGGTCTGGATGCCAAACTTTGTGAAGAGTTACTTATCTTGGAGAAGAAAAGGTTAAGGTGGGACATAAAAGCCATGTTTAAACATTTGAAAGGATGGCACATTATACCTCGCTGATTCATCCCTCCTTTATCACCATCATTATAAAAAGAAAGTAGAAAGAGAAACCAATGACACTATTAAGAAAAAATAGCTTTCTTTTAATTGCAAATACATAATCACAGCTTTATACACTCTCTAATACTTCATATATTTATTATAAATAATTGTGTGCCGCATAGCTTTCTAAATGTGCACAAAGGGATGAAAGCAGTGTATCTTTTATAAAAATAGAGGAAGGATGATATTATAGGACCCATCATTAATGAGCAGTTGCTTCTGTTTATCTGCTGTGAAATAAGACCTCAAAGGGCACAAATCTAATAGTCATTAGTTTACACTTACCTCTTATTTATTCATTAATATGGAACAGGCAGAGGTGAAAATCCACGTTAATTGTCTGCATAATTGCAAATGATTTCAGACTGGATAAGCATTTAGATCCCCAGGGAGACTTTTAAGATTATATGGATTTATTTCATCCTTTCTATTTATTGGTTAGCTGGTTTAAATCAAATGGGAGAATCCTGGCATAAAAATAGATATATCTGCTTCAGGTCTCCCCACCCCACACTCTGAAAATTATGAACTACTATATAAACATGTACACATAGTATATGTACACATTAAGACTGTGATCTTGTGTTCTTTTATATGAGGACCAGTCCCCTGAAAGTGTGTGGAATGTGGAACCTAATTCTTAATAAACATGCATGAGAGGAAGTTGCCATATTTTCTAACCTGGGGAATTCCACTGAAATCAATCATACTGCCATTAAGGTAGATGTTTACAAACCAATCCTAAAGGGAGTCAGGGGACAGGGATGAGTCAATTGTCAATCCAGTCAGATTGGAAGTGGGAAGTAACAAATGGTGGCTTTAATGTCAATGAGATGGTGAATCCTCTTCTTGCTTTAGTTTCAGCTTCAAAGGAAGCTAAAAGAACCTCACCCTCAAAATAGGTTCAGCACCTGTCCAGACCAAAGTGCACAGCAGATTCACTATTCCAATGACATGACCATTCTGGGAAGCTATTGAAGAAGACCTATGAGCCCTGGGAAGGTGAATTGTAGTGTAGTTCTGCCTTCTTAAACTATTTTGGGCAATGTGGTATATTGCCCATTGTGCAGAGAACGCATGGGGAAACTGCCCTTGCATCTTGTTGTATAGTCATATGAAAACAAAGCATTGGGTCAGACTGATTAATGCTAGTGAGACTTTCCTAAAGTATTACAAATGCTCTGAAATCCTGTGGGCAATGCACTTCTCAAGCCAGTACTTACATATAAATGGAATTCTTTTTCTGTACAATGGACCAGCCATAATCTTCTATCCTATGGACAAAACTTGAATTACACACAAGCAATGCAGAAGGAGAGCTGATGTACAAGACTATTTGTATTTTACCAGAGACAACATGAGTAAGAAATAAGATTGCAGTGGATTTTATGAGAAATGTTAGGTGGCCAATGGCTTAAATCTAGCAGAATCAGAAGACTAGTCTGCATATTTCATTTTCCAGTCATCAAAAAAAGGAAGGAGAGAAAAATAAAAAGACCAAAGAAAGCAAATTACTGTGGTGCATGGATTCCTCATAAAACCTAAGGTCACTGCCTAATCAAAGCCTTCTTTCTTTCTGACACCATTCAGGCCTATGGCAAAATCTGTTATTTTCCCAGCAACTTCAAGGGAAAGAAATGGTGCACAAAACACCATCTCTTTTGCTGCCTTTCGAAAGGAGTCTACATGGCTCCAGCGGCCAATATTCACAGCCAAAGAGTCACTACCAACTTTAGACTCATAAAAGTGGAAGGAATCTCTGAGTCGATCTCACTAATTTAGAAAATCTGTTGGGTAAAAGTAAAGAAAATATTGCAAAGACCACAAGTCTCCACTGCTCTCTCTCCTCCAAAGTAAACCAAAGTTTACCAGTGTTTATGCTAAAAGATATTGACTCAATCACTCTGCTAGAGAATGGGCTAATTCTCTGTGAACCAATAAACTCTATCCTATTCCCGCACTACTGTAGTCTCTTTTCAATAACTATTGAGTCTAATCAGTCATATGAGTGGTATGAAAACTTGAGTCCTGGCTCAGCATCATTATATGTGTGTTCAGTATAATGCACATTGAACATAAATTTCTTAAGGAAAGCATATGATGGCTGAAAAGTGCAATTTGTTAATGAGCTGATAATACTTACACTTACCTAGTTAGTAAAAACCTTTTTTTTCAAAATATTGTAATTTCATTGTTTTACTGAGAAATGAGTAAAGGTAGAAATCATGCAGTTATGCTTAGAAAAATACTTAGAAATACAGTAGAGTCTCACTTATCCAACATAAACAGGCCAGCAGAACGTTGGATAAGCGAATATGTTGGATTTTTTTTTTCGTGTCAGGAGCAACCGAAGTTGCTTGTGGAGTGAGAGAATTGGCCGTCTGCAAGGACGTTGCCCAGGGGACGCCCGGATGTTTTTTTGATGTTTTACCATCCTTGTGGGAGGCTTCTCTCATGTCCCCACATGGAGCTGGAGCTGATAGAGGGAGCTCATCCACACTCTCCCCGGGTGGGATTCAAACCTGGCAGCTTTCAGGTCAGCAACCCAACCTTCAAGTCACGAGGCTTTTATCCCCTAGGCCACCGGAGGCTCCATTTTGTTGGATAATAAGAAGGCATCAAGGAAAAGTCTATTAAACATCAAATTAGGTTATTATTTTACAAGTTAAGCACCAAAACATCATGTTATACAACAAATTTGACAGAAAAGGTAGTTCAATACGCAGTAATGCCATGTAGTAATTACTGTATTTGCGAATTTAGCAACAAAATATCACAATGTATTGAAAACATTAACTACAAAAATGTTTTAGATAATCCAGAATGTTGGATAAGCGAATGTTGGATAAGTGAGATTCTACTGTAATCATGTTTACAGATTGACACCTTTAAAGAGGTTTTGTGTAGCAAACCCACTGCAAATCTATTGTAAATCCACATTTAGATCTCCCTCAAAGGTCTAATTCTTATTTGGATACACACAGGTGGTCCTGTGTTTAATTCTGGTAAAAAAAATCTATGCTGAAAAGAGAAAGTGGGCAGAAATAAAAAGAGAGGAACCTTTGAACAATAAAATACATATATAATTTTATACATTATCAGTGCATTTTAAAGAAATATCCTACAACTCTTTTGGACAGTGTAATCTGCAAGCCATTCAAGCCATGATACTTGCATTAAAGCAAATTTATAAGCCACAGAAACTTACAAAGATGTGATTTAAGCTTATTTATGTATTTCACAAGACCTGTTGTTACAGATATTTGTACCAATGTTAGATCTCTGTGGGCAGGGTCAGCTCTAACATTTAGCGAATTGAAACAGTTTTCTCAGGCAGCAGATTTCAGGTGGAATAGCTGCTGGAATGTTACCTGGAATGTCAAATGTATGTACGCACTTTGATAATTCACAGTATTGAACACAATCTTGGCCACCAGAAGGGAAGTGACAGAAGGAAGGCTGTATGAGCTACACAAGTCCTGTCTTTAAAAGTGTGAGTCTTGGCAAAGCAAGATGTATGGCCACAGCTACACAACTCTCATCATGCCACTTTTGAGACTTGAGTGGCACAATTGCAAGACTCATATGATACGCAGCGCTTCAGAGAGACACTAAGATAACAAATATCTCGACATTCCCATTTTAAAAAGGAAAAGAAACAAGCAAACATCTCATAACATACAAAACACAGCATGCCAAGAAAAGCTCCAGCGCAGATCACTTTTTTCCAGCAGATAAGGTTTTTTTACAGATAAGTGGAGCATCCATCTATGCAATTGGCACCCTGAACTGGCAAATTCCAGCAACAGATAATTTCACATGAGAGCTGCCAAACTGTCATGTTATTTCACTCTTCATTTGGTCTTGCCTGTCTGTAATACTTGAGGAAGGGAATGTGGTAATCCCATTGAAATGAGCATACCATTCTACTTCCTGTTTATTTCCACAGGGCTAAACTGGGATATATGCAAGTATGCTGGCTTAAATGACTGGCGGATCACTGTCCTCATTTTAAAAACTTTTTTTCCAAGCTGCAAGCTCTTTTTAATGATTGCTTTCCCTGGGCATTCTGGAGTCTTTGGATGTAGTCCTTTGTTTGTAGTCATCTCCAGATCCCAGCTCCATTATGTCCTGATAGTTTGTAAATTCCTGAGGTAATGGAAACTCTTCTGCCGAGGAGTGAGTCCTGTGCCCAAACACTCGCTCTTGCAGCTCCGCAATGTCGTTCCTGATATCTGCCATCATCAGTAACAAGAAATCAAAAGAACCTGGCGGCCCCTAGAAATGTCACAAATGGGACAAGTTATCCCTGTACTGATTGAAGAGAAGGTGCACATTTGATCAATGTGTTTCAAAATTAAGGAGCACACGAATCCCATGCTGATAACTACTTGCTAGAATATGGTATGTTACTCTTATCCAACATAGCTACAACCTTGCACCCTGGTGACAACTGAAGCACCTTATAATCCAAAAGCAAATTAGCAGGATTGAGATGGCATGGTGCCTCTATCTTCATTATTATGCAAATGGATTAATTGGCAGTGAAACCCACTTTGACCTCGCTAAGAGAGTTGAAATTTGTGGACTAGAGGGTACAGTGAATAATGTGGAAATGATACTGCACACTTCCCTTCCTCTTCTGTAATGTCAATGTAATCTACTAATATGCTTAAATTGTGGCATGCAGTATTTCTCCACTGTTACATTACTACCATATTAGAAGGAGGAGAATATAGATTATAATAATAATAATAATAAACTTTATTTATACCCCAGCACCATCTCCCCGTGGGGACTCGGGGCGGCTTACATGGGGCAGAGGCCCAAACAACATAGAGCAAAACATAAGCAACATAATACAAATCACACTATAAAAAGATAAAACAGTAATACAATATCAATTAAAACAAAAATACAGGAATACAATAGTCTCCAGACATGGGGAAATTGCATAAGATACTAGTTTCCCCTTTTGGTTTGACCTCAGCTGTATAGAAACTAAATCTATGTTTGGTTTTATTGTTGCTTCATAATGTTGATTAATGAACACCAGACATTCCACACAAGATCCACCCTGAATGGATAAAATGTACTTACAGGTGCTCCTTTTTCTCCTGGGGCACCTCTCTCGCCCTGTAATAAACACCATCACTGATCAAAACTGAATTATAACTTTCAGATCAATTCCATGTTAAGTTTTTGCTTCATAGATGATTTAGATCAAAAGTACTTTCCAATCTAATAAAACCAAATCTTATTTTCAAACCTCCGAATTGCTTTCTGTAAAATCATATACATTATTCAGAAGTAAAACCAACTTAGTTCAGCTGAGATAACTGGATAAATTTGTGATTACAGATGCAGCATTCAGTTCCAAACTGGATTATAATGTTAGTGTAGAAGCGCCCTGAGTTCAATGGGACTTTCACAGTACTTTACAATTTCTGACATATTTCCAAACAGCACTATTTTGGTTCTGCAAGTATTTATTTATTTATTTATTTATTTATTTACAGTATTTATATTCCACCCTTCTCACCCCGAAGGGGACTCAGGGCGGATCACATTATATACATATAGGGCAAACATTCAATGCCCATATACACACAGAACCGAGACAGAAACAGACAGACGCAGAGGCAATTTAACCTTCTCCTGAGGGGATGTTCGATTCTGGCCACAGGGGGGAGCAGCTGCTTCATCATCCACTGTGACGGCACTTCCTCATTCCAACATCATAAATTAGTTAAACTTGCCTCCCCACTTTATAAGTGGTACCTTATTTCCTACTTGATAGATGCAACTATCTTTCGGGTTGCTAGGTCAGCAATGAGCAGGGGCTATTTTTTTAATTTTTTAATTGACGGGTGCTCACCCCGCCACGGGCTGGCCTCGAACTCATAACCTCATGGTCAGAGTGATTTATTGCAGCAGGCTGCTCACCAGCCTGCGCCACAGCCCGGCCCCTTTAAATTCCAAGTATTTAAATTAACAATTATTTGAAGACTCAAGACCCCAAAGCATTATTTTAAAATGTTATAATATCAATAAGTAATATACAATGGGCAATCAGTTATACACAGGGTGTCCATAAAGTCTCTTTACCATTATACCTATATCAGAATCCACACATTGGCTGGATTTTCATATAGGAGACATGTATGCCTAAACACCATAATTGCTGTGCTACACAGTGAATCTGGGTCTGACCATTCCTATCTCTACTTACTGGGAAGCAGCTGCTGCAATCAATAGAGTCTGCCATTTCCACTCCCTTCCCATGAGCAATTTCTAGTTCAACAGTCAGAAGAGGGTCTCTAGTGCATTTCTCCCTTGCTTCAGAGATTGCTTACATCAGAGAGGGAGGAAACTGTCAAATGCTTCATAATTGATAAAAGAAGAACAGACCCTATAAACTTTAGCAGCTGCCTCCCTGTAAATAGGGACTGGGAGATTTTAATGGGTTCCTATTCATGGGATCATGAATATGCATCAAATGTGTTTAACTTTACCTAATGCATTCATGACTATTATAAAGGGCGTTGGCCACACATACAGCAAATACTATTTTTATTACATAGAAAACACTGTGTTTTAGAGGGAGATAAATTTTTTCACTCACCTTTGCTCCATCTCTTCCTGGTGCACCCGGAGGACCCTGTAAAACATAACCGCCATCCTCAAAAACAAGTAATGGCATAACCAGAAGATGGTGTGTATTAATGGTATGGAGGCATAATACTAACCACCGGGCCCCGTCTGCCCTGTTTAATATGAGACAGGTCTGGCGATGGCCCCATTGGCCCCATTGCTCCTCTAGGGCCTGGGTGGCCTGGAGGACCAGGAGATCCGGGAAATCCAGGGCTCCCTTTTGGACCTGCAGCACCTGTAACCAGATATAACAGCAAAGGTTAACATGAGGCTCAGAGTAAGTGGTGAGTAAGGTTTACATAAGACAGGGATGGATGAATCTCCCTCCTCCAAACAATTCCAGTAGTCCCAAAGAGGAATGACACCTTGTGCCTCCTGGCACTTGTTTATCCCCTTGACTATTTGCCTAAAACCAGAAGTGGCCCTCCAGTGACTTTCACTTTTTCCAGGAAAGATAAGTGTGGCCTGTGGATGTTTGGGGTAGGATGGAAAATGAGACAGGTATGTCTTCCAGGTCTTCTGTGAAAGCCCACTTCTGTGTCAAGATAACATGAATCATAGAGCTGGAAGAGACCATAGGGGCCATCCAGTCCAGCCCTATTCTGCCACACAGGAACACATAATCAAAGTACTCCCAACAGATGGCCATCCAGCCTCTGTTTAAAACCCTCCAGAGAAGGAGACTCCACCACACTCCGAGACAGCATGTTCTTCCTAATGCTTAGGTGTGATCTCCTTTCTCTTAGATTTGACCCACATTGCTGGACATAGATAAGTTAATGAGAAATTAGAAGCAGTGCTGATTTGTTTCCAAGGAGAATTCCCAGTCCTTTCTCAAATTTGTTTGTGATACACATGTTGTAGGTTCCATGTGTTACCCAACAAAATATACAACATGGATGATTTTCAGTTAGCAAAAGAGAGGAAAAATTAAGCTAACAGTACCTTGGACAGCTCATGATATGGGGAAAAAACAGATGGAACAAGCCAGGCATTGAAGCCTCTATTATGGGAGACGGGTATATGTTGCTCCTGATTTCAGCTCTTCAGTACATGATAAAAATATGATACATCTGTGCAGTCCAAAATGGCTATTGAATGACTAGAAAAGGTTTATTCTTTTGTTGCCTTACCTGGAGGACCCCGATCACCTGGCTGTCCAGGAGGGCCTGGTATATAGGCATTGGAGGCAAGTACTTTTTCTCCTGTGATGGGTTTGCTAACATCAGCAGCATTGTTTGGCAACAAGGAGATCTGCAACAAATAAAGTGTTATTAATCAACAGCTGCTCACCATGTTCAATGGCATTTAGCTGAGATGTTGTATTTGAATCCATGATTCAATATAACATTATTTCTGTCATTTATTTCAGTTCATGGCCCAGCTTCAGAAGATGGTTTCTTTATCGAGCCAAAGTGATATAATGAAGAATATGGTAGACACTGACAGGGAACACACAGAGTCTGGAACAGTGCTGATGTCTCAGGCATGCCTTAAGTACCTGTGTGAAAAGAATTGATTGTTCCCATTTATGTGTAACATCCACATTATGTTCAACGTTGCTGAAGCAGAGTTACACATGAAGTGCCATTATACATGCAGATGGGCACCGTGAATTGAAAGCCATGATACATTGGACATGAACTTGCATTGTACATTGAACATAGATGTGCACTACACATTGCACATGGATGAACACTGTGCATGGAAACATTTACATTGGTTTGTATGTTCAATTGAACATGTATCATTTTCACTTGCACAACTCAGTCACTCAAGGACTAGGTGGCAGAATTAAGGCATAACTTCATATGCAGAGATATACACTTGTTGCTTTGGGACTCTATGTTGACTTTGATTTATGGAAACTTTAACTTATCAAAACTCTATCCTAGGTTTTGTTGTCAAAATTGTTGGGAATCGTCCTGGACTACTCAAGTTTAGATATAGTTAGATAGATGATAGAGTTAGATTGAGGGAATCCTTTCCCTGTTTCCAAAGCATACCTAGACAGGCTTTACTGTGTTTTCACTCTATCTTGTTTACGTCACATCCCTTACTTTGAAGTTAGTAGAAATGTGAACATTGGTCAGAATGTTTTATGGCCCCAATAAACTGGACCATGAGGTTGGAACCATTTTGGTTCACTCTCCTCCCTTTGTTCTTCCAGCTAACAAGAAGCATCCTGCCATCTCTCCTGGCAAGATGTAACTATTTAGATGTTTGTTATTTTTCCTTTCTTATTTTTCCTTAGAAACCAGTCTAGAGTAGACTAGACAGCTCCCAAGCCTTTCTATTGACAATGTAGTTCTTTTTACCTGAATAAATACTTTTTGAACTTTTATTGAGACTCTGCAGTCATTGCAATCCTAAATAGACAAAGGCTTCTCTTGCTCGCCCACGTGTAAGTAATTGTTGGATTTGAAAGCTTTGCTTTTGCTACTCCGCTGATTTTGGTGGAATCTCCCCCAGAGAGGGTTAAATTGAGTCTAACCGCTCAGAGATTACCACAACAAAAATTTATTCAGAGGGTTTTGCCATTGCCTTCCTCTGATGTTGACAGTGTGGCTTCAGAGATGTGCACCTAATCATCTTTCAGAAATAACTCCTGTGGGAAAGATCTGGGTTGGATTGGATTGGGCCCATGCCATGAGAAGAAAAGGGCTTTGAGCTTTTACATTCGATGCCTGCTGTTCACAATTGCAAGAAAGCTCTCAGCAAACTGTCTTGTCTGGCAGCTTGAAGGAAACATAGTTAAGCCTTGTACATGTATTTGTGGCCTCAAGTACAAAAAGGAAGCAAGACTTGGCACAAATATTTTGCATTGCAGGGACAATGATGGGAACAGCAGCCTGCTTCATAACCCACCCTGCGTAGTCCAGCAAGCCGAGTATGATTACTCTAACAACATCTCCAGAGTAGACTACATTTGGCTGGATGGACCAAAGTTGTAACTGGACCAATGCTGCATTTGGAATGTCACCTTGGGTTCCTATCTCATGAAACCATGTCCATCCCATTGCTGGTTTGCTTCCCTGACCCCATGATTCTCACATCTCTAGTTACTAACAGATAAAAAACTGTCAATACTAGTTCCTCATGCTATTATATTCCCACTACTACTACATGCAGTGAATCCCTTCTTTTTCTATGAAAGTGGCAATGTGATGTCAGGGAGCCAGGTTCTCCTCTCCTCCCCTTTGCTATTCTCAAGCTAGTTGTTTTTCTTTTCCTTTTATATATATAGGCTTTTTTCTGACTTTTTTTTAATGAAATTGCACAATTATGCAATAAATTTAATGAAATGCAGTAGGGCAGAAATGGAGTGTGTACAAAAGTCTGATCTCTAGACTATGGACTGTCAAATAAGTGAATCTACTGCAATATTATAAGTATCCATTATCTATACTAATATGACTGTTGTGGAATAGTGGATTGGTGTGATAACATCCTTTGTCTCTTTAAAAGTACGGGGAAAGAACCTGGAATCCTCCCCATTCTAAATGTGTGCCCTATGATTCAACTATGGGGTACTTTTCCAAAAGCTAGAATATTTAAAATGTGATGAAATGTTCTCTTCCTGCTGAGTGTGTCTGGATGCAATAGTATCTGTAAATGAATCATCTATTTATCTTTAACATATATCACAGGCAACATTAATCCAAAAATGCATGTACGATAACAGATGCCAACCGGATGAGTCAACGTGGCCTTGAAGCCTACATAATATGTGATAGCCCACCCATTTAGTACAATTAATTCATCTTCCCTATCTAGAAGCATCTGTCTCACATGTTGAGTTGGGTACTTTCGATGTTGAATGTTAGCATCTGAGCCAGACATTGTTTCATTATTCCTGTTGTATTTCCCTTCCATAATTCTTGCTCAAAACCATGGTGTGAAAGTGATCTCACTCCAGTCTTTCTTGAGGCACAAGTCTTTCCCCTCAAGAAGAAAATAATATCTTCAAAAGGAAGATCAGTCATAGAGATGAGATCTGACCCTCGCAGTTGCTTGCATTCATGTTCTCCTTCTGGAGAGCTTCTATGCAAGAACTGTTGCTGAACTGGCTTAGAGATGGATTGTCTGGATCCAGTTGAAGATTTACTTCTAATTAAAGGCGTACTTACATTTATTTAAGTAAGCACATGTGCAAGGAGAACTATTCCACATACAGCATTCCTTGCATATCTAGGTGGACTTCTATTTATTTCTTTTAGCTTAGGACTCCCTCTGACTAGTTTGTAGAAGAAGGAATAAGCCAGTGTTGTGAGAGTTGTTTTTTAAATGTCACCTTCATGGAGCGCTTTCCATCACATCCATCACAGAATGCCTAAGTCACATGGAACATTTTAGGGCACACATTCAGTTCACATACAATACTCCCTGGGTTTGTAGTAGTAGTAGTAGTAGTAGTAGTAGTAGTAGTAGTAAAGTGCCTTCAAATCATTTCTGTTGTATGGTGATCCAAAGGCAGATCTATTACAGGGTTTTCTTGGAAAGATTTTTTTTTCAGAGTGCTTTCCTGTAATGCTGAGCGAATGTTAACTTGCCCACATTTGCCTAGTAGGTTTCTGTGGCTGAAAAGAAATTTGAAACCTGGCACCTAAAGTTTTAGTCCACAGACTAATTGGGCTTTAAAGTCAGCCATTCAAACCTGAAAGTACAAACAAGAAAAGATACTGATAGTTGCATGCATTGCAAGAGGATGCTGTACAAGCTGTCTGCCAAGGAGTATTGTTCCAATAGTTACAATAATGCAATCTGGACTTGGGATCTTGTAAGTCCTGGAATTCCACATTTATTATCTCTATCCTACCATTCTTACAGGTACATCTAGTAAGAACACAGGAAAGGGCCTTTTCAGTTGCTATCCCTGGAACTCCCTCCCTAGAGATTGACACCCTCCCAACTTTCTTTTCACAGATCAAGTCAAGAAGTTTTTATTTCAAGACATTTGTTGTGTAACTTTATAATTCTTTTGATTGGGACTCAAAGGCTAAAACATGATTAAACAATCTTGTAATAAGGGTAATGATGGTGGTGATGTTAATAATTATAATCATTGTCATCCTGCTGTCTTGGTAGTTTTCCATTTAGTCTTGCCAATTTTAATCGAGAATTTTAAACTCCACCTTATATTTAATATATGCTCTGTGTATTTTAATATAATTTTTTAGAAATATGTTTTAATGTGTGTATTTTATAGAATGTTTTAGATGATTGTTGTAACCCGCCTTGAGCTACGAGGAGAGGTAGATAAGAAATTATTATTATTATTAATTATTATTATACTTTATTTGTATTCCACCCTTCTCTCTTAGGGGACTCAGAGCGGATTACAGCATTTACATACATAGGCAAACATTCAGTGCCTTTACAGTCATATACAATGAAGACACACAAATACAAACAAAGGCAAAGGCTTCTCCTTTCATTCCCGGCTTCTGGAGGCAATGCTCATCTCTGGCTCTGGGGAGGTGCTTTTCTCCATTTTCAAGTCGAGGAGCCTGCATTGTCACCTCCAGGTTGTGTGGCCAGCAAGATTGCTTGAAGCGTTTCTTTGCTTTTTCCAGACAAAGCAGTACCTATTTATCTACTCACATTTGCATGTTTTCGAACTGCTAGGTTGGCAGGAGTTGGAGCTGACAAATGGGAGCTCACCCCATCTCACAGATTTGAACTGCCAACCTTTAGGTCAGCAGTTCAGGAGCACAAGGGTTTAACCCACTGCACGACTGTGGCCCCTATTACTATCATCATCATCATCATCATCATCATCATCATCTTACCTCCCTCCTAAAATTTTGCCTCCAGTTTCATTTTCTTTTGGATCTTTCTGAAAAGCTGAGTCCTAAAACTACAATACAAACATTCAACTGAAAAATCATCTGAACTTGATCTTAGATCATGCTACTAGATTTATAATTATATTGATTTGCAAATGACCTATCTGTATGAAAGTGCCCCAGAGGGAACATGTTGATCTTTACACTCTATGGAAAATGATTCTATAACCTCACTAGGGAATTAATTTCATTGCAGAAGTGCTCTCTTTAGAACCATTTTATGGGTATGTATCACAATCATTCTCTCTGTGTTTTTGTAATAAAACTGTAGAATATCTGTCAAAACCCATGATTTTAAAACAAACAAACAAAACACCTGTTGTACCTTTTGTTTCAGTTGCAACACTGTTTGTTTCACTTGATAGAACTCTTTGCAAGAGGCACAACATGCCCCTGGTTTCACCACATTCTCTGTCTTCTCAGAGAAGCCTGCTTAAAACAAAAATAACAACAAAAGAGAGTAAATATTCCAATACAATTTTTTATAAATGAGAAGGAATGAGAATATGGAAATAAAATGACAAAGACAGCTGTTTGGAGATGAGTCTTTGAAGCTTTTCTTTGAGGATATTCCATAAGATGAAAAGGTGCCCAAAATATTAACAACCCCTTTTTTGTTGCTATGAATCACCACAAAAGGCTAAAACAAATCCTCAGTGAGGTCTATTGCAGTCTTTCTTAGTAGCATCTGTTTCCAGTTAGTAGATCTTAATGCCTTTTGTAAAGCTTATTTTATATCACAGGAAGGGGGGAAACTATTTACCTCACTGCTCTTATCTGAGACTTTACTGTACAGGACCTATATGGATTCATTACTATCCCTCTTCAAGGACCAACTTTCATCCATCATAAATTGTACCAATATCCCATGGAATAAGACCTTTGCTTCGCACAATAGTCATCTATATTATCATTGGTTGTATCTGCTGTGCAAAGGGACCCTTAAGATCAAAGAGACGGAGCAAAGGGTTAGAGACACAGTCATGAAAAAGGAACTCTGTACTAGACCTTAGCGCTTTGTACTGGACCTTAGGTCTTTGCTATCACCTACATAAAAAATCAATATGTTGCTACAAAGAAAGCTGTAGTTATGTACCATTCTGTACACCTGATGTACATTTAGCAAATCTGGATGCACCTTACTTTTTTTTGCATTCATTACAAATAATTTCCCAGGAAAGGAGATATTAAATCATCCTCTGGCTACCTGATATCCTCATGAGCTTTCTATCTGTCCTTTCCAAGCTCTTTGTATTATTTTAAATCTCCCTTTATATCCTTAATGCAGCCTTCCCTATCTTGGTGTGTTAGCATATTATGGGCTGCAACTCCCATCTTCCCTAACATTAGACACAGGGAAGTCAAACGTGTAGATTTAATTCACTCTCCAAAGGTCAAGAGAGGCAGACAGCTTTCATTCCTTTTGTGCTGCAGAACAAACACACAATGATTAGTTTTCCTCCATGCTGTGTATTGTGTTTAGAGCTAGGGCAGGGTACCAAGTTTTTATTAGCATTTTATTAACTTTGTCCATAAAAAGGAATTTATCAGAAGATCTGCCTCAATGGTCTAAACATTGCAATATGAGACAGCTATTCTTAGTAGCAGATCATATGGAAACTAGTGATAGCTTTGCAATGCTGCAGGAACTTTATTTGCCACAGGATGGCATCCTAAAGTAGTTAGAATTTCAAATAAAACAGAGCATGTTCTGCTTTATTTGTTGCAATGTGCTGGAAATCTATAAAGAAAAAGATACACAGGTTGCAGTTTCAGCCCAAAGAGGATTCCTGTTGTTTATATGCATAATTGGATCCACATGCAAAAGTGCTTTGATTCAGATTGTTCCAACTCTGGTTTGTTTGGGGGGGGGGGGGGGGGAGGCAAAACTTGTTTCTGTTGTGACTTGCACCTGTCCCTGTTTGGAAACATATCCCAAAATTTGGAGGGTAACTCTTCAAGTTGTACAGCGCAACATTGGCATTGTTTACAGCTGTAATATGTTGACAAAAAGTACATTTGCACTGTAGAATTAATGCAATTTGACATCACTTTAATAGACATGGCTCCATCCTATGGAATCCACTGAGGCACCGACACTATGTGGCAATAATAATAATAATAATAATAATAATAATAATAATAATAATAATAATACTTTATTTTTACACCCTGCCTCCATTTTCCCGAAGGGACTCGGGGCGGCTTACACGGGGCCAAGCCCAGGTAGTTACAGACAATGTAAAAGACACAACAATGTAAAAAACAAATCAATAAACATTAAAATCACATTTACAATAAAACATAGTATGGTAAAAACCTGAGTTAAAGTTAAAGTGATATCAGACTGCACTAATTAATTCTACAGTGTAGATGCACCTAGAGCTGTGGTTCTCAATCTGTGGGCCCACAGATGTTTTGACCTTCAACTCCCCGAAATTCTAACAACTGGTAAATTGGCTGGGATTTCTGGGAGCTGTAGACCAAAATACCTGGGGGGACCCACAGGTTGAGAACCACTGACCTAGAGAGTCAAAATCTAACAGTGGGTCAGCTGAAGTTCACTTATTGCTTGTGGGGTCACTGTGGTGATGTTGGATCACTCCATCCAATAGGTGTGATGTCCCATGGCCTCTGGGTCGTGACCCTGGCGCCATTATGGATCACAGTGATGAGGAAATGGGATTTCTGCCATTTCAGCAAGAGGCTGTTCCTTTCCAGATGCCTTTTGTTGACAATTCTAGCTCGGAGCTCATTAAAAAGGACCTTGAACAGGCACCTATTCCCAGCGCCTCTCCCCCCTTTGCAAGAAGGGAGTTTTGGGAAGCTAGCCGCTCAGAGAAAGCGCAAACACGAAAAAGCGCCAGATTAGCGGCCAGAGAGAGTGCTAATTAGCTCATTTTCCCTGAGAGTTCTCAGGGAGGATCGCATCTGGACGAAGATGTTGTTTCAGTTCCTTTCCCTTGGGAAAAGGAGCACTGGACACCTGCTTTGTAGAAAGATTTGAAGTTCTTTAAAAGTTCCCCACACTGGCTAGTCCTCGCGGAGTCAATGTGTGAATTTGGAGGATTAACTTCGCTTCCAGCCAAGTGTGGACTGCGTTTAAGTCCACTGCCTTCCAGCCTTGTCGTGCTTTGCCAAGCCGAGTTCCTTGACTTGCCTTGCCGTGAATCCAGTCTTGCCTTGTCGTGCCGTGTATTCAGCCTTGTCTTCAATTCCTTGCCTTTGGACTTGTTTTGAACTCTAGTGAAAGATTTGGACGTTTTTCCCCACTCAAACTGCTTGGAAGTTTGAGTGCGTTTCGGTTTGGATTACAAACTTTGAACTCTAATATAAAATATTGGACAATATATTACTGGACTATATTTGACCTTTCCTGAAAGGTCTATTGATGGACTATACTTTCTACTTGTTTTCGTTTTAATTCCTTAATTCCTTAATAAAGATATTAGATTGTTTATTGGCCTCGGTGTATTGGTTTCCAGTGTTCTCGCAGCCAGGGGCGTCACAATAGGATAAAGTGCTGATCCTGACTGGGTTACAAGTCATACCTATACCTCCTTAGAGCCATCTATGAATGATCATGAACCTGTTAGGAGACGGGTTTGAAGCTGTTGATACAGGAAGTTAGTGGGATATGGCTGTGTACATACTTTAATCTCATGCTATGACACACAGAGAGGAACTGGTACTGAGAACAGCATTCAAAGTTTAAGAATCTCAACCTGATTTGAATGGAGCCTTGAAATATATGTGAGATCTCAGTATCTCCAAGGATCTATTCCTCTAGATTAAAGATGCCTGACTTTAATTAAACATTCAGGTTTAAATTAAACATTGTAAACTGGAACCTTTACATCTCTTGCGTCTACAGAGATCACTCTATGGCAATATACCTCTGTCTCCTTTGGTGCATGTTCTCCCATCATCTTCCCGAATATAACCTTCATGGCACTCACAACGATAGCTGCCAGGGGTATTAACACAGATGTGGGGACAAGGAGGTTCATTGTTTGTGGTGCATTCATCAATATCTGAAAAAAGTATGAAGGTTAAAGGGGGGAAGGAGAGAAACGTAATGATTAGAGATATAAATTTACAAGGGTTTGGAGATATTGCATCCTTGATCTATATTTCACACACACGTACACACATACACAGGCGCTTGTGTGTGTAGTAGTCAGCAAAAGTGATTGTTCTGAGCTCTGGAAGTGACTTTTCAATATTTACTAACTGTATTTGATTTGAAGGGAGCTCAGATCATGAATAAGTAAAATACCTTGCATGAAAAGATCAATCAATAGCATCTCCATTTAAAAGGGATCAAATATTATATGGTGAGAAAGGCAGACTGATACGCTACTCAGGAGAGGCAGATGTACAAACATAATACAAAGGTCTGTCTGCAAATGCAAGTAGGTCTCCTACAGCATAGTTTAAGAGTCTGCTGATCTGTCACACTATGCAGTCATTGCACTATAATTCCACTTTAACTGCCATGGTTCCACTCTATGGAATACTGAGAGTGGCAGTTTGGGAAAATCTTTGTTCAAGATTCTGTTGTTGTTATTTCCATCAAATCAATTTTGCTTTATGGTGAATCTATGAATGAGAGGCCTTCAAGAACCCAACTGTCCTACAAAAGTCTTGCAACTCTGGGCTGTGTTTTTCTTGATTGAATCAATGCACCTATAGTGTGGTCTCCGTCTTTTACCAACCGTTATTGTCTTTTCCAGTAAGTCATGTCGTCTCATGGTACATCCAAAATATGAAAGTCTAATTTTAGTTATTTAGTTATTGCCTCACCAAACCACAGGATTCCCTAGGCTGTTGGCACAGCTGTTAAAATTAAATTTAGTGCTGAAATTAAGTGGTGTGAAAGGCCCCTGTTAGAAGGCAGTTTCTTATATTCTTAAAGATAGGGCTTTTGTAAGTATATCCTCATAAATTACACTGCTTGGTGTTTAGAGAAAAACAGTTGGAGATAGTGAAAAAAAGAGCTAAAGCTAATGTTTTTGAGATATATATATCTGAAAGCCCTTAGAAAGTTTATAATAATTAATAAAACATTAATTATTGTAAACTTAATACAACATAATTAATCCATACCTGTTTGCATATAGGAGCAGATCTGTTATAGGCAGTTCAACAGTAGAAAGAATACTTATTTGAATACAACTCCCAGGATCCCTCAGCCAACACAGACACAGTAGCATTTGAGTTAGTGGATTTTGGGAATTTGAATCTAACAAACTCATTTGAAATGTGATTCTGTATAAAAGTTTCATGTATACCATGAACTACTAAAAGAAGCTAAATGAGACCTAGAGCAAATCTGCCTAGAAACCAAGATGATAGATAGAACAAAGACTTCCATAATTTGACCATATCATGAGAAAAGACAATAATGCTTGGCAAAGAGGACAGCAGTAGGGGAAAAAAGGAAGAATACAATATATATGTACAGATTTAGTCACAAAAGCCACAATTCTGAGTCTGCATGACTGAAGCATGGCACTTGATTAACAGAAGGATGTGGAGGTCTCTCATTTTTGAGATCACCATATATCAAAACCAACTTGACAACAGTTATGAACAACAACAAAGTCTAAACACACATTTTCAAACTCTGGGTCGAACACATATGTTGCATGCAAATGGTTCCAGTTTTAATCACTAATAAGGAATCAGAGGATTGAGGGAGAGACTTTGCTGGAGAACCCAGAGAGCTGCTACTACGCAAAGTAGATGGTGTGTTGTTGAAGGCAAAGTAGATGGTACTGAGCTCAGAGAAGCAATATTCTTGCTTTCATGCAGGCAGGATGGATTTAAGAGAAATATTATTGGATTGAATCAAAATGACAACGATTTGTATATACATGTGTATGCTTAAGGCTCTATGAGACCTATGCTGCAGGTGTCTGCTGATATCACAACAGGCTTAATAATCAGCGAGAACAAAGAAACTGCACTGTCTTTTTGATTGCATGGGTGCCACATTCTGCCATTAGCAAATGTGACATACAATTGTTTGTACTAGAAAGAAGCTCCATGGTCAGTAAGGAGCAGTGATGAGGACAAGAGGATGGGTCAGCCTGGGGATTGGCAGGACCATCTGGACACCAGATTCTGCAGATACTTTCTGGATTCGAGATCCCCTGCTCCTTCCTTCCTTAAAGATGAGAGTCACAGCTATAACCCTAGTTGTTTTTGGTTTTGGCTATGCCCGTGTCTGAAATATGGATTTCAACGTGTTTCAGCTGACATAATAGACCCTTAACTGACAAAAGCTGACCCATCACTGGTACAGTAGAGTCTCACTTATCCAACACTCGCTTATCCAACGTTCTGGATTATCCAACGCATTTTTGTAAATGTTTTTAATACATCGTGATATTTTGGTGCTAAGTTCGTAAATACAGTAATTACTACATAGCATTACTGCGTATTGAACTACTTTTTCTGTCAAATTTGTTGTATAACATGATGTTTTGGTGCTTAATTTGTAAAATCATAACCTAATTTGATGTTTAATAGGCTTTTCCTTAATCTCTCCTTATCATCCAACATATTTGCTTAGCCAACGTTCTGCTGGCCCGTTTGGATAAGCTGATGTTTTTATTGGGATAATTGTGTTATTGCCCTGTTATTGTTATTTGACTGTTGTATCGGGCAAGGCCCCATGTAAGCTGCCCCGAGTCCCTTCGGGGAGATGGGGCGAGGTATAAAAATAAAGTTGTTGTTGTTGTTGTTGTTGTTGTTATTATTATTATTATTATTAAGCGAGACTCTACTGTATATAACATGGATGAGGAGTTGTAACTCTCCAGATGTTTTTGGTGTACAACTTCCATAAGCCTTACTTCGTATTAGTGACAGTGAGAATTATGGGATCTGAAACAGAAATGCATGTGGCTGCCCACCTTGGTGTACTGAACATCAACCTCAGAGAAGAGACAACAATAATAACAAAAATGCTTCTACAGTGTTGCATTGCATATCTGTGAAACCACAAACCATAATATCATTGATCATAGTTAAGAACTAGAAATTTTCAGAAATGTTATATTTCTACACACCTAAACAATAGGGCTTCTCCCTGTTCTTGTGTCTTTCCCGGTCATACCGGTAACCAGGGTAGCAAGTACATAAGACACGTCCAAAGTTGTCTGTACACTGTTGTTCACAAGGAGCCTCTGCGCAGACATCATAATCTAAGGGAGTGAAAGGTAGTTGATGTTAATAGCTGTACAATGTTGCAAAAGTAATGAGAATTTATGAAATATTTATTTACATTTCTGATGCAATTATATATTCCAACTAATCAATATAGAAAGCTAGATTTTTTTAAAGTGTTTGTTTTTCTGCTTATCTAGATGGAAAATTTGTATGTAGTCAATGATTTTTCAATTATATTATTGTTGATATTTCTGTAAAATACATATGAGAACATATTTGTATATTAAGTTTGCTAAAGTATGTACAGTAACCTGACAAGGAATCATATGCCTTCACAGTGTTATTTGTAGACCCATAACTGGTATTTCATAGGATTCAAGGACTAAAAATCATGATGGTGCTGGTGGCTTCCATGCCATTGTGTTGTTGAATCCCTTCTAGTTTTAGTCTGAACTGTAAAAGAACTATCCAGGATGCTGAGTAATATCCTTCGTAATAGACTTAGTACTTTAGATAGCTTCCAGAGGAAGAGGGATATTACTAAGTGAGCACAATAATCACCACATTTTCTCTTATGTGCACCAAGTCAAAGAGGTTCACTGTTGTGAGTTAGTTGAATGTATCTGAATGCATCCTTGAAGTAACTGTTTTTGCATCTTTATTTTTTATAGACAGATTAGGTTCAGGCTGAAAAGCACTACTAATATTGAGAAGTATTTGTATATGTATCCATCCATTCATTTAAGGCTGCTTCAAATGTAGCACTGTTTTTACATATGGAAACATACTTCAGAGAAAACAACAGAATTCCATACCATCACTTCTGAATTCCAGCACAAATTCATATTCTTTAACAAGAACCTATCTCTGTTGACACTGGAGGTAGATATGGCAGAAAGGTGGGCAAAAGACTTTGGGGTGAGTGCTTGCTACCTAATTTTGGAATTTTTTGTCAACAGAGAATGGGTGCTTTGCCCTTTCTAATCTCCTTTTGACAGCAGGCAGGCATATTTTTATTCCAAAACAACTTTGTCATGGAAGACGATCCAGCTATGGTTGCATGTTTTATTGTGTTTTCAATTAATTGGATTTCACATCATGTTTGAATCAAGATTTTCTTTTTAATCTGTACTTTGCATGCCCTTTTGCAAAAAAGATAAGATATGGATTAAATAACCAATTACAAGTATTTTTGCTGCATATTTCCAAAACTGGCCTTAACGTAGGCATGCTTTGAAGCTGGCTGCAGTCTCATTGAATGCAGATGATGCAATGTTGTCCACTATCTCTTGGATTTCCCATCCCTAAACTTGCTCTTACCCCTTTTCAGTGAGAAGTGTTTTCTCAGTGTGGACAACAAAGCCAAGATAGGTGAAGTCACTGACTGCATTCAGTTGCCTCCTAAGATTTTGATCTATATTTTGGTTTTGACCCAACACATTAACATCAAACCTGTGTCTGGTTGCCAATATTTTTAAAACTTTGAACTGTAGTGACCAGCACATCTGCCGGCTATAATTCAATCCGATAAAATCAAGGTGAGTCTATCCATTAACTAGAGCACATTTTGTTTCACAGCAAGAGTGTGTCAAGTTAAGTAGATGCATCTGTCTTGGCAGGATACCACTAGTAACGGTACAAGATCAACTGCCAAAGCAGAGAATGTACGGCCCATAAAACACTACCATTCCAAATAACACACAGTAAGTGTAAAGCTTCAGTATATGATGAACCACAGGCTGAGCTCATCCATACCAAATTGCAGAAGAGGTGTAATGATCCCATAAGAGTTAAAACATGCCTGTCATCCTATTCGTGATTTGCAGCGGCAAAAGTCCAACTTACGTCATCATAATTTGCTTTTTTTGGTTCTTTTCCTTGTTGTCATTGCAGAGGACAAAATTCCCTAATGACCTTGAGCAAGGATCAAATCTCACCCAATCTGTGCCCTTACGGCGGATGCAGAGCAATGACATCAACTACTTAGATTGCCAGAGAATGGATGATGTCATTGTTTTGCATTTGGCTACAGTGACATAGACAGATGCTTCTCTGATGCCCCCTGCTCTCCATCATTTGCTGAAAGGCAATGGAGTGAAGGTCCTGCAGCTGAAATGTGTGTTTAGGAAAGGGTAAGAAAGGAGGTTTAGCACAGTCCCATATGCTTTAAATTTACATTATCCACAATCTCAGCCTATATATCTTGTTCCCTTAAAGGGGAACATTTATTTATTTATTTATTTATTTACAGTATTTATATTCCGCCCTTCTCACCCAAAGGGGACTCAGGGCGGATTACAATGAACACATATATGGCAAACATTCAATGCCAACAGACAAACAACATATATAGACAAGACACAGAGGCATTTAACATTTTTTTCCAGCTTCACGATTCCGGTCACAGGGGGAGCTGTTGCTTCACTGTCCACTGGTGGCTGTACTTCCTCATTCCTTTCCTCGTGTTTTGCTGCCAGTTTTTATGATGTTGTAAATTAGTTAAATTAGCCTCCCGCATAAAGCATACCTAAATTTCCCTACTTGACAGCTGCAACTGTCTTTCGGGGCTGCATAGGTCAACAGCAAGCCAGGCTATTTAATGGTCGGGGGCTTAACCCGACCCAGGCTTCGAACTCATGACCTCTCGGTCAGTAGTGATTTATTGCAGCTGGTTACTAGCCAGCTGCGCCACAGCCCGGCCCTCCTAGAGTAATTGAACTACAGCTTCCATTGTACCTAGCCATTGGATAAGGACATCAAGAGTGGTCTCTGACAACATCTAGAACAGGCAAAGGACACACCTGAGGCCACATGCAATCTCCCCCTTGACCTTCAGCCCCTGCCCCCTTGAATCCTTGGACTGCCTCCCCCCCCCCCCCAAAGAGTGATCTAACTCAATTGAAAGACTGGAAAAACTGGGGGTGAGGAGGAGCTCAGTTTGATATCATAGTGACATAATGGCAATGTTTATCTATTTATAACTTCCCAATATGATTTCAAGCAATGTTTATAAGAAGTGCTGGAACTGTGCTGAACAAAGTGTAGCAGAGACCAAGTTGAGGCACAAACAGGTAACAGGTGTCCAGGGAGTTGAACAGTGGCCTCAGAGCAACCTGATGATGCCAAATAGCCTTCTTCAGCATAACATGTGGCATTGTCACCTGCAGATTGGACCCTCAATTTCTCTGAATCAGAATCCTTCTAACCCACCTTTGTCTATTATATATTATATCTAGCAAGGAAGCGAGTTATCCTTTACAAAGATCAGTGGTGTCATGGTTTAGAGCAGCTATGGCGAAAGTGAGCTTCTTGAACTCCTACAGAATCTATTATTTTTTATTTTCATGTTCTCAAATGCCCACTAGTGTGGCCACATTGTGGAAGTGGTAATATTCCACAGATTGTAGCTCCCTCCACCCTAAAAAAGTAGTGGCTTTTAAGAGCATTTTCCCTCATTCTTTGTGCAGGAGGGTGGCCCTTCAGGGTTCTCCAGAGGAACAATGTAGTTTCCTAATACTTCACAATTGGCCATCCCTTTGGAAAATCAAAAGGGAATGCTAACCCACCTGTATCAAGCAAATTTCACAACTATGAATTTACACTGGTGAATGGGAATGTGATTGTGACCATTAGGCTTGATTGTCCATATCGATCTTTGCCCTTCATGGGTTTTAGTCCAGTCTTCAAAGGACCTATGTAAAATGCTATTTTTGCTAATATTTTTCAGAAAGGATTGGGAGGGATGTGTCATAAAGGATTCAAGGGCTGAAAAAAGCCCCATGGGCCACAAGATGTGTATACACATATACATATACAAACGCACACCAATGTTGATAGGTAGCTTTCATGTCAACGGGGTGATGAATCCACACAAGGACTCAATCTGGAAATTAAAGGAAGTGCCAAAGGTACTGAAACTTAACCCCTAAATAAGCTTTAAACCTCGGAGAGCATCCTTAAAGTTTGACCTAAACATCAGCATATTTACAAAATGAATAATTGATCTTGCATTTCTTACTCGTACAGGCAACTAAAACAGAGGTAATGCAATGACAAAGGTGAGAGGTGAAAGAACCTCTTAATTACATACCTTCAGGGATGCATTGTCCAAGAACAAACTTATAGCCCTGACAGCACTTTTTCCTGAAAAGAGAAATGAAAATATACATGAAGGAATCAGTAGGAATATGTTTGTGTGAATGTTTTCACTAAAGTGAGTCCTACTGAAATTTAGTGAAGGTAAGTAGCAGGTTAACTATTATAAGGAGGAAGAAAACCCCTTTTGTTGTGGTCCTCCATGTAACCCTTGCTCATATGGAAATAAATGAAGGCACATTGAAAAAAGAGACTGAAGTTCAGGGTATTCCCCAATCTGGATTGTTGCTGTTTTGAACAATGGACTCAAGAGGATTAAATTGTGACAGTATAGTTGACTCTATCAACTCAGGACTCCTTTATCTCCATGTGATATCATTCTGCTGCGCATATACTTAAAAGGCAAGAGTTGCCAACCTAGATGTCCCCATTGGGTAAGCACATTGAGGGAACCAACTGAGAGCCTGTAAAACTCACAACAACCCTGTGATTCCAGCCATGCATAAAATATAATTTCATTTTAATATGAATTATGCCTACTTGCCTAATATATTTATTTATTTATTCTTCAAACTTATATGCCGCCACTCCCCTAGGGCTCAGAGCAGCTTCCAAAACAGACTAAAATCTAAAGCAATTTAAAAACAGCAATATACAACAGTAAACTAGCATCAAGCCAACATTTTAGCCTTGAGGCAAAAGATACTTTATCTGGAGATGGGATGAACAACACATGGCATATAGGACACTTGCATGGTTTTGCTACCCTGATGCACTCAGCACTCTCATTTCTCTTTTTCCATTGTGCCAATTCATTTTGATATCATATGATGTGGGGGGAAAAGTTCACATTTTCACTTGAAAACAAGGGACGTGAAGAGTATGTGCTTCATTTTCGAAGCAAATAGAACTCCTGGGAAAAGGTCCAGCTTAAAAACAAGGTTTTACCGTCTCCCATACATCTTGCTTTAAATACATAGTTTGAGGGCACGGTGTGCTATTAAATGGACAGAAAATGACAGAACATAGCCTACTTGCTGAAGGAGAGCACAGTTTGGAGAAGCATGACAAAATCCCCACAAAAAATCAATAGGAGATTTATGCCAGATGCCAGTGGTAGGCTCTGTCAGAAAACTGGTGCCATGGCTGCTGTCCAAGGATTTCTGGTGCTGAAGCCAAGCCGATCCCCTTTATAGGAATAGGATGTCCTAAACATGTCTGCTGCGTGAATACCTAACAAATCTTTCAAGCTTGAGAGAGGGCACTTGGAATCTGGCTGACCGTAAGAAACAATTTAAAATTTTGGCTACTAAGACTTAAAAATGCATTGTTATAACTTGTTGTTCATATTTTAAAGAAGAGCAAATAAAATGGATTAGTGACATACTTTTATCCACATGCATAACATGTGGTCTTGATGTTCTGCAAAAAGGTCCCGTCAGATATGGAAAGTATTCTAAATGATGTGAGAGTTTTCTTTTTCAACCAGCTCAAGATAGGAACACGTTACGGATGAGGGAGAGAACCCATGTGTTTCTAATAATAGTCTGAAGCAAACTATTTATATGTATTTTCAGCATATATATGAAGAGGGGGTTGTAATACATAGCAGGCTTTTAAAGTATATGTTTATGACTAAAACTACTGATAAGAAAATTACAAACTGGGGGAACCCTGCGGAGACTAGGACATGGAGCAATGGGTTCAAATTGCAAGAAAACATATCCCACCTAAACGGTAGGAAGACCTTCTTGAAGGTAAGAGCTGTTGGACAGTGGAGAACACTATATGGAATATGGTGGAGTCTCTTTCTCTGGAGGTTTTTAAGCAGAGGCTGAGTGGCCATCTTTCATTGTGTGTTTCTGCACAGCAGAGGGTTGGACTGGATGGCCCTTGGGGTCTCTCCCAACTCTAGGATTCTATGATTCTTTACATTTAGAGTATATACTTTGTTGTCATGTAACTTCAAGCCATTTCCAACTGAAGGTAACTCTTGGCAACATGTGTTCTGAAAGGGGCCTTTGCTTTCCGCCGAGGCTGAGAGAGCATGACTGGCCCAAGGTCATCCCATGAGTTTCATAGCTGTGGATATTTGAATCCTGGTTTCTAGATTCATGGTGAAATGCTCAAACTGTTCACTATGCTGGTCCTTAGAGTATGTACAAGTAGGACCTTAAGCAGAACACTGTGGACTTGAATGGATCTATCCAACCAACCAGCCATGCGTTCTTCCGAGATGCTTCATGGCAAACCTCTCATTTGCCCTCCCAAAGAAGAGAACATGCTCAATTCTCAAGAAGGTTTCCTCTCATTTCTCCTCCTTTGAATATTTCCCTCCAATTTTACAACTATGGCCTCGCCCTAAGTATACTGTGCTCACAGCCCTGCTTTCTTATTAATCCTGAGATGGCTATACAGGCATCAAACTCAGCACGTTGTGATTAGTAAAGGAGCAAAACCCAAAGAAGACCCCTGTAAGCTCAGGCAACTCTCTGCATTGGGAGTAGCTGAATAATAAGGTAAAGGTAAAGGTTTCCCCTGACGTTACGTCCAGTCATGTCTGACTCTGGGGGTTGGTGCTAATCTCCATTTCTAAGCCGAAGAGCCGGCGTTGTCCGTAGACACCTCCAAGGTCATGTGGCCGGCATGACTGCATGGAACGCTGTTACCTTCCCGCTGGAGCATTACCTATTGATCTACTCACATTGGCATGTTTTCGAACTGCTAGGTTGGCAGAAGCTGGAGCTAACAGCGGGCGCTCACTCAGCTCCCGGGATTTGAACCTGTGACCTTTCAGTCTGCAAGTTCAGCAGCTCAGTGCTGTAACACACTTCGCCACCGGGGCTCCAATCATAATCGATGCAAAACAGGTATTGCTTGTCCCAATGAAGTTATTTGAAAATGGCTAGATCACAACAAGAGATTAGGCAGAGATGTAACAGTTCTCCTCTACAGCTGATTCCTTTGGGTTTGCAGGGCCTTGAAGACCCAATTTAGTGCATGTTGCCTCTTTAACAGGTCCCGTGTAATTGTATGGGACTTGCACTCAGGTACAACCACTGACTAGTGCTCACTTTCTTAGGTTGAAATTGCCAGTGGACTTTTAAATGCAGTGTTACTGCATTTATTTTTCAAAGCATTGGTAGTGGTGACCGCTTGGTCATAGACATGAGTAGGTTCAATTTCTGTTTAAATTACATTTAAAACAAATGACCTAACTTTTATTCTCCATGTGGTTTCAAGTAGTGTGACTTCCAGAATGTTTTGCAGATGTGGTTAGACAAATGAGATATTAAATGGTGCACCAGACCTTACCATTGTATTCTGTAAGCCACAACCCTTAGGACTCACATGGGAGATAGATCATACAGTTATACATAATGTGGAGAAAGTGGATGGAGAGATATTTTCCTGCATCTAATAACAATCCCAGAGCCAAAAAGCCTTTCAAGGTAAAGTAACCCACCCCAGCCTCTCCCCTATCTCCCTGTGCCAAACATTCGGAGGAGCCAGTGACACAAGTAGACCCATAAAAGAACCAGCCAGACAAAATTCTTTGCTTTTCAAATCAATAATTGGTTATCAAAATAATCTTTAAAAATACACAGACAACTAGAACACCGCCCAGAGACTGTTGTCATGGATCTTCAAGTCATTTTTCACTGATGGTGATACTAAGACAAATCCATCAGGATTTATTCAGAGGGGTTGCCATTGCCTTCCCCTGAGGCTGAGAGTGTGTGTCTTGCCCAGAGGGGAGATTTGCAGTTTGGTCTCCTAAAGTCCTAGTGCAATATTCAAATAATTACGCCATATTTGTCTTCTTACCCAGAAACTAGAGTCAATGGCTGGGGGATTATGGGGCATGTAGTCCATTAAGGTCACCTTTTCAGTTTCTGCTCTGGTCACACATATCTCTTTTTCAAAGTTTAAACCAAGAAAAAATAATGGGTTGTTGTGAGTTTTCCGGGCTGTATGGCCATGTTCCAGAAGCATTCCCTCCTGACATTTCACCCACATCTATGGCAGGCAATCCCAGAGGTTGTAAGGTATATTGATTGTGAGGTATATAGTTTCTAATATGCCTCACAACCTCTGAGGATGCCTGCCATAGATGTGGGTGAAATGTCGGGAAATAATGTTTCTGGAACATGGACCTACAACCCAGAAAATTCACAGCAACCCAGTGATTCCGGCCATGAAAAACTTCAACAACACAAATAACAAATAGTCTTGAATTAAGTCTAAAATGGGGTGAAGGAGAGGGAAAGCTTTTCTGTGTTGTACAAATGTTGATCCTCATTAGATCTCTTAGAAAATGCTCTTATAAATATTTCACTTTAACAACAAAAGAGAAGAAGGAAGGAAGCAGTTCAGAGATGTAAAAGGAAGACTCCAGAATATACACACATGACACAAGGTAAGACGTATCAGAGACATTTTTCGTTATCATACTCATATTAACCTTTCACATATTGGTTGTCCAGACTCTAAGTAAATCCAAGTGGCTGCTGTGCAGTGACCTATATTTGTGCATGAATAATGTTCAAATAGCCAGAAACATTACTCTGAATAGCCCTGCATGGAGCAGGAAGGATGTCTGCATGGCTCAAGTGATTAAATCAACTCTCCTTGAATTGGATTCCCCGTCCCATTCATAAAGTTTTTTTGTCTCTATTTTTCTGCTTCATGGCTGACCAAAGGTGCCAATCTTGTCTTCTTTTTGGCCTTTGTGGCAAAGTGACATTTCAATCATGTCCTTTCTATCCCTCTGACTTCCGCATAAGGTGACAGGGTGGCCAGCACTGCCACTGAGCAGAGTGAGAGATTTAAGATATCCTGAAATGCCAGCAAAATCTTGCTTGTCAATTTACTACTGCTGTTGTATTTCTACTGCCTGGTGTGAAAGAGAGATGTTCATAGGATATTCTATTTTAAGATACCAAAGCAACTCAGATGGATTTGCAGGCAATACATTTCATGCCTCTGCTGGAGACATTATTTACTGCCTTCTCAGGCAGAAACACACTTTTGGTAATCTCAGTCCTTATACAGTTTTTCTTAATTGTCATTAACATTGTTGTGGAATATGGAGCTAGCAAAACACAGAGAAAAACACAGTCAGTTCCAAAACTGGAAAATGAGATATTGTGTACAATGTGGGAGAAGGGAAGCAAAAACAAACAAACTAACAATTAGTGGAGCAAGGAACAGTGACTTTAGTTGCAATGTAAGCTTCTTTATTCCATGGAAAATCTCCATGGATTCTCTTTCCTAGCATTTTAAGCAAAGAAATATAAAACAGCAAAATAAGTTCAGAAACAAATGCAAAGCCCCTCAAAAATATTTCCAATATAATCAAAATGAAGAAACAGAAGAGCATTGGGTTGCTGTGAGTTTTCCGGGCTGTATGGCCATGTTACAGAAGCATTCTCTCCTGACATTTTGCCCACATCTATGGCAGGCATCTTCAGAGGTTGTGAGGTCTGTTGGAAACTAGGCAAGTGGGTTTATATATCTGTGGAATGTCCTGGGTGGGAGAAAGAATTTTTGTCTGTGACGTGCTTCTGAGGCTTAAAGAAGCCAAGCCCCAACATCTGTGTGAGGCAAGTGTAATTGTAGCAATTAGCTAGCTTGATTAGCATTCAATTGCCTTTCAGTTTCAAAGCCTGCTTGATTCCTGCCTGGAGGACTCCTTTGTTGGGAGCTGTTAGCTGACCCTGATTGTTTTATGCCTGAAATTCCCATTTTCTGAGTGTTGTTTTTTATTTACTGTCCTGATTTTAGAGTTTTTTTAAAATACTGGTAGCCAGATTTTGCTCCATTTTCCTGGTTTCCTCCTTTCTGTTGAAATTGTCCATATGCTTGTGGATTTCAATGGCTTCTCTGTGTAGTCTGACATGGTGGTTGTCCAGCATTTCTGTGTTCTCAAATAATATGCTGTGCCCACGTTGGTTACCAAGTGCTCTGCTATGGCTGACTTCTCTGGCTGAATTAATGCCTTTCATGTTCCTTGATTCATGTTTAAGCAATGCTGCATTTGGAGGTCCCTCTGTAGACTTGTCCACAGCTGCATAATATACGGTAGACTCCTGCAGAGGTGAGAGGATCCCTCTTGTCCTTTGCTGAATGTAGCGTTTGTTGGATTTTCTTAGTGAGTCTGTAGATAGTTTGTAGGTTGTGTTTCTTCATCAGCTTCCCTATGTGTCCCAATTCCTTTGATGTATGGTAAAAAACACTTTTCCTCTGGGTGGATCTTTGTCTTTACTCTCATGGCTTGTTCTTGGTCTTGCAGCTCTTCTCATGTCTGTGGTGGAATATCCATTGGCCTGTAGACGAGCATTGCTTAGCAATGATTCATATGCAACAGGTAGTAGTTCTAAGACAGAAAATGTAACGATACGACATGTGTGTGGGAAAGGATTCATTAAAAACCTTTGTACAAAGGGGAATGCATTTGATCCGTATGAATCTTTCTTGGTAGTACAGTTAAACAACAGGGCCTATTCACAGCTGTTCAAACTGTGAGGCTTGAAAAATGATATGGGGAAAAGAATGATACAAATAACAATGTAATTAATGTACTATTGCAAAATCAGCTGAGTTGGAAAAATGGATTAAAAACAATTCACATAGATATACAAAACAAGGCTACAGGACTGAAAACAGGAGAGGGCTTCTGTACCAGTAACAGTTATATAGAAAAGGGGGTTTCAGCTGGTGTTACTTGTCATGAAACCAGGTAAAAAGCAGAAATTCCTGCTTCTACACAGCTAATAAGTACAGTCTATCCACTTGTATTACAATCTTTCCCTTTTCCTTCTGCCTTCTACCTTGCCAAACAGCATTGTCTTTTCTAATGTCTTTCCATATTCCATAGTACAACACCGGCAGCTTAGCCTTCTGCAGGACTCATTTATTTGTCTTTTTGGCAGCCCATGATATCCAAAGAATTTCCCTTTGTCTCTACTCTTGCAGAAGTTGATTCTCTTGCTATCAACTTTCTTAACTGTCCAGTTTTCACTGCCATACATACAAATATTGGAATGGACAATCCTGTCTTGTTATTCAATTGTATATCTTTACACTTGGAGGTCTTGTCTAGTTCCTCCATAGCTGCCCTTTCAAGTCCTGGTCTTCTTCTGATTTCTTGATTGTAGACCCCATTTTGATTAATGACTCTACCAAAGTATAGTGAAGCTTTTGACTATTTCAGTGTCTTAATCATCTACTTTATAGAGTTATGTAAACTATATACTGGCTTATCATGTCATGTCACCACAGCCCCCTAATGGCATGTTATTGGATTTCTGTTCCACATATTTCCATTGTAAGAACAGCTCTCTAGTTTCAACCCAGGTGACTTCCTCTCCACTTTTAAACCTGCCAGACAGGCAATCTTACCTTGATTGCATAGGCAGCTTTGACAAGTCACGTTTTTGAGTGTTCAGAACAGACAGTGCAACCCTCTGAAAATTAACCTGATATACACAGCTCTAAATTACAAGGTCTAATGTGACCTCTGGCATTCCTCATGCCAACTATGTTTCCCAGAAGCAATTTATCAAAATGACTGACAGAAAAGTGGGAGATTGCCAGATGTATTTTCCAGACAAAACCAATTGTCAGACAAGAAGAAACAGGTTGACCGGCATTTTCTCACCAAATTACTGGACCTCAGTTTCTTAGTGACAGGAAAACATTTGACTTCTATTGGTCTATTTAATTATTTCGATGGTTGCTTCAAGCACCACATGTTTATGCATCTCATGTTCATGCTGCACAACTAATTTCTGATAAATTCTAATGTTCTTTAAAATGTATACCTAGAAATGTGAGTCGGGATAGGAATCATGCAAACATCCAGATGCTAGAATGCAACTCCAAACACTTCTAAAACCATTGGCTATGAACTCTGCCGCTGCTGGGAATTGCAGTTCTAATAATCTATAGGACTCAATAAAAAGTTTGAAAGTTACAAATATATAAGAAGAGGATGTATCTACACCAGGCATAGGCAAACTTCGGCCCTCCGGGTATTTTGGACTTCAATTCTCATAATTCCTAACTGCCTATAGGAATTGTGGGAGTTGAAATCCTAAACACCTGGAAGGCCGAAGTTTACCCATACCTGGTCTACACTCTAAAATTAATGCAGTTTGATACCACTTTAACTGTTGCAGCTAAATACTACAGAATTATGGGAGTTGTAGTTTTACAAGATCTTAGTCTTCTGTGCCAAATAGTGCTGGTGCCTCACAAAACTACAAATCCCTTGATTCCACAGCATTGAGTCAAGGCAGCTAAAGTGGTATCAAATGGCATTAGTCGTACAGTCTAGATGCACCCTTAGTTTGTTACAATTTCTTTGCGATGTTCACTTGGTGGTGATTAACCCAGGATTGTTACTCTATGGGAAACTGTTCGCCATACTTTCAGAATGGCGAGCTCTCAAATAAACAACGATTTGTTTAATTCAAAGCAGTAACTAGTGAATACTGGACTTTGCCAATCAACAAGCCTACCAACAAAACAGCCAACAGCCAAGACTCTGCATTGATGTAAGCTGCCCTGAGTCCCCTCGGGTGAGAAGGGCGGGATAGAAATGATGGAAATAATTAAATAAATAAATACTTATATACTCGAGTATAAGCCTCATTTTTCCGCCCTTATTTTAAGACAGAAAAAGCCCCCCTTGGCTTATACTCGGGTGAGGGTCTTGGTTGGCTTATATTTGGGTCAGCTTATACTCAAGAATATACATTTATTATTTTTCTCTATTATTATTGGTATTATTACATTTATTATTTTTCTCTATTATTGTTGCTATTATTACATTTATTTTACTCTATTTTTTATTATTATTAATAATACATTCTTTCACTCTGATCTTATTATTATTATTGCATTTATTATTTTACTCTATTTATTACCTGTATTATTTTCCTGTATTTATTATTATTATTATTATTATTATTATTATTATTATTATTATATGTATTATTTTACTCTATTATTATTAAAAGGATACATAAGCACATTTACATTGAAGAAGATGAGAATAATGATTTGATCAGAGTTGGACAGTCTTATCTTAAATTTGAGCTTTATGTAAATATTCAAAATCATTTAACCTACTGATGCCTCAATTAATGTAATTTTATTGGTACAGTAGAGTCTCACTTATCCAACACGTACTTATCCAACGTTCTGGATTATCCAATGCATTTTTGTAGTCAATGTTTTCAATACATCATGATATTTTGGTGCTAAATTCGTAAATACAGTAATTACTACATAGCATTATTTCGTATTGAACTACTTTTTCTGTCAAATTTGTTGTATAACATGATGTTTGGGTGCTTAATTTGTAAAATCATAACCTAATTTGATGTTTAATAGGTTTTTCCTTAATCCCTCCTTATTATCCAACATATTCGCTTATCCAACGTTCTGCTGGCCCGTTTATGTTGGATAAGTGAGACTCTACTGTATCTATTTTTATTTCTGAAATTTACCACCCTCGGCTTATACTGGAGTCAATGTTTCCCCAGTTTTTTTGTGGTAAAATTAGGTGCCTCGGCTTATATTCGGATCAGCTTATACTCGAGTATATACGGTAAATTTGACGCCAGCCTCTTGGACCTGTGGAGGACTTCTACAAAGGCCAGAAGCACATCTTTTCCTTCTGCAGGTTTTCCTAGCAACAGCTAGGAATGCCATCCAAAGGCCAGACTGTGGTGCTGAATTCTTCCATATGCCATTTTATTTCAGGTTAAAAGGAAAGCAATGGCAAACTTAATCAGAAAATTTTTTTGCCAGGAAAATCATATGACAGGGTCACTATAAGTCAGATGCATTGTGAAGGTACAGTACATAAGAGCAGCAGCAATATCAGCAATAAAATTGTTACTCAGTTAGATATTTGCAGCTAGACTTTGACCTCGATTGAAAATTCCTTTAAAAACACATGCCTTTAAAAGTGCAGTTAATCAGCAGTAAGTTTTACTGAGCTGCAGAACTTACGGCAAGGTGACCAAGTTTAGCATTTAAGGCTAAAAAGCCAGTCATTTTTAGGATTGAACTGGCTGGAGAGTGAGATATCTAAAAACATATCCAGCCACTCAAATGTTGAGTGTCAGAAGAATATGACTGATCACTGATAGGAAAGGATCATATAATAAGATAAAACAAAATTTAAAAAGGCATCAAAACTTCTGGTGAGTCTGTGACTACATGTAAAAGCAACATAAGAAAGAAGGGTAGGGATGGTAGGGGACATCCTCCTCCAGCACAACGTGTACCTATAGAATAAATCTTATTATATGGTCCATTTCCTGTGAACCTGAAGGAAGATACATCTGTCACTGAGAACCAATATAAATATATTTGCTCACATGAATTTTCAGCTCTAGAGAAGCTGATTTAATGCCTTTGCTCTTACAGAATTTTAGGTACATGTTTGAAAGGTCCAATTATAGTTTTGAATAATCTTGTAATTATTTGGTGAGTCAAGAAGTTATAAAAATAGTTTAATTGTTTTAAGTTTATGTTAAAAATAATCTTTCTGTAATCTTTGCTTCTTTGCCAAAAAAAAAATCAATATGGACAAATAGCGGCCATCTGTGTTTGCAAGCATGTCAAGTAACACGGTAGCTGGTGAGATTCCAGCAATAATTCATATGCAAAGAGACTAAGACAGCTGTGCTGTTTTCGAATGACCTAACTGAAAGCTGGACTTTTTTTCCTGGGGATTTCTTGGGAGCTAAATAACAAAAGTCCTGAAATAACTGTTTGCTCCCTTTCTTGCACTCAATGGATTGTATCCAGCAGTGTCCCTCCATTCATGGAAGACCCTTTGATGTAGCAGCGGCTTCTGTGTACAGAAGTCACAGGAGAGGGAACCGTTTTTGCTGATTCTTCACTTTTTTTCATCAATAGCCTTCAAATCTGCTCCAGATGCTCTTCTGGGATTGGGGGGGGGGGGGCGGATAGCAAGACAGAAGGAATATTTGCAAAAAGTGATTTACGTTTCTAGTCTATTCATGGAAGTCTCCGTTGGATCAAAAAGTCTTCCATGAACAGAAGAACAAACAGCATGGGACACTTCCCAGTGTTACTTTCCCTGTCATTTACAATCATCCCTTACATCTGTCATAGCAAGAACTCCCATAGTGGAGCCAAGACAGAGGATAGAAAGAGTTCTTACATTGTGCTTTCATAGTGTGCTTTGAGACGCATGAAGCTGCATAGTGGTTTCACTACTATCCTTCTGTTGAATACTAATACTGTGCAACAATTGCCTATGTACTCGTTTTCTTGTTCATTGTCCCATCATGGAATAGAGGAACACACAGGCAACGAGAAATGGTTATGTAGCATGAGAGAGTGTGAATCTGCATATGAAATAATAACACTTGTAGAAATCCATAGAAAATGTGCCCATTGTACTGCTGCCAAAAACTTGCAACATATGTGTGTCATTTCAACTGGATTCCAGTATAGAATATGGAAAAGTTATTTTGGACTATGGTACCCAGAATCCCATATCCAACATAGCCACTAGTCATAGTAGCTAAAGCAGGCAAAGGTAAACTTCGGCCCTCCAGATGTTTTGGACTTCAACTCTCATAATTCCTAACAGCCTACTGGAGGTCCAAAGTTTGCCTATGCCTGGGCTAAAATATTCTGGGAGGTGTAATCCAATATGTAACGTTTCCAAGCAGTAGGGTAAACTAAATAGAAACACGCACCTGCACCTATAGAAGTGCAATCCACAGTATTTCAGATACTTCTGAATGTTTGTCTAATAATATCACATGAATAAAATGGGTCTGCTCAATATGTGATTTCCCAAGATAAATTCAGACCACGGTTTCATCACCAAAACTCCATTCAGGCCTGCAGAAGACTACACCATACTATGTGTATTTTATTTTAAAAAATGCTTTATAGTTAATAAAATTTGATATAGGTAATATACAGTATACTACACCATTCCAAAATGAAGGAAATGAACGTTTACATGCAATGTATATTCAAACAGCTAATATTTTTTAACCAAAATATAAAAAGGGGAGTATGCATCTAAAGAGTGGAATACACCAAGGATTAAGTATAAAAGCCTTTTTATGAGGAAGACTAACAAAAGCCCAGCAGGTCTTTTCCATTTTCAACCTGTTGATTCCACTTTCTATACAAAAGAGATCCATCCCCCTTCCTTAGATCATTATAGGCTTGAGTATTGTTTTTAGCAAAACAGACATCTTATCTATGACACCTGTCAAGACCCTGGTGACAGTCCTCAAACACAAAGCCTTTAGAAGTACGATACCTGTGTCAAAGGTTTTATATTCTTTTTTTAAATGCACATTATATGTATAAACAACCACCTGCAGACAGTATTTGGCAGCACTGTGGATTGTCTTTTAATATTACCCAACTCTGACTCCTTCATGAAAGACACATCTAAATTACTGTAACTGGTAGTAACGAATGTACTATACTAAAATGGTTCAGCACCATTACATTAATCATTGGGCTTTTGCCTGAGAGAAAGCTCCAGAGCAGTCCTGGAGTTTTGTAGGTGTGCCCAGCTAGATCGGTCTAGATCCAGGCTGATCCACTGTCCTCGCCTCTAAGGGATCCACTCCTGCATGGCCGGTCACAAGCAGCTCCCACCAGGTAATCATGTAAGTGTAAACATGGCCTTAAAGACACTGCTATGTTCCTTTATTCCTCATATTTTCCTTTTTATAAATAAAGCAGGTGAAAGCAATTATATTATTATGCAATGCAAGATCTGAATTGAAGAACAGAACAGAATCATATGTTTTTAATTTATTAATTTTGTATTGGAATAAACATTTCTTTTAGCATATATTGAGCATGCCTGCTATTGTTCACTAGCACTGGAACCTATGCACAACCTAAAGAGCCATATTAAGCACTTTCACGGTTCCTTTCCTGCAGCTCAAATGGGGGGTAAGAGTGAGAATCTGAGAAAAGCTTCTGTTATTAGCAAACTGCTGAAGGGGAAAGTTGAAAGCAGCTTCCCAGAATGGTCAAAAGAGTCCTTTCGATGAGGGAGAAGAGTGTGGTGTAAGGACAGGAACCACAAGGACTTTCACAAGGGCCTCCAGGGAGAACTGGAGGCCATGAAGCGAGGTCAAAAGAGTGCAGATCCCCTGCTTCTTAACCAAGAGTAACCCTGTTCCAGCACTCAGAGCTGGAGTCAGAATTGTTTTGGAAGCCAGTGAACATGACAAAGCACTGAGAAAATTTGTGTCGCTGAGTCCAAGTTAGTGGTCTTTCGGCCAGGCTCTTTACTAAAAGAAGTTCTTGGCTATTTTCAGAAGTGATCCCCACGCAGCACAGAAATCCAAAGCAACCAAGTTTTAACATGACTGGAACTCAAGTGGAAATTCTTGGAGGTTCAAAATGCAGAGGGACAATACAAATGTTCTTCCTGCTATCTTCCAACTCCTAATTAGTCCCAAAGCCAAGTTTCTTTCCAAGTCTGTAAATCCGTTGCCTCGCTAATGGCACATTGTCAGCTATTTGTCTAAACAAAGGTGAGCCAGAATCCAGAACTAATTACCACGCATCTGTCCAGACTCTCTTGGAATTCTTAAACTTCCATGGCTCTTCATTCGCAACTCCAGTTTCACACAAAAATGCAGGCGAGATAGGAAGCCATAAATTCCATTTCACTAACAAATCCAGCGCCAAAGGAGGAATTTAGAGCTGTGGTCACTCTGTTGCTAGGTCAACCAAGTTAAATAGCAACAGGCTGATGATAGCTTCTTAGATTTACTGAAAATATTCTGGTTCAGTTTAATGCAGTATCTTTCATCAGTGGAATCACAAAAGAGTCACACAAGTGACAGCTAATAAAATCTCTTCCAAAACAGCAATTAGAATTAAACCAGCCAACATGTGTACGCACTATGAATACAGAGGCACACTATGCTTCATACTGAGGGAAGGAAAGGCTCTATGGCACTGAGGCAATATAGGAGGAGTTGGCTTGGATGGTGACCTTATTTCATTTTCTTATCGCATCATCTTATCCTAATGTCTTATCCCATCATTTTTTTACCTTTTACTATCAACTTCCCCTCCTGCCAGTGGTGCCATCTCATTCTAGGTAGTGGTAGATAGATAGATCAAAGTTTAATAAGGACCATCTCCCTAAGGCATTACAAATTTTTATCAAAGCCATCTAACGTTATCTGATGTTATTGAGAAATATTATTTGATATAGTATTCATAAGGATATTGTGGAAAGCCTTCCAATATAGAAAAGACCCAAAGGAGAAAAGATGGGAAGGAGAAGAAGCTTGAGCTAGGAGTAAACAGGGGACACACATTAAAATTCAGTTCCATAAAAGATACAGATCAAAGACACATTAATCACACAGGACAGAAGCCAAAACACATAACATGAGTTTAAAATTCATGTTTTCGACTGGCTGGGTAGGCCAGCCAGAAGATATAGATTTTTAGATGGTTTTAAAATTCCGACAGTTGATCTAACTGTCAGAGCTCTTTAGGCTTAATTGTAGACTTTTAAAGGCCACTTGAGAATACTCAGGAATTCTGGCCTGTAGACTAATGCTCAAGAGATGAACAGGGATGGGTAGGTTCAGTCAAATTTTACTTGACTGCAAATCCCATCAGCCCTAGCCAGTATAGCTAAATATGAAGTATATTGGGAGTTGTACTCCAATAGAATGGGATTTCCACAGACACTTTTAAGATATGAGCATATTGAGAAATGTTCTTGTTGTTATCAGAAATCTAAGCAGATATCGGCAGACAATGTTTTAGAACACAGCCAGTATCACAATATTAAAAGTCCATACATAGCCACAAAAAGAGAGCTTTTAAAAATTTGGATGCCAAGGTTTGAAACACCATCCAAGGCTCTATCATCTTGAACCAGGTGAGATATAGTAATTAAACAAATTGTGACACACATTTTCAAAGAAGGTATATCTCTCACTAGAAGCCAAGATGACTAAACTAACACTGTATGACAAGACAGGACTCTATAGAAAACAATAATGCCTGATAACGTAGAAGACAGCAAGAAAGGAAGACCACATTTCAGTTTTATAGACCTGAGCAGCGCAGTTGATGACAGGGTGATTGGAAATCCCTCATTCATGGGATCACTGTAAGTCAAAGTCAACTCAATAGAAGTCAACAGCAACAACTACCTGGACTATGTAGTAATATTAGCTTGACACCAGTTTTGCTCAGAGTCTAACTCAGAGTATCTTGGGACTACAAATTTAACAAGATACTCAGAGCTCTCTGCTAGACAGCTCTAGTTCAGTGATTGTCAAACTATGGCCTTCTATATGGTTTGGATAGCAACTTATATAACACCTGAGTGCTGATTACAGGGTTTTTTTTCCATCTCAGGGGCAACTTGAGAAAATGTAAGTCGCTCCTGATGTGAGAGAATTGGCCATCTGCACGGACATTGCTCAGGGGATGCCTGGATGTTTGATGTCTTACCATCCTTATGGGTGGCTTCTGTTATGTCCCTGTATGGAGCAGGAGCTGACAGAGGGAGCTCATCTGCACTCTCCCCGGGTTGGATTTGAACCGACAACCTTCAGGTCAGCAACCTAACCTTCAAGTCAGCAGTCCTGTCAGCACAAGGGTTTAAACCACTGCACCACCAGTGCAAGTTTGAGCTTCTGTATGTTAAAAGCCTCAACTGTTTGTGAGGTTGAAGCTTGAAAACAATTGTGTTAGTGCACACTCCTGAGTTTAGGTCCCAAGCTGTCCCCAGAAAAAGGTAAAAATAATTCAACTGTTTTTATTTATAGGGTTTTTTTTCATATTAGAGGGGGTCCTGAACCTCTAACCCCACAAATGTGGACAGCTGGCTGTAATAAATACAACGGCAGGTACTAAAAAAAGCTAACGCAATATTGTATATTTGAGTGTGTTATTCAGCAGAAAAGCACAAGTTTTTGAGACAACCTAATGGTGGTATACAGCAAATGAAAAACATATGTAAATTTAGTCCACACAAAAAACTGGTTATGCCCTATGAAACTTTGGGTTTTCATTTTTATTTCCACAAATTTCAGGGACTTCCCTCTTCAAGTTCATCAGTTAAGAGTTCCATGCTTATCTTAGAGTATATTTAAATAATCATGAATCAATGTGGCAGTGAATGAAAGATCTTGGCAGTTCTCTGCAACACGATGCTCTTTTTAAACCACAGGATGCCATTGAGAAATCTACCTTCTCTCATGAGAGAAGCCAAGAGAGCCCTCCTGGGTAGTGTTTGCTTACTTACAGTCTGATGAAGTTATACTGAAAGAGAGCTCAGACTGAAAAATGTAAAGGGGGGTTGCACATTGTTCACATCTCATTCAACGAAGGATAAGTGAGATGTATTACATTCAAATCTTTGAATATATACATCAATGAAGGGTTAACTACTAAGCCAGATCTCTGACGAGTTAGCTTTCCAAGTTATGTTAGTTATGCCTACTAATTCTGAGCACAGAGTCATTAAACAGATGGGAAAATATATTTTAAATATATGCATGTTTTAACAGAAAAATACTAACTTCTTAATGGTTGTACATTCAGGTTTACTGTGGAAAACATGAAAAAGAAAGCCATACATGTTCATAAACAATTATATAGCAGTGTAAAGTCTTTAAATGTGCAAAAAAGGGACTTCTTCGGTTGAAGTACACCTGAACTCCCTTCTGTCCTTCTTTCCTGCTCCTACAGCAGTCAGTGAACAGCATTCTGTGCTTACTGAACATTTTTTACCAAATAAGGTTGCTTTGGTAACATCCATCCTCCAAAAAACCCTTTTACTCCTAAATCTTTTTTTATTTTTGCACCATGCCAAACCTCTAGGGTTTTCTTGATCATGTTTTCTACCTACATGGTGCTCTTCCGGTTCTAGGAAGGTCCCTTCAGCGATGCGGAAAGATTTTCTTAATATCCATTTGGCAAATACTTTTTACTATAAAAATGAGCTTCTAGTTCTTGGAACTGCAGTTTGTCATGAAGCCACACTGCAAATTCCTATTGGAAGCCGTCTGATATTTTAAAAGCAGATTCTTATTGTCTATGGGGGTAACCATATGATGAAAGTAAATCAAAAGTCTTGCTAGGCATGAGGAATCACTTAGAAATTCTCCAGATGGAGTCTGCTCACACAGTGGTTTTGCCACATCACCGCCGTGTCAAAATGATGAATACACCACCAGCTCCCTTTGTATTGAATGATGTCTGTGCATTACGACTCATAGGAATGACTATGGAGTGAGTGAGCTGGTGTCAGGAAATCTGGGAAGAAAACATTGCCATCAGACTCAGATTCAAAGCAGCTTTGGGATTTAGCCACAAGGGGAGAGAAATGAGAGCATTTCCCCCAAGAAAAATCTGCCATCTAATGAAACTTACCTTCTAGCATTTCAATTATTTTCAGTCTCATCCTCTGCCCACTAGAAATGGGGATCCATTGGGGAGAAAGAATTATTCTTGGTGACGTCTGTGTTTGTTTATTTATCATGTCACAAGCAAATTGAGAATACAGTATAGAAAAACCACAAATTTAAAAACTTGGCATTAAATTTCCTTTGACCAGAAGATGGGCACTTGGAGTGCCTGGTGTCACTGTGAGAAGGTCCTCCATTGTGCATGTGGCCGGGCTCAGGCTGCATTGTAGTAAGTGGTCTGTGGTTTGTTCTCCACATTCGCATGTCGTGGACTCAACTTTATAGCCCCATTTTCTAAGGTTGACTCTGTATCTCATGGTGCCAAAGTGCAGTCTGTTCAGCACCTTCCAAGTCACCCAGTCTTCTGTGTGCCAAGGAGGGAGTTTCTCATCTGGTATCAGCCATGGATTGAGATTCTGGGTTTTAGCCTGCCACTTTTGAACTCTCGCTTGCTGAGGTGTTCCTGTGAGTACCTCTGTAGATCTTAGGAAGCTATTTTTTGATTTAAGGTGTTGGTTTGAGGGCTGATATCTGCACAGAGGATGGGCTGGAGATGTCAATGCCTTGGTCCTTTCATTATAGGCTGCTACTTCTCGTTGGATGTCAGGTGGTGCAATACCGGATAAAGAGCATAATTTCTCCAATGGTGTAGGGAGCAGATCAGTGTTTGTGCTCCCCTCCCATAGTTTCAGGTAGAAGTTTTTACTTTAAAGATTTGTGTGTGTGCGTGTGTCAGGAATGACTTCAGAAATTGCAAGTCGCTTCTGATGTGGGAGAATTGGCTGTCTGCAAAGATGTTGCCCAGGGAATGCCCAGATATTTTGGTGTTTTACCATCCTTGTGGGGGACTTCTCTCATGTCCCTGCATGGAGCTGGAGCTGATAGAGGAAGCTCATCCGCACTCTCCCCAGGTTGGATTCAAACTGGCAACCTTCAGGTCATCAACCCAACCTTCAAGTCATCAGTCCTGCCGACACAAGGGTTTAACCCACTGTGCCATAGATAGATCCCCCTCATTGCTGAGGTCAGTGCATAGCTTTTAACCGGTCTGAAGTTATCAACTGCTCAGTAATGAGCCAGAGTTTGGAAGTCATAACCAGAATCCTATTGAGGACATGAAGAATACGTACAAGTCCTTTGTAACCAATGTATAGCAACGCTGGTATGACAATAGCGAAAGTGTTAGATCCCACTAGGAAATAAAAATTTTCTGAGAATTCCCAAGCAATTTGGCAGCTAACAGGGCAGCTTTGCTTCCTGGAAGGAGAGGTTGCTGTTGTTCTCTCTCAATCATCCCAATGATTGTAACTCCTTTTGCCCTGCCGCTAATTGGTACTAGAGACAGACATAATATAAAAAGAACAGGGGTAGCGTCTTCCATGAGTTAAAAAAAACCCTCAAATTAACATGTACACATGAAACTAAATAACCAGGTTAGGTAAGCCTTGCATAAGTAAGCCAAAACATTATAAACTTTCTAGAGACCACTTGAAAGCGTCTTCTGAAACAATCCAGAGATGGCTTATTTTCCTTCCACCTTCTGCTCTCCTTATGTTTTCCGTTCTACAACCATAACAAAAAATCATGTGGGAACATTACTTACTACAGGGAAACAGTAACTGCTATCAGTCACTATCAATATTTGTAATAATGAGGTACAAACATGTTAGAGCATTTAACTGTGGGATTATTAAATAATTTTATTTTGTTGCCTTTTCCTATTTTGTCTCCAGATCAAACAATACAATGTTATGTTTATGTGCCTTGCTCTGAAGTTGAGAGACTGTGGTTTCCAAGAAAAGGCTGCACGAAGGACAAAAAAGGAAAGTTGGAAAGGTATGAGGGAAAGGAAGAAAAATGAAGAAAAGTTAAAAGAAGGGAATAAAGAAAAAGAAAGGAACACAAAGAAGAGGGAGGGAGGGAGGGAGAGGGAGGTGTATGAGGGAAAGAAAGGGAAGAAGGAAGGGAAGGAAGAAAAGAGAGAGGAACAAGGTGTATGAGGGAAAGGAAGGAAGAAAAGAAATCCATAAAGAAAATGTAAATTTAGCCAATGCTGGATATATATGCTAATTTGTAATATATTTGAATCAGATAGTCAATATGAGTGCAATGTTTTGAGTGCTGGATAGGAAGCCAAGGTTCAAATGCCACATGGTCATGGAAACCCACTAGACAAGTCACACACACTCAGGCTGCAAGGTAGGGAATTGCCAACTTCCCTTGAAGAAATCTTAGAACAGTAGTTTCTAACCTGTGGACATGGACCACCAGTGGTCCACAAGAACTAAACTATGGTCTGTGGCCTCACCGTTACTACTATAGATAATAACACAGTCCAGCCAAAAAAAAAAAATCTTGTTGTCTTCATTTTTAAGCCTGTTCTTGGGATTATTTGGGGTGCTGATTCAGAAAATTGTATTGGATAAACCACATCAACTCTAGATTATTAAATATGGTTTTCTGTGGCCAAGAAGATGGCGACTACTGGATGGCATATGTTCTGTATCAGAAACTAGAGCTAATGTTGGAGAGTGGTCCTTGGTCAAGTGGTCCCTGGCCAAAAAAAGGTTGGGAACCACTGTCTTAGAATCATAGAGTTGGAAGAGACCTCATGGGCCATCCAGTCCAACCCCTGCTAAGATGCAGAAAAATTGCATTCAAAGTACCCCTGACAGATGGCCATCCAGCCTCTGCTTAAAAGCCTCCAAAGAAGGTGCCTTCACCACACTCGGTGGCAAAGAGTTCTACTGCCGAACAGCTCTCACAGTGAGGAAGTTCTTCCTGATGTTCAGGTGGAATCTCCTTTCCTGTATTTTGAAGCCATTGTTCCATGCCCTAGTCTCCAGGGCAGCAGAAAACAAGCTTGCTTCCTCCTCCCTATGACTTCCCCTCACATATTTATATATGGCAGTCATGTCTTGCCAAGAAAACCACAGGATCAGTTTGCCTTAGGAGCTCCATAAGTTGGGAATGACTTGGAGGCACAGGACAGCAAATGCAAAAACACATACTTGAATGATCAAAGTGTACAACCCTGTAGTCTTATTTTGGACTGTCATGTTGCCAGACCATCTTGAAAGGCAACCTTATGCTAGAAGGCCTCTTGCAACACTGACTCCAAGGCCTTCTAAAAGTCACAGTAGCACTCCAAAATCCATATTCACTGGAACACTTTCAAGATTTTCTGTGTGTTCTGGTACAACATCAAGGCTTCTTCTACTTTCTGTTGGGATCCTGATGAAACACTTGTACTCATGAAAAAGGGCAGGGCTTTGATGGTATACAGATCCATATCAGTGTACTGAGGTAACCCAATTTGTTGGAATAAGCTATGGTGCAAGATGACATTGAATTGCTAATTCTAAAATACCAAACCAATAATTATTTATAGGTTAAAATACTGTGTTTTTAACATATTCACTAACATCAACAGGAGTCAGTTGGAAAGCCTTTTTAATGGGAACCATTAAAGATCTCTATAAAGAGAGTAAAGAAAACATTTAATGTGTGGCTGTTAACATACAAATGGATATCCAGATGTTTTTCTCCATTTATTTGCCTGCTCTATTGTTTTAGGAAATGACACTGTTAAAGCTGAACCATTCTGAAATTAAGTGCACTGACTTAATAAACTGTATTAGAAAGGATGGAGGAAAGAAGAAACAAATGAGCAAGAATTGTTTGCGTGAGCAAATGTTTCTTCTTGAGCCAGAGAAACGTTTATTACTCATATAGAGGAAAGCAACATATGCTAGAGATGCAAAAGTCATTATGAGTCTATCTTTTCCTTATGAACAGCTCCCAGAACTGATGTGTTATCTTTATACATAATATCTTCAGAAGATAAAGCAATAGAGAATTATGGAGTGCTTCTACAATGGAATGGTGAAGCCAAGGTTTACATTTTACTTAGGCTCAGTCACAGGTTGTTTGTTTCAAAGTCCTGCAGATCAAACAACATATGTTGGAAAGATGCTAAAGAAAAAATGCATTAATAATTTTTTTTTAAAATAAGAATTATGATGTCTGAATTGGAAACAGGCTCTTCATTAATGAGATTAACAGCTCAATTCATTATAAACACAGGCATGGATCAAGACATTTTGGTGCCCAAACTGGAAAAAACAAGCTGCATCCCTTCCAGCAAATAACTTGGGAAATAGTCCATCAGAAATGTTCTTGCACAAACTCCACCAAAATACATTAGAGTAGTTGTAGTTGTTATGTATCTTCAAGTCATTTCCAACTTATGGTGGCCTTAAAACGACCCTATTGTGGCATTTTCTTGGCAAAATTTGTTAGAAGGGATTTTTTCTTTCTTTCTCTGAAGTTCAAGTGCCCTATGCATTTATATATTGCATATTTACATACACCTACACTTATACATTATACATATAATGTCATAACTGTTCTTTTCATTCAATTAAATATCTACTCTGAACTGCATTTCTCAATCTTATACATCCAAACTATCTATACCAGCATTTTGCTGAGGGAGTGGCCAACCATTCACATCTGGGGCAGCATAACCCTAAGTTCATGGGTGCAGCTGCCTCTTCTACCTCATGTTCTCTCTTATGGTCTCTGCCTTCTCCATGAGGAGTGGCACATTAAATCCCTCATTTCCCATGATTTACCCATGAGGCACAACCAAGAACTTCATTCCACAAATGTTTCTTGCTTCCCAAACAGTTCCAAAAGTCCAGCCTCCCTACCCATTCATTTACACATAGGAGGAGCCCCCGATGGTGCAACGGCTTAAACCCCTGTGCCGGCAGGACTGCTGACTTGAAGGTTGGGTTGCTGACCTGAAGGTTGTCAGTTCAAATCCAAACCAAGGATAGCACGGAAGAACTCTCTCTGTCAGCTCCAGCTCCATGTGGGGATATTAGAAAAGCCTCCCACAGGATGGTAAAACACCAAAACATCCAGGCATCACCTGGGCAACGTTCTTGCAGATGGCCAATTCTCTCACAACAGAAGTGACCTGCAGTTTCTCAAGTCGCTCCTGACACACACAAAAAATACTCATAGGGACAAAACAGTGGTGAGACTTCCCATTCTCTAGCCCTGCAGAACCAGCATTTTTAAAGGTGCCAGAATGAGTTGCCTGGAGGAGGTTAGATCAAAGTAGGATCAATTTCTCTCCCATTCCCAAGTGCCAACATGGTCAAGTCTGAAAAGAAAGGTGTCAGAGCAGAAGCAGGCCTTAGAGAACCACTCTCTACAACTGGAGGAACTCAGCAGGGGCCTCTAAACTGAGCTGCCTTTGCCAGTCCAGCAGGAACATTCCTTCAACACTAAGTGGATGTTTTCCAGCTTTAGAATTGCTCTACAACTTGAAGGGGCTAGGAAAGCTGACAGCTTCATGAAGGGGGATTCTGTCTTTCAGATTTAAATACCTTTGAGTTGGAAAGAGGCTGATGGGCTTGTCAGTCCCAATGCCCTGCTCAACACAAGATCTCCAGCTAGAGTATTCCCAACAAACAGCTACTCAGCCTCTTTTTGAGGACATATGGAAAAGTAGGCACCATCATCTCTCTGGACAACCAGTTCCACTGTCAAACTGCTTTTACTGTCAAGAAATTTCTTTCTAATATGAAATCAAAATCTACCCTTCTTTAACTTGCAATGGTGGTTCTCAACCTGTGGGTCCCTAGGTGTTTTGGCCTTCAACTCCTAGAAATACTTACAGCTGGTAAACTGGCTGGGATTTCTGGGAGTTGAAGGCCAAAACACCAGGGAACCCACAGGTTGAGAACCACTGACTTTGAGCTATTAGACCTAGTTTGACCCTCTGATGAAGCAGACAAAAAGTCTAAAAGCCTTGAGGTATTTAGAGAGTGATAATCACACACAGAGAGAGCCAAAGAAGAGCCAAGTCTTCTTTTCACTAAGCTGAATGTGCCCAGCTCCTTCAACATCTTCTCATTTATTTTGTTCTCTGTAACTCTTCATTTTCATTCCCTTCTCCAAACTCCATCTTATTTATATCCATATAAAATGTACTATCCAGAAATGAACACAGTACTTCAGATGAAGCCTGAACAGTGTGGTATATCGGGGGACTGTTACTCACCTCAACTTGAAAGCTATGCCTGAATTAATGCAGACTAGAATAGCATTTGCCTTCTTTGCCACAGTAGTACGCTGCTGGCTCATGCTCAATTTGTCCCCAACATTAACTCCAAATTCCTTTTCACATGTAGTATTGTTAATTCAAGTACCCACCATCCTATAGCTGAGCACTGGGTTCATAAAGCCTACATGTAGAATTTTGCATTTGCCTGTTCAATTTCATTTCAGTTTGGCTATAAGCCATATGAGATTCAGCCAGTCCTAGTAAACTGTTGGGCTAGATCAAAAATTTCCCTTATGACAAAATGTGTATATATATTCAAGACAAGTATCATATTTCCAAACAGGTTGAATGTACAGCAATTATGCGCTCAGGAAGGGGACTGATGTTCTTTGTAAGTAGCTGGTTTTTTCAGTTTGCATTTCAATGTTAGCACACAGCTCAAGAGTCACTCCAACCGAGGAGAAATGCATTGGCTGCCTTTCTTCTGGCAAAGGTGTTTCAGCCAATTCCAAATACTCAGAAATCCTGAGTCAGCCCTCCTAAAAATACTTTGAGACAACCACTTGGAAATAACAAGCCATTCTTTAACAAATCAAGTGTGTGTTAAATTCTTATGAACTGTTTTTTTTGGCTTTGGGGAGATCAACAAAAGCGTATACTTGGACTTTTTATGTATTTCCCAATCACAAGGAGGAAAGAGTTGTTTAAAGAAAATAAAATTGGCATTATGTTTCTGGATGACAAATGTCTAAGGCTTGTTTAAAGGTTTTTTACACTAAAGTGGCCACAAAATTACAGAGAAAATGTTAAACCAAGCTTGCCATTTGCTAGGAATTTTCTAGGTCTTCCATACAACTCCATGGTAACTTCCTATGGAAGTCATTCATTTCAATAGGGTTCACTATTACACACAGTTTCCTGTTTCCTGTAAGTTCGACACTCCATGCAGTCATGCCAGCCACATGACCTTGGAGGTGTCAACAGACAATGCCGGCTCTTCGGCTTAGAAATGGAGATGAACACCACCCCCAGAGTTGGACATGACCAGACTAAATGTCAGGGGAAAACCTTTACCTTTACCCTTATAGTAAGTTCATGAATGCATCCCTCATGGATAAGAGGGTCATAATGTATACAATTATAGTACTGTATTCCATTTTAACTGCCATGGCTACTTCCTATGAAACACTGGCTTTCCGGATGAGAATTCAAAATATGCGTCCCTAAAAGTGAGCCCCCAGTGGCACAGCGGGTTAAACCGCTGAGCTTCTGAACTTGCTGATCGAAAGGTCAGTGGTTCAAATCTGGGGAGCAGGGTGAGATTCCACTATTAGCCTCAGCTTCTGCCAACCTAGAAGTTCAAAAACATGCAAATGTAAGTAGATCAGTAGGTACCGCTCCAGCAGGAAGATAACGGCGCTCCATGCAGTCATGCCAGCCACATGACTGGAGGTGTCTACGGACAACGCCGGCTCTTCGGCTTAGAAATTGAGATGAGCACCAACCCTCAGAGTCGGACATGACTAGACTTAATGTCAGGGGAAAACCTTTACCTTTACTAAAATGCAACTCTCCGGATCCTAAAGGATGTTGCCATGTCAAAGTGAAATATAGTGCTATAATTGCATAGTGTGAAAGGGTTCCAGATCTCTGCTTCATTGCTGGCTATGTGATTTAAAGCAACCTTACAAGCTCATTTTTCCACTCAGCAGTTCCTTCTAAGTGTAAATCACAGTGACATAAATTGGACTGAACCTCATGCACTTGGGGATATGAAAGAAGTTTTGAATATCAGCCTGCACTTAAATTAGAGATTCTCCACTCATGAGTCTTTAAGAATTTGGATTCCCTGAATTTTTGGAGGGACATGTGTTTTGTTTTTGGCTGGAGAAGACATTTTTTACAGATTTGACAAAGTAAGAATAGATGTGACCAGATGTTGTTTCTTTAAAATTCATACTAGAATAACTTCCCCAACACTGCCCCACTAGCCTTCATTAAACATTTGTGTCTGTCGATCCATCAATTGAGTCATCGATCGATTATTATTTGGTAAAGGATATATCTACCATTTTAATTTCTCTCTGGTGTATTCTTGACTATTTAAACTTGGTATTGCCCAAGTTTAGTAAAGAAATATTGAATTCCATGGAGGGTCTTTGAAAATATCCCTTACAGATACAGTACTGGTCATACTGTACTAGTGTGAAGATAAAAGGGATTTCCACAGAGGAAGGATGGGATAAACACATGATAAAACAAACTATATAAATCAAGTTGAAGGGAACAACAGATAAGGCCAACACTACAGAAGGCTGACTGATATTCGACATAGAAGAGTAGTAATTTGTGCCCCTTGATAACATTTTAAGGAGAAAACATGCAAAAGAGCAAGAAAATGAAGCCCATCAATGAAAGAGCTGTATCCATCATACTGACCAAGAGGCACTCAACTGACTTGAAAGAGCATCCAGGTTTTCTGACACCGATATACTTACTGTTGTTATTCCAGAGGTCACTTGGGTGAGCCTGAGAGATAAAATCTGTGGCTTCTGACCTCTTGGAATGTATCTTATGAGACTGATGGGGGATTTTGGAAGTTTAACGTGTTTTCATTACATTTTGGGCATGTGTTCTCCTTTACAGGGAGATTATGTATGCCTGGTTGCTCATTTTCTAATAAGACAGTAGAACATTGTTAGTTTCATGGTATATTCTCCATTGTTTCCTTCAACAGATTGAGCCAGATGTTCAAGGTTTTCTTTTAATTTTTGAAAGGGATTATGTCACTTACTTTTGTTTTTAATAGAACCAGAGAATCTGATCTCAAACTTCGCCTAATGCCTTGCTAATGCACTAAATCCACAGTTACAGGTGACCATTCAGGCCATCTACAGAATAACAAAATCAGATGGTTGTAAGGGGCATCACAGGTCATCTCATAGTCTTAACCACATCTCTCAAAGAATTCATAATGGAATGTGTTAGCACAATGGCAGCTGGTGCATCTGACATCAAACATGAAGTGAATTCACTCTGGGTTTTATTCAGATATGAAAGGAACTATCCAGAAGAGGCACAGAACTTGTTTTGGGGACAAGCGTCAGTATCTTGAATAGATACTAAAAACTCGGTTTCTGTGAGTTTTCTGAGCTGTATGGCCATGTTCCAGAAGCATCATCTCCTAATGTTTCATCCACATCTATGGCAGGCAACCTCAGAGGTTGTGAGGTTACTAAAAATCTCCAGAGGAGATTCACTGTGTCTGACATGAATCACATAAACCACCATTGCTAACTAACATCTGCACATAAACATATATTTTGATTATTTACATCCGTGAATTCTATTTTATTCATAAATTCCTATTGGCAGAAGACATAATTCAGGAAGTCAAATACTAACCACTTTTAATTATTTGTGCCAAAGTTAGTCTTTTAAACAATCTCCAGGCCATGATGGTTACGGGTTTGGAAAGTTGTGGTCCAAAGACATAACCTTTCCAAGCTCTGAAAAAATAGAAAATACAGTTCATCACAGTGATAGTGGCAGACATTGCACAATGAGCCCTCCACATTTGCTGGGGTTAGGGGCACAGGACCCCATGAAAGTAGAAAAACATGAATGAAGAAATTGCTATTGTTTTTTCCCTTCTCACATTTCTAGGTCTTCCAGACTAACTCTAACTTAAACTTCTACTAGAAGCTGGCCATACAATCACTCTGTAAAATCTAGGAATTCATAGAGATGTTCTCTCCAGAAATTTATAGGCATGACTAGAGAAAGTTTAGCACAGAATCACACTGGCGGATCTAAAATTTAGAGAAAACGTTTTTAGTTAAATCCATAAAAGTTAAAAAAATTCAAATACAGAGGGACATCTGAATTTACAGTAGGGATGGAAATTATAGTCTCTATTATTTGCTTTCATTTCCAAAAAATTGTTTTCTGATAGTTGGGAAACTCCACTGAGAAGAAGATTGTGATGAGACTATGGTCCCTTCCACACAGCTGTATAAAATCCACATTGAACTGGATTATATGGCAGTGTAGATTCAAATAAATTAGTTCAAAGCAGATATTGTGGGATTTTCTGCCTTGACATTCTATGCTATATGGCTGTGTGGAAGGGACCGTTCACAGTTGGCTCCCAGTATTCAAATATTCCCCATATTCAAAAATTCCAGGGGATTTTCTATGCAAAAACAAAAATGGGGTTTTGTGCTTAAAACACATTCCCCCCCTCAGGGAACATGTTTTCTGTGCAGAAAACACTATTTTGTACAACACTCTTTTTTCCTGACTTTCTCTTTTTAAAAGACAGATTAATTATAAAACTGCTGTCAGATTACTGAAGTATTAGCTTGTGCAAAAAATAGGTTTTATTTATAGAACTTTTTGGCCAAAAATAAATTGATGTTTCTTCAAGGAAAGTATGGGTTGCTGTGAGTTTTCTGGGCTGTATGGCAAAGTTCCAGAGGCATTCTCTCCTGATGTTTCGCCCACATCTATGGCAGGCATCCTCAGAGATTGTGAGGTCTGTTGGAAACTAGACAAGTGGGTTTATATATGTGTTGGAGGCAAGTGTGAAAGTTGCAATTGGACAGCTTTATTAGCATTGAATAGCCTTGCAGCTTCAAAGCCTGTCTGCTTACTGCCTAGGGGAATCCTTTGTTGGGAGGTGTTAGCTTTTTTTTTGTGCGGCAGGAGTGACTTGAGAAAGTGCAAGTCGCTTCTGGTGTGAGAGAATTGGCTGTCTGCAAGGACGTTGCCCAGGGGATGCCTGGATGTTTTGTCATCCTTGGGGGGGGGGGGGCTTCTCTCATGTCCCTGCATGGGGAGCTGGAGCCTGCTACGAAGCTACCTTCTTCATGTAGCCCTCTATTTCGGCCCAGAACTGTTTTACTTCCTTGTTTTTAACATGTGATGTATGTTTTGATTGTATGATTGTTTTTCATGTTTGATTTTACAATGTGTAATTGTCATTGTTTTTACTATTGCTGTGAGCCGCCCCGAGTCCCCTCGGGGAGATGGGGCGGGATATAAGAATAAATTTATTATTATTATTATATTATTATTATAGAGGGAGCTCATCTGCACTTTCCCTGGATTTGAACTGGCAACCTTCAGGTCAGCAACCCAACCTTCAGGTTAGTAGTTCTGCCAGCACAAGGGTTTAACTTGTTTCCTGATTGTTTCCTGTCTGGAATTCCCCTGTTTTCTGAGTGTTGTTCTTTATTTACTGTCCTGAATTTAGAGTTTTTTAAATACGGTAGCCAGAATTTGTTCATTTTCATGGTTTTCTCTTTTCTGTTGAAATTGTCCACATGCTTGTGGATTTCAAGGAAATTATGCTTCCTGCAAAGAAAACCCACATATGTTTCTGCACCAAAAAATGACATTTACACTAGGATTCGCATTGATAGATTTCTAAAAAGTAAACAGTTTTGAGGAGGATTTATTTGGATTAGACTCCTGGAAGAGGGTGGGTGCTTTAGACCACTGGCCTCACTCCCATTCCCCAGTGATTGTGATTCTTACTGGCCATTGAAATGAATTAAAAGTCCCCACCATCAGTGTAAAAAAAGCGACTCCTCATCCCCTTCATTCAGACTGGGACTGGAGTGCAAAGCAAAGAGGTAAAGTAAGGGCACCCGCTAAGTCTCCATATGGGCCCAAACCAACAAAATATTTTCAAGTGTAAAAATAACTTTATTTAAATAAATGTATAGCATACAATGCAATTCCTAAAGACAACGGCATTGTGACTAATTTGGCCTTTTCTTTCTTGTTGCTTTCAGATCTTTACTTGCACTACTTACAAGAAGTAATTGCACCTTCTACACCAAGGTGGAAATCACCAGATATTTTGGGGTTTCAATCCACAGCAGACCTTTTGACAGCACCTTAAGTGCCTTTGCCCAAGGCTATGCAATTATGGGAGTTGTAGTTACACAAAATCTTTCACCTTCCCCGACAAAAGGTGCTGGTGTTTCACCCAATTATAACAACCACTATTCATAAAATAGAGTCCTGGCAGCTAAAGTGGGGTCGAACAGCATTGATTTGACTATGTGGATACACTTTCTTCTTCATCATAGTCGTAGCATCATCAGGCAATTAAGAAAAGTATGTCGTAAACTGAGGGGATTTTTTTTCAGGCTTGAGAACCAGAAAGAACAGAGAATATGGTTAATTTCCGCCTCTTGAATTAATATTTTATTGGACATTTTTATAGCTTTTATTATACAAACAAAACTAAACAAAACTCTTCCCAGTTGCCTTTTACTCCAAATGTCCTTATGAAGAGGAAGTAATTACTTCATATACAAACCATAACAAGAATATTAGTTTATAACAGAAAATACCTACATGGTGTATTTATGTCTTCAAAAGAGACAAAAGCATACACTGTTGATTGGGAAATAAAGCAGCTGTTTATTTATCTCTCTAAAATGTTTATCTGCTGTTTTGCTATTACAATGTTCCATACAATGTGCAATGAAAAATTAATTAATCGCAACGTAATAGAAGCACAATTAATGTATATAGCTGTACCATAAAGAAGTAGCCAGAAACCAGATAATATCAGAAAACAGACATACCAAACCAAAATGGCCCAATTACCCATTAAAATGATAAAATCTCATCTGATTATTCCTAAGCATTTTTTGCTGACAAGACCTCCATGTCTGCCTTTTGGCAGTATCTGTGCCTGTATCAAAGTCCTGTGGAATCCAACTAAGTCTTTCTGTACTAAGTATTTCCTGCACTTAAAGAGGTAGGATTATTTGACCTTGGTGGTCTTTCTAATTCTATGATTCTAAGTTACACAGAAAATGGAGAAAAGCTCTGGACTGTTTTTCAGCCAACTCACCTGCATTACAACTACAATAGACCCCCCATGCCCCATCTACACTGCAATATAATCCAGTTTCAGAATCCAGATTAACTGTATTGTACTGAGTTATATGGCAGCGTAGACTCATATAATCAAAGATACTCCACTTGGGCCAAAAAAGAATGAAATGCAAAGATACAGAATGGATCTTGGAGTCCCCGTGAACAAGTTAAACATGAGCCAACAATGTCATGCTGCAGCTAAAAAAGCCAATGGGATTTTGGCCTGCATAAACAGGAGTATAGTGTCTAGATCCAGGGAAGTCATGCTACCTCTCTATTCTGCCTTGGTCAGACCACACCTGGAATCACACTGTATCCAATTCTGGGCACTGCAATTGAAGGGAGATGTTGACAAGCTGGAATGTGCCCAGAGGAGGGCAACTATAATAATCAAGGGTCTGGAGAACAAGGCCTATGAGGAGTGGCTTAAAGAGCTGTGCCTGTTTAGCCTGCAGAAGAGAAGCTGAGAGGAGACATGATGGCCATGCATAAAGATGTGAGGGGAAGTCATAGGGAGGAGGGAGCAAGCTTGTTTTCTGCTGCCCTGGAGATTAGGACACGGAACAATGGCTTCAAACTACAGGAAAGGAGATTCCACCTGAACATTAGGAAAAATTTCTTCACTGTGAGAGAGAGCTGTTCAGCAGTGGAACTCTCTGCCCCAGAGTGTGGTGGAGGCTCCTTCTTTGGAGGCATTTAAACAAAGGCTGGATGGTCATCTGTCAGGGGTGCTTTGAATGCAATTTTCCTGCTTCTTGACAGGGGGTTGGACAGGATGGCCCACGAGGTCTTTTCCAACCTTATGATTCTGTGATTCTATTAAGTAATTAATCTTCATTCTGAAACTGAAACTGACAGTGTAGATCCAGCCTCAGTTAACCAGAACTCAAGCAACCAGAACTCTCAAGAAAGCAGCCAAAAATTGAAAAAATAATGCAAAATCCTTTTTGTAATGCAGTTAAATCAGTTTTCGTAATATCATAAACTGTGGTATATTGAGTTGTTTGTATTTATTTGTCTTAATTTGCTTTTAATTTTAATATTGTATTTCAATATTAAGATCAAGTCAATACAGAGTTTATGGTATAATATAATATGGGATGTAGTATATTAGGCCTATTTTTATAGTAACTCTCAGGCAACTAGAAACTACATTTATGTAGCATCTACCAATTGTGGTGGTGCAATGGGTTAAACCCTTGTGCCAGCTGAACTGCTGACCTGAAAGTTGGGTTGCCGGTTCAAATCCACGAGATGGGGTGAGCTCCTGATGGCAAATCTGTGGCAGGCATCCTCAGAGGTTGTGAGGTCTGTTGGAAACTAGGCAAGTGGAGTTTATATATCTCTGGAATGTCCAGGTTGGGAGAAAGAACCCTTGTCTGTTTGAGGCAAGTGTGAATATTTCAATTGGCCAGCTTGATTAGCATTGAATAGCTTTGCAGCTTCAAAGCCTGGCTGCTTCCTGCCTGGGGGAATTCATTCTTGGGAGGTGTTAGCTAGCCCTGATTGTTTCCTGTCTGGAATTCCCCTGTTTGGGGCGAAACATGGGAGAAACGTCAGGAGAGAATGCTTCTGGAATATGGCCATACTGCCTAGAAAACTCACAGCAACCCAGTGATTCTGGCTATGAAAGCCTTCGACAAGACAATATACCAACGGCTTGCAAATCACTGAATATATATAACCTCTCCCTGCCCCTTGCACAGGTGTATAATTTAACTTGTGAAAGTCTCATCAATGAAAATAAATCAAAGTCCACATGTATTCCATATTAAAACAGGTCCAGAAGTCTGTTTTTCAACCATATGCAAGACAGATTTAATTTGTTAAAATTATGACATCTCAAGGGTGCCAAATGTTCTTGCGTTAAGAGGCAAGAAATTGCATGGTATCAGCTAACGGGGACTTTTGTTTATGCAAATAGCTTACCGTGTGTGTAACTCATGGCAAACACACTGTCATTTCCAGCCAAGATCATGGTTTAGCATGGATAACAATTGGGTTTTTAAAAAGAATTGCCTACTTATGCTTAAAATCTAGTAGGAAAAATTCATTCATGCAGCCCTTGGGGGGAAAAAAGATCTTATGGTATCCTTGTTGGAATCCCGTGTGGACAAACGATGAAACTAAATGTCAAGAAAATATTCATGATGCCAATTCATACAATATATTGACAAGTGCATATTGCTTGAGAGTATGCAAAAACAGGCTTCGTGGTAACACTGAACAGGAAAAAAAAACAAAGAATATGATTGCAAACAAAAGAGCCATTGACTACAGATCTGTTAGTGTGGATTCGGATTTTAGTCATATTCAGAAAAGATCCAAATGAGATCAATGGAAGTCAAGCTGGACCTGATTTATTTTAAATTAGAGGGTTTTTAATGCACTTATTTTTCTAAATATGAGTTTGGATGTTTTACATTTCCTATAAATGCATAGAGGATATAATTTCCATTCCCAAAGTAAATTCAGATGTCCCTCCATATTTATGGGTTTTTAAAATCTTTTATGGATTTGATTTAAAAGATTCTCTCTAGGCATCCCTAGCTCCTCTATGGCCAATTTCTTCTGGTTTTACTGGAAAAACCTTGCTATTTAGGCCTAGAAATCCTGGGAAGTTCAAAGTCACAAGCCATGACAGGCTTTGGTCCCATCTACATTGACCATCTACATTGAAGCCAGCCTCAAACTGTGGTGGTAAGACAACAAACTCCCACAAAGTATGCAAAAGAAAATCCTTAATGTACACCAGTGCTCTATGGTTTGTGTAATCATCATCTGGGCCTCAAACTGGTTTCAGGACTTTCAATGTAATCATCTGCACAGCAAAACCATTTTCTTCAAAACCTTTTGAAATTGCATTAAATGGTCAGTGTAGATGGGGGTCTTTGTCAAGTTCCGTTATTGCCAATAGGAAAATATTCAACTTTATCTTATATCAGAATATATTGCTTGCTTTTTACACAGCCCTCTTTTCTGCTGTACTTTTAGCATTTCCATGCCCATTCTTTTGCACTAGGAATAATAATAATAATAATAATAATAATAATAATAATAATAATAATAATAATAATATGCACAGACAGACTACAAACAGAGGCACAACTACGTGGCCCAAATGATTCATTGGAACTTATGCCTCAAGTACCACCTTCCAGCAGCAAAGAACTGGTGGGATCACAAACCTGCAAAAGTATTGGAAAATGAACATGCAAAGATACTGTGGGACTTCCGAATCCAGACTGACAAAGTTCTGGAACACAACACACCAGACATCACAGTTGTGGAAAAGAAAAAGGTTTGGATCATTGATGTTGCCATCCCAGGTGACAGTCGCATTGACGAAAAACAACAGGAAAAACTCAACCGGTATCAAGACCTCAAGATCGAACTTCAAAGACTCTGGCAGAAACCAGTACAGGTGGTCCCGGTGGTGATGGGCAAACTGCGTGCCATGCCAAAAGATCTCAGCCGGCATTTGGAAACAATAGACATTGACAAAATTACGATCTGCCAACTGCAAAAGGCCACCCTGCTGGGATCTGCACGCATCATCCGAAAATACATCACACAGTCCTAGACACTTGGGAAGTGTTTGACTTGTGATTTTGTGATATGAAATCCAGCATATCTATCTTGTTTGCTGTGTCACACAATAATAATAGAATTTCTCAAGATTCTAATTTGTGTCCATGGACTAAATAGAATGCCCCATCCATGCTTCCTAACACAAGTCTTTATTAACATGCATATTTTCAGATGGGTAGAAGGTTGGTTTGCAATACTAAAACCCAAGGGTTGCTTCTCAATGCACTGTTTAAACATCATGCCCTGAATAGAATAATACGGTGTGTGTATTTACATTATTTGATCACACTTGACATTTTTATAAAACTATAGATCACTCTGCAGGCAGCAAATACTGCATACCTGAAGTTAAATTTCCCAGAAAACATCTCATTTGTTTGTGAGTGTGTCTCTGTGTGTACATTGCAGTGAAAAATGGGAGAGCTCTATATGTACATATCATATCGGACTTTGAATCTTATGGTACACTTCTAAACATAGTCCTTGGAATACTTAATTCATCTGGATGCTTCTTAACATTAAAATGCTCAGAGCGACATTATATACCTTTTAATATTTCACAGCTGAAAAGTGGAGTCAACAAAATGTAAGAGTTAGTGCTGGACAGAAGGTCCATCTACACCAGGCATAGGCAAACTAGGGCATCATATACATATAACATACACAGAAACAATACACAGTCCTAAGGTATATAACTCAAAAGTATCTAACTCAGTATTATAAATCAAACAAAATGATATAAGTCTCTGCAGTCCTAAAAGGTTTGGATTGGCTTAAAGGCAAACTGATTCAGAGTCTCTGCAGTTCTGGAGGGATTCCTCAGGACTCCACAGGTTTTGGATCAATAGTGATGCCAAGTAGACAGAGTCAATGCTGATGTAACTCCTGAGTAAGTGGTAATATATCCGTTCACACCGTTTGCACGCCGTTTACAACTGGTTCCCGGGTTTTATCCCAGTTTCGGTAACCCTTCTTCTGGTAAGCGGCAAAAGCTTTATTATTTCTTTATTGATGGCTCTGCATCAGGTATTCTTAATTCTTAACAGAAATAAAAATAAAAGGAAATTTGTCTAATGTTGTGCTCTTTATAACATATAAATCATCAATTGTATAGACCTTGTGAAAATAGACATGTCAAAGCACCCCAAGATATGCGGTATTCTAAGTTACAAACAAGGAATTATCTTTTTCCCAGATATAGTACTGTAGTAAACATATCTACTCACATGTTCGCAGTATCAATATGCTGCTGTGGATTTTGTGGTGCGAGCAGCCATTCATGGTCCCCTAGTGATTTAAATACCTGATTACAGGAAGCAGGTGAGGTCCAATTTGTCATTTAGATCATCAGGGGTAATGGTCCTCAGTTTGTAAATCCAGAAGGCTTCCCTTCTGAGGAGACTAGTTTTGATGTCTGTGTAGCCAGCAGCACAAACCTTCTCAAGAGCAAGAAATTTAAAACTGTTATATGGGTGAGTTTTTTGTTGGAAATGAGTGTACAGGGTGGAGTCTAAACTTCCTCTTTTAATTTTTGATCGATGCTCTTGTATTCTGATTTTCAGGGGTCTGCTGGTCATACCTATGTATAATAAATCACAAGGGCATCTAATAACATGGATTACGTTTTCTGATGAACAAGTCATGTAGTTTTTCAAATTGATCTTGATGAGCAATGATGGATGTTGAAATTGCTTAATATTGGACGTGAGACCACAAACGTCACAATGTCCACACAGTGGCCTGCCTTGTCCTTATGCCAAAAAGATAAGGAAGGCACGCAGCAGCTGAGAGCCCTTTGGAGCGCTCTCAGCCACCATGTGTCTCACCCTCCTGGAATAAGGACAGTGCTAGCAGCCCCATCCTTATGCTAGGAGGACGGCTTGAGGAAGGCACGTGGTGGCTGAGAGCCTCCCTCCTAGCCCAGCTCTCTTGGCCAGGCCGACCATGTGGCCCCAAGGCAAAAAAGTTTGCCCATGCCTGATCTACACTGTAGAATTAATGCAGTGTGACACCACTTTAACTGCCATAGCTCAATGGTACGGAACCCTGGGAATTATAATTTGCTGACTATGGACCTTATCACACTAAAACATGGACAATGCTGGCTCTTTGGCTTAGAAATGGAGATGAGCACCAACCCCCAGAGTTGGACACGACTAGACTTAATGTCAGGAGAAACCTTTACCTATCCTTCTCTACTAAAGAGTGCTAGTGTCTCATCACACTAGAGTATAGATCCACTTTAAATCCAGTTTCTGCCTCCTGCAGAATTATGGGGCTTGTAGTTTAGAGAGGGGCAGGTTCTGGGCTTCACTAAACCACAAACTCTAGAATTCTGCAGGAGGCAGAAACAGGATTTAAAGTGGATCTATACTCTAGTGTGATGAGACACTAGCACTCTTTAGTAGAGAAGGATAGGTAAAGGTTTTCCCTGACATTAAGTCTAGTCGTGTCCGACTCTGGGGGTTGGGGCTCATCTCCATTTCTAAGCCAAAGAGTCAGCATTGTCCATAGACACCTCCAAGGTAATGAGGCCAGCATGACTGCATTGCATGCGGTACCTATTAATCTACTCACATTTGCATGTTTTCAAACTGCTAGGTTGGCAGAAGCTGGGAATAACAGTGGGAGCTCACCCCATTCCTCCTTTTGGTCAGCAAGTTCAGCAGCTCAGCAGTTTAATCCACTGCACTGTCGAAAGCCTCAAGAGAAGGATAAAGACTTGCAAAACTACAGTGCCCTGGATGTCATTCCATCAAGCCATGTATATATATGCACATGTATACAGTTAACTGCATAGGCATATCTGTCTGTCTGTCTGTCTTTCATTTCTTTCATTTTAAGCCTTTGGTTATTTGTTGTCAGACTTCTGCCATTTCATACTGAATACTGACACTCTGCATGGCAAAGCAAAATACGTTTTGATAAAGTAAAGAAAAGATCATATGAAAAAAAATAATCGAAAACTATTTATAACCCTACCTACAAAAATTCCAGTGGCAGGAATTTATGAACAGGTTTTTGTTGTTTCATTCAGACAGCTACGGAAAAGAGCAATAAAATGGCTGAGCTATCCCTCATTAAAGCCAGACAGTAAAAATTCATACTTGGTTCTTGTTCATGAGCAAATGTTTATAATTTGCTGTCAAAAAATGCAAGAGCCCCTAGGCTTCCTGCCTCCATTTAATCTTTATCTCTACAAGCCACTGATTAAGATATTACCCCTCTGGACATATTCCTCTGAATAAAAGCTTTTTATAAACAAATCCTCAAATAATTGACACTGCAGTTTGTAGGAGGGGAGGCAAACACTGATTAAGAAAAAATACAAAATGATAGCCTTATCGCTCAGAGTCCACTGATTTTTTTTTCTCTTGACAAAATCTACAGGACTATTTGTGTTGCTTATGTTATCATTCATTTGTAAAATCCCACAAAGATGTAGAACTCTGCCGGGTAACTAGTTATTTTTATAGTAGGGGTGAACAAATTGAAATGTTCTTTAGTTATGATTCCTACTATCCCGCACCATTGGTTAAAATGGTTAGAATTGTTAGGTAGGATTTGCTATGCAAAAGCCAGACAAGTGGGCCAGAGAGACCATTGTGTAGCAAGAATGTGGTTTCCTTCTGAGATGAGTTGCTTCCATGTATGCATGCTGGTGGGATTATCTTGTAGCTGTGTGTTGTCTTCCCAGAGTCAACCCAAAAACTAAGGAGGATGCATTGCATGCTCTATCTGGTTAACTCTTAACACTTTCGGCCACCAAAGAGGTTCCTTCAAAGATGCCTCAGCAACCAGACTTTCAAATTACTGCCTTGTCTATTTTCCAAATGACCGATCACAGAATAGAGCAGACTAAATGCAAAATGCATAGGGGAGGAAAAACATGTGCTTTTTAAAACAAACAACCATCTTTCATCACTTGGATGAAAGAGCATTTCTAATTATATACTAAGCATATTGTCTTACATGACTTCCCAAATCACCCAGTTCCTATTCTGAAATTCTGATCAGAGATTTCTGAAAGTAGTCTCTAAGCATTTACAACAGAGTTTTACAAACTCTGTTGCAACACATCATTCATGTGTTAGTTGCAGTATGTAAGTGTATCACATGAACATAATGAGAGACTTCTGAGCCTACATGAAATAAGCAATAAATCATATATATTTTAAAGATATAAATGAAAGATTTTTATTTGATGCATTTCATTTGATACAATTTGTGTCTGTGCTGCATCTCTTATAAGGAGTCAGTTTAACTTCCGGTTTGCTAATAAAACGGATACACATATACAACTGATGTGTCGACGTGAAATGTTTGGAAAGCTCTGATCTACAGTTTATCTCTTTATCTGCTGTTAAATCACTGTATCATATTACTGAATGATCATGGTTCAAACCAAATTTTAGTGTTTAGCTTACAGAAAGAAATCTGCAACTCCAGCTAATGCATTTTTGTAATAGCATCCATACGTTATTCTATCAATAGAAGGCAGACAATCTTCTATCCAGAGACAGCCTTAAAAAAAATCAGTAACAGTTTGTCCTGGTTTTCCTCAATATCTCACCATATCTACCACAGCTAAAGAAGCAGAGAACATTTTTTTTTAAAAAGACACTCACATCCAACCAAAAAGATGAACCATAAGAGAATATTGTAAAAAAGAATAACCAAACCAAGCAAAAGATAACACACTTGGCTTGAGGAGAAGGCCGATTTCTATTGTACATCTGAACAACAAGAAAAAAAATCGTAGCAGGCATCTTGCTTAACAGCACATTTTCTAATCCCAGGTGGCATTTATTATTTCTTCAGATTCTAGCATCTTGAAACAATTTAAGTGTACTTGAAAATTCTCTAGCATCCCAAGCTCACTTTACTAAGCCAGGACTGTTCAAGAAATCAGTGACTCAGCCTTTCGTAACATGGTGTGGTCCACTTAAAAAAAAAACCTACTGTTTGCATAAACTCTACCCAGCATGACCAATGGTTAGGTTTAAATGGGATTTTCAAGTCAGAACATCTGGAGGACACCAGGTTAGCGAAACCTGCAGTAGCTTAAGCCACCAAAGCCCTGAGTCTGAGAAGAGGAGAGATTCTTATGGTTCAGTCCATTTATCTCATCTATCTGCTCCATTGAATCCACAACAGTTGACTTAGCCAAAAAAAAAATCAAAAAAAGAGGATACTTACCAATTGGTTTCTTCAAACCACCAATCCCTATGCTGACTCTCACTTTAAATATCCTGACTATATAAGTTATTAGAAATAACCCCAGCACCCATTATAGTTGAATAACAACAAATTTGCTTTCCTTTCCCTCTTTCAACAGCTGCCTCCTCTGTACATATAAATGAAAGCACTTGGAGGCTCCATCTAGAAATTTGGACATCTCTGTAAATAATATGTGGATAATGCCTAACTCTTTCTTCTTTCTACATCAGTAGTGGCTGTTGAAAATGGATGAGGACCAACAGAGGCTGAAACCTAACAAGAAGAACATGCTTTAGATAGATGGTTCTTGGATTTGGAAAATGGCCTGTTCTTGAAGAGAGTACTCTTCCTCAGATGATGCATAGCTTGGAAGTAATTCTTGACTGTAAAGCACAGTCCCAGATGCCTTAGGGGTAAGGAGTTGATTTTCAATTTATAACTATTCTTGGTCTCAGTTATTCATGCCCTAATACCCTTTCTGGTGGCACAGTGTGTTAAAGCACTGAGCTGCTGAACTTGTGGACCAAAAGGTCCCAGGTTCAAATCCCAGGAACGGAATGAGCGCCTGCTGTTAGCCCCAGTACCTGTCAACCTAGCAGTTAGAAAACATTCAAATGTGAGTAGATCAATAGGTACCGCTCCGGCGGGAAGGTAACAGCGCTCCATGCAGTCATGCCAGCCACATGACCTTGGAGATGTCTATGGACAACGCCGGCTCTTCGGCCTAGAAATGGAGATGAGCACCAACTCCCAGAGTCAGTCACAACTAGACTCAACGTCAGGGGAAAACTTTACCTTTAATACCCTTTCAGCTATACTACTGCAATATGTGCTACATGGGGCTGTCCCTGAAGATGGAACAGAGGCTGTCAGTTGTGCAAGATGCTACTAAGCTGTAATCTAGGAAAGCAGGGAATCTGAATATTACTACAATTTTAATAAGCTTGCAATGGTAACCTGTATGCCTCTGGAAAGACTACCAGGTATTGGTTAGCTTATAAGCTCTATATATTTCTGGACCCATGATCATAAAAGATATATCTCACATCATGTGTGTGGGATGTTCTCATGTGTGGTGGCCGTGCCAATGACAGTCTTCTCTGTGATTGCTCCCACTTTGTTGGTCTCCATCCAGACCGAGGTCTAATTCTCTGAAAACTGCTCAGCTTCACTTTAAAACATCTTTTTGTTTAATCATATTGTTGCAAATATATATAATGGTCATTTTTGTCAATGTGTTTTTATTATATGTGTATAATTGTGTAATTATATGCTTTCTTATGCACTGCTATGTGGTGTATGCACCTTGTATCCAGTTAGGAGCATATGGTATGTGGTTTATAAGAAGAGTCAATAAATGAGTCTTTACCTAAGGTGAGTAACTGATCCCTGTGAGAAAGAATGTGCTGCATCTACAAAGCTGGCAGAATAATTAAAAATTTGCTCCATTAAGCAATCAGAAAAACATGTGTTTTTCTTTATGAAGCAAATTTTACAGCTAAAATCTTATATCCAGAACAACCACTTCAGGTTGCAAATACAGGAAGACAAACTGAATCTTACGTGGCATTAACAATTGCCTAACTTTAGTTTAAAAAGTTGAAGACCGACCTGGAAAGTTTTCTATGTGAAGAGGAGAGTTGCAACACAATCTATCTAAAGAGCAATAGATGGGAGAAACTGTTCTAGAGAAAAGGTTTCTGGATGGGACTGGGAACATGGGTCTAAATACCCTTAAAAAACACCAGATCCAGTTTGATCTTAGAAGCTAAGCAGGGCAAGTCCTTTCCCTCATCCCCCCAGAAAGGGACTGCCAATGACTATCAGCTTCTTTAGGCTATAGAATGACATTGGCAAAAACACTTCTGAGTATTCCCTGCCTAAGAATCATAAAATAACAGAGTTTTAAGAGACCACATGGGCCATCTAGTCCAACCCCCACCATGCAGGAAAAACACAATCAAAGCATCCCAGACAGATGGCCATCCAGTACTGTTTGAAAGCCTCCAAGATAGACTCCGAGGCAGAGAATTCCACTGCTGAACAGCTCTTACAGTTAGGAAGTTCTTCCTAATGTTCAGGTGGAATCTCCTTTCATGTAATTTGAACCCATTGCTTCAAATCCTAATTTCTAGGGCAGAAGAAAACAAGCATGCTTCCTCTTCCTCATGGCATCCTTTCACATATTTATACATGTCCATCATGCCTCCTCTCAGCCTTCTCTTCTGCAGGCTAAACATACCCAATTCTTTAAGACACTTCTCATAGGGATTCATGGTCTCCAGACTTTGATCATTTTAGTTGCCCTCCTCTGGACACCTTCCAGCTTGTCAAAATCTCTTTTGAACTGTGGTGCCCAGAATTGGTGAAACTTGACCAAAGCAGAATAGAGAGGCACCATGATTTCCCTTGATCTAGACACTAGACTCCTTTTGATGCAGCCCAAAATCCTATTGACTTTTTTAGTTGCTGTATCACACTGTTGGCTCATGTTCAACTTGTTCTCCATGAAGACTCCAAGATCTTTTTCACACGGACTGTTGTCGAGGCAGGCATCACCCATTCTGTATCTTTGCATTTCATGTTTTCTGCCTAAGTGCAGTATCTTACATTTGTTCTTGATGAAATTCATTTTGTTAGCTTTGGCCCAGCTATCTAATCTGTTACGGCCATTTTGAATCATGATCCTGTCTTTTGGAGTATCAGCTATCCCTCCTAATTTGGTGTCATCTGTAAACGTGATCAGAATGCATTCTAAAACTTAATTGAAGTCATTAATAAAGATGTCCAACAGTACTGGGCCCAAGACAGAACCCGCTTCATGGCACCCCACTAGTCACTTCTTTCCAGGGTGAAGTGGAACCATTGATGAGCAACCTTTGAGTTTGGTCGCTCAACCAATTACAGATCCACTTAGTAATAGCATTGCCTACCCCATGTTACTAGTTTGTTTATAAGAAGATCATGGGACTTTGTCAAAGGCTTAATTGAAATCAAGATATGCTACATCCACAGCATTCCTTGCATAACCATATGAAAGTAATGAGGTCACCCTAAGTGAACAGGTGAATTCAAGGCACATACACACTGAGAATAGTAACGGAATAATAGGGCTAGAATTTTCACCTTAGCTAATGTTATGCTAAAATTCCCTTTTTGTTGAATCAGGAGGTTGGGAAAGATAAGAAAATCAAAACCAGAAACTTAAATACAAAAAAGAAAAAACCAGGAATGTTATGCTCTGTTGAATGGTGATGGCAGGATTGTGCTTCTCGCTCCCGCTGAGTGCCGCTCTTATTGCCAGCCCATCCTGCCACAGTTCTGGGTGTGAGATGTTCTGGACAATGACTCACGTGTTTTTGATACAGAACAAAAACAAGACTAATAATGAAATCTACAGGGGTTCATCACATAAGGGGAAACTGGTTGTCAAGGCATGAGTTAAAGAGAACTGTTAGATAATATGTATGTCTGAAAATAAGCTCCTTTTGAAGAAGTAAGAGAATTTTCAAACTTCCCAGATAGGGAGGGCTTGATGACTGAAGAAAGAATGTTACTTACATCTTCCCAAAGCAGTTTTATAACAACATAAAGGCATTTTTAAAAGTCATGTTAAAAGGTACAGTTGACCCTCCACATTTGCAGATTTGATTAAATGTTCTTTCTAAGAATCTCTAGGTTCTCCAGTACGATCTGACAGAAGTTAACCGTGGAGTTATGCTGGAGAAACTAGGTATTCCTAGAGCGATGGTCTCCCAGGAGATTTTTCACATTTTTGGAGGTTCTGTTCCCTTGACTCCAGCAAATGCGGAGGGCTTACTGCAGATTCATGTGCATCAGACTACAATTCAACTCAAACTATCAATAACAGCTTTAGCAGCATGTTTAACCGACAATGAGCTTTTCAAAGATTTTAATTATCTTAATATCATTTTTATACAATTATAATATTGGATGAATATTATTTATTTATTGAATTTTATCCCACCTTTCTCTCAAAGTGAGATTCAAGTTGACTCCTAGCAACCCCATTAATATCATATTGTTTTCTGAGGCAAGGAATGCTCAGAGGTGGTTTTACTGGTTCCTTCCTCTAACACATAGCCTACAATTCTAGATTTTCCTGGTGGCTTCCCATCCAAGAACAGTACTAATCAGGACTGATCCTGCTGAGCTTCCAAAAACAGATTGGATCTGTTGTCATTAGGGTATTCTAACCCTATATAATATTGGATTATTTACAGTCAATGATATACTATACAGAAGTACTCTAACCCTACAACATATTGCTGTCAGCTTACAGAAATACGCATTTGTGATGCTCTGGAGATCAACTTGTCCCTGCTAAGAATGGATGCTTGACATACCTAGAACAGTAGCCCTTTTGTATTCTCATCTCAATTTCACAACATTTAGATAGACTCATCCATACAGGAGGCTACAACAATCTAGAAAATATTGTTTGATGTGTCTGTCACCTCTGGTCAAACATCAATAAATGTTCAATGATATCAGAAAGCCCATGAGGTCTCCTCCCACTATACAAATCGATGATTCTAAGTGTTACAGTCTATGGCAGAGCAATAGCAATCTGCACATCTCCCCAAATTTATAGAAAACAGAGAGCACATGTAAACAAAAAATGAACTGTCAGATTTCCAGTGGCACAACAAGTCTCAGAGTGAATTCGTTCCACTTCTTTCAGTTTGACTTTCTGCCAGTAACCTTTCAGCTGTGGAGAGCAGATTCCTCTGCATTTCAGTAATAGCTAGAAGGAATGCAGAAGCACAACTTAGCAAATGATAAAAGGTTCAAGGTCTGTTAGGCAATGGATCAAGTGTAATTAAGTTACAAAATATTATACAGTAATCGCTTAATAGGGCTTACAATGCAATGCAGTGAATTGAAATTCTATTGCACACACTGCAGCTACAAAACCATTAAGTGGTAATGGTGTCCATTGTTCTGTCACGCGCTGGGCCTGTAACTATTGTCTTTTTGTATAGGATGTATACTTTATGCCCAGTGGGAAGCCAGGGAGCCTAAAGAGAAGTTCTTGAGGATTTCCCTGAAAAGGATGGCCTTTTGAGTCTTTAATGAAATAACAAAGTCTTTATTGATGAACAAATAATAAATCTTCAAGGAGTCAAATAACACTTCAAGGTTTCATTAATAAACTGATGACTTTTCAATCTTGTCCCCAGGGGACAGACAATTGGCTTTGGATAACTGTGCTTTCTCTATAAGAAAATCCCCTTATAACCTCTCTCAGGCTGTCTATTATCTGGGCCTAGCTGATGTGGGACCCACTGCCGACTCCAATTGTGTCTGGGTATCGAGTGGACCTACCAACCAAGGTTTGCACATGTTTCAGCTGGGGTTCCGTGGATCTGTGGTGCTGTTCCCTCTCCGAGGTTTCTCTGGAAACTTTAGGGCTGTTTCCCCCAGGAGCTATGAGGCTGAGAGGCTGTGAGCTCTTAGCCAGAACATTTGGGACCTTTCCCCAGGAATTTCTGTTTCTGATTCCTCGGATGTTCTATATCCCCAGATGTTCTATATCCCCGGATGTTCTTGAGATATGAAGCTTTTCTACGGGACGAGCTGGTCTACGTCCTATAGCTTAGCTTCCTTAAGAGAGACAGACTTAAAAATGGCTCCTTCCCTCCCAGAGCCCTGAACAAGGGGCAGAACCAAACTTAATGATTGACAGGCAGCCTGTCCTATGACTGCAAACATTAGCAGCAAGAAAATAAAGTTGGAGCTTCTGGTACAACTGTACCAGCACATCCATACATACAATTCCCCAGGAAATTTCCCACTGCTCTCCTAAGGGCAGTATAACAATGAATCCCACTTCTTATTTTTGTCGTCTGAAAGCATGTTTGAATATCTACCCCAAAACAATTAGGAGTGCTTTCCTACAAACCAAGTCTCTGCACCCAGCATTCTATTAAGCAAGCAATAATTAGAGGTTGTTTTGCCAGTTCCTTCCAAGGAAATATTGCCTATAGCACCTGGTATTTGTTGGCAGTCTCTCATTCAAGTACTAAACAGGGCTGAACCTGCTTAACTTTCAAGATCAGATTGGATCTCATGCAATTAGGCTATCCAGGCCCTGCACTTTTCTTCACCTTTGTTCTCTGTTTCTAGGACTGATGGTAGTGACATTCCCCTATCTGTTCTATGATTTCCTTTCCTCTGCATTGTGTGCAGGCCATGTCTTCCTCCCAGGCTCCCTGCCTGCCCCCTGCTTGTTTAGACTGAGGCCTCACTTTGAGTAGTTCCCATCAGTTTTGCCTTTAACAACTTCCCGTTTCCTGGGGCCCATCTGTTGCCTCCAACTTGACCTCCAATCAAGCATCTAAAAGTTCTCATGCCCAAAGTCCAGTCCTTGCTGCACAATCTGGGTCATCTCCTTGGCCACATGGTTGGTTTCAAGTCAGTCATGGATCTGGTAGCTACCATCCCCATCCTTGGCTTTTATATTTGCCTTCACATATTACCCTTTATACATGTGGATGTAAAGATAAATGGGAAAGTGTTGAACACAACCAGTGATCTTTTAGTTTGCAACAACAGATGAGATGTCAGCAGCATAGAAAGACTTCAAACTGCTTGCGTGGCAGAGGACAGCTGCTTCATGTCTTCGGGCAATGATAAAGCAGGAGTTGTGTTTTCATACCAGAATGAGAACAGACCTCATATCAGCAAGAACAAGAGAAGAACTTACTCCCTCAACTGCATTCCTCTGAAATGCTGATTAAGGAGGTTTTCTGTCAGATATATTCTCTTCATGACAATAGCAACATATCAGCAAACGCAGCATAAAGAAGCATTTAAGGGTCAAGAAAACCCGATACTTGAAATGTATGACTGTATACCATATATCTACGGTATTTCCAAAACTTTACTAGCAATGTATAAAAAGTATGATGAGATAAACCGTTTTTCCTCAGATTGCAATTCTGATGAAAACCTTACCCCCAATGTTGTTATCTGGCTCTAAAGGAAGGCTGTTATTGGCACCTGTAAGAAAACAGGAGGAAGATCATGCCAGCTGGCTCACATGTTTAACTAGCTAACTAGCCCAGGTTTTTGCCCACTGTATGCACATGATCAAGGATAGCTATGACTCTAGTTAAGAGAACAACAAGAAGAAATTGGCCATATTTCAGAATGTGTGGATTATAGTATTTCTTTCCTTTACGGCGGCTCAATCTCTTCCTTGTCTTTCTTCCTCTCGGTTTCTTGACTGAGAACGGAGCCAGGATGAAGCTCTGCAGTCAGCCATGCAGAAAGCCAAAAAGAATCAAGTGTAATCCTTAGTTCAGAAAAGTACTACAGCAAAAACCTGTACAAGTGTATTTATCTTAAATTGGTGGTTTGAAACTCCCTTTGTTAGCAGATCCATTTTCACATTCTATAACTTTAAAAGAATAAGGAGGCTATTATTGGCATTTTCAAACTATGTCGTTGTTTGTTAATACCATGCAACTTTGCGTTTTGCGTCCGTTCAACTGTTTTAAAGGTTGGATCTTCCTGTTCTCAAGTGAGAGGTCTGTACTAGGCACAACTTAAAACGGCATAATCATCAGCTCCAAAGGACACCAAAGTTGTGGGGAACCACAGCTGGGAAATCCAGTTTCTCTCTCTCTCTCTCAAGGGAAAATAAACTTAGGGACATATCCTAAAGACTCTTAATGTTGGACAAAGAGTCAATAAACGGAAAGGTTTAGGGCTATCTTCTCACACCTATGGTGCACACATAGCTACTGTACAGAACAGTGTGATATATGGTTTCCAATAGCTGACTCTTCCCGGAAGATCTTGAAAGGAACCAGTGTGTTTGTGGGAATTGGGAATTCCACTATGCTTTTGAGGAAAATCACACTTTTTGAAACTGTTGAGAGTAATAAATAAAGCACATACTTGGCATGCAGAAGGCATTTGGTGAAATTCCTTGCATCTCCTGCTCTGAGGATCTTGGAGTTCTCCTATCAGAAATGGTACAGGACAATGGAGCAAAAATGGTCTGAGTCCTTCTGAGCCCACATTCTGTATTCATGCAGCATTACTCTTCAACATGTGTTTGAGTGTTGAGTATCTGCCAAAATTCTCCAGAATGTCCTATACAAGTTGCTTTGAAATGAGTGATGGAAGAATCAAAATCTAATTGTTCTTTAGAATTGCATTCTTGACCTCTGGAACCAATTCATATCACTTTCCTTACATGCGCTTATTGAACTGATGAGTGCATTTTACTGGAAGCATTGGAAGGAAGAAATGTGTTTTTCTTTTCTTTTTTTTCAAATCCCCACAGAGAATTAATCTGATATTAAATCCCAAAAGTTTTCTTCTGTTTCTATAAAAAATAATTACAAAATGGAATATGCTCAGAATAAATCTGTGTAGATTTCTTTTTTGGAGGAAGCTAACCTCGACCTTTTTCTCCCCATGGAAAATCCTTTCATGCTTGATTCCAAGAGGTAGGCAAAAAAAGCCAATGGAAACATTTTTATTTTGGCTGCTGCTTTATTTGATCATTCATATTCCTATTTCTCCTTTTTTTGGCACGAGTTGAAAAGTGTCCATTCTAATTTTGCAAAGGTCCACTAAGGTTAATCAGCAGTCCCTGGGAGCAAGAAGACTTTAATTTGTCACACAGACATGTATATATACTGGGTTTCTTGCACACATGTTAATGTTTAATGTTTAACAAATGAGCCCATGCTTTGAGCTTTACTGGAAGGCCCATCTCTGTGTCCCACTATCTTCACAGATACATCGTTCAGAGCATAAGAGAATGTATTCTCAAGGTGCATCGACAGCATAGAATTAATCCAGTTTGATATTACTTTAACTGCCAGGGCTCAATGCTATGAATCCTGGGATTTGTAGTTTGGTGGGAACACTAGCCCCCTTTAGAAGAAAATGCTAAAAACCCATAAAACTACAACTCCCATGATAACTGGGAAAACGTCTAATTCACCCATATCTGCTAGGTATTTCACAAATGCAAAAATAAAATGAATTTATTTATTAAGGTGAGGTTCTGAACCCTCTTAATCTTCCAAAAGTGCCATGTATAAGAGTACAAAGAATTCTGACATGATTCTCAGTCTACACACAATTGGTGGATACCGTATTGATACAGATATTTTATATAGTTTGCAGTTATTCTTGTTAAAATGGTAAAGCAGTGAGTAAAGGGGATCTTATATTTAATTTACAGTATTTATAATGACTGTGCTTCTTCAGGATTTTGTAAAATCCATCTTCTCTGAATGCAAGCCCATGTCCTTATTAAATACAGTAGAGTTTCACTTATCCAACATAAACGGGCTGGCAGAATGTTGGATAAGCGAAAATGTTGGATAATAAGGAGGGATTAAGGGAAAGCCTATTAAACATCGAATTACGTTATGATTTTACAAATTAAGCACTAAAACACCATGTTTTACAACAAATCAACACAAAAAGCAGCTCAATACACGGTAACGTTATGTAGTAATTACTGTATTTATGAATTTAGCACCAAAACATTGCAATGTATTGAAAACGTTGACTACAAAAACACTGACTACTAAAAGGCAGACTGTGTTAGATAATCCAGAATGTTGGATAATTGAATGTTGGATAAGTGAGACTCTACTGTATTTTGAATAATAAAAAGGCATGAAAAGAAGAGTCTGGGCCATTTGCTTGGGGGAAAAAAGCATAAAAGATCTTAAATATCTCTTTTTACCACAGTTAAAGTATTCCTAACATGGACTTTTATAAGGTTCTCCATTATAGGATGATTATTTAACCCATATCCATTGTGCCAAATAATAATACAAGGTTTTGTAGTCACAAAAGTTCAGTTCCAAAACAGATGTTCAAGGACAGACTAAAGTCCTAGACAGTGTAAATAGTTATTGAAAGCATAACACTATTATTTTCAGCAAAATCATTTGAAGAAAAAGTGTGTCCGCCATTCAGATCTATAGTAAGTGTCAGATTTTCTGAAAGATATTGGTAGTTAATGATTATAATAAATATGAAAAACAAAGAAAGAATTAAAAACAAACTGGGCTAGTATGTTTGGATCAACATACTCCAGAGAAAACAGCTAACGTATGGCTTACATTAATAGATGTCTATCTCTCACATTTTTTTTAAAAAAAATCAACAATGTCCCTTTCCAGATTGCTTCATTTATTAGTTAAAATGTAAATTAAATGGAGCCATTTTTCCAAGCCAGAAAAAACAGAATGCTTGAAAGATAGGAAGCTATCATACACGGATGCAGACCTTTGGTCTGTATAACTGAGTGTTGTCCAGATGACCAACAGCAGCTGGTCAAGCAATCTTTTCTGCCTGGAGAGGCAAGGGAATAGACTTTTTGAATACAAGCTATGGTCCCCAAATTTACCTGGAAACATCATTTGTACCATAAAACCAGACAATGAGAAACAGAATGGGTTCCATCCCTGGATTAGCAGCACACTAGTGCCATCTTTCCAATCTTTCCATTTCTGTATGAAAAAAAATCAGAAATGGAGAAGGAAGAACAGACTTTTAGGAGTTCCCTGGAGGAGCTGCCTCACCCCACATTTAGACTTCAAGGCGCTATCTATACTGTCCATTTAATGCAGTTTCAAAGTGGTGTTCAAAAAAAATGGGTTCAATATGCAGATGATTACATAGGAAAACCTGCTACCAGTTTGTTGACAATTACTTAAGCCACAGAGCACTGATACACATTAAGGGCTTTGTTTGGTGTGCTTTCATGGGAGTCTGGCTACAGCAAACTGAAGCTAGCTTCAAGCTGCATTACATGGTCAGTTTAGATTGGACCTAGATTTACTCCTATTCTCAGCTCTGGGGTTGCAGGAAGACTGCTGTTAAGGACTATGGGCTAATATTTCTGTAGCCATATTGTGTTACTTTGGGTAATTTTTCTATGAGATATGAACAAGTTTTCAGGGGAAGGAGCCTGCAGACCCATTGTTCTGGAGTTATTTTAAGTGACCTTAACGGTTGGAGACATCCAGACACATGCCAAACATGAAGGCCAATGGATTTGCCACTCCTCATAGGAATCATATAGTGGCTTTCATCTAAGGAGTATCAGTGGGTCTCGTTCCACGTTTCTCCCTGTAGGACGATGCCCCAGTTGTCCCTGTGACTCCCAGGATGAGTGTGTTTCTGCTTCTCAAAGCCTGGCACTCTTCTTTCCTTTCTTCCTCTTCTTTCTCCTCAGACATGACTGCTTTTACCTTCTTCTGTCCACCATATCTCCTCAGAGAGATGTTCAACTTCTTTTCCAAAGTCATCATCAGCATGATCACATAGTGACCAAGATGGAGAAGTTCTGGACAATTTCTGCTCCTAGGGAGAAGATACGTCACCAGATTTGGGAGACACTCTGTCCTGCAACAATCAAGAATAACAATCTTTCCACCAATTCCAAATTTAATATTTCAGATCAAAAGATTGTCACCCTTAATTTTTTATTTTATTTTTTGGCCCAACACCCTTAATGATTTAATTGGTTTGTCAGATGAACTGGCTAAACTGGGAGCATTTGTGGAAGATGTTATTAAGAAGGTAGTACTATATTTGGCTGATGCGCTGGAAGAGAATAGCTAAGGTTCAAAAAAACTTCTGGCCAATGGATTGATTTGGTCTCATGCATAAAGAGGTCGCAATGGGACCAAGCAGATTCTGAAGAATATTTCAGAAATAATTGATAGATGGTTAACTCAGATTGACAATGCTAAAGGAAAAGGCATCCATGTAAATTAGTCTGAAAGGCAACTTTCAAAAACTTGGAAGGATTTGGGGAGTTTGCAAACAAGAACTCTGGATGAAATTGTAAAAAAAATGACTTTGTACATTTAAGATGGAACAGGATAGACATTTTAATAAGATAAATATGTACGGTTGGGTTTTTGGGTTTTTTTTTTACATTTCAGCATTTCATAGTGAACTCTGTTGATGACACTGTCCGTAAATGGAAATAAACAGCAGCATGCCAGCAAGTTGAAAATATTTCTGTAACTGATATATACTAACCCTGGACTATATATTACCAGATTGGATTTATGACCCAGCATAGCACAGCCACAGAAATATTACTATACCTGTCATTTGGCTCAGGCTTTAAAAAAACTAGAATTACTTGTTAGTTGCAATGAAAAAGTGTCCTGAATATAAATGGCTCATAATTTCCTGTTACTACAGACCAGCTCTGACCATTCAAAGCTTCTTTCAACTTCCCTCCCCTTTTCTTCCTTTGCAATTAATCACATATGGACTGCACGTTCTTTCCAGTCCATGACAATGACTTTGCTGAGGGTTATTTGGACGATGGTTTCAAAGAAGCGATTTCTCATCAGGACAATTAATGTAAACAGGCACTATTCTGAAAGTCAGGGGCGTGCAATGATATCATATTCCATTTGCCTTTCAAGAAATGTTATGTGAGAAATGTCAAAATAGGTTACTTCCCAGTAATAGGTTACTTACCAGATAATCATTTTTATCTTGCTCTGCCTCATCGGGTTAAAGACAAATGTATTGCTGATGAGTATACTTAACAGTAAGTTAACCAATCTGCAACACATGTCTTAAGTATGTTTTGCTGTATTTTCTTCACACACAAAAAAAGCAAGGGGTGCAGAGGGGGAAAAAACAAAGCAGGTTTAGCTAAAGATATTATGGAACAGATGGCAAAGAACATTTTCTACAATTGGAAAAATCTGCAAAATGACTACTTCGAATAAAAACAAATAGCTATTTACACTGTGTTGTCGAAGGCTTTCATGGCCGGGATCACAGGGTTGTTGTATGTCTTTCGGGCTGTGTGGCCATGTTCCAGAAGTATTCTCTCCTGACGTTTCACCCACATCTATGGCAGGCATCCTCAGAGGTTGTGAGGATGCCTCTGAGGATGCCTGCCATAGATGTGGGCGAAACGTCAGGAGAGAATACTTCTGGAACATGGCCACACAGCCCGAAAGACATACAACAACCCAGCTATTTACATTGATATTGGGGAAATGATTTGATAACATTGTTGTCATATGTCTTCGAGTTATTTTTGACTTATTGTGACCATAAGAGAGAGAGTCTTAGGCTGCCACAATTTACACAAACAAGGTGTAAATTATGTCATTTCCCCCCTCTCTGAAAGAAAAAATGAATATTCCTCCACAGTATCTTTTCCCATATTTGAATATCCCCAAATACTATGGATGAATTAGTCACAGATAAAACTACATTTTTGTGTGCAAAATCCCTGGTTTTTCTACGCTTTCCTATGCCAAAAAGTTAGTTTCTGCCTAGAAAACATGAAGGATATTGATAAAATCTTTAAAAATTAAAGCTGCAAATGTGGAATTCCGACTGTATATGAAAATACAGTGAATAACTTTCATAGCATTTATCCTGTAAATCATATTACTGAAGCAGAGAGTGGCTTACTGAGGTGACTAGTGAGTTCATGGCAGAGACAAAACATCAAATGGAGGATATAATTCTTAGTGCAAAATTTTAGCCCCTATTTTGGCATAGCTAAACAATGCCTTCCATAGTTACAGTGTCTTGAAATTAGGAAGTAACTATTGAGGCATTCAGAAAGGGAAGATTTGGTCCATTACTTTCTCTTTCATATGTCAGGACTTGAAGAAAGGAACCATTGTCCCTTAATTTAGCCAGAATTTCAATTCAATGGTCAGTGAAACAAAGCTCCAACCCCCACTCCGCAAAAGAAAAAGAAAACACATGCACACACCTGTATTGAACTATATGTACCAGAATAACATGCTGTTTGAACTGACAGTCTGGACAATTAAAGGAGGGTTAGCTCCATAGATTCCCATAAAAATAGGGATAATAATCATTACATACAAACTAAATACAGATGGAATTTTTCAATATGTGGACCCTTCCTGAAAGAAAATGGTGATGCACCATAAAAACAAGCACCAGGTATGCAGGATTAAAATGTGCTTCTTCCTTTGTATTTTCAATTCCTGTTTTTTTTAATTAAATGTAAAATAGCACACCTTTTATTGCTTGCACCAATGTGATTCAAGGCACAGTCATTTGTAACAGAAGCTGGACTTAATTTGCACCTTGACTCAGCCATTCCACTCCTGCCTTGCACCATCCTCAGCATCCTTTGCTTCCCCCGGTGTATCTTTTTGTGCCGAATAGATGACTGCTTGCTCAAGCTTCAAAGAATATCATCACCGTTTTGCAGGAGGAAAGGACGTGTCTGTTCAGCTTTGCCAGCTGTCTTCTGGGAATACCTCACAAAACCAAGTTTCCTCTTGGAGGAGATTATGCACTGACTTTGAAGATGTTTTGCCAGCAATTATTCCCCTTATGTCAAGACTTATTATAGTTCTCTGAAGTTGCTGACATATTGTGGTCTATTACTTTTTTTCAAAAAAGCCCAGTTAAACAATGTTGCCAACTTATTTGCTTTTAGCACCTATTAGTTAAGTCATTATCCCTATTTTCCATTGAAGCTGAAAGACCCTCCCACAACATGCATATACACATTCCATAATGACAGTGGTTTAAGTAAAGTAGAGAGTCTAGATCTAAACAGCCGAATGGAGTTTCCCTGACCCCATCCCCACCCTGACTTAAAAGACTAAGTCTGCACCAAATCAGATTGCTGAGCAAAAACTGCTTGTTAGGGACTGATTAGCTGGCTCCAGATTCAAGGCTTGGTCTGAGGAGAGTCAATAAGATTAATAGCATGGATCTTTTACACTTGCTCCTTAAAGAAAAGGAAAGAAATGCCATAGCTTTGTTTCCTTTTCCCTTATCTTTCCTTTTACTGCAAGGCTAAAGGAGAGGAATTTTGTGCTGGTGGGCATCATTTTTGCCATTAAAAAAATCATGATGTCTTCATTCTCTAGATGAAGAAGGACCATCAAAACATCACCTTTCTCATACATTTGTTGCCTAATATCTCTTACTGCTACCACACATGGGACCTTTTGCATGCACTGTACATGCTACGTATCCCAGAGTTATGGTCCATCCTATATATAAAAGTATTGTTGTCTTCAAGTTGATTACAACTCATGGTGACATCATAGTGAACTTATCATGGGATTTGATGTGATTGATCCAAAGTGACCCATTGGGTTTCTATGTCTGAAAAGGGAATCAAATCCTGGCCTCCACAGTCATAGTCTCACCATGCCAGCTCTCCCTCCTCCTAATGTTCCTTACTTACCAACGATTTGAGCAAACACCTCTCTTCATTAGTACATTCTCCTTAGATGAGCCCTCATTTTATCGTATTGGGGTGGCATGCAAAACTCCAGGTATTGCTTGTTTTTCAAATGAGCCAAATAACAATCCATCAATTCATCCAAAGCAAGAATAGTGTTTTAGAGCACCATATAGTTGATGCAGTTTTGCTGGACATAATTGTAGGTTCTTCCACACTGGTCAAAAACACAATAAAAACCAGCATTTAAAATGCCAGTTTCTATCAGGTTTGAGAGAGAATTCAGAGAATTCAAACCCCACCATTTAGGTTGGGGGGGGGGTGAAGGTGGCCACATTTCTCCCATGCCAAACCAGCATCAGCTTTTCCTGCATTTAAACAAGTTAAAAATAGGTAGTTACCAAGGCTGGGTGCTTCTAGGGGTTCCACTGCACTTGAAAATGATGCAAAGGATCCATCATGAAATTTTCAGGCATCATTTTCCCTTGATTGAGCCCAAGGAGGCGGGATCACTATGGAGGTTGCAGATGTCAATCTCAGGAGCAGTCTGCCCACACCCCAGATTTCCAAACTTTATTGAAAAGTCCAGATCTTTGCAGGTGTTTCTTTAACTCTGGAAATCAAGGTTTGCTTCAGGTTAAAATGGATTAGCCTCGGGCATCATTTGGATGCCTCAGGCTAATCTGCGGATGGTGTGGTTAATAGTGATTGTAATGTTTACAAATGTTTTAATGTGTTTTAAATTCTAGTTTAAAAATGTTTATTTTAATTGTACATTGTTTTACAGCATTGAATAGTTGCCATATATAAGCCACCTTGAGTCCCCTTTAGGGTTGTGAAGGTCAGAGCATAAATAGGGTAAAATAAATAAATAAATAATCTGGGGAAAAAAATACATACTATAGGTCTGTGTAGACCAGTGGTTCTCAACCTGTGGGTCCCCAGAGCTTTTGGCCTTTAACTCCCAGAAATCCTACCAGCTGGTAAACTGGTTGGGATTTCTGGGAGTTGTAGGCCAAAACACCTGGGGACTCACAGATTGAGAACCACTGGTGTAAATGGACCTTCAGTCTCCTGTCTATTCGGTAATGGTGGGTTTTTCTTCCATTTCTACAGCTGAAGGATATGGACAGAACCCTTAGAAAGACAAATCCATGTCATGTCCTTCCTGGCTCTTTTGAACAAACTAGAGGGGAACTGGTCAAGAGAATGGTCAGTGCCTCTTTATTGCAAAACTGGTCCCAATATGCTTGAAGGAGTAATGTCAACTGGTAAGACCTTCCTTGGAGCACACCATATTGGATAACTGAGCTGTCTATTGAGACATTTCCATTTCTGCACACAATTCAAAGTGCAGTTTATTAAAAAAAATTGTGTCAGGAGCGACTTGAGAAACTGCAAGTCGCTTCTGGTATGAGAGAATTGGCCGTCTGTAAGGATGTTGCCCAGTGGATGCCCGGATGTTTAGTGTTAATGAATAACTTAATTTCCTAAATGAGACTGTTTAGACTCTAAGATCTTCCTCGCAGTCCTACTACCTCCACAGCCATGTCTGGTGGGCTCCTTTGGAATTCCCTCCCTTGTTGTCCTTCTACTACCATGTGGCTTTCAGAAGTTGATTTCTAGAGGTTTAAATACGGTAATTTTTGCTGACTTTAAAATTTCATCTTTTAATGTATTTGTCTTAAACAGAAAACCACTGAATTTTGCTGGATCTGGTGTTGAGCTGCTTATGGAAATGCTATGTTGTCCACCTCCATCAGAGCTGGGAAATGATATTACAGATCCCCAAATCCCCAGCATGGCCAGGTTTCTAGTAATCTTCCCTTCCAAAGAAAATAAAATCTTGGTAGGCTTTGCTGCAGGCTCTCTCGCTGCTTAGGGAAGCACAGAATGTATAAAAACACAAATGTGACCTATTATGTCTAAAGCTCCTCAAAATCTACCACATGAGCCAAAGGGTGGTTAAGAGTGTTCCCAGAAGCAATTACCACACATTACATGATCCTGTAAATGTAACCATTGCTACATTACATTGATAATAAGAGTGGGATTTTTGACAATATTGTATTCATTTCCTCTAACTGTCTAAAATAAGAATAAAGGTCTCCTTTACAGATCTGGCACTGGATATAGTTTGGGAGCCCTTGGAGAGGAAAGAGCAACAATGACCTTACATTTCTGTGAAAATTCAGTTAGCGCTGCTGCAACTCTCCCTCTTATTATATTTTCTTAGATATACAAAAACTGTATTTCAAATTTACCCGGCCACAAGATAGCACCTTCAACCTATTACTACAGAAGTTATATATTAAGGTTTGGTTTTGTTTTAAAAGGATAACATTTGCCAAACAAACCTCTTCAATGTGAGTTCTGAAAAGCAAAACATCCTTGGCCAAAAATAGTAACCAAAGGCATATAAATCTTCCATGGGAAGCAGATGACCAGGGAGGTTTTACCACCTGGGGTCAAAGCATTCAGTTTCCTAAAATACACACCGCCTGTCAGTGGTAGCAGGGCTCATAGTGTGAAGGTGTCAAAACCACCGGCAGCTGGTAATCTCATTGAGAAGGGAAGGGAATTCTGCTTATTCCCCAAAGCCTCTTCATCAAGCATATCAGGAAACAAGGCTCACTGACTCACCTCTCATATTTGGATCCTTTGGTTGTGATCTTAAAAGAACTTGGGGATTCCTTTAGCAAGATGGGGATCTCCAGCACATTTGTTTATTTAACAATTCCTTATGTCAACATTCAGTAAAAACTCTCAGAGTGGTAAACAATAAAATAATAAAACAGTAAATATATTAGGTAGCTGTATGTTTTATCCCTTGCCTTGAAACAAGGAATTGCATGCAGGTGAATGTGCAAGCTGGTGAATAGACAGAAGAATGATATGGAAACCACTAGTGAAGTGGTTCTCAACCTGTGGATTCCCAGATGTTTTGGCCTTCAACTCCCAGAAATCCTAACAGCTGGTAAGGTAAAGGTAAAGGTTTTCCCCTGACGTTAAGTCCAGTCGTGACCGACTCTGGGGGTTGGTGCTCATCTCCATTTCTAAGCCGAAGAGCCGGCATTGTCCGTAGACACCTCCAAAGTCATGTGGCCAGCATGACTGCATGGAGCGCCGTTACCTTCCCGCTGGAGTTGTACCTATTGATCTACTCACATTTGCATGTTTTCTAACTGCTAGGTTGGCAGGAGCTGGGGCTAACAGCGGGCGCTCATTCCGCTCCCGGGATTTGAACCTGGGACCTTTTGGTCCGCAAGTTCAGCTGGTAAACTGGCTGGGATTTCTGGAAGTTGTAGACCAAAACCCCTGGGGACCCACAGGTTGAGGACCACTGCACTAGTAGCTGGTGGTTTCCATATCAGTGGGTGGTGAATCCAAACTGGTTTTTAGTCTAAACTTTTAAATGAGCTCTCCTAGGTGCTAAACCTATTTGAGGCATAGGATCCAGTGCCTTGTGTTTTGCTGCATCATTTATTCATATCCTGTCTGTCTTCTAAACCTGGGACTCAAGGTGTGTTTAGTACAAACAAATGTAAATAAAAAAGTACAAACTGTTAACTTTTCAAACAAAGCATTAAATTGTTCATATAATTTAAACCATGTTTAAAAAAAAACCTTGAAAATCAAAAGCTAAAAGCTGCACAGGTTGCGTATCCCTTATACAAAATACTTAGATCACAAGTATTTGGGCTTTTTTAAAAAAAAGTCCTGTATTTCCATATCCATATACAGTAGAGTCTCACTTATCCAAGCTAAACGGGCCGGCAGAAGCTTGGATAAGCAAATATCTTGGATAATAAGGAGGGATTAAGGAAAAGCTTATTAAACAACAAATTAGGTTATGATTTTACAAATTAAGCATCAAACATCATGTTATACAACAAATTTGACAGAAAAAGTAGTTCAATACACAGTAATGTTATGTTGTAATTACTGTATGTAAAAATTTAGCACCAAAATATCATGATATATTGAAAACATTGACTACAAAAATGGCTTGGATAATCCAGAGGCTTGGATAAGCGAGGCTTGGATAAGTGAGACTCTACTGTATAACAAAATCTCTTTAACATAAGTCATTTATGTTTCATAAGCACCTTGCACACATGACTTGAAGGTAATTTTATGTAGTCTTGTGTAAAATAACCCTGTGGACAGAACGTTTGTGTACTTTGAACCATCAGAAAACAAAGGTGTCTATCTCAGCCACCCATGTGGAACATTTCGGATTTTGGAGTATCTTGGATTTCAGAATTCTGAATATGAGGTGCTCAACCTGTATAGCTCACTAGAAAAATCTCTTTTCTTGCAAAACATCTAGTTCCCTAAAATCTACTGGATTTTTCATCTGACATCTAAAGTAAAGCCAGGCTAATCTCCCTTGAAGTTTCTGAGGCTATATTTCAGAGGAAGGAACTGGCACCCCACCACCACCACCAAAGTATTCCTTGCTTAAGAAAACCCTATTATTTTCATGAATCATTGTATCATAGAAACATAGAGTTGGAAGAGACCTCATGGGCCATCCAGTCCAATTCCCTGCCATTATCATGGAATCATCATCATAAAAAGGCACACATAAACACACACACTACCACCGAATCATAATAAAATCACTTTGCAATTATTGTCATAGAATCATAGAATCGTAGAGTTGGAAGAGACCTTGTGGGCCACCCAGTCCAACCCCCTGCCAAGAAGCTGGAAAACTGCATTCAAAGCACCCCAGATAGATGGCCATCCAGCCTCTGCATAAAAGCCTCCAAAGAAGGACCCTCCATCACAGGGCCTACAGAATTTTCTTCCTTTCTCCTTCCCATCACGTTGACTGAAAAAATACCTTCAGAACACTCCAGGGAAGTGGAGACAATCCCCCATCTTTCAGTTCCAATGTTGGAAGTAGCTCAACCAACAAAACCACTTCCCAGGATCATGGAACTGGTGTCTTTAGCACCACAACTTTTTCTGTGTTCCCCAAAGAATAGTTGATTTCAATGGAGTCCACATCAGGTGTTTATTCCAAAGAAAGAGGAATATGATTTTCAGAAATGCATATCAAGAAAAAGAAAGGAAAATAAGGAGGAGTTGACTGAGTGCCTTTTCTATACAGCATCCATCCACAGCATTCCAAATTTGGAAAAGGAAAACACAGTTATTCAAAGTAAGAGCTCCCACAGCTACTGCAATTCAAGACACTTTACTCACACATCTGACATTATTTTATTATTATGTGTGGTGTTAATTTCACTGCCTTTGTCTGCTTGTGATACAGCCAAGTTTTGGTTGTCATAACTCAAAATCGCCTTGAACTTTATTGTGGTTACCAGTCTCAACATTAATATAGTATTTGGCATTGACAATTCTTGTGGTTTTTCAGGGTTTTGATTGTTTGCTTCAAAACTTGTTTGGTTAAGAAAGAAATGTCTTCTAACATGTATTGTGACATGGCAGAGGGGGAAATATATGGAAAGCAAGGCCACCCTTTGGAGCAAATTAAGAAAACAACCACTTTGTTTAATATATTGCATTAAATAACGTAACAACGTGTCAAGTTAGGGAGGAAACTGTTGGACATCATTAGTGAAAGAAAATGAACACTGTTATGCTAATGTTTTGACACATTACAAGGTGGAATTTATACTTGCCCCAGTTCCCTTTCTTCAGGGAGATGTGACGGTCAGTAGTACTTACTACCAGATTCTGCTAATATGCCAGCTGTGCCCCTTCCTAAATTTTGAGGACATAAAGACAGTAGTCCATGCCTTGGTAACCTCAAGATTAGACTTCTGCAATGTGCTTTACAGTGGGCTACCTTTGTACCAAGTTCGGAAAATCCAGTTGGTTCAAAATATGGCAGTCAGCCACCGTCATCCAGAGCACTTTTCATCAGCTGCCCCAAGACTATGGAATGACCTTCCAGAAGAGTTCTGACAGCTAAATAAGATGTCGGAATTTAAGACACAAATGAAAGGCCCACTCAGCCAGCTTTAGCTATGAATTTTAAGCTCACATCTTGTGTCCACAAAATTATAATTGTTCTGTGTATTTTAATCTACAAGAGTTGAATGAAAAGTAATGCCTCCACCTTCGTAACTCCTTAACAGATGGCAGTACTGGTATGCTGCAGGTACTGGCTTGTTCAGTAGACTCTCCTCTACAGTTCCATTTGTTGGGAAGCCTTAGTATTGAATGGTTGTGTTGTTAAAGTGCGAAGTATAGAACCCTGCGTAGATGGTCGGTCAATGCGACTTAAGCAATGTGCAGTCACTGAATACTTGACAGCAGAAGGTGTCACCCCAAAGGAGATTCATCAGAGAATGCAAGCTGTTTATCGTGATTGTGTTGATGTGAGTACTGTGCCATGTTGGGTGAGTAAGTTTAAAGATGTTGAGGTGGGAACATCTGACTTGCATGACAAACAAAGAGTTGGATGTCCTGTGACAGCAACCACCGAATTTCACAAGCAGAAGTTTGACAGATTGATTCAGGACGATCATAGTATCACTCAGAGAGAAATTTTAAGCATAATTGGCATTACACAAGAATGTGTGGGTCACATTATTGCTTTGCTTGCCTATCAGAAGATCTGTGCACAATGGGTACCCAGGATGCTGATGCCTGAAATGAAAGCACACAGACTTGAAACTTGCCAGGAACTCCTCTCGCGCTACGGGAATGAAGGTGATGCTTTTCTCCTTTGAGTGACACCTTCTGTTGTCAAGAATTCAATGACTGCACATTGCTTAAGTCTCATCGACAGACCATCTGCACAGGGTTCCATATTTTGCACTTTAATAACACAACCGTTCAATGCTAAGGCTTCCCGCCAAATGGAAGTGTAGAGGAGAGTCTATTGAACAAGCCAGTACCTGCCGCATACCAGGACTGCCATCTGTTGAGGAGTTACGAAGGTGAAGGCATTACTTTTCATTCAACCCTCATATGTATTTTGTAAAAATATGTTTCAATACGTGTATATAATAATAATAATAATAATAATAATAATAATAATAATAATAATAATAATAATAATGTGTTTTAGCTATGCTGTAACCCGCCTCAAGCCACGAGGAGAGGTGGGTAAGAAATTACATTATGATTATGTTACTCATCTCTAGATCGCCACATACAACCACATGTCCAGAATGGGGCTTCTTCCTCTGCTTTTTGTAGGGCCCTGCATAAAGTGTGGGCTTGATTAACATGATTTCTCATGAACTGTGTGTTGTCTGGCCACCACAGTTTGAAGCTAGTTTCAAACTGCATGACATGGTCAGCGTAAGATAGGGCCTATGTCTTTGTGTTCACTTTTAACATGTTCTGCAAGAAGCATATGTAAGCAATCATGGCATTCAGAAGATTTCACTTCCCTTTCTGTCCCTGTGAGAATTGGATTTTGAAAAATGTGGCTTGTTGTGGAAATAAGGATTGGCGATAAAGCTTCAGTGAAGACACCTTTTCCCCATGATAACTCTTTCAGGATTGAATTTCTCTTTCAAGGAATAGATTTCTCTCACTTCTGCTGTCTCACCCCTGTTTTTTACTGCAAGTCATATATAAATTGTAATTCAGGGACTGCCTGTATTTCTGAACAATGCACCATTACTATTACCATTCTGACCAGGAAGCCAGAAGGATGAAGTTGGCAAACAGCAGCGCATTTATGGCCACCCTTTGAGTTTATGAAAGTGATGAGTTTTCAAACAGGGACAATCCAAGCTCACAGCTCATTCTTTTAACCTTGACACTGTCCCAACTATTAGAATGGGCATTTTCACCACCATGTTTTCCAGATGGTGCCGTGTTCGAACGTGCAAACGTTGTTGGCAAGAGTGCCAGTTTTTTAATCTGTGAGCTAAACTCCTGATGATGGGGCTGAAAGTGTTTCTTGCTGTTGCACAAGAAGCACCGTTTCAGGCCTTCGTTGTTCTTGCTCCTACTCCAAGAGGTCAATAAGAGATGCCAATACAAACGTCCTCACTCATTTGGTAAGTAAACCCTAGTGACTGATCAATGAAATCATATAGCTTCAAACCAGCATTAATCAAATAAGTTCATGCATAGAGGAAGAAAAATAAACACATTTGGTGTCTTTAGAGAAAGGGGAAATGATTTAAAGACCTTAACACTGCCCAGGAAAATACGTTAGTTTAAGTGATATGAGTAACAAATTCGAGCAGATCTAATGACAGGTCTAAGGGCCCAGCAGATTTCGAAATGTTGCCTATCGCCTGACAGTTTGTATCCTTTAGAGCCAAGCTGGAGAACAAAAGCCTATTTTTGGTAAATCGAAACCAGAAACATTGGATATTTTATAAGAGCTTTGACAAAATGTGGATTGGTGAGGTCCAAATATGGGGGAAACTCTTGAATTCTGGCCAGTTTCTTAATACAAGTTGCATCTCTAATGGCATTGCATATAAAATCTGGCTAAAGCATTTTGATTTAGTTCTTTGAAAAACTATATATCTTTTTAAGGCATAAGGCACTTGAATCTGAAGTGCATCCAACCCCTTCAGCTGCTGGACGATGATCAACATGTCTCAAATTCAAAAGAGCAAAACTTCAGAAATGTACCAAGTGAAAGAAGGAGAATCATGTCTTTGGCTTTTATATTATGATGGAGAGAAATGCTTCTCCAGCTTATCCCACAATATGATTTTTAAAAGTACATACACAAACTACACGTACAATCTGGCTTTAGAAAACACTCACAGACCACAAACTGCGATCTAGATTCCTTGACACATTGTACTGTTTATGTACTATAGTGCTTTCCACAATACCTTTTAAAATAAAGCTTTATCTAAATCAGTGAGTCTTCCTATACAGACATAATAACTAACCTTCCTTGGGCATCAGACCACCTAAAGCAAGTATAGCCTAAACCACTCTGTCAGACTGCTTGGTTTCAAAATTCATCACAGAGGAATGCAAGTGTATAATTTCAGTGACCATCACCAAAATACACTGGACTGGCTGGCAGAGAGGCCTTCAGTAGTGATTATATAAAAAGACTTTTTATGCTAGCTTTGTTGTCAACTGCCTTCAAGTTGACTTCAATTAATGGTGAATGACAGACCTCAAAGCCACCCTATTCTCCTTATAGGTCTTACAGACTCAGAGCTGTTGCTTCCTTGATTACCATACACGTCCATCCACCTCAATGCAGTCTTCCTCTTTCCCTACTGTCCTAGCTACTCTGCTATGAGAAGAAGAATCTCTGTGGCTACTAGCTGACAACTAGCCACTTACCCAGGCTAGTAAAAACAGAACTCATTTACAAGTGTATGTACTTATAAACAGAAAGCAAAATAGCAGACAGATAAAATCTAGAGCGCTGCCAATTTTGTGCATTCATTGATAAATGTCTTTTTACAATACTCAAAGAGTTGGCTTGCTGAATCATGCCAAGGCTCATCTAATCCACTGACACTCAACATTTTTTTCCTGAAACATTTTGGGCAAAAATCAGGAAACTGCTGCTCTAAACATCTGTAGCAAAAATGGTGAACCGCTAGCTTAATCAAGCATTTTGCTCCCAGCAGAAGCTACATTCGCAAAATGAATATGAAAAACAGAGCCATTCTTTACTGTTCTTCACTGGCATTTTGGGATCAGAGAGGTGGTGAGGAAATTGTGTTTCTCCAGATATTACTGGACTTCAGGTCCCATCAGATTCAGCACGTGGAAGAAGGAAAGTATTTTCTGTCATGCAGCCAGATCCCAGGGCTGAATTTCCAAGCCCTGAATCTGACTTCATAACATAAACATGCGAGCACCTGGCGGGAGAAGATAAAATGAGCCTGGGAACTCAGGGGTGAAAGTATAAACAATTATAATTGCTGTAGTGTGGGGGGGATAGAAACCTTGGTGGAAATGTGATCCAGAAGGTGGGGTTTGATGATGATATTTGCGTGTGATGTTACGTTGCATCAGAAGTGATAAAATTAGATGTATGTAAACATTAGGTCATTCTCGACTTTTCCAAAGTCATGTATTCTTCAATAAAGATTGTGTTTGAGAGCAGCTGTCTTTGATCTGCGTTCAGACTGGTCCTTTGAAGTAAGCCTGACATTAAAGTCGAGAATCCCATTTCTCACCCTCCTGCGGAATTCGCAGTGAAGTGATAATGAGCGAGGAAGAAGATCAAAGCCCAAATGAGGCAGAGAGGCCTTTGCAAGGGGCCCGGCCGAAGAGAGAAGAGACGCTGCAAGCCATAGCTTCCTCTACGGGGTACCCCAAGCCGAACGGCGTGACCCAGAGAATTCCCAGGCTCGGAAGAGGCGTCTCTGCAGCTGCAGAAACCAGTTGGGGATCTGGAGGAAGTATGCCGGAGACCGTGGCCCTGCGGTTATCCATCCTGGAAACTAATTTATCCAGGCTGTCGGAAACCGTGGGGAGATTGGTGCCATTATTGGAAGAGAATCTCCAGAAGGAGGCCAGCCGATATGGCGCCGAGAGAGAACCAAGCAAAGAAGGAGATTGGAGCCAGAGGGGCCAGCGGGCGTCAACGCAGAGCCCCGTGGCGGCAAGGGACGAGGGAGATGAGGAATACTGGCAGGAGCTGCAGTTCCGGGACAGCATGGCGCGAGAAGTGGAGCGTCAGCGAGCCCTGGGGACCCTGAGGCCGCCGTCTCCAACAGAGCTCCCAACCCCCCGAATGGGCGTCGGGGTGGAAAGGCCACTGGGGCCAGGGATCGGGTCCAGTGGATTCGCAGACGAAGGCGGAGAGGAGCGGGGGGTCCAGGAAGAGGAGGAGGATGTGCCGTACGACGAGGAAAGGCGAGATGAGGGGGCTACAGCTAGGCCAGTATGCGGATGGGCGGAAGAGCCAACAGCGGCGGCAGACTTCCAGGAGCCGCGCAGAATGACCACCGGAGTGGGGCGCGGCGTGTTCCAAGGAGCCACCCGAGGAAACCTGATGCAACCCTTCCCCATGCCGCCCAGACAATATCAAAGGGCTGCAGAATGGATGCCTAGAAGGGAAGATCTCAAGCTGGAATACGGAGGGGAATCAGAGGAACTGAACTTTTTTCTAATTAGCATTAGAGGATACATGGAAGACAACGCACACACATTTCCCTCCGAAGCAAGCAGGGTTCGAGCCATCGGCAACACACTAAAGCGAGGAGCAGCCAGCTGGTATGTGCAATTGCATGCCAGACGCGACCCATGCCTGAGGTCAGTGCCCCGCTTCCTCGCCGCACTGGAGAACCGGTTCAGAGACCGGCTAGAGCAATTGAGGGCTCGAGACCAGCTGAAAGGAATAAAACAGAGGGACAAAACGGTGCCCGAGTACGCAGAGGAATTCCTCCACCTCGCGGAAAGGGTACCGGAGTGGTCTGAAGTAACCAAAGTGGAACTATTTAAAGAGGGACTACGCCCCGAGATTTTCAGCTGGGCAGCGCACAGAGACGACCCCGAGACGCTCCAGGGATGGATTCAACTAGCGGGGCGCGTCGAATCTACCCTGGCACAAGTAAAGCGCTTCAGGAGCAGCAGCGGCCAGCAAAGACCGGTGGCGAGAGGTCGAGGAGAAACGAGGAAGCAAGAAAGACCCGGAGGGAGGCCGGGGATTCCCTCCAGAGGAGACGACAACAAACCTAAACCGGGATGCTTTGTATGTGGGAAGACGGGCCACCGAGCAGCGGAATGCTGGGCCCGGAAGGGGGAGCCGCCAAAAGCCCCAAAGCCCAAGCCAGCAACCGGGAGGCGTGCGGAGGAGGAGGTGCAGGTCCCAGAATCTTCGGAAAGATTGGTGAGTCGGGACAAACGCATGATAGTAGTACCAATTTGCCTCTCGGGGCTAGAAAATCGGGCCACCTGCAAGGCGTTTGTAGACTGCGGGTGTTCTAGGAACATTATAACCCCAGAATTAGCAGGAGCGCTGAAATGCCAGCAGATGGCACTTGACTCCCCAATTGCATTTTCGCAGCTAGATGGATCAGTCGCTGCTGGGGAAGTATCTACAAAGGAATTACGGGGAGTTCCATGCAAAATAGGCAAATGGGGAGGAAGAATATCCTTTGTGATAGCCCCTATTGCCACATACCATGTAATATTGGGGATACCATGGCTCGAACAAGCAAATCCTGAAGTAGATTGGAGAGGAAAAAGCTTAGCATTTAAAGAACAGCAGATGCAATGGGAGATAAGCAAAATTGCAGAAGAGGAGGACGAGGAAGACGAAGCAGGGGAAATAGACCCACAGCTATTGCCACCTGAATACAGAGACTTTGCGGATGTTTTCAATCAGAAAGAGGCCAGTAAATTGCCTCCCAAAAGAAATATAGAAGTAGGGATTGAAATAACCCCAGGAGCAGACTTACCAAAACCAAAAGTGTATCCCATGTCTGTGCAAGAGAAGGAGGAATTGAGAAAATACATTGATAAAAACCTGGCTCGAGGCTTCATTAAGCCATCTAATTCTCCTCTCGGGGCTCCAGTGTTATTTAGGAGAAAGAAAGACAATTCCCTAAGATTGTGCATTGATTATCGAAATTTAAACGCAATTACCAAGGACAATAAATACCCTATGCCCTTAGTCAAGGATTTAATTACCGTATTGAAGAAAGGGAGCATATTTACTAAACTGGATTTAATTGAAGCGTATCATAAATTAAGGATCAAACCGGAGGATACTTGGAAAACCGCATTTTCCTGCGCATTCGGCCATTTTGAATACGAAATTTTGCCTTTCGGGTTAAAAAATGGAAGCGGCTGCTTTATGCAGCTTATAAATGAAATACTACACCCGTTATTGTACAGAGGGGTGTTCATATTCCTTGATGATATCTTGATCATTTCTGAAGATAAGGAAAAGCACGTAAAATTGGTCCGGGAAGTTTTGCAGAGACTAAGAGAAGCAAAGCTGTACGCAAAACTGTCCAAATGTGAATTTAATAAAACTCAAATTGACTTTCTGGGATATCGGATGTCTCCAGAAGGGTTAGCTATGGATCCAGCTAAAGTAGCAGATGTGAAAGAATGGGGAGTGCCTCAAACAAGGAGGCAATTACAATCATTTCTGGGGTTTGCAAATTTTTACAGACCCTTCATAAAAGGCTTTGCACAAATAACCGCACCCCTTACAGAACTTTTAAAAACAAAAGGGAAAGGGGAGACAGCAAAAGTGAAAGCTCCCGGCGCCAAACTGAGTTGGACGCCAGAATGCCAAAAGGCATTCGAGACCTTAAAAGAATGCTTCACTGAAGGACCCATCCTAAAACACCCTGATATCAGGAGCCCTTTCATAATCCATTGCGATGCCTCAGACTGTGCGTACGGGGCAGTGCTATTGCAAAAGGATCAAAATGGGAACTTAAAACCCTGTGGATATTTGTCACGGAAGTTCAGCGAAACTGAAAAAAGTTGGCCAATATGGGAAAAAGAGGCATTAGCCATATTAAAAGCCTTAGAATGCTGGCGACACTTCCTCGAAGGAAGCGGAATCCCATTCGAAATTTGGTCTGACCATAAGAATCTCCAGTATTTAAAGTCTCCTAGAAAATTGTCCCCCAAACAAATCAGATGGGCGCAATACTTCAGCAGATTCGATTTCCAATTAAAGTTTTTTCAAGGGAAACAGAATGTCTTGGCAGATGCTCTTTCACGCATGCCTCAACACGAAGGCCTAACCACAGCAAAGGAGGGGACAATATTCTCTGACAAACAATGGGGCTTAGCTGTCAGGACAAGAGCACAAACCCAAAAGGAGGACACGGCTTTTGTCGAACTCGGCGGGGAAGATAACTGGGGAAATGAACTAAAACAGTCTTATAAAGGAGATCAATGGATCGCGTCCAACGCAGAAAAGGGGGACCAGAAGGGGGGATTTTGGTTTGTAAACAAGAAACTGTATATCCCAGCAATATTAAGGATTAAGATTCTGCATCGTTTTCACAACAACCAGAGCGCTGGTCATACAGGAATTACCAAAACAACAAAGGCAATAGCAAAACATTGTTGGTGGCCAGGAATGAGGAAGGACATAAAGAATCATGTTGTCCAATGTGATGATTGTGCCAGAAATAAATCGGGAGGAGGGAAGCCTATGGGATTGTTACAGACAGTAGCGGAACCTACCAGGCCTTGGGAATGTGTAGCTATGGACTTTGTGGGAGAACTGCCAGTCAGCAAAGGACATCGTTATATTTGGACAGTATTAGACCTGTTTTCTAAACAGGCCCACTTTATAGCACTGACGAAGCTACCATCGGCTGAGAAACTAGCTGAATTGTACATAAACCATATTTACAAATTACATGGATGTCCAAGTAGAGTAGTCAGTGACAGAGGAGTACAATTCACAGCAAAATTTTGGGAAAAATTCTTGGAAATGCTAGGAGCAGAAAGGAGTTTAAGTTCTGCTTTTCACCCCATGACAAACGGGGCGGTAGAACGTACTCAGCAAACGCTTGGGCAGTTCCTTCGAATGTACTCTAACATGAGACAAAATGACTGGTCTAGGTGGTTGGCGTTTGCGGAACTAGCCTTTAATTCAACTATACATTCAGCAACAAACAAAACCCCCTTTGAAGTAGTTTACGGGTATGAAATACAACCTTTACCCCAATTGCCGAGGTGGACAGAAAATGAAGGAACAGAGGCAGGGAAATGGAAAACGCAAATGATGGAATGTTGGAATCAAGTGACTGCTTCGTTAAAAGAAGCACACAAAAAGTATAAAACGTTCGCAGACAGAAAGAGGGTGGAAGGCGATAAATTAGATAAAGGAGATCTAGTGTGGTTAAGTACCCAAAACATCAAATTGGGGTTACCTTCAAGAAAACTGGGCCCCAAATATATTGGACCATTCAGAATACAGGGTGTTATCAATGAAGTGACTTTCCAATTGGCATTGCCAAAAAGTTTAGGGAAAATACACCCAGTCTTCCATCGCAGCTTGCTGAAAAAATATATGGGGACTTTAGACAAAATGGACCCATAGAGTTATTGTTTGATTTGTTTCAGGACTATGGTGAAAGAAGAACCGAAGAGGAGGACGAAGAAAACGGGGGCGCCATGTCATGCAGCCAGATCCCAGGGCTGAATTTCCAAGCCCTGAATCTGACTTCATAACATAAACATGCGAGCACCTGGCGGGAGAAGATAAAATGAGCCTGGGAACTCAGGGGTGAAAGTATAAACAATTATAATTGCTGTAGTGTGGGGGGGATAGAAACCTTGGTGGAAATGTGATCCAGAAGGTGGGGTTTGATGATGATATTTGCGTGTGATGTTACGTTGCATCAGAAGTGATAAAATTAGATGTATGTAAACATTAGGTCATTCTCGACTTTTCCAAAGTCATGTATTCTTCAATAAAGATTGTGTTTGAGAGCAGCTGTCTTTGATCTGCGTTCAGACTGGTCCTTTGAAGTAAGCCTGACAATTTTCCTCTATGAATAATGGTCGGGTATGATGGAAATGTGACCAACAGTGTTTGGAACGTTATAGATTCCCTACTCCTTGGATGACATTCTGCAAATGCACACACATGCACACAGCTCTTTCCCTATGACACAGTCCAAAGAATTTTGAGCATCCTGTTTTTAAAGTGTGAATTTAGAAGCATCAATAAACGCATGGCAAATGGCAGAACAAAGAAGACAGCTTTACTCTGCAGACAATCTTTAAGCATACATATTTCTTCCAGGCCAAGAAAAGAGTATGTGCCAGTCAAGATTAGATTCAAGTTATTTGGATCCCATATTTTCCCACTTATGAACCTAGAGATGTGGTCTAGCTTTACAGGAATCTTATGAGGATGCTTAGATTGGATAATAAGTGATTTTTCTACCCCTTCCCAAAGCCAGAACTGTACTTTAAATCTGAGTACAGATTGCAGTCCGAACTTCCTATTTTCTAACACAGCCACTTTACTATCTCATTTCTCCCTTTCACTAACAGGGTTTCAGAAACTCTCTCACATTGTTAAGTGCATGTTAAAAAAAGGCCTTGTGTCCCAAATCTCTGTTTCCAACTTTGACCAGTTGAATCCAAAGTAAATTGAACATTTATAAAAATGCTGTTAATTCAATTCTACTGTTCTGCTACTGTTACTATGGCGTAATATTTATTTCCATCTTTTATGTTGTGCACAGCGCTATATGATATAATCCATGGAAAACAATAAAGTGTAATACATGGTAGAGAGTGAAAAATCCATCGTTCTTTCTCTTGCCATGTTGCTAATCCATATGGCTCAAAAATAATCTTGGAACCATGTAGGCAATGTTTGCAAAACCTCACAAATCAAAGAGGTGTGTGAAGCAGATGGTTAATGGTTGCGATCCAGCACTTTTTATGACTTCTCACTCCTTTTCCATAACTAGAAATATTGGAATAAGATGTGCAAACAGGCAACAATATAGTTGAAATTAAACTAAGTAAAAAAGATGTTAAGCAAATCAGTTTGACTGACATAATTTATGAAGGCTGCACTTTGGAGGTGGGGGAAACTGGACCTGATCAGTTTTTTTTTAAAAAGATTCTGGAAATAGTCTGTATAGGACACTGCCTTGACTACAGTGAGCAACACATTGGGATCATTATCTCGACAAGAACTTTTACTTATTCCTGCACCATTTCCATACTGACTTACAGAATCCCTGCTCAATAGTTTGCCAGCTGGTATTTTGACAGCTGTCACCTTGGCCGACAAAACAAGGTTTGAAACTACACAAATCACTGCTGGAGGTATATGTTGCAGCGATCCAGGCTTCATCTTCAGCGTGTTTGAGACCACATGCGGTAGATCCACAAAAGTTAAGAGAGTGAACCTTTCCACGAAATAAAAGCTTCTCCATATGTCAAAGAATTGCTACTTTCTACACTCCCACCACCTCCGCGCTTTTAATACTCTCTGTATCTTATTGCCTAAGGTCCTCTGGGTGAAACCACGCTGACTTTGTAAAAGGCTTTGAAATTGCAGTTCTCCTAAATCTTTTAAAGGGAGGAAAAATCACTTCATCAGGAGAGTACAAGGAAGAGACACCCCAAAATGAATACCTCATCTGGGCAGTTTCTTGTTGCATTGCTTTCTTTTAATGAACATCAGGACAGGACATTTATAAAATAGCACCTGTTCCCCCATATACTGTCCTTAGCATTTCAAACCCAAGAAACAAAATTCTATGGCTTGACTTTTATCATTACTACTGAGTATGGAATCTTGCAACTGGAGAAGAACATGGAAAAAGTATTTGTTGGACAACAACTTTCAAAATTCCCCAGCCATGATACCTAGTACCTAGTAATTTCTCTAAAGTTTTGGGGTTGAAGCAACCCAAGCAACCATTCTTATATTACAACAATCTCTATCCATGGTGTCCTCCTGCTATCATGCCTATTTTCCCATGTAAGATACACAGTAGACCAGGCTACCTGTTTATTTTTCCCCAACACTGTCTATTCTTCAGAGCTTAGAATATTAGTTCTGGAAATTAATTTAATAATGTCAGCTATTAGAAACTGTGATATTAATTAATTAAATACCATCCAAACTCATGATAAAAATGACTTAATTGGCTAAGTTGCTTTTAGGTAATATTGATTAAGATGTTACATTGGGCACCCCATGGGATATACAACAATTATCAATGATAATTAGCTAATTTATTCCCAACTCTGCCACTATGAAAGTGGGGCCTCAGGGAGATGCCTTTGAAACTCACTAGTTATCCAGTTCTTACGAGAGATGCCAGGAATTAAACTTTGGGACTCCTTCTTGCACAACATTTAGAAACTTAGTTCCCCAGCTGCAAACCAGATTTGAATACTTACTTCAGTGCATGCCAATGTTGTGTGGGACTAGACATATTGCTAATTAGCTTGTCGACAAAGTTGTAACTGACACTTGAGCAGTTACAAAACTGCATGTTCTGAATGCTTTAGTCATTAATATTACTAAAACAAACAACATTTGTTTTGCTGTGTTCCAAGCATTATGTTGATATATAGACATACTCTGCTGTAGCATCTTGCTAATTCAGTTTTGAGTTGTCCGCCATATTATATAAGGGACACCATTTTACTCCACCATTGTGTATAATGGGACTTAAGCACCCACGGATTTTCGTATCCACATAGGAGTCCTTGGATGCTAAATTCCATTATATACGATGGTCCATGGATACCAAAGGCCCACCATTACAAAGCATATTTTGACACACTGAGACATCTAATAATCACTATGAATTTCCCCCAGATTTTGGTGCTCTGGGGATACAATACCACCAAGAACTTTTCCTTAAAAAGAAACAAAGTAAGAAATCTGTGCAAAGTTGCACAAAAAGTCCCATAATGTCGGAAATAAATAAATAAGAAGAATGCAAATAAGAATTAGTTCATAATCCCACTCAGCAGGGAGACATTTTCCATTTTCATGCTTACAAATCTAAAAAGATTTACATCCTCACCTGTTTGTATGCATTTTTAAAAAAAATCATCCAGCTTTGAAATATCTGTACAAATGCTCTGGCCACCAGTAGCCAATGGTTGTGACTGATGGAATTCTTCATATACATATAACACTTGCTTTCTTGTAGCGCTTTGCTTACAGTGAGACAATTTGTGTATCTTATACACGTTGAATTGTTTATATTGGCAGATTATGGCCGATGTCGGCAGAGGTGCCACACCATATTAACCATGTTACATATGTGGAAAGGTATGTACATTATTTCCTGTTTTAGGAGACCTGCATATAGTGAAATCTACTCAACTATAAAACTGTTGAGAGATCCAAATTACCAACATTTTTCTGCATGTAGTCTGCACCATTATGCATCCTCGGCAACGGGCTGCATTGAGTATTGTAATTCACTAAAGAATGAAGTTCACATAGCCAGTATAAAGGTTCAGATATCTGTCAATGTATCTTCACATTGATTAATCTCAGACTTGATCTACACGGCAAGAGAATGCAGTTTAATTGCATTGAACTGGATTATATGAGTCTGCACTGCTATATACTGTAATGCAGTTCAATGTAGTCAAACTGCATTGTGAAACTGCAATATAGGACAGGATAGACGTCATATGATATGTTTCCACAGTTAACTGTGAAGCCTGTCTGCACCACAGATTATTTAGTTTGCCAAATGGCAATCAATTGAATATTCTATCCTATGTTCACAAATTTAATAAAACCATTCTGAATTATAAATGTAAAAACTATTATCTAACCATTTTCTGCTTGTGCTTAGCATGACTTTTACTTGTTCAAAAAAAATGGCCAGGATAGGAATAAACACTGGAATATAAGGAAAGGACACCATAATATGACAGATTTATTTGCTTAGTCTGAATCGTATAATCCCACTGATAAAATATTGTATAAATCTCGACTGATACTTTTTTTCAAATTAAGCCAAACACCGTAGGACAACAAATAAAAGTGTGTGTAACACAGCTGACACAGTATATATTAGTTAATCCAACACTGTTAATCAAATTGCAAAATGTCTTTCAACTGGTAAAGCTCATGTTTGAAAGATATTATTGTTCGCAAGAACATTTCAAACATCTTTAAACAATTATGATATGAAGACAAAACGCCAAGACTTCCTATGGCTTAGAACACCAACAAAGATTTTCTTTTGCTTCTTGTAACTGGAAACTTGGGCTCAACACCCATTTTTTTTAGTTGACCACTTTTAATGTCAACAGCAGTCAAATATTAAGTACTTATGCATAGCTTTAAATACAACTCAAACATAAATGCCCAAGCATTTCAATATATATCAGGTCATCCATAATTGATTCATCAATATTCATGCCTTTTACAATATCAGTGACTGAATGAGGCACTGATTTTTGTAAAGGGCATTAATAGCTCCAAGATATTTCAACATGCGCATTTATACAAATACAGATGGACCCCTGTGTGTGTGGGGGGGGGGGGGTTGCAAGAGGAGTTTCAGAGGAATTGCCAAAGACTCTCAGAAAACACATATTTCTGATGGTCTTAGGAACCCAAATCCCTCCAATATTTTCTGTTGGTCATGGGGGTTCTGTGTGGGAAGTTTGGCCCAATTCTATCATTGGCGGGGTTCAAGGGCTCTTTGATTGTAGGTGAACTATAAATCCCAGCAACTACAACTCCCAAATGTCAAGGTCTATTTTCCCCAAACTCTACCAGTTTTAAATTTGGACATATTAAGTATTTGTGCCAAGTTCGATCCAGATCCATCATTGTTTGGAATCCACAGTGCTCTCTGGATGTAAGAGAACTACAACTCCAAAACTCAAGGTCAATGCCCACCAAACCCTTTCAGTATTTTCTGTTGGTCATGGGAATTCTGTATGCCAAGTTTGGTTCAATTCCATCATTTGTGGAGTTCAGAATGTTCTTTGATTGTAGGTTAACTATAAATCCCATCAACTACAACTCCCAAATGACAAAATCAATCCCCTTCAACCCCACCAGTATTCAAATTTGGACGTATGGGTATTTGTGCCAAATTTGGTCCAGTGAATGAAAATAAATCCTACATATCAGATATTTACATTACAATTCATAACATTAGCAAAATTACAGTTATGAAATAGCAATGAAAATAATTTTATGGTTGGGGGTCACCACAACATGAAGAACTGTATTAAAGAACTGTATGAAAGCCTTCGACAACACAGAAATGGACATGTTTATTTCGAGGAAAAGATTGACAAGTGCCATAATAGATATCTTTAAATATTTGAAAAGATGACATGTAGGCATTACACTACCTGCTAGCAAATTCTGGGACCTAAATCAATGCATTCAAGTTACAAGAAAAGAGATTCCACCAAAACATTAAAATAATTTCTGGTAGATGCTTGTGTTCTTCTGACGTTTTTAAGCAATGGGTGGCTCGTTATCTCCCAGGAATATTTAATCTGTGAATTCCTGTATAAAAAGGGGATTTGTCTTGATATCTCTTGGGGTTCCTTCCAACTCTATAATATCTAATCAGACTTTTTCATTACTTTATACAAAGTTTCAAAGTATTGGGTTAAAAAAAAAGAATTTCTTCACAATCTCCAGGGTTGTGTAGGAATGTTAAACTCACAAAAATGTTGATGGATTCAGAAACTGAAAGAAATATTAATATTTAAACCAGGCATGGGCAAACTTGGGCCCTCCAGGTGTTTTGGACTTCAATTCCCACAATTCCTAACAGCCTACCGGCTGTTAGGAATTGTGGAAATTGAAGTCCAAAACACCTGGAGGGCCCAAGTTTGCCCATACTTGGTTTAAACAGATGGGAACAAAATGTGATATTAGTATATGTATCCTATTCAAAATGCTAGGCTGGTAACCTAAAACAGACCATGTTTAAAAACGTCCTTTCTTATTATAGAGCAATGCATACGGAGAAAACTTGTTCCACATTTGCTCAGCATAGTGAGGCTATTTTAAAAACCAGCCCACGCTCTGCAGAGAGATGCGTTTTTGAGAGTAAACATGCTTTAATTCCTTGCGTGCTCCTCGCGGCACAACATTTGCAAAATCAAATGACTGTCGTAATCTAGAGCATGCGAGAAAGAGCTGTTATGACATCCTATAACAAATTGCTGTCAAGGAAAGCAGTAAACATTCTTTACTCATTTGTCGATACGTACCATATGGTGGCCCGATGATACTTTTTTGTGGTTAGATAAGTATTTCCAAAGGTTGTTCTCAACAGCACGTAATAGAACAACAAGCAAAGCCTTTGCAGAGATAATTTATAACATGGTTGTCACTAAAGGAAAAAGCTCAATAGTACAATTACACGTGTGGCTTCATTTGTTGTATGAATATTGGATTACAAGCCTCTAAAATATGTGACAGCCATGTATGCTGTTTATTTACTAAGGGTGCCTAATTGAAAGAGAGACCATTGATACTACGTACCTGGGGTATGTACACAAAGTCTCTTTTCCACAGCTGTCATATGTTACTCATTTTAAAAATTATTTTTACCACTTTTCTGTTGCAAGTAACACTCAGTATTCAGAATATAATACAGTTTTGGTAATTAAAAACAACAATCCCATCACACCAACATTAGATCGTCTTGTGCTTTTTGTGTGGATGTGTTAAAGGCATACTAAAAATATTGATTACAAATCTGAATTTGGAATGGTGGCCAGGCTGATTGGGGGATTCTGGAAAATATTGTCAAAACATAACTTTTAAAAACTGATTAACTTGATAACTATATGTTTTAAGACATATGTACCATGTCAGCAGGGATCCACTATTAGGTTAGTCAGTTAGCAATGTATGAAGTGATAAAATTACTTGATACTTCAAACAAAACAAAGCAAATGCAGTTAGTGGCATGGGAAGACACAATTGTAGTCTCTAAAGGACAAAGTGCCCAGCACCAAATTTTTAAAAGATACACCGTCTTTTAAGGGGCCGCAGTGGGTTAAACCACTGAGCTGCTGGACTAGCTGACCAGAAGGTTGGTGGTTCAAATCTGCAGGATGAAATGAGCTCCTGCTGTTAGCCCCAGCTTTTTCCAACCTAGCAGTTCAAAAACATGCAAATGTTAATAGATCAATAGGTACCGCTTTGGCAGGAAGGTAAGAGAGCTCCATGCAGTCATGCCAGCCACATGACTTAGGAGGCATCTACGGACAACCAACTCTTCGGCTTAGAAATGGAGATGAGCACCACTCCCAGATTTGGACTCAACTAGATTTAATGTCAAGGGGAAACCTTTACCTTTACCTTACATCATGACAGAGTTGTAAAACTGGAAGGTACCACAAGAGCCATTTAGTCTAGCCCCTGCTATTCAACTAAGCAATGTCCATCCAACTTCTGTTTAAAAATTTCTAAAGACAAAGGAGCGGTCATCTTCCAAGGCAATCTATTCAGCTATCAAAGCACTTTTACAGGGGGGAAAGTTATTCCTGATGTTTAGAAGGAATCTCTTGTAATTTGAATCCAGTGGTTTATATTCTAGTCTCTGGAGCATCAGAAAATAAGCTAGCTCCATCTTCTTTACTTTGTAAAGATAGTGATCATGTCACCTCTCCACTGAACTTTTCTAACCTAAATATACCCAGCTCCATATGTTGTTTTTCATAAACTTAGTTTCCATCCCTCACATGTGGTTTTACAACAGGGATGAGAATTATGCAGCTCTCCATATGTTGTTGGATCGCAACTCCAAGCATTCCACACCATTGGATATGCTGGCTAGGGCTGATAGGACTTGCAGTGTAACAACAACATCCAGAGAGCTGCCCGATTCCCAACCCCGTTTTATAGAGATAACCTCTAGCAAAAATAACTATGGAGAAAGCTCTCCATAAACCCTGCACCAGGCTTTCATAGCCAATGTACCATTCTTTCATTGGCGTCTCCATAAGCAGTATATCATCTGTTAAGATTTAATGCTTCACTGGGCATACTTGTAATGTTTTATCTCCCAGATAGCCGACCAGCAATAACCATTTCCTTTTTGTCAGGTTTTCTTTTCTTTCTTTCCCCCCTCATCTCTGAAGAGGCCTTGCAACAGCAGGAGTTTGAATTCTCACATGGCTTTAATTCTTTTCTGAGGGAAGGTTGAGAAGTAATGTAAAATGTATAGTAGGAGGACGGAAATGTATGTAACACATAAGAACCTGGCAAAAAAGAAGGCGGGGTGGCATGAAGCCAGACCTGTTGGGCTGTGCTCAAGTTATAATCACCCATTGTTTTAGGGCAAAGATAGGAACATTCAGTCCTCCAGATGCTGGTGAACTGCAACTTTCCATCTCTCTCTCCAATGGCTATGTTACAGTCCCAATTCATCTGGAGACCTGCTTGATCCCTTCCCCCTACCTGACTTTGAGACTCTTGCATCTTAAAGCAAGGTGCTGATAAAAGACGTACTTATTTGTGGACTTTCCACAGATATATATAAACCTTCCTTGCTTAGTTTCTCCATACCTCACAACCTCTGAGGATGCCTGCCATAGATGTGGGCGAAACGTCAGGAGAGAATACTTCTGGAACATGGCCACACAGCCCGAAAGACATACAACAACTCCGACGTACTTATTCTTGTCCAAGACCCTGCAAAGACGACGGTAACATCTACATGTCTTGAAGTGGCTATTGGCTGATAACTAGACTTGGGAAGTTTCCATTTTAGTATGCAAGGTCTATCTGAGTGGCCTGAGCATCACTTATTGGTTTGTATCCCGGGAGGATTTCAATCCCATGCCTTCCTGCGTTGTGACTTGAACAGACCCAAAAGAAACTTAATACAGACTTATCACTGATAAGTTCAAGTATATATATGATAGTTGCTATATTCTAACCTATGAAATTAACATAGTCAACCACAGTGTGGAAACATAGGATTTACTCTAAAGTTAACGGGCAGTTGAAAGCAAGGCATTTCATGGTCAGTAGGAGTCTTCTAGGAACCCCGGTGGCGAAGTGCGTTAAAGCACTGAGCTGGAGACCGAAAGGTCCCAGGTTCAAGCCCCGGGAGCGGCGGGAGCGGCCACTGTTAGCTCCAGCTCCTGCCAACCTAGCAGTTCGAAAACACGCCAATGTGAGTAGGTCAACAGGTACCGTTCCAGCGGGAAGGTAACGGCACTCCATGCAGTCATGCCGGCCACATGACCTTGGAGGTGTCTACAGACAACGCCGGCTCTTCGACTTAGAAATGGAGATGAGCACCAACCCCCAGAGTCAGACATGACTGGACTTAATGTCAGGGGAAACCTTTACCTTTACCTTTACCTTAGGAGTCTTCTTCCAGTTCACCTGCCCCAGTCAGCTCCCAGCTTTTCTCTTGCAGGTTCCTCATATGCTTGTACATTTGCCTGAGGGTGGAAAGTCAGCTTCCAGCCCACATATATCACAGAGCCATGCTGAAGGACCAAGACATGCCCACAAACAAAGAAGGGGAGTCTTGCTATATAATACCGTCAAGGTATCATTACATTTTGCTGTTTTTGGATCTACAAAATTGTATTTTGATTAAACTCAAAGCATGGAATGCTGTCCTTTTTGGCTGTACTTTTACACTGTTGGGAGTTGCTTTGTTTTGTTCAGAAAGGTGTACTACAACTGCTACACTGTTTAATTGTTACTAAGATCTCTGTTATATACTAGCATTAGGTTTACATTTCTAGAAACTGCCTTGAATCTATTTTAGCATAACTGCTGAACCATCTAAATTGTTTTGTTTGATTATGTTCTATGTTTAGCTGTCTATCTGAAGGCAATTGTGGATTCCACCTTTCTCTTAGTATGGGACACAATGCATCTTACTTTTAAAACGAAGATTGTGTCTAACAGATACTATTCACAAAAGTACACAAAATATGCACTGCTAATCTGTTTTTTTAAAGAGCCTGAAGATTTCAGATCCCATCCGATTTTGGAAGTAAAGTAGAGTCAGCTCTGGTTAGTAGGGCTGTGCAAAAAAATCATAAGAGAGTCATAGATCATAAGTGTTTAGTTAAATCCATACTTATGACCCTATTTACAACACCCCCATCAAACACGAATGAATCAAAACACCCACCTCTGCGTTTTTGTATAGGAGGAGGTAGGACCTCCTCCTGCAACAGGGAAAGCTTAGCTCTTGTAACTTTTTTTAATAACAAAAGGGAAAATATAACAAATTTCTTGTCACTTCATATTAGGTAGTACCGAACCTCTTAGGAATTGTTCAAAACATTTTAGAATCAAAATGGGAGTTGCATAATTTTTTTAAATATAAAAGAAACAGGTTTTTGGAGTTGTAAACACCTCTAATACACTTAGTGTGATAAAAGTCCCAAACATGTAGATAACATTACTTCAAAATGTCAGTGTAAAATACAAAGCCCAAGTACTTCACAAGCTAATACAACAAACATTTAATGAACTGGTTAAAAAAGAGCATTAAAAACCTCCTAATTGGGGTCTTTTAAAAGCTAATTATGGATCTTTCCTGGAGAGAAAACTGCTTGTCACAATGAAGCAGGGATTTACTTAATCTTTCTCAGTGAAATCCTACAGAAATTCTGAGCGTTTGAATTAGCATTGTGAACCCCAAAGCTCCAATTAAGACTTTTAAAAGATCTTTAATTACATTTTGAGTGGTGCCTAAAATTCCCAAGGTCACTATCAAAAACAATCAAGAACACCCAACCGTCTGCCATAGAGGTGCTCCAAAGTTGAGGTTCCGCTCGGTAAAAACTGCCTCATGTTTCCTTTAATATCTTGCTCTCTGCAGGCTAGTAAAGTTTAACAAAGAACATAAAGATACTCAGGATGTAAATTCTGGGGATACCTCTTTTAAAGCACAATTTTAAATAGAAAGTCTCAAGGAGGAGCTGTTATTATTACCCCACACATTCATAGCCCACTGCTGATAAAAGAAAATATGGATCTGAGAGTCAAATAAGATTTAGGATAAAGGGCACACCAAGAGACCATGCCCATTGAATGTACCAATTCCTTCTCCTCCTCCCTTCATCAAATCTGAACCAGATTATCTTAGAAAACTTCCTTAACTCATATATACTGACACCCAGTCAAGTAACAGGTTTTAAAAATGTTTCTCACCAGCAGCAGAACTACATAAACAGTCCATTTCTGGTTCATGCTACTCTCACTTCTGTTCCCTCCATAAATCTGTTCTGTCACAATAATTAAGCAATTACTTCTTGAGAGCCAGTATCATGTGGCATTTTAAGCATCGGACTATGATTCTGGAAATCTGAGTTCAAATTCCCACTCAACTATAGAAACTCATGGGATGACCTTGAGCAATTTATGCCCTTCCATGTCTCTGAGGGCCCTTCCAGACAGGCCCTATATCCCAGGATCTGATCCCAGGTTTTCTGTTTATTCCAGATTTTATGACAGTACGGATTCAAATGATCCAGTTTAAAGCAGAAAACCTGGGATCAGATCATGGGATATATGGCCTATCTGGAAGGACCCTGAGAAAGGCAAAGGCAAGTCCCTTTGAAAAGGAAAATCTTGCTGAGAAAGCCATGACAAGTTACCATAAAACACAAATGACTGAAGGCACACAGTGGACTTCTTCCTGTGCATTAATTCTTTAACAGAAAATGTTGTACCCTGGGAAGAAATAACATTGAAAGAGTAGAGATGGATTCTTACGCCACAAAAAAAAAAGGAATTCAACATGTTTCAGCAAACATTTTAATCAAAGCTAATGAAATGCTCCCGTAAAATAAAAAACCAAGACAGTAAAAAAAAAAAAATGGAATCTTTCTGTGACAACTTCAAGGCTTCTTCCAAAAATATAGGTGTGACCTTTGATTCATTAGCCTCTAAATTGTCATGCCATTTTGGTGACTGAACATATAGATCAATGTTGTTTTCAACATTTTGAAAGTAGTTGGTGAGCAGGCTTATCTATTTTCTCTATTTCTTTCTGTTTTGTCATTCACATGTGGGCAGAAAAGGAATCTGGAGGCAACTGCTGTTTATACGCAGCCAGCTACATATGACTAGAGTGGGGTTGGCTAGAACTAAATCCCATCTTTTTTTGGTTCAAGCTTTACTGCACTGTTGACTGACAGGTTGGCAGTTTGAATTCGGGGAGAGCGGGTGAGCTCTCTCTGTCAGCTCCAGCTCCCCATGTGGGGACGTGAGAGAAGCCTCCCACAGGATGGTAAAACATAAAACATCTGGGTGTCCTCTAAGCAACATCCTTGCAGACAGCCAATTCTCTCACATCAGAAGTGGCTTGCAGTTCCTCAAGTCACTTCTAACACGAAAAAAGCCTTCTGTTTTAATAAGCTAACTATTTCTCAATATCTGGCTAGTTCCAAAAATAAATATGTAGAGGTCCACATAGCAAACAGTTCCGACATAAAGTTTTGAAAAGTCCAATTGCCTTCAGTACCGCAATTTATTATACTCAACTCTCTGAAATAACTGTCTGCTCTTTCTGTTTTCTGTGATTGCCAGGAAAATACATTTGGTGCAAGGCCTCACTTTTCCTTCATGTTCCTTCCATTACTTCCTTCCCAGTCTGTTGCCTTTACATAGGAAGGAAAGATCAGGCTAGTGGTCCATTTAATATAATCTCCATCATCTACCTATCCAGGTGCCTCACCTAAAAAGGCAAGGTGAGTGTTTGTGTTTACAGTGTCATTTTTGGCACCAGGTGAAGACATCTTTATTCTCCAAGGCATTTTAAGAACTCCTGATGTGTATTTAGATCTTAGCACACTTCTATTTTTCTCTGGCCTCACTTTGGTTTATTATGCAGAAGTTTTTAAAGTAACTGATGTAGATTTTATCTAACTTGTAAAGTGCTGATTTTATTTATTACATCATCATTATTGTATGTATCTCTTAACAGAAAACTGAGAAGTCTAAACATGTCAACAAACAATAAATAAGTCATTACTGCCTAGACTGGCATGTGACATTCCAGATTTCAAGACAAGAGTCTTTCCAGTGCATCTACCGGGGAAATCAATGCAATTGCATTGGGGATGTTTTCCATGCAAACCATATGCTAATCTGTATCTTCTCCTTTAGAGGTCTTGGACAACTTCAGCATTAGTACTTTGTTCTCATTGAGTGACCACATCCCATGAATACAGAGGAGGGGGTGAGTTATATGCAAACCTCAGCCCCTCAGTGATTTTCTTGGGAAAATCAACTTTGAAAATGAGAAGCTTGAAACAGAAAAGACACACACCTCTACCATTTTTCAACAGTAGCCCCAATTAATCTCATTGTCTCCTTTATTGCCTGCAGGGTCCCATGTTTGTGTTTATTTTTCCAAACACATTCGTGAAGGTAGAAGCATCCAGGGCAGGATTTACAACAACACAGGATAGGTTGAAGGGCAAAGACAAAGCACACACAGAGATCCCTGTGACTTCATTATTGCAAATTGCCTTCTCCTGAAGCAATTTTCCTTAACATTAGAAATGGCTGGTGAAGTCTGTGAAAGTATTTTGAAATATATACAGTAGAGTCTTGCTTATCCAATGTAAACGGGCCAGCAGAATGTTGGATAAGCGAATATGTTGGATAATAAGGAGAGATTAAGGAAAAGCCTATTAAACATCAAATTAGATTATGATTTTACAAATTAGGCACCAAAACATCATGTTATGCAACAAATCTGACAGAAAAAGTAGTTCAATGCACAGTAATGTTATGTAGAAATTACTGTATTTACGAATTTAGCACCAAAATATCACGATGTATTGAAAACAGTGACTACAAAAATGTGTTGGATAATCCAGAACATTGGATAAGCGAGTGTTGGATAAGTGAGACTCTACTGTACTTCAAGTGTAGCTGAAAATCTTTGAAAATTGTTGCCTTCAAAACAGCACTGAAAAAATCAGTTTTCAGAATTTAACAAGGATACTCCCTCTCAATTAAGATATCCATCTATTAAAGGTTAAGGTAAAGGTTTTCCCTCGACATTAAGTCTTGTCGTGTCCAACTCTGGGGATCGGTGCTCATCTCCATTTCTCAACCGAAGAGCCAGCATTGTTCGTAGACACCTCCAAGGTCATGAAGCTGGCATGACTGCATGGAGCACTGCTCCATTCCCACCGGAGCGGTACCTATTGATCTACTCACATTTGCATGTTTTCGAACTGCTAGGTTGGCAGAAGCTGGGGCTAAGAGCAGCAGCTCATCCCTCTCCCCGGATTCAAACCACTGACCTTTCAATCAGCAAGTTCAGCAGCTAAAAGGGGGCACCTTACTAAATAATGCATCTACTAAATGAAGTAAACATGGTTTTCCAGCCTCAACAGAGGGAGATGGAGGGGGGGAGGGGGGGAGAGAAGTTATTTACGTTAATTGCTGCAATAACATGTTTCAGGCGTATGTTTATGTTTGATGTTTTTATAGTTTTAATGGTTTAATCTACAGTTATATGTTTTTGATTTGGATATGTGATATATTTTTATACATATGTAAGGCATTGAATTTTGCCATTTATTATGTTGTAAACTGCTTTGAGTCCCCCCAGGAGTGAGAAAAGTGGTATAGAAATGCAATTGTTAATAATAATAATAATAATAATACCAACAACAACAACAACAACAGCAAGAACAGCAAGTAATAACCGATGAAAACACAGCAACAATGAATTACAAAAGAAGTAGAGAAGAAACCAAAGACTTCATTCAATAGGTTGCCTAAAATAAATGAGTTTTGCAGTGCAATTCTACATACCTACTCAGAAATAAGTCCCCTTTTTTGTGTGTGGTTATGGCCCCTTCCAAACAGCTGTATAAAATCCACATTGAACTGGATTATATGGCAGTGTGGACTCATATAACCCAGTTCAAAGCAGATATTGTGGATTATCTGCTTTGATATTCTGTGTTATATGGCTGTGATGAGGGGCCTTAACTCCTAAGTAAGGATACGCTGAATTACAAACTTAAGGTACTTTTGAAAAAAGGAAAAAGACCAATTATGTTATTATCAAGTGGAAATGAAATCCAGGGTTAACATGGAACATATGATAAGGTCTAATGAAAAAATGTTTGCCCAGAGAAGAATTAAAATCATTGGGAAGTAAGGAAGGGAGGTTATCAGTGGGTGGGTTTCAGAAAATAATGGAAAATCAACAAGATTAACTAGAACTCAATGCATTTCAAGGCGTGCAATTTAATATTAAACTGCATATAAAAGAAGAAAAGGAAACCAAAGCATTAAACAATATCTATATTCCGTAAGTGTATTTTCATGCATGCATTTGTTATTGTTGTGTGTATTCAAGTTGTTTCCAGCTTATGGTGTCCCTAAGGCAAGCCTATCATGTTTGCATATATATGTATGCACACCAATAATATTAAAGAGAAACCCCTTTTCACAAATTTAACTAAACATTGGGAGAGGATCTGAAACTCTGAACTGTAAGGTGACTGACCCTCTGCCTTTGGGATTACAAAGGGATTACTATATAATAAAAGAGTTTTAACACTGTCTAGAGCGCATACAGAAACTACTACAAACAACAGGTCAAAGACTAAAAAAGCAATAAAGCATGAGTTACCGCTGCCTGTCTACAAGGCAAGGGTTGGTCTTCAGGAAAGAGGTGATTAAATAGACATTTCAAGAAGGTTGCAAGAAGGGACCAAGAAATGTAGTCCCTAAATCAAAACAAAGGAATCCTCAGACTCACTGCTCTCCCCGTTGTGTAAAAATCAGTAAAGGACTGATAAGTATATATGGCTTGCAGATTCATCTATGGAGCATGAAATCTTACCAACAGAAAACACTTACTGGAATGTGTATAATACTATTGTTAAATATTTATGTTGTAACACTGCTTAACACACAGGGAACTGTCAGGAAGTACTATTCAAGCATAAACCAAGAGACTGTGAAGCTTCAGCAATAAAACCAACCAACCAATTACCGTAAGTCAGAAATGTTTCTTTTTTCTCTTTTAGCAACTGCTTGCTAAAGCTGCTTAGTAAAGATAAAGCTTTCCCCCTGAAATTAAGTCTAGTTGTGTCTGACTGTTGGTGCTCATCTTCATTTCTAAGCCAAAAAGTCGGTATTGCCCGTAGACACCTCCAAGGTCAGGTGGCCGCCATGACTACATGGAGCATCGTTATCTTCCCGCCTGAGCAGTACCTATTGATCTACTCACATTTGAATGTTTTCAAACTGCTAGGTAGGGCAGGAGCTGGGGCTAACAGTGGGAGCAAGTTCAGCAGCTCAGTGGTTTAACCCATCGTGCCACCGGGGTCTCCATAAAGCTGCTTATATTTATAAAACATTCCTCCCATAACAGTTGTATGGGAAGAACTACATTTTCCATCTTCCCAACAATTTTTATCTCTCTCCATATGAATCCGTGTTCCAATGTTTGGATGACTGATTTTGTTCATTTATATCTTTCATCCAATAATGGAACTCAAGGGACTAATAACATATTTAGAACAGTACAAATTGAAAACAATACAGAAACAATAATAAAAGCAAAATATAAGATTTGAAAAGAATCAAACCATTTATAATGTTAAAACATTAAAGATTGAAATTGATTAAAAGATTCCAGTCTATAAGTTACAAACATCTGACTTACAAATGAGTCATAATTAAGAATGGGGGTGAGACAACAAAAAGAGAAAAGACCTACCTATAGGAAGGGAAATTCACTCCTGAAAGAGTTATTATCATGGGGAAAGGGTGTTTCCAGTGAAGCTTTATCACCAATTCTTGTTTCCACAACAATCCACATTTTTCCAAATCCAATTCTCACAAAGACAGAAAATGAGGTAAAATCTCCTGAACAGGAGCACAGACAGCAAAACAAACTCCACAGGGGTGTTAACCCTTCCCTGTTCAATCCAAAGCTAAAATACAGTAGAGTCTCACTAATCCAAGCCTCACTTATCCAAGCCTCTGGATAATCCAAGCCATTTTTGTAGTCAATGTTTTCAGTATATCATGATATTTTGGTGCTAAATTCATAAATACAGTAATTACAACATAACATTACTACATATTAAACTACTTTTTTTCTGTCAAACATGATGTTTTGGTGCTTAATTTGTAAAATCGTAACCTAATTTGATTTTAATAGGCTTTTCATTAATCCCTCCTTATTATCCAAGATATTTGCTTATCCAAGCTTCTGCCGGCCCGTTTAGCTTGGATAAGTGAGACTCTACTGTATAGATATAGTTGGTTGATGTTACACTTTAAAAAGTACCTGTTCTGGCTTACAAACAAATTCAACTTAAAAACAAACCTACCTGGTTTGTCATTTGGAGACTGCCTATAGACGGAACCTTTAAAACTGTGCTGCACATCATTAAAAGTCCAAATCTAGACAATTTATAAAGGCGTAATGGCACAATAATGTTCCTTATTTTCACGTATATGACATATCTGTTGGCAGTATGTTACCAACAATAGATCCCTCCTGACCCCTATCTTAGCCAGCCTTTAGCAGGTATTTCTGCAGAAGCAGAGCAACAGAATAGAGAAAAACAATAAGAGTGCCCACTTGTCCTTTGAAATCTGCTAGCAATATCCCCATTCAGGCTCCAAATCCCTTCCTAAAGCTGATTTACCTTAATATCTTTCTTCAATGTTGCCAGGAGATAACAGAGTGATAGGAAGGGAAACATTCTCTGTCCTGACCTAGTTTCCATGGTAGTATAGATTGGTCCCATGACTTGTTGCTTGCTACTAGATATATGGTTAGCTGGCAATGCTCTTCCTTTTCCCATTTACTACCAAAACTATGAGTCTTTTGGGTGCACAACAATGCCTTATCTACAGAGAGGCTGGAAACAGGAACAGAAAAATAATTTTAACTCAAGAATTTCTATATTATATTTTATTGCTATACTGTTTTTAAATTAGTGTTTTAATTTTGTTTGTATGTAAATTTATTTTATTGTTGGGCTTGTCCCTGTGTAAGCTGCCCTGAGTCCCTCCTGGGAGATGGAGGTGGGATACAAGAATAAAGCTATTATTATATTATTATTTCTTATTACTACCTTTATTTCCTTGTACAACAATCTATGGTATGTACATTTACCAATCCTGCATGCTTCCAAACAAAAATTTTACTAGGTCTTATTTTCGGGGGAGGCCTTATATTTAGCAATTCAGAAAAACCTCTACTAGGTCTTATTTTCTGAGGATGTCTTATTTTCAGGGAAACAGGGTATCACCCAGAATATCAAGGCAGAATAAACCACCATATCTACTTTGAACTGGGTTAGTCAACATTGCCAAAGCAGATAATGTGGGATTTTATTCAGCTGTGTGGAAGAGGCCTCCAATACTTAAACCTAGGATCTTCTATGAACCATGCATGTGCTTTCTCATTCATCTATGCTCCTTCTCCAAGTTCAGCAAGTTGTGCAACTGGAAGCCCTGCATCTTTGAGCCCTGTGCTGACACACAGAACTTAGAATTTAGACTGCAATTCACACAATCCACAGTCCCAAAAAACTTTTGCACATTCAGGTCTGGAGATAGATGGGAAAATTTAGAACACCGCATGCTATTCCAAACTTTGTAAAGAGGAAAGGTAGAGAGCCCTAGCCAATATAGTAAATGGTAAGGAATAAGGACGAATGTTGGGAGCTACAGTCCAACAACATCTGAAGGCACACTTGCCCACAGATGGTATAGATGCACACCGATATGAATTGGTTAAATCTCTCCCACATCCCATTGCTGGATATATTATGCTTAGGCAAAACTGTGAGCATACGTAAAAGGGAATTATGACTACTCACAGATCCTTAACAAATATTCTTGCAACACACATCTTTTTTTGTTGTCTCCCATATTATCTTCTAGGTGTTTACTTAGTTATTCTCTTGCAGAACTCCACTTAAACAACTGTGAACAAAATGCAAACGTAACATCAAAACGTACAATCAAATGCCTAATGAAACGTACGTGCGCGTAAAACAGGATGCCAGCTGTCACGTGAGATGAGAGACTTTAAACATCCATTCTGTTGCCCTACTTTACATAGTCTCTTAGTAAAACCTTTGCAAAAAATGTTTAATAACTGTGACATTAAAAAGAAGTGTAATTTTCTTTGCACGTTACTGATATAAACACATTTAAACAATACTGCAAATCAATTTTTCTTTTGACATTTTTCTGTACACACTTTGAACATGGTGTTTAATCATGCACATTGTTTTGAAACCTCCTCCCGCAAAGACGTGAGTAATGTGCAACCATTACCTATTAAAAATTCTTCATCTGCTTTCCATTTGCCATAATGTTGTTTTTTAATTTAAACGAGATTCAACCTAATCATGGAAATACCATTGTTTGGGCGTGGAATTATTGTATTGCACATTAGGCAACTATCAAAAGCTCTTTTTGTTATAAACATTGCAATCACTTTATAAATTCATTCAGTTATTCCATTTATACAACAAAACATTTCCCCCTGAATCTTAACCTTATGCCCTTACTTGTCAAAAGACTCAGGTGACTTGTACTCGCACTCCCTATACTTAACAGATCAAACACAGCTACTCATTTTCTTTCTTTCTTTGATGTATTAATTAATATGGCAGGTGGGACAGCCATTTTCTCTTACAGAAGAGTTCATAAGAGAGCTGATAATAATGTCAAGTATTAAGATCTTGTTAAGAATTTTTAATACAGTAGAGTCTCACTTATCCAACATTCTGGATTATTCAACGCATTTTTGTAGTCAATGTTTTCAATACATCACATTTTGGTGCTAAATTCATAAATACAGTAATTACTACATAGCATTACTGCGTATTGAACTACTTTGTCAAATTTGTTGTATGTGATGTTTTGGTGCTTAATTTGTAAAATCATAACCTAATTTGATGTTTAATAGGCTTTTCCTTAATCCCTCCTTACTATTCAACATATTTGCTTATCCAACGTTCTGCTGGCCTGTTTATGTTGGATAAGTGAGACTCTACTGTATTTCTTTTTTGTTCCATGTAAGGGACTCCTGTCAAAAAAAATTAGAAACCAAAGCAATAACAACAACAACAACAACAACAACAGATACGACAGTAAAGAAAAAGGATTTGCCCAGGAAGTTCAGAAAAAAATCCAAAGGAAAAGAAAATGTATTTGCTGTACTTTTTTGATTCCAAAACACACCTTTCTCCCCATATAGACATCTCTGAAACAGGGTGTATCTTAGAACTGCAGGTGAGATATCTGTGTGTGTGTGTGTGTAGCTTTCTTCTGTTGGTAATAGTGAAATTAGTCTGCAACTTACAATCAATGGTGTCTTAGAATTGAAGAAATACAGCATTACTCATACCAAAGATGTTCTGGAAAAAGAATTTTCACCTCATAATTCAATGCTTACAGGAGAGGATTCAGGCTGTAAAGTGCCATATCTCCTATTTATATCTACTTTCAAATAAGCTGTGCTCATTTTGAATGCTTTTTGTTTTGTTGTTTGGCTGCCATCATTATTTTTCTCTTAGCATAATTCTATAGAGCCATTACTATTCTATAACAGATGGTATGATACCCCATGCATTTACAATAAGGTAACATGCTCAGGAAGCACCAGGGTGGTTTAATAATATCCTTTATTTATATTCCACTATTATCTCCCCAAGAGAACTTAGATATACTTAGATATACTCATACAGAATTCCACTTAAACAAGTGTGAACTGAATGCAGACATAACATCAAAACAGACAATATATATGACATATATATGACAAGCATTCAATGCCGTTATACAATTGACAGAGACAGACGGTACATAAACAGAGGCAAGGCTTCCCTCCTTTCATCTCTGTATCCAGCTATGCTCGACTTGGTCACGGAGAGGTGTTGTTGTGTCATTTTCCACGTCGAGGAGCGTGCTGTCCATGGATTCCTTTACTGGTCGGATTTTTGCTGGCATGTTTTTTCAGGGCACCTTTTACCTTTTACCTCCCTGCCAAAAGCAGTACCTATTTATCTACCTACATTGTTTTCGAACTGCCAGATGAGCAGAAGCTGGGCTGACAGCAGGAGCTCACCCCAACCTGGTCTTAAACATTCCAGTTGGAAGGATCTTCTACACCAGGTAGTTTAAACCACTGTGTTAGTACATTCATCCCTTTATTTATATCCCACCTTTATTCCTGGCCTACAAAAGGCAGAGAATACATTGAAATCCACAAAAATATGCAAAATTAAGATTAAAATAGTATTAAATAACATCAAATTTTAAATCAATTAAAATCTTACTATAAAACTGATTTATATAGAACACCGCCATACAGTTTTGTTCAGCCATGGAAACCTACTGTGTGACCTTGGGCAAATGAAAGACTTGGAACCTTAAAGGCAACAGAAAAGCTATTCTGAATATATATTTGGAAGAAAAAAACTTACAATAAGGTCAACCATATGAATCAATTTGAAGGTGCATAATAACAACAAACTTGCTCAAAGGTTCAAAATAAGCCACAGAGAAAGAGTTGGCAAATATAAGTAGAGGGCAGGGAGATCCATAGTCCTTCTACTTGTTACAAGTTTTGCAATCCAAAGTGAATACCAAACTTCAGTGTGAACCATACTCAACTTAACACAAATTAGGCAGTTATAAACTGTGTGTTTGTGTGCCTTCAAGCTCCCTCTTGATTTATGGTATGACCCCATGGAATTTTTTAGGAAATGAATACTCAGAGGAGGATGTTATACTCAAGAGGTGATTTTGGCAGTTCCTTCCTGTGAAATACCGCCTACAACACTTGGCAAAGTAGTTCTCAACCAGGAAGTTCCAGAAGTAGTTGTACTTCAACTACTAGAATCCCTGACCACTGGCAGCATGGACTGCAGTTTCTGGACACTGCAATCTAGCAAAATATGTATACTTTGTGGTTGAGAACTACACCTACGGACAAACAACAGCCTGGTTGTAATGTACATTTCTCAAGTAATTAAGATATCCATCAGTCTTGGACCAGGATGTCCAAGAGACCTGTTGCAGATCTTTCATTTCTCCCGCTACCACTCCCTGCATCTGAAAATGTTCCGGGTTAATGAATGATACCCTTTTTTGTGTCATACACAACTATAAGCTCAATTACACATTACGTTGTTCATTTTGGCTATTGTACAGTAAGTTCAAATTCTGGCAGTATAACCACTTCACACGCAGTTGTGCCCACTTGGGTAGTGCATAACTAATTACACTGACCAACACACATTTTGGGGTCTCAAATGTTAGCCTTGTTTCTGGGTATATTTTACCGGCCGACTCCAAAAATGGTACCAGTTATCAGCTCTAGTTTTTGAGATAAGGAAGAAATGCCATCTACCAGACACCATCTACTCAGCCATTGAAAATCATGGTAACTATATCTAAAAAACTATAGCTGATGTGGTTTAGCCAATTTAATTTTCTGAATCAGTACCTCAAATATCCCCAGGAAGAAGCCTAAATCAAGACATCAAGGTATTTTGTTTTTTGTTTTTGTTGGGTTGTGCTATTAATCCCTTCAATGTACCACTTGTTTCACTGGGATTGTAGAAATAGCCATTGCGCATTCCTAACTGTGAAATAAGAAAACAAGTAAGCCCATTGTGTGTCTTGTAACCGTATGCTTGAAATGATTTAACAATATTCAAATGAAGGGTAGTGTCATATAATAATTCTACGTATAACTATATGAGTGTATCTTCACACTTTCAAGTAAAATGTAGGATTTTTAAAAATTGTGTCAGAAGTGACTTAAGAACATACTGCAAGTCGCTTCTGGTGTGAGAGAATTGGCTGTCTACAGGGATGTTGCCCAGGGGATGCCCGGATCTGTTACCATCCTGCTGGGAGGCTTCTCTCATGCCTCTGCAAGCTAGAGCTGACAGACTGGAGCTCACCCCATCTCACAGATTCAAACCAGCAACCTTCAGGTCAGAAACCCAACCTTCAGGTCAGCAGTCCAGCTGGCATAAGGGTTTAATCCACTGCAATGCCATGGCTCCTTAATGTAGGATTGCAGGCTAAGAAAGCTCAGAAGTTAAAATCATCTTGAAATGGTAGTGTCAAGATTCTAGTTTCTCCCTATTCTGATAAACTAGTTCTGATCTAATAAGAGATTAGTGTTAACAGGCCCAGAAACCATTCAGTTCTAGCTCATTGAGAATGGATGAAGCAGTATGAGGAAGAAGCATACAGATACAAGACTCAGGGCCCTTCCAGACAGGACCTATACCCATGGGTCTGATTTCGGGTTTTCTGTTTATCCTAGATTACCTTGCAGTGAGGACTCGTATAATTCAGTTTAATGCAGAAAACCTGTGATCAGATCCTGGGGTGTAGGGCCTGTCTGCCTCTGGGCAAGAGAGAGATCTTGGCTTACTCAATTAATCATTTGTGCCAGTAGTTCAAAACACTAGGTAAGTCTATTAAACTTGTATACAGAGAGTGGAAAGTGCTGTGGTTATACACATCTGAGCAGTTTCTTTCCATTTCCACCTCCCAAGAATTATAATAAGAATTTTTGTGTGTGTCTCCAACAACAGGTAATTTCATAACCAGGAAGAGACAAACTAACAGACTTTCTTTGATTGATTGTTTTCTGGAACTTTTTCTGGCTTTTCTATCTTAGTTACTCATTCTGTGGAGTGGAGGAGGAAAAGGAAAAACATTTTTTCCATTGTCCACACTGCCAGTTGGCAACCCGGGATTTCTGCTGCAAGACGAAAGAAGATGAGACTATGCTAATCGCATGATCACAATAACCTTCTAAAGAATGCTCAAGCCATCTGGATTTTTTAAAAATCTGCTTTAAGTGCACAATTTCACAATGAACAAATGAGGAAAAAAATGTGAGCTAAGTGTAAAACAAGCTCTACCTTTCAAATGCACAAATATGGACATTAGGACAGTGGTTGAGGGCAAGGAGGTAACAAAAGCAAGGGGAAATGCAATTATAATCACTTTCAGAGGGTTTCTTGGAAGTCAGCCCTCAATTTTTCACCCCAGGCCACTGTCCTTTCCTTTAAAGAGAACCAGCTCTGCCAACACACAATGATTGCAGAGACCAGATCCCAGACAGACAAGAAAATTCCTATGTAGTTGAACACATTTTTAATCACGTCAGAAGCAACTTGAGAACATACTGCAAGTTGCTTCTGGTGTGAGAGAATTGGCTGTCTACAGAATGTTGCCCGGGGGACACCTGGATGTGTTAGCTGGGAGGCTTTTCTCATGTTCCCGCAAGCTAGAGCTGACAGACAGAAGCTCATCCCATCTCGCAGATTCGAACTTGCAACCTTCAGGTCAGTAACCCAACCTTCAGGTCAGCAATTCAGCCAGCACAAGGGTTTAACCCATTGCACCATCACAGCTCTAGGTGAACACATGATGCCGCTACAAAATGAAGCTCTATAATTCTGGGTAAGTTTGTAAGTGATGCAGAATAAAGAGTAAAAAGGATTCAACTTTGCATTTGTGCATCTTCTTTTTTTTCAACTGAGCCCAAGACCTTCCTTAGGGTTTATGGGCCAAGGAAGGGACTCTGGCTGCTGCTTTCCACCAATTGACCACTCAACCTCTGCACTCAAAATAATTGTGTTCTTATAACTTTAATAGTATCCAAAGAGATTACCACGGATCTCCTACCATGCAGTTTCTTTACATTTCTCTGAACGGTTGAAACAGAATCCCATGGGACTCTGTTATGGCAGTGCAGAGAAATGGAGGGAAGTCAGCTATAGCAAAGCACCTGATGAACCAACCTGGACACATAATATTATTTGAGAACACAAAAATGCTGGACCACTCTGACAAACATCATGCCAGACTACACAAAACAGCCATGGAAATCCACATGCATGTGGACAATTTCAACAGAAAGGAAGAAACCATGAAAATGAACAAAATTTGTCTACCAGTATTAAATAACTCTAAAATCAGGATAGTAAATAAATAACACTACTCAGAAACAGGGGAATTCCAGACAGCAAACAATCAAGTGCCAGTTAAAGGATGTCTCCAGGCAAATAACAGCCAGGCTACTTCCATGCAAATTCCCTCACTGACTGGCCTTGCAGCTGTAAGGTTACTCAATGCTAATCAAGCTTGCTAATTGCAACATTCACACTTGCTTCAAACAGACAAGAGTTCTTTCTCCCACCCCGGGCATTTCAGATGTATATACACTCTACTGGCCTCATTTCCCAAAGACCTCTGAAGATGCTGGTCACAGATGCAGGCAAAACATCAGAGAGAATGCTACTGGAACGTGACCACACAGCCTGAAAAACTCAGAGCAATTTTTAGGAGTTGGGTGCTACCCGATTCCCAATGAGAGAAGACAGACATAATGAGGGAAAGGCGGACAAAGAACATGTGATTTGCAACTGACAGTTGCTAGCACAGAAGACTGAAGGCACGGGACCTCGAAGGTAAGAAATGAAAGAAGACAGTTCCCTCTGCTTTTCCCCACCCCATCCCCCATGTTCATCTGCTTCAACAAAACAATAACTGTAAAGACTAACAAACATATTGAGAATACAGTCTGCCATAGTAATTTGCTAGTCTGACTCCCCTTACCAAAGTAACCTCAGAATTTTGAATTTCAACTCTTTGTCCTCTCAAAGCCAGTTGAAAAATCACACTGTTGTCTGGGTTTACTCTGGTTTTTGTTTACTCTGTATATATTTGAATTTGAGAAGAAAGAAAGAAGGGAGGGCTCATTTCCCATTAAGCAGCAAGTCAATACTCAACAAAAAATATTCCAAGATTACACAATTTTGTTCTCATTTTTCTAAGAGAGATAAAAACCAGATGTATCTATTGATTCAGCCCCAAATACTCTCCACTTACAAGAGCTGTAAGTCCCCACATACATCCAGAGCACACGCTCCTCTCATTTCCAGTTCTTATGTTTTAGCACCAAAGCACAGGAGAATTGGAGAGGGGAGCTGTTATAAAGTGCAGAGCTTTTAACAACATATTAGCAATTTTTACAAGGAATCCTGACTGAGACATCACCTATATGACAGGGCTTGGACCTTGGAAATGTTACTTTTTGGACTGCTGTACCCACTATCCCCCAGACAACATAGATTGGATGTGAACCCCAGAGCACTGAAATCTGAGTTCTAGTCTCTATTTAGTCACACAATTGGCCACATGGTTTTTGGCATTATCAGCTGTCCTAAACCATCCCATAAAGCACCTGCAAGGATGAAGCAAGCCATGGAGTTTTTTGGAAAACAGAATTAGCTGCACGCTATTCTGACAAGTGCTTATGGCTGTTTGAAAAAAGCACTGCATTCTCCAAAATGCAGATAGTGGTTAAAAGTTACACCATAGAGACTAGTTTAACTGCTGAAACTAAGCAGACTTTTCAGAGTTACTGGCTTAAATGGAAAACTGCTTGGAACCCTAGGCAAATTGTTCAGAACTCTTCAGAGAGTTTGGAGGATATCTGTGAAATAAACAAGCCATTTAAACAGTCATGGTGTCATCCAGAAGCCAAAGACAACGCAAAAAAGTATGCCTAATTATTGCTGAGTCAATTGGAAAATATTAAGATTTGACTTTAAGAGGCAATGGACTACTTGGCAGCAGTGGCTTTAATTTACCTCCATTGCCTGGACTTCTGTGTTCAAGGATATACATATGTGCATTGATGGCAGAGGGCAGCCAAAGGAATGTACCAGATAATCCCTACTTCCAAACTACCTCCTGCCAAATCCTTGCTCATATTTATTTTCTCCCCAATCCCTAGGGGACTAATTCTTAGATAAGACAAGTCGAATAACAAAACAAAAAGAATGTTGCAAGCGCAGAGCCAAGGATAGAGTTGTGATATGCCTTCTATGGGAAAGGGCAGCTCTAATAGGTCAAAAACAACGCGCATACTTTAAAAATACTATCCAATCTTATCAACAATGCAAGGGATACAAGAAAGGTGTGATTTAAAGACAATAAACGCAAACTTCTATATGCTTTCCAATCACAAAAGCAATGACTACTAATGATGCAAAAATAAATAGAAAAATATGTTAGAAATATTTAGTTTCCAGCAAATGTGAAATAAGAAATAAAATGTAACATTTCTGTGGATCTTCTATTGATTAAGGATAAATTAAACATGTCACGTTGCTTTCATTAATAACTATTGATACTTGCAGAGCAACTTAAGCAGCTCAGTACTCCGCAAAACAGATAAAATCAAATCCAATTGTAAAATAAAATGGCTACTTTGGTTTAACAAATCCTTAACACAATAAAGGGTGTTATGCTAAAATAATGATCTGAAGGCAGGCTCATCTGTTATCTTTGATTACATAGTAAAAGGTAAAGGTTTTCCCTGACGTTAAGTCCAGTCGTGTCCAACTCTGAGGGTAACCCTATTATCACCACTGCTCTGTTTCTTTCAACTTTACAGACGCTATTAGAAGATAAACCTGGACTTAATGAGGTACCTTGGAGATACAGATAACTGCAAGATGCATGGTTACAGGTGACATTCCATCAGCTCTTAAGGAACTATTGTGAACCTCTCTTTTGTCTGAGCCATTTGATACAATTAGGTCATTTTAGTCTCTACACTTAAATGTCTGTTACAATTATTACAGTTCTTATAATGAGTCCTTCATGAAATGGCACTTGGAGTCAGGGCCCTTTCACACAGCCATATAACCCAGAATATCAAGGCAGAAAATTCCACAATATCTGCTTTGAACTAGGTTATCTGAGTCCACACTGCCATATATTCCAGTTCAAATCAGGAAATGTGGGATTTTTTTTTAGCTGTGTGGAAGGAGCCACAGTGAAGGAATCAAGTGCTGTGATGCACCAACAATGTAGAAATAATGCAGTTTGACCACTTTAACTGCCATGACTCATTACTATGGAAATGTGGGAGTTGTAGTTTACAGGACCTTTAGCTTTCTCCATCAAAGGGTGCTAAGCTGTTGCGCAGACGGGAGAGCAAACCAGCTGCAATTAACTGCAATGAATCACTCTGACCAGGAGGTCATGTGTTCGAGGCCCTCTCGGAGCTATGTTGTTTGTCTTTGTCCTATGTTAAAAGGCATTGAATGTTTGCCTATATGTGTAATGTGATCCGCCCTGAGTCCCCTTCAGGGTCAGAAGGGCGGAATATAAATGCTGTAAATAAATAAACAAATAAATAAATAAGGCCACAGCAAACTACAAATCCCAGGATTCCATAGCATTGAGTCATGACGGCTACAACGATGTCAACTGTATTAATTCTATAGTGTATATCCACCCCTAAAGGTAAAGGTTTTCCCCTGACATAAAGTCTAGTTGTGTCTGACTCTGGGGGTTGGTGCTCATCTCCATTTCTAAGCCAAAGAGCCAGCGTTGTCCACAGATGCCTCCAAGGTCATGTGACTGGTATGACTTCATGGAGCATTGCTACCTTCCTGCCGAAGCGGTACCTATTGATCTACTCACATTTGTATGTTTTCAACTGCTAGATTGGCAGAAGCTGAAGCTAGCAGTGGGAGCTCACCCCACTCCCCAGATTTGAACTGCCAACCTTTCTGTCAGCAAGTTCAGCAGCTCAGCGGTTTAACCTGCTCCCCCATCGAGGGCTCCATATATGCACCCCTAGTTATGCCAAAACTAGGCACAGAGAGGCCTAGTTTGGCCTCTCTGTGTGTACCCTGTTTCCCCAGAAAATAAGACCTAGCAAAGGTTTTGTTTGGAAGCATGCCCGCCAAACAGAACATCAAAGCACGCAAGATCAGTAAATGTATGTACCATAGAGTGTTGTACATGGAACTAATGTTAGTAACTAGAAATTCTTGATTGGATTCACAGTTTATCTGGTTATGCTGGTTTGTGGTGACAACTACTGTACAGTATAAAATAAATGTTCATTTTTTTGTTCAACAATAAATGTGAATTCTTCTTCATGGAAAAATAAGACATCCCCTGAAAATAAGACCTAGAGCACCTTTGGGAGAAAAAATTTATATAAGACACTGTCTTATTTTCGGGGGGAAACGGTATGCTCTCAAGTCGTCTGTCGATTGATGATGACCCCCATGCATTTCATAGGTACAGTAGAGTCTCACTTATCCAACATAAACGGGCCGGCAGAGCGTTGGATAAGCGAAAATGTTGGATAATAAGGAGGGATTAAGGAAAAGCTTATTACATTATGATTTTACCAATTAAGCACCAAAACATCATGTTTAATAACAAATAGACAAAAAAGTGGTTCAATACATGGTAATGTTATGTAGGAATTACTGTATTTACGAATTTAGCACCAAACATTGCAATGTATTGAAAACATTGACTACAAAAACATTGGCTTCTAACAAATTGACTACAAATAAAGATAGAATCGCATAAAATAAACTTGCAGTAACAACATTGTTGGAAGTTAAATCCGTAAAAACATCAATCCTTGCTGCCTAAAGAAATAGCTGTGGATCTGGGTGGAAGGCTGGCTGTGTTGGATAATCCAGAACGTTGGATAAGTGAAGGTTGGTTAAGCAAGACTCTACTGTATTTCCTAAGTAAGGAATACATATTTCAGATGGACGTAAAACATGTATTACAAGTTTTAAAGATATTCTAAAAGTGTGATGACTCATGGGCCATGTAGTCCCGTTCCCAGTACTATGGTGGCAGATGAAGAGGAAAACTTGGGTTTCCCACCATTTCAGCCAGAATTGGAGCCCTTGCACCTGCAAGATGTTTGCCCACCAGAAGTCAGCCAAACAAGCCTTGAGCAGAAATCTCCCCCATTTTCTCACCGGGATTATTATAATCAAGATAGAAGCGCTCGGGAGGCGACTCGCAGGAGCGCCAGGATAGCTGCCAGACAATTAGCTGATTAAGTCTGTTTCCCTTGGGAAACTTTAAGGAGTCGTGCATCTGGACACAGTATGGGTTTCGTTTCTTGTTCCCCAGAGAAAGTGTTCCTTGGCGGGAAAACAAGATCCTATATAGGTGTTTGCCCGCAAAGAAATCCTTGCGGAGTCAATTCATCACCTTGTGGAGTGAGATCGTGTGTGGACTACGCTACTCCATTCCCTTGCCTCCAGGACCAAGTTCCAAGCCTTGTTTCACGGACCTTGTTCTAGCATCAAGCTCTCCTTGTTCCACGGACCTCGCCACGGACCCTGTTCTTGCTTATTGTCTTTGTAGCCACGTATCAAGCCTTGTTGCCAAGAATCTAGTTTGCTTCCAGCCTTGTGTCAAGCTTCATTGGACTAAAGGACCCTGTCATTTCCCCACACCTTGCCTGGCAAAGTGTGTGTTTCGGTTATTGGATTATAACTTTGGACTCTAATATCACATATTGGACATTGTTTTCCTGGACTATATTTGACCTTTCCTGAAAGCTCTACTTCTGAACTTTATTCTTCACTTGTTTTTATTGACTTTATATATTCCTTTAATAAAGATATTAGATAGATTCTGGTCTCCGTGCATGGTTATTGGTGCTCTGCAGCCTGGGTCCTGACAAAAAGATACTCCAGATGAATTTCTATCTCCAACACATATGGTAACAGATTAAAATAAAATTCAATTCCTTCATTACGTATTTAACTTATATCCCACATGTCTCCTTGCATGTGATTCATTTCTTCTTGGACTGCATCTGAGCCAGCTCTATGTACATACATAAAGATGTTCAACTGAACAGCTTGTTTATTAAGGTGAGTTATCTCATCTTGTCAAGACTGTTCATGAACACAATGTAGAGTTTGGGTCTGGGCCATCAATATCATATGGAGGTCTACATGAACCACGATTAGCAATTATGCCAAATCTTGATAAGAATAAGGCCAGCAGACTACGTGTTGCTACATTTGAAGAGGGACATTCCTATTGCCATACCTGTGAAGATTAATGCCTTTGAGGATGGGATCTGTTCAATGTCCAGCATATGCAATAAAAAAATCCTTGATTTAAAATATATCTGATGAATATCTCAAGTTTGTTGGATTTTACCCTCAAAAAGACCAATATGGAAATATATTCCTAAGCACTCATATGAATTTAACTGCTCTACCTGAGTTGTGTGAGAGAACATCTCACAACTGGTATGCAAACTTTCATAATCATGCAACTATGTCCTGAAATAAAACAGGTGGTGCCTAAAATCAAAATGCTTTTCATACTCCTCAATGTATAGCTTCAATATTCAAATATGTGAGCATCAGTGGCCAAGGGAGTAGAGAGTAAAAAGTGAGAACCATGTAGTTCCTCTTTCTCCCAGACTGACTACACTTTGCATAGGTTAAAATGATTGACAAATTAATAGCATGTGCACAAATCGTTTTAGTGAGGGGTTGGAAAGATAAAACAAAATGGACTCTGACGAATTGGTACAAGTATATAGTTGATATGTTAAATGTAGAAATCACAAATTGCAAATGGAATAATATAGATAAAATTGAAAATATTGCAATATTCAAGGGGATGTGGGAACCAGTTAAGAACTATTTAGAGAACGTACTAAGATGTGGAGTGGAAAAATTAAGATTGAGATTGATATTTCAAATGTAACTTCTGTAGTTTGTTGTATAAAGTGTATGTACAAGGAGGGGAGGGTGGGAGGGGATAAAACGACAAAACAACAATAAAAACAATTAAAAAAAAAAAAAAAGACTACACTTTGCATAGGTTTACAGCCTGTATAGCAAATTTCCTTGCTGGATGTTGAATTCAAATCACAGTTTTTCTAGGCCTTATTGTTAAATCTGAAATTGAATGGAGCTTTTTAAAGCACTTCCTCCAGTTAGGACAAAAAACAGTGTGCCTGATTTGCCAAGTGGAGATCAAACACTGAATGTCAACAGCACTAGTCGATTAGCAACCTGTGCCTGTGCATTTTGATTTGAAATTAACCACCAGTGAAACCTAGCCCTAAATAATTGGGCAAAAAAATTCATTTAAGTCTAGTAAAGCCTTATTTAATTATATCCTGCCTTTCTCCCAGGACTGTGACCCACAATAGCCATCTAGACTGAGTCTGACCCCTTGCCATGCAAGAATACATAATTCACAACAGATTACCATCCTGCTTCTGTTTAAAGACCTCAATAGGAGGCATGGGCCAACTTTGGCCCTCCGGGTGTTTTGGACTTCAACTCCCACAATTGTGGAAGTTGAAGTCCAAAACACCCGGAGGGCCAAAGTTGGCCCATGCCTGATGTAGCCTCACACTGTTGTCATATGGCCATTCATGGAAACTAGCAATAGCCATGGACTCTTGAATCCATTCCTGGTTCAAGTTCTAACTTCAAAGGAGCTATCCTAGGTGCTGTGATCTATACTCAAAGTTGGTTTGGAAATTTTGATATCTTATTTAATATTAAATATTAAAGCCAAGACAGGATTCATTGCTGTGTCTCCACCCTTGATGACCTTGGAACCACCAGTGGTGGCAATTAACTGGCAGTGGAGTGTAGGAAAGCATTTACTGGGCTAATTATGAATTGCAGCCTTAATGCTATAGATACCCAGAATGAAAAAAATGCTATGTCTTCTCTTTCAAAAAGATAAATTACTGGGAAACAAAAGATGAATCCAGTGCAAGTAACCGCCATATAAAAGTTCACTCAGTAAGTAAGAAGAGCCAAAATAAGTAAACCACTAGCTCAAAGCGGTTAGCAGGGTGAAACCTCAATAAACTGAGGACTGATGGTCACCAAAGATAAGTCATCCCATAACGAAGGATAATCCAAAACAGGTGACTGGAGACCCATAATTGGATCAGTCTGCTGTCAGAATCTGAGTGGGATGCTATGTCCTCCAGAACCCACAACAAGATTCAATCAAGAATTGGAGTCCGGGATTGTATGTGCTCCAAAATCACGGCTGATTAGATCAGTGCATTTGTTGCAGATGTCCCAAGCTGTACATTAACATGCACAGTGGTCTAAGGATTGAAGAGTCCTTTTTATATTCCAAAAGCATTCTTGTGGCTACATTCATCTCATCATTACAGCCTTTATTGTGTTTGACTATATGTCATTAATGCTAAACACGTTTCATAACACAAGTATATCATCACTTTCTTTGGTTCGTCTTGTTTACTGGATAAATTGGTGAATGCTGTTGGTATTGTCTAGCAAGTATGCGAAGTATCTTTGTAATAAGTTCCTCTCCATTCTGAATGAGGTTGGAATTACAGATGCTTGAATTTTCCCATCTGGCACGCACCTAACCACAATTGCATTCATACTATAGTTAACCCAGGTCTGACAGGGTTGAAGTGCTAGGACTGTTTGATAAATTCCATCCTATTAAGGTTTGCTTGCTCTGAGTGTATCTACGATCTTCAAAGTAGATGATGCTGGGAAGTGGATCTTTCCCAATAGCAATATATTGTTGGAATCTACTCATCCTTTATTTTGTGGTGGCTTGATCTTGAAAGGCCAATTAAGAAATGTTGGCTTTACTAAAGAACCATTCCTGGGAGAGATAAAAACTGCCTGGGATGATTTACTGATATTGATCAGCATAGTTGGCTGAGTTTTTGGATTTCCTTTATGGGTGTAACTGTCACAATGTATATCAGAATTCATCACAACATGATTAAACAGAATATAATTGGTCCCCACTCTCCAAAATGGGATGAGTAAATTCAGCAGTATTTCAGTGAAGGTTGTAACTGATGTGTTGTAGAAGGCTTTTACAACCTACAAACTATCTACAGACCCACTAAGAAAATCCAACAAATGCTACGTTCAGCAAGGGACAAAAGGGATCCTCTCACCTCTGGAGCCTACCGTATACCTTTGCAGTTGTGGACAAGTCTACATAGGGATCACCAAATGCCACATTGCCCAAACACGAATCAAGGAACATGAAAGGCACTGCAGACTAATTCAACCAGAGAAGTCAGCCATAGCAGAGCACTTGATGAACCAACATGGACACAGCATATTATTTGCGAAAACAGAAATGCTGGACCACTCCAATAACTACCATGTCAGACTACACAGAGAAGCCACTGAAATCCACAAGCATGTGGACAATTCCAACAGAAAGGAGGAAACCACGAAAATGAACAACATCTGGCTACCAGTATTAAAAAATTCTAAATTCAGGACATTAAATAAAGAACAACACTCAGAAAACAGGAGAATTCCAGACAGGAAACAATCAGGTCCAGCTAACACCTCCCAACAAAGAATCTCCCCAGGCAAGAAGCAGCCAAGCTGTGAAGCTGCAAGGCTACTCAATGCTAACCAAGGTGGCCAATTGCAACATTCACACTTGCCTTCAACAGTCAAGAGTTCTTTCTCCCAACCTGGACACTCCACATATATATAAACCCGACTTGACTAATTTCCAACAGACCTCACAACCTCTGAGGATGCTTGCCATAGATGTGGGCTACACATCAGGAGAGAATGCTTCTGGAACATGGCCATACAGCCCGGAAGACTTACAGCAACCTGATGCTCACAAAATGTTTGGTCCACAAGAAGAAAGGATGCCTCAACGAATCATGACACTCCATCTCAAAACATACATCTTTTCATCCGAATGAGAAACAGATCAACTGGAAGAAGATTTTTCATTTTGATGGAATTCTAAGGCAAAGAAAATGATGGAAAACCATGTGTACTTTGCTCAAAATAAAATACTTATATATCTAAAAACTCTAGTTTAGAGCAAAGAACTAGTATATTTGCGTAAATGGATTTTTGCAAAGTTTTCCAGTGCTAATTTTTTTTAAGAAAAGATGTAAATGTTTTTGTAATTTCACCCGGCAAGAAGGAACATACAAAAGTACTCATTCTGACATGAGAGAATGAAATACGCAAACTCTTCCATTTCTAGTTGTATCATATTGTTCAATAAATTTATGATTTTACAGATGCTTGTAAAATTCCATGAGGAATGCATGAACCTAAAGAGTTGTTTTAAAGAAAGATTATTAAAGCACCATCTCTATTCACCAGTGCCACGAAAAAGCTGCTGCGTACTAAAGCTATACTGCAGTAAAAATAAAAAGTCGAGCTTTCTAATAACTAGTAGCTTGCTTAAGGTACCCTACAGTCAGGCCCCTAGGGGGGCCCCTAGAAAAAGGAACGGGAGGAGGAATCATACAAACACCAGACATTGCAATCCAAAAACTTTCCTCTGGCAGATCTTGAACAAATGAGACTGAGGTTATGAAATATCTTTTGAAACTGTCAAAGAGAGGCATGCAAATCCACTCTAAATTTCCACCACCTCGTAAGTGTTCAGGTCTTGATGCCATTATTTATAAACAGTACAAAATTGCTGACAATGTAACTGCGAAGCACAGACATTCTTCAAGGCCAAAATATTTTATATGTATATATATTCTAATCTGGCCAAAAATAAAAACAGTTCAAAGACCTCAGTGCAGATTTATGATATGATTTTTTTGGGGGGAATGCTAAAATAAGCAAAATGTTCATGGTGATTGATGTATGCAAGTCATTTTAAAAGACAAGCAAAATTCTTCTTTCTGAAGAGACTAACTTTCAGACAAGAAAAAGAAAGAGATTTAAGAACCTACATACCAATCATCAGCTTTTGCTTTGTCTCATAGAAGCCATACCCCAAGGTCCTAGACAATGTATCCTTCCCCAGATTCACATGAAGACAGTGTTTCTATATCCTAATTGACTCTCTCTCCAAAAAAGAAATCTTCAAAGATATTTTAAAAGTTTTTTTTATAACCTTTAAAAGTTAAATTAGCAATCTATACTGAAGAAAGATGGATTCTCATTAGCTCACTGCATTTCACATCAAAAGCACTATCATAGGCAAAGGAGACACAACTCTGAAAATATCAAACATTAGCCAGTTTTTTCTATATTATTTTATTATTACTATTATTATTGTTAAACGAATAAGTTTAGACAACATTAAGCAACAATCAGACTGTACAGAGAATCAAGTATACATGTTTGTACAACTAACAGAAGATGAAAGATTGGGGTAGAATACACTGAAACACTAAACGCTACACCTCTAACACTAAATTACCACATATACTCGAGTATAAGCCAAGTTTTCAGCCTTTTTTTAAGGGTTGAAAAAGCCCCCCTCGGCTTATACTCAAGTGAGGGACCAGGCCGTCTTATATTTGGGTTGGCTTATACTTGAGTATATAGGTAATCAGAGTTGGACAGTCTTATCTTATTAAAGTCTTATTATTATCTTAAATTACAGTTTCATGCAAATAGTCAAAAACATTTAACCTATTGATGCCTCAATTAATGTAGTTTATTGCTATCTATTTTTATTTTTGAAATTTACCAGTAGTTGTTGCATTTCCCACCCTTGTCTTATACTCAAGTCAGTAAGTTTTCCTAGTTTTTTCGTGGTAAAATGAGGTGCCTCTGCTTATATTCAGGTCAGCTTATAATAGAGTATATATGGTAAATAAACAGAGGTGAGATGTTGTCTTTTAAAATTAATAATTCTAAATTTGACTTCAAATATGGCATTATTTTACATATATTCCCATTCTGCATATTTTTCTATCTTTTGAAAACTTTTTTATTGATAAATCAAACCATTCAATTCGACATTCTGGACACAAGGTAGCAGGAAAACTGTAACAAATGCATATACAATGTTTCATATCCTCAATCACCATAGTAACATCTGCTTTGTGTCATCATATCAGAAATTTGGTATCATGTGTAAACTAGGGGGAAAGAGGGGGAATACTAATTTGACAAAGTCCAAATTATATAACACTTTTCATCCTTGTTATTCTAGTTTGTGTGACTTTGACCAAGTTCACTAAGGCAGACTCAGAGACTACACTGGGATCTTCAGGTGTTTATTTTAATTAAGGCCTTTTTGATACTGAATTTCTTCATATTGAACCTTTGGAAAGCACAAAGATGTGTGTATAGTGGATCATTCAGTTCATTCCACATGTGTCTCAATGAGTCAGCAAAATGCCAAGTATGTTGATGACTCCCAGCTCTTTCTCTCCTTTCCATCTAATTCCAGAAAAACTGCTGAAGTTCTGAATCAGTGCTGGGAAAGCCTGGATGAAGACTAATAAATCCAGAAAGGAAGGTGTACTTTTTGCAAAAGAAAAAAAGTATTTGAACCAGAAATGATGTTGTGTTGTGTCTGACTTTTTTAGTCCTTTACTTCAAAATGCAAATTTGCAGTTTAGGAATACTTTTGGACCCAAATGAGCATCTTGGATATCAAGGCAATAGCAGTAGCCAGATATAGTTTCTCAACCTGTGGCTCCCCAGGTGTTTTGGCTTTCAATTCTAAGAAATCTCAGGCAGTTTACCAGTTGTTAGGATTTCTGGGAGTTGAAAGCCAAAACACCTGGGGACCCTTAGGATGAGAACCAATTACTAATATGGGCACAGCAATCTGCCATTACTGGAAATCGCAGATCTGGATCTCTCAAATGTGGAGGACCCACTGTAATAACAATGAAGATGATGGTGATGTGCAGGATAATTCGAGAAGATTACTTAGAATTTTTTCTTAGATACGAAAGGCTGAATTTACAAAGAAGCAATGCATTTCCCCTGGTCTTCGTCCATTCCAACTCGGTAGACGTCTAAAAAGAAGAAACGTATTCCATGTTTTTCCCACCCTCAATCCTGCTGTTTCAGCCCAACCACAGTTATTTTTTCTGGAACAGTTACAGCTATGTACCATTTGCATATTCCCACTGTGGAAATGGTTTGGATAGATTTGATACATAAGAAAACATTTCAGAAATCTACTTTCTGCCTCTATGGATATGAAAAGTATTTTCCAGAATCACAATATATTTTTTCTTTCCCATTGCATTGGAATGTATTAACTTACAGACCTAGAAAGAAGTGGGTCAGGACAGAGGAACAAACAAACAATGTCTACTGGCTTTTTTAAAGGGATTGACTGATCTGGTGGAGCAGTGGGTTAAACCACTGAGCTGCTGAACTTGCTGACCAAAAGGTTGGCGGTTCAAATCTGGGGAGCAGGATGAGCTTTCGCTGTTAGCCCCAGCTTCTGCTAACCTCGCAGTTCAAATACATGCAAATGTGAGTAGATCAACAGACACCGCTCTGGCAGGAAGGTAAGGGCACATGACCTTGGAGGTGTCTACGGACAACGCTGGCTCTTTAGTTTAGAAATGGAAATGACCACCAACCGCCGGAGTCGGACACGACTAGACTTAACGTCAGGTGAAACCTTTATCTTTACTGACTCAGAAGAACATGTGAATGTACATCAAGGGGTACCTCAATTTCAAGAAACAGATGAAGGCTGTAACAAAGGTACTTGGGTGAATATTTTCAATGTGAAAAGTGGGTTCCTTCCTCAAAAAAAAAAGTTAGATTAGTGTATGTGCAAAATTACTGTTTATTCATTTTTGCCAGCGTTCTTTCAGTGTTCTTTTGTTTTTCCTTGTGAGGCTTCTTTCTTAATCAGAAAATAGCCACAGATTATCAAGAATTGTGGAATGAGTAGGTGTCGCAAACTAAGAGTAAAGGCAGTGCTGCCTTTATTGAATTGCTCTCATTCTGCATAACGCAAGGTCACAATGAATTGAGGTTGTGAGAGCCATTATGTCATTCATTTATTCATTCAATTTATATCCCAGCAGAGAAGAAGAACATCTTAAATTATAACAAAGTTCAATAAAAATCTATTACTACAAGTTTAAAAAACAAACAATTCTACGAAGTATTAGAAATAAAAAGGTAAAATGCTTAAAAATATATGAAAGTACAGCACACCCTTTTAAAAGAGACTTCTGCCACATGAATTAAGACCTTTGGCCAGCCTGAAAAAAACAGGTCTAATAAGATTACCTGGATGTTTGCCTTCACCAAAATATGGCAAGTGCTTTCCTGCTTGTGGCTGTACCTCCTGTTCTGCCTCATAGTCCTTCCTGAATGACATTTTGGGACCCAGGCACAGAAGGGTCTTAAAGATCTTTGAGATGTTAAAGTTTTCAGCACTAAGGCTGCTCTTTCCACCTTCATTACCCATCTCCATCTAGAGATTGGTAAGAAAACAAAACCATCAGCATGTCATATCCATAGATTCAGCATCCACAGATTCAACAATTCATAGCTAGAAAATATTTTTAAATATTAAAAATAAAATAAAATATATATTAAAATATTTTGATGTTCATGGAAAGTCCTGGAAATAAACCTCAACAGATACCAAAGACCAATAATAATAATAATAATAATAATAATAATAATAATAATAAGTTCTGAAACACAACACACCAGACATCACAGTTGTGGAAAAGAAAAAGGTTTGGATCATTGATGTTGCCATCCCAGGTGACAGTTGCATTGACGAAAAACAGCAGGAAAAACTCAGCCACTATCAGGATCTTGAGATTGAACTTCAAAGACTCTGGCAGAAACCAGTGCAAGTGGTCCCGGTGGTGATGGGCACACTGGGTGCCGTGCCAAAAGATCTCAGCCGGCATTTGGAAACAATAGACATTGACAAAATCACGATCTGCCAACTGCAAAAGGCCACCTTACTGGGATATGCGCGCATCATTCGAAATACATCACACAGTCCTAGACACTTGGGAAGTGTTTGACTTGTGATTTTGTGATACGAAATCCAGCATATCTATTTTGTTTGCTGTGTCATACAACAACAACAACAACAACAACAACAACAACAACAAGTTTATTTGTATCCCGCTCCCATCTCCCCAAAGGGAATCGAGGCGGCTCACATGGGGACAAGCCTGATATCAACATACATTAAAACACAATCATAACTTAAACCAATATAATAATAAAAACAGTATAAAACAGCATAATCAGCATAAAGCGTAAAACATATCTAGTCATTTGTACAGACTACATAAAACTCAAGGATAAAATATAGGGTGATCAAGGAAGATAATTAGGTCTCATTTAAAAATTAAAACAAACAAGGGTGAGGAACATTGATAAAGTGCAGTAGTTGTGACAAATTGAGGATCTAACTGCAACTGTTCATTCGAAAGCACATTGAATCAGCCATGTTTTAAGGTCCTTACGAAAGATGGACAGGGAGCGTGCCAGCCTGATCTCTCTGGGGAGGGAGCTCCAGAGCCGAGGGGCCACCACTGAGAAGGCCTTCTCCCTCGTGAAGGCCTTCTCCCTCGTTCCCACCAACCGCAGCTGAGATGGAGATCAGAGCGAGAGAAGGGCCTCCCCAGAAGATCTCAAGGCCCACGTGGGTTCATAGGGGAGGAGGCGGTCACGGAGATAAGCAGGTCCAGAACCGTTTAAAGCTTTATAGGTAATGACCTGCAACTTGAATTGGGCCCGGAAACGTATTGGTAGCCAGTGGAGTTGCTTGATGAGGAGGGATGACCATTCCCTATAGCCAGCTCCCGTTATCACCCTGGCCGCTGATCTTTGCACCAACTGTAGTTTCCGAACCGTCTTCAAAGGCAGCCACGTAGATCACATTGCAATAATCCAGTCTGGAGGTAACTAAGGCGTGGACCACCGTGGCCAAGTCAGACTTCACGAGGTACGCTCTCGGCTGGCGCACAAGTTTTAATTGTGCGAAAGCCCTCCCAGCCACCGCCAACACCTGAGCATCAAGCGTCAGCCTTGAGTCCAGGAGGACCCTCAAGCTGAAGACGTGTCTTCGGGGGGAGTGCGACCCCATCGAGCACAGGTTGCCACCTTATACCCCAATCAGCCATGCAACTGACTTGGAGGACCTCTGTCTTGTCAGGATTAAGCTTCAGCTTGTTAGCCCTCATCCAGTCCATCACAGCAGCCAGACACTGGTCCAGGGCCTGAGGGGCTTCCTTGGAATTCAGTGGAAAGGAGTAGTAGAGTATTATTTCTTAACAAGTTTATTAAATAAACATGTAGTGTTGACTTTTTAATCCTAAAATCCTGCTCTTGGGGTGATTTAGGGCATATTTGTATTTAAAATAAATTAATGTTTGAAAGTAGGACGTTACTATAAGCCATACGTCACAGGAAGGAAATGACAAACAACCTCTGAGCGGTACCTATTGATCTACTCACATTTGGATGTTTTCGAAATGCTAGGTTGGCAGGGGCTAAGGATAATATCCAGAGCTCATCCCATCTCGCAGATTCAAACTGCCAACCTTCAGGTCAGCAGTTTAGCAGCACAAGAGTTTAACCCATTGCATCACTGCAACCCCTACAAGTACTTACATTAACAAGTATTTCAAAGGTCTACTTCTTTTTTAAAAAAAATCCTATAACAATTATTTATTCTTAAAATGATACTCCAAGCTCTAGGTTTTCTCTTTCCTTTTTTTTCAGATGGAAGGAAAGCAACACTGTAAAATAAAGGGCTACTATTGGACACTAATAGATTATGTCCTTCCTCCTAAAATAAAGCAGAGGTATTATGCAGAAATCAGAAACAATAGGTTCACTTCCTAATATTCGCCACCTCCATACATATTGTGGGATAGGAGTAGACCGCAGATATTGGCTGGGATGTAACATGTAACCAACCCTTCTGTTTTCCTTATTTACTAAAACAAATAATGCAGAAGTACCCAGTATTTGATATGTCAGCATTCATGTTTATAGTGCACATCTCCACCACATTTCTCATGTTGCTGAACTGATTCCATGAAAGCAGAAGGAAAATGTATGTCTCTTCTGAAGGAAGATAAATGACCTATAAAAGGTCAGGAATATTATATTCCAAAAAAAGACTATGTTTATACATCCAACTAAAATTATACTGTATTTTCCAGTTGGCTGAGAAACATAACAGACACACAGAGAGATACCACATGCAACAAACATCTGTTTATGCTGGAGTCAGAAATACTTAAGGGACAGAAAACAGTAAAGGTTCAAAGCACTAAGATACTCGGCTTCATTGAAAATAAGGGAAAATCTAGGGTTTACTTAATCCATGGGGAATGGGGATATTGAAATGCCAAACAGACACCTGTTTGATGCTACCTGCTCAGTTGCATTGGATGGTATTACAGTTTCCCAATCCAAGATGTGGCTGTTTTGAACAAAACTCAAAAAATTGCTGCCCTTTTTCTTCTTTATCTTTAACAAATCCAGAGTAAACATTTAGGAGTGGAATGGCTGTTGATAGCATCCTGTATTTATGAAAATATCATTATCATATTTATTCTTATCCTCATCCTGCTTTTTTCCTGTTATATGCATTGGAGATCTTTTGAACTACCTAATCATGTTTCTTGGAAGACATGTCATGACCAATTCCCATGAAAAAATTACAATGACCAGAACATGGCATGCCATCTTCTTGCCCCAACACCATCATGACTGGTGGAATCACTCTGACAGGGAGTGTAATTGCAGGGCCAAATGATTTGTGAGCAAACTCTTCCATGTGCTGATTTTTTAAAATCATGTCAGAAGTGACTAGAGAACATACTGCAAGTCGCTTCTGGCGTGAGAGAATTGGCCGTCTACAGAGACATTGCCCAGGAGATGCCCAGATGTGTTAGAAGGCTTCTCTCATGCTGGGAGGCTTCTCTCGTGTTCCTGCAAGCTAGAGCTGACAGATGGGAGCTCACCCCATCTCTCAGATTTGAACTAGCAACCTTCAGGTCAGCAACCCAACCTTTAGTTCAGCAGTCTAGCCAGCACAAGGGTTTAACTCATTGCACCACAGCGACTCCTTCCTATGTGCTGATACATAGTTGGCAACACTCCCTGAGCAAAAGGGTTTTCTCTGCTGTCCACTGATGCATATTACCATTGACTTCTCTGACTTGTAAAAATATCTTCCATGTCCAAGAGGAATTCTGAGCAGCGAAAATATTTAGAGGATTTAGTTTATGAACTCTGGATTTCACACTGCAGTCCCAACGTACCACATTTCTACCTTTGGCCTGATTTCTATTTTGTTCCTTGGAGTTATTATCATGTTAACTGATATGAAAAGGACACAACCGTTCCCTCCATGGAGCTTTTATTCCCCTCTCACTTTATTATACCTTCATACTGAGCAGTTCGACTGCCCTGCATCAATTCTGAATGCCTATTTCCTAACTTTTCCTGGAATTTCTCCTTTCCATCTCTCACTACTCCTTTGACATTCCATCATGAACAATTTGCCCTCAAATGACATTGAACATCCTCTCAAGCCGAAGTCTGCAAAACATCTTCACTTCCTACAGTTGTTTCCAAGGGGAAGGTTGCTCAGACAACAATACTGATGGATAACAGATTGCTCTCTAACCCAGTAGGCATGCACAATTTTAAAGTCATGTTTCAAGCAGACAACAATTTGTTCTTCAGCCATCTTTTTCTATTTGATTTATAGGTCGTTTCAATACATTGTCCATCAAACCTAATGGTGTCTAAATTAAACTTTTTATCAAAACCACTGTGCCAGAAATTGCCATGCCTTCTCAAACTAAGGAAAGAAAGCTTTATTTTGAGTTTCACTAATTGTTCAGTAATCATCTTAATGACTAGTTCAAATGATTGAAAGTACAGTATCTTTAATGGGATCTTAAAGTCATTAACATTCCAGTGAGATTTCAGCAACCTCAAAATGCTCTGCTTTCCACAGTATTTAAAATTACTTCATGGGGAAAGATTGGGCACACATGAATGCAAAAATGCATGCCTGTAATTTATCAGTCTTTGAAAAGTCACTGTTAAAGAATCAAGAAGAAATGCTAAGAGGTCAAGCAGGGACTTCTGTAGGGTTAAGGTGAATTTTAGGCCAACAGGGAATTCAGAAAATTCTGATGAACAAAATTGTATGTTGTTTAGATGTGAAAATTCCTAGAGCAAGGTTGGCAGTAGAATATCCTGCCTTGGAAGGTGGTGGGGCCTCCTTCTCTTGAGATCACTACATGGCCATCTGTCCAGCGTGCTTTGGTTGTGTATTCCTACATGGCCGGAGGTTGGACTGCATGGCCATTGTGGTCTCTTCCAACTCTACAATTCTATAATTCTAGAAGAATTAGCTTCAATTTTTCAGGTAGGAGGGCAGTTCGTAGCAATACAATCACATAGTTGATTTCATCTTTTCCTACTCCTTAGCAGGAACCTGTAGAAGACAATCTGTTCTCTAGGGTTTGTTTAAGCAAGAGAGGAGGGAAAACCTAGGAAGGAGGCAGCAGGAGAGGACTCAATTCACATTCAGGCAGGAGGCATGTGTGACGACCATCAGGACAACATCAGATCATTCTCATACCATTAGTCTGGCACCAACAAGGTGAATACAGGGAACCTACAGGGCAATCTATTCTGTCTTGCATCCAGATTATTTGTGCTAATATAGAGCCCTTCCACACAGCTGTATAAAATCAACATTGAACTGGATTATTGGCAGTGTGGAAGGTCTCATAGGCAGAGCCTTGGCAGTTACTCAGCTGTGTAGTCAATGTAAGGATGACTACTTCTCTGCCCAGGCAACATTCCCCATGTTCACTGTGTTGATGTTTATTGATTTTAATGGCCTTGTTTTTTAAATTAATTTTTAGCAATGCAGGCATACAATACAAATATGGACAGGAAAAAAAGATTTAAAGATGGGCTCAAAGCCAACCTTAAAAACTGTGGCATAGACAGTGAGAACTGGGAAGCCCTGGCCCCTGAGTGTTCTAACTGGAGGTCAGCTGTGACCAGCAGTGCTGCAGAAATCAAAGAGGCATGAATGGAGGGCTTAAGGGAGAAATGTGCCAAGAGGAAGGTGTGTCAAGCCAACCATAACCAGGAACGCCTTCCATCTGGAGACCGATGCCTTCACTGCAGAAGAACATGCAGTTCAAGAATAAGTCTCCACAGCCACCTACGCATCCACCACCAAGACACTACACTTGGAGGACCATCATCCTCGAACATCCCCCCCCCCCGCTATGTAAATAAGTAAGTGGTAATTTTTGTACATATAACCCAAATAATCAGCACATGTTAAAGGTCTTTGCACAGAGTGCCCAAAGCAAAACCTCCTCTGCTTCCTTTGTATAGTAGTGCAGATAATTTTAGCTCCTCTTCTGTGCTTTCAAAGTTGTTTTGGACATATGATGGTCCTGAGGTGAACCATCACAAGGTTTTCTTGGCAAGGTTTGTTCAGAAAGGGTTTGCCTTTGCCTTCCTCTGAGGCTGAGAGAGTGTGACTTGTCCAAGGTCACCCAGTAGGTTTCCATGTCTGAGCAAAGCTTCAAACCCTGACTTCCAGATTCCTAGTAAAGTGCTCAAAACATCACACCATGCTGCTTCTCAGAGTCTGGATACAACAAATTATAAAATTATTATTATTATTTACTATTTTTGATACAGCAAATACTGTTTCCTATAAAGAAAGTGTGGCTTTCTACTCTAAAATAACACAGGCAAATTTTGCAGATGATGTAATGAACTTACACTGGACAAAATCTGACTTGAAGATTGCCATCACTTCACAGCTCATTTCATCAGTGTTTCTCAGTATTCAAGAAACACATTTTCTACCATTTTGGAATATTTTCTAATCTTCTTTCCACTCTACAAGGCTGTACATTTTTCCTTCCATAATCATCATCCCTTATATCTCAGTAAGATCTATTGAAATGAAATGAATTTTGAGCTATGCTGCTCTATTGAGAGAAAGCAGATGTGTTTGATTGAGGATTGAAACCAAGTGATATGAGACCAAAATACTCCAATGCACTTTGGAGTAACTCTAAAAAGAAAATAAATTGTTATTTATTTATTTGAAGATTTCTCATTAAAGGGTGCTCACAACTTTCTGATGAGTGTGATAATGGCTAAAAAGAGTTTGGCAATTAGTAAAGTTTTTTCTATCTGCTTTACTGAATCTTGAACCTATTGCATCTTAGCCTTTAGTTGTTGCACTCCAGGCCTGGAAACACCTATGACCACCACACCACACAAGAATCCAGGAACATAAGCAGACAGTTTCTTGTCAAAAAAAAAAACATATAAAAAGCATATAAAATCAGGAATAAGAAAGGAAGATATATAACCCAAAAGGTTTAGCAACAGGTGATATCCAAACAATAATCCAAATATCTCATAAAGGTGGCAAAGTCCAGGTAAAGCCAGGAATCACAGATACAGCATAAGTCCACAATCATGAAGGTATAACGAGTAACTTGAACAGGAGTACATGAACAGGAACACAGAAAACTTCCAGGATATATTAAATCCAAAATCAGAGCTTGACTTAAAACCAGGAACAAGAGAACTCAGGCTTAGCTTCTCACTTTTACGGAGCGTTGCCTGAACTGACTTTAAGGTAAACAACTTGTTTAATAGACACCCATGAAATCATTTCATTTCCCATGAATTTATTTCCGAACTTTCCCACATAATCTCTCTGAATAACGCAATCTGAAGACTTTTGTTGATCTCCATAGCTTCAGGTGGATTCCCATGGGAACCCTCCTTATCACTCAGCTCTTCACTCGAATCCTTATCTGCTGTTGCTTCTTTTGACTCCGCTGAGTGCCCTTGAGGCCCTGCACTTTGTGAGCCGGTTGTCTGATAGAGAGAATCATAATTTCCCAGACTTGAGGGCCCATCACTTTGTGCCATAGGAAAGCTCACAATTCTCTCTAAATCATCAATTAAACCATCAGCCTCTGGTGTCTGATCTACAACATAAGTATCCTGGATGAACATCTGCTCTAAAACTATACATTTTTTCAAATTAATGATTTAATAAACTAGGTTTTTTAGATTATTTGCAGTATATGGTTCTGTATGGCACATGAGTTACTCTTTCTGAGTTCCAACAGCTGAGCTTGTAAAAACACTGCCAAAATCATATTCATAATTTCTTGCTAGTAAAATCATAACATGTAGAATATGTGACACTCTAAAAGAACAGATAGTATCATCTTCATTCTAAAAAATTCCAAGCGTCTATCAAGTTTAAAGGTCAATGACATGCAAAGGCAGAATTGTTAGTTTATAGGATCTTAAAACACTATTTTGGCAGAAATATAGCCTGAAATATTACAGCTCTTTGCATTTAAAAAAAATAACCAAGAACATCTATCTTGACTTCTCAGAACATCAGCAAATTACAGTAAAACTTTTTTAAAAGCTAAAGCTTTAATATTATACCATGATTTGATTAATGTGTTTATACAAACCATTCTAGAATAGCAAAAGTCCTTGTATTAGTTTTGCAAAACCACCATAAATTAAATTAGTAAATAAATAACATTTTTGTTTTGTGGTATCATGTCATTTTGAATTCTTAAATTTCTGATTTTGTGTTAGTGATGGAAACATTTTTGACCCATCAATTTGTTTATTTATACTTATACCCGACCTTCCCCTCAATGAGTTTGGAGCAGTATGCACAGCTCTACTCTTATCTGATTTATCCTCAAACAGTAACCCTGTGAAGTAGATGAGGCTGAGAAAAAGTGATTAATCCAAAGCCAGCCTGTGTATTGCAGAGCTCACTAAGAGCCAGACCACAGGCCTCCTAAGATCAACATCTTTCGCTATTGCATCACAATGCTAGCTATGGGATTTTTTGTATGTGTGTATTTGTATAGAACAGAGCTTCCCTTCCAGAACCGATGTGGAATATAATAATATGGCAGATATATTACTAGCAGCACAAGCCACCAGTGTCCAACAGAGCATCACAAATGTCACGTCAATAAGGGGGGGGGGGGGGTCTGTAAGTCTTTGCATGCAAAAGGTCTACGATAAATGAAACCTGATTGACCATTGTATCGCTTTCCCATTGTATTGCTTTCTGCTGCTCAGTGTATTGATACTATGAAAAGCACCAATCACCTAGGTAGAAGGGAGGTGCACAACTATGGTGGTGACATGCAGGGATGACCATGCATGGTTTAGGGAAACCTTCCAGATCCAGTCCTAGTACTCTTCACTACTGATTATGGGGGCTTAGGTGCTGGGATTTGAAGTTCAACCACATCTGGACAAGAACATTTTGTCCAACCTAGTCTTATGACCCCAGTATGTCTTAAACCAGTGTGGTCCAACCCGCAGCCCCCACGGCCCACCAATTCATTTTTGTTGGCCCTTGCCCTTCTTACTGGAAAAATATTTTAATCATGCAATTAAATATTAATATTTTAATTATGTAATTCAATATTAATTATGTAATTCGTTTTCTTTCTGGAATGTCTCTGGCCCTTACATTCTTATACAAAAGTTTGATTGGCCCTCAGGTAACTAAAGGTTGGGCCACACTGTCTTAAACTACTCTGGCTTGTAGTGAAATTTTAGGGATATACCGCACCTTTTGGTACGATGAATTTTGGACCTCTCAACATGATAAGGAGAAAAACAGCCTTTTCCGAAGTGTATTTTTCAATTAGCACTCTTAATCAGCAAGCAACAAAAGTATGTACATGCTTATCTTGATGTTACCTAGGAAATGTTTTCTTTTCATACTCAAAATCAAAGACATGAAATAGGCTAGCCCATGGCCAATTGTTCCAGCCATTAAGATAAAGACCTAGGTAATTTCCGGTATAGTAAGAAAAAACGTTAATTCCATTTTTCAAAAACACTGCAGATGTCACAGATTTCAATGGTAAAGCATACACTTTTCACAAAAATAAGGACAGAAAATGCCTCTCTTTGCCTAAGATCCATGAATACTAGTAGTAGTAGTTGTTGTTGTTGTTTGCCTTCATGTCCATTAGTTCCAGCTTCCTGAAATATGGTATCCAGAACTGAAGACAGTATTCTGACCAAAGCAGAATACAGTGAATTGTTACTTCCTTCAGTCTAGCCCAGGCATAGGCAAACTTTGGCCCTCCAGGTGTTTTGGACTTCAACTCCCACAATTCCTAACAGCCTACCAGCTGTTAGGAACTGTGAGAGTTGAAGTCCAAAACTCCTGGAGGGCCAAAGTTTGCCCATGCCTGGGCTAGCCACTGTAGTGATGCAACCTAGAATCATATTGCTTTTAAAACTACCGTGTTTCCCCGAAAATAAGACAGTGTCTTATATTATTTTTTACTCCCAAAGATGCGCTAGGTCTTATTTTCAGGGGATGACTTATTTTTCCATGAAGAAGAATTCACATTTATTGTTGAACAAAAAAAAATATGAACATTTATTCTATACTGTACAGTAGTTGTCATCACAAATCAACATAACCAAACCAGACAAACTGTGACTTCTGTCAAGAATTTCTTGTTACTACCATTATTTCCATATACAACTGGTATGTACATTTACCAATCCTGCATGCTATGGTGTTTTGTTTGGTGGGCGTTGGGTATGCTTCCAAACAAAACCTTTGCTACGTCTTACTTTCAGGGGAAGCCTTATATTTAGCAATTCAGCAAAACCTCTACTAGGTCTTATTTTTGGGGGATGTCTTATTTTAGGGGAAACGGGGCATACCAGTTACACTGCTGAGTCATATTCAGTTTGCCTACTATCCCATGCCTTTCTTCTCTGACATCTTTTGTAAATCAGTGAGGAGAAAAGAATATATGGGAGATTGGAGCTAACATATTAGTATTGTTTTCCTACTGATCTGTGCTAGAATCTTATTGGTGCAATACACATATGTAACTTCCTTTACTCATGTACAGTAGTTGTAATTTTTAAGCCACTCAGTTCATGATCACATAATCAGCACTCCACTACTGTGTCCATTTCACATGGCCTTGAATGCTAGTGTTAGTCCCATCTACAGTACATCCACGGAATCAACTGGATTTAGGTACATGTTTAGTCACCATTCAACAATTGATTCAATTGATTTATTTATTGTGTCAGAAGCTAATTGAGAATACATTTATAATGTACAGTGATCTCTTACTACTTCATGGTTTGCTTTTCATGGACTCGCTGTTTTGTGGTTTTTTAATAAACACTAAAATAATATTTTAAATCATAAAAATAATTATTTACAGTGGCAGTAGACTCAGTCGGGTGCAGGCGGTGGGGCAGAGAAGGAGCCCAAATGGCAGCGGGAGGAGATGGAGGCGGTGCCATGTTCCCCTGCCTCTTTCTTCCCTTCTTTCTTCCTTTCCTTCTTTCCTTCCTTCCTCCCTCCATCCCTCCCTCTTTCTACTTCCTTCCTATGGAGAAGCCTAGCAGATTTTCACTGATTGCGGGTGGTCCTGGAATGTAACCCCCGTGATAAGTGAGGGAACACTGTATAGAAAAACCACAAACAAAGTTCAAAACTTGGCATTGTGCTAAATTTCTTTTAGCTGGCCACTTGGAGTGCCTCTGGTGTCGCTGTGAGTAGGTCCTCCATTGTGCATGTGGGAGGGCTCAGACTGCATTACAGTAAGTTGTCTGTGGTTTGCTGTTCTCCACAGTTGCATGTCATGGACTCCACATTGTAGCCCCTTTCCTTACAGTTAGCACTGCATCTTGTGGTGCCAAAGTGCAGTCCATTCAGCACCTTCCAGGTCGGCCAGTGTTCTGTGTGCCCAGGAGGGAGTTTCTCATCCAGTATCAACCACTGATTGAGGTTCCAGGTTTTAACCTGCCACTTTTGGACTTTCACTTGCTGAGGTGTTCCTGCGAATATCTCTGTAGATCTTAGAAAGCTATTTCTTGATTTAAATTTTGATGTGTCAGCTGATATCCAAACAGGGGATGGGCCAGAGATGTCACTGCCTTGGTCCTTTCATTATTGGCTGCTACTTTCCAACAATGTCAGGTGGTGCAATACTAGCTAAACAGTATAATTTCTCCAGCAGTGTAGGGCGTAGATATCCTGTGATAATGCGGCATGTCTCATTAAGAGCCTCATCCAATGTTTTAACATGGTGAGATGTATTCCACACTGGCCATGCATATTCAGCAACAGAGTAATAAAGCACAAGGACAGATGTCTTCACTGTATCTGGTTGTGATTCAATGAGTCTACACAAGCTGGGACTGACCAAAGGGATTCTAGCTATAATTCTGTACCTTCCTGGAGAGTGAATAACTAGGAGAAGCGGGTAAGAAATAAAATTATTATTATTATTATTATTATTATTATTATTATTATTATTATTATTATTTTATGACATAGCAAACAAGATAGATATGCTGGATTTCGTTTCATAAAATCACAAGTCGAACACTTCCCAAGTGTCTAGGACTGTGTGATGAATTTTCGGATTATGCGCGCAGATCCCAGTAGGGTGGCCTTTTGCAGTTGGCAGATCGTAATTTTGTCAATTTCTATTGTTTCCAAATGCTAGCTGAGATCTTTTGGCACGGCACCCAATGTGCCCATCACCACCGGGACCACCTGTACTGGTTTCTGCCAGAGTCTTTGAAGTTCAATTTTGAGGTCCTGATAGCGGCTGAGTTTTTCCTGTTGTTTTTCGTCAATGCGACTGTCACCTGGGATGGCAACATCAATGATCCAAACCTTTTTCTTTTCCACAACTGTGATGTCTGGTGTGTTGTGTTCCAGAATTTTGTCAGTCTGGATTATTATTATTATTACTACTACTACTACGACTACTATACATGAGTGCCTTCAACATACTGCAGCATTTAATGTATTCAATGGGAGTGTAGAAACATATCTTCATAAGCAGGTGGACTAGCAGATACACAACTAGCTGCTCACAATCAACAGATGGGTAATGTAATGCAACTATGATATAATTATGTGGGCACAGATTAACACTGCAAGCATAATATAGAATTTTGCCTAGACTTCCAAATACAAATAATGTTCAGTTCTTGCTACTGCAAATTAGGGCTCTGACTCTGCCACAACATTCCTTGCTTCTGAGTGCAAATTAGCACCAAAAAAACTGAATAATGTTATAAGGAATTCATACCTTAACAGATGAAAAGTCTGAACCACACAAGTTGAGTACCCAGAATGAGCCAACTTATGTTTTTCATAGAAATATTATCCTTTTAAACTAGAAATGATGATAGAAGGAAACATTGCTGCTATACTTGGGCCCATAATAGAACTATATCACACTCTACTTTTGTTTAAAAATAAAAAACATACCTCTTGTTTTCAGTGCCAGAATCTATTACAGTACGTCATTTTTTGTATATTATTTCTATATTAAATGTCAGCACATAACCACAGAGCTTAGCCAGCAAATCCTTTCATTTTAAAGATAAAATCGCAACTGCTGGTTTTAGTAAGTGAGTAAGTCTTAATAAATTACTTCAATGGAGCAACAAATTCACTATTAGCCATTCCCATATTAGACTGTTCCAACATAGTGCAATATTTCCCTTTGAATGTTGAGAAACTGCATTTGCAATGTGCCTTCTTATAAGGTCAGGTTTCATTTCTTGTTCTTGCTTTTTTGCTTTTGAAATTACCATGAGCAAATGTTCACGTAGACATTGTAACATTCTCCATTCTGATCTTAATGCTCCTTTAAGCTATATGCTCAAGTGCCTTAACTTCAAAGAACTGTATTTTAAAAAGACAACACATTCTCATGAGAACACACAAGGGAGTTATTTCATGATAAAATGTGGTCTGTCTGTCTCAAATGTCGTTTCCCCACCCCCCATGGGAACAAATAGCAGGTCACTAGAAGTCAAACCAATATATCCCTCATCTTATCCCTAACAAAAGAACAAAGGGAGGCTGCATTGCAGAAAAGGAAATCACGGATTATCAGCTGAATGCTAACAACAGAGGACTTTGTGTACATTTGACTTTATCAATAATTCGTACTCTGCAAAAACTGTAGAAAAGAAAGATGTTTCCCAACAGCAACTCTGTGAACAGAACAGCTTCTTTTATTTTTTTAAAAAAAGGTTCCTGATACATTTTTTCCCCAAAATTCCCTTTAAGTCTCTAGGTCTGAATGTGGAGCACAGACCTCTTTTCAACGTTTAACAGAAGATGCAATGAATCATCTTCCACATACATTACCACGCATCACTCCATTTGTCCATCTTCACCAATTGAGCAGAACCCGCTTATTAATTCCTGAACTTAAGTAAACTCCTGTTTCTCTTTTTTCCTACTGGGGAGGCTTAATTCACTTTTTCTAGCATCCTATATACCAGCGGTTTCCAATCCCTTTTTGACCAGGAACCACTCTCCAACATTAGTATCAAAAGGGTTACAAATCAGTTTTTGGTCAACTTTAGATTCAGTTTGGTTATTTGGAGTGCTGATTCAAAAAACTGCATTAGATAGACCACATCAGTTCTAGTTTCTGATACAGAACATATGCCATTCAGTAGTTGCCATCTGCTTGCCCACAGAGCTGATGTGGTCTATCCAATGCAATTTTCTGAATCAGCACCCAAAATAACCCCAGGAATAGGCCCAGAAACAAAGACGGCAAGAATTTTTTTTGGTTGGGCTGTGTTATTAATAATCTATGGATTTTGTCAACACTCATGTATAACAAAAAGAAAGGGAGGGGGTTGAGGTTGAAAAAATACAGAGCGCAAGATCCAATAAACTGCAGCCCATGGGATAGGAACCACTGGTATATACTATTCATTAAATAAAATACAGGAAAATCCCTTTGTGCACAGGAGATACATTTCCAGACTCCATGTGGATACACGAAAACATGGATAACATGGATTTCTTATTGAAATCAAGGATTTCTGTCCCAAGATGGATTTACACTGCCAAATAATGAACTGTATTATATGCTCAGTGTAGATCCATCTCATGCAGCTTGAACTGCATTATATGGGTCTACACTGAACAGTTCAAACTGAGTTATATGGCAATGTAGATCCAGCCATAGAGTCATGCTTGAGGACCTAGAAAATGCTTAGAGAGGGGAATGTTTAGTCAAACATAGATGAATTAAACTATGTGGATTATGTAGATATTATATCTAATAGGATGAGAGATACGAGTACATCTTGTTGCAATGCTTCTGGGTGTAAATGCATATTTATTTATGTATTTACAGTATTTATATTCCGCCCCTCTCACCCCAAAGGGGACTCAGGGCAGATCACATTATATACATATAGGGCAAACATTCAATGCCCATATACTCATAGAACCAAGACAGAGACAGACGCAGAGGCAATTTAACCTTCTCCTGAGTGGGGAGCAGCTGCTTCATCATCCACTGTGATGGCACTTCCTCATTCCAACGTCGTAAATTAGTTACATTTGCCTCCCCACTTTATAAGTGATACCTTATTTCCTACTTGATAGATGCAACTATCTTTCAGGTTGCTAGGTCAGCAAGGAGCAGGGGCTATTTTTTTATTTTTTTAATTGATGGGTGCTCACCCCACCACGGGATGGCCTCGAACTCATGACCTCATGGTCAAAGTGATTTATTGCAGCAGGCTGCTCACCAGCCTGCGCCACAGCCCGGCCCCTTTTATAGGCCAGGCATGGGCAAACTTCAGCCCTCCAAGTGTTTTGGACTTCAACTCCCACAATTCCTAACAGACAAACAATAAGGAATCATTCAAATTGGTGTTACCCAAAATAATGGTTTCTTGATCATTCCCCCACATCAGAGAGTCCAAGAAATACAGATGTGGAATGTAGATTACCATTTTGCACAGGAAAAGCTTGGTATATATTTTGAATATTTGAATTTCTAATAATACATTAACAGAGAAATAATATTTTTCTAATTCTATCTGCTATGCTGAACTGGTAGATTCTGAAGTGTGCATGTTCATCATGATAGTTCCATAGCCCATGCCGCCTAGAATAATCCAAAAAAGCTGACAACTGTATTAATAATATGTGCATGTAACAAAAGTACAGCCCAAAATATCCTATTCATTAAGATTAGAAGACAGAAGACAGTACTGTAGTGAGCTGGTAAAGGGTAGGTTTGTACTTTAGATGGTGAGAAACTATAAAAAGGAGGCTGGAGAGGAAACAAAGAGAGCAGGTTTTGGAGGAGAACACAAATGGATGTTGATACCCTGTAGTTTGGTGTTTGGTGAATGGCAAGTGTAGAGGTCTCTGCTCCAAGGAATTTGTTAATGTTGTTAACTGCCATCAAGTTGACTTTGACTTATGCAAACTTCATGAATGAGAGACCTCCAAGTCCCCTTATCTTATTGGTACCATCAGACTTTGCATTATATCCTTTGACTGCTTCAGTTACATCTGTCTTCACTATTAATGCCACCTCATTTTAAGGTATTCATTACCTGAGGAAAACATTGTGTACAGGCCTAACACAAAAATGTCTAATTTCCATCCACTTTATACATTCCAATTCTTGTTTTACTATGTCCACCTTCTTCTGATTCATGCTTGTTTTAAGTGCCCACATTGGTTCTTGATGCAAGTTCATATCTGTTTTAATTATTTAGCCTTTATGAATTCCATTTCTGATAGAAAGGCAAAGTTAATAAAAACAATAATATGAGAATAAGGATGTTATAAATGTGCATGCATGGATATATTTAGGTAGTATGGCAGTCATCAAGAGGTCAAATTCAAAAGTGTTCAATTGTCGTTTATTTGTTTACCAACTAGTACTGAATGCCATATGAAAATAAGGGAGATCAAGTGAACACAATGAGATGTTCCTATCAATGCCACTAAATTAATGTAGTAAAGAAGCACTCGCAGAAGTTGGATTCAGACCCTGGCTACAAAAAGCTTTGGGCAATCTACTACCTCTAGGCTGGGTCTACACTGCCAAATAATGTGGTTTGAATTGCATTTTATGGTCAGTGTAGACCCATATAATGCAGTTCAAACTACATTATATGGGTCAATACTGACCATATATTGCAGTTCAAATTGCATTATTTGGCAGTGTAGATCCAGCCTAAGCTTTATTGTTTTTCTTCCAGGCTAGATTAATTGCATACTAAAATCCCAAAGTTGTAGTATTAATTAAAACATGTTCCATGTGTACTATTTACTCAGCAATTATTCATCTTGTGTATGTGTGTGTGTTTAACAAATTCATTTTTGTTTATTAACTTATTTATTTGCTGAAAAACATGCAGACAGCTTAAATATACAACACATTCCAGGAAAACATACTGCCAAAACATTCAACCACAATGTAACAAAGTTCATTCATTCTCTGATAAAACTAAACAAAGGCAACACACACACACACTTTGGCCTTCTTCTGGTTTATTCATTGATCTCCAGGCTCATGTAACTTCAAGTCTCATTGGTGAGTCAGTATGGCATGCCAGCTCAGTCTGTTTTCAACACACAAGAATTATTTTAGCATCAGCTTTCATGGATTGCCATCTATTTGTATGGTCAAGGATTAGCAAAGTGCAACCCAAGGGGTCAAAATATTTTTTTGCAAAATAAATTAATTTTTCTTTTAATTTTCCCCCCTCTAGCCATCTTGAATCCCATTTTGGAATATAAATAAAATGGAATAAAATGCTCCCAAATGGGGGTATTTCTACCATTTTGAGGAAGCCCCCATCCCTTGTGCCCAGCCAGCCTTCAACAGCTGCCTGCCCCTAGCCTTGATATAAAAGTAATAGATATAAAAGTATAGTTAAATAATATGAGGGGTATGTAACTGTGCATTTATATCAGATGTTTCAATATTTCACCTTTTCTTGTGGGTTGCAATTTATGAATGGTCATGCAGAATAATACAGTGACATCAGAATGCTTTGGGTTATCTCAATTGAAATGAAAACGCAGAAACAATTGTTGATGCATCTGAATTAATTTTCTAATCAAAAATAAAAATAAGACTTAAACTTTAGTCCAGGGGTGTCAACCCCATTTTCATTGTGGCTCATGTCAGCCTTCCGGTTGCCTTCAAAGGATCGTTGAATCCATAAATGGAGAATCCATAGATAGAGAGCGCCAAATACAGGTTTTTTACATAGTCATTGTTGGTCTTTAATTTTTACTGAATTCGATTCCACAGAGCTTACTAAATGGCAACTCCCATTACTTTTGATAATTATCTGCCATGTGGCCTGGGGATAATGGAAATTGCAATCCAACCGCACTTGTGATTCTGAGGTTGGGGAAAATGTTAAAGGACATTTTAAAATAACTCATCATATTCTCAAGTATTGTATCTAAATTCAAACCCCACTATCCTGACTAAACAGAACAAACCGTATCCAGATATTACTGTATCACAACTCTCATCAACTCTAGACATGATTTCTAATTATGAGGAAAACAGGAGTTGTAGTCCAGCATCTGGACGGCCTTGAGTTTCAGAGACAGAGATGTGCTTTAGCCTTTAAAATACTTCCCTCTTTTTCATACTGAAATGGTCTAACATTTATTACTGAGTACAGTGGAATTTACTTCTAAGGAGACACATATAGGAGCATGCCCTACAGGTGCAAAGTTATTTAAGAAGTCAGCAAAACTTACTTCTGAACAGTCATGTAGGAGATCAGGCTCAACAATTTGTCCACAACCAACCACTCTTTTGGCAGTTTAAGAGTGTGTGCGTGTGCGTGCGTGTGTGCATGCATGTGTGTGTATATTATATATGAATATATATATATATATATATATATATATATATATATATCCCTGAATAAATAAATACAACAGCCCACATTGGCTCTTGATGCAAGTTCATATCACAGAACAGCCAAGGATTCAGTTGAATGACCTTGAGAAAGTCACACTATATCATCCTCAGCCCTTCAGTTGTAAAACACTGAGAGCAGTCAATTACCACACTTGGTTACTATGAAATATTGTATGGCTCAGGATTATGAGAAGCCATTCAATGATGTGGAAAACCCCAATATCAAATTGTATACCATAAGCCAAAATCAGACAGTACTGAACAATACTGGCAGATGCAATTACCCATTTGTTTCCTTTCATATGGTTAGGTTTGGCTCCAGTCCACAAACCTCCTGAGTCAACAATCCTAGACCCCATGAACTGGAGACAACTTAATCTTAAACATGCAAGGATTTATATACAGTAAATTACAGTTTACCATTGCCGCAATCTTTTGTGTACAGAAGGGGCCTCCTATCAGCTTGCTCAGCAATGTAATGCTATACATGCCTTTGAGTCAACATTTTGTTGGAAAGATATTAATTAGTAGGGACATTCAAGACCAGCTGCTCAAAAAAGGTGAAAAAATGCCTGCAAGCAAGGTCAGGAAGGACAAAAAACCCCGGCTGCAGCCTGCTACAAGCAAAATAAACAGGTCTGTGTTCACTTTGATCATGCAAAGCACTGTTTCACCCCTTCCCCTGCCTCCAGGTTTACTAACAACTTGGCTCAAGACAGGAGGAAGCTTTGGTGCTTTCCACTGGAGAGGATGCCCGTTGTAGAATGAATGCAGCTTGCCATGGCTCAGTGTTATGGAATCATTGGATGTGCAGTTTGGTAAGGCACCAACCCTTTGGCAGAGAAGGTTAAAGACTTCATAAAACTACCACTCCTACCCTGTTTCCCCGAAAATAAGACATCCCCAAAAAATAAGACCTAGCAGAGTTTTTGCTGAATTGCTAAATATAAGGCCTCCCCCGAAAGTAAGACCTAGCAAAGTTTTTGTTTGGAAGCATGCTCGCCAAACAGAACACCAGAGCATGCAGGATTGGTAAATGTACATACGAGTTGTACATGGAAATAATGGTAATAATAAGAAATTCTTGACAGGAGTCACAGTTTGTCTGGTTTGGTTATGTTGGTTTGTGATGAAAACCACTGTATAGTATATGATAAATGTTCATTTTTTTTTGTTCAACGATAAATGTGAATTCTTCTTCATGGAAAAATAAGACATCCCCTGAAAATAAGACCTAGCACATCTTTGGGAGCAAAAAATAATATAAGACACTGTCTTATTTTCGGGGAAACACGGTATGATTTCATGGCATTGAAGCATGGTAGTTAAAGTAGTGTCAAACTGCATTAATTCTACAGTTCAGCACACTTTGGGGGAAACTGGAGGGGAGGCAAATGGATGTAAGTGGTTTTAGAGTCCTTTATGACTATTGGAATACATTAAGTTGCAACACATACAGATCTTTTCAGGGATGAATTAATGTATTTTGACACTACTTTAACTGTCGTGGCTCAATGCTACAGAATCCTGAAATTTGTAGTTTGGTGAGGCACCAACACTCTTTGGCAGAGAAGGCTAAGTACTACAACTCCCATGATTCCATTGCAATGAACCATGGCAGTTAAAGTTGTGTCAAACTGCATTAATTCTATAGTATAAATGCACCCCAGACTGCTTAGGATCCGTTTTCACAGCAAACAAAACCATTTTAAGAATTAAGTTCCAAAGACAGTAAACAAATAGTGTCAGAGGGGCTTAAATCTTGTTTTGCTTTGAGTAACTTTTGCTCCAGAGCACTAATCCTGCTGGAACATCCACCAGGATTCAAAGCCTCATGTGTTTAAAAGTCTTATCTAAAGTGAATATGGATCAGATTTCGTAGATGGGTTTAGCAATAAGATATCTTGTTTGTTGTTTACTTAGGACATCAGGCCCACGTCATTTGACCCAGCACATTAATTTTCAGCACTTTGAAACTTTTTTCATTTCTATTTTGATTATTTTTGTAAAGTAGGTATTTTTTAAAAAAAATCCTTCCTAATTTCTGTAATCAGCTTTGAAGAATAAGCACAGGCTTCATCCTAACCTATGAAGGCAGACACAGGTTGGAGAGAACGTCAGGATCAACATCTAAGATGTTCCACCATGAATGTGGGAAGAATACAATTTCAGTCCAAGGTTCGACTCAGTTTCACACACCTCAAACTTTTTACAGGAAGGATGAAGTTTGGCTATCAGAGTCCTCATTCTGAAAAGCAACTGCAGATATTTATCTTCCAAAACTTGCACAGAAAAAAATGTGCACATTTCAAACACATGCAAACTATTGCTTAAACTTAATTTAGTCAATGGGTAGAGTGAAGAATGCATTTTTCTACAATGTTATTGAGGCTGTACAATTTTAAATACACAAATCCAAAAAAGAATCCAGAAAAGGATAGAATGTATTACTTGAAAAACAACAATTGAACCAGGCATAGATTGGAGATGGAGACAGACCAAAGAGGATATTTGAAAATGCAGATTTTATAGGTGTGCTCATTCGAAATGCCTAAGAACTGGAAAGTATTACATATCACACAACACACACACACACACACAAATATAGTAACCTCCCCATATCCATAGGACCAGTACTCATAGTTTTACCTATTCACATTTGTCAAAATGTATCATCTCTAAGAATTTTCAAGGTCATCCAGCAAAGACCTACGGTATCTACTATCTACCAGTAGAAACCATTGGTCTCCAATAGGGTTTGTTATTATCCATGGTTTCCTGTTTCTGTGGTAAGTTTACGATCGTGGATACAGAGGTTGTACTGTATATGTATTATGCACAAATGAGTACATGTGAGACCTCATTCTTATATTGTGAGAATATTTCTGTGGAAAGCCTGGCTTGCCTTTTACACCAGGGGCCATTCTGCACCATTGAGGCACTGCTTTCCCACAATGAGCAAAAAGTAGAATTAAATGTGATTAAAACAGGATCTAATATGTACCACATTTTTCCAGAAGCAGCCCTCCTCTGTAGTCCAGGAGACTTTTATAACATAACCTGTAGTCTGCAAAAGACTCCTGCAACAATAGTTCCTTCTTTACGGGTTCTCCCCATTTTATTATCTCCTCTTGAATAGAACAGTGAGATTATTAATCAATGTTCTATTATGCCTTGCATTGATATTTTCTGGTGAAACAAAGCAAGGCTGCTACAAAAGAAAAATGAAAGAAGTCAAAGTAAACCAGTGGTTAATGTCCTCAAGGAGAAACAGAAGCTGACTAATTAACTATTAAGGATAAATTCATCACTGATCTGCCAGATTTGCTGAACACAAACAAAGAAGTGAAAGAGCAAGCTCTGTCAGAACAATATTCTTAAACAGAAGCACAGTGGCACTAAAAGCAGAGGCGGGAACAGTGCAGCGCAAAAGCCAAATATGGTTCCACAGATGTTTCTGAGCCATCACAAGGGCTTCCCCGTCCCAATTGTGAAAAATGTAGTTCTTTTTGTTTTTACTAATAAAATCCCTAGGAGAACACAGAGTAATTTAACCACAGCTGAGATCCTGCATCAAGGAGATAGCATGGGACTGTAGCTTCTCAGGCTGGATCTAAATAAAGGTAAAGGTTTCCCCCTGACATTCAGTCTGGTTGTGTCCAACTCTGGGGGTTGGTGCTCATCTACATTTCTAAGCTGTAGAGCTGGCATTGTTCGTAGACACCTCCAAGGTCATGTGGCCGGCATGACTGCATGGAGCGCTGTTACCTTCCCACCAGAGTGGTACTTATTGATCTACTCACATTGGCATGTTTTCGAACTGCTAGGTTGGCAGAAGCTGGGACTAAGGTTGGATCTGCACTGCCATATATCCCCGGATATTTTCTACTTATCCCAGGTTTTCTGTCAGTGGAGACTCATATAATTGAGTTCAAAGCAGATAATCTGGGATCAGATCCTGGGATATAGGGCAGTATAAATCCAGCCTCAATTATGCAATGCTCTCTCAGTTGCAAATTCCACTGCCAAACGAGCATGCACATCTGCATGTAGAGTGTGTATTCATGCACAACCTGCACCAGTGCTCATCCATGTCCATCCACAGTGGAACCACATTGGCATCTCTTCTGCAATCTCTGGAAATTGTTCTCACTTGATTGAAAATCTCATCCACACTGGACAAGCAGCCTGTGCAACTGTAGTTGTTTTTTTCATTGACACAAAACTTATCAGAAGTCAGGTGACACTGAAAACATGGACACATAGTGAATGCCAGGCAGATGAAACATCAACAACAAGAGAACGCCTCAGTCTGAGCTCAGTTTCCCTGCCCAAAGCTAACCTGCTCCATAGCATCCTTTCCAATGGCAGTTGGTGATGCTGAGGGTGACTGGTTATAGACAGCTAAAAAAGGAAGCACATCTCCTCAAAATGGCATGGGATTTGCATTAAATTAACATAGGCTAATTTATATGCACAAGTGTAAATCTACAAATAATTGTTATACAGTATGACCTTGTATTTACAAGATTTATATCCATGTGTTGTCGAAGGCTTTCATGGCTGGAATCACTAGGTTGCTGTGAGTTTTTCTGGAATTATGGCCATGTTCCAGTAGCATTCTCTCCTGATGTTTCACCTACATCTGTGGCTGGCATTTTCAGAAATCTGTTGGAGGTGAGGCACCTTTCCACTTCAGACAAAACATGACCTTTGGAGGAACTTTCTAGGTCCCCAGGTGATTCTGTCATATGCTTTCACTGGAAATTGCCATAGAGTAATGTTGGAAGACTTAACATTCCTAGTATAGGGGGATATCTCTGTGGGAAATTTCTAGGTCCTTTGTGGTGACTCTGTGGTAACTTCTAGTGGAAGTGATTCCCATAGAAATCAGAAACATATCTCCCATGGATACAGGGGTCTTACTATAATTTAAATAAAGATGAAGTACATCTCACCACAGTGGAGAAGATTCTGTCCATGTCATCTCTGTGGTCCTATCTACACTGCCATTATAATGCATATTGAACTTAATTATATGGTCATATAATCCAGTTCAAAGCAATTAAACTACCTTATATGAATCTATACCAGCTGATAGGCTGGTAGGAATTGTGGGAGTTGAAGTCCAAAACACCTGGAGGGCCGAAGTTTGTCAATGCCTGGTCTATACTGAGTATATAATGCACTTCAATCTGTATTATAATGGCAGTGTAGATAGGACCTGTGCCCGCTCATTCTGTAGCTTTTCAAGTGCTGGTAGAGTTAGATGGGCAATACTTTTGCCTTCCCTTCTTTAGACAATTTAAGATTTAGCTAGACTTGAACTGATCCCCTTCACACAATTCTGTTTTCTCATAGGGCTTAATTTGGAAAATTGTTCTTTGTAAAGTAAGACATGTGTTATAAAGTGGAGGAATAAAGACTAACCTTCCCTCTGGACAGAGCTCAAGAAAACTAAAAGACCACCACCCACATAACTTTATAACATTAATGTTTGGACTGGTTATTTATGGCTTGGAATACAGATATCTCAGTATATGCTCATGTAGTTTAAATACATCTAAAGTTGTTAACATCATTTTTATTGAATTTGGGTTCTTATATTTTCCTCCAATCCATATTCTGGCCATGAGATTATATTAAAGGTTATGGGATCCACTAGAAAAGAGTCTCTTAGTACTCAGAAATGCTGTTTTCAACCACTATATGGCAGGACTGATAAACTATGATTAAGGGGCTACATTGCACCACCAAGGGACCTTGGAAGCCTCCCTCAAGGCCTCTCAAAACCTTCATGTTTCTCCACAACCCTTCCCCTTAGTGCCCAGTCTTGTATGATTTTAAGCACTGGAAATACCTGTTTTTCCAGCAGGAAGTAATCTGGAAATGACCAATAACATTCCTTTGAAATTCTTTTTGGGTGCTGGGGAGCCGGAGAGGCTGGGGCACAATAGCTGCACTTTCCTCACTCTGCTATTTGAGATATGGAAGAATATTATTTAATGTACAAACAAGTAAACAGGTTTGACTACCAATATCACATGGAGCCATTGTAAAAGCAGAGTGAACAAACTTCAGTTTCTGATTCTAAGCAAGCTTGCATCAACTGAAGGACCTGCCCAAGAAATTTCATTGCCCAAAGCAAAGAACAAGATGGTGGTCCACAGAATGTCTCGGTTTTGAAGTTACATTTTATTTTTTAACAGTGGTCAGCATCCTTCACTTCATTTGTGAGAAGGAAACACATTCAGGTGGTATAGGTATAGTCCACATTGCATGACACACCTTAACTATGTCTTTCACATTCTCATTTCTCCTGGTCTGTTCAAATAGATTCCCACAATGCAAAACATCACACCTTCCAGCATTTTTTGGATGAGCAAGACAACCCAGTGACTGCTGGGGTGAATGGTCTGGCTGCCTCTCTTTTTTCTCACTCCATCAAGGGTTATTGGGACACACTGAGAGAAGGTGACCATGCATGAGAGGACAGCTACTAAAAGAAATCACCATGAGTCAACTACCAATTCAGAAGTATCAAAAAGTTTCACAACAAATGGTCATGAGAAGCCATACCAAAGCACTCCAGAATTATCTACCTAAGTATCCATTACAGTTTCCTAAATGGGTATTTCCCTGATATTTTATAATAAAACAACATATCCCATTCTCCGTTCTATTCCTTTATGCTTAGAACTTCAACTCAGACATCCTACACAATTACACGCATTCTGTCTCTCTTCTTTCCAACTTGCATTTAAGATGGACCATTTTATGAAACCTGGGCTGAGCTGCTTATAAACTCAGTACATAGTACCCTTCTCTCATAAAATTCATCTCCTGCGATATTTGTATTTCCCAGTAGTTCTTAGACAGTAGTCCCTTCCACAGAGCTTATAAAATCCACATTGAACTGGATTATATGACAGTGTAGACTCATATATTGTGGATTATCTGCCTTGATATTCTGGGTTATATGGCTGTGTGGAAGGGCCCCATGACTAGGCAATACCACATGTTCTCAGGAGAACATTCATAGGGCCCTGAGGATGCAATGAAAATAACAAAAGAAAATACTCAAGTTTGATAGGACATTTTCAACTAGTTGCAAAAGTTGCCACAAATTCTGCCCCCTCAATATCACTAGAAACCAATTTCTCAGGCCCCTTCTACACTGCCATAAAATCCAGATTACGCTGTCATATAATCCAGTTCAAAGCAGATAATCTGGATTTTATATGGCAGTTTATGTTTTTAAAATTCCAGTCCCAAAAGACATTTGCCTTTTTAGCAGCACAGGTTGCTACAGTGAAACTCTGGTTATGTTTCTCCCCTACCTTTCATATTGTTTTCAATTGTGGACAAGTGTAATTATGTTCCAGAGGCAGAGTCTTGGTGGTGGATCCGTAAATGACTATGAATATGAAGACCTATTCTGGATCCACATATAGCCAGAGGCCAAATGTAACAGCTGAGTTTCAGTCTGGAAGCCTTTCATGGACCTTCTAGTAAGGAGGGTGGAAGAAATAAAAATGAGGTGGTCTGCAAATGACAAGCCTGTCATAATAGTGGTTTGGCACAGCAAAGTTTAAGGAGTTCTGGTTTAATCAACCGCATCCTATAACATACAGGGCTGTAATTTCATTTTGCTACACAAATTCATCTTTCTGTAAACTCTTCACAGTAACAAAGGTCAAAGGGAAAATGACAGAGGGCAGAGAAAATGACAGGCCATTTCCCAAGTTAATCGCTGCAGCCTGCCTGGATTTAGTTAACAATTCTTTTATAAACAGCATGTAGCAATTAAAGTGGTCATACATCTTGCTGAATGGCCTGCAGCAAATGTTTACATGTGTAGCACTGTCAGCTGCTCTCAAGATACATGCTGTGTCCTTTTTTAAAAAAAAAATCACATTATGCACAGTCTTGACAGCCACATAATGCAAGCCACGGTCACCACAAGTCTCACAAGCTTTCGAGTGTCATGTTGGCATAACACAGACATCGCCAGACACACAGGGAACTGCACTGTTGAGGCAACACTACACCACAAACGTGTCAAACATTTCACATTCTTGCTCAACAAGTGCTACAAGCATGGAATTCCATTTCTAAAAATGTTATGGCACTACGTTTTTCATTTATTTCCTTTGTGGAAGCCGGTCAAGTTTCTGATCACACTACAATCAAATACATGTGCACATTCTGACTATAATTCAGCTACAGAATTTTTTACATTCATATACTGTCAATAACTCATGAGCTATTTGCCAAGTTTTTTTTATTCTGATCTCCAAATCCTTCTGATAAAACAGATGCAAGTAACATGTGGTCCTCAAGATGTTGTTGGAAGCCTCACTAGCCCTAGTAAGTACAATCAGTGGCAAGGAATCCTGGAAGCTACAATCTTAACATATGGAGAGCTGTGTTATTCACACCTCTACTGTAAAGCAAAAAGTTTCATTTCCCTTTTTTTCAGTTACTGAATTTCTTGTGCTGTTGTCCACTATTCTTCACTTGGTTGCTTGGATTTTCAACAGTATTTAAAAATAACATTGTATGCTTATAGTAATTTCATACTGTTATTAATGTATGTCTACTCTTTGCTAAATATTTCACAGGCTAAGGCTACAGTCTAATGAACAGATACTAGTCAGCAAAAATTTATAATCATAATTTGTGTCCAATAAACATAGTGTTTGACAAGCATTAAGATTAAGAGCAGATCAATATAAAACTTTAATGCATATACTGTAAGGACATAAATCATAACAATATACATCGCAAGGAGGCACATATGTTTCTAATGAAAAACAGTTACACATTGCAAAGTGACAGTATTTCAAAGATCTAGAAATGTCATGGCATCCTGGCCAGATTAATTCACACACACACAAAAGTAGATTCTTTATGTGACGATACCACCCAGAAGACATTATAATTTCATTATTGCAAAGTGCACTGTTTAAAATGTCTTGGACTAGTATTATTAGCGAGGTCTAAATCCAACTGCACTGCTGGATAGCAAATTAACACTTTAGTCAGTTCAACTGGCTTCCTCTAGTTGAGACAAAAAATTAGATTTAGGTGGAAAACTCCAATTCCCCATTGTAGGTAGACTGTAGGCATCAGCTAAGCACGGTTCGACTAAAGTGATGTATAAACAGATATTTCTTTAGGGTGAGTGGGCTGTCATATATTCCAGAACACTCTTTGGTAAAGTGCTACAGAACAAAACAAAATGTGTTTGGAAACTGTTAAGCTGTTATAATCATGACACTTGACACTGTAACTAGTTCTCAAACACCAAAAGGGTTTTATCTCAACATTATATTTTGCCAACACAGAAAGCACTCTTTTCAAGCAGGAACAGCAACAAGGTCCCGTGTTAATTTCAACAATGAATTACCATACTTCTGTATAATTTGTCTCATCATTGCTGTATATTTTAGTGCTGAAAAGCAGATTAGTGACTGACAGCACACTGCACAGATTTAGAGGATTTGAAAAGTGTGTCCTATCATGAGGGCAAAAGCAAGTTTTTGAGAGAAGTGGCACAGAATACATTATCTAAAGTATATAAAGATTTTCAGGATCAAGTATGCACTTTAAATGAACTTGCAGGGAGTGAAGCACCTGCATGGCACACAAGTCTGTAAACAAAGCATTAGTATGCCCACACCCTTGGGCCCTTGTACAGAAAACAACTCTAAGAGACATCAGGAAGATGTGAAAAAAGATCCTGAGAAACAATGACATTCATTTCAGTGGGATATAATTACAGCAATAGAGTTATTTTGATTCACAGTTGTACAGCAGAAACCAGCACTATTTTTCAAAAAACAGAGAAAGGCTCATTGCCATCAGTCAAGGCACTGAGCAGACATTTACTTAAAGACATTTACCATTGCATTTTAGTATCAAGCAGATATGTAAAAACAGAGGTGAATAAGATTAAACAGAAGACTGGCCACTGAGAAAAAGAAATGAAGAGTGAAAAAAAGGAAGTAAGGGGGTATTTAAGGTGAAATTTCAAAAAACCATTTGCTGTGATGCTTGATACCAGAAGTTATCAGAAATGACATACAACCGCCTTCTGCCACTCTCTCCAAGAAGAAGAAACAAGGCAAAGGGGTTTCAAATCCTGTCTCATTTATCCCAGAAAGCCGGAGGAAGGAAAACCAACACAGCCAAGAGGAAAGGTCACCCAAGCCTCCTCCTTCCCAGGGGCATCATCAGGGGATTGTGGGGGTGACACTATCACCAGGACTAACACCATATAAAATTGTGCAATGTTTCAGCAGAAATGTATTGATTTTTCAAAATAAATTTATCCTTGCAAATAGTTATAACCACAAAAGTATGTTTGTAAACCCAGATTCCACTATACCTACAAGGCTAAAACTCTATGCTAGGTCACTTTTTGAACTTTCCAACATGCATGCCATCAGAGTGATCATAATTATTTGACACTTCCAGTCACAGGGTTTCACCTGCACATCCTACAGGCACCTGCTCTGTCGGCTCTCTTACTGCTGCGGGCTTGAGTAGCTGCTTTTTCTCCAATATCCTGGTAGTTTGACTACAATATTCTGCTAAGGTCTGCTCTTGAAGAAGGTCCAGGGGGTGGCACCAGCTGACAAACTCCCTAGTGACACTACTGCTCTCTCCTCTGAGCATTTAAAATGCAGCAAGTGTATAAAGGAAATGGCACTCTGCCCATGCTCACAGGTGCCCTCCTGCCTCCCGCGATGCCACCAGGAGCCTCTCATGCTGGTTTGCTCAGTAACCATAGTGAAAGAAAGAAGGAAGGGATGAAACCGGGAAGGGGATCTCAGAGGCTCTCAGAGGAGGAAGTCCTCTGACAGGAGAAACCCAAAGACAAGGCACCACAAAGGCTCCTCCTCTTCCTCCTCCTCTTTGCAAAGAAGGCCACTCACCTGAAGCAGGTGGCGAGCTCCCCACTGGGCTTGAGACAGGAGTATCTGGTGGTGGCCACTTTGCTCTCTGAACACACTTCCCTGCCAGAGAAGGAAAGCAAAGACATTGCCGCGTTAGTCAGGGCTGGGTGCAAAGAAAGGGATCTTGTCACACCTTAAATGGTGTCAAAACTACATTATTTCTACATTAAGTGTAGCAGCACTTAAAATCAACCAAAACATATGCTGTCAAATTGTTTTGTCTTGTTTTCAGATAGTTGCTACCTAAGGGGAAGGAAAGGGAGATGGAGGGAGACTGGGATCTCCTCCTAAACCAGATATGGGCAAACTTCGAACCTTCAGGTGTTTTGGACTTCAACTCACACAATTCTAAAACACCTGGAGGGCCAAAGTTTGCCCATGTTGTTTATTCATTCAGTCACTTCCAACGTCATCACCAACTCTTTCAAGGTCAAGGCAGTCATTTCAAGGATACCATCCATCCATCTTGCCTTTGGTTGGCCTCTCTTCTCTTTTCCTTCCATTTTTCCCAGCATCATTCTCTTCTCCAGCCTTTCCTGTCATCTCATTATGTGGCCAAAATACTTAATCTTTCCTTTTAATATCCTTCCCTCCAGGGAGCAGTCAGGCATTATTCCCTGGAGTATGGACTGGTTGGATCTTGCAGTCCAAGGCACTTTCAGAATTTTCCTCCAACACCACAGTTCAAAAGCATTTATCTTCCTTCGCTCAGCCTTCCTTATGGTCCAGCTCTCTCATCCATAGGTTTACTACGGGGAATATCATTGCTTTAACAATGCGGACCTTCCTTGCTAGTGTGATGTCTACTCTTCACTATTTTATGGAGATTGGTCCTTGCTCTCCTTCCAAGTAGGAAATGTCTTCTTTCCTGGCTGCAGTATCTGCAGTCATCTTCACGCAGAAAAATATGAAGTCTGTCACTGCCTCCACGTTTTCTCTCTCTAGAATCATAGAGATGGAAGAGACCTCACCGATCATCCAGTCCAACCCCCTGCCAAGAAGCAGGAAAATTGCATTCAATGCACCCCCCACAGATGGCCATCTAGTCTCTGCATAAAAGTCTCCAAAGAAGAAGCCTCTAGGTAAAGGTAAAGGTAAAGGTTTCCCCTGACGTTAAGTCCAGTCGTGACCAACTCTGGGGGTTGGTGCTCATCTCCATTTCTAAGCTGAAGAGCCAGTGTTGTCCATAGACATCTCCAGGTCATGTGGCCGGCATAACTGCATGGAGCGCCATTACCTTCCAGCCAGAGCGGTACCTATTGATCTACTCACATTGGCATGTTTTCGAACTGCTAGGTTGGCAGAAGCTGGAGCTAATAGTGAGCGTTCACTCTGCTCCTGGGATTTGAACCTGGGACCTTTCGGTCTGCAAGTACAGCAGCTCAGTGCTTTAACACACTTCGCCACCGGAGCTCCCAAGAAAAAGCCTCTACTATACAATGATCAATCAGTCTGGTTGCTATTATCTTGGTTTTCCACTTTCTTCTTAGGAGCCTCCAATGGCCAAGGGGATAAAAGCCTCCTGACTTGAAGGTTGGGTTGCTGACGTGAAAGCTGCCAGGTTCGAGTCCCACCCGGGGAGAGTGTGGATGAGCTCCCTCTATCAGTTTTAGCTCCATGCAGGGACATGAGAGAAGCCTCCCACAAGGATGGTAAAACATCAAAAACGTTTATCCGGGCGTCCTTTGGGCAACGTCCTTGCAGACGGCCAATTCTCTCACTCCAGAAGCAACTCCGGTTGCTCCTGACAAGAAAAAAAAACAAACTTTCTCCTTTCCCCTTGGTGACAGGGCTCCTTACCCATGCCTGTCCTCAACCCTGTCTCTCCCGCCCTCTTTCTTTCCCCCGTGACCCTGGCCCTGGCCCTGCTGCTGCTTCCGGGACCCACCTGTCGCTCTGCTCGGGCTCCTCGCGGTAGGTCCACGCGTGTCCCAGGGCGGCCAGCAGCAGCGCCAGCACCAGCGGGAGGCGGAGGCGCGGAGGGCGCGAGGGCCACCGGGGCGGGCGCGGCACCATCGGGAGGACGCGGCGGAGGAAGAGGAAGGGGAAGAGGAAGGGGAAGAGGAAGCCGCGCGTGCCGTGGAAGCGAGAGAGGGAAAGGCGGGGAGCCGGTGCGGCGGGACTGGGAGCTGCTGGCCCAGTTGAGGCGAGGAGGAGGCGGCAAGGCGAGGCGGGGATTGTGTGTGGGGGGGAGTGGGCAAGCGAGAGGTGACTCCGCAGAGGGAAAGGGCTTCTCCGGAGGGAGGCGAGAGAGAGGGGGCGGCCAGGGGGCGGGGAAGGGGTCTCCCCAGCTGTTGCGGTCGCAGCAGAGGGAACTGAGGCAGCAAAGGAGAGAGAGAGAGAGAGAGAGAAAGCAAGCCGCCGGCGGCAGATGCGAAGAAGCGCAACGAGAGAGAATCCCAACGGAGGAGAGGAAGGGGGAGAGAAGAGGAAGAGGAAGAGGAAAGAAGAGAAGGAAGAAAAGATGCGTGGAAAAGCGGCCAGGGAAGACGGGCGTCCTCTGCCCTTGCTGGTCAGGAAAATATGTGCCTCTCCCAAGGCTGCAAGGCGAAGGTGAAGGAGAAGTTTGGGAATGGCCTGCGCCCAGCCCTGGGGCCCAGGGAACAGAAAGAGGTGGGAGGACGAGATTTATTGGGGGGTTTCTTTCAGTGGGAAGAAGCGGGGGCAAGAGGCCGGGCGGGGAGAGGGAGAAGAGGAACTGCAACCCTCCGAGTCAGGGAGACTTGAAGTCTCAGGGCCCACTTTATTATTTATTATTAAATTTACTACATTTATATCCCGCTCTTCTCACCCCGAAGGGGACTCAGTAAAAAGGTAAAGGTAAAGGTTTCCCCTGACATTAAGTCCAGTCATGTCTGACTCTGGGGGTTGGTGCTCATCTCCATTAACGATTAAAGACTTAACGAGCTTTGAATTCTTATACTGAAGGTGTGTAAATTACACTGCAAAGAAAAAGCGGTAGATGTGATAATTCTGCAAAATGACAGAGCTGGTCTATGATAGTTAGAATATGTAGTAAAGGTAAAGGTTTCCCCTGATGTTAAGTCCAGTAATGCCTGACTCTAGGGGTTGGTGCTCATCTCCATTTCTAAGCCTAAGAGCCGGCATTGTCCGTAGACACCTCCAAGGTCATGTGGCCGGCATGACTGCATGGAGCGCCGTTACCTTCCCGCCGGAACTGTACCTATTGATCTATTCACATTGGCATGTTTTCGAACTGCTAGGTTGGCAGGAGACTCAGAGTGGCTTACAAATAAAATGAACATACAATATATTATTAGCATAGCACAATATAAGCATTAAATTACTATGTTGTATTACAGTAGAGTCTCACTTATCCAACACAAACGGGCCGGCAGAACGTTGGATAAGCGAATATGTTGGATAATGAGAGATAAAGGAGAAGCCTATTAAACATCAAATTAGGTTATGATTTTACAAATTAAGCAACAAAACATCATGTTATACAACAAATTTGACAGAAAAAGTAGTTCAATATGCAGTAATGCTACGTAGTAATTACTGTATTTATGAATTTAGCACCAAAATATCACGATGTATTGAAAACATTGACTACAAAAATGTGTTGGATAATCAAGAACATTGGATAAGTGAGTGTTGGATAAATGAGACTCTACTGTATATCATTATATGGTAATATTATTAGTAATGTTACATTTAATATATAATATGTAATTAATATTATTATATTGTATTATTCGTAGTATAATATTGTATTCCATTATAATATTATAATCAATATTATATGTATATACAATATATTATATATTTATGAATTATTATAAAGTATATATATATATATATATATATATATATATATATATAAAAGATTAGCATAGCATGTTGCTATGGCACAGGAGACAAGAGGGAACTATCTTCCTGGCTCTGAGGTTGGTATGATGTCTTCCTGGCCCCGTCCTTCTTCACTCTGATCCCAGAGTGGCAGATATTCCTTGATGGTGAAGGGGAGGACTCTAGTAAGTTGTGCGAGAGAGGAAGGGCACCCAGAACCTGGAGGTGGGTGAGCAAAAGAGCCCAAGGAAGGTGTCCTGGGTGCCAAGAAAAGGGAGGGAAGACAAGGGGGAGATGATGTTAATGTGGGATTTGTGTATTGGTAGTGTTTGGATGTCACTTCGTTCTGCATTCCACTGATTCCATCCAACTATTGCTGCGCTGCCATTACTCTGACAGATGAACCCCCGAAGCTGGAACTGGGGGAGGCAGAGGTGGGAGAGGGACAAGCTGAGGAAGCCAGGCTTGGATTAGAAAGAAAGCGGGGAGAGGAGCTGTAGGACTCACTTGGACAACTGAGCGACTGCCTGCTCCTGGGAAAAAAGACCTGTTGAAAGCACTGCTGCTCAGAAAGCACTGCATCCCTTGGTGTGGGATGTGGTGTCTGTTCAAAGAAAAAAAACGAACGTGTTAATTCTTTTGGACAACAGCTCTGCAAATCCTGCTTGGTTTTTCTTTTGGAGAAAAGGGGGAAAAGTCATCAATCACATCTCCCTGGGACCTGTCAGAGAGTTACAATACCTAAAAGTGCTGCCCATGGACAGACATCCTTTTCCTCCTCTTCCCTTCCTCCTTTTTATGCTGCGAGAGACTGAGGCTGATGCTTCTTTGAAAAATACCTGACCAAAGGACCCATGTGAACAGAGGATCCTTGTTCAAAAGCTCAGGCAATTGCACTTCTTTGCAGAGATCTCCCTTTTCCTGGTGGGAAGCAGGAAACAGAAAGAAAAGGGCTAAATGTATCCCCCAAGAGCAGGCATGGGCAAACTTGGGCCCTCCAGGTGTTTTTGGACTTCGGCTCCCATCATTCCTAACAGCATCAGGCCCCTTCCTTTTCCCCCTCAGCCACTTAAGCTGTTAGGAATGGTGGGAGTCGAAGTCCAAAACACCTGGAGGGCCCAAGTTTGCCCATGCCTGCCCTAGAGACCTTCCTGGAAACCTGATTTTGTTAAATACCTGTCACTGTTATCAGGACTGTGTTTTGACTGAGAAAACAAGTAACAGATAGTTTGGTGGGTCTTTGTTGAAATCCTAAGCAGAAAAAAGCAACAGGTATTTCCAGATTTAACTTTCTGTATATTGGTGGAGGATCTAAGTGCTAGAAAATCAGCAACAGCTTCTCTTTTCCCCAGTGCTTAGCAAAGTTATACTATAATAATAATAATAATAATAATAATAATAATAATAATAATAATAATAATAACAACTGCAAAAGGCTACTGGGATCTGCACGCATCATCCGAAAATACATCACAGAGTCCTAGACACTTGGGAAGTGTTTGACTTGTGATTTTGTGATACGAAATCCGGCATATCTATCTTGTTTGCTGTGTCATAATAAAATAATAATAATAATAATAATAATAATAATAATAATAATAATAATAATGTGCTTTATTTATTTTCCTCTCTATCTCCCCGGGGGGACTCAGAGTGGATTACAGAAACATACATGGCAAATATTCATTGCCATTACACAATTAACAACAAAGACAGACAGTACATAAACAGAGGCAAGGCTTCCCACTTTTTTCATCTCCAGCATCTGGAAGCCTATAAAACAGATACGATACTGCAAGGAAACACATAGTAATTCATGGTTCATGAATAAACTGAGTGTATTGCCTCCCATCATTTCTGAGCTATTATTAGAAGATTATTTGGGATAAACATCAGGGGAAAACTTCCAAATTCTACAAACTATTTGACAGTGAAATAGGCTGACTTGAGAGTAGTGGGCTCTCCTTTGCTGGATGTATTTATGTATACCATGGATGACTATGTGTTGGGACTATTATTGCTACTGAAGCAGCTGCAAGATTCCTGCATTGAGGGGGAAGTTGGTCAAGGTGACCTCTGTGTTTCTGTCACCCTCTCCTTCCTGACGTATAGTGTGCACCTGTTTCTGGCTCCTTGGCCTTCTGTGAAACCCAACCTCACCTTCTCTTGACTCCTTCACCCATCTTCCCCTAAGTCCTACAACCTGGCTGCCTAGAGTCAAACCTTGTAGACTGGAGACTTGACATAACCCAAATTGTGCATGCCTCTTTTTGGCCCTGAGGAAGGTTAGGCTGAAAGATAGTGACTCATCCAAGGCCAACGATGAGCTTCATGGTTGGGCAGCCACATCTTAATTCAAACCAGGGAATCGGAGCCAGTTTTCAGTGTCAGTTCAATCTCAGGAACACATTTTAAATCAATTCTTGAATAGGAGTGGCGCAGTTGGCTAGCATTTTCATCTTTGGTTGTTGTTATTGAAGTCTGTCATGCTTTTAATAATATATATATATATGTGTGTGTGTGTGTGTGTGTGTGTGTGTGTGTGTGTGTATGTTTAAATGAGCTTTGTACCATTTAATGAAAGATGACAGTACAAAGCTTTCCTATTATGTTTTGGATTGCACCTTCCAGATTTCCTCCATCGGTATGAGCAGCTGTCCAGAAACATAACTTTACCAAACTCTGATTAAGTAAATAAATGAAACATTTGGTAACAGTATAGGAAAGGTTGCATTTGAGAACTCACAGTCCATGTTCTTTTTTCCCTTACAAGTGAATCCCCAGTAGAGGTTAAAGGGCAGATTTCATGAGGTCAGAAGTCCTTGCTTCCGGGCAGGCTTAATCTTCAACACCTTCAAACAAAAGGAGTTAACTAAAGTCAACAGGGCTTTGCTCCCTCCCTTTGATGTTCCATTTTTTGTGCGCTTTTTACTGCAGTGACACATGCTCTGTACTCTTGTGGACATCACAGGTAACCTACTTGGTGAAGCCCTCTCCTCTCCATGTTTTAAACCAGGAATGAGCAAAGAGTGATCCTTATTCTTCAATATTTGCTATACAGGCTGGAGCCTGCCCGGAAGTCAGGACTTCTGACCTCATGAAATCTGCCCTTTAATATTCTCATTTTGCATTGTATTCCTGATTTTATCTTTTTATACTGTGAATTGTGTTTATGTTGTTGTTTATTTTGTTCAGTTATATTGTTTGGGCTTTTGCCCATGTAAACCACCCCGAATCCCCGTGGGAAGATGGTGGCGGGGTATAAATAAAGTTTTATTATTATTATTATTATTATTATTATTATTATTATTATTTGCTGAGAAAGTACAGTCTAATATCTTTTTGATGGTTGACTAAACTGACAATGAATAGTAGATTCCTTAAGACTAAACGATTAAAATACAACATAAAATGCTTCCTCAAAGTTTAAAGCAAGGCTGGGGAACACGTATCTGTTATATCACAACTCTCATCAGCAGCTACCAGCATAGCCAATGATGAAGGACAATTTGAACAATTTCTACAAGTACAGACTCACTCCACATGCATTGCATTGCTTAGTAGATATATCTAAATGCACAACCAAATGTGTACAAAGCTCCTGCATGTTTTGATAGACAGTAATGTTGTTTAGTAGAATGTAGTTAAATCTGCATTTCGAAGACTGTTTGGAGGTACTGTACATTCAATTTAGATTTAGGAAGTAATAAAATATGAAGGCCACCTCCACACGTTGGACTTATAAGCTGAAGCAAATAAGGAAGCATGAGTGGAAAAAAGAGGGGGAGGAGTGTCATGTAAGGCCAGCATGTTCTAAGTCAGTGGTTCCCAACCTTTGGGCCTCCAGATGTTTTGGACTTCAGCTCCCACAGTTCCTAACAGCTGGTAAGCTGGATGGGATTTCTGGGAGTTCAGGTCCAAAACACCTGGAGGCCCAAAGGTTGGGAACCACTGATCTAAGTAGTTTGAGTTTTGAACTACAACACAGAGATACCAAGGTTTGAGTTCCCACTCAGACACAAACCCGCTGGGCAATTTTAGACAACACAACCTGTCTCAGCCTTACAGAAAACCTTGTTTGAAGAAATCTTACCAAGAAAACCACAGGAGAAGGTTGCCATGGAGTACATATAACACATGCATCATTTCTCAAGAGGTACCAGAAAAGAATGGCCCGTGAGGTCTCTTCCAACTCTATGATTCTATTTGGGTTCTATCTGTAGTAGTTCTGAGTTGTACAGAAGCTCTCCTGGATCTAAAGTCCTGCCCAAATGTTGGAAAAGCAGGGAGAAAACAGAGTTGTTTATTCCCACAATCAACAGATCCAATGGATACCCTTAGTAGTAAGTACTGACTCCTATATCAGTGGGACAATGAATCCATTCCAAGGTTTAGTGCAGCTGTCCAAGGTTCTGAACAATGAAGGGAAATCTGGTAAGCATGTTGTGATGGTTTGAGAACTGGGCTATTGTTGTTGTTGTTATTTACCTGCCTCTCTTCACAGTTCAAAGCAGGGTATAATCCAGTTAAAAACACATCAAAATAAAATACATGCCATAAAACATATATATTAAATACATGGTACAAAAATTAAAATGTGGTAGTAAATATAATATATTAGGGTAATAGAGATAGTAATATATAACTATATTGGAGTTAAGTGCTACCTCCATCATCATCATCTTTGTATCAAGCCATTACTGGACTCTGTTTGATTTATATTCCAGTTTTCAACCCAAAGCAGCTTACAATTGGCCATTCCACTTGCTTTTGTTTCCTTTTCAAAGGCCTCATATCTGCAAGTGTTTTGATAAATAAAGAAGCCAAGCAGATGCCTTGTATCCAGATGGATTACTGGAAATACGCCTCATAGTGAAGTATGCTGTAAATTCCTGTTTTCAGAATGAAAATGCTTTCTTCAGCAGCAGGCCTCTCCAAGTTATATGATGTGATACAAAGCAACGGAATCTTTTGCAATTGGTAATCATAACACTAACACATAAAAGATGTGAATCTGATCTTGTTTTATCTCCTTTTGTAAAGAATGGATAGCCAAATCCATTAAAAGAGCATGAGTTACATCCTAAAAAGTGCTCCAATAGTCAAAGAAATATTAGAAGTTCTGTCGCCCTGGGCAGAAATAATCTGGCACAGATTTTTCTAAAGTAGATTTAAATGGTACGTTTCCTGGTACGAAGACTCTCTCTTCCTTGATGGAGGCAGCCTTAACGTTCACTTGAAACGTCAAGCAGATAAACAATACAGATGCAATCTGGGAGCATTTTTAGACATGAGCTAGAGAGCTGAGCAAGGCAATCCTGCCCAGAATTGTTTAAAGGGAAACTGAATGCTGTACAGCTGCACTGTATATTTTCATTTATAATACTTTAGGAGAATTGTGTCACATGCCTTCATCAAAAGCTATTCAGGGTACAGAAACATTTGTTTGTTTTAGCTTTGCATTGCAGACTGTTCCTTGTGTTTTTTATGACGCCAAACAGCTTCCGCAATTATCTTTGTTTATGTGCACAAATGTGTTGTTGGCATTATTGTGACATGATTAGTTAGGGACTCATCCTGACTCAATGAGTTCAATGAGTTAACAACTCAGTCCTAGATGATAGCATTACCGAGAAGCTCTGAACAGGAGTTCTTCGTGCTGAAACATTTTGGTGGAGGAGATTTATATATTCCCGCTGGTCATTAGAGCTAAATAAAGTTATGAGCTGGAATCCTGCCGCCATCTTTCACTTTTGTGAATTTCCCTATGGAAAGCTGGAAAAAATTTTCCCAATGCAAAATGACCATATTAAATTTAAAAATTTATGGAGTGGAATTATGTATGTAATAGACACGCTTTTGCTTGTATATTCAGTTGGGTATTACACAATACATTCAGTGATGCATAGAGCTCCATGTTCATTTCCATGATGTTGCCATTCAAAAGAAGACCTGCATAAGACAACCAGTGTGTAATGCAGAGATTTACTCTACACAATATAATATGATATAGAATCTTTACATTTCCATACACCTAGGCATCAAAGGATGAGAGAACATGTCTGGTTTCAAGACAATGTTGGGAGATCTGGCTGCTCTTGGAGAGATAGGAGAGATGAACCTTTAATTCAACCAGAGCATTGTTGTTTTTTATTTTCTCTTTTGGACTTCAGCTGCTAGCATACACCTACCAATGTATCCAGTATCTATGCTGAAAGACAGATTCTGCGAGCTGTGGTAAAAAAAATCCAGTGCCTTTAGAGCCAGCTACTATAGTGATTTGGGTGTTGACATAAGATTTTGAGTTAAAATTCCTCCTGGGTCATGTAAGCCCACTAAATGACCTTGGACAAATCACACTCTTTCAGCCTCAGAGGAAGGGAATGGCAAACTCCCTCTGAATGAATCTTGCCAATAAAACTCCACTCACATTAGGGTTGCCATATGTCAGAAACTCCTTGAAGACACCTATTTTGTTACAAGAGGTTCAAGATGAAGGAAGTGAGCTCTTTCACAGATCTCTGCTGTCTATTAGTTACTCAAAGGACCTGAGGTGAGTTTGTGCTTAATCATTCTTGACCTCCTTGACAAGGCTGAGGTCAACTTTTTAGGAAAGGTAAACAATTACTGAAGAATATCAACAAATTATTCCCTCACTAAAGCCAACAGGCACTCACACCTAAATGCAGAAGGTATGACCCAGCATTAAAAGCAGGTCTGCAATGAAAAGACTTTTTAAATTATTGTAGTTCTTTTTAATGTGTCTTGCGATACTTTTTTTAAAAAACAAGACAAATATCATACCACACACAGTTCTTTCACAAATATCATTACTATTTTGAATACTACTTTCATTCAGTCACATATTACACCATAAAACTGCCAAAGCCCATTGTGAAAAAACTGTGACTGAGCAAATGAGATCTTTTTAGGATTTAGAATGCCAAATTCCTACAAAACCATCCTATAGTACATTTAAAGAATTGGTTGGAAATGCTGATGACTGAAACCCATTGTGACATGCAGCATGGGAAGTTACTATTTTGAAGAATGAATATTGTAGCAGATGGAAACCATTCATAGCCAACTGTTCATAAATGGCTTCAGCATATAGGACTTCAACTGCTAGAATTTTTCAACAGTAGCAATGTTTTCAACGTTCTCTGGATAGCTGACAAGAACTGAACTTAAAAAATACCAGCAAAACAAACACCAACACAGCATCATTCTAGCATTATAAAATACTTTAAAATCAGAAAGCAGGTGGTGTTCTAGATTATGATGGTCCCTTGTCATGTTTTCCTTATGTGCTACACCATCAGCAGTGGAATAGGATCCATGGTAGCGCAATGGGTTAAACCTGTGTGCCAGCTGAACTGCTAATCTGAAGGCTGGATTGCTGACTTCAAGGTTGCCAGTTTGAATCCATGAGACATGGTGAGCTCCTGTCTGCCAACTCTAGCTTGTGGGGACATGAGAGAAGCTTCCCAGCAGGATGGTAATACATCCGGGCGTCCCCTGGGCAACGTCTGTAGATGGCCAATTCTCTCACACCAGAAGCGACTTGCAGTATGTTCTCAAGTCGCTTCTGACACATTAAAAAAAGCAGTGGAATCTACAGCTTTCAAGCCAGTCGGGTGATAAGCCTGTTCTTGGTCTTTGTAAAAATGTTAAAGGGCTATACGCACAAGGTGCTTGAGAAGCAAAGTGCATCATCTTTAGAATCTGGACTAAAACACAGAGTAGATTTAGTGCCCAGCCATGGAATCATGGAGTTGGAAGAGATCTCAAGGGCCATTCAGTCCAACCCTTGTGACTCCTGGTGGCCTTTTTAAAAAAAACTTCAGAAAAGGAGATTCCACCACACTCCAGAACAGCATATTCCATCGACAGCTCCTACTATCAGGAAGTTCTTCCTAACATTTAAGTAAAATATTTTCTCCTGTGGCTGGAATTAGTAGCTCCATGTCCTAGTCCCTGGAGCAACAGAATACAAGCTTACTCCACCTTCAAGATGATACCTTTTCAAATACTGAAACATTGTGATCATTTCCCCTCCTAACCTCCTCTTCTCCAGGCTAAGCATCCCCAGATCCCTAAGCCATTCCTCTTGAATTGTGATGCTTAGACCTGGACACAGCGTTATTTCAGGTGAGGTTCGACAAGGCAGAATAGACTGGGACTATTACTTCCCTCAATCAAGACAGCATACAACTGATGTAGTGGGCTGTGGCGCAGCTGGTTAGTAGCCTGCTGCAATAAGTCACCACTGACCAAGAGGTCGTGAGTTCAAAGCCTGTGTCAGATTGAGTGCCTGACTGTTAAATAGCCCCAGCTCATTGTTTACCTAAGCAACCCGAAAGACAGTTGCATCTGTCAAATAGGAAAATTTAGGGGCCACTTATGCGGGGAGGCTAATTTAACTAATTTACAACATAATAAAAACATCCAGCAGGGTGTGTGCCGGATGAGGAAGTACTCCATCAAAAGGACTCGTTGTCACAGTGGATGATGAAGCAGCAGCTCCTCCTGTGGCTGGAATCGAGCATACCCTCACAAAGCCAGAAGCGGGAAAGTTAAATAGCCTCTGTGTCTGTGTGTTGTTTGTCTAATGGCATTGAATGTTTGCCATATATATATATATATATATATATATATAGAGAGAGAGAGAGAGAGAGAGAGAGAGAGAGAGAGAGAGAGAGAGAGAGAGAGAGAGATCCGCCCTGAGTCCCCTTCAGGGTGAGAAGGGCAGAATATAAATACTGTAAATCAAATAAATAAATTAAATCATATTAGCAAAGCAACATGAAATCACCAACTGCCACTGACTATTACCAAGCTGCCCAAGCGTTTGGGCTCCACCAGGCAGTAAAATGTCTTGGTGGTCTAGCATCAGCCTTTGTAAATGCAATCTTGATCACAGTTTAGTTTTAATCCCATCAAACTGAACAGTAGCCTCAAGGCATGCAGGACTGTGTCTGCATAAACAGACCAGACAGCTCAAACCATAACCTACTTTCTCAAAATTCTCACTTGACTTGGTTACTAGCTGCATTTGATACAGTGAATTGTTGAGGTTAAAGACACTTAAAATTAGTGGTTTGGATGGACTGGGTACTTGGAAAAACAGTGGGATTAACTTTCACAAAGGTTAAACGTTCTGTTCCAAGAGCCAGTGGAGACTTCAAAGTTTACTGAACTTAAGTCAGTTAACATTATGTGATGGGAGAGATATCTTTCTCAGATAAAATGGGAACAATGTCTTTGAAGATCCATCCTTACTCCCATCCCCAGTTATCTGGTAAGGTAAATACAGAATGTTTCCTTTCAAAAGGATTTTCCCAAATTAATGCTTCCATCATCTTCAAACTTACTTTTAAAGCATAATAATGGTAGTCTTATTAGTGTATCTAAAGACATCTCCTTTATCAGAAAAGAAACTGGTGACTTGTTTAGCAAAAACATTAACCGTAAGATGTAGAACAACCTGTGCTAAGAGTGATCAATGAAGCTATGTCCTAGGTCTAGGATCCTCTGCCATTCTTCATCTGTCAAAGTTGCAGAGATTAGGGATGGTGGGGAGGCTGCTGAGGAATTTTCATTGCTAGCCCATGTGTCTCCTCCTGTATTGCCACTTTAAGCTTAAATCTAAAAATCAAGTCACCAGACGACTTAGGGTGACTTAGGCAAAGAATACTCAGGAGTGGTTTTGGAAGTTCATCCCTCTAAAACAGTGGTTCTCAACCTGTGAGTCCCCAGATGTTTTGGCCTCCAACTCCCAGAAATCCCAACAGCTGGTAAACCAAAACACCTGGGGACCCATAGATTGAGAACCTCTGCTCCAAAATGTATCATATAGCACCTGATATTCATTGGCAGTTTCCCATCCAAGTTATTAATCAGAGCTGACCCTATTTAGCTTCCAAATAAGGAACGCAATTGCCTAGATCTAGTCTTCTTTTCTGGATGTCTTCAATATGAATTGGAACCGCAACCCGCTGGGGATGCTTTAACTAAAGATCTAAGCAGGGGATTGGAGTTGATAGCCCATAAGGCCCCTTCCAACTCTATGATATTATGATCCTATTCCATGATTCAACAACCACTATGAGTCTCTTAGGGTATATGCTGCAGGGCTTGGAAATTGGCCATGGAGTGCTATAGTGAAGGGAATTTTGGGAGCTGTAGTCCAAAAATAATACTCCAAAATGTGAGAGTGAATTATGATCCCCTTTTACACAGTCAATACATATTCTACTCCTGCCAACCTAGCAGTTTGAAAACATGCCAATGTGAGTAGATCAATAGGTACTGCTCTGGCGGGAAGGTAACGGCATTCCATGCAGTCATGCTAGCCACATGAACTTGGAGGTGTCTACGGACAATGCCGGCTCTTCGGCTTAGAAATGGAGATGAGCACCAACCCCCAGAGTCAGACATGACTGGACTTAACGTCAGGGGAAACCTTTACCTTTACTACATATTCTAACTATCATAGACCAGCTCTTGTCATTTTGCAGAATTATCACATCTACCACTTTTTCTTTGGAGTGTAATTATACACTTTCAGTATAAGAATTCAAAGCTCGTTAAGTCTTTAATCGTTAAGAATTGCCTTCAATCTTCTCCCCTCTCAGCAGGTGCATTGGAGACTGTCAGCAGGTGCAGCAGTTCCTGGCATGGAGATGAAGTGAAGCTCTGGCTCTTGGGCTTTCAGCTATGTAAACTCTGCCAAGAAAACCAAAGAGAACAAGCTGGCAATTTTTAAAAATGATCCTTTTAATGAGTCTTCTCTCCTCTGTGCATGTAATTGGCAACCGTCACAAAAGTCTGGGCATCTTTAGTACCAAAGTGACATTTTCTTTTCTCCTTCTGTTTTCCCAGGCTGGTACAACTTGGACAGTGTGATTTCTGCTCACATGTTTCTGGGAAGAGAGCACCCAAGGCTACTGGACACAACTGAATAGCTATTTTGTCCCTTTAAAATCTTGGCAGGTGTGAGCCCCCTGTCATCCTTAATCACGAGTGTTGCCAAAAACGCCGAGGCCACACAAATCCCAGGCTGCCCCCCCCTTACCTCTCTCTATGTGTCATTGTAAACCAAATGACATATAAATCACTTCAGTAAACCTTTTCAGTGAAAATCCAAGAATAAATGGAAATACCAAGTGTCTGAAATCTGTTGGCCTGAACTGCTTGTTATCCAGTTTACTGGGCCAGAATGGTCATTACTGTACTCTTCCAATTTTGCATATGGAAGAAGGGCATATCTGTGTACTTATCCTGTCCTTCCAAGCTGTTGTTGTTATGTGCCTTTCAGCTGACTCTTGACTCAGCAACTCTGTCAAAGGAACTTTGGGGGGTGGGAAGGATTTATTCAGAGGAGATTAAAAATCAATTCTGCCTATGCTGTTGATAGAACTCTATGGCCAACTTCTGCAGAGGCAAGTGTGAATATTGCAATTAATCACCTTGATTGGCATTGAATCTGCAATTAATTAGCATTAAAGCTGCAAGGCTTTTTCAATGCTCACTTGCCTCAAACAGACAAAAGTTCTTTCTCCCACCCTGGAGTTCCCACAGATATATAAACCTCCCTGGCCTAGTTTCCAATATACCTCACAACCTCTGAGGATGCCTGCCATAGATGTGGGTGAAATGTCAGGAGAGAATGCTTCTGGAACATGGTAATGCAGCCCAGAAAACTCACAGCAACCCCCCCCCCCAAAAAAAAAAACCATGGCGTTCAGAGGCATCTGGTGCTCCTAATCCCTGCAAAAGTGGAAGGCCTTCTGTACTCCTTTCTTTTATGCCATTTTCCCATTACATGATGGCATGCCTGCAAACATCTCAGCAATTTTCTTCTTAGGCTTTGCCTCTTTAATTTGATCCATGAGCCATTGTGTTTGTCAATTGGGGCCTTTCTGTATGGAAACACCCAATTTGTCAAGTACAATATTTCCTTCTTCATGGTCTATGCAATTTCTTCAGACCTGCTTGTTCTTGAGACAACTAGCCACTTTCATGTGAGTTGTCCATAAAATATGGTTTATCAGATTATAAATAGCTTCTGCACTGACAATGAATGTATTCCAGGAAACCTTGCAAATGCTGCTCTTGAAGGGAGAGTAAGCAATGCAAGGCAGCCCAGGCCAACTGCGTTGTGAGCCAAGGCATGCATCATTAGATTTTATTTGAGGGCTTCCTCTGCCATTTCATTTTTTAAAAATAAAAAAACCCTCCAACAGTAACTTTTGTAGGCTTCCAGTTCCCAGAACCTCCAAACATAGTCTGGTGAACAGTTCAGTGTGGTCCAGATAAACATAAAGAATGGCCAGTGCCTACTGGAATATATTATATTGTATTGTGTTGTGTTACTTCATGCTTCTTCCAACATAGGACCAAATACAGCTAATAATGGTTATAATAAAAAGTTTAAAACTTTTAAATAAATTACCTCATTTAAACCAGCACAAGTTCAAAAGTTTTATAAGCAAAGAAAACATAGTGATAATAGTAAAAGTACAACCACCCAACTAATAGCCAAATGCCTGTCTATATGGAAAGGTCTTTGTCTGCCATCAGAAGTTGAGCAAAGAAGAGGCTGATTCAGCTTCTTGTGGGAGAGAGTTCCGTGGTGTGGAAGCAGACACCAAGGGTATTTCTACACTGGCCACTTAGATTGGTGTGGAAATGGATCAGTCTCATGGCAGCTAAACACTGCAAAGGGCTACTCAGGGTTAACATTAATGTGGCCTTGTCCCAGGTTAACCGAGGTCAGAGGAAAGGTCGAACCCTACCCCAGGATTTGAGTTTTCCCCCGACTTAAGAGCTGTCAAAACAGTTGGAAGCAGCTGCAACTGTCTTGACTACCATTCCACATTCCCCAGGCTCTAGCAATCCAGGAACACAGAATGGCACTTCCTTATGTCCTCCCCCCTACACACACCCCTGTGTTGTGGTGGGTCCCCATTCACAACAGGAGACCTATCTTCTTCTAGTGCACTGGAGAAGGGAATGGGCAGGGGGAGAAGAGGGCTTTTCTTGTCTCTCCTCCTTTCTCTGTCAAAGAGCCAACACTCTGCCTGATGTCAGGTAGAGAAGCAAATAGCAAGCAGCTGCTATGTCATGGCCTAGGACCAGTGTATGGTGGGGAGGGAAATCTGTAGAGTGGTTGCCCAATAGCATTAAACTGTGTTCAATGCAGCTGGTGGTAGGAACCCCTTTCACCTACAAAGTGGCTGACAGAGTCCCAGTGAAGACTCCATGCTGACCAATCTGGCACCCTAGACTCTGGATCAGGCCCACATTAGATGTTCAAGAAAATCCATTCAGGTGACTTCACCAGACATACCTATGACCATGGTGAGACCTAGAGAAAGTGACATTCACTCTGTCTCTAAATGCCATAGCTATCAGGAAGCAAAGTTGTAATTGATTATGTCATACAACTTAGAATTTAAAAAAAACCAACTCCTAGGACCTCATCACACTAGAGCAAATATTCACTTTAAATTCCATGGCTGCTTCCTGTAGGTTTATAGAGTTTGTGGTTTAGGGATAGGCTTTTGAACTGCTCAGCCAGAGAGATCCTGGGACTCACCAAACTACAAACCCCAGAATTCTGCAGGAGGCAGCCACAGAACTTAGTGAATTATGGCTTTAGCGTGATGTGGTCCTAGAAACCTCCTAGCCAATGGTGGGGGAGTGCTGGGAGTTAGGTCATTCAAAAGGTCATGTTCCCAAGCTCTGCCAGTAAGACAGATGTGTGAATTGGAATTACAACTCCTAGAATCCTCCAGCCTCTAGCCAGGCTCAAGGGAAGACTCTTGGAGTTGTTTTCCCATAAAGTGCTACTTTTCTAAAATCTTGTAATTTTGCAAAGCAATATGCTGTTCAAAAATATCCCAACATGGTATAAAAATACATGCATACCAAAATTATCCATATATATACATACATATATACATACACACATACATAGAGAGGAAGGGAGGGAAGTACACATCTCCCAACTCATGTGACTCATCTTGTTCCTCTACTCCTGAAACACAGCCATGTCATAGCCAGTGGAGAGCAAGAGATGGTTGGAAATGTGACTAGTTAGGCTTGGTTATTTGACTAATCAGACGCACAATTGTGGAGTCATCTTCAAACACTTCAAGAAATCCCAGAAGATGACTGCATCACTGTGCATTTCATGATAGTCACATAGGCAGAGGACCTTAAGCAGTCTCCATGCTATACTTATTACTAAGTGGCCATGTAGAAAGCATGAAAAAAGGATTTGGACATTATGTGCAGGAGACAGAATTGTGATTTTTGCAATGACCAAAAAAACACCAGGTACATAAGTTGGATATATTCCTATATATATATGGCTAACAGGATAGCAGTCAATATAATTAGATACTCATAAGTATATTTAGGGGAAAGTTATTTGAAACACACATTTATACATGTATAAATGCACATCTTTGACACACTTTGGGGTTTTTTTCAATTGCTGTTTGATAGAGAAGCAGGATGGAATGATTTATTAATGGACACCAATGAAATTGCAAGCACTTCTACATTGGCATTATAATACAGAATGGAACTGGCTTGGCAGAAACTGGTTTTGTTGTGCAGGTGATCAGACTGCCATGCCAGGAACTGGTTTAAGGCCAAGGTGATGATTACATTGCACACAGGACCTCAAATTGCTCTGCAGATGTTTTGCCCTGTGTCTTGCAGAGATGCACATGAGTGCACCAAAGGCATAATGGTGAAAAAAAGGAAAGTTCTCCTCCCAGGGGATCACTTAGCCCTCTGTTTCCCAACCATGTCCTCACTGTGTTTTTTGGCAGCCTCCATTCTTGATTCTATACTGCACTCCAGCAGGGAAGGATATTTAAATGCACTCTATCTTTTGTGGAGCTGATTTTGATATATCTGGGATATATTGCAATCTGCTCTAGCACATTTTATGGCTTGTTTTGGACATTAGTGTTATTTTTAATGCACATTGTAACGTGCATTTGCAGCCACCAAAGTTTGGAGAGTTCTCACTGCATTAAATTGTTGTGTAGATGTGGTCTGAGACAGACTAGAAATGGGACTCTTCTCTCAAGCTTTACTGGAAAATCACTAGCAAGTAATATTCTAGCAAACACCAAGCCTTGCTGTTAACACTTCCAGCCCTTGGGCTGTTCTTATTTTTGATTTCTTGGAAATCAGATTAAATGTATATGCATTTTACCATATCTGGATCCTACTGTTTTCCCAAGAAGCCAATAGAGCCATGAATGGTGGCAATTCATTCAATCCAGAACTGAGAAAGGGGACTTTTTGGGACCACAGGACCTGCTGGCTAGAGGATTCTCAGTCCAAACAAGTAACTTTTCCCAATTCTGACTGATATATAGAGACTGGTCAGGCTGAAAGACGGCAGGGACTTGCACAAAACCACCCACTGAGCTCAAGGCTGAGTGAATGACTGAATCATAGGACAAACTCCAAGAATTTATGACTGGTTTTTGGATCATAGTACTAATAGGTTTTCCTGGGAAATAAATGATATTGGTGTCCCCTTGCCGTAACTGTCACAGCAAAGGGCCAACTGTACAAAACTCTTGGGTATTTTTATATTATTATTACTATTTCTGCTCTCTTTGCACATATTCGTTAATGAATATTTCTATAGCAACTGACAGCTGTTGTCTTCTAAATAAAAAGTGAAATCAAAGTATCTGTTAAGCATTACTTTCTGGATTTAATTTACTTACTGCTACAAAAACAGAGTTTTGTAAGGGGAAAAAACAGCAACAATCCAAGCAGTGAAAAGAAGCAGGTGACACAAACTGGAAGATTGTACCTAAGAGGCTTCTGACAGGTAACATATGCAAGCAAGCCAAAGGTATCACTAACGAGGAAAAGTCTGTCTCATTGTGGTTCATATTGTTTTTAAGCCCGCCTCCTAATCTCTCTATACATCATATGTTCTAAAGTTTTTCAGTACTTTACACAACCATTACATCAAGCAATAGCTCCATCCAATGGAATTCTGATATTTTGAAACTTGATGAAAGACTTGCTAGAATGTGATAGGAAAGTATCACATTACACTCCACAAGCCAAGAGCAGCTTGTCCATGAAGAATTTCCAGGAGAGAAGAAGCCATAGCCAATAGGCATAAATATGCTACTGATCCCCGAAATGCTGGAAATAACCCCCTCCTCCTCCCTCCCATCAAGAAGAACTGCTGTAGCACCCTTATTGTGGAGCTACATTGTGGAATGGATGCTGTTTCCCACCAACTATAACTGTCATGGCTCAATGCTATGAAACCCCAGGACCCCAAAACAAACCTTAATAATGGCACCCTCAAGAGCACTGAGACACAGTACCTTTGTGGCCTTTCCTCCAAAAACCCAGTCTCAGGCAACCTCCAGTCTGTAGCCACCAAGTTACACCAAGCACACCAGAGTGAATACCATTGTTTATCCAAGTAGAAACCTTAAGCCATTCACAAAGCCCCACATACTTAACAATAGATCTGGACCAAAAGATCACAGAAGTTATTCAACATCCAGACAATCCTTATCCATAGGAACCCATTCAGGTCATGCCAACACTCTGGCTGTTCAGACAGCCAAGACCCGTTGTCGTACCTCAGGCAAACTGGAACCAAACTATTAGCACTCATTACCTCAATCCTAATCCACATCCCTCCCTTTGCACACCCATGAGGGGCAGAACAAGAAACAGCCACCAAACTTCAAATTGAGCAAATGAAAGTATTACAGTTCTCTCCAGATCTGGAAACCAATCAACTGTAGCTCAAGACAGCGCACCAGAGTCAACCAGCACATGGATCCAGCTGGTTCCAAGATATGCACCCAGGACAGCAAAAGTCCTTGTTTCAAACTGTTATCAAAGTCCTATAAATATTTCTGTATGTTTGCATTGGGGTATGTCAGTCTTTGGTGTGCAGACTCCACTGACATCCACTTTGGCCGAGTGAATAAAAGCCTCTGATTCTTTTCCCTTCGACCCATCCATGTCTTATTTAATCTTTGGAGCTAGGCATGCCAGGCCTTGAACCCACGGTTCCTGTGGTAGCTGAAATCACTCAACAGTTTGATGACATACTAGCACTCTGGCAGAGAAGGATCTTGTAAAACTATAACTCACATTACTCATTTGTAATTATTTCTTCTGAATAAAAATTTCAAGTATTCCCAAAGAATAATTGCAAAAACCAGATGGTTTACAAAATATAAACCATTCTGCCCACAACTTTAGAAGCCCCAAAATCTCCCTGGATGTAGTCAGGGTAAGTCAAATTTGTAAGAGAAATCCAGTTTTAATCAGTGCGGTTTGCCGCAAAGCTGTTGCCTTATTCAGAACTTCACTAGTAAGAATAGTCTGTTTCTTATGAAAAAGCCTTGAATTATTTGACATCTCCAGCCACAGGGATTCAGTCTCATGAGGTCTATAACTGACGGGCAGTATTGATCTAAGTTGGAAAAATCTAAAGAACCTTTTCTTAAAATCATTTTCCCTCTACAAGTGAGTACATTGTAGTTCTTGGTGCTGATGTGTTTTCCTGGTTTTCATACTGAATTGTATTGATTGTGTAATTGATACTTTTGTGTGGAATTTTAAAGAACATTTAACCCAACCTATTTGAAGCTTGTGTTCAGAAATTCAATTTTGATTGTTGTACCATGTCTTCAAATCATGTATGATTTATAGCGACCCGAATGCAAACCTTGTGCATCGTGTAGACTGCTATTAATGGATTCAAGATGAATCCCGTTTTTTTAAATTCATGTATACCAGCCCAATTTGACTTGTCCAAGACCATCCAGCCGGGTGGGAATTCAAACCCTGATCTCCAGTGTCAAATCTAACATTTAAAACTCTACCCCATGTGGTTCCTGGTCTTAATTTTAGGCTTAATTCTTCTGTCAACAAAGGTGTAATTGCAATAATATTTCTTTCATGGTTCTTTGAGATTAGTATAAAGAAATACGAGTTTGTGCAGTACAGCTCCTCGGGATTCATCGACTATCGATGTCTCTCCATCCACTCATTCTTTTCTTTTGCTGTTTGTAGCGATTCATTGCACCCACGCAAAGGCTTTTCCAAAGATATTTTAAAACAAGGGCATGGTTTTCAAAGGTGATGCCATGATTTAAAGGGCCATTTTTCTTTTGTCTTTTTTAAAAAATAGAGTTTAAATGCAAATGTGCCATTTTACTGTGACATTATAGCAAAAATAAAAAGAGAGAGAAAGGAGAAGGAAGGGTTACCTTTTTGTTGTTCTAATATGTCTCTGAATTTTTATAAAGCTTAAGGTTGAGAATAAAATGTTGCAGCTGATTAGCAATTAACTGAAAATAGTGTACAACAACAGGAAAAACATTTGGCGGGGGAACCAAGAACAAATACAGCACACCCCCAAACCATTTGCCTGGTTTGGAGGAGTTCAGAGATGGGATTACTTTACTCCACCATGAAGTTATTTCCATCTTCTTTTGCTCTGTGGGGCACACACAGCTGCTGAGTATGACATCAACTATAGTTTTAGTTACTTGAGTAGCTGGCAAGATAATGCTGGATATGTCTTCCGCAGTCTTAGTTTGGGCAATTGACTGAACAAGATTTCCTGAAAATTCCCAAGGAGATGAAATGTGGAAAACTACGTTACTAATGAGGTGGCTACATAACAAGGCTCAGCTTGCCCCTGAAACAGCCAGCAGCAAAATTCCCATTTAGAATTCAGCCAAAATGAATCTGAGTTTATGGTGGTGTCATTCTTGGGTTTGACAGGTCATTTTTTTGACATGTGAAAAGAAAATGTGTTTTGAATGACTGGCTCTGAATCCATGGCCCTGGACAGCCTTTAGTTTATGAAATGTCATATGGTCACAAGTGCCAGAATGAAAAGGAAAAGTCAGGGGAGGAGATTATAAATTCACACATAGGCCAGTCATACTTGAATGTTATGGATTGGTTTCATCTTCCTTATATTGTATGCAGTTTCAAAGCTATTTTACTCTTGACAGTTGCTTCCCCAGGAATTTGAACAGGATGAGGTAGTTTTGACAGTTTCTTCTTCTGAAATATAGCACCTGGCATAGGATACGCTTGGTTGATAGAGGACCAGTGTGGCATAGTGGACTGTGTGTTGGACTATGACTCTGGAAATAAGGCAATTCATCTTAGGGTTGCCATAAGTCATAAATGACTTGCAGGCATACAACAAAAATAACACAGCTTGGTCAAGAGCCTAAATATCCTACGGAAAAATTGTCCTGACTGATCTTGGAAACTGAGCAGAGTCAGTCATAGTTAATTCTTGGATGGGGACCACCCGGTGCTGTAGGCTGTATTTCAAAGGAAGGAACTGGCAAAACCAGCGCTGGACATACCTTGCCTAAAAATAGCTTTTGAAATCCGTGCAGTCACTATAATCGGACAGTTAACTGAAGGCACACACAGGCTTGCCTGGCCCTTATTGTAAAAACACATTTAAAGGGGGGGGGTTCGTGTCAGGAGCAACCGGAGTTGCTTCTGGAGTGAGAGAATTGGCCGTCTGCAAGGACATTGCCCAGGGGATGCCCGGATGTTTTGATGTTTTACCATCCTTGTGGGAGGCTTCTCTCATGTCCCCGCATGGAGCTGGAGCTGAGAGAGGGAGCTCATCCACGCTCTCCCCAAGTGGGATTCGAACCTGGCAGCCTTCAGGTCAGCAACCCAACCTTCAAGTCACAAGGCTTTTATCCCCTAGGCCGCTGGAAGCTCCTTATTTATTTATTTATTTATTTATTTATTTGAAGGTGACGTGGAAGAAGGTACAGTATCTCCTTGTGCAATGCCTTTGCCTCATCCAGACAAGAATACTAGGAATAGCTCAACTCCCAGGCACTGTTTGACCCAGGAGGTGCAATATGTATGTCTACCATTCCTTGCACACATGGAAATGAAGAAGAGGATTGCACCCTCATATGAGAGGTAATGATCACCCAAGGCCACAGGGTCAGTTGAAAGGTGCATGAGTGCACCCCAGTGGCCAATCAATGGCCAATGGCCTATGATCAATGAGAGAAGAAAATGTAAGAAAATAACCCTTACCTGAAAGTTATACTGTGCAGCAGGCCAATAGGAACTTGGCATGTGAACTGCATAAGTTGAGATGGATACGCTTTGGCTAAATGTTTCTTGTGTCCAGGAATTGGGGAAGCCGCCTTGAGTCCCTTGTGGGGTAGAGAAAGGCAGGGTAGAAATAGGGTGAATAAATAATAATAATAATAATTGCAATGTTGCAATAAAGTGCAATGTTGTGTTGAAAGAGAGCCAGGTACTTAAGTTGATTGACAGCAGGCATTGTCCCCTGTTAACTGAGTTTCTGGGAAAGCTTTATTTGCCAGTGTGAGTTTCTGCCAGAGCCTGATCCCAGAAGGGCAGTTGGTTCTCGCAGAAGCAGAGGCAGCAGGAGGACATTTTTGCTCCCTGGCTTCAGGTAGGATTTGGCTAAGATTTGGCTAAGATTTTAAACTGAGTGTGGGCTTGGCTCCTGTGGTCAAAGTCTAACTGTTGTGTGACTGTTGTGTTGAAAGAGAGCCAGGTACTTAAGTTGATTGACAGCAGGCATTGTCCCCTGTTAATTGAGTTTCTGGGAAAGCTTTATTTGCCAGTGTGAGTTTCTGCCAGAGCCTGATCCCAGAAGGGCAGTTGGTTCTCGCAGAAGCAGAGGCAGCAGGAGGACATTTTTGCTCCCTGGCTTCAGGTAGGATTTGGCTAAGATTTGGCTAAGATTTTAAACTGAGTGTGGGCTTGGCTCCTGTGGTCAAAGTCTAACTGTTGTGTGACTGTTGTGTTGAAAGAGAGCCAGGTACTTAAGTTGATTGACAGAAAAAGGCACCTTTACTAACTATCCTTTGCAGTACATACAGGAAACAAAGCAACATAAACAAATACACAAAGAGGTGGTTTATTGCAGTTTGCACATAAAGTGCGTGCATATTACTTAACTGTACAAAGATCCCACTTGGCCACCACGCTCACCAAGAGATGCAACAAAAGCAAAACATTCCCATCACATGCACCAGCTGTGGCATGTTCCGCTTTTTCACACAAAAACTAGACAACTACATCTGCTCCAAATGCAAACAGATGACTCTGATGGAGCAGAGGATCCAACAGCTCGAGCACCGTATTAAGACCCTTAAGGACATTCAGGCACTCGAGCTCTTCTTGGACACTGCACAACACGCTGCTGTAGATCAGCAGCCTGCATCACACCAACACCACCAAGACCATGATCAGGAACCTTATGGGGAGATCAACTCAAAGGTAGACAACCCTCAGGCTTGGAAGGAGGTCACCCATAGAAGGAGATGCAGGACCAGGCAGCCTCCGCAGAACTCCTCTGCTCAGCTGCATTTACACAACAGATCAATGCGCAGGGGATAGCCCTGACGGGGACAGTGCATCACCACAGTCACACTTATGTAATCATGCAAATGCTCCATCCCCAATCATAGACCAGGAGCAACAGGAACATCCTTGGGAGAGTAATGGGCTCTCGGATGTATCTCAATGGATTGTCATTGATGAATGCACTGGGGATGTTGAGGAGGAGGACAACACTTTACACCTACATGATTCACTTCAACAGGAACACTCTTCAGGGGACATACACACTGTCTTGCACAAAAGGGACCCTGTCAATCCTCAAAGGAAACAGGTCTTGGTAGTATGTGACTCCCTCCTTAGAGGAACGGAAGCCATCATTTCCAGACCGGATGGGATGGCTCGAGAAACATGCTGCCTCCCGGGGGCAAAAATACACCATATCACTCAGAGGCTCAGCAGGCTCCTAAAGCCCCATCACCCTCCCCACCTTATGTTGATTCATGTAGGTACCAATGACACCGCTAGGCATACTTTTCAAAAGATCACAAATGATTTTCGAGCTCTGGGAACAAAGCTAAAACTGTATAATGTACATGTGATCTTTTCATCCCTCCTCCCTGTTGTAGGACACGGCTCTACAAGGGCCGGAAAAATAGTACAGGTCAATAACTGGCTCAGAAAATGGTGTCAAGAGGAGCATTTTGGCTTCCTTGACCATGGTCTACTCTTCCAAGAGGATGGACTACTGGCAAGCGATGGGGTGCATCTCACACAAGTAGGAAAACATCTTTTCCTACAGACTCACAAACCTCCAGACTCACAAACCTCATCAGGCGCACTTTAAACTAGATCCACTGGGGGAGGGGAACAACAGCCTGGCGAACACTATATTACCCACGACCACAGGGAACCGCCGAAAGACTAAACGGAGGGCTGCACAAACACAGCAAGGATCAAGTACAGAGAGCACAATAATCCCAAATAAACAGTTCGAGGGGAGGTCACAGGGGCTTACATGTCTTTACACTAATGCTCAGAGCATGGGAAATAAGCAAGACGAACTCCAACTCCTAGCACAGCACCACACATACGATGTCATAGGCATCACTGAAACCTGGTGGGATGACTCCCATCAATGGAATTTAACCATTGAGGGCTATAACCTCTTTCACAGAAATAGAACAAAGGGGAGAGGAGGGGGAGTAGCTTTATATGTCAAAAACAGTTACGTTGCAGAAGAAATGCAAGACTGTAATCCGGGAAACCAGCTTGAAAGCATCTGGATAAGAATCAAGGGAACCGGGACTCAAAAAGATCTTGTCGTGGGTGTCTACTACAGACCTCCGAGTCAGGATGAAGGACTTGATGAAGCCTTTTCTCAACAGCTGACCAAACAGGCACAAAGAAGAGATATAGTAGTCATGGGCGATTTCAATTATCCCGATATCTGCTGGAAAACAAACTCAGCCAAGAGTACAAAGTCCAACAAATTCCTCACTTGCCTTGCAGATAATTTTATAGTCCAGAAGGTAGAAGAGGCAACAAGGGGATCAGCAACTCTTGATCTAATCTTAACAAATGTGGAAGACCTGATCAATACAGTTGAAGTGATTGGATCCTTAGGGGCAAGTGACCATGTGCTCCTGCAGTTTGCAATACAAAGGAATGCTGAAACTAAGACAAGTCAAACATGCATTCTGGACTTTAGGAGAGCTGACTTCCAAAAAATGAAGGAATTACTGAGCGGCATTCCATGGACGCCGATATTAAAAAACAAGGGAGTTAAGGATGGATGGGAGTTTTTCAAAAGTGAAATACTCAAGGCGCAAATGCAAACAGTGCCAACAAAGAAGAAAAATAAGACAAGTGCAAAGAAGCCAGAATGGATGTCCAAAGAACTTCTAACTGAGCTAAAGCTCAAAAGTGACATGCACAAGAAGTGGAAAAGGGGAGAAATCACCAAAGAAGAATTCAAACGTATAGCCAACACCTGTAGGGAAAAGGTTCGCAAGGCTAAAGCGCAAAATGAGCTCAGGCTTGCCAGGGACATAAAAAACAACAAAAAAGGCTTTTTTGCTTACGTTGGTAGAAAAAGGAAGAAAAAGGAGGCGATAGGGCCATTGCAAGGAGAAGATGGGGTGATGCCGACAGGGGACAGGGAAAAGGCAGAACTACTTAATGCCTTCTTTGCCTCGGTCTTCTCACAAAAAGAAAGCCATCTTCAACCTCAGCAACACGGAATGGACGAAGGATTGGGGGAAATCCAACCCCAAATAGGGAAACAAGTTGTCCAGGAACACCTGGCCACTCTAAACGAATTCAAGTCCCCAGGGCCAGATCAGCTACACCCAAGAGTACTGAAGGAACTAGCGGAAGTTATTTCAGAACCACTGGCAATTATCTTCGAGAGTTCTTGGAGAACGGGAGAAGTCCCAGCAGATTGGAGGAGGGCGAATGTGGTCCCTATCTTCAAGAAGGGAAAAAAGAACGGCCCAAACAATTACCGTCCGGTCAGCCTCACATCAATACCAGGCAAAATTCTGGAAAAGATCATTAAGGAAGTGGTCTGCGAACACTTAGAAACAAATGCGGTCATTGCTAATAGTCAACACGGATTTACCAAAAACAAGTCATGCCAGACTAATCTGATCTCTTTTTTCGATAGAGTTACGAGTTGGGTCGATACAGGGAAGGCTGTGGATGTAGCGTACCTGGATTTCAGTAAGGCCTTCGACAAAGTCCCCCACGACCTTCTGGCAAACAAACTAGTAAAATGTGGGCTAGACAAAACTACGGTTAGGTGGATCTGTAATTGGCTAAGCGAACGAACCCAAAGGGTGCTCACCAATGCATCGTCTTCATCATGGAAGGAAGTGACAAGTGGAGTGCCGCAGGGCTCTGTCCTGGGCCCGGTTCTGTTCAACATCTTTATTAACGACTTAGACGAAGGGTTAGAAGGCACGATCATCAAGTTTGCAGATGACACAAAACTGGGAGGGATAGCTAACACTCCAGAAGACAGGAGCAGAATTCAAAACGATCTTGACAGACTAGAGAGATGGGCCAAAACTAACAAAATGAAGTTCAACAGGGACAAATGCAAGATACTTCACTTCGGCAGAAAAAATGGAAATCAAAGATACAGAATGGGGGACGCCTGGCTTGACAGCAGTGTGTGCGAAAAAGACCTTGGAGTCCTCGTGGACAACAAGTTAAACATGAGCCAACAATGTGATGCGGCTGCTAAAAAAGCCAATGGGATTCTGGCCTGCATCAATAGGGGAATAGCGTCTAGATCCAGGGAAGTTATGCTCCCCCTCTGTTCTGCCTTGGTCAGACCACACCTGGAATACTGTGTCCAATTTTGGGCACCACAGTTGAAGGGAGATGTTGACAAGCTGGAGAGCGTCCAGAGGAGGGCGACTAAAATGATTAAGGGTCTGGAGAACAAGCCCTATGAGGAGCGGCTTAAAGAGCTGGGCATGTTTAGCCTGCAGAAGAGAAGGCTGAGAGGAGACATGATAGCCATGTACAAATACGTGAAGGGAAGTCATAGGGAAGAGGGAGCAAGCTTGTTTTCTGCTGCCCTGCAGACTAGGACATGGAACAATGGCTTCAAACTACAGGAAAGGAGATTCCACCTGAACATCAGGAAGAACTTCCTCACTGTGTGGGCTGTTCGACAGTGGAACTCTCTCCCCGGGGCCGTGGTGGAGGCTCCTTCCTTGGAGGCTTTTAAGCAGAGGCTGGATGGCCATCTGTCGGGGGTGCTTTGAATGCGATTTCCTGCTTCTTAGCAGGGGGTTGGACTAGATGGCCCATGTGGTCTCTTCCAACTCTACTATTCTATGATTCTATGATTCTAATAATAATAATAATAATAATAATAATAATAATAATAATAATAATAATAATAACAACAACAACAACAACAACAACAACAACATGGGGAATATCCCAGATGGAGCTATATTCCTCCTGGAAGATCAAGTGCAAATCTTAGGAGTGCTGTACTTCTTAATCTAGCGCTGTCACTTGGCTAGGTGTGCCACTGCTGCATTGCCAGTTAATGATTGTCCTTGGACAAGCCTCATAGGGCTTTATTGTCTTTGCCAATCTTTTGACATGTTCAGAGTCCAATAAAGATGTGAACAATTGAATGTAATTTTCTTCTATGGCAAGGGGCCCACATCGTCCACTGTACCTGATGGCATCAGGCTGGCTGAGGGAACACAGGACAGGTCATGCAACACACACAACTCAGTTGCCCTCCAAATTGTGGAGAATACTGTTGTCTTACAATTATATTAGTATATAATTACAAGTATATATTAGTGAAGCAGCCATCTCTGGTAGCAAATGTTAGGGTGAAGATTTCTAATGTATACTTCACAAGGCAACCATAGGATGGCAATACTAATGAATAGGCTTGATCGATCCACGAAAAATTTGATTCTAAACTCGTTGCAAAAGTAGAGGGGGGCAGCGTTTCGTTTTTGAAGGTATTTCCGAATTTTGCCCCCAAAAAATTTTGAAATTAACGAAAATTCGTTATTTTCTAAATTAATTCGTTAATGGCGGACGCGCATGCGCAATTCCCAAAAACAGCACAGAGGGAGAGGACTTTACAAGACTCTCCCACCCTCATTTTTTGAGTGATCTTCTTCAAACTTGGTACAGTGGTAGAACACATGTAACACTGATAGCTCACCAAAATTTGGAACGTTTCCCTTATCCTCTGATTTTTGGCGAATTTTCATAGCTTTTATAATAAACCATTTTTTAATAATTGCAGAAATCTGTTCCTGGTTTGAAAGTCTTATTTCCTGTTAAATTGGGTTGTCTTTACTGTGAAAGTCATTGTTCTACTTCAGAAACTTTGTTTTTGTGGCTGAAACTTTGTTAAATTGGTGTGTGTGTGATATATACTGTGTATATATATATATAGTCCCTGCATATGTGTGTGTGTGTTTGTGTGTGTGTGTGTATAGGTAAAGGTAAAGGTATCCCTTGACGTTAAGTTCAGTCATGTCTGACTCTGGGGGTTGGTGCTCATCTCCATTTCTAAGCCCAAGAGCCAGTGTTGTCCATAGACACCTCCAAGGTCATGTGGCTGGCATGACTACATGGAGTGCCATTACCTTCCCGCCAGAGCGGTACCTATTGATCTACTCACATTGGCATGTTTTCAAGCTGCTAGGTTGGCAGAAGCTGGAGCTAACAGCGGGCACTCACTCTGCTCCCGGGATTTGAACCTGGGACCTTTCGGTCTGCAAGTTCAGCAGCTCAGTGCTTTAACACATTTCGCCATCGGGGCTCATGTATATATAATATACATACACATACACACAATGTGGAGAATATGTGGAAAGGTAGATAGATAGATAAGTTGGGAGCCACAGCGAAGGCACCTTCCTGGGAGCAAGGTCTAATAATAATAATAATAATAATAATAATAATAATAATAATAATAAATCCCTTACAATATCCAAGATGGGTACCATTATTGGCAGAGAAAGCCAAGCTGTAGGAGTTGAAATCCAATCATTTATCCTCCCTATAGAATCAATTTTATATGCATTTTTAGCTACAGAAAAGCTAAAATCAGGACAGTAAAAGAACAACACCCAGAAAATGGGAATTCCAGACAGGAAACAATCAGGGCCAGCTAATACCTCCCAACAAAGGATTCCCCCAGGTAGGAAGCAGCCAGGCTTTGAAGCTGCAAGGCTATTCAATGCTAATCAAGGTGACCAATTGCAACATTCACACTTGCCTCCCACAGACAAGAGTTCTTTCTCCCACCCTGGACCTTCCACAGATATATAAACCCCACTTGCCTAGCTTCGCACAGACGTCAAAACCTCACCACCGGGCCCCTCTCTGTCTCTCTCGGTCTCGGCTCCATCCGCCGCCTTCCCGCCTCAGAGAGACACCAGGCCTGAGCTGAGGCGAGGCGGCGGCGGCCATTTCCCCCCTCCGTCTTCCTCCTCCTCCTCGGCCTCCTTCCCCCTCGCCCCCTCCCATTGGCTGAGCCCGTGACGCCCCTTTTGCTGAGGGGCAAAAGGAAAGGGCCTGAATGGTTTGGGTGATTTGCAAAAGCTTTTTTTTCCTAACGAAGAAAACGACGACATAACGAAAAACGGCCTCTCGCGATTCGAAACCGCGATATCCAGACGTGTGGACAACCAATGCTTCAAAATTGCTTCAAAACAAACGAAAATAACGAATTAATAACGGTTAACAGGGAAAACGAATTATTTGAGCAAGCCTACTAATGAACCATTAAGGAAGTATGAAATACCATACCGGCGAAAGCCTGTACCCTTCAGACACACACAATTGTTCATAAATAGATCCGAGCTCAGAAGGACTTTGGATTGCAGCTCAACATGGTGAGGGTTGTAGCTTGAAAGGTAACTTTTCTGAGCTCTGAAATTGAATTCTGCCAGAAAAATCTACAGCCACTCTTTTTAACACAAAATGTAAACACCCAAATACGTTCAAGCCTCTATAGTTGTTAAAAACTAGTTATTTTTTCCCTTTTAAATCCATGAACCAGTCAATTGCCATGAAGCTGATGATATATGACAGGTGTATGACTCTCCCACCTAAATCCACCAGATTTATTAGTGGTTAATTTTTGCTCCATCATACCTATTATGCCCATAAAAATAAACCATTGATTTCCATAGAACATAATACTTAATTCTTGAATAATATTTCTCAGTACTTGATGCTATGCCAATCTCACCGAAAACAACAGAAGTCTTCAAGTCTCCTTTGAGAACAAGTAGGTATTATGCACATTGTTTTCCGTTCAAAGACATTTCCTGTACAAAAGCTAACAATTGCTTTAAAATTCCATTTTAAAGTTTAACTCGGCTTAAACAGGTTAAGCTTAATTGACAACTTCCTCTGCAAACAATCCGCTCAATTGCTTCCCCTGATTTGGAGTTGGTGAGTCACGCTGCGAATAAACCACAGAATTATACCAACATCTAAAAGACTTTTCATTTGCTTGTATCTCCAAAGCCAAGGGAGGTTTCCTTTGTGTTTTTCAAAAGTTCTAGGTGGGTCCAATGAACTGGGATAGGGGAAGCAGGAAGAAGTAAATTAAACCATGGCTGAGATGCTATTTGTTTGCACGAAGTGTAAGAATTGCATTATCAGGAATTCCAAACAGGCTCTCCTATCACCATGCACTTTGAGAGCCTGTTCCCAATAGCTGTTCTGGAGCTCCCAGTGGCGCAATGGGATAAACCCTTGTGCCAGCAGACTGCTTAATTGAAAATTGGGTTAATAACCTGAAGGTTGCCAGTTCAAATCCAACCTGGAGAAAGCAAGGGTGAACTCCCTCTGTCAGCTCCAGCTCCATGCGGGGACATGAAAGAAGCCTTCCACAAGGATGGGAAAACATCAAACATCCGGGCGTCCCCTGGGCATCATCTTTGCAGACGGCCAATTCTCTCACACCAGAAGCAACTTGCAGTTTCTCAAGTCGCTCCTGACATGAAAAAATAGCTGTTCTGGGGCCAGTGGGGAGCAATTAAAGAGGCATTTGGCTATGCTTACACTGGCAAACATAGACCGAGGATATCTACAACCAAGATCGGTCAGAGTCCTCCAAAGGTCATTGTCATTGCCAAACATATGCCATTGCCAAACACTGCTTCAATATCCTCCATTCTCCATGAGCAACATAATATTTGGATAAATACATGGAGCAGCATAATGAATCTGGGGGAGTGGGGAGTTGGTTGTTGTGGATGAAGTGAATACCATCTTCCCCAAGAACACAAAAGATATATACACAAGTATAACCCCAGTAAGTTACTGGTTTGGCCCAGTGAGTGGGGACAATTTGGGGTGGATGAGAAAAAGACTGGTTGTTGTTATTTTTCTTTTTTAATGCAGAAAGGGGCCTAAATATACTATTCAAAACCACTTTGTTCTCCATCTGTCTTTCTCTGGATCCATTTCCTCCTCCTTCACCTTTTATTTCCAGTCAGTCAAGGATCACATAATAAACAAGACTATTACTGCTATGCATGTATTTGACTAAGTTTCTGTGGGATCGCCACTTGTGTGTGTGTTAAGGGAAAAACACCTGGTCAATCAGAATTCATAGTTGGGTAATTAGAGCAATCAAGGCTAACAAGCTTGAACCATTTCCTTAATGGGGTATAACTTGGGGAATGTTTGTAATGCTTTTTGGGACTTACTGAATTGCTTGCTTCAGAACTTACTCAGAGTAAGTTCCTGGCTGAGAGCCTACTATGCTTGTCTCCTTGCACCTTGAAGATGCATGAATTTAATGCAAAGAACTTTATGTGAGTTTGTTGCTCCAGATGGACTGAGTTATTTTGAAGCTGGAGGTTTTTTTGTGCTTGTTTAATTCTCTGTTTAATTGATTCTGCTACTTAAGAGTAAACTTTGATTCTTCCATTTTCTTGGCTTGTTTTTTGCTCATTGTGGATGAACAAAAGGGCTGGATAAGTCTGGACAGGACTGCACGCAGTTTGTTTTTTCACAAACCCGTAACAAGGACAACAATGCAATTCTATATAACTAATTTTTATTGTATCAGAATCAACTTGAGAACATATTGCAAGTCGTTTCTGGTGTGAGAGAATTGGTCATCTATAGAAACATTACCCAGGGGACGCCCGGATATGTTAGCTGGGAGGCTTCTCTCATGTCCCCGCAAGCTAGAGCTGACAGACAGGAGCTTACCCCATCTCACGGATTTGAACCAGCAACCTTCAGATCAGCAACCCAACCTTCAGGTCAGCAGTTCATCTGGCACAAGGGTTGAACCCATTGCACCACTGTGGCTCCTATATAACTAATAAGACATGTATACTGTTGCAGGAAAACAAACCAGTATAATCTTTGATGGCACAGGGCAGGAAGAATTACTTGTCGCCACTTTGCCAACTCAACTGATTATACTTCTTATTTTTCCACACAATGACACCACTCTCATGAAGTATGGGAAGAGGAGCTTTCCTTGATTGCTTTGACCTGTTCTTGATCAAGCTTCTCCCACAATGCTTAAACATTTTAACTCTCTTTTCATATTCCCTTCTCTCCACCACTGAAAGCAAGCTTTCTGGTTTGTTTGGTTTGACTTTTCTGTGCACATACTTTCTACTCCAATTCACAAAGTTAGATTCCAGCTGCGGACTTTGAGGTTCCCCATTTGAGCCCCAGGCTCCATGGCAAGTATACTGAGCTGCACTTGCTGAAAAATTCTCTTCCAGCCCATTATAGGGATTTGATACTATTACTAGGAAAGGTATCATTCCACACCACATACTGTATCGGGCCTCTTGAAAAAAATTTTCATTGTTAGGAAAGAGTCTGCTGGAAAAAAGCAGCTCGATTATTTTCATGTAAAAATCATGCTTTAATCAATTTCATTTATGTTTAAAGAAAATATGAGCCTCCTCTATGCTCAGGGGAGCAAATCAAAACCTCAGCATGAAATGACAGCCCAGTATTTCAACTGATATCATATTAAAATGGAGTTTTATGAGTCTTCAGAGAGTGGAAAGGGTTTGCTATGATAAACGATCAGCTTTTTTTAAAGTGTCTGTTTTTAGGACCACTCACATAGCTGCCCTGTTCTTTGTCTCTTTTAATTTCGCCATTAACTATCTCTGGTCAGATATGCATAGTTTAAAAGGCTCTGCAGACTTGGTCCCTTGGATGGATGTTGTTTCTAGAAAACTTCAAGGTTTTTTTTTCTTGATCAGGACAGAAAATGAATCCTAACAGTGTGTTTCTCTTTAGTGCTTTTTTGGTTTTGGGTCTCTATGATATTCCACTAGAAAACTTAGTTTAGAGCAGGCATGGGCAAACTTTGGCCCTCCAGGTGTTTTAGACTTCAACTCCCACCATTCCTAACAGCCTCAGGCCCTTTCCTTTTGCCCCCCAGCCGCTTAAGGGCCTGAGGCTGTTAGGAATGGTGGGAGTTGAAGTCTAAAACACCTGGAGGGCCAAAGTTTGCCCATGCCAGGGTTAGAGCCTGGAAAAGTTCGGGTTAAAATTCATGGAATGGCCCTCTGTCCCTGGCAATAAACCAAAAGTATGAAACAAAACCTGTAATCATGCCAATGAGTAATTCAGATGGTTGTAGCCAGTGTGTTGTACTGGTCTGAGTGCTGAACTTCAGATCTGGAGATCAGTTGACTCTCTTCTTGGCCATGAAAACCCATAGGATGACAGTAGATGAGTCCCAGAAAACCCCATAATCGATTCATCTTAGGATCATCCTAAATCAGGAATGACTTGAAGACACACAACAACAGCAAGACTGAAAAGTAACTTTTCCAAGCCCTAGTAGACAGCATAATTCTAACTTATGATAAGCACCCCTCCAGGTGTTCCAGTTTGGATAAGTAAGACCTGGTTAATCCTCTGTCATGGTGCTTTCTTGGCTGCTTTAAAAATGTCTGAGTTCATTCTACATCTCACACTTCACCCTTCACCTGCAGTTTTCTTCCCTTCTGGGGAAGGGCTGGGCTGTAGCGCAGCTGGTTAGTAGCCAGCTGCAATAAATCACTACTGACCAAGAGGTCATGAGATCGAAGTCCGGGTCGGGTTAAGCCCCCGACTATTAATAGCCTAGCTCAGCAGACTTAGGCAGCCTGAAAGACAGTTGCATCTGTCAAGTAGGAAATTTATTTATTTATTTATTTATTTATTTGCAGTATTTATATTCCGCCCTTCTCACCACAAAGGGGACTCAGGGCGGATCACATTATGTACATATAGGGCAAACATTCAATGCCCATAAACACATTGAACTGAGACAGAGACAGACAGACAGACAGACGCAGAGGCAATTTAACCTTCTCCTGAGGAGATGTTTGATTCTGGCCACAGGGGGAGCAGCTGCTTCATCATACACTCTGATGGCACTTTTTCACTTCTTCATTCCAACATCATAAATTAGTTAAACTTGCCTCCCCACTTTTATAAGTGGTACCTTATTTCCTACTTGATAGATGCAACTATCTTTCGGGTTGCTAGGTCAGCAACGAGCAGGGGCTATATTTTATTTTTACTTGATGGGTGCTCACCCTGCCACGGGCTGGCCTTGAACTCATGACCTCATGTTCAGAGTGATTTATTGCAGCAGCTGCTCACCAGCCTGCACCACAGCCCGGCGCTTTATGTATCGCTTTATACAGGGAGGCTAATTTAACTAATTTACAACACCATAAAAATTGCCAGCAGCACATGGAAAGGAATGAGGACTTGGTGTCACAAGTGGATGGTGAAGTGGCAGCTCCCCCTGTGGCCAGAATTGAGTATACCTTCATGAAGCTGGAAGCTGGAAAATGTTAAATTGCCTCTCTGTGTGTCTATATGTTGTGTGTCTAATGGCATTGAATGTTTGCCATGTATATGTGCATTGTAATCCGCCCTGAGTCCCCTTTGGGGTGAGAAGAGCGAAATATAAATACTGTAAATAAAATAAAATAAATAAATTCTGCAAACTGAAATCCAAGCTCAAAAGTAGTCTGCAGTAAACACAGCAGAAGAGAGAAGAAGGGGCCCAAGCCTGTCTTTGCAGGAGAGCCAACCAAAAGCAAACTTTTGTAACCTATTCTAGTTTTGGAACACAACATCTGGTGCTGTGTATGACTCCAAATTATTTTTTGAGGTAAGCAAAAGGAATAAAAATGCCTTGTAAAAAAGGCAAAGGGGTCAGCACTGCCAGTTAAGAGGCATATGAGATACCCTTGAATTACAACACTCCTTGATCCATGCGCCAGATGTTCCCTCGACCTCTCTTTCTTGCAGACACATGGATTTCTCCATCACCACCGCAAATTTTCCTAAAATAACATGACTCTTGCGGAGAACCATTCCTGATTTGACATTTTTCTGATTTTTCTTTGGTTTGGAAAGGTTATTCTAAGACGCTACAATGTGACAGATGAATCTTATGTTATGGGAAGGCAGAGATTTGACCAGATTGTGCATTCGGCACAGGGGATAGGAATGAACAGAAGAGTTCATCCTGTGGATTTGGGAAAAAGCTGTAATTTTGAACAGATAAAGGCATTTTGATTTCAGGAAAAAGAGATAGTATTTTTATATTTCTTGGCATGTGCACATTTATTCATGCACACAGAGTATTGTTTATTTATTTCCTAAACTCCTTATATGAATTTCAGGATTACTAATTCCAGATTCCAGGATTTCTCTGCTTAAAGTACACGCATTCCCCAAATTACAAACAAGATAGGTTATGTAGTTTTGTGTTTAAGTTGAATTTGTTTTTAAGTCTGAACAGGCACATTTTTAAAGTGTAACTCCTATATATATATATATATATATATATATATATATATATATATATATTATGAGAATATTAGCTTTCGATAGCTTGGGATAGGGCCTATCAAGGATTCAAAACAGCATGAAATACTCTGTTGTATAGCGGAAGGGACCCTTCACTCCTGTTAGGGAACCAAATACCTTCTTGCAGTGAAATGGTCTCCTCGGGAACAAAAACAACACAGTATTACAAACCTGGTCATTCCAACCAGAAGGCTTTTCTTCTTGAAGTTGCAGTAATAGTACATATACTAACACAGTATTTACAGTATGTACAAATTCTCTCTCTCCTGTCTTCATCAAGTATAGGATGGGTGACACCTAACTTGAAGGCAGTTCATGTGAAAACACACATTACACATGAGGCAACTATGTGATGTTGGGGCCAAAAACCCCATGTAGTGTTGGGTTCCATCAACAATACTGTAGTGTCTAGATTAAGGGAAGCGGCAGTGTCACCAAAATAGAGCTCACTTGGTTCTGGGTATCGCAATTCAAGAAGGATATTGACAAGCTACAATGTGTCCAGAGAAGGATGACCAAGATGATCATACATCTAGAAACCAAGCCTTATGCTCCCACTTGCATGATGTCTCGAGTTAAATGGAGGCATCAAGATAATGCACATAATATTCAGTAGCTGAAATGTATTAAATAAACTGGGGAGTTTAGTCTGTATTATTTGAGTAGTTAGTTTAGTAAAGCCAGAATGTGGCACTTTGTTTCCAATGGTTTCCTATTTAATATCATATATCACTTACAAACTCCAGCATGCCAAATTTTCTATCAGTAGAGTCTCACTTATCCAACATAAACGGGCCAGCAGAACATTGGATAAGCGAATATGTTGGATAATAAGGAGGGATTAAGAAAAAGCCTATTAAACATCAAATTAGGTTATGATTTTACAAATTAAGCACCAAAACATGTTATACAACAAATTTGACAGAAAAAGTAGTTCAATACGCAGTAATGCTATGTAGTAATTACTGTATTTACGAATTTAGTACCAAAATATCATGATGTATTGAAAACATTGACTACAAAAATGTGTTGGATAATCCAGAACGTTGGATAAGCGAGTGTTGGATAAGTGATACTCTACTGTACTAATATTCAACCAGCATTAATAAAATCCACTAGATGGCAGCATATGCTAAATTACTAACACTTGGCTCTTCCTTGTAACAAGAGTAGTCTCATATAGACTGTGAGGACAGGCCACATTGGCCAAATGCCTGTCAAATAAATAGCCTGCCAACAATGCCTTGGTGCTATTGACTAGAAGATATAGACTCCTTTCTGTTTGGAAAAATTGTAACATGTAAATTTGCATCCCATTCACCACATCAATTTATCTTTTGCCCCTTCTTTGTTGGTCTGTGTAGAAGCCAGAGAAGTGTAGTAGCTTAGTGTTGACAAGCACTGGGAGACCAAGGTTTAGTGTTGTTGACAAGGACTTGGTGGCCAGACAGGGGCTCCCTGAGCCATCCCTGAAATGGCAGGGAAAACCAACTGGCTAGTAGCAACAAACATCTTTCACTGTCATCGGGCAAGGGTCCTAGAGGGGATTTCCCCCTCATATCGCTGCTGTAACCAACCATGGCACCCCATTTACCTCTCTCTTCAGCCTTCCTTATCCATGAATCCTGCATCCATGGATTCAGCCATCCATGGCTTGAAATATATTCCCAAATATAATTTCTGAACAGCAAACCATGATTTCACAATTTTATTTAGTAACATCATTTTAGAACACCATTGTATTTGATTGAACTAAAGCATCCACAGATTTTGGTATCCACAGTGGTACTATCTACATGAAACCGTTGGAAGAGATCATCCGGAGTTTTGGAGTTCAATGTCAAATTTATGCAGATGACACCCAACTTTATTACTCCTTTCCACTAAAATCCAAGGATGCCATCCTACTCCTGAATTGGTGCCTGTCATCAGTAATGGATTGGATGAGGGCCAACAAACTGAAATTAAATCCAGAGCCCTGGTCAGTCAGAAGGCAGATCAGGATGTGGGATTACAGCCTGTGTTGGATGGGATCACGCAGTCTGGGGGTGATCCTGGACACATCGCTGATCCTGGACCCCCAGGTGTCAGCGGTGGCCAGAACTGCCTTTGCACAATTAAAACTTGTGCGACAGCTGTGCCTATACCTTGAGACACCAGATCTGGCCATGGTTGTCCACACCTTAGTTATATACCATTTGGACTACTGCAAGGCTGTCTACATGGGGCTGCCTTTGAAGATAGTTCAGAAGCTTCAACTGGTTCAGAGATTGGCAGCCAGATTTCTAACTAGAGCGCCATTTAGGGGGCAGGCAACTCCTCTGTTAGAGCAGCTCCACTGGCTGTGGGTCTGTTTCTGGGCTAAATACAAAGTGCTAGTCATTTCCTACAAATCCTAACCGGTTTGGGCACAGACTACATCCTCACAAACCTCCTCGGGCACTGCAAACGTCAGAGGGTGCCCTCCTCTCAGTCCCACCCCCATCTCAATCACGGCTGGTGGGAACGAGAGAGGAGGCCTTCTCCGTGATTGTCCCTTCCCTCTGGAACTACCTCCCCACAGAAATTAGAACAACCTCCTCACTCATCTCCTTTAAAAAAAACCAACTAAAAACCTACCTCTGTACATTAGCCTTTGGAGAGGAAGAGGACTAGTTTAGCAATGATTCTATCTCAACGGACCGTGCTGACAATTACCTTAACTTATTGGGACAGCTGCATTTTTCTATTTTTCTTTTATATTTTTATACAGATCTTAACTGCTTAAATGTCTTATTTATGAGGCCTGATCGACTATGTTCTTGCTAAGATTACTTGTTGATTTTAATATGTCTAGTTTAACTGTTAATTTTAATTGTTTATTTTGTTCTGTTTATTTTGATACTACACATGGTATTGAATACTTGCCTTTTTCTGGATGTTGCTCTGAGTTCCCCTGGGGAGAGAGGTCATATTAGAAATAAAGTTTATTGTTATATTATTATTATTTTGATTACCTAGAACCAAACCTCAGCCGATAGCCAAGGGCCCATCGTATTTCTTTCTTTTTAAGATGTATGTTTTACATTGTTTCAATATTGTGAATAATTTAATTCTATTTTAATGTGCAGTTTTGTGTGTCTTGAGCTATATCATATTTGTTTAAAACTGTAAGCCCACTTGAGTCCCAATATAATATTGTGAATAATTTAATTCTGATAACATAGTGAAAGAACCCAAAGCCTAATGGCAAAATCAAGATCATAAGCAAAAGAGAAATGGGGAGAGAAAGGAATGGGGAAGACATAAGCATGAAAATAAACATTGAGTCACTTTAAAGTGACCAGACCGCATAGAATATACGGAAATATTAATCTCCTTCTGGCAAAAGAAATTTCAAACTATTAATGGAATGAAGTAACAGGTGAGAATTACTCATTTCAGCCATACACGTGATGCCACGGGCACATGCCACAGCAGACAAGCTGAATCATGACACTAGCTAAAAGATCATTTGGCAGCTCATACGTGTTCCCCGGTGTATCATTTTTCTTTCTTTAATCACAACATTCTCCCCATCAAGGTAGCTGGACAATCTGGAGCCTATGAAAGGGAGAGACTCTCAAAACAACAGCCGATTCTGGTCGCACCTCATTTTATTGGCATTGCTGACAAGATCTTTCATACAAAAACACACTTTTCCTATCTGGGAAATATACTTGCAGGTTTACTGAATAATCTTGAGAGCTTCCTTTGGATTTTGGGAAGTGAAGCAGCTGGGTCTCAGTGTCATGAAAAGGCAATAAGTTGTTTAGTTGCTTTACTTATTACTAGCAGATGGAAGGGCAGACGACAGGAAGATTTTTAATTAACAAAATTGCATTAATTTAGTCATTCAAAAAGTGAAACCCTGGGGTTCCTGTAGTATCCATATCTAGCCAAGTTTCAACTGGTTAAGAAGTTTTACAGACTTGGAGCTATGCTGGAGACAGATATACAGAGACACATGCAGACCAGTGTCCTGTGTGGTGAGGGCACATTGTGGCACTCCATCCATACAGTTACACGTCATTCCTCTCCTGCACGCAGATTCCAAGCAGATGGCTAAAGTTTTGCAGATGGCAGAAAGGAGCTGGAGATTAGGGGAGGCAATGCCCACTCTCTCCTTCCAGCTGTAAAAGAGGATCTGTGCTTCTTTGCTACATAGCTAGGAAAATGGTTTTGGCAGCATGCTCCAGGCACTTGGGAGAATGAGCACTGAGGAAGGAGATACTTTGGGAAATGGGCATATATGCATAACTCCAGGTTGTACCACATATATGTCACCAACAGGTCAGATTACAACCACTCTCTGGGAGTTGAAGTTTTACAATGTCTTTAGCTTTCTCTGCCAAAGGTTGCTGGCTGCCTCATCAAACTACAGCTCCCATGATTCAATAGCATTGAGTCATGGGAGTTAACATGGTATCAAACTGCATTCATTCTACAGTGTAGATCAGGCATGGGCAAACTAAGGCCCGGGAGCCGGATGCGGCCCCCTGAACACTTACCTCAGGCCCTCCTCATTTTCCCTGTTCTCTCGGCATAAGGACACGGTGGCAGAAAGAGGAAGAGAGGAAGGCACGCAGCAGCTGAGACCCTCTGAAGTGCTCTCAGCCACTGCATGTCTCACCCTCCTCACAGCACGATGACGGTGTGAGCTGAAAGCCCTCTGGAGTGTTCTCGGCCATCTCCTGTCTTGCTCTCCTCCCAGCAAAATGCCAAGAGTATAGCCCGAAGATTCGTGGAGGAGGATCAGGGCAGTCACTGCATGTCTCTTTGTCCTCCTGGCATAAGGATGGAGCAAGCAGCCCCATCCTTATGCCAGGAGGACAACGTGAGGATGACCTGGGCCCTAGCCCACCCCTTCCCAGCCCCATCTTCTCACAGACCCTCTCCCTCCCGGGCCCATCCAACCCAGCATGTGCCCAGTCACCCTCCCTCCCAGCCGGGCCTTTTCAATTGGGCCCTCAATGCAGCCCCAAGGCAAAAATGTTTGCCTATGCCTGGTGTAGATGCAGCCCATGTTATCAGAAAGTGAGGGCAAGAGAAGTCTGTATGGCTGTCAGAATTAGCAGCTATTGGGGTCCTTATCCTTCTATAATCTGACATATCTTCTTCAAAAATGTTCCAAATGGTGGTGATGATTATCAGATCTTCTAGCAGTGTGTTGTATAGCTGAGCTATGTAGAAATGTCGTTTTTGTTTACTAAAAATTAGTTCCAGTTGATAACTCTGGGTTCCATTACTATGGAAAAGAAAACTCTGTTTTCTCTCGTGCAGAATTTTATACCCTTCTGTTGCATCTTCCGTTGATCACCTTTGTCTAACAGTCCTGAACACTGGCACTGGCACTGGAATTCCAGCCCCTAGATTGTTTTTGTTATTCCTATTTCTTTTTCAACTGTACAATATTGTTCTGGAGGAATAATGACCAGAACTGTGCAGCACTCCAAGCACAGTGTCAAGCGTGATTTGTGCTGTGTGAAGAAGTACTTCCCAGAATCTACTGCCAATAAGTTTCTTTGGGCAACACACATAAGTGCACTAATTTCTGTTATGAGAGAGGAACGAAATCATTTTACACAATTTTCTGCTCTGTATATCAAGACCAGTTGAACTCTTAAAATTATATCTTGAAATTATTTGAAATTTTGAATCCTTTTGGCCTTAACTTCCAAACCGTCTCTTTGTCCTTGATTTATATTTTTGGCACAAATTGTTCAGAGTGGGCCCTGTTCCCAGAGCTTACAAAAGTTACTTTTTAAACTACAAATTAGGGTTATGCATTTCCTTCAGTACCTTTGGTATCTCTAGGAGTATGTAACTGTAAGGGCCCTTCAGATACAAAAACCCATCCGACACGAAAGTAAGCGGGAGCCAATCTCAGCTCCTTTTGTCCTATTCGGCATCACAGTTGAATCTTTTTGATTTTCCTTCTTTTCTTCTTCCCTTCCTCTCCTTCAGAAAATACTTCTAAAAGATAATAATAATTATTAATAATAGTAATCCCAGCAAACTAAAAAAAGAAGCCTACCTCTTCTCTGGAGTAGCTTTAAGGAAGCAAACCCCCAAGCAGAAAGGAGATTGAAGACAAGAGAGGGGATTTTTAAGGTAGTCCAGGGAGGATAGCTGCACTGAGCTCCAGGTCAACGCTCTTCCTTCCCTGGGCCTCCTTAAATGCCTAAGCTGGAAAGCTGCATGGTGTACTGCTGGTGCTGGTCCTGGGAGAGAGAGGTGCATGCCTGCCTCTCCTCTAGAGTACAACAACTTTAAGAAACATTAAACCCGGAGTCCTCCTCTACAAGGAAAGGATCCAGAAACTTAAGAGTGGTAACTCTGACGATTTTTAAAATCCAGATCTTAATGAAGGATATGGAAGGGGAGCCTGTGGGAAGTCCCCCCCCCCCAATAATGGGCTGGATAGGGTGCTTTCTTAACCCTGTTGTTGAAGCTCCCTTAAAGGGAAGAAAGGAAAGGCTCTCTGGGGAAAGGGGAGCCTAGTAAGTTACCCATTGCTGCCAATGGTCCAAAAATATCAAAAAAATTGGATGCAAAACAAAAACACCCATTCGGCAGTGCGCTCATTTTCGGGGAAGTGCTGGAAAACGGATACAAGGGGACTTCCAGTATCTGGCAAGCAGAAACGGATAGCAATTCACCTGAATGCACAAGACTACTACAAATCTTACAATCCCCCAGCTGTCATAGTGTCATAGTGTCATAGTGACGAGTCACTATGCTGGCAGGGAGATTTGGAGTGTTACAATCCCCAAAACATAACTTTTCCAGGTCTGTCTTAGTTGTATATGATTTGGGGATACATGATGTGTGGAAGATTCCTTTAAAATCCAGAAACAAAAAATAATAATATCTGAATGAATACAAATATCTGATGATTGTTGCCTGTTCATACTGTAGTGGTTTGCGTATTGGACAAGGGCACTAGAAGACCAAGGTTCAAATTCCTGCTCAGACATGGAAATCCATTGGGCAAATTACACTGTCTCAGCTTCAGAAGAAAGCAAAGGCACCCGTTTTGAAGAAAGTCTACCAAAAAAAATGCATAGTTGGTTCACTTTGGGATCATTAGAAGTCATCAATGACTTTAACAACAACAATGAATGAATCACTCTGACCAGGAGGTCATGAGTTCGAGGCCCGCTCGGAGCCTATGTTTGTTTGTCTTTGTTCTATGTTAAAAGGCATTGAATGTTTGCCTATATGTGTAATGTGATCCGCCCTGAGTCCCCTTCGAGGTGAGAAGGGCGGAGTAATAAATGCTGTAAATAAATAAATAAACAACACAAACTGAGAGGTTGTGCCTTCTGTGTCAAAATATTCCAAGGAAATCCAGTACCTTTGTATTCCAGTAACAACAGACGGTTGACATCAAGCTCTTTTCTTTTCTTTCTTTGGATCTCATCTCTATTGGCATTTATCCTATAAGAGGAAGTGGAGAAAACATTCAGTGAGGTTCCCACAGATCTCTAAAAACAGAAACATCTGTTGTAACGATGAACAGCTTGTCTGCTGATCTCGGCAGCAAGAATGACAGCAGCCGACCAGGGTTTGGCTTAACCACCAAAGAGGGTCACTGCTCATTTAAAGGGTTAGCAGCAATGTCAAGGGAGCTTTCCCTTTATTGTATCTAAGCTTTGGGTCTGCTTGTTTTTATATAGCACAAGTCAGGGGTGGGCTGGCTATGCAATACACACTGGGCTGATTCACATGCATGGAAGGTTACATGTGAGTCCCTCAGGAGCCAGGAGGTGGAACCACAAGCTAGCTCTCAGCCAAACTGTGGTTCTGTGGTGGCACAGTTTCAGAGAACCAGAAGAATTCAAATCACCTGAAGGCCAAAACGGAAGCATTGGGAACACCTGTACTTTGTTGCTGTGGCTCACCTATCTACTTTGTTCACAAATGGGATGAAGTCTGGTTTTATGCACGAGGAGGGGGTAAACACTCCATTTGTCCTCCTTGATTCCCTGGAGACTCTCCGCCAGGTACTTTCAAATAGCAGAATATATGTGCTATGCCTGTGCAATCAATAAAAAAAAAAGTTTCAATACTCATTACCAAATTACGGAGTGGTCTCGAATCAGTTCTAAAGTGTTTCTAAAATACAGTAAGAGGTCAATATTGTAACTATAATGATATAATGACATTTTCATTACTTTTTCATTATGCAATTGCGCAAGTGGGGAAGCTTCCAGGGCTCCTTTCTACCTCATTTTTAGAGCTATCAGAATGAAACTTGTTACAATGGCAGAACACATTTACTACTCCCCACCCCCATTTTCAGAATGTTTCACACATCCAGTGAGTTTGGGAATTTTAAAAAAGTTTTTATGAACAACATTTTTTAAAAACACTACAATAGCTATCTCCTTGAATTTCTATTTTCAACGATACAACATAACCAGGGCATCATTCCCCACAAGTTTCTGAAAGATTTACACATACACTAATTTTCAGGGAATTTTAATCAACATAAATGTGACAGTCCTATTTCACTGGAAGACCCCAGATGCCATCCAGCCCAACTCCCTTCTGCCAGGCAAGAAAAGCACCCCCAGCAGATGCCCATTCAGTTTTTGAAAACAACAACAACAATAGGAAGCCTGCTAGGTAAATTTTGAAGTTACTACCTCTCAACTTTGCCTACATCACAGGGTTGATTCAACTCCCAACAATCCCCTTTTATCTTGAAATCCCTCGGGTTTCTTAATGTCAAGTCGTATATACAAATCTTACAAAATACTTATGACAAACAAGGCACAAACGAAATTTTGCATAGCCCTAATATCTACTGTAACAAATGTTTTAAAATGATCTGTGTTTTGTGTGTGTGAAACTTGCTGTAGTAGGGCTTCGTTCTGAATAGATACACATTGAATTGAGCTGTACTTTGCGTTTCTAAAATCTGCTGTACCTAGACTTACTGTGAAATACACATGCATAATACTGAGCTGGGCTTTGCATGCCTGAAACCTGCTGTAGCCAGTCTTACTCTCAGTTAGACATGCACAGAATTGAATCCTAGAGTTGGAAGAGACCTCAAGGGCCATTTAATCCAACTTCCTGCCATGAAAGAACACAAAAAAACACCTCTAAGTTATCCTGGGGTACAGCTGTGCTTTGCATGTCTGAAACACCTTGTACCCAAACTTAGTCCCAAATCGATATGCATAGAATTGAGCTCTGCTTTGCATGAAACCTACTGCACCTAGACTTACTACCAAATTGATATGCATAGAACTGCTCTCTACTTTGCATGAAACCTATTGTACCTGAACTTATTTCCAAATAGACATGCAGAGTTGTGGCTTTCTATGTATAGTTTAAAGGAGGGGGGCAAATCTGTAAGAATTACCTATGCCTTTGTGCACAGACACCAAAGCACATCTGGCATCTGTCCCTTCCCCTAAATACCCCAAGTTAAATCCGTGTGTGTGTGTGTGTGTGTGTGTGTGTGTGTGTGTGTGTGTGTATATATATATATATATATATATATATATATATATATATATATATATACACACACATACAGTAAATTTCTATGCTTTTTTAAAATGAAGACAGCTCTGCTAAGATGCCATTTGTCCTGAGTTCTCATATTCTATCAGACTGCTATATGTCTGTTGCCAGTGGAGGTTGTATAAAGTTTGTATATATGTGTAGCTAAGGACAGGGCTGTGTTCATGAGGAGCTATGCCGCATTGGCTTCACTCATGACCTGAACATCATCAATCAAGTATCCACAGAGGGAAGGTTTGTGTATTGACCCGTTACAGTACCCACGGCCCTTCAAGTATTTTATGTGGGAAATTTTGCTCAAATGAGCTGCTTTCAAAAAAAAAAAAGAGAGAGAGAGAGAAAGAAATATTTATAAACCAGAATCCCCTGTAAGTAGAGACCCCAAGTATTCATTTCCTCCTCTACAGCAAGTTTGTACAAAGGTCATTCTCAAAATGAAATTGCAAGCGAAGGCAGACAACACAAAAATGTACAAGGTATTAATCTTATTTTCCGCTGACATTAGTACATGTGCATATAGGCCAGGTGTCATAAAACACTCTCTTTTCATCAGGTTTAAAATCTCTATGAAGCTGTTGGGCGGGGGGGGGGGGGTCATTCGAAAGTTTTGAACAAACTGTAAATGTTGTGTGATGACTCAGTTGGATCTGTGAGATCTGAAACAGGAAATATTGTCCATGGTCTTAAAGGATGCTGCTGTTAAGGGATACATCAGAGTTTATACATTGGAACTAAATTCTGATAAAAAAGAACATGTTTAGAGCTGCAACTATAAGGGGCTAAATAGAACACTACTCTCCTCCCTTGAAATGAATTCTCCCCACAATGAAACATTCCTTGAATATCCAAATTTCTAGCATTGCAGTAACTTAAAAGTTAAGTTGAGCATTAAGAACTTGACAGTAAGAGATATTCAACAAGGAGCTGGGCTTAGCACAGAAAATTTCTGCCAACCAAAAGGTCGGCAGTTCAAGCTCGGGTTGGGATGAGCATCCGCCATTAGCCCCAGCTCACCTTCCCACCTAGCAGGTTGAAAGCAGAAATGCAAGTAGATAAATAGGTACAGGAAAACTCTGACATGGAAGATGGAGCGACAGCACCTCACCGTGCCCGGAGTCAAGCACAGCCTCCAAGATGCCGGAAACAAGATGGGAAAAACTGCCTTTACCTCTGTTTGTGATGTCTGTCCTTGTTAATTGTATAATTGGCATTAAATGTTTGCTGTATGTGTGTACTGTAAGCCGCTCTGAGTCCCCTTCAGGATGAGGAGGGTGAGTTATAAATACTGTAAATAAATAAATAAAATAAACAATGAGACCGATTAGAGCAGTGTTTCTCAAACTCTGCTCCTCCAGATGTTTTGGAATTCAGCTCCCAGAAATCCTAGCCAGTTTACCAACTGTTAAAAATTGTGGGAGCTGAAGTCCAAAACATCTGGAGGAGCAGAGTTTGAGAAACTCTCATCTAGAGGGTTGGTGGAGTCTTTATCTCTGGACATTATTATCTGGAGGGGCTCTGAGGTGAGGGCCATTGATTGGCTGTTGGCCTCATTCAGATGGCATTGTTCTCCCTCTGAAAAAAATAGTTATGTAGTTTGGGAGTGTTCCAAATTAGTACTAGATCTTCCCTCTGATAAAAATAATAAGAGAAGTACCCCTCCCTTCAGTCTTTACTCAGACTAAATTGGATTAGATGCTGGACATGCACACCTATATCCATGGTTGCTATTTACTCTCTACAGGAAGAGCATTAGCAAGAAGTTGGTGATGACAATGTTGATGAATTTGCATCCTATCTTTTGTCCACATATAGGAGCGTTTTCAGGATCCCCAGATTTTCCATCCAGGTACTTCTCAGTCCCATTCTTAACTTGCATTATACAATTCCTGTCCCCTTGAACCTCACATATGTAATTAGCTCTCCTGATCGGTATAACATGAGCTGTAAAATTTTCATCTCATTATTGGCACTGAACTAAATCTGCTGTGCTTACAAAATAAGTTCAAGTGTTCATCCTCATTTGGCAGTACTTGAGCTGTGCTGCTAATCCTTTCCTACGTCATTCATTTTCCACTCCAAGATAAAGAATCTGTCTCGGCTAGGGAATCAAGACACGAATATATATGAAACAAATTACTTACTGCCTGCTCTTTGTCACAGTCTCAAGACCACTTTGTGTGACTTTGTTTGTCATAGACAGCAAGAGAATAGGGAACACTATTTTGTAGCTATGTACCACTTCTGAGAGTAGACGGGGATTAATATGGTTGTATACCAATCCCACGTGTTTGTACGTATGTGTGTGCAGGGGTGAATGGGCTGATGTTTTCCTTATCAGTAGGATAGTGAATTCTCTCCAAGTTTTAGTATGAACTTTAAAGCAGCTAGCCAAACTGCCTGAAGTTATTTCGAGGTTCAGCACCCTTATCGTTGCTGTGGGAATTCAAGTTCCTAAAGGGAACCTATCATGGGATTTTCCTAAAGTGAACCTGTCATGGGATTTTCTTGGAAAGACTTGTTCAGAGGGCCTTGTTCATCGTGGCCTTCCTTTTTTTTTTTTTTAAATGTCAGGAGCTACTTGGGAAATTGCAAGTCGCTTTTGGTGTAAGAGAATTGGCCGTCTGCAAGGATGTTGCCCAGGAGACTCCCGGATGTTTTTACCATCCTGGTGGGAGGCTTCTCTCATGTCCCCACATGGAGCTGGAGCTGATAGAGGGAGCTCATCTGCGCTCTCCCCGGGTTGGATTCGAATGTGGCAGCCTTCAGGTCAGCAACCCAACCTTCCAGTCACAAGGCTTTAACCCACTACGCCACCAGGGGCTCCTAAGGCCTTCCTTTGAGGCTGAGAGAGGAAGCTGATCATTGAATCATGCTAGCGGATCTAGAAATACCTAGAGAGAAAACATTTGCTTGTGATCACATATATGGCAGCAGCAAAAACAACAGCAAATATATGAACAGTCAAATCTGTAAATGCTTAACTAACAAATATGGAGAGTTAATGGTAGATAAGTAGGACCATCCCTGTCAAATGGGGATAGTTCCATTAATGCAGCCTTGCATATTCTTATCCACCTCTGTTCGCCACATATCACTTTGAAGTGGGCTGTTATTTCAGGGGAGGGCAAAGTGTGGCCTTCCAAACATTGTTGGATTGCAGCTCCAATCATCCCTATCCAGTACAGTCAAAGCAAGGCAAGATTTGCATTCCAAAACCAGCTGGAAATGCAGGGCTACAACTGGCTCGTGTGTGGGCACATTGTCTGGCTCAAAATAAGGTTATTTCCTGTTTGTTTAGGCTCTGACAGCCAGCTGTTCACTCTCCATGTGCAAAGGATTCACTCCACCACCAGAGATGTAATATTCCCACACAATACGATGCTTAATCTGCCTCTTTTCCCCTTATAACAGTCATAAATTCACACAGCACTACAGATTTTTCTAGTGCTAAAATCTCTACCTATTTATATGTCAAGAGCCAAGTCTCGTATTCTTGAAAAATACCAACACCCTTTTCCTTCTGCTCCCCCCGTACATGTTAGGATCCATTTTGAATAAGGGTGAGAGAAGGGACACATTTTCCATTTTGACTTTGAATTCCTTCTTCATCTGGCTCCCTCCCACATATCCCGCATATCCTGCTTATTATTAACAGAAGAAAGTTCAGAGAGTGGGGTGAGATGGGGAGATTTGATAGATGACAGCAAGCAGATTGTGTCTAAACATATAATATTTCAAGAGAAGATGGGGCCAGAAAATAGAAATTAGAAGACAGGAAATGGAAAGGAGGAGGTTGCACTCTCTTTTCACATTCTTTCAGTTTTCTATCATTTTTTTCAAGAATTATAGGTCTGCTCCCCCCCCCCCCCCAACCAGTGCATTTCTGTGGGCATTGTTAATATGTTATTTATTAGTTATAGTCCAATAACTTATGATGGCCTACACAGCTTTCCTGTTATTCACGTCTTCATTCTGAACGAGGACCTGACCATGGAATTCACTAACCTTGTGGGTTTCATAGCTCATTGGAGACCTAAACCTGAACCTCCCCCGAGTTAGAGTCTTAAGGGCTGTTGTGTGTTTTCCTGGCTGTATGGCCATGTTCCAGAAGTATTCTCTCCTGACTTTTGCCCACATCTATAGCAGGCGTCCTCACAACCTGAGGATGCCTGCTATAGATGCAGGCAAAACGTCAGGAGAGAATACTTCTGGAACTTGGCCATACAGCCAGGAAAAGACACAACAACCTTGTGATTCCGACCATGAAAGCCTTTGACAACACTTAGAGTCTTAACTTTCTAACAACTGCACTCATGGGCTATAGTAGCAGATCTGTGGGTATTATTTCTGTATGATGGGACATACACCAGTTCAACCTGCTTCAAGCTTTGCATGTACACTGAATGCCTTTTAACTCAAGAACAAGATCAATGCAAAGAAAGGTATGAATACAGAGAAGAAGGAAGAAAAAAGGAAAGAGTAGGAAAACAGGAAGAAAGAGAGAGCCAGGACAGATATGAGAAAGTGCTTCTCCACACAACAGATAATTAATCTATGAAATTTGCTATCACAAGACCTGATAGCCATCAACTTGGATGGCTTTAAAGCAGGATTAGAAAAAATAATAATGGAATGTAGGGCCATCACATAAGATACATGCCTCAGAACACCGGTTACTGGAATATTAATCAAAGGTCTATTGCAGAAGGAACATGAGGAGACCATCAGTAGAACATACACTCATGTTCTACTGATAGTCTTCTTGTTAGAGCATCTATTTGGCTGTTGTGTGAACAGAATACCTGATTAGACAGATCTGTTTCATGGCTCTTTAATATTCAGGGCCCAAATCCAATTATCATTCAATTAACTACTAATCAGTAATTCAACATTTATGCAAACGCCATAGATTCAATGGGTCTACTCTAGTTGAAACTAGCACTTAAGGTTTTCGATCTATACATTCTTGTCATGCACGCAGCAAGGTCCAAATTTTCTCCATAAGGTGATTTTATTGAAATAATTTAAAGCATCAATTTGGGTGGTTAGAAATGTGAAGGTTTGTAATGATTGATAATCTGAACTTTTCTCTGATTTCATTGTTTGGTATTTGGCTGTTTCAAAAAAAAAAAAGGAGAAAAATCAACATGCTTCAATTCAATACAAAATGATTTTAAAATGTATTAGATCCAGATACTGCAAGATGATAAAGCTGCTGCAACATTTTGATAAGGTTCACTGCAAACATCTAACAAAGATTGGATTTAAAGTGTAACCACATGCTGAATGAGTGATCCCTAAAACTTCCCAAACTAAAAACAAATGTTTGGTTTACGTTTAGTAAGGCATGCCCTCCAACTTTTCACAGTTAAAAAACAGGGATGCATTTCTAACTCTCCAATTCTTCTCCAGAGATTGAAAAAGTACTTTTTTGGTGTTCAAAAATGAAAAGTTATTTTTCCAAGCTCTTTTCTCATCCCAGTGCTCAGTCTCTCCCACACATTCACCCTACAACTTGGGAACGTATACCATATTTCATCAATTGTAAGATGCCATCGATTCTAAGATGCACACTAATTTCAAACTTTGGTTCTAAATAAAACAAAAGTCTTAGGAGATGTGCGGCTGGGTGAGAGGGGATCAAGAGAACATAGGAAACTTATTATTTTGGCTTTCCACCTCATGCTTTTCATCACCACACTTTACCTCCTTTGTCTTGCTGTATAGCCAACCTGCGCTAAATTCATTGTCTAGTCAGCTCCCAGGAAACCCCTCCAACCCCCCACACAATGCCGCTGCCCCACATTTGTTATTTTCAGTCCTTAAAGGGGCACTGTTGTTGCCCTTCATGTCATATCCCATTGCTCGTGCAACATGGCTGATATGTGTGGCTTCTCCTCTCTGGGCTGCTGCTGCCACTCTTTGTCGCTCTTGGTGCCTTCTGCTCCAGGTTCACCCTAATATTGCAGATTTTTTTTGATTTTTTTAAAAAGAGAGATAGAGAATAAGGAGCAGTAGTAGCTAAGAGTGTGGTAGGAAAGCCAGCAGGGAGCCAGGAGCATGAGGTGGCGACAATAGGGAAGAGAGGAAAAGCAATGGAAAGCCATTGTCACCCCATGCTCCTGGCACATACAGTTTCTTCCTATCCCCTCATCTCTTTGCTGCTGCAACCTGCACTCTTAATGACTGAGTCTTGCTCTCCATTAGCTTCCTTCCCACTCTCTTTACTCATCCTCTTTTTTAAAACACACACACCCTCCAATACTAAGGCATAATTCTAAGGCATACTCCTTTTTGGAGCATTGATTTTGGGGGGAAATTGTATCTTAGAATCAGTGAAATGCAGTATATGCAGTATTGCAGACCAACTCACATTGTGTTGTCGTAGGCTTTCATGGCCGGGATCACAGGGTTGTTGTATGTCTTTCGGGCTGTGTGGCCATGTTCCAGAAGCATTCTCTCCTGACATTTCGCCCACATCTATGGCAGTCATCCTCAGAGGTTGTGAGGTATGGAGAAAACTAAGCAAAGAGGTTAATATATATCTGTGGAAAGTCTAGGGTGAGAGAGGTCAGTGTGAATGTTGTGTAGTTAATCACTTTAATTAGCATTGAAAAGCTTATCTGCTGTCTTCTTCCTGCCTCTGGGGCATCCTTTGTTTAGAGTCGTTAACTGCCCTTGGTTGATTCATGTCTGGAAATCCTCTGTTTTCAGAGTATTGCTTTTTATTTACTGTTCTGATTTTTGAGTTTTGTAATACTGGTAGCCAGATTTTGTTCATTTTCATGGTTTCTTCCTTTCTGTTGAAGTTGTCCACATGCTTGTGGATTTCAATGGCTTCTCTGTGTAGTCTGACATGATAGTTGTTAGAATGGTCCAGCATTTTTGTGTTCTCAAATAGTATTTTGTGTCCAGGCTGGTTCATCAAATGCTCTGCTATGGCTGATTTCTCTGGTTGAATTAGTCTGCAGTGCCTTTCATGTTCTTTGACTCTTGTTTGGGCGCTGCGTTTGGTGGTCCCTATGTAGACTTGTCCACAGCTGCATGGTGTCCGGTAGACTCCTGCAGAAGAGAGAAGATCCCTCTTGTCCTTCGCTGACCGTAGCATTTGTTGGATTTTCTTCGTGGGTCTGTAGATAGTCTATCTCTTCTGCAGGAGTCTACCTGCCATAGATGTGGGCGAAACGTCAGGAGAGAATGCTTCTGGAACATGGCCACACAGCCCGAAAGACATACAACAACCCAACTCACATTATTATTATTATTATTATTATTATTATTATTATTATTATTATTATATTTTTTTACCCGCCTCTCCTCCTGGCTCAAGGCAGGTTACAGAATAATTAAAACACATATACATTGCAAAAATACCACAAATACACATATTGAAATGTATTTTATTAAAGATATATATTAAAATGTATTTCTATAAAGTACATATTAAAATACACAAAACAGAGATTAAACAAAGGACACGCGTTGAAAATTCATGCTTAAAAACTGGCTGGGTAGGTAGTGATAGGTCTTTAAATTCTGACAGCTCATTCAGCTTGGTCCAATAAGCCACTGTTTTTAATATCAACAAGTCTTATAATTACATGATTACACACACACACACACTCCTCTTGCTATCTTTTGAATAGATATTCTGACAGATTCTGGCTTTGTTTCTTGATTTGGAAGCAATACTTAAAGCAGTTTTTCCAAGCTGAATACCAAACTAAGCCATAACAATATATTTCCCAAAGTCAGGCATGCAAGGGGAGGAGGTAAGACAGGCAAACATGCATGTGTATGTATAGTTGACCCTCTATAGCTATGCATTCAACAATTCAGGGCTTGAAAATATTGGCAATCTTTGATTTTGTGATTTTATTTCAAGGACACCATGTTGCTACACCATTGTATATGATTGGAGATATTTGGAGAATGCCATAAAATCTGCTGCTCACTAAGGTACAAGTGGCAACTTTTGAACTGAGATGGAAACAGCTTTTCAACTATGAATATATTTCACCAATGAACTCAAGACAGTGTATTTGCATCATCTTCCTCCCTTATTGCCATAACAATAACCATGTTCCAGTCCAGCTTTCTAAGCACAACACCAATACAGTAATAGTTCTTTATGTAAAACCGCCACCTTTGTCTAAAGATAATTACTGTACTTGTAAATGTACTAGTGATTGCAATGAAACCTATGAGCAAATAAAAAGCATGTGCTTGGCCTACAGCTTCAGGATCTTATATAAGCATGTTTTTAAAACACACACACATGTAGATAAGCATCACAAGTCTTGTAGCCCTCTGGCATTATGGAACTTCGTCCTGCTGTTTTTTCCATTCACTTCTCTTTGTGGATTGTCTAAAAACAGCATTAGCTTGTGCATTGGAATTCAGTGTTTGATTATTGCTATTTTTTTACAGACTCGTTTCACAAAGGAGTCTTGTTTTAAGTATGTAGAGGCAGGAGTCAAGGACAAATTAATCAGTAGCCTTGGATAAAAAAGAATGAAAGTAGAACTTGATACAGAAAGGAGCCTGGCACAGTCCTGAAAACCCTATTCAACTGTGTGTAGCTAATGAAAATTGTACAACTGAGCTCAGGCAAAGGATAATATTACTTATTTCCACTACAATTCTCAGAATCCCTAGTGTTGACTGTGAGATTCTAGAAGTTGTTCTGGGGAAAATGCTTTTCAAAGCTCTGAAGGAGAACCATCTTTCCTTTCCTATTTTTTTAAAAGCAGAAATGGCTTACAGAACCCTTAACCTCCTGAAGTATATCACATTTGATATCAAAAATAGTGCCTGTCTAATACCTAAGGTGTGGCACCAGATTTAGATGGGCACCTGCTATTTAACACACATTATTCTTTTTATTTGATTTATTTAAAATATGTCTTATTTACTTACTCAACATCCTTCTTGAACTGTGGTATCCAAAACTGGATAAGGTATTCCATGTGAAATCTGGTACAAAACTTTTAACTTTCCTTGTTCTGAATACTGTACTCTTCTTGATGCAGCCTAGAAGCACATTGCCTTTTTGACTGCTGCGTCACACTACTGATTCATTTTTAACTCATCATGTACTAAGATCTCTAGTCAGGTCAACTTGGAACATAATCCAGTCTGAAAGTCAGGTTAGAAGGGGGTTTAAGATAAGGCAGAAATGTATTTCTGTTAACCAATAGCCTTTCATAAGTGGGGCTTCAAGTCTTTTCCAAGTGGATCTACTCTGATACCATTGCTATCAGAGGAAATGACATAAATGTCATGCACTGGATCTCTTTTCATCCACTAACATAATTCTGGATTAGGCCCACAAACTATAGCTAACCTAGAAATGTGTCCTTCCACACATTTCAGTGGGAGAAAACATCTAAAACGAAAAAAATTACAAGGAAAAGGGAGAAGAAAATGCCTTCTTTCCCCTGGCTCCTGGACCTGGCATGACTTTGGAATCAACAGATCACCTGTTACATGATTTCCAGATCTTGGGAAATTACTTTTTTGGATTATAACTCCTAGAATCCCTTTCTGGCTGCAGGATTCTGGATTTTATCCTGAAAAGCAATCCTTCAAACCTCTAGACTTCCTCAGTTCTTGCTTTGGCTTGTTCTGTAAGTCTTTCAGACAGCATCCTGACCATCTGAAGCCAACTTGTTTTCTTGGGCTTTTAATGGTCAATTTTTTGGCCTTTTGGGGTATCCAATACCTTATTTGTGTCTTTGTATACAAGCTCTTATATTCACTGATATCTGGTGGCTTTGACATCATGCCAAAATATATCTCTTTTCAGCGAAATATTGATCTAAATAGTGACCAAAAGTGACAAAAAGTGTAAAGGACCTATCCAAGGTGCTGAACCTAAAAAGGGATATAAATCAATGTTAAAGGATAACAAAGCATTTTTATTACATTTAAAGCACACTTTCCCTACTCCAGTGAACTTAGCTCCTTGCTGGCCACTTCTTCTCCTACTTCAATCCTAGTTTAATTCAAACTGAACTTTACACAAACCCTACTCAAATTCCAAACTGATACTGCAATTCCCATTTGACATTCTCTTGCGATATGCAAATCTCCTCAAACATTCAATGAATTAGAAATTAGGATTTATACCAACATTTTATGCACTTCTCTTCCCTTTACAATATACAATCCCTTCCTTTCTGATATGCAATCAATACGTCAAACATTGTCCAGTACAGAAGAGTCTCAATTAACTGTTTAATGTTTTTAATATTTGTGTATATTTATAATTATTTTATGTCCCGGCATGGAATGCTTGCCATATATATGTTGTGCTCCACCCTGAGTACCCTTTGGGGTGAGAAGGGCGAAATATAAATGTTTAAAATAAATAAATAAATAAATAAACTGGCACTCATGAGGATAGGTAGATGCTGGGTAAATTTAGTTTCTGGTTGACTAAGAGTTACTCTTAAAAATAGTAACTCTCAGTCAACTATTTATTTATGTATTTCATTTATATAGTGCTTTTCTCCACCCTTGGGGGCACTCAAAGCAGTTCACAACAAAGTAAATAGCAAAATTCAATGCCTGACAAAATATAAAACACAACACATGTAACAATAGCATATAATGATAGATTAAAACCAGTAAGCTATAAAACATCAAACACAGGCAGCCTGGGAGTCTCTTCTCTCACTCCCAAGTATGTTTGGTGGGGACGAGGGAACGGGCCTTCTTGGTGGTGGCCCCTCAGCTCTGGAATGCTCTCCCTAAAGAGATCAGACCCACTTTTCGTAAAGCACTAAAAACCTGGTGGTTTAGGAAGGTTTTTGATCAAGATTAGTTTTCACTTGAATCAGATTGTGGTATACTGTTCATCACCTGCCCCTAAGATAGGTATATAAGTTCTCATCTACCCTTAAAATGGATTAAGACCAGCCTCGCCCTGAGTAATGTTTCCCGCCCCTTGATCAAAGGCTATCAATGCGATTGTTTTTTAACTGCAATTGCTGTGTTTTATCTATGATATATTTTGTTATATTTTATTGTATGTTGTTTTGTATTTGTATTTGTACTCTTTGGAAACCGCCCTGAGTCCTTTTGGGGAGATAGAGCGGTATATAAACACATTATTATTATTTTATTATGTCACAGCAAACAAGATAGATATGCTGGATTTCGTATCACAAAATCACAAGTCGAACACTTCCCAAGTGTCTAGGACTGTGTGATGTATTTTCGGATGATGCGTGCAGATCCCAGTAGGGTGGCCTTTTGCAGTTGGCAGATCGTAATTTTGTCAATGTCTATTGTTTCCAAATGCCGCTGAGATCTCTTGGCACGGCACCCAGTGTGCCCATCACCACCGGGACCACCTGCACTGGTTTCTGCCAGAGTCTTTGAAGTTCAATCTTGAGGTCCTGATAGCGGCTGAGTTTTCCTGTTGTTTTTCGTCAATGCGACTGTCATCTGGGATGGCAACATCAATGATCCAAACCTTTTTTCCCCCACAACTGTGATATCTGGTGTGTTGTGTTCCAGAACTTTGTCAGTCTGGATTCGGAAGTCCCACAGTATCTTTGCGTGCTCATTTTCCAATACTATTGCAGGTTTGTGATCCCACCAGTTCTTTACTGCAGGGAGGTGGTACTTGAGGCATAAGTTCCAATGAATCATTTGGGCCACATAGTTGTGCCTCTGTTTGTAGTCTGTGCGATTTTCTTACAGCAGCTGAGGATATGATCAATGGTTTTGTCAGCTTATATTATTATTATTATTATTATTATTATTGACACAACGACGTTGTATGACACAGCAAACAAGATAGACATGCTGGATTTCGTTTCACAAAATCACAAGTCGAACACTTCCCAAGTGTCTAGGACTGTGTGATGTATTTTCGGATGATGCGTGCAGATCCCAGTAAGGTGGCCTTTTGCAGTTGGCAGATCGTAATTTTGTCAATGTCTATTGTTTCCAAATGCCGCTGAGATCTTTTGGCACGGCACCCAGTGTGCCCATCACCACCGGGACCACCTGCACTGGTTTCTGCCAGAGTCTTTGAAGTTCAATCTTGTGGTCCTGATAGCGGCTGAGTTTTTCCTGTTGTTTTTCATCAATGCGACTGTCACCTGGGATGGCAACATCAATGATCCAAACCTTGTTCTTTTCCACAACTGTGATGTCTGGTGTGTTGTGTTCCAGAACTTTGTCAGTCTGGATTCGGAAGTCCCACAGTATCTTTGCCTGCTCATTTTCCAAGACTTTTGCAGGTTTGTGATCCCACCAGTTCTTTACTGCTGGCAGGTGGTACTTGAGGCATAAGTTCCAATGAATCATTTGGGCCACATAGTTGTGCCTCTGTTTGTAGTCTGTCTGTGCAATTTTCTTACAGCAGCTGAGGATATGATCAATGGTTTCATCAGTTTCCTTGCACAGTCTGCACCTTGACGTGGTGGGGGGGGCTTAACTGCTCCAATGATGACTGAGGGCTGTGCTGGCGGTAGTGTAACTACCGGCAGGTCCAACCAAGCCAGAGAGGCCTCAGCTGAGGAGCAGAACCAAGAGCACCTAACCCATTAGCATTATGGAGAATCAAACCCAAACAAAGTCTAAACTGGCTCGGTCGTCGCCCAGGATAAAAAGGACCGCGGTGGATGCTGCTGATTCTGGACATCCATCGACAAGTGGGCTACGGAATCATCAAAACCCAAATGAACAGTCACAGAAGCGGCAGAAATACACAATGCCAGAAAACCGCACAATTATGATCTTAATGCTCTAAATGGCTCATAAAGGAAGATGCGTTCGGATAGGTAAGCTGGACCAGAACCGTTTAGGGATATGCCCCATACTATAAAATACCATAAACTCTATACTGACAAATAGATAAACTTAACTGAATGTAACACAGCTTTACTGTATTTTAAAAACAACTTTGTGAATGCAGTATGCATTATTTCTTCGCTTTTTTGCCAGTTGCTTGAAAGTTCTGTTTGCTTGGGCTCCAGTTAACTGGGAGTCTATTGTACAAAATCATGACATCAATGTTGTCTACTTCCATTCTGCAGCTTGGATGCAAGAAATACCATCTTGACCTTCACTTCAAGCTTCTTATGAGGGTTGGGCCCATGTGGTATATCTATCACAAAAAAGACAGAACTCCAATTGCTTAATATTGATGTGTATCTTGAAGATCCCTGATCTCATTCGTTATGTTTGTTTGTCTTTCAGTTAGACTTGGACCTGAACGGAGTTTCAAACAGAGGACACTTTCTAAAAGGGAACCATCCTTTCTTCAAAACAAACATGGTAGGTCTATTTCAGGCAATACAATTATTTAGGCAAGTATTGTCATATGGTTAAAAGTACTAGTGCTGCTGTGATAGTTGCTGGATTTCATTGTAAAAATTCCAGCTGTACCAAAACACATGAACAACAATAACTGTCCTTTTTCACATATAAATTCTGGCAACTGTCCTTTGAGGTCAAAGAATTGGTCGGACCGTTTCCTCCCCATCCTTCTCCCACCTCCAGTGGGTTGGCAGGTCTAGCTACTAGTCCGGAAGAGAGACACAGAGGCATAGAATAGAGTCAGGCATGAAAAGACGGAGAGAAAATTAACTTAGTGTAAACAACTTAATCACTCCTTTGGCAATTCAGCCCGTGACCCAAGCTCAACCCCGTAAGAGAGAAAGGATCGAATGTACTGAATGCTCCCTGCTGTCGGGAATGAAAACATGCAGCGGAGGAGTCATTAAAACCTGAATAAACTGACCCAGAGTTCAACAAGCAAAGCTGAGGGACAGGAGATAAGGAGCTGGAACAACCCTGAGCAAACAAGGACGTCACAGCACAAACAGCAAGACACTTCAGGAAGAAGGATGTTCCTGAGGTAACCAAAGGGCAAAGCTTTACAAATGTTTTCAGGGCAGTTTCCCTTGTACAAGTGTTCCCTTGTTCAAAGACAATATATAGGGAACACAAGGCTCCCAAAAACCTACATGTTTTATAGAGTAGATTATATGTTTCAAGACACTTCCATCTCATGGCAACCCTAAGGAGAGCTGACCACAGGGTTTTCTTGGCAAGTTTTGTTCAGAGGGGGTTGCTTTTGTCTTCCTCTAAGGCTGAGAATCTCTGACTTGCCAAAGGTCACCCAGTGGGTTTCCATGGCTGAGTGTTTCCAGAGATGCCGTCCAACACTGAAACACCACACTGAGATTTCAGCTGTACTCAGGCATTATTGTAAAGGGAGCAATAAAAAAGTTGAGCAGAGACAGAGTCACATATTGCATGTGCTGTGTGGGAGATTTCTTTGTGATTTGACTATCTTAGTTTTGCAACTTTTCTATCCTCCCTTTCTCAAGGCCTTCCCAGTATATGCCAAAACAAGTGCAGGCTCATAAGGGAGAACATTGATCTTCAGATAACATGTAACTCTGACCTAATATGAAAAAATAAAGTCCTTAAGATAGCATGTACAGTGTCACCAGGTTATCCGTTCACCTGGTAGATAACCTGGCCACCTCTTACATACTATCAAAAAGAAGAAATTTCAGCAGGTGTTGCTTGCATTCCCTCCTGTACACAATTATTAAAGGTAGAGGAGCTCTTATTTCAACTGGCAACCAGCCATATCAAAACTAGTCATTCATTTCTCCCTCTATGTGCAAAGTAGCAGGTGTGTGTGTGTGTGTGTGTGTGTGTGTGTGTGTGCCTTCAAGTTACCTGCCAGCCCCAAAACTTTCATTAGGTTTTCTTATGACCCTTCCAGACAGGCCCTCTATCCCAGGATCTGATCCTAGATTTTCTGCTTTAAACTGGCTTATATGAGTCCACACTGCTAGATAATCTGGGATAAACAGAAAACCTGGGATCACATGCTGGGATTAGGGCCTGTCTGGAAGGGTCCTTAGAAATAGGAAACTAAGAGATGATTTTGCCACCACCAAAATCTATTCTACCGCACCTAGGATTTCTTGGTAGTCTTTCATTTAAGTACTTACCAATGATAACTATGTTTAGCCAATTAATTTGTGAATTTTCAAGTCACTTCCTTCCTATGGAGAACCTATGACATGTTTTCTTGGCAAGATTTATCCAGAAGTGATTTGCCGTTGCCTTCTTCTGAGGCTGAGAAAATGTGACTGCCCATGGGATTTAATGGCCAAGTGGGGATTCAAACACTAGTCACAGTCCAACACTGAAATCACTACACCACACTAGCTCCTAAACATCAAATACACAGTCATTAGCACTCTCATATAACTGCAATTAAGTTGCTAGCTTTAAAAGATAACAAGAGACCTAATGTTTGTATTCATATATGCATTATGTAAAAATTACTATAGAAAAATGTATATCCTGGGAATTTAGGCTACAGTCCTATGTATACTTATTTGAAAGCAGGTGTTATTGAGCACTGTGGCACTTAAGTCTGAGCAAAAATGCATGAAATTACATTGTTAAGTTTCCTAGACATGAAAACTTCCAGTATTCTCTTTCATTCAGCATATTGTTGCCAACAAGGAACATTATTAGACAGAGCAACTTAAGTAATATTTCACTACTCAAATAGCACCACCTTTTGGTTCTCTATGCAATATCAGGTATTTAATTTGGAGAACTGATTGATTATTATTTATTTATTAATTAATGACATTTTTATATCCCTGCCTAGTGGTCCTGAGAGGTGAACAAATGAAGGCAATTAAAACAGTGCAAATATTTTAAAAATGAAAACGCATTCAGTGGGTTCTTAGGAAACTTTTATTTTCCGGTCCCAATTCAAGGTGTATACCATCACATATAAAGCCCTAAACGGTTTGGGACCCACCTACCTTCGTGACCGTATCTCCTACCACAAGCCTACACGATCCCTTCGCTCATCAGGGGAAGCTCTCCTGTCCCCACTCCCGATATCCCAGATCCGCCTTGTGGGAACAAGGGAGAGGGCCTTTTCTGCTGTGGCCCCCGATTGTGGAATTCTCTGCCCACGGAGATTAGGCAAGCCCCCACACTAGCAGCCTTCAAGAAAGACTTGAAAACATGGCTCTTTCGCTGCGCTTTTGGAGAGTAACCATTTTATATTTCTTTTCCGTTGCTCCCCCTAATATCTATCCTCCAGAATACCCCACTCCCTTATGACCCTGTTCGCTGTGATTTTTATTTTTATGTCTTTCTCACCCCGAGTTTTAACTTAATGTTCATGTGGTCTGCCCTTGTTTTTATTGTCTCCTTGTTTTATTTTGTAATGGATATTATTTACTGTATTGTTTATTGTATTGTGTTGTGCTGTTCTTTTATATGCTGTTTATATTGTATTGTTTTGGGCGTGGCCCCATGTAAGCCGCCCCGAGTCCCCATTGGGGAGATGGTGGCGGGGTATAAATAAAGTTTTATTATTATTATTATTATTATTATTATTATTATTATTATTATTATTATTATTTAGAAACTGTTTAAAACTACCCTAAAATGCCATTTCAATGTAATCATCAATTGTGCTTCTGAAACTGGCAGCGAGAATGTGACCTGCCCAAGATCACGCAATAGTTTCCGTGGCTGAGCAAAGATTCAAATTTTGGCCTCCCAGGAGTTGCAGTTCATCATGGAAACCACTATACCTTCCTTGCTGGCTCCCTGCAATCCAGCAACATCTGGAGGGCCACAATTGCTCATCCTTGAAATAAAGCATGTGCAAGAAAAAACGTTTCAACACAACAACAACAACAACAACAACAACAACAACAACAACAACAAAGTATGGATCGTCGATGTTACAATCCCAGGCAACAGCAGAATCAACGAGAAGCAACTGAAAAAGCTTACACAATATGAGGATTTAAAGATCGAACTGCAAAGATTCTGGCACAAGCCAGTAATGGTCATCCCAGAGGTGATTGGCACACTGGGTACAGTGCCTAAAGACCTTGGCCAGCACTTAAAAACAATTGGTGCTGACAAAATTACCATCTGTCAGCTGCAAAAGGCCACCCTACTCGGATCTGCACACATTATTCGCCGAGACATCACATAGTCCTAGACACTTGGGAAGTGTCCAACGTGTGATCCAATACAACAGCCATCATAGTGATCTTGTTTGCTGTATACTACTCTTGTTGTATATCAAATAATAATAATAATAATAATAATAATAATAATAATAATAATAATTATTATTATTATTATTATTATTATTATTTCATACCAGCCCTTTCCTGCAGCTCAACTAATACAAGTGAACAACATAAACTGTTTTAGCCATTATGACTATTAACCATACATCACCAAACAAACTGGTCCATGCTTCACCATTGCCATTCCTGATATGGAGCACCTATCTATATATATAAAAGAGTGATGGCATCAGGGCAGTGGACAAAACAACAAAACTACAGGCCCCCCAACCTCGAAATTTGACAACACAACCCATCATTCATGGCTCTAGGTTGATACAACAAAAAGAAAAGAAAAATAAAGTCCTAATTACAGGGAGAAGAATAATAGTTTTTATCCAATTGCTGCCAGTTTGAAGGCTAAGCTCCGCCCACTTGGTCTCCTAGCAACCTACTCAGCCCAGGGGACAGGCACAGTTAGGCCTCACTTAGGCCTCTTCCACAGATTATGTAATTGGCACTGGATTATATGGCAGTGTAGACTCAAGGCCCTTCCACAGAGCTATATAACCCATTTAGAATCTTATATTATCTGCTTTGAACTGGATTATCTTGACTCCACACTGCCATATAATCCACTTCAGTGTGCATACTAAACATAAAGACAACCATACAACAGACATTCAATACCACCACTACCTCAACAATTTCTCACCAACACCACCAGACAACGCCATAGCAACGCGTGACCTGGCACAGCTAGTTGGCTATATAATGTTATGTGGTGGCATACATGGAAATCCCTACCAGCAGTGAAGAGCCCAAAGGTAGTAGCAGAGACCTCAGCTGCTGTCAGTGTTAAATATTACAGTAACAGTTCCTCTGCATATTTCATATCTAATCTCCTCTGAATTCCAAAAACAGTTGCTGACTTCTGCTTGCTTAATATCTGAACCTCAGAAGATAACTGGCTACTTGCTTAGCCAAAAAAAAGTACGAAAGGATGTGGTCCTTTAATTGAACTAATTTAATTAAGGAATTGCAAGGGACAAAGCAGCAAGAGTTCATGGCCCCCAAATTAATAGTAGTCTCTCTCCCTCATTAATATTTCAGCTATTTCTTCAATGCAGCAAACAAAATGTGATGCCAAAGCTGGATTCTTTTGACTCTTAAGATGTTTGGACTTCATCAGAATCACACATGATGACCACTAGTAAGAGATTATAGAAACTTTCCAATCCAGGGAGCGGAGGAGTAGGTCTAGGACTGACACATTTCCGCTTTGTGCTGCTTTGTTATTAGCAGCATTCTGATAAAGAGCTGCCAATTTGTGCATAATTATATTAAGCCTCTCCTTTAACAACCATTTTCCCTCCAACTGTTAAATTGCAAAGCATATTTCATCTCCATTCCAATGGAGATGATCACTTATTAATTTCTGCAAATGAAATGGCTGTGATTTAAAGAGGAAACACGGGAAGTTTCTTGGGGCAGAAGGACAGCCAATTAGCACTCTCCATCTGCAGAAACTGAGCTCCTTCATCACTATTCCAGGGGAATCTCTGAAAACCTAGTATTCTAAAGCTGAGGGTTATTTAAACTGAAGATGGATAAACAGGGACAATAAATGGGGAAACTTACACATAATTCTTCAAGGGATATGTATAACCCTATATAAAGGATCCAAACAAAGGTGTTGATGTAACCCTTTTCTTTCTGTAGTCTGTCCAGGCAAAATCACTCTCTGAGTTATTTGTGTGCATAAACCTATTGAAATAGGTGAAACTTTTTGTTGTTTAAAAATTTATAGAGGAAACTATTTGAAATTGCATTTAATACATGGTTTGGCCCAATTCAACTCACAGACTGCCTGGAAAAAGACTCAAAAAATCTTCAAGCTGCTGGAAGGAAAAATAAACAGTGGTTATGGTTCTCAAAATAGATTTAAAGCATAAGATCGCAACATTGAGAAAATTCATCTTACCACTAAATGTCACTGTTGTCCAACTTTTGCAGGTCTTTCTTCTACATTGCTCAAGCTGCAAGAATTATTGCAATCCCCAGGATGTTAATAAAGCAGACTCTAGTCCATGACATAAAATTGATTGATCTTGAATGAGCATAAAGAATCTTTGTTGTTTTTGCTACAATAGCCTAACATGGCTAACACACACACACACACACACACACATTCCGGATAGAGAAAATTTTACAGTACAGCTTCACAGAAATATGTTGTGGTATACGGAAGAAAAAGAAGAGTTTAAGAGCTAAACTACAATAATATATACACTTGTTTTGTGTACCATTGGAAGTTAACCATATAGATAGAGCCATGCTGGAGGACCGAGACATGCCTCAAATGGATACTTTGTAGGTCCTTCAGCACAGTTTTATGGTCAGCTTCCAGCTTCCTCACACTGAAGGATCTAGAGACTCCTTGACACATATTCTCTTGGGTTTTTTATATATTAAAAAAACAGCTTTTTATCCATGGTTTTCTACTTCCACAGAAGTCCTGCACTCTCCCTAAAGTGGAAAGCCTACTTTTTTTTTTCGTGTCAGGAGCAACTTGAGTCGCTTCTGGAGTGAGAGAATTGGCCGTCTGCAAGGACGTTGCCCAGGGGACGCCCGGATGTTTTGATATTTTTACATCCTCATGGGAGGCTTCTCTCATGTCCCCGCATGGAGCTGGAGCTGATAGAGGGAGCTCATCCACGCTCTCCCCGGGTGGGATTCGAACCTGGCAGCCTTCAGGTCAGCAACCCCAACCTTCAAGTCATGAGGCTTTATCCCTCTCCGCCACCGGGGGCTCGAAAGCCTACTGTAATTGCTATATATATATAGCAATGAAGAGTCTACCCATCAGATGGCAGAAACAAGTCCAGATACAGAATTTGAGATACAGAATTCAATATCTTGCTCCAATGGCAACCATGACCCATTTATGGTGGACATTATTATTATCAGATAGTCTGGGAAGCCCTGCTTTACAGAATTTTAGTTGCATTAGCTAATTTTTAAAAGATATTCCAGAGGGTACAGTAGAAATCATAAATTATCCAGAGCTTTTCAAACCAGTAAAACCCAAGTGGTTTTGCTTTAAAAGTGGCAGACAAAGATGTGCGAGGATTTTTTTTAAAAGGAATGAAAAAGAATACAGATTGGGTATTCCATATCTGAAATGCTTGGTACCTGAGGTTTTTCAGTTTTTGGAATATCTGTATTTGCATATAAGCACACCATGATATATTTTGGAGATATCTAAACATGAAATCAATTATATATTTCATGTACATTTTATACCAGGCATGGGCAAACTTCAGCTGGACTCCAACTCCTACAATTCCTAACAGCCGATGGGACTTCCTGGTCCCCCTAAATGGGATAATGGGAAGCTGGGCTGTGGTGATGAGATTTCTGATCATCTTAGATGAGATTTATTATGTCCTTAATGTCACCCTGCCACCTAACATTCCAATCTATTGTGCTTAGCCTGGTGGAGGAAGTCTGTATGCCCTACTGGTGACCTGCACCCACTGTGGTGTTAGTGAACGGGAGAAAATCAGGCTAGACTTCCCCGTGAGGGTTTCCCATTTCTGGTGTCAGGAGACATCCATCTAAGCCCAGGAAACTCCATTTTTTGGGTCTATGGTTTCGGACAACAGGAATAGGCTACCTTCCATTCACTTGATATTTTGCTGTTTGCTTTGTCTTCTATTCATCAGTTTATATCCTATCCTAGGGTCCTTCCACACAGCCATATAGCTCAGAATATCAAAGCAGAAAATCCCACAGTAACTGCTTTGAACTGGGTTATCTGAGTCCACACTGACATATATTCCAGCTCAAGGCAGACAATATGGAATTTTATTCAGCTGTGTGGAAGAGACCCTACATAGCTAAGCTGTATCCACCTAACCATGCTTCACCCATCTCAGAAGGTTCATTCAGGAGGAGTGGGCCATCCAGATGTTAAAATTAATGGGAGAGAGCAGCGGTAGGCAACCTATGACTCCTTAGATGTTGCTGAATGTCTAATTCCATTATGCCTTTCCTTGACTATGATGAATAAGGCATTCAGAAGGCTACAGTTGTCCACTCCTGATGCAAGACATGTTGTAACATCCAATCTGGTAAGAACTATTTTAATGAAAGGCCCGGGCTGTGGCGCAAGCTGAGACCAATCACTCTGACCAAGAGGTCATGAGTTCGAGGCCAGCTCGGAGCCTGCGTTTGTCTTCTGTCTTTGTTCTATGTCAAGGCATTGAATGTTTGCCTTATATGTGTAATGTGATCCGCCCTGAGTCCCCTTCGGGGTGATAAGGGCAGAATATAAATACTGCAAATAAATAAATAAATAAATAAATAAATAAAAAACTATTCTGTTTCATACAAGGATCTTTCCTTGCAGTAATTCATTGTTGCTCACTTGTTTGGGAGGACAGAGGAATTGTTTCTTGAAGCTGTCCAGAGGCATGGTTGATCCCTTTTGCTGAGATTGCTGCTACTGGAATCCTCCATTGCAATCCCTATTCCTTGACCCATTTTCACATTCCAGATTCCATCCCAACATAAGACAGATGTTGTTAGAGCCAGAAATATGTGAAGTTAGTCCATGATTGCCACACTTCTCTGAATCCTGCTGGTATGTAGAATATGAAGTTACAGTTGGCATCCTTTCTTGCAGGCTTTGGAATCTGAGATGCACAGTTCAGAAGGGTATGTATTTATATAATATCTACGATTACCCTTAGATTCAACATGCTTTCTTCCTTGTCAACCACTCTTTCCAAAATTCCATGGCCCAGGCTCTTAAGAGTGGAGTACAAGTAGCTTAAATAGGATATAAAGCGGCATGCTCCACATGTGTCAGTGGGCAATGAGGTCTTTGGATCCGGTTACCTACACACCCTAAAGTGAAATTAAATGCCAGGCGTAGCTGCCCCAAGGTTCACCCCAACAGCCAGCTTGTTTTGTCTCAGTTGGAGAACAGACCAGCTGTGTGTTCAACACCTGTTAAGAGGAAGCTCTCTGACCCATAATATAAGGAGGTCCAACATTTTAGCTGCAGCAGTTTTCACACAAGATGCCATGTCAATAAGCTTCAATCTAAAAAGGGAAGGAAAAATGAGAAGAAAACAGGAGTCTTGGGCCACCTTTAAGACTTCAGCATTAATAGCTTCCTAAACTCTGGGTCCCAACCCCAAATGGGGTCCCCTGAGTTCAATGTTGGGGTAGCAAAATATTTGGCCACAGCAAAAGATTTCTGAATGCCACCTAGATATTTCCACGAATCTGTTAGCAGCAACGTGTTGTGCAGTGTTTACAATGGACTCTGCAGAAATTGCTTCAACTGTATTTCATAAAAAGGAAAATCAGCCTGTTTAGCAATTAATGCTGATTAATGCCCATTTGGGGTTGGGACCCACAGTTTAGGAAGTCATTTATGCTGAAGTCTTAAAGGTGACCCAAGACTCCTTTTTCCTTCTAATTTTCTCTTTCTATTATGAGTCAGAGAGCTTGCTCTTAACAGGTGTTGAACACACAGCTGTTCTCCAACTAAGACAAAACAAACTGGTGCCCCAATGGTGCAGTGAGTTAAACCATTGAGCTGCTGAACTTGCTGACCGAAAGGTCAGTGGTTCAAATCTGGGGAGCAGGATGAGCTCCTGCGGTTAGCCCCAGCTTCTGCCAACCTAGCAATTCGAAAATATTCAAATGTGAGTAGATCAATAGGTACCGCTCTGGTGGGAAGGTATTGGCCCCTATGCAGTCATGCCAGCCACATGACCTTGGAGGTGTCTACGGACAACGCCGGCTCTTTGGCTTAGAAATGGAGATGAGCACCAACCCCCAGAGTGACACACGATTAGACTTAACCTAATTAAACTTTACCTACCTTTAATATCAGTAAATGTTTGATTTTTATACCTGTTTTATATACCTATATACATTAAAATTAGTGTGGGGAAAGGGATAGCAAGTGGGAAAAATTTTAAAAACTCTACTTTAGACCACTTACTCAGATGCACTGGAGCTTATGCTGAAATAAATGTGATAGTCTTCAAGGTGCCACAAGACTTTTTCCTTCTCCATGTCTTTTTAAAGAACATCTTAGATGCATTTCACTGCCCAACAGAGTTTTGTTATCTTTACCAGATTCTTACACTGTTGTAATCTGATGTCTTCTAGAACTGGGAGAAGTTATTTGGATGACAATTTCTTCACTTCAGTATTGATGATGGAACAGGGTTCTCCAACACACCTAAAGACTACAATCTAATTTAAGGGGTGCAAAATAAATTATAAAGTGAACTTTTTTTTTCCTCCAAGAGAGTGCAAATGTGAGGGAGTTCAAAAGGAATATCTAGGGAGTTGCCCCTGCTGCCTCCAGCATCTGGCATCTAGGGTTGTCTGTCACTTCCCTCTGCTTAAAAGGAGGGCCAGCACTGATGCCCTTGCATGACATTATAATCGGAATTCACATGCTCCAAATGGCACTAGAGAAAGGAAGGCCCATGTTTCCAAATAGCATCTGGAAGTCAAAGGAATGTTGTTAGCATTCATAAGGCAACAAAGTCAGCCAAAGAATTCCAGCCCACTTTCACCAAAAGTAATTTGAGCCGGGCTGATAAACAGCAACCATAAGTCAATAGAGGGTTACTATTTACCACTGTGTTGGAGGACAGTGATCACTAAGGGCTGCTGTTTTATAAGGATTTGTTGTCAAAGAATGAGTTAGTCATTGGCGAAGCCAGTGGAGTGAGCTGAATTAGAAATGTTTGTTTAATCACACCTATTTGTTCAGCAGAGGTTTCCAAAGGTAATAACAACATAAATCAAAAGGACTTGAAATCAGTGAAGCAGTGCACTATACCCTGCAGTCATATTTGGACAAAACTATAAACTAACTTCATAAAACAAGATATGCATGAACCACGGACAGCTCTGTCATATGAGCAAACATATGAGCTCATAAGTTATAGTATGTGTGAAAAATATCTTGGAGTTCTCATGGACAACAAGTTAAACATGACCCAACAATGTGATGCAGCAGCAAAAAAGGCCAATGGGATTTTGGCCTGCATAAATAAGAGCATGGTGTCTAGATCCAGGGAAATCATGCTACCTCTCTATTCTGCCTTGGTCAAACCAACTGCAGTTCTGGGCACTGCAATTGAAGGGAGATGTTGACAAGCTGGAATGTGTCCAGAGCAGGGCGACTAAAATGATCAAGTGTCTGGAGAATAAGCCCTATGAGGAGCAGCTTAAAGAGCTAGGCATGTAGCCTACAGTAGAGAAGGCTAAGAGGAGACATATGACCATGTATAAATATGTAAGGGAAAGTCATAGGGAGGAGGGAGCAAGCTTGTTTTTTGCTGCCCTGGAGACTAGGACGTAGAACAATGACTTCAAATTACAGGAAAGGAGATTCCACCTAAACATTAGGAAGAACTTCCTAACTATGAAAGCAGTTCAGTAGTGGAACTCTCTACCCCGGAGTGTTGTGGAGTCTCCTTTAAGGAGAGGCTGGATGGTCATCTGCCAGGGGTGCTTTGAATGCGATTTTCCTTCTTCTTCGGAGTGGGTTGGACTGGATGGCCTACGAGGTCTCTTCCAACTCTATGATTCTATGATATGGTGGAAGGGGGGGGCCTAATCTTGAAGTCCTCTAATAAGTTTTCAGTTTCATCTAAATAACAATACGGTGGTTAACTGATCTGGGATAAACCAGTATATGAAACCATTGTTTGCTGTTGGCTTGGCTCATTCTAAAGATATTAAATGCATTTTCCAGTTTGGTTGAAACAGTAAATTACAGATAATGGAAGCGTTCTAGTTTTGTTTTTCACTGACATGGAAAAGGTGAAAATGAGCTGAAGGGCAAGAGCATTTCTTCACATCCTCCAACAGTCCGCAGATACAGCTATGTAAAATACTATGTATGCAATGGCTTCTACACATTGATATGTACCAAAAACACCCTCATCGCTCTCTACTTTGACTGCAACAAAATGATCATTGAACAAAAGGATCTTACCTTTCTCAAAGTCTGGATAGGTTTGAAGATCACAACAAAAACTCTTTGTACCAACTTTGATACCATAAAATATTATAGCAGAATTGTTATATGCTTGCTTTCAGATTCTGGGCAATGCTACCCATGAAAGTAACTTTTCAAAGCTCTGAAGTGTCTTCTACCTGGTTCTTTCCCTCTTTCCACATTAAAAGTGTCACAGAACAACCGAACACATTGCTTCACAGCAATCGTTTCAATACATCCCACGCACACCTCGTGTGACACATATCCACATTACCTACTTCCCATTCCAGAGCTTTTTTCCCCTGAACTATACTAGACACTTCTGGTGTGCACACTTAGGAGCTTTCTGTTGTGGTTTCACTTGGTCCTTTTGTACATGGCTCTTTCCTTTCCAGGAAACAAACAAAAATCTTGTTCCTTTTCTAAAGGCATCACATAATGTTCTGATGCAATTTGCATGGGAAGACTCATCCTTTCTATGAGAGGAATCTGGTCAAAGGGAATCATGCCCACCAGAATATGACTGGAATCACCTTCTTTCTTGTCTTCTGTGTTGCTTTCTGTTCTTAAAAAGGGGCTTCTCTTGGGCATAAAATGGCAAGGGCATGGGGGAGGTAGCAAATTGCCCCACACATTTTCTCCCCATATAAACATCTCTAAAAAAGGAGTCTATCTTAGAATTAAAGAAATGTGGTATTTTTACTTATTTTGCTACAGCAGCAAGAATGATATTTGCAAAACGATGGAAGACAGATATAATACCATACATGAAGGATTGGAAAAGTTATGGAAATAAAGGATATGGACTCACTAACTTTTTTGTTAAAAGAACCTACCCGTAGAGAAGTGAAAATGACGGACTGGTCAAGTTTTGAGGATTACTTAAAAAAGACTTAAGAAAGTGAAAAGGATTTACATAAAATGGAACGGAAGGAAGAAGAACGGAAGTTACAAAAAAAATTTCTCTTCCCTCGCCCACTCCTTCCTTCCCCTTTCTTTACCTCCTACCTCCCTTCCCTTTCTTTCCCTTCCCTCCCCTACCCTATTTTTTGTCCACTCTCCTATTTTCCTACTTTCCTTTACTTAATTGTTCTCCCACTTTTTATGCAGTCAAAAGTTTTTATTTGTTTCAATAAAAATTATCCAAAAAATGTGCTTTGTTTTGTTTTTTATAACTACTCATCGCTACAACAATACAGCTAAATACCTACTAGAAATAACTAGAAATGGAGTGGAGCAAAAGTGCTGTTGCCTTTCCATGGCCAAGAAACACCAGTGCCATCTACACACAACATTCACAAAAGCAAGCTATCCAATAACAACAGAATGTTTTATTGCTGGAAAAAATCTCACAACACAAATACTTCATTGAGAAAAAACAAGGATAATGGGTGAGCAAAGAGTAACAACTCATTTTGTGCAAAGGCCCTAAAAGCGTGATCTGCTGGAAAGGCCCTAACACAGAGAGAGTGCTGTGTCACTCTTGTGGCTGAGCTGTACTGTTGTTTTCCAATTTTTAAAAAGGAAATCACGAGTAGCTGAAAATCGAGTTGGCTAGTTGGATTCTTGTCTGCGTTAGAGGAAGTTTAGCGAAAACTACACTAAGAGTGCAGGAGCAGGAGACGTAGGCAGGAGCAAAGTCAAACAGCGACTTTATGGTCTGACTTTGAACAGCCCAAGTATGATGGGAAAAAGAAAACAATAACACCAGCCTGGTAATATCAATGATGTGTCAAAGCTGAATCAATAACTTAAGGTGCCCTAGTTTGGGTTTAAGGAGGGCTTTTTCCATCCAAAGTTTAATTTCCCTGGTTGTGCCTTGAAAATGATTTAGATAAAAGTTGATGGGTGAAAATATGTTCCTGTCTACTTGATTTCAGAACAAATATGGTGCAAAGGAGAGGAACTAAACTGTCTAAGGCAGAGCTTTCCAAGCTATGTGTCATGACACATTAGTGTGTGTCGGTTGATATTTGTAGGTGTGTCACACAAACATAACAAAAAACCTTTGAGTTTTTGTGAAATAGGCAATAAAGTATATATATTTTAAAACATAAATGAAAGATTTTTTGCCCACACATTTGGTTATTACAATTTATGTATGTGTATAAATCTCATATAAGAGTTTGGTCTAACCTCCAGTTTGCTAGTAAAACTGAGTTACTGTGTCAGAAAATAATGCATATTTATTTATTTATTTTCTATATTTCTACCCCGCTCTTCTCCCCAAGCAGACTCAGGGCGGCTTACACAACTGGCAGGATCACTACAAGTACATCATAATACAATAAAATAAGAATAAAACAGTTAAAATAGTTAAATAACATAATAAAATACAATATATAAAAGATTTAACACAGTGCAACACCGAATATGTATGCCAATCATCCATCAGATCTTGTGCAAAAGCCTTAATCCAATCCAAAACACCTCAAGGGCAGAAGTTTGCCCATGCCTGGTATAAATGTTCCTCTTGCAGATATATATTTTATCTAGCATCCAGACCTGGAGCAATCCCTACATTTCATAAACATATTTTCTATTGATACACGAGGACAGACAACTCCCATAATCTCCCAGCCTTTGTATCTGCTGTCTGGTTGTGTTTGTGTTAGTTGAGGGATTATGGAAATTGCACTCCAAACAAATAATGTTCTCATACTGAGCTCAAGGACTTCCTGGTCTAATTTTTATTGAGCAATGAAATGGGTAGCCACCATCTGAATGCATGTTCTCTCTCTCTCTCTTTGTCTCTCTCTTTGAGCCTGATGGATCTCACAAGTATGGAAGAACAGAAACTTCATTGTACTGAGCAGTGTCCAAGAAAGTAGCTTTTCCATATGTCCAAAAATGTCTTAAAAAGCAAATGTACTTCACTTCAAGCATTCATACTTTTATGAAGCTTGTGGGGTATTTCTAAGAAATACAGAAACAGGTAAAATATGCATCATTAGGGGAAAGATGCTTTAGTGAGTCGGGTAAACTTGTATAAATTGGAAAATTTTTGCAAATAAATGCACAAAGTGGAAGAAATGTATTAATATAAGCACAGATTTCAGGTAAGAAAGAGGCAGGAGCCCCCCAGTGGCACAATGGGTTAAACCCCATGTTCCAGCAGGACTGCTGACCAAAAGGTCGGTGGTTCAAATCCGGAGAGTGGGATGAGCTACCATCTGTCAACTCCAGCTTCCCATGCAAGGACATAGGTGAAGTCTCCCACAGGACAGAACATCTGGGCTTCCCCAGGACAACGTCCTTGCAGATGGCCAATTCTCTCACACCAGAAGTGACTTCCAGTTTCTCAAGTCGCTCTTGACACAAAAAAAGGTAAGAAAGAGAACACAAAGTATCATAACTTGATTTGAAACAAGGATAGCAAGAAAATGCAGGTGGGATTCAGAGTAATTCAATAAAATCAGATCTGAACAATTGTGAGCTCCATATTCACAAGACTGTTCTGAAGATAAAAGGGGTCAGAAGAGAACCGTATGCATTGTCTGGAACACACTGCAGAAAATCTGAGAGAAAAATAAATTACACCCTTTCTAACCTTGCACTTTCAAAAGGATAGGACTACAACTCACATCATGTGTGCTGATGGAAATGCTGGTGTTTGCAATCCACCAGTCAAAATTTGTTTTGACTTTTTGTGTGTTGCAAAAGGTTGTCAGGGGAGGGGTGGCCCTCCAAAGTCTCATAGGTTTCATCTACAGTACACTGTAGAACTAATACAGTTTGACACTGCTTCAATTGTCATGGCTCAATGCTATGAACCTCTGGGAGTTGTAGTTTTACAAAGTCTTTTGCCTTCTCTGCCAAAGAGTGCTGGTGCCTCACCAAACCCATGATTCCATATCACTGAGCCATGGCAGTGAAAATGGGGTCAAACTATATTAATTCTACCACGTATAGATGTACACATAGAAGCGTCCTACGTCCGTTATTCTAGCATTTCTTGTATTTAGGAGGAGTAAGCATTCTGGGCTTACATTCCATTCTTCTTCCATCTTATCCCAAATTGCACATGCCCTCTCTCAATACTATTATAACATGATACTCAACTTTAACTCCCATTGTAACATTTTGTTAAATTTGGGGGCTTGTAGTTTAGTGAAGTCCAAGAGGTCTCTGGTTAAGAATTTTAAATGATCCCTAAATCTCAAACCCTGGATGCCATATAGCCCTGTTATGGCAGCTAAAATGGAAGAATAGCTCTATAACAGAGTAGAGTGACCAGGCCCCAAAGAACAAAGCTTTGTTCCCAAGGTGCTCTCCATTTCTTCCTATATCATGAGTTATGCACTTACCCCAAGTATTCTGCCTGCCCCATACACTCCATAAATACCTAGGGAGGACTTTTGTCTTCAGAACAGGTAGGACAAAGAGTTCCTGCTGCCAGAACATTTTGTAAAAGCCTTTGTCTGGAAGAGGAAGAAGGTAAGCAAAATAAATACATTCTTTTTCATCCAGACAGTTATGCACACACATTTCATCCAGGCAGACAGACATATACATTTCATCCAGACAGATATACACAGACATCCATACAAATGATTACTATTGCAAAATACAACAAAGACAACAACACAGAAAAAGACAATCTTTTAAAAGGACATTGAAAGCCAGGGAAGCTCTGCCACTGGGCAGAATTTCACCTTAGGGGCCCTTGCAGGCTGAAAAGCAATACAGGAGTATATGAATTAACATAAAAATGAGGTAGTTGTACCAGGTAATGCATTTTTAGTGCCACGAAAAGACCACACAATGTCTTCTCACCATGTCTTAATAACCAGGAGAGGTGCTTATAGGATTTTCTCTCTCGTTTACCTGGCTTTGGGGACTGTACTCCTTGACCTGAGTGGGCGAGGAACAGAAAATGTTGTGAGGTGGCCTTGTTACAATCTGTTTTGGAAAACATTAGTCTTCATCTTCAGCTCTGTTTCCACCCTGTCTGTTTACCATAAGGTGACCCTTGGTCATTTATGAGAACCACAACATCCTGTTTCCAAATCACACTTTCATTTTCAGGAAAACCATCAACAACAATTTTCTCACCATCGGGCAGATAACAGCAAAATAAGAGTATTGATCTCAGCAAGGATGTATCACTGTTAAGTTGTGTGGGTAAATATAAGGAAGTATTGAAGAAATAGATATGGGCTTCTAAATATTTGCATGTTTTTGCATGAAGCGGTCGAGATGTGCACGATTACTGGTTTGCCAAAGGTGAAGGTTCTTTTTTTTAATTATTCAAAGGCAATGATCACATAGATGGTTGTGTTTACAAGATTCCATTAAAAAAAACAGCAAAGCATCAAAGAAATAAATAAACGACCACTCCAGCTAGAACTACTACATTAAGGAGCAATGATTGGCTATGGTCATTTTCTGTGATATGATGATAGCTGCTATAAAGAACAAAACGTTGCTTTATATCAGAAGTAGAAATAGCGTGGTCCTTGAAATGTTGAACTGCAAGTCCCAGCAGTCAGCTTAGTCAATGCCAGGAATTGCAGTTTAACCTCTGGAAGGGCACATGACTTCCACTATAGTCCACTGAAATAATATAATCCAGTGAGGCTCCTTCTGTATTACATCGGCAAATATCCCATCTTCAGTCAATATGCTTAATGTGTTAGCCAAAGGCCCATGACAAAGAGCTATAAAAAGAACAGACCAGGATATTCAAGATAAAAAGAACATATCAGCAGTAGCAATATTGATGAGCACTCTTGAAACATTTATGGTGCAGTTACTTCTCCAATCAAGGAGCCATCATATTGTTCTTTTGTTTTACACAAAGTATAACAAAGTTTTGCCACGCCAAAACCCATAATAATGGTAAATAGTGAAACACCCAAATGTCAAGATGATAAATAGTAAAAAACACAATAAAATGGGTACAAAACTACATAAAACCAGTAAACAAGAAGAAAATCTTCAGCTGAAGAAAAAGGTCAGCATGATGGTTCACATTCAAAGAAAAAGTTTTGAGTAAAAAATGAATTTTTTTTACTTGAAGCAGAAAACTAAGAAAAGATTGGCAAAAGACTTCTTGGCAGAAGAAGAATATTGTATTCCACAGAGAGTGCAGTGCTGCCAATGTGAATAGCCATAAATCAGGGGTGTCAAACTCATTTTAATCAAGGGCCACATCAGCCTTATGGTTGCCTTCAAAGAGCCATTAAAGCCATTAAATCCATGGATACAGAGGGCCAACTATTTTTTTTCTATAGAGGTCAGTGCTATTCTTCAGTTTTCACCAAATTTAGGTCCCCATCATTTTTTATTACCCTCAATGCAGACTGGGGATAATGGGAATTGTAACCCAACAGCACTTGTGGCTCTGCGGTTGGGGAAAGGTTAAGGGACATTTTAAAATTAGACATCATACCCACAAGCCTTGTATCTAAATTCAAACCCCACTATCCTGACTAAACAGAATGAACTGCAGCCTTCCAAATGTTATTGTATCCTAGCTCCCAACAGCTCTAATTATGATGTCTAATGATGAGGAATACAGGAGTTGTAGTTCTGCATCCGGAGGGTCATATGAAATGACATGATGGGCCAGATTCAGCCTCGAGACCTTGAGTTTGCCTCCCTTTTTTGTTCATACTGCTTACTGGGATATCACTAGTGGGGTAGCCACATTTGCAGAGGCAGTCTATAATGAATCTCTCTTTCCCCAAAGGTCTGTGAAATATATGAGGATGAGGATTTGACTATCCATCTCCAAGGAACTGAATGACTGCATGTTCCAGCTTCTCAGCACATTATCATCATCTCGGATCAGAAGTGTGACTCATGCTTTCCATTTATTTTACAATAAGGAGAAGACTTGTTCGGTTGCTTCGGCTCCTTATGAACAAAAGAGAAGTCCTAATGTTTCACATCAAAGGACTATTATGATGTCATGGAAAGCAGAAGAGGTGATCTCATATATGCATATGTGTGTGTGTGTGTGTGTGTGTGTGTGAGAGAGAGAGAGAGAGAGAGAGAGAGAGAGAGAGAGAGAGAGAGAGAGAGAGAGAGAGAGACTCACACAAGCTCTAGACCAGGGGTCCTCAAACTTTTTAAGCCGAGGGCCGGTCCACAATCCTTCAGACTGTTGAGGGGCCAGATTATCATCTGAAAATAAAATACAAACAAATTCTGATGCACACTTCACTTGTCTTATTTGTAGTGCAACAACAACAACAACAACAACAATGAAAGAGCAATACAATATTTTAAAATAAAAACAATTTTAACCAACATACATTGATCAGGATTTCAATGGGAAGTGTGGTCCTGCTTCTGGCCAATGAGATAGTCAAGTTAATTAGGGTTGTTGTTGTTGTTGTTGTTGTTGTGTGCCTTCAAGTCATTTCAGACTTTGGGCGAGCCTAAGTCTAAAATTTATGTATTTATTATTTATTTATTTACTGCATTTATTGACTACATTTGTATCACACCCTTCTCACCCCAAAGCGGACTCAGAGTGGCTTACAAATTATATGTACGTACAATATATTATATTATTAGCATAGCACAATATTAGCATTATATATTACTATACTGAACTATACCACTATACGGTAATATTATTAGTAATATTATATGTAATATAGAATATATAATTAATATTATTATATGGTATTATTATTAGTGTTATATTGTATTACATTATAAAATTATTATCAATATTATATGTACATACAATATATTATATTATTAGCATAGCACAATATTAGCATTATATATTACTTTATTGAGCTATACCACTATACTGTAATATTATTAGTAATATTATATGTAATATAGAATATATAATTAATATTATTATATGGTATTATTATTAGTGTTATATTGTATTACATTATAAAATTATTATCAATATTATATGTACATACAATATATTATATTATTAGCATAGCACAATATTAGCATTATATATTACTTTATTGAGCTATACCACTATACTGTAATATTATTAGTAATATTATATGTAATATAGAATATATAATTAATATTATTATATGGTATTATTATTAGTGTTATATTGTATTACATTATAAAATTATTATCAATATTATATGTACATACAATATATTATATTATTAGCATAGCACAATATTAGCATTATATATTACTTTATTGAGCTATACCACTATACTGTAATATTATTAGTAATATTATATGTAATATAGAATATATAATTAATATTATTATATGGTATTATTATTAGTGTTATATTGTATTACATTATAAAATTATTATCAATATTATATGTACATACAATATATTATATTATTAGCATAGCACAATATTAGCATTATATATTACTATACTGAACTATACCACTATACGGTAATATTATTAGTAATATTATATGTAATATAGAATATATAATTAATATTATTATATGGTATTATTATTAGTGTTATATTGTATTACATTATAAAATTATTATCAATATTATATGTACATACAATATATTATATTATTAGCATAGCACAATATTAGCATTATATATTACTTTATTGAGCTATACCACTATACGGTAATATTATTAGTAATATTATATGTAATATAGAATATATAATTAATATTATTATATGGTATTATTATTAGTGTTATATTGTATTACATTATAAAATTATTATCAATATTATATGTACATACAATATATTATATTATTAGCATAGCACAATATTAGCATTATATATTACTTTATTGAGCTATACCACTATACTGTAATATTATTAGTAATATTATATGTAATATAGAATATATAATTAATATTATTATATGGTATTATTATTAGTGTTATATTGTATTACATTATAAAATTATTATCAATATTATATGTACATACAATATATTATATTATTAGCATAGCACAATATTAGCATTATATATTACTTTATTGAGCTATACCACTATACTGTAATATTATTAGTAATATTATATGTAATATAGAATATATAATTAATATTATTATATGGTATTATTATTAGTGTTATATTGTATTACATTATAAAATTATTATCAATATTATATGTACATACAATATATTATATTATTAGCATAGCACAATATTAGCATTATATATTACTTTATTGAGCTATACCACTATACTGTAATATTATTAGTAATATTATATGTAATATAGAATATATAATTAATATTATTATATGGTATTATTATTAGTGTTATATTGTATTACATTATAAAATTATTATCAATATTATATGTACATACAATATATTATATTATTAGCATAGCACAATATTAGCATTATATATTACTTTATTGAGCTATACCACTATACTGTAATATTATTAGTAATATTATATGTAATATAGAATATATAATTAATATTATTATATGGTATTATTATTAGTGTTATATTGTATTACATTATAAAATTATTATCAATATTATATGTACATACAATATATTATATTATTAGCATAGCACAATATTAGCATTATATATTACTTTATTGAGCTATACCACTATACGGTAATATTATTAGTAATATTATATGTAATATAGAATATATAATTAATATTATTATATGGTATTATTATTAGTGTTATATTGTATTACATTATAAAATTATTATCAATATTATATGTACATACAATATATTATATTATTAGCATAGCACAATATTAGCATTATATATTACTTTATTGAGCTATACCACTATACTGTAATATTATTAGTAATATTATATGTAATATAGAATATATAATTAATATTATTATATGGTATTATTATTAGTGTTATATTGTATTACATTATAAAATTATTATCAATATTATATGTACATACAATATATTATATTATTAGCATAGCACAATATTAGCATTATATATTACTATACTGAACTATACCACTATATGGTAATATTATTAGTAATATTATATGTAATATAGAATACATAATTAATATTATTATATGGTATTAGTGTTATATTGTATTACATTATAATATTATTATCAATATTATATGTATATACAATATATTATATTATCAAACTGAGGGCGGGGGCCAGGTAAATGACCTCGGAGGGCCGCATCCGGCCCCCGGGCCTTAGTTTGGGGACCCCTGCTCTAGACAGATTGCTTGTATATGCAAGTGGCAGGTAACTTTTCCCAGTGTCTTACGTTGTTTTGGTTCCTTTTGGTTTCATAAAACACACAAACATATGCTCGTTATATGAACGAATACGGGCACTTTGGCTGTTCTGCACTGAATAAAATGGCCAAAGATTTCCAGAGGTTAACTTGCCCACGCATAAAATATCAAATGGGTTCTGGCTCCAATTTTATCTTCCTTAGGAAAGATAAAGAGGTCACAATCCTACATACACTTGATGGAGCCTAATCCTCCACCAGCATATGCCCACTTCCTATTCACCCTCTTCTCTCCCAAATAGGAGAATGTGCTGCCAGCTGCAGAAATGAAGCCGGATGCTTCTTGCGCTCCCTAACCACCCCTCACCACTAACTGGCTGTGGAAGCATACTCCAGCAGCAATCAGATCTGTTGTGTGCATGGGGAGTATGTCTGTGCAAGGTAGCAAATACTCCTAATACAAGGATCTTAAAAACACATACATTGGTGTAATAGGAGTTTTAATTTCTTATGTTGCTAATAAGATTTCAGTGTAGCATGCTGTACACAGGATCATGACTGATCAGTAATTTAATGATGTAGTTCATGACTATCTGACCACTTCATCGGCTTAAATAGGAGCCCCCGGTGATACAATGGGTTAAACCCTTGTGCCGGCAGACTGCTGACTTTATTGGTGGGTTGCTGACCTGAAAGTTGACAGTTCAAATCCAACCCAGGGAGAGTGCTGATGTCAGCTCAAGCTTCATGTAGGGACATCCCACAAGGATGGTAAAACATCAAAAACATCCGGGCGTTCCTTGGGCAACATCCTTGCAGACAGTCAATTCTCTAACACCAGAAGTGACTTGCAGTTTCTCAAGTCGCTCCTGACACACACAAAAAAACGCTTAAATCCTGTACACCTGCTCTTTGCAGTGGATGGCAGAAACCCATTCTTGATCCATATGATAGAGTATGAAAGAGTTCATTGTTTGTTTGATACCTTTTCTATTTGTGTAGAAGATAGTTAACAATGAACCTGTCAAAGAATATGGAGCTATGAATGTGCCATATTTGTGGTTTCTGGAAGTGGCAAATGCTTCAAGCTAATGTCATACAAGAGTGGGAGTAAAAACAAAATTCTAGGGGCTTTCCCTATACATTTATTCTTGTCACTTATCTCCTTTGCTGCTAAATTCTATTTAGTAAATGCCCTAGTATTTTTCTATAAATTGGCTTCCATATAAAAATATTAAGGTGTTTCAAGAAATCAAACAAGACTTTTTAAAATGTAAGTAAACTACAGGATGGTGTCAAGAGAGATTTTTTAGTATTTAAGAACAAGTAGATCTCATGAGAGTGTCAAGGAGAAGTCGTTTTGATTGCCAGGCAATATTGATAATTCAGTCATCTGTTTTCTCCCTGCATTTGTAATGCCAGCTTTGTAAATTGGTTATCTTTCATTTTATCTCACATTAACTTTCATCTCATTTTAATGATGTGACTACTAGAATTATCACCATATAGGTTTTGTTAACTTAATGGCCTCCAAATATGGTGAACTACAATTTCCATCACAACTAGCCTTCATGGCCAGTGACTGCCTTGTTAACAGATTAGGAAAGTCACAATCCCAAACATTTTCAAGTAAAGAGGTCAATGTACTCTCCTAGATTATGCATAACAAATGCAATGTAACACTTTAATATATAATTAATTTAAATTATTATATATTGTATTTGCTACCACCTGGCTTATGTAAACCTTTGATAAGTGTTAATATGTTGTTTTTTGTCTTGAATAAAACGTTCAATGAATTCCAAATAATGTCTGGAGTGGTGCTGTTTTGTCCTGTTCGGGCCTGGCTTTGTTGCCTACTGTTGTGTTCTGAACTCTCATAAATAGATATTCGGCTAACCCAGGCATGGGTAAACTTCAGCCTTCCAGGCATTGTGGACAACTCCATCATCACCTATTAAAAGTAAATTAAATAGTACAGTATAGTAAATTTCTCCACTGGACTCAAACTGTCCTGCAAAGGCTGAAGAGTACAAATGAGGGCATCAAACCCTTTCACTTCCTTCCTTCCATGGCTTGTGTAACTTGATCTGTTAAGTAAACCTGAGGTTTGGTAACCAAAGTAACTCACTTATACATTGTCCTTCTTTGCTCTTTAAATGACTTTTGTTACCAGAAATTTCATCTTTTTCATCAGTGCAGTTTATTTTAATCTTTGCTTTGAAATTTTGTTTTACTGGGATTGCATTCAGATTATCCCTGTGGACTTCCACAGTGTCTCGTGGGTAAAGAAAACATTAAGCTTTTGGACTGATCCAATATGGGTCTTCTTATGTAGTTATGTTCTGTCTTTGCTTGGAACCTCTACCTATTAAAAAAAAAAAAAAGAGTACTGCTGAAGCTGGAAACTAACTGCATTTTGGACATTGCCTACAGCAAGGGATGACTCATCTTGTTCAAAGAATGTGGAGCACAGTCAGATGCCATGAACAGCAGCAGTTTATGATTTCCATGTTAGTGGGATGGTGACTCCACTTTGCATTTTTAGCTGCCACTAGTTATGTAGAAGGCTTTCTTATATTAAGGCTACCTCCAGATGGGTTTTTAAAAACCTTGATGGTTTTGTATTTGTGCTTTCCAATTTTATTGTGGGGATTCATGTGACTTCATTCTGAAGTATTTCCTGGGATCACCCAGCATTATGAAGGACTTTTCAGTCCCACTCCCCGGGTCTGTTTAAATGAATCTAGTGCAACATTTTCCTGTCTGTCCTCTCATGCTATGTCCAAAGTAGAGCAGACTTGGCTTCTAGGGTGAAATCATACCTTATTTGCTCCGATATCCATTTATTTCTCTGTGGCATCCATCGATCTAGCCTCTCATACCACATTTCACAATTCCTGAATAATTATTTTTAAAAGTCAGTGAAAATGAGTGAAACTACATTTCTGATATGTTGTATGAGATGGCGTGTAATGCATGAACATACACTTGTTCAGCAGAAAGAGGAAGATACAAGGGAGTGAGGGAAGCTTAGGATAGTTCAAGAAAAACTGGTTTCAAATAGAACAAAAAAAACCAATGGGAATTTTAATGTATGTAATTTGTTCCACTAGCTCAATGTTGTATAATGTGACAGTGCTTTAGTTCTCAGAAGTTTTCCCCATACTCTGTTTTCTAATGTTAAGGTGTCTTAATGCTGCTATCTATTTCCTTTCCAATCATATCTTCAGTTATGATTGGTAAATAAAGTTATAATGTATCATCGTCATCATCATCATCATCATCATCAATACCACCATCATGTCAGCACTTTCCTGCCCTTCAGAGTTGCCCCAGGACATCTTGCTGCCTGAGGCAGAAAAGCCAAACATACACACACTCGTCCAGTTCAAATAAGTCAGTGTATACAAGTAGCTAGGGCTTGCAAAGTTATTTTGGCCCCCTGAGGTGGAGAATCCAATAAGCATCCATACAACAATGCTTTAAATTAAATTATTAACCATTTGCAGTCATACAAAATTTTCTGTCCAAAGCAACTTCTTCCTTTCAAATGGTATATCTGGTAGGGACATGCAATCACCAGGGTTGATTTGACTGATTTCAGTTCAGTGCCTTTGGGAAACTATAAATTACAGGGATGGAGATGCTGTGTTTGATAACATTATCATGAGGACTGTTTCACAATGGATGAACACTAAAGATGCTAAAGTAAACTCAAGACACTAATATGTTTCTTTCCTGTTTTTTTACAAAAACACTTATAAGATAAGGAAGGAGCAGAGATAAAACTTTTTTTTTCAACGTGTCAGGAGTGACTTGAGGAACTGCAAGTCGCTTCTGGTGTGAGAGAATTGGCCATCTGCAAGGACTTTGCCAAGGGAATGCCTGGATGTTTTGATGTTTTTACGATCCTTGTGGGAGGCTTCTCTCATATCCCTGCATGGAGCTGGAGCTATATTTTATAAATGCATTTTATGAATGTTATATGTAAGTTAATTTTTTAACTAATTTATAGTGTATTGTACTGTTTTTATATGTCTGTTTTATTGTAAGCCGCCCTGAGTCCCCTGTTGGGTGAGAAGGGTGGGATATAAATATTGTAATAAATAATAAATAAATAAATAGAGGAAGCTCATCCACGCTCTCCCAGGGTTTGATTAGAACTGGCAACCTTCAGGTCAGCAACCCAACCTTCAAGTCATCAGTCCTGCTGGCACAAGAGTTTAACCCACTGCGCCACCGGGGACTGCTAGGAATGAAACTGAGAAGGCTACATTACTCTGACCTTTGGTTTTTAAGGGATCAAGTAGAAAGTTATTGGAAAGAAAATATCTGCTTTTTATGCTGCTAGTAGGAGTAGGCATTTTTTTTCAAAGCCTGGAAAATTTATTTATTTGGATTACAATTTCAAGATTTCCCACACGTCTGCTTGCTCAGGAATTCTATTAACTGTAATTTCAAAATGATTTTTCCCACTTCTGACAAAGCTGACCTTGATGAACAAATTAGTTGTTTCTTGGTACAATGTTGACTTGATGTCATTTCCAATGTCCAAAGCACAGACAAAACTCTTCTTAGCAAAGGGCTCTAAGCATAGCAAAAAGCAAAAAAGGAAAAATACTAATTACGGACACACATTCATTTCAACAGCTCTTCTAGCATCCATTTCAACAGTTTGGAATCATTGTAGCATATGTATATATTTAGGCTAGAGTGAGTCATTGTGTGCTTTTTCTGCTTTTCTTCTCCTTCCTGCTGTTGCTGTGAGCTGACACTGATCTCATGATGAGAGAATGGACCCTTTTGGGGTATTTCTACACAGGCAGGTGGAAATGTTATGGCTTTCTTGCATTTTTTCCCCATTAGGCAAGCTGAGTTGGTGGCAACAATCTCTGGCTGTTTTTCCTTCTGGTGACAAAACTGTTGTGTGTAGAATGGTTTTGCACACACATATGCATGCATGAGTAAACACACAGAGACACTCAGCCCTTCTCTTCTGTTGATTGGTTTTTCTGATGTCGGTTCCCTGCATTTCTTCACTTCATCTCACCTGAAATTCTAGAGCAGAAGCCCCCCCCCCCAGTCACCCCCAAATTACTGTGGGTAATACCAGGAAGGTAAAGGTAAAGGTAAAGGTTTTCCCCTGACGTTAAGTCCAGTCGTGTCCGACTCTGGGGGTTGGTGCTCATCTCCATTTCTAGGCCGAAGAGCCGGCATTGTCCGTAGACACCTCCAAGGTCATGTGGCCAGCATGAGCGGTACCTATTGATCTACTCACATTGGCATGTTTTCGAACTGCTAGGTTGGCAGAAGCTGGAGCAACAGTGGGTGCTCACTCACTTGAACCTGGGACCTTTCGGTCTGCAAGTTCAGCAGCTCAGCGCTTTAACACACTGTGCCACTGGAGTTCCAGTGGCGCAGGAAACATCTAAACTATTTATGAATGTTGGCAATTCTAGGAACATTGCAGTGCAGCCTCAAAAACCACTTCTGTGAACAACAGGGCAGAATTCTGGCAATCTACGTAAAATATTAACAGGACCTTTTTCCGACTTTAAGCCTTGAGTTTTGTGATCATGGTGGGTGTACTCTCGTATCTTAGGTTCTCCATGATCCAAACTAGTAAGATGAACAGTGGTATACTATATATACTCATGTTTGCATGTTCAAGTGTGATGTACCTGCCACCAAAACAGTACCAATACCCAAGCAGACCAATATTTGGAAATAAAATAGGCCATAACTATATTTGGTTACAGTTGTAGATGGGTCTGAACCCAGGCACTGACCAAACTGCATGATGATCGATGAACCTACAGATCCAGCCCAGTGCCAGATCCCGAGGGATGGCATGCGAGGAACATGGTGGGCCACCACAGTCACAATCACTCAGCCAAGAGGGTGTACGTGGCAAGTGTTCTTCCCCGTTGGGCAAGACCCACTCAGGCCACAACCCCCAAGTCCCCTGGTGGAACTCCCTACACCACTAATGTCTATGATAAATTGATGCCCCAATCCTGTGTTCATGACTTCTGCCAACCGCCCCACAGTGTTCTGACAAAATAATAGACAAAAACATAAAACACAGAGAGGGTACATGTTTGGAGAGAACTTCAAGAGGAGCCATCCGAAGCCAGAGTGGAAGCACCACAATAGAAACAGCACCCAGGCCACTGTGGTCAAGTGATCAGGCCACTCACCAGCCAGTGAGTGTACAGCAGGCAGCTACAGACTCATTGTCTGGCCTCACCATAATCTGCAAAAGGCTTGCCCTCCCTTGATCTGGCCAAACAATGAAGCCATCATGAGGAAAGGAGGTCCACTCACCACTTTGATACACAATCTGGTCAACTGGTGACTTGACTGCCATACTTAAGTCAATGTGAGTACTGCGCCATAATACGTAATCTAATAAGAAACTATATCTAAGTAGAGTGGTGAAAGGCAAGTCCCAAGAGAACCTAAAAGAAGCACCATGGTGCACCTTCAGGCCTTTTTTGAATGCCTGGGGAGTAAATGGTGGTAGTGGTAGCCAGGGTGGATAGCTCCTTGACGCAGTTCTGGGACTTTCCCCACTCTGTGGAATGACACCCGATTTATCCATGAGTTATATCAAGATCTATAATTTTAGCCCCCAAACCTGCTCTTAACATATACATGAGTACATACAGTACATTTCTGGAACTTGGCTTACACAATTAAATACGGATGTTACACATTTGTTTTTGTTTTTTAAAGTACAACTGCAAGTGTAATTCTGGGTAATTGTAATTGTGAACTCCAGGAAAAAGATTGGTGGGTGTGATTTGAGATTCTTTTTTCCATAGCTTCACAAGCATCCCTTTAAGAGGCCTGTGGCTTTCTAAATGTTACTGGGCTTCAACTCCCATCAGCTTTCACCATTGGCTATGCTGGCAACAGCTAATGGAAGCAGCAATACAATTACATTTAAAGGGCTACAGATTGCTTCACAGTAAAACTAGCTGGTGGTCTGGGAATCACTTTTGATTTGAACCACTTTGTTTTTGGGATTTTAAATTTGTCTTCAGATGAAAAGTTTTTTTAAAAGGTTGAATTCAGTAAGTTTAGTAGAGCAGATATTTGAAATGGAAAATAACAGCAGCTTTTCTTGATGAATATTTTCAAAGCAAACCAACTTGAACTTTAGTATGTATAAGTATCTTTCTTTAGATAGTTCTGCCAGAGAACAAGTGTCATCCTTTCTCTGGCCGCTGCTTAGTCTGGTGGCCTCATCGTCCGTAAAATTCCCTGGCACTGTGCCCACGAACAGGTTTCTTGCTCATGCCACCCTTATATGGCTATCTTGTTGCATAAGGGCAGAGCTGAGATTGCCTGGCTTGCTCTATATGGCACCAAAGGAAGGTTGAAAAACAACAGCTTGTTTATGAATTCTCTGATTTTATCGCAACTCCTATCAGTGTTTGTGATATTTCTGAGTCACTTGTCCATTTGCAGGTGGGGCAGTCATGCTTTTATCAAGGTAGGCTCTTACATTTCTCCCTTCAACTATGGATAACAAAAATTAATGTCCTCGAAGACTGCAGCAGGAGTGTGTTTTTCTCTGTGTGAGTGTGGATAAATAAATGGATGGAGATAGTGTGTGTGTGTGTGTGTGTGTGACAGAAAACAGAGAGAGAGCGCTCTCTCTCACACACACACTCCTATAAGTTTCTTGAAGATGCCAAGAGATTCCTAAAAGGGTTTTTCTCCCTGGAAATCTCTAGTTCTCCAGCATGACTGCTATTCTGAAAATAGTTGGAAAAGTGGGCTGACAAGGATTAATCAGGACTGCCCCTGATGAATTGGGCACTTGAAGGGTATGAAATCTCCATGCCCAGTATAGGATTTTCTTTGTTTGCTTTATCACAGATTAAGTTGGCTAATGTCAAATAGTTGAATACACAGTGCTTTAGACAAAGTAACATTAATGTTATAATAACTGATACAGAAAGGTTCAATCTGCATTATTTATACAACTTGTATAATATTTCTTGTCAGACAAATTAGCTTGGTAGAAGAATTGTAATCAATGCAGCCTGATGTTCATTTCTATGTATGCATACATATAATTTCTGCTCTTTCCATATCCTGTACTCTTTGTAAAACCAACACATCTTATTAAAAAGCAACATTTGAGGGAAAGCTGTCTTCACATTCATCAAACAATGAGCTACAATGGCTTCACACTTATCAAAAAATTAGCAGCAGATGGACCAGACGTATATAGAGTGGACCAAAAGTCACAAAGGTATTTTGTTGATGGATTGCAGGGTTTTGGGGGAGGAGGAATAAAGATTTTATGTAATGTAATTTCCTTTATATTATGCTATGGTATTGTAAACTAAAAACAAAACATAAAGCAGTTATTAGATATTGAAACCCCTTTGTGACTTTTGGTCCACCATATGTATTTTACAATCTTTCACAGATGACATTCTCCAAAGGAAGCAGTACATTTTGTACAGAAATATTACTGTCTGTGAAGAAAAGGCTGTTTCCTGTGCAGAAATTGCTGTCAGTAGGAACGTAATGCTAAATAAAATTATCACTTGGTTTTGCTTTTTCTGTTCAGAAAATGTTTTCTGTGCAAAACAACTGGATGAATTTTGCTCACAATTTGTTCTAAATTGTGAATGGATTTATACAAATTGTATGTTTTTAAAAATTACTAAAATTTCTAATTGCTTCTTTCAAAAAGACAATTAATCTTAGAATTGCATTCCTCCAGTAACCCAGGAATTACCAGAGGTGCACAAAATGGCTTGGGCACTCAAGGTGAAATGTCCTGACTTCTTTAGCACTTGCAACAGACTCACAAACTCTGTGTATTTTCTATTTCAGGAATGGTTTTCTAGGCAGTTGCCTCAAACCAAAATGTATGGCCAAGCACAGTCGACAGTGTGAGCAAGTTGGCAAAAGGACGAGGAAAGAAAAAAGATACACAAACTTGAAATGGCTGCAACGGTTTGCTTTGGCCTGAGCTGCTAGGGAAGGTGACTCCCATCTACTAACTTGAGTGCAAAAGGGCAGAAGGTGCCCTTCTGTCTGACTGTCTTCTCAGACTTGTTTGGGGGTTCGAGAGAAAGGGCCTTCTTGATGGCTGCTGCCAGACTTTGGAACCCTCTCCCTGGGGAGACTGGCATAGTCCCTTCTTCCTCTTCATTCAGCACTAGATAAAACCATTCTTTTTCCTTTGGCTTTTAGAAATTGACTATGAAAGAAAATCCTATACTGGGCATGGAGATTTCATAGCCTTCAAGTGCCCCAATTCATCAGAGGCAGCCTTGATTAATCCTCGTCACCCCACTTTTCCAGCTGCTTTTATAGTAGCATGCTAGAGAACTAGAAAGGAGATGGCAATGTTGGTGTAAAGCAGGGGTCCTCAAACTTTTAAAGCAGAGGGCCGGTCCACAATCCTTCAGACTGTGGAGGGGCCAAATTATCATTTGAAAAAAAAATCCAACAAATGCCTATGCACACTGCAAATGTCTTATTTGTAATGCAAAACAACAACAACAACAACAACAACAACAATGAAAGAACAATACAATATTTAAAAATGAAAACAATTTTAACCAACATAAGCCTATCAAGATTTCAATGGGAAGTGTGGGCCTGCTTCTAGCCAATGAGATAGTCAAGTTAATTAGGATTGTTGTTGTTGTTGTTGCTGTTGTTGTTGTTGTTGTTGTTGTGTGCCTTCAAGTCATATCAGACTTTGGGTTAGCCTAAGTCAAAAATTATTTATTTATTCACAATATTAGCATTATATATCATCATATTGAACTATACCACTGTACTGTAATATTATATGTAATATATAACATATAATTAATATTATTATATGGTATTATTACCGTGTTTCCCTGAGAATAAGACAGTGTCTTATATTAATTTTTGCTCCCAAAGATGTGCTAGGTCTTATTTTCAGGGGATGTCTTATTTTTCCATGAAGAAGAATTCACATTTATTGTTGAACAAAAAAATGAACATTTATTATACTGTACAGTAGTTGTCATCACAAACCAGCATAACCAGACAAACTGTGAATCCTATCAAGAATTTCTTGTTACTACCATTATTTCCATGTACAACTAGTATGTACATTTACCAATCCTGAATGCTCTGGTGTTCTGTGTGGCAAGTGCTTGGCATGCTTCCAAACAAAAACTGCTAGGTCTTACTTTCGGGGGAGGCCTTATATTTAGCAATTCAGCAAAACTTCTACTAGGTCTTATTTTTCGGGGATGTCTTATTTTCGGGGAAACAGGGTAGTATTACATTGTATAACATGGTAATGTTATTATCAATATTATATGTATATATATTATATTATTAAAACTTATATAAAAACATTATATTTTAAAACTGAGGGCAGGGGCCAGGTAAATGACCTTGGGCCTTAGTTTGGGGACCCCTGGTGTAAAGCAAGAATTACAAATCCAGCCAGTCTGTTGTTATTAGCTTGCCTAACTCCATTTTGAGCTATTGGGCTGATATATCACTCATGGCTTGTATTGTTTTGTTGAACACTGCCATTTCTGCTATGCTTCAAATGCTGTATAACTGCAACAACATGTGCCCTGCCTGATGTTACGACTATGGTGCCAAAACCTGATAACATCCCTGTAAACAACAAAGAATCTTTGGATACATTCTGTGCAGGTCACATAGACTAGACCTTAGATAAAGATTGCCACAGAGGCGTCTTCTTCTTTGTAGCTCTGAAGTGCTATAAAATACTGGTGCTTGAAATAAAATATCTCAACTAGTGCTGTTAGTTTACAATAATGGGCTTGTTAGTCTGACCCAAGTTATTGATTGTTCTCTTTGCCTTCCTGCTCACTTACAGGGCCCATTTGAGCTCTGTGTTCCACCTGGGAGGATACTATGGGCCAGTTATGTCGATCCTAACTACAATTAGGGGTTTGTCCCACCTGGAAGGATACCATGGATCTGATATTTCAGTCCCTCCACAATTACCGAAAAAGGAGACATATACCAAGGTTTATCACTACCAGGATGCAATGAATGAATGAATGAATGAATGAATGAATGAATGAATGAATGGCTTGTGGAACTTAAAAGGACAAAAACCCCATCTTGAATTTTCTCTTTAAGTGAAAACATCTTTTAAATAAGGCAGAAGAAGATGATAAAAGAGCCTGATATCTTGGACTTGGGATGTACCTACACTGTAGAATGAATGCCATTTGCCAGCACTTCAACTACCAAAGCTTAATGTTACGGAACTGTGGGAGCAGGCCTGTAGTGGGGGGGGGGGGGTTAGGGGTTCAACCCCCCCCCCAAATTTTTCAGGTTATAAAAAAAAACCTGGTTTACTCATGAATTTTAACTGGTTAACCAAATCCCCATGCTAAATCTATGAGACGCAAAACATTAAGAGTCCCTCCAGGCATTATCTCAAGCAGATTTTGACAGGTTTGAAGCAGGGGTGGGGGGTGCTAGGGGTTCACCCCCCCCCAAATTTTCAACCCCCCCCCCCCCCGAAATTTTTTTCTGGCTACAGCCCTGTGTGGGAGACATAGTTTGCTTAGGCATCAGCTTTCTTGAGCAAGGAAAGCTAAATACTTTGCAAAACTGCAACTCCTAAGATTCCATAGCACTGAGCCCTGGCAGTTAAAGTGGTGTCAAACTGCACTAATTCTACAGTGTAAATGCAGCCTAAGCCAAGAAATGAATTAGCAACTAAAGGAGGAGAAACTTAATATGGTCCAGTCTTCTCACCCCAATCCGGCAACCTCAAGCATACTTCATAAATGTCTCCAATTTATGAAATTTCCTTGTGAGTTTATGTACAATTAAGGATTGTCTTGATGAACAAGGCACTGAGGGAGTTCCGAAATCAAATCCGGCCGCTCACTTTGCAAATGAGGGCACTTTGCAAATAAGGAGAAAACCCTTGCACTCAAAGCACACGCCCCGTTTGTAAATCTAAACCAAAGCCCAGTACGCTCATGCTGTGCACAACATATGTTTTGCTGTCCAATGAGGAACTTTGGTACAGGAAGCCGGAACTTGTGTATATATATAGACCAGCTATATAAATACACAAGTAAGGAAGAATCGCCACACAATGCAAGGCAGATGGGATAAGTTATGTACAATATAAAATCTAGCAACTGGTGAAGATCAAACGAACAAGAGTTCTTTCTCCCACCCTGGACTTACAGATATATAAAACCCACTTGCCTAGTTTCCAACAAACCTCACAACTTCTGAGGATGCCTGGCATAGATGTGGGTGAATGCTTCTGGAACATGGCCATACAGTCCGGAGAACTCACAGTAACCCAGTGATTCCGGCCATGAAAGCCTTCAGCAACACATTGATCATCCATTTGTTTGGATGCAGTTCCCTTGGGCCCAACATCATACCTACTTCCCCTTTCTCACTGAGGTGGCTTGGGTAAATTGGGTTCTTTGGGAGGAAGAGGGCAGGAAGCCCTCCATTGCGTCATTTTGTGGCTGCCTTTGCAGCTTTCTGAGCTAAAGCTACTTTTGTTTCATCATAGGGTGAACTGACACTGTAGAATCAACACAGTTTGATCTCCTTTTAATTGTCATAGCTCAAGGCTATGGAATCTTGGGATCTGTAGTTTCCTGATGCACCAGCACTCATGGGCAGAGGTTGACAAACTTGAAAAGATGTAACTCCCATACAGCCAGGGGAGTTAAAAGAATAACAAGCTGCAGTGACTCTACAATGTCAATGTGGCCTGTGATGAAACGAAAATGGCACAATTTGGGTTTCTGGGAATTGCAGAGTTACTGAAAGAGAAATCGAAACTGGGGAGGAAGTTGGGGGGAGAAGAAGGCTGTCGAACCTCCCAGGATGCAGTTTGACATCACTTTAACTGCCAGAGCTTAATGTTATAGAGTAATGGGAGCTATAGTTTTATAAGGGTTTTAACTCTCTCTGTGAAAGTGCTGCTGCCTCACAAAACTGCAGCAGTGTCAAACTGCATTCATTGTATAGTATAGATTAGGCATAGCCAAACTTGGCCCCTCCAGGTGTTTTGGACTTCAACTCCCACAATTCCTAACAGCCTATTGGCTATCGGCTGTTAGGAATTGTGGGAGTTGAAGTCCAAAACACCTGGAGGGCCCAAGTTGCCCATGCCTCTTTTCGAACATAAACAGAACATAAAATCATCTAATTCTCATCTTGCTTAAAATGTCAACCTATATCCCTGCAAATGATGTTTTTGTTAAGATGGGCTACTGAATTTGCTTCAATGAATCTTATGAAGGCTTTTTTCAAACTATAACTCCCAGAATCCTACAACCACCTCACTCGATCAAGGATTTTGAAGGTTGCTGCACAAAAAAGTCCCTTCTCCATAGTTTGAAAGAAAAGGGCTGCACAAGCTGCTCCTTCCATTGATGTGAGGGACAAAACCTCCTCCAGCAAAGCTGTGGAAATCCCCCCAAAGCAGCCTCCTACGAGTTTTTCGATCGGAGATAAACTGAATCCATCCTAAGAGACAATCCAATGAATGGCATTCACCTCCTGGGATGATGTTTGAATCTGAAGGTGGTCCCAGTGGTGATTGGCACACTGGGTGCAGTGCCTAAAGACCTTGGCCTGCACCTAAACACAATTGGCGCTGACAAAATTACCACCTGCCAGCTGCAGAAGGCCACCTTACTGGGATCTGCACGCATTATTCGCCAATACATCACATATTCCTAGACACTTGGGAAGTGTCTGATGTGTGATCCAATACAACAGCCAGCAGAGTGTCTGCTGTGGTCTCATCTTGTTGTGTTTCAAATAATAATAATAATAATAATAATAATAATAATAATAATAATAATAATCTGATGTACATGGATGACCTGAAGCTGTATGGGAAAACGCAAACTGAAATCCAGTCTCTGACTAACACTGTCCGAATGTTTAGCACTGATATCAACATGGAGTTTGGTTTGGACAAATGTTCGACAGTGGCATTGAAGAAGGGAAAAATCATTGAAAGTGAGGGCATAAATATGCCTAATGGCCAAACAATAAAGTGTCACCAACCAGAGGCCTATAAATATCTGGGCATATTACAGCTGGACAACATCAAGCATGAACATGTGAAAACTGTGGTCAGCAAAGAATACACACAAAGGGTCAGAAAAATTCTCAAAAGCAAGCTCAATGGAGGCAACGCCATCAAGGCCATAAACACCTGGGCCATATCTGTCATAAGATATACTGCTGGCATTATATATTGGACACAGGTGGAACTGGACAATTTGGACAGAAAAACAAGAAAACTCATGACCATTCATCATTCACTGCACCCTCGCAGTGATGTTGACCGGCTATATCTGCCTAGAAGATCAGGTGGCAGAGGACTCTTACAAGTAAAACAAGCAGTCAAAGAAGAAGAACATGCCCTGGCAGAATATGTAAAGCAAAGTGAAGAACCTGCTTTGATTGAAGTCAAAAATCAGAAACTCCTCAAAGCACAGCAGACAAAAAATCAGTACAAGAAAACCTCCCCCTCAATGGATTGTCACCTTGACGTGGTGAGGGGGCTTGCGTGTTCCAATGAACCTGCGGGCACAACCACAGGAGTCACACACTCCCAGGAGTGGCCACAGGGGGGGATCCAGACCAAGAACAATCCAAAGTACCCAAAGACCTCAATGGCGGAGCAGGTGGAGGATAACATGGTACATGTTACAACGGCTGTGAAGGCAGAAGAAGGCTGCAACAGACTGAGAAGCCACTCTCGTTGTGTTAATCCCTCCACTGCTGGGACCTCAATCTGTGAAGACTGTGTGTTGACCGGCCGTGCACCGACCTCCACACATTAAAAAAAAATCATGCACAGGCATCTTCCAAGAAATGGAGGAACATCATCCTCGAACTACAAGGGATCGCCTAAGTAAGTAAGTAAGTAACAAGAAAACCACACTACAAACTAAAGATGACACCTGGCACAACAAAACATTGCATGGAAAGTTCCTTGACAAAATTGAAGGAAAAGCTGATAAGGAGAAGATCTGGCTATGGCTCACGAATGGGACCCTGAAGAAGGAGACAGAAGGCCTGATCCTTGCAGCCCAGGAGCAAGCCATCAGAACAAATGCAGTTAAGGCCAAGATCGAAAAATCAGCTGATGACCCAAAATGTAGACTCTGCAAAGAAACCGATGAAACCATTGATCATATCCTCAGCTGCTGTAAGAAAATCGTACAGACAGACTACAAACAGAGGCACAACTATGTGGCACAAATGATTCATTGGAACTTATGCCTCAAGTACCACCTCCCTGCAGTAAAGAACTGGTGGGATCACAAACCTGCAAAAGTATTGGAAAATGAGCAGGCAAAGATACTGTGGGACTTCCGAATCCAGACTGACAAAGTTCTGGAAGACAACACACCAGACATCATAGTTGTGGGGGGAAAAAAGGTTTGGATCATTGATGTTGCCATCCCTGGTGATAGTAGCATTGACGAAAAACAACAGGAAAAACTCAGCCGCTATCAGGACCTCAAGATTGAACTTCAAAGACTCTGGCAGAAACCAGTACAGGTGGTCCTGTGGTGATCGGCACATTGGGTGCCGTGCCAAAAGATCTCAGCCGGCATATGGAAACAATAGGCATTGACAAAATCACGATCTGCCAACTGCAAAAGGCCACCCTGCTGGGATCTGCACGCATCATCCGAAAATACATCACACAGTCCTAGACACTTGGGAAGTGTTTGACTTGTGATTTTGTGATACGAAATCCAGCATATCTATCTTGTTTGCTGTGTCATACAATGTTGTTGTGTCAATAATAATAATAAATTTTATTTATATCCTGCCCCACCTCCCCGGTGGGGACTCAGAGTGGCTTACAACATGTGAATAATACAACATAAAATCAACTTACATCCCCATACCAAAAAAAGGAAAATGCTAAAGAATGCTCAAACTTCTGCACAGTGGCACTTATCTCCCATGCCAGTAAGGCAATGCTCAAGATGCTGCAAGGCAGACTCCAGCAATACATGGAGTGAGAGGTGCCAGATGCACAAGCTGGGTTTAGAAAAGGCAGAGGAATGAAAGACCGAATTGCCAATATCTGCTGGATAATGGAGGAAGCCAAGGAGTTTCAGAAAAAACATATATTTCTGTTTTATTGACTATTCTAAAGCCTTTGACTCTGTGGATCATAATAAATTGTGGCAATTTCTGTCTCCTGAGGAATCTGTATAATGACCAAGTAGCCAACAGTAAGAACAGACCACAGAGCAACAGACTGGTTTGAGCTTGGGGAAAAAGTATGGCAGGGTTGTATACTCTCACCCTCCCTATTCAACTTGTATGCAGAACACATAATGCAACGTGCAGGGCTTGATGAATCCAAGGCTGGAGTTAAAATTGCTGGAAGAAACATTAACAACCTTAGGTATGCAGATGATACCACTTTGATGGCTGAAAGCGAGGAGTTGCTGAGGAGCCTTATCACCAAGAAGAAAGTGCAAAAGCTGGGCTGCAGTTAAACATCAAGAAAACCAAAATTATGGCAACCAGACTGATTGATAACTGGCAAATAGAGGGAGAAAACATGGAGGAAGTGACAGACTTTGTATTTCTGGGCATGAAGATTACTTCAGAGTACAATTACAATTTGCCACCTTGATTAGCATTTAATAGGCTTTCAGCTTCAAGGTCTGGCTGCTTACTACCTGATGGAATCCTTTGTTGGGAGGTGTTAGCTGGCCCTGATCGATCCTTGTCTGGAATTCCCCTGCTTTTTGAATGTTGCTCTTTATGTACTGTCCTGATTTTAGAGTTTTTTTTAATACTGGTAGCCAGATTTTGTTCATTTTCATGGTTTCCTCCTTTCTGTTGAAACTGTCCACATGCTTGTGGATTTCAATGGCTTCTCTGTGCAGTCTGACATGGTGGTGGTTAGAGTGGTCCAGCACTTCTGTGTTCTCCAATAATAAGCTGTGTCCAGGTCCAGGTTGGTTCCTCAAGTGCTCTGCTATGGCTGACTTCTCTGGTTGGATTGGTCTGCAGTGCCTTTCACTTTCCTTGATTCTTGTTTGGGCAATGCTGTGTTTGGTGGTCCTACCGGCTGTTAGGAGGCTGTTAGGAATTGCGGGAGTTGAATTCCAAAACACCTGGAAGGCCCAAGTTTGCCCATGCCTGGTGTAGATGCACTACTGGCTCTTTGGTCATGTAAATACCTCAAAGGCACAGTTCCCATTTGATCTGGTGGAGGCTTTTAAGCAGAGGCTGGATGGCTATCTTTCGGGGGTGCTCTGAATGTGATTTTCCTACTTCTTGTCAGGGGGTTGGACTGGATGGCCCCTGAGGCCTCTTCCAATTCTATGAGTTGTAGTTTTACAAGGTCTTCTTTGCCAAAAAGTACTGTATAGCTCTAAATAGTCTAACAACATTGAGCCATGGCAGTTCAAGGGGTGTCAAACTGCATTATTTCTATCATGAGAATTGTAGTTTTCCAAGGTCTGCAGCCTTCTCTGCCAAGGAGTGGAACCAAACAACAACGTCCAGGGTTCTATGGCAGCGAGCGACAGTGATATCATACTGTATTCATTCTGCAGCGTATGGATGGATTGGATCACCTGGGGATTTTCATCTCTCCGCCTCCTCCTCCGCCTCCTCCTCCTCCGGCCGGCAACTTGCCCCCACTTGCCCAGGAGGACCCGGCTTCTGATTGGGCGGCGGGCCACCCGAGGGGGCGGGGATTCCTCCTTGACGTCACTGGGAAACCCCCGGCACTTGCTTTGCCTTGGCGCGCCCGGCGAGAAGCGGGCACTTGCGCGGCGGGAAGGCGAGAAGGAAGGAAGGGAGCTGGGCCAAAGTAGCCGAAGAAGCCTACGATTTTTTCCTCCTCCTTCTCGAACCCACAGGCGGGACCAAAGCGAAATGATGCCGGGGAAAAACTCGCGCAAAGGCGCGGTCCCTGCTTCGGCCTCCTCCTCCTCGCGGACAGGTAAGTAAGGAGGGCGAAACTCGGCGCGTTTCGGGTGATGCTGTTGTTGTTCTTGTGAAAGGTCCAAAAGGGGGGCTCCTGGAATGGGCGGAATTGGGGAGAGGGCTCCTCTGCCCTTCTGGGGTTAATGGAGCCTCGCAGACACAGAAGGGGTCCCCAGAAGAGATCTAGTCGGTCCCCCAAGAAGGGCAAAAGTATAAGGAAAAGGTAAAGGGTTCCCCTGACGTTAAGTCCAGTCGTGTCCGACTCTGGGGGTTGGTGCTCATCTCCATTTCTAAGCCGAAGAGCCGACGTTGTCCGTAGTCACCTCCAAGGTCATGTGGCCGGCGTGACTGCATGGAGTGCCGTTACCTTCCCGCCGGAGCCGTACCTATTGATCTACTCACATGGCATGTTTTCGAACTGCTAGGTTGGCAGCAGCTGGAGCTAACAGAGGGCGCTCATTCCGCTCCCGGGATTTGAACCTGGAACCTTTCGATCTGCAAGTTCAGCAGATCAGTGCTTTAACACACTGAGCCACCGGAGGCTCCAAAAGTATCCCTCGCCCCAATTTCCCCATCTCTGCTGCTTGTCCTGAGTTCGCCCACTGCACAGGGGTCTGTCTCTTGTCTACACTTCCCTGGCTGTTATTGTTGTTTCTGTTGTTGTTGTTACCGCGTGGAGTTGTGTCAAGGAAAAGACCAGGACGAGTCATACTCTCTCTGCCAAAGAGAAAAGCATGCCAAGAAAACACCGCCATAACGGAGCTATAAAGCAGGAATGACCTGACCCTAGCCTGGTGTTTAATTCTTTTTCCCCATCATATAGCCTCTACTCAATTGTCTAATTTCGTTAATAATCGCCCTATCTTCCCTTAGTCGTTTATCCAAAGTCTTACCTGATCTAAAGGTAGTTTAAGGATGGATCCTCACTGCCATATAATCTAAAAGCTATCACAACCGATGATCCACATTATCTGCTTTAAACTGGGTTATATTTTATTATTTGGGTCGATTTTTATCCTGCACCAAGGCGAAACTCAAAGCAGCTAACCATACAATAAGAATATACAAAGTAAAAAATTAAAACAGATTAAAACCCGATCACTTCCTTACAGTAACCTGATTGTATAATTCTGCACTGCCATATAATCCAATTCAAAGCAGATAATCTGGTTTTTATATGGCAATGTGGATGGAGCCTCAAGCTGTTGTTGCTCTGGCACATGCAGCTGGTAAACGGTTTCCATTTAACTTGAAACAAATGGCACATAGCAACAATTGAAGGGATCTCCCTTTTATCTTCTCAACTAAATCTGCTTCCTGCCATATAATATCCATATTATCTATTTGAACTGGATTATATGCCAATGTAGACTCATATAATCAAGTTCAAAGCGGATAATGTGGGTTATCAGCTTTGATATTCTGGATTATATTATAGTGTAGAAAGGGCCTGAATGTGCACTGCCATATAATCCAGTTCAAAGCAGATAATCTAGATCAGTGGGTCTCAGCCTGTGGGTCCCCGTGTGTTTTGCCTACAACTCCCAGAAATCCCAGCCAGTTTACCAGCTGTTAGGATTTCTGGGAGTTTAAGGCCGAAAGCATCTGGGGACCTCAGGTTGAGAACCACTGATCTAGAGTATATGTCAGTGTAGAAGGTGTCTGTTTCTATACTGCCATAAAATCCAGTTCAAAGCAGATAATCTGGATTTTATACGGCAGTGTAATAGAGGCCTGAGTCTACACTGCCATATAATCCAGTTCAAAGCAGATAATCTGGATTTTATATGCAGTGCAGATGGGGCCTCAATCTGTTGTTGCTCTGGCACATGCAGCTGGTAAATGGTTTCCATCTAACCTGAAACAAATGGTACACAACAACAGCAATTGAAGGGATCTCCCTTTTATCTTCTCAAGATAATCTGCTTCCTCTTTCTCTCTTTCCCATCACTGCTTTTCTTCTCTCCATCATTTTTCCTTCCCCCATTCCTTTCCCCTTTTTTGCATTCTCAAATTATAGATAGCAACCCAATTTAGGTCAAGTTTGTGTCCCTTTTGTTGATGTTTAGGTCTTCTAGTTGAAGATCAGACCGTCTTATTAGATTATTATATTATCACAGTGATCAGATAGAAACTTCATCCCAGAAGGTGAATGTCATTCATTGGATTTGTCTCTTGGGATGGATTCAGTTTGTTTCTGATGGAAAAACTCCTAAGAGGCTGCTTTAGGGGATTTCCGTAGCTCTGTCTCTCACATCAATGAAAGAAGCAGCTTGTGAAGCCCCTTTCTTTCAAACCGTAGAGAAGGGACTTTTTGTGCAGCAGCCTTCAGAATCCTTGATTGAGTTAGGTGGTTGTAGGATTCTGGGAGCGATCGTCTGAAAAAAAGTCTCCATTCATTGAAGCAAGTTCAGTAGCCCATCTTAACAGAAACATCATTTGCATGTAGGGACACAGGTTGACATTTTAAGAAAGATGAGAATCATATGATTTTATTGTGTTCAGTATGTTCTCTTTTAGGAGCCTCTGGTGGCACAACGGGTTAAACCGCTGAGCTGCTGAACTTGCAGACCAAAAGATTGGTGGTTTGAATCTGGGAAGCTGGTAGCCCCAGCTTCTGCCAGCCTAGCAGTTCGAAAACATGCAAATGTGAGTAGATCAATAGGTACTGCTCTGGTAGGAAGGTAACGGCACTCCATGCAGTCATGCCAGCCACAGTAGGCTGTTAGGAATTGTGGGAGTTGAAGTCCAAAACACCTGGAGGGCCCAAGTTTGCCTATGCCTGGTCTAGAAAGTCATAGTCAATATTTTATCTTTCTGGTTGTGTGCCTTCTGACTTAAGGCAACCCTAAAGGAAACCTATTACAATGGTTTCTTGGTAAGATTTCTACAGAAGAGGCTTGCCTTCACCTTTTTCTGAGATTGAGAGAATGAGGCTTACCCAAGGTCTCCCTGTTTCCATGGCTGAGCAGGGATTCAAATCTTGGCCTCCAGAATTGCAGTCTGAAACTTAAACCGTGATACCACTCTGGCTCTTTTTTTGTTGTACTTTGTTTCAATTTGTTGTAAGCAGCCATAGGGTATGGGGATGGAAGAAAGGCAGAGTATGAAACAAATAAATAAAATTATATAGCTCTCATTGGTGATATTGTTGACCAATTTTGTGCTTCTGTTTGTTTTATACACAGAATCTGAGGTGGCGGCAGAATGCGCATTGCAACTGAGAGTGATTGGAGACAAGTGGAACCTCCGACAGAGGATCCTAAACATGATTTCCAAGATCTTCTGCCCAGGAAGAGGAGAGTGAACGAAAGTAAAGGAAAATGAGGAAGAAGGAGAGAGAGAAATGAATCTTTATGAAGATCTGATTTTTACATATTCTGCGAGATGTTAGAAGTGGAATGCTTCCTGAGCATTTCTGCCGCCTGTTTCCTGTTGCCAAGGAAGGCTCCTGAAATATCATTCTTCAGATAATCCTTCAGAAAGTTTGCTAATGAATGGAGATAACTGGAATTTACTATTTACCAGCGGTGGTGAACTGTGAAGAGCAATAGAAAACGAAGGAATCTGGGAGTGGTGATCATATTTGGTTCGGCATTCTCATTGCTGGCGTTCTGGAATCCACACACTCAGCTGCTGTGCCACTTGGAAGCTCTATGGAATTTCATGCATAGCAAACATTAAAAAAAATGTTTACTGTGGCCTACTGCAAATCAGTTCTTCCACTTTTCCTAATACTTAACATTTGGAACAAGGAATGGTTTGGTCGTTTCATTGTTTTATTGAATGACTGGGTGTTGCTACAAGTAAGAAGGTTATTTTCCAATGCATTAATCTGCAATGCTATTGAATGTCAGGGCTGAAGCTACATCTATAGTACCAACATATATGCCCTATGGGTAGGAACTTACATAGATTTCTATTGGCACTGTAATGGTTTATTCTCAGATGATAAACCACCACTAAAATATTCCAGGTGAATGTTCAAAGTATTCAGGAAAGTCTGCATCAGATCAGTCTACAAAGTGATGTCAAAGGATGCTCTCTTGCTAAAAGCATTCTGAGCATTACAACATGAATTGTTCAGTATTGGTATCAGATATCAGAAAATGATTCATATACATATATAACAGACAACAGTGTTACAAGTAGCTGAATGGGGGTAGGTTTTAGAGGGAAGAGAACAAGTAAAAAGTTACAGGAAGGGAAAAAAATCATTTTTTTACACTAGAAGAACAGCTGTTGTTCAAAATATTTCAGCAGGTTGGAATGTTACTTTCCCTTTGCAAAGGAGAGAGATTTAAAACAGAGAACTTAGTCCCAGTTTAGAAAACAGTTTGTGATCAGAAGCACAGACAAGGGATGGCTGGTGTCTTCTATGTCATTTGGGCAGTGACTCTGCTCTGGGTTTCAGTCTGAACTTTAAAGAGCTATCCAAGTTGGTGAAACCTGGAGTGGATTTACCATTGGCATGTAAGCCACTAGTCAGCATTAGGTTCTCTTTTGCACATGGGTTTTCCGTTCATTGTTCTGGTTGCGAAAGACATACCAGCAGACTGTATTCAATGTAACCGGATGCTCTTATGTTTCAAATGCCACAGAGTTTTATTATTCAAAACAAAGTGTCCAATAGAGGTTTTCAAGTTAAATAAATGTCAATATTTATTCTATGGAAGTCTTAAATGTATTTTCTGTCTGACAGAAGGTACATTAATCTTAATTGATTGCCTAAGGCACAAAATTTTCCTGTCAACTGAAATGCAAAAGTTAATGCAACTATATTTTAAAATCAGCCAAATTGCATTCATGAGGCTGAACCAAGCGTGTTGAGGTCACCAAGAAGTGAGCCCTTGTGTTCCTGCATCATTTTTGGTTACCTGAACCATCATTACAAAGTATTTTGAAATGCTGGTATTGTTTTTCTTTAACTGCACATTGCCAAATTCTGGTCAACATGTTTAGACAAACCAATACATGTGGAATTAGAAAGTGTCATTTGAAGCAAATACTGTCATGTTTATTTATATTTCCATTTGTTAATGGGTTTTTTCCCACTGTATAATGCTTGGATGCTGGGGTAGTATGTTGTTTTGCCAGGCGTATATGTTTGTGTCAGGAAGATTGTTTACAGCAGAAACTTGTTCAAAGTGTTTAAGGGCCATTGCCATAAAAGTTCCAGTTTGTGTGCATGATATTCAGAAACAGATTTCATATGTTGCTTTTTACAAGGATTGCCATCCATGTTTTTGTCTTACATGCATTGTGTGTCGTTTTGCTTTTTTGTAGTGCCACCTCACTAAGTTAATAAAGTTGTTGTGTTCACAAAAAGAAAGATAAAACTCTGGAGTATAATTTATGTGGAATTGGACCGCGTGGATGCATGCGTATTTCCTCTTGCCAAAAAAAAAAAAGATAATATGCATAGGCATATCTCAACAATGCTTCTGACAGAAGTTCATTTCTACAAAACCCACCCATCCTCCTCCCTTTCCCCTTGTCATCTTGATAGCTGGAGGCAGTTCTGTACAGGAAGCCGGAACGTGTGTGTGTGTTATATAAATAGAGAAGTCAGGAAGAATCTCTAAACAAGCCACAGACGGCAAGACAGATGAGGTACGTTATACATAACATAAAATCCAGCAACTAGTGGGGATCATCAGTTTTGTTGTGTGTGTTCTTGGGATGTATGGCCATATTCCAGAAGTGTTCTCTCCTGACGTTTCACCCACATCTATGGCAGGCATCTTCAGAGGTTGTGGTGTATACCTCTCAACCTCTGAGGATGCCTGCCATAGATGTGGGCGAAACATCAGGAGAGAACACTTCTTGAACATGGCCATATAGCCCGGGAAACACACAACAACCCTGTGATTCCGGCCATGAAAGCCTTTGACAACACATTGATCATCAGTTTGTTTGGATGCAGCTCCCTTGGGCCCAACATCATAACTTTCCCTTTCTCACTGAGGTGACTTGGTTTTTTTGGGCGGAAGAGGGCAGGAAGCCCTCCATTGCATCATCTTGTTGCTGCCTTTGCTGTCCTGCTCTGCTTCCCTTCCTGATCTAAAGCTACTTTCGTTACATCATAGGGTGAACTGACACTGTAGAACCAGAGCAATTTGATCCCTTTTCAACTGCTGTGGCTCAAGGCTATGGAATCCCGGAATCTGCAGTTTCTTGCATTACAAACCTTGAAAACTTGTACTCCTATACAGCTCCCATAAAACTGTACTCCCATACAAGAGTATGAAGCTGCATTAATTCTACAATGTCAATGCGACCTATGATGAAACGAAACCGGCACAATTTGGATATCCAGAAACCACAGAGTTACAGAAAGAGAAATCGAAACTAGGGAGAAAGTTGTGGCGAGAAGAGGACTGGCAAACCTCCCAGGATGAATGCAGTTCGACATCACTTTAACTGCCAGAACTCAATGTTATGGAGTTCTAGTTTCACTAGGGTTTTAGCCCTCTCTGCGAAAGCGTGCTGGTGCCTTACAAAACGACAGCTGTAATGATTCTTTAGCACTGAGCCATGCCAGTTCAAAACTGTGTCAGATTGCATTCATTGTAGTGCCACCTTTTTTGTAGTGTCACCTCACTAGGTTAATAAAGTTGTGTTCACAAAAAGAAGAGTTAATACTTGAGTATAATTTGTGTGGCATTGGACCCCGTGGACACATGTATTTCCTCGTGCAAAAAAAAAAGATAATATGAACAGGCATGTCTCAACAATACTTCCGACAGAAATTCATTTCTATAAAACCCACCCATCCTCCCTTTTCTCTTGTCATCTTGATAGCTAGAGGGTTTTAGCAGCAAAGTCACTGAAAAGAGGGCAAAAGAGGACCAGAGAAACACATGCTAGGGGTCTGGTTGCAGCAGGCTACCTGCAACAAGCAATTAAATAAACAAAGTTTGAGTGGGATTTTATCCTAGACAATCCTACCTGTAACAGGCAAGGTGTTCCCTGAAACCTATTCTAAGCACACACGAGAAAGAGAAAGGGGGAGTGCTGATCAAATCTGACTCACCAACTCCTTCCTTCCCATGTTTAAAAGGGGTGGAATTAGACTTGCTAGAGTGAAATGTAGCATAACAATTGGTATGCCCGCCGATTGTATAGAACTCCAAGGAATCTCCACACCTCATCTTTTTCTTTTATCCATCAAAGGTCTTCTAGCGCTCCTTGGGACAATATTGTCATTTTTTCCTGACCTCCATGGACAGTTTTAGACCCACCAGAGGACTTTTTCCTGAACAGGGACATGGCTTTCAGGTCACTTCCAATTATATTATTATTATTATTATTATTATTATTATTATTATTATTATTATTGACACAAAGACAGAGTATGACGCAGCAAACAAGATATATATGCTGGATTTCGTATCATAGAATCACTAGTCAAACCCTTCCCAAGCATTTAGGACTAGTGATTCTGTGATAAGAAATCCAGCATATTACTATTATTATTATTATTATTATTATTATTATTATTATTATTATTATTATTATTGACACAAAGACAAAGTATGGCACAGCAAACAAGATATATATGCTGGATTTCGTATCATAGAATCACTAGTCAAACACTTCCCAAGCATTTAGGACTAGTAATTCTGTGATAAGAAATCCAGCATATTATTATTATTATTATTATTATTATTATTATTATTATTATTATTATTATTATTATTATTATTATTATTATTTTAAAAGGCTTCTTTTTGCCTTAAAATAGTTATTGAAAATGTGCCAAAATGCCTCCCATGCCCCTAGAGACTGTCTGGGGTTTAAAGAAAATGATTGTTTTTTACGGTGAATGCCTCTCTCCAGTCTCTTCTGGGACGCCAAATGGGACCTCCCCAGTCCAACTGATGTCCTCTATTATATGGATATTCCCTTACTTGAACGCAAATATTGCTGCATATGTGTGAGATGATACCCTAGTAGGGTTGTCATAGTAAAACCTGAAGAGGACTCTTGTATCTTTAATAGTTATAGAGAAGAGGGAATTTCAGTAGGTGTGGCTTATGACCTGTTGTATGACAAGAAGCACTGCAGAAGTTCCCCATAGGTAGAGAGAGAAACTCTACATTTGACTAGCTGCAGAAGGCAGGAGAAGGAATTACCCAACCCATCCTTTTGATGGTGATACATGTGGCCGGGCTGTGGCACAGGCTGGTTAGCAGCCATCTGCAACAAATCACTCTGACCAAGAAGTCATGAGTTCGAGGCCAGCCTGCATCTGTGTCTGTCTCTGTTCTATGTTATGGCATTGAATGTTTGCCTTATATGTGTGCAATGTGATCCGCCCTGAGTCCCCTTCGGGGTGAGAAGGGCGGAATATAAATACTGCAAATAAATAAATAAATAAATACATTTTGAAGCATAGATCATCACTATCCTAGACTCTATAGCAACTCTCCCAAAGAGATTCCAAAAATATAATTCAATTGATTTCAAAACATTATAGGAACCAGTCTTTTGTAAAGTCAATGGCTCTTGAAAACATAAAATGAACCAAACTAATACACTCAGAATTATAAATTACGCTAATATAAGGTCTTTTTACCAGGAAGATGGATGTCTCCTCCAGAAACTGGGGAATTGCAGCAAAACTCAGAGGGAGCAAGGGATTTCAAGAGGCACAAGTGGTGCAGATGTTGTGATAGTCCTTTCTCACCAAAAGATCAAAAGGGTTTGATCCATGCAAGCAGATAATAGCAACCTCAGGAATTTGGCAACCAGAAGTATGATGAGAAAGAGGACCAGCACTCATTACGGGCCATTAGCTCTATAATATCACTTTAATTCCTTCATTTTAGATCTCAGGGTGAGCAATAAAACTGCATCCCAGTACTGCTTTTACTCCTATACATGTGTACCTTAGCCAAACAAGAGGACGAAATCTGACATCAAAAAAGGAAACAAAGGAAGACAGGCTTATTTAGAAAAACAAATATAAATAATTTGCATTGGTTTTGGTTTGTTTTTTTTAGTTCCAGCTACAGTGATTCAGATTTTCTAAAGCGTAGATTCATTATTCAAAAACTGATTCCATGTCTATGTTAGATGGAATTAACCAACAGTATGTAGGCCAGTTGGTGTGATAACTAAAACAGAAACAGAATGTATCTGACCACAGTGAGTATGACTGATCAGGTGAGGCGAGTGCCTGCTTAGTCAGGAAGGATATAAAGTTTCCTGGCATATTTACATAGTGGCTGGGGAGGGGAAAGGAAGGCGCTTCCCAAGAGGGTAGTACAGACAGTCAGTGGTGTTAGGTAGCTTTGGGGATGGAGACACACTGCACTGGCCAATCACTGGCTGTTTGGATCAGGGGTCAAATCTGTACATTGATGCCATCTGACAGCTATTGCATTTCCTGGCAAAACTATTGCAAAAAGAGGTGCAGGATATCCCCTGAGACACTATTGGGGGTGGGGATAGGTATGCACACACAGAGAGAAAGAAAACATAAAATAATTCCACATTATCTGCTTTGAACTGGGATACAGTAGAGTCTCACTTATCCAACATAAACGGGCCGGCAGAATGTTGGATAAGAGAATATGTTGGATAATAAGGAGAGATTAAGGGGAAGCCTATTAAACATCAAATTAGGTTATGATTTTACAAATTAAGCACCAAAACATCATGTTATACAACAAATTTGACAGAAAGGGTAGTTCAATATGCAGTCATGCTATGTAGTAATTACTGTATTTATGAATTTATTACCAAAAAATCACGATATATTGAAAACATTGACTACAAAAATGCGTTGGATAATCCAGAATGTTGGATAAGCGAATGTTGGATAAGTGAGACTCTACTGTATATGGCAGTGTGGACTTAGATATTCCAGTTCAAAGCAGATATTGTGGGTTATTCTGCCTTGATATTCTGCGTTATATGGCTGTGCGAAAGGGCCCTAGCTCTCCAAAATAAAGTAAGTTTGTATAGGAATTAAACTTGGGGCTTTTAAATACATTTTTCTCATTTGGAGGAGTATTTTGTTAACTTTATGTATGTATAAGCCTCCTTTTCTATAAAACAAGGACTCAATGGCAGCTTACACATTCACCGAGGCACAATATAGATAAAACATACCAAAAAAGCAACATTAAAGTGGAATCAAACAATGTACATTAGCATTAACAATGGTTGAAAACATACAACAAAAATTTTAAAAGCAGTTTACAAACAATGTGATGTCGAAGGCTTTCATGGCTGGAATCACTGGGTTGTTGTGAGTTTTCCGGGCTGTATGGCCGTGTTCCAGAAGCATTCTCTCCTGACGTTTTCCCCACATCTATGGAAGGCATCCTGAGGATGTCTGCCATAGATGTGGGCAAAACATCAGAAGAGAATGCTTCTGGAACATGGCCATACAGCCCGGAAAACTCACAACAACCCAGTTTACAAACAGCATGTTTTTAAAACAGTTCAGGACACTATTAAAAGCCCTTTCTTTTTTAAAAAAATCTTCAGTTCCTATAAGCCTGTTAGAATTTTTACAATTAAGTGTTGCCTTTAGAGAGGAGGGCAGCAAGGACTCTAGGAGTAAAGAGTGGGTGATTCATTTTTGTGAGAAATCCTATTCAAATTCAGATAAGAGGACTGGGAATCCTAGAATTCCCCCAAATGTTAGGGGGATGCATGGAGGTCGCAAACTGCATTTTAGTCACACCTGATTTGAGAGTAAAATCAAAGCTATTTATATGTTGCCCCTTGCTATTTTCAAGCTGTGTGGTGAACTGAAAAGGTGTTAACTTTAGGGAAAGAGGACATATATCTAAATTCAGCATGGGATTACATCTTTATAAATGGGCTTGAGATGATTTAGTTGATTTTTAAGTTTTGTACACTGTTTATTTTAACAGTCTGTGCTTCATTTGTTGTAAGCAGCCTTGAGTCCCAAACTGGGGAAAAAACAAGATATAAATAAATATAAAAGATAATCATCATGCCTTTCAGACTTTCTAACATTGGATTAATAGTGCTTTCTTTGGATTAATTGGCTGTTCTATCTTTGGGCAAGATAGACCCATCCAGCTGCTTGGGATCCAACTGTGTCGTATCAAATGTTCTTTTACTACTACTCGTATGACTGTATGGTTCACTGGCACATAGAAAGAATTGCTTTTCATCACTAGATTTTGATATTACTTTCCTTATTACATAACTTTTGTCAATGCTAGTATGATCCTCAGGGCCACCATACATTAGGAACAGTGTCAATTTATTTTCTATCAATATTTAAGTAAGGCTGTCTTTGTCCTTTTCTATGGTGCATTGCATGGTGCATTGTTCACAAAATAATTTGTGAGCTGGGCGGATTGGGGAGAAGTGTTTCCTTAGTCCTAGTACTTTGGTTTCATGTGCAGTAGGAAAAACAACTATCCCCTTGGGATAGAGTCCAGCATGAAAAGCTGCCTGGACACCTGAGAACAATAGCTATTTTTTAAAAAGCCAATTAATGTCTTTTTAAAAGCCAATGCTTTCTTCTTCACTTGTTTTGCCATCCCCATAGAACTAAACAAAGAGGTCAGTATATTGTTGGTCTTTCCCCCTGGCTGTTAGCAACTCTGAAGTTGAAGGCATACCAGAGTTTTAATTTGCCTCTGATATTTAAACAGCAGTACAGTCATTGACCCTATTATGACTACTGTACAGGCTGATCAAACCAGAAAAACCTGTTTCCCCGTGTCTCGTGAAACTGCTATGTGTGAGTCAGCTTCATTGCCTCCCTGGCATATTTTCCTGTTTATTATGACCCTGGTAACGTGCTTTCTATAGTGACTGAGGTGAGACGGAAGCATTAAGCTGATCAGAAATGATTTTATTTTGTCAAGATGGAGACAAACAAGGTGCAAACATTTTGGTAGAATTTTGAAAAGTAGTTTTCCAAAAGCCTTCCTCAGCCAGTAGCATAAATATACCCAGTTATCTTGGTAGTAGCATCTCATCTGCTGATAACATGTGAGTAATAAAGAATAGTTACTCTTATGGATCAACACAGGAGTGATGCTCTGGTGTCTTCAGTTTGATCCTTCCACTTTGAGGGAAGGATGGAGTTCTACATGAATCCAAAAGCAGAACCGTGTCCTTTTAGCTATAGTCACACATTTTGGACACAGGCCAAAGTGGTGTTTTATGCATCCAAAAGTTTCTTTAGTGGAATGGTTGGACTCTTTTGTTCAATGTAAAATGGCCACAGTCATTTCAAGATTGTGGAATTGAGGCATGTTGCATTCATTGACACATTTGATGTCCAGATTCAGTTGCAAAAAGCAACCGAGAACCTCATCCCACGAGCAAGGGGAAAGCTGGGGAAAGCAGAGGGAACCATTAACTCTGTTCCCATCCTCTGAGGTCAGTCTTCTGGAATGGTCAGTCATCCCATGTTATTTCCCAGTTGAGGTACGTCTTTCCCCCCTTTCCCCCATTTGGAGTCTGGTAATTCCTGACTTCTCAAAACACAATCTGGGCTCTGTTTTCATGTGCTGCAGAAAAGGGTCTCGTGGAGTCCTGCCAGAAGTGCCCTTATGTTATATGATGGCCTCTACAGGACTCTCATGTGACTGTGTTTCCAAAGTGCATGGAAATGGGAGTCCATAATCTGTGGGATGAGGTCTCTAGTTTCATTTTCCTCTGAGATGGTGCAATCTCTCCAGAATATATGTATGGAGACTGTGATAGTTGGGCTGAGGAGTCTGCTTCCATATCAATTATAATTCAAAGTCTTGCATAATGTAGGAAACATTACTTAGTCTGAACACTCTGCCTCTCTTCCCTGGCAGGGAATCCCACAATGAATGTGGCAGCTCAACAGTATTTTGGAGGTCACAAAATATTGTGCTCCATCATCTTAAATTCCTCCTGGAAATAGCTGTTGTATCTCACATATCTGGTATATATGTGCCTTCAAGTCACCTGTCAATTTATGGCAACTCCATTAATTTCCTAGGTTTTGCCAGTTCTTTCTTCTGATATGTAGTTATATCAATTTAATATCATTTTAATTGCCTTGACTACAGAATCCTAAGATTTGTAGTTTAGTGAGGCATGTAGAATTCTTTGTTCAAGGGTGCTTGTTCACTTCTCTAAACTATCATACTAGTGTTATCTAGCAGAGACCTATTGAGCTACAGATCCAAGGATTTTGAGGGTGTAATAATTTAAATGGTATCAAACTGCCATAATAGGGCACTTAGCAGCAAAACAATCACTCAATAGGTGTGGCACCTCCCCGAGGCAAACAGCAGACCAGGAAATGGTGTGCTACTTTCTCCCTAGTTAAACACATTTAGCTGCCCTAGGAATTTTGGACCTTTGAATAAGCGTTTAGTTTGGTGAGCTCAGACCTCAAGATTTCTGTACACAAGGAAATGGTATGTTATTCCTTAAAAGGAAACTACTATGAATATTCTCGGGCTTCCCAAAGAGCCTCCCCAAACTGTCACTACAAATTCAGACTTGGAAACTACTTTCAGGTCAGCTTTGATTTATTATGAGCTCTGAATGAGGAACTTCCAAGGCATCTTGTTACTAACAGCCCTGCTCAGGTTTTGCAAAGTCATAAACGTGGTTTCCTTAATTGAGTCAATCCACCTGTTATGAGGTCTTCAGCTTTTCTTACTATCTTCCATCTTGCCAAGCATATAGCTTTTCTAATGAGTCATGCCAATTCATTATATGCCAAAAGCACAATATTTTGAGTTCAGTTATTCTGGCTTCTGGGAATAGTTTAGGTTAGACCCATATTATTGTTGTTTTGACATTGTCTTCCTGGTGCTTTCCACATTTCAAATAAATTGATTCATCCTGCTACATTATTCAGGTTTTACAACCATATATAGAAATCAGAGGTAAAATTGCATGAATGATCTGGAAGCTGATATTCCATGATACTTGAAAACCTAAGCTACTTCCTTCATAGCTGCCCCCCCAACTCAGAGTTTGCGATTTGTAATCCAGATCTGAGAAAATCTGGTCCAACACAAAATATTATTGTAATTCTCAAAATCCAAAATCTGGCTCCTACCTCTCCCTTGATTACATTTTACATTACACTATATGCACTTTCTCTGGCCCAGTGGCCTACCCAGGATTTTATCTCAGTATGTTAACTGTATTAGGTGATGGTATGATTTTATGTTTTATTGATTTGTATTATATTGTTCTGTTCTTATATTGTCTGTTCCGCCTGGGCTCGGCCCCATGTAAGACACCCCGAGTCCCTTGGGGAAGATGGGGCGGGGTATAAAAATAAAGTTGTTGTTGTTGTTGTTGTTGTTATTATTATTATTATTATTATTATTATTATTATTTGTAGACAGTTCTCTGAGATGCAATCTAAAAACTATTTTTTCTAGGCTTGGCTGTGGCGCAGGCTGGTGAGCAGCCTGCTGCAATAAATCACTCTGACCATGAGGTCATGAGTTCAAGGCCAGCCCGTGGCGGGGTAAGCACCCGTCAATTAAAAAAAAAATAGCCCCTGCTCATTGCTGACCTAGCAACCTGAAAGATAGTTGCATCTATCAAGTAGGAAATAAGGTACCACTTATAAAGTGGGGAGGCAAATTTAACTAATTTACGACATTGGAATGAGGAAGTGCCGTCACAGTGGATGATGAAGCAGCTGCCCCCCCCCCCCTCAGGAGAAGATTAAATTGCCTCTGTGTCTGTCTGTCTCAGTTCTATGTGTATATGGGCATTGAATGTTTGCTCTATATGTATATAATGTGATCCGCCCTGAGTCCCCTTCGGGGTGAGAAGGGTGGAATATAAATACTGTAAATAAATAAATAGGCTCTGTGATCTTGCTAATAATGAATTGGATCCAGAATCTGCCTCCTGCGAACAGAAGGGCTGCACTTATGGAAAGTGCCTCAACAAGATATTCAGGGGACACCCTCTTTGGTGTCCCTTTTCACCACTCCTCCCAAATCCCCATAGATGCCCTTTTAGGGGACCGAAAGGGCTGCTGGGGAAAGGAGAAAATTGAGAATATGCAGCCTCTCATAGAGTGCATTGCAATAAGCTAATTGAAAAGTTACCAGAATATGGACTATATTGTCCAGGAGATGCTGTAACTAAAACATTATTCAGAGCTAGTGCCAAACTACTTTGAGTCTCATTTAAACGAGGAAAGCAGAATATAAATAAATATAATAATAATAATAACTTTGAAACACAAAGTTCTCTTGAGCTCGTTTGGAGGAGTGGAATTCTATCTTGGAAAGGTTGCTTATTCAATTTCTGGACTTGAGAATCACCACTCCACACAGTCTGCATCTTTTGGGGGTTCAGATTGTTTACTGGTTCTTATCCAGCCCATTATAGTGATGTTTGGAAAAAGAGTTGTTCCAGAGAAAAAGAAGTTACTTTCAATAATAACAATACATCAAGTCAGAACCAGTTACCCACTATTCCCTAGATTCCCATATGGTTTTGAACCTATACTTGCAACAAGAGGAAGATAAGGAGGTACTGAGATCAAGGTCAATAACATGAAAGCACCATTGTCTAAAGAGTCACATGTTGTTACAGCACAGAAAACCAATGGAATTGCATGATGGTTAAGATGCTTGTGATGTAGCCAACATTAGACGAATGGGGTAAATGATCTTTGTAAGCCAATAAGGATTTTGAAAGTGCGACAAATCCTTTTATTGACTGCATTGAATTGAACTAGGGATCCTTTAATGGTACTCTCTGGAGCCAGCTCTGCAGACAGAAGCTGACATCACAGTAATAATAATAATAATAATAATAATAATAATAATAATAATAATAATAATAATAATAATAATAATAATAATAATAAAACTTTATTTATACCCTGCCACCATCTCCTCGTGGGGACTCGGGGCAGCTTACATGGGGCAGAGGCCCAAACAACATAAGGACAAAATATAAGCAGCATAATACAATCACAATATAAAACAGATAAAACAGTAATGCAATATATCCATTAAAACAACAATACAGGATAAAAAATTACATTAAAAACACATAAAAGGTATGTTCTCTATTCCCATCTGACACTACTGGGCAATGGTACAAAAACATTGCAAAGAAGTCCAGGAAGATCATTAAACTAGCCTCCCCTCATTATCTGGAGTAAGTCTGAGTATTTATGCCTTCAAGTTTTTTTCCCACTTATGAAGAATCTAAAGTGATCCTATCATGGGATTTTTTGGGGGCACAATTTGTTCAGAAGGGATTTACCATTGCCTTCCTCTGATGATGACAGTGTGTCTGATGATGACAGTGTGTCCAAGCTCACCTGATGGTTTCCATGGCTACATAAAGATTTGAACCCTGGTGTAACGGATTTGTCTTGCCTAAGGAAAAGTTAGTGTGTGGCCTACCTTGAGGGGTTGGTTTGTGAGCAGCCATTTTGGAAAAAAAAAGAACTAGGCAGACATTTTGTGTAGAGCCAGGGGGAGGAGCTAGATAGCAGCTATTTGCATGAAGTGGCCTGATTGGACAGATGCAAATAAGCAGATGCTAAGGCCCAAGAGAGGGGCGGGGCTAAAACGTCAGTTACAAGAGCTGTTTCTGAACATTCTAGTCAGTTGGGAGTTGAGCTGGGAACAGTTAAGGAGACAGTTGATTCCTGGAGTTCAACGAGTGCGATAGCTATTGGTGATAGCTGGTTGGATAAGAGCTCAGGGTGTCCTAGTTTAAGTTTAAAAGTCACTTTTTGAAAGTAATTGTATTAAAGCCTTTTGGGAAGGAAAGGCCAGGGAATTTCATAAAACAAAACTCCCCTTGCCTGACTGAGATCTTTGTGACACCTGGTCTCCTGGAGTCTAAACACGTGACAATGACACCATGTTGGTGCCCGATATAATTCCAGTCTAGTTCAAAGATAAAGGAACCTCAAGAAGGAAGAGCAGAAGCCTAGCTCATTAACAGCGGCTGGGTAACAGACAGCATATGATGCCTTATCTGGACTTGAAGACTGTAAAGAGCTGTATTATATTTCTATTTAAATCATTTGAAGTGTGCATCTATACCAGAGCAGTTTCAACCATTGGACAGTGTGAGGGGAATGGCTTATGCAGCAAGTGTGGGAGGCAACAACAATCCCTTGGCAGGTCCTCAAGAACTTCTAGTTTTCCCATTTGTGGTAGGTGGGTTTAAAAAGAGAATTTTCAAAGATACTTCCAATGTCTATAAGTCCCATATGTTTTGATTGACCTAAGTTGCAAAAGGCCTGCACTTCAGAGAAAATGCTGATGTTTGGAAAAAGAGTTGTTCCAGAGAAAAAGAAGTTACTTTCAATAATAACAATACATCAAGTCAGAACCGGTTACCCACTACTCCTTAGATTCCCATACGGTTTTGAATCTATACTTGCAACAAGAGGAAGATAAGGAGATACTGAGATCAGGGTCAATAACATGAAAAGCACCATTGTATAAAGCAGGAATCCCCAAACTTTTTAAACAGGGGACCAGTTCACAATTCCTCAGACTGTTGGAGGGCCGGACTATAGTTTTTTAAAAAACTATGAACAAATTCCTATGCACACTGCACATACCTTATTTTGAAGTAGAAAAACAAAACTGGAACAAATACAGCCTCCATGTTAATAATAATCATAATCATAATAAAAATAATAAAGAAGGTTGGAAGAGATCCCTTGGGCCATTTAGTCCAACTTCTTTCTGCCTTTGTGCATCAAAAGCACAAGCAAAGCACCCCTGACAGATGGCCACCTGGTCTCAATGTTGTTAATAATAATAATAATAATAATAATAATAATAATAATAATAATACATCACACAGTCCTAAACACTTGGGAAGTGTTTGACTTGTGATTTTGTGATACAAAATTCAGCATATATATCTCATTTGCTATGTTATACTGTGTCTTTGTGTCTAATAATAATAATAATAATAATAATAATAATAATAATAATAATAATAATAATGAGGTTTGGAAGATACCCCTTGGGCCATTTGGTCCATCCCCTTCTGCCTTTGTGCACCAAAAGCACTAGCAAAGCACCCCTTAATAATTAATTATTAATTAAATAATAAATAAAATATCATTATAAACAAGCAAAGCTTTGGAAGGCGCTCACCAGGTGAGGGAGAGGTGGAAAGGTGTGCGCCTTTCACTCCTCCCCCCTTGCGCCGCACGTGCCTTTCTTAACGGAGGAGGGAGCCGTTGCCACGGGGGCCAAATAAATGGCTTCAATGGGCCTTAGTTTGGGGACCCCTGGTCTAAAGAGTGACATGTTGTTACAGCATAGAAAACCAATGGAATTGCATGATGGTCAAGATGCTTGTGATGTAGCCAACATTAGACGAATGGGGTAAATGATCTTTGTAAGCCAATAAGGATATGCTTACTATTTTCTGTAGAAGTGATAAAAACCCCTGCAACCATTTTGAAAGTGTGACAAATCCTTTTATTGATTGCATTGATGTATGCATGTTTTTGTCGTTATTGCTACTCTTGCAATAAATAGTACTTTTACAGATTGAAGATCCAACTTTCGTGGTGTCCTTCTTCGCCCTCTCCACAGAAAAAGGGGCCTCCTGCTTTTGACTTTGGATTAAGAGGAGTATTTTTACATCTTTTACATTTTTGCCCCTTCAGTAGGCAACTTGCATTTGCCTACTTGCATTTCATGGAGTAGCCAGCTCAGACTTGGTGGAAGGATAATGCTGAAGTAAAATCCAGTTCATGGTCCAGTTTGATTCTTTGAATTGTGTGTTTGTGTGTGAGAGACCATCTTTTCCCTTGCCTCAAGCAGCAAAATATTGTGACTCAACTATATGCAAACTATATGCAAAGTTGTTTATTATTTGATTTATTTTCCAGCCATCCATTTCCTCTTTTGAGGTGACACAAATGTATCAGCTCTAATTATTTCAGTCTGTTGCTCAGACTGAAATCTTGTAGTGAATGTCTTATCTGCCCTTCTGTAACCTTTTCCTCAGCACCTCAAGATATAAAATAAATTCTTACATGAGAAAGATGTATAACTGGCCCCTTGATAACCTCTTTTATTACATTATTAAAATGTGATATTAGAAAACAGCCAGAACCTGTTATAATGCATGCATTCAAATATAGATAGTTGAAACTGGATCAGCATTCCGAATGCATAACCAACTCACAGCTGTAAAAATGAAGTGTTTTTGATATCTAGGGTCTATTAACACTGAACCATTGTACCAACTTGATACCACCTTCCACCAACACATTTGTTATTGAAAGCTATCAGATCCATAAAAACACAACATCTGCACTCCAGATCAGCACAGCTGGATGCACCCTATGGAGCCATCCATAGAAGTCTGCAACTTTCTGTAAAAATACAAAATCTTTGAAGTTTCAAAATACTGGCTAGAGACCCCATTCTGAGTAACTATGAAACCAACCTACACAAATGCAAATTACCTAAATTATTCCAAGTCCCATGGATTTATTTGAATCTTGAGCAATCAATAGAGATGTTTATATGGGGGAAAGTGCATCTTAGAATCGAGGAAAAATAACAATATACAAGTGTTGCCATGCTTCATTGCTGCATGATAATAAACCTTTCAATTAGCAGGTTTCTTCCCATTATATATGACTTTGGAAGAAGAGGGTAAATGGTCTGGGCCTTTTCATTTCTTAACATGTGTTTTATTAATTTATCCTTTTTTTTTGGAAGATTGTTCTGTGTTTTTCATATGATCCCTCTTTCCCAAACCACATATTTGGTGAGAGTTAATATTTTCTGTAGAAATGTTGTGTTGTTTATTTATGAGGTGCATGTGAATTGTTGCTTTACTCTGTGTACTTCTATATATTTGCAACTTGAGCAAAATACCCTTATTAAGAAGTTGAGGCCTACCAAAGTCCCTAGAAAATACATTTTGCCATGATGGAGATTACTTTTCTCAGCTTTGAGTGTTCTGGCTTGTACCAATCAATCTACAAGATGAAGATTTGGTGGAAACTTTAGTAGTATACTCAAAATACATATGACTCAACACATACCAATATATGTAGAAGCATCAAGTTTATTTTCAAAAATTACTAAAAACAGGGTGATGGGAAGGACTTTTTTTAAAACAGAGATACCGATTTACATAAACAGGGCAAAGCAACATTTGGAAAATGTACAATCTATTTCCTATTATTGCACTTCTCATATTACAACAAGGCATTTTAAAAATGTTTTCAACATAAATGATATATTTATATAAATAATGGTGTCTATATACAATATTATACAGAAAGTAGTGTGTCACACTTACAAACAACACGCAAAATGTAGCTAAAATCGTCACCAACTTGCCACAAAAGAGGAAGTGGTAAACCTGTGCCTGAGAGGCACCAGTTCAGATTACAGGTAAAGGATCACATGTTTGAATGCTTCATATGAAAATTAAAAAAAGTAAACTTTGCAAATAAGAGAGTTAGTATGTCAGGGAAATGGCTCGGTTAAATCCTGCTTCCTGACATATGGATTCTAACTACAGGGAATCTTGTTTTTTATGGAAGAGCAGTAAGTCTCAACATTTTTTCACTGGCAGTTTCTGGGTTCTTATAGAGGGTTCTCCCAAATTTCAGCTTGATTTTCATATACTGTAATAATCAATGTTCTCTCCACTAAAAGTACAGATTTCTGGCATCTAACTTGTTGGGAGATAATATTTCCTGTGTAAACAGACATGTAATGGAGTCTAATCACTTGAGAAAGGAGGCAATATGGCAAATTTATCTAGTTCCCCGCTCTCCTGCAATGCCTAACACCGTGTAGGATATTATAATCCTCCAGAAAAAGAGGTAACACTGCAGGAATTAAGAAAGGGAAAATATCCACCTCCTTCTGCTTCCATAGACTTCAAGTATTAATCTAACCCATTATTTCTTGTCTAGCCTACTGGCATAAATGAAAGTGGATTTCCTATTAAATGACAGGTGGCTATTCCAGATATCGTTTTGAGAATCTGAATATGCTCATTTCAGTAAAAGCATTTGGGGATTGGTATAGTCATCAAGAGTGATTTTTAAATTAAGTTCAAAGCATAATAACAACATTGATTCAGACCTTTTATATCTATAACATATTATATTAACAGAGTAGTATAGAAGTTAAATTCATCATGACTTTCACATCACAGTCAGCATTTTACTACATAGTTTTCTTTTTTTGCTGAAGGCTCGTGGCCTGTAAACAGTTAAAATATCTTCTGAATAATTCCCTCATAATGACTCATACACCCAAGGAAATGTTTTTATAAAAGTCTGGCACAATGCTTTGTTTTCCAGATATACACTACGTTTGTGATGATGACACAAAACACCTTTCTGTTTTTAAATGCATCTTTACAACAGATGACACCATTTGGATGGTTTTTGGTGTCCGTATTTTAATAACTCTTTGTGACTGGAGATGGAGGGAATTGGCCCAAAAAACTGCACCATTGCTGCAGTTTAATTTCAAAATTGTAAAATGTTAGTACTAGATACATATAAAGTTTCCATGGTTCTGTTTCTTTGTCTTGTTCTAAAACATTGACCAGCTAAAGTCCACTCCAAAGTGCAAAGAAAAAAACAACTGCTGCCATATCAGAAAGTACAGCCTAGGAGGTTGCATTTTAGGGCCTATTTTTGACTTCTGTGGGAGTTAAGACTGGTCTCCAACATAGTTGCCACACTTGCAATAAAAATGGCAAATGTATTTGATATATGTTTTATATGGGTTGACATGGTACCCAATGGTTTCACTGAGTTCACAGGGCACAGCAAGAGAATGTAAAGATCTGAATGGATTTGAGGCATTATTTTTACTGAATTAATGGCTCGTTTACAGAGCTTGAGAGGGAAAAATTGAGATCAAAAAAGCATTACTTTTTTCAGGGCCTAGTAATGTTCAGAAAATGGTATAAATGATTGACAGCAGTCTTTCCACCCCAGTACTCTTCAGATGTGTCGGACTACAAACCCCACAAAGACGTGTAATTTGGAAGATAGGGGATTGCTGATACAGTTTGCACAAAACTCTTCTATAGCCAAGATGATTCTTTCCCCCATTATTTCCTTTATAAAGGGTATGGAAATGATGCTTTAGAATGAATGGTAATAAACACAACTATAAGTATATTTCAGTCTTAAAATGTCAGAGAAGGAAACATAAGGCTTGATTGGGATTGTCTACCTTAAGTTCTTCTAATAAAATATGAATTCCAATGAATACACATTAATGAAAACGTTACATGGTATATAAGGCTCAAAAGGCTCATGACCAATTCCTTCATAGATAAGTCATTCAGATTTTTCAAAGAACAATTCAGAGCTGGTGGCTTGGGAATTTTGGGCCTATCCCTGACACAACAATTTAAGGCAAAAGGAAGAAACTATTTCACTTTATTCTTAATTTCTGGATATATACGCTGCCACTCAGGACAAAACTTTTCTCTCCCTCCCCCCATTAATTTCCTTCTTTCATTTATTCAAAGTGATTATCTTGCTTTGTGCTGACCCTTGTGTATTTTTTAAAAATTATCACTACTATTTATTTTTCTTTTTAAAAAACTATTCTAACTTCTCATATTTTGAAGTTTCTTGTGCCTAAAATGATTTAACACCTCAAAATGGCCAGTCAAACATGTGCTTTGACTATACACGAAACATTCAAGATTAGTGCATATGAGGCTCTGGGAGTGTACTCTATATACGACAACCTCTAAAAACAAAACAACTGGGAACTATGCACATACCTTCCACAATCTAATTCTCATCACAAAAAGCTATTCCTTGGTAACAACTGGAAGCCTGAGATGGGATATATTACACATATCCATCTACCTTAAAAGTCACAGCCAATTCAATGGGCCCCAGAGGAGCATTGTCACAACGCAGCCATGGGTACACAATGCCTCCAAGCTTGCCCCAGAGTATATCAGCAATGCCACTAACTGCTTTTACAAATCTACACAGTACCACTAAAACCAACATTTTAGGACATAATCAGCTGAAAATATGATCACTCAGAAATGAAAAGTGCAGAACATCCACCAATACAGGCTCCCTGGTTATCTCTTGTTATCTCCTGATTGCTTAAACCGATTTTTCACATCTCCTTGGCTACTCTCCCTACACCATGAAGCATTTGTCAGTGCAATTCTGCAAAATGAAACCTGGTTCATTTACACATGGAAATATTTACAAATTTTAGTTCTTGCATCAATTGGGTAAAGAAAAAAAACTTCCCTTGACATTAAAAAAATGGTGAGACCTCCAGGGCTGAAAGCCAGATAATCTAATTCATAGTTTATCTGACATGAGGCTATTTGAATCATAATCAGCAGATAGGTCTCAAGGTGCTCAAAGGATGAATTGTATATTAATAAAAAGCCCAACGTATTTCATTCTGTATACAGTCTAAGAGATGTGACAGTTTCAGCAATGACTGGGTTTCAAACAGATATAAACAAGCCACTGGAAGTGTACACAAAACCACACACTGTTATTATGCATTACTGTACTTTGTTAAATATTTATGTGTTGTCTCTTTTTATGATTTTGTCTGAAGAAAACATCTGACAGCATGCAAAATGCATTTGGCTTTTATTAATAAATCATTTGTTCACTGAGCACCTTGAGACATGTCTAAAGAGCTATATCCCATCTATATACTTTTGGAGAGCACTACCGGATCAATATTTTCCCCTTCTCTCTGTGTTTTTTTTTTCAATTGGAAAGGAGGGTGATATTCCATTTTAGTGGCTTACTATCAAAAGTTTAATAAATGAACAGGAACATTTGTATTTCTCAAAATACTTGTGGTTCTGACCAATCTGTGGAAATATTGGAAAGTTTTACTTGGAAGAAAGTGAGATTGTGTCAAATATTCCTCAGTTCTACGATTCCATATGATTGCTACACACTGAAGGCAAGTTTCTTCAACTAGTTTGCAAAATGTAAAAAAAAAAAGTAAGGAGAGACACTCAAATATTCATTCTGAATTTTTAAAAATCCACCCCAATTTATCAGTGCTGAACACTGTTCCACTTTAAAACTCGTACCATGTGTGTTTTTGAAACAAAAAAATAGTTCAACAAGGATGAACCTGAGGTGCCTTCATGACCAGCGACTCCCCCATGGAGCTCCCTTCTTGGTCCAACTAGCTCAGTATTACTCTGACTAGCAGCAGCTCACTTGGGCCTTAATCACAGGACTTCACCAGTTCTGGAACCTCTGATATTTGAGATTTGTTTCCCCTGTAGAAGGAAGGATTTTAAACTGGGAACTCGCCCACACAATATATGCACCCTTTCTTTGAGCTATAGTATGTCCCTCATAAGGTATTCCAAACACACTTTTCAGATAGTGCCTGGGTGAATTCAAAACCAGTATCTGAATCCTTTTATTGCATCAGAAAGAAACCAGCTATAGGCTGGCACCCTGTTCAGAATGTATAAGGCTCTTAACTGGACCTGTAACCTTATAACTTTTGGTATTCATTTTCACAGTCATTAACAACCCAAAGGGGTCCTAAAACCTATCTCTGCAGATGGGCATCCTCCCAACAGAAGCTCTTGCTGGAGAGCAGGGTGCTGGGAAAGAATGAGTCCAGTCCGCTTCCAGTTGTGAAATACATTGAGACAGACAGGACCTCATTTCCTAGAACCTTGGAAATTCTGTCTCGTGATTGCTTGGCCAAAGCAGTAGGATTTGGGATAGTATTGAGAGGCATATTAGCCATGATGATGGAGCTCCATCAATGAAGCTATGTTTCCTGACAAAGAATCTCAACCACAATCTTTTAAAATACCCTACAGAACTTTCCCATTTAGTTTATGTAAAATATCATTTCCTGTGCATCTAAATGGTGAGAGCAAAGTGTACCAATGGCAAATAATTGATTTATAAAACAAGGGGCCAGAACTCAGACATGTCTTGTAAACATATCATTGGCTTAGTTTTTTAAACACATAGTCCCAACTACAAAAATCTGGCTGGGGCAGTCAAGTGATGTGGCAAATACACACTGCCAGTCTTTGCCAAAGTGTGTTGATTTCATAACCTTGATTGAAGAGCCTTTTTATTGAAATCAGAAAAGTCCTAAAAACGAAACCCTTCTATGGTTGCAGCTCCACACAGATCATTGACTAGGAGGTCTCCAGTATGGCAAAGAGAGGATATGGTTACACAGCAGTCTGTATGAAAAGTGTGCGGCACTTGACTTTGAAATCCTGGAAGCAGCAGAATAGTGGTCATTTATAAAACTAAGTGCACCAATTTGGAGATGTTCCTGGCTTATGAATCTTGACATTCCTTGGCTGATTTAAGGAAGGACTGTCTGATGGAGTACAATACCATTCAGTCAGGTCCAGCTCCTGCAATATTTACAAAAGTTCCAGTGGACACACATTTCAAAGGTGTACTCGAACAGTTAAATTTAGTTTTACAGGGCAGTATTGCTCACATCATGCGGAGGGCTGATGCTTTCTGATAAGCAGTTGAACTGGTCCCTCTGGGACTGATTTGATGATATTCCAGGCATCATAATGCATAAGACCAAGCAAGGATTTTCCACCAATGGCAAGTATTTCATCACCGACTTCTAATTTTCCGTCTTGTTCTGCAGCACCACCTGTTGGCAAAGATGATCAAAGTCAGAGAAGAAAGGAAACACGAAAAGACAGGCACTGTTCAAGCCAACACACTTTTGATTTCTCAAATCCAGTGACATTCCAGTTCTAAAATGTACTGCATTATCATTCATAGTACAGCACAAATTCACCATGGTGACTAAGACTATTCTTCAATCCTAGAACGCATATGATGCAAAGTGCGCTATAACGTATACTACATTCTACCACAACAAACCTGCAAAGTTCATTCCCATTTTTCAGAGATGCAACTGAGTCTGCGAGACTGGGCATTACCCAAGGCTAGGAAAGGAAAAAAGGAAAGAAACCTGAAACTGGTAATGAGGAATGAAAACAGAATAGAGAAAAATAAACAAAAGAGGAAGCGAGTTAAAAAGAAAAGGTGTTGAAAAGGCAAGTCAGCACCTGAGGGATGTGAGTGGGCCTCCCTCATTCTGAACAAAGTTTTGAAAAGGCAATTGGCCTTGATGGCAATTTTAGGAGTAGTGGTCCCCAAAAGCAGTGTGTTTCTAACTATGGTTTTAAGATTGATCTTGTTGGATCCTATGTAGAGTGATATCAGTTTGAAAGAGGAGAATGGAGAAAAGAAAAGGAGGAGAAGAAAGGAATATATCTGCTTGAGACTCTACATGAACACAGTTGTTAGTGTTTACGTTGAAATAATATTCTCTACTGTTATTATGCTCCCTTCTGCTCCTATCAAACACACAGTCATAAGACTGCTAAAGAGACCATCTAGCTATTCCTCTTGAAAGGTATAGTTCTTGTACCACTTTGTTCTGATCTGGGAGGATGGAGCACTTTCGAAAAACAGAATCACAAATATGCTTGGCACTGTATCTCTCTCCGCATAACAATGCAACATATATGTTTACAGCCATAAGGTAGGAAATACAATGCCAAAGGACAGGGGCTCTGCTGAAAATCTGCTTTCCTAATACCTTTAAATATTCTTTTGATGAGCAAAGGCCTGTCTCCAGAGATTGAAGCTTTTCCTCCATCTAGACTGAAGCCCAAGCCAGCAGAAGTCTTCAACAGTTCTACATAAATAGCATCACTCAGTTCTCCACCTAGACCTTTAGAAAGAGAAAAGAAGCATAAAGTAAACACACTCTCTTTTGTCTTAATGACCAAACTTTAGGCAATCAACCTGAAGGGCTGCTGAAAGCAAACACAAATCAATTCCCCAAAAGATTCACAGATGTTCCTGTTTCCCAGAGCATTGAAGGGCATACATCATCCTCCTCAGTCTTTCCTTCCCTGTGTCATTTCCATTCCTTGGAATTACTAAACAGACAGCTATAATTTTGGATCCTTTTCTAGCATTCCACTATCCTGTTGGGTTAGTTTGATCTTGAACCACAAAATGTGTGTAAATCCAAATGTCTCTGGAAATGGGATTCTAAAATGTCCACATAAATTACATTATTCATCAAGCAGTATCTGAGAGGCCTAATCTGATTTCCAGTTGGTCTGAATGGGGGCTGGAATATCTAAACACTTGCCCTGCCCGTAAAAGCTTTTAAAAATGCTGTTCAGTTTCCAAAGGATTTCAAATGAAAACTCAAATGTTTTTTATTGCCTCTATCCAATGCATAAATGCATAGAAAGTTGCAACACAAACTATATGGGGCTCCTTCTCATTATCATTCCTTTTTTTTCCCTTAGGTGTAAATTCATTTCTGCTGCTGTTAAACTAAGATTGTACCTGTTCCTCCTCCCATTGTTGCGGCTCCCGATGTTGGTCCTGTAGGAGTAGACTTTTCAGACCCAGAAGAAGACTTTTTCCCATCTCTTTCCTTCCTGATGACAACAATAGCATATTTGTGGAGCCTTGCCTGGTGGAGAGCATTGAGTACATCTCCGTGAACGGAACCGGTAAGACAGATGCCATTGATGGAAAGAATCAGGTCTCCTCGGTGGATGATTCCTTCCTGGGATGCCACTCCTTTTGAGAACACCCGATGGACCTTCAAAAAGATACATTGTGGCACAGGTCATCAACTCAGTGACCTTTTTGCTATTAAATTAACCCTTTGATATATTTAAGCAAGTCTGTACATTGGCAGAACTTCAACATAAGCACCTTAATGAGGTACTGGAGGAAATGTGAGATAATGTATAATTCAAATAATACATTACTTTTTACAAGGAAAGGTTAATAATAGCTTAATTTTTTTCATCTAATTCACTCAACTAAAGTTAGCCTTCAGAATGATGAAAAAACAGATGCAGCCAGCTTTCCACTTTTGCCGGGGTTAGGGAAGCAGGACCCACAGAAAAGTGAGAAAACAGCATATTAAAAAATTGCTGTTTGTTTTTACCTGACAGTACACTTCTCTGGGAATTTTTAGGCCCTCCAGCACAGCTTTATCATCAAGTTCCAGCATGGAGGGAATCATAGAATAATAGAATAACAGAGTTGGAAGAGACCATATGAACCATCTCGTCCAACCTCCTGATACGCAGGAAAAGCACAATCAAAGTACTTCCAATCAGATGGCCATCCAGCCTCTGTTAAAAAGCTTCCAAGGAAGGAGCTTCCACCACACTCCGAGGCAGTGAACCCCACTGTTGAACAGCTCTTACAGTCAGGAAGCTCTTCCTAATGTTCAGATGGAATTTCCTTTCCTCTAATATGAACCCATTGCTCTGAGTCCTAGTTTCCAGGGCAGCAGAAAGGAAGCCTGCTCCTTCCTTATGGGTAGACTCTTCTTTGGAGGACTTCAAACAGATATTGGGTAGCCATCTTTCCGGGTGCATGGCAGGGGATGGGACTAAGTGGCCCTTGCGGTACCTTCCAACCTTATTACTCACTTATGGATTCTGCAGCTGGCATCTGGTTAGGGACAAGTACACATGTTTCCCTTAAACATGTTTGTCCTTTTTTGTGTACTGCAGGAAATTGGTATTCCCTTTCTCCTGATACAGTGTCTACCCACCCAGCCATTTCATCAAAGAGTTTCTAAAGCAGTGGTTCTCAACCTGTGGGTCCCCAGGTGTTTTGGCCTACAATTCCCAGAAATCCCAGCTGTTAGGATTTCTGGGAGTTGAAGGCCAAAACATCTGGGGACCCACAGGTTGAGAACCACTGTTCTAAAGGTTCCTGCAGAGCCATTTGTAAAGAACAGGCAGAATCACAAAAGTGTCTCCCCAAAGCCGGTTACAAAAGGGTGACATCAGTGTCGAGACTGTGCTGCTGCAATCATTTCAAGTTGGTCTATGGGGATGTAGTCAGACATTTGTGTGAATCTGTCTGCTCCCCATGGAGCAGGGAATTATAGTGCAGGAAAACCACAGAGGTGGTAAATGGTCTAGCATGGGTCTCTGGGCAGACAGAAGAAGGAATTACTGACAGCGAAAGTAACACAAGATCAATGGATTGTGCAGAAGTACGATAGACAGTCTCTGCTATATAAGAATATGAATGAATCATCAAATGCAGCAACCTGAATGTTTTATGCTGTAGTTTAATGGTCATTCCGGGTCAGAACTTGGAAAAGTTGCTTTGCTAGCCGTGCAAGCCAATGGGATTCTGGGAATTATGAGTTAAAAAAGTACTTTCTACAAGTTTTGTCTAATCCTCAAGACATACACACACACACACACACACACACACACACACATATATATATATAGCTCTCTCTCTCTCTCTCTCTCTCTCTCTCTGTAATAGCATTAGCATATGGTTTTCACAATGATACAAGCAGCCGTTCACAACAGGAATTTATGGCTGGGGACTGCTTTGATAAACGAGGGCTTGATCACATTTCCAGCTGTAACCTTTGTATGAGAAAAATGCAGTCACCACTTACAATGATGGATTTTTGTTCCAGGTCCACTCCTCCTGCAACACTAAATCCTAGGCCTGATCCTTCCTCTTTATTCAAGACTACAAAGTAAACATCTTCTTTGTTCTGACAAAAAAGGGTAAAGAAATATCCAAAGATTAAAAACCCACAGAACTATTAACAAAATTCACAACATGTCTGAAAGTTAAGAAGAGTGCTGGGTCAAAAGAAGTGTTTTCTTAATACTTAAAAAAAAACCTCCTCTTTAAATCTGTATTTAAAATAACATCGGCTTCAAAATATTACACCAGCTGTTTTACAAAGTACACCAAAAGACATTTTGAGTTTAACCACAAACAGAGCAAAATAAATCAACCCGATTAGGACTAAATTTGAATGATGCTTTTGGAGTGGTGGTGATTCTCATTTATGTCCTCACATGTGAGTTCAGTTAGTTGTAAAGTGCAATGTGTCTTTGAACATATGCAGTATAGCTTTCCAACAAGTATTACTAGCCACATCTAAAAGTGTGCAGGGCACAATGGGCAAGTTGTGGACCACCAAATGTCATTTTGCTCCATGCAAGGCTGCCTTTCAATATGACACTAAAGCTGCAGCTAATTCAAAATGCAGCAGTCTTGAAGGAATTGTACTAGTTGCCAATATAGTTCTGATCTGAATTCAGTGTGATAAGGATAACATTTAAAGACTTTAATAGCTAGAGACAGCAAAACTTTGAGGAGAACAGTAATGCTCAAAAACCTTACAGCAATGCTAGACAGTTGGGGACTGTAGAACAATTTCATGGAGGGTGAAGAATGTATCCAAACAAAAGAAAGTAGCTCACAGTACATGGGCAGACTGCTATGGAACTAACTTGTTTATTTTGAATGCACAACCCTATTTCTGAATTACCCTCTGAAATCTTAAGTTACATCAGTGCTAGGAATTTGGGGACCATTTCTTAGGGACATAATTCTTTTTGAGATGCAGTTGTCTCATCTTTCCCTCCCCCTAGCTATGCCTTTGCCAAGAGATGGGGCTTAGATGAATTTAAAATATTGTAGACCAAAAAAAAATTGCTATGAATTGCATAATGTTTTCCAGCCTCTGTGCCACTTTGGACTCAAGAACAGATGTGAGAAACTATGCAGACACTGACCATGTTCCAAGAAGCATTCAGTTTCATAAATACAGAGTTTCTGGATTTTACAAACTGGCACGAATAAATGATCTGATTACTTTCGGCTTGGAACAAAATCCAATCTTAGCAATTCTGCAAAATCTGCCAAACCTACCTGGCTCAACTAAACACTTGAGGCTAACAAGTTTTAACCAGGTATTGGATTAGAATAAAAAGCGGTTCTGGGAGGTCTTTTTCTCTGTGAATTCCTCAGGCCTCATAGCCTTTATATGTGCTCAGAGATCTAGACTTGGATGGTTAAACCACAGCTGGGGTTGTTTCATACTTCACTGAACATAAATATGGAGCCACTTTGGGCAATGATTATTAGGATAGGAAAGTAACTACTGTGAGATTTATCATTATGTTCCCATGAATGTCTTTTTAAATTCTACCTCTGCAAATTACTACACCTTTACTGTCTAGTGATATTTGTATGTGATAACTTGAGATCTTACTAAGGGACTTCTCTTTCTGTCTAGCTTATATCGTATGGCCTTTCAATTCAAAATCCTTTGTAAAGCATAGGTGACAGCAGAATTCCACTATTGTAATCTATGTAAAGTGTAGCTAGCCAACTGAATGTTCTTGAAAAATTTATGGAGTCAGATGGCTGGCATTGTTGTATCACGTCATTCCCAATTTTGGCAACATAACACGGAGAACCTAAATATGGGGTTTCCTTAGCAAGATTTTTTCAGAGGAAGTTTGCCTTTGCCTTCCTCTAAGGCTGAGAGAGTGTGACAACCAAGGGGTGAAATCAAGCCCACAATATTGATATTAATAAGAATACCCTGCAAATAAACCCAAGGAATTTATAAATCAGCAAGAGTTTGGTCTAGGCACAGATTTGTTGTTGGTGCAAGATGATAAATAACAATGGAACAGTTGAGCAAATCACCATTTATTGTTAAGCTCAGGAATAAGAAGGGATATTTAGATAGTTAAAATGTACCATGCATACAAAAAGTGAGATTTTAAGCGAACCTCATTATTTCAAATTACTTAGGCAAAGCTTGGTAATGTTACTTGTTTGTACTATAAAGTTCCAGACTTCCTCAAATGCAGACACAGTCAGAAAGGCTGTGGACAAATATATGGTTTTTGTAAGGAAAGATAGTGCCTAGACAAGTTAAACTAAGTTTAGGTGTTTGGAAAGTTATATAGCAACAGCTTTGTGTAACCAAGTGAATTCAAGACAATAGATGTTATAACACCCAAGTGGAACTGAAGTAAAGAACCTTTGTAACAAGACATGCTTTATGTGCCAAAGAACTTATAAATAAAAACTTCTTTGTTTTCAACAAAGATAGTGTCTTTGAGTTGTGAACTGCACTACACAGAGTCAGCGAGGACTCTTCTAACTCTCCCCTCCAACACCATATTGCCTGATACGCGCGCACGCACACGCTTATGTGTATATTGTTGGCAGTGGTTGGGATCTTGAAATAAGGATCACCCCCTGCCTTAGTGGGATTTGATGTCCCATAGTTAATGTTGGCAAAGATGGGATATTAAGAAAAAGATTCCCCCCTGTCTGAAAGAGCTGTGCTTTTCCATTTAATGTTGGCAGTGGTGAGATAAGAGATTTCCCCCTGCCTGTTTGAGAAGCCTCTCTTTTGTTTTGTGAAGCATTTTTTACATTTAATGGTGGCAGCGTCGGGATCTGAAAAGTACCGAGTATCCTCAGTATCAGATTTGAGGCACTGAGTAACAAAGTGATAGAACCTGGTCTAGTGTTGAGGTTTACCTCAGAAAAAGAAATATGGCACCTTCTAAAACAAGACAAATAAGTGCTGAGAGTGTGTCAGAAAGTGGAGTCAGATTCTGGATCCATCCTAATGTCCTTCTGTTGTGCCATGACTACTTCCAGTTAGCTATCAGGAAACTAGAGATATAAGTTTAGAACCCCTAATTTACTTCCATTAAACAGAATTAAGTTACCATATTTTCTTCCCTATGCAACAATAAAAAATCAAACACAGTATTCTGCATTTAAATATTGGCACCTTTTCCCACAGGAAAATATTGGGTTGTACTATTTTCCATGCCGATGTTATCCAGGCTTACCTTGGCTTGTGTTCTGGCCTCCTGAAGTAAAGAAGAAACATCACATTTTGTTGTCACCAAAGACAAGACTGACTGCAATTTCTGCTGATCCAAAGTGGAGACCAAGAGTTGATCTAAGCTGAAAAGTAAATGAAAAATAATGTTGGAAATCTGCTTAATGCTTTGAAGTTTGTTTTCTTTTAAAAATCCAAACATTTATAATGGAAAATGGCCAGGATTTACCTATTTATTTAATTTTATTTACTTAAATTATATCACACCTTTCTTCTGGCATAGGATGTCTAGGACAATTGCATGGTCCTGCAAATCTAGTTTAGCTTAACATTATCCACTGAAATTCAACCTGAGGTAAGGGAGTGATATGAAACAGTCATAAAAATCTTAAACATTTAATGCTTCCCACAGGTTCATGTCTCAAAAACCAGGTAACTCCTTGAGTATTTTTTAAAATTAACAAGCTTAGAAGTTACTTTTTCTCATTCTTCCTACTACCTCATGACTGTATGAACAAAAACAAGAACAAAACAAAGTATCTTAGGAATACTGGGGGGGGGGGGGGGGGGGAATAGAAGCCACCATCTGCCTTTTTGTGGCACCCATTCCTCTATCTTTTCTTTTTACTTGTTAAAGGAGCTACCTCAAGAAACAATGGCTAAGAAAGGTTTGGGGTTGGTTTGGGTGAATAAATCTAAACAATTACTGGTCCCATCTAGTGCTGATTGACTGAATCAACTGCTTAAAAGCCACATCAATTCAATGGCTAGGTTTACAAATTGCCACCTTTTCTTTCAACAGAGGTAAACTAAACTGGGGATAGAAGATTACTATTTTTCATCAGATAGCACAATTTAGAATATAAATCTTTTGGCTTCCCTCCCTAGAAGAATGTTCTGTGCTGCAGCTTTTGAGGCCATAGGACACTGTTCACTCCTGATATCAAATCAATATGCAAGGAAAATGTTAAAACTTGCCTGATTGACCAGCTTTTCCCTGAGCACATCTTATTCCGGCTGACATCATGTTGCCGTACATCCTCATCCGACGTTGACCCAGGAGTGCCTGAACCACTGTTCCTGGGACTGCTTTCTTTTGAATGGTGCCTGCTTGCCATTACAAGACCTGAGAGCTCTGAGTAGTCTTTCAGACTAGGAACACTTTCTATGGGAAGACCAAGGGATCTTGCAGCAGGTGGAACTTCCAGTTCTGTTTTAAATTGGGAAGTTTGGGAATCTGTGGTGAAGTCCTCACAGCACAGCTTGTCAAGATCTGGCATGCTTAAGGCCCTCAACTCCCGGAGTTTAGAACGGGATAACGGTGTATGTCTGATGTGTCCGCCGGAGGCTCTGCTTCTTCGGATGTTGGTGCTGGACAGAGGCAAATTTTCTGGACTCCCCAAAGTATCATGCCTAGCATTCTTCTCCAACTGAATGTCATCTTTGCTGCTCTCAGGGGATGTCTGCTGCAGATGCATCAATGCTGCAGTAGTTGATGATTTTGTCATTTGTGGGGATCCTGGGGCTTCATTTTCACAGTAGGAACTCAAGCTTCGTCGCAGAGTCTGGACGGCATCATTTACACTGGCAGCTGAAACTGCTGAAACACCACCAGACAGTCGCCTACCGACAGGGAGCTTGGAGCTGAAAGAGGTAGAATGTATGTCTATGGCTTTGACCATTGGCCTATCAAAATTGGCAAGGTTCTCAAAAGATTTAATTCTCTGCTTTACTGAAAAAGATGAGAGGGGATCATGTGGCCAGTTGAGTTCATAATAGTAATAATTCCTCCTGCAAGTTTTTAATTTGTCCACAATGCGACTACTGTTGTCATTGGGCAACGATAATTCTTGACTGTTCGATTTGGGAATGCTATTTGAGACCTCTTTTTCATCTTGAATGTTCTGGTCATTCATCAGATTCAGATGAACAATTTTTAGCATGCCCAGCTCTGAATTAGGATGCTGTTCACAAGAAACACTATTCAGGATATTCTGGACATGATGCATTGGTGCATCTATAGCACTGCTCTCCTCTCGCAAATGGTTTGATAAATGGGTAGGCATAGAATAGGTCCGTGTCACAGGTTTTAATGCATTGTGAAAATGTGCTGCCTCAAAAGTATTCTGGCTACAGTTTTGTACTTCACTTTCCAACTGGTTGATCACTTTCTTGTTACTTTCTCCTTTCTCCAGAGACCCCTCTGGAGTTAATGAGGAGGAGGAAGAAGATAGTCTAACCTCAATGAATGTGCGCTGAATTTCCTGACCTGATTGTTCTTTCTGAGCAGGAGAAAGAACACCGAGTGACTCCTTTTTAAAAGGCCCAGTATTGTCAGAGCCTGGTGGATTATTTGTACATCCATCAGAATTCAAGCAACTCATATCCATTCCTTGGTTCTCAGTTTTGCCACTGAGACAATGACCCCTGGTTGCCATTTGGGAATGTGCTTTTATCTGGGAAGAACCTTCCCGACTTTGGTAATTGGCAGCATCAGTCTTATTTCTCTCTTTGCTATTCATAGCTAATTGAATTGGCACCTGCTTTTCTTTTTGCTCTGTGGGGTACTCAGCCATTTCAGCATCACCGAGCACTAAGTTGTTAATGGATTTATCTTTGTTGTTTTGCACAGTGTTTCCACCACCATTCAACATAGCTGAAGAGGATTCCTGAGGCAGTGCTAAAACTAATTTATTTTCTTCCTCTTGTTGAAGAATCTTACACCCCATAGAAAGGCTCCTGCTAAGTGGTTCCAAATGTGTGGCTAGGTTATGAAGGGATGTGACTTTCTTTGGAAGAAGCCTCGGCGAAGACTGTACTGGAATGGATGTCTTTTTCTGATCAGTTACACCACCTTTTGCAGGAGCAGCACTAAGAGAATCAGAATGAGTCTTTGACTTACTTTTAATAGTAAGTCCCTTTAACTTTGGCCCTGGCTTGTTCCGTTGATTATTTGAAAGTGTTTCTACAATACTCTTTTGGGGAATCCCTCTAGTTTCCTGATGCATTTTTTTGAAAGATGATGGGTTGTGTGGAATGGTATTGCCTTTACATTGACCAGAAGTCTGAATTTTTGCATTTGAACTTTTTGAGACAGGAGTAGCATTTTTTTCATTCTTTCCTGGTAGATCATTAGCAGTGATGGCCTTACTAAAATCTTTCGATTTTGTCATGAGTGGGGATCTGGAGTTGTTTACTATTCTCTGTGATGTACAGTCTACAGAGTGGCTATCTTGCTTGGTCAAGTGAACTGAGTCTGTGATTCCTTTTTTTGTTGCAGAAGAATAAGCAACCATGTGACTGCCACAGTTTATCCCTAAATCATTTTCTATCGGTAATTGTTCTTTTTTATCATGCTCATTTCTTCTCTCCCAACCATTGATGTTTTTTGTAGAGTGCAAAGGCATTTCTTCAGCATCAAGTTTGGAAGTCTCACACGTCTCTGTAAGTTGCTCCCTGCTTTCTAAGCTTACCCTATCTCCACTCCTCAAGGAACTGCTCTTGTAGAAAGAGCACTCTCCATTATTATGTTCTAACAGATCTGCTCTTGGTGGAGAAACTTGAGAAGGAGAATGAAAGGGTTGTTCTTCTAATGAGAGTTTAACATCAGAAATTGCCAGTGAGCCAATTTCTACATTGCCTTCTTCTTGCAAAACAGTGTCTGAAGAATGGCATTCTGGTGGACTAGATGTTTCTGAAGGAGGTGTGACCAATTCCTTCTGGGGAAAGTGTTGCTGTTCAAGATTCGAGCAGCAAATTTCAATTTGTTCTTCATCTGACTCAAGTGTCTTGTATGTCTTTGAGGAATTGTCACAAGCAGACAGCAAGAGTGATGAATTGCCTGAGAGTCCAGCAGTTTCCACTACTGATTCTGTGTCTGAGCTGGAGTCATCTGCAGCAGCATACATAGATTTTGGAACTGTACTGCTTTTGTCTTCAACACCAGTCAAAGTGTCATCTTTTAAGTTACTAAAATTCCTGGAATAGTTACTCAGACGGGTTTGGTTCAAAGTGAAAATCTTGCTTGCATCAATGGAATCCAAGGCAGAAAAGCCCAAGAGTTCTTGTGTGTTTGATGCATAATTCAGAGTTCTTCCTGGAAGCTCTTTCTTAACTATATTTGATACAGAATTAGAACCAGCATCTTCTGCCATAATAAAAATATCTTCCATGGCACACTTGTCACTGGCTAACAGACATGTAGCTTCTTTTTCTTTTGAGGAATTCATCTCTTCAAGGAATCCATCAATATCTCTTGAGCTGTCTTGCGCACAGCTGCTACCTTGAACACAGCTGGTTTCCAAAGAATGTGCTAGCATCTCCTTCATCTTGGCATCAGATGGCAGTACTGTCCTTTCTGCTGCATTTTTAAGGTTATCTCCACACAAAGGTTCTTCCTGATTTGTAAAGCTGTTTTCTTCTTCGAAGATGAGAACATTACTTGGATCGTTCTGAACAGTTCCATCTGTCTCTGAAGACTCAACAGTATTTGAAAGTCTGTTCATGGCTAAAAAAGGAAGCAAATAAACAAGTTATTCCATCGTCTTAATACTACAGTTATAATGCGCAAGATATTTTGATCCAGTAATCTTTATAATCTTATAAGCTTTATAAGTGTAGTGAACTAATAGGTATAAAAATACCTCAAGAAGCAAAAGCTAAGCAGGATGCACTCCTTAATTCCAGATAAAATAATGGATTTGGAAAAATTCTACAAAGTAGAGTAGTACAATGGAAGTGTTAGTTTAGAACAGGCATGGGCAAACTTTGGCCCTCCAAGTGCTTTGGACTTCAACTCCCACAATTCTTACTGGCTATTGGGAGCTGAAGTTCAAAACACCTGGAGGGCCAAAGTTTGTGCATGCCTGGTTTAGAAGTTTTTTGAGAACCTCAGGCATATCCAGATCATGTTCAACTCCTTCTGAAAGGTGTACAAAACTTTGGGGGAGGGAAAAATTATTTTTCTACAAACCATTAAGACTAATAATTAATCTTGGTTATAAAAAAAACAGTGAGATGCAGCTAGATGTATTATTATTATTATTATTATTATTATTATTATTATTATTATTATTATTATTATTATCTTCTGTATACTGCTTGAAAGTACAGAGGTGCCTGCATCTTGGGTGAGATGGGCAAGGTATAAATGCTGTAAATAAATAAATAAAATCTTCAGTTACCTAATCTTACATCTGCCCATGGCTGCACTATGTATCTTCTAAAAAACAGGAGAATGCCCCCTACAAGACAGCTTTGGGTCACTTAAGTTGCTTTCTTTGTCTCTTACAATCTCAGTTTCTTAGATGAAGAAATATATGCTCTGGATTAGAGGCTTGACATGACAGCTACCCAGCATGTGAACTGCAATGGCTCCAACAGAGACAGACCAAGACTTTTAAGATGCTCCAAGTGGGTCTCTATGGGCTGTAAAAGGATGCATAATGTCTGTCTCTCTCACAATAGTTTAGTCTCAAGATAGTCAGTCATTCTGCTAGTAGACCCATCAGTAAAGCCAACAGAAAAACTTATATTTGCTTTTCTAAGTGTAAGGGCATTGCATTTCAGCCTGGGGAGTCAAGTTTGATTTTAATCTCTGTTTTTCAATGAAATCTACCACATTTTTTTTCACCACACAGCAAGGTGGTGACTATGAAATTCGATACCCTGCAAGAAGCTAGAAGCATGGTTTGACCTTACCTCCATACACTATATTCTAAAAATGTTAAATATCAGCCACACAAATGCAATCAAGCTTCATCGACACCAATTTATATAATGGGACTTAAACATCTACAGATGTTGGTCTCCACAAGGGATTTCTATCCGTGTTGACTGCCTGATGAAAGTATTAGGCTCTAACCCACTGCAGCACAAATGTCTTGCAATGGCAGTGTTATCAGATATGATGCAGTGGTAGACACAGATCTAGTCAAATGCAGTCACACATTACTTTGGTCTGTTCTCATAGTCACAACACAGGGAAATGCACATTTTAGTCACTATGCAATTATATTTCTTGATGCTTTCTGTCCCAACATTTTTGGATTATAGGACACAACACCTCCACATGCCTCAGTTGACTAGTCCTCTTCAAATGCATTTTTACAGCACGTCTAAATCCAATGTGGGCCATCTTTATTTAGTTGGATGTTTTGAGTTCGGGACAGAAATTCAGTTAAGTGTATTATTAAACCCCTCTTTTTGATATGCATTTTAGCAAAAAAGTTGGATCTAATGTCAGCATCAATCTGTCTTCTCCAAACTTGCACAAATTTGGATGTACTGACCATGCAGCTAATTCAGACACTCATCTGGCAGATGTTTTTACTACTAGAAAAGCTAAATGATAATATCCTCAAAGAAATCTCTCAGAGGTTCAAAGGGAGCAGCTGTCAGTCTGTTAAAAAAACATATTTAATTCCTACAGTGGAAATCTATGTACAGTTGGGAATGACGTAATTCTGGCACTCCTTAGAAACCTCTTAATATGAACATGTGCTAAAATAGATGCCCCTTTCCACTTGAAGACAACTGATAACACTGAGATTTGATGATTTACAGTGTTTGGACACAAGCCCTTATGCAATCAATCACACAGAAATTACAATATATATTTTATAGCCACTTCAATATCCTTTTTCCTATATGCCAATTATGAAACGCTTTCCAAGTCATATTAAAAATATTTTGTGTTGATTTATTTCTGGAAGCCATCATGGTTTTTACACGTTCCAACGACTGGCCCTATGATTGTAAGGAAGGCCTACACAACTTAGCAGAAGTAAGGGGCCCAGACTTAAGACAGGATAAACTTCTCCCTCTCCCTATCTAGATTGTCTGGGCCAATACGGAGCTATTAATACTACATTAATCCTCTCTTGCTGAGTTTTTTGGAGGATTTTTTGAAGATTCTGCGCCAGTGGGAATGCATATAAGCATTTCGGACACTGCTAAAGTGTTGAAACTATCTGAATTTCTTCATCTATTGGAAAGAACCTTCTTGATCTGAAGTTCTTTTCCAGTGCAAACAACTATATTACAAAAAGCCCAAATGACTCTCTTAATTGCTAGAACACATTGGCATTTAGAATCCAATCCTTGGATGTGTTATATGCTTGCTTAGATAATCCCATAGACATTATGTTCCTCTTTCAAATACACTGCCATTATTGACCTGTGATTCTTCTCTTCTCAAAGGAATAATTTGTTTGATTCCAAAATTAGCGGAACAGAGTGTAATCTCCCTTGATTAAAAACATATGCCCATGTAGTCATGCTGTCTGTTTGTACTTGCATATTCTGTCCCTATACAGCATTAAAAAAAACCTGAGTAAAGCCAACCCCACTGTCTTTAACTGGAGGTAATTTATATTGTGCTTTTTGTCTGCCTAATGGCAGAAAACATGTGCTAATAAATGGTTGCAGTAAGCCACCAATCTGTCCAACTCACATTTGTTTCTAGTTCTCAATCATTAGTGGAACTCTTATATTCATTTTTTTTGTCTACTGACCAACAAATCAACTCCTATATCCTTTTCCATTTTTTCTCATTTTTGGTTTAAGGCTCACTGACTCTTTTTTGAATTAACCATGCACACATCTAGTTCCATCTCTTGTTTATTGAATTCATCCAACTCTTGCTGGATTTTGGGGAAATTTTCCTTAATTCCTCCTTGTGTTCAACCTCTGAGACACACTGGACAGAGGTGATTTGGGTGACAGAATTCTTTAACTTTCCAAATACCTCAACCAGTATCAGATTTGGAAGGGCAGGAAAATAAAACTGTCAGAGGAGAGACCTAACTGCTGAAACTGAAAAAAGAATGTGGCCCTGCCTAGTCAAATTGGCACATGCCAGGGATGAACCCAACTGTGGTGGAGTGCTCCTCCGTGCCATCCTGAGCTCTTGTAGTCCCTTCCAAATCTATTGTTTTATGATGCTACGGTTCTACGATTGATGAATTAACATATGTTATTCTGGTAATCATTTAAGGGACCTGTGAGGGGAAACTGGAATTGTTTAAGCAGCTTTGAAAATGCATTCAGATACATCTATGCCTGTTTGTTTTAACATTTTTCTGATATGCTATAGTTTTGGTTTTACTTTCAGAAATCTTTTAAATAGATACTATATAAAAATGTTATTTCATTTGCTTTTTCCTCCCTCTTCTTACTGAAACTTTTCTCTAAATACAAAGATAGTTTCTATCTTTGTCTACACTTTTTTAAAAATCTTTTGTTCCTAAGGTTTTTTTTTTTTTAGAAAAGCATCTTAGGCTCTTTGGGTTTGTATATAACACACAACTACAGTACTCACTTATCCAACATAAACGGGCCGGCAGAATGTTGGATAAGCGAATATGTTGGATAATGAGGAGAGATTAAGGAGAAGCCTATTAAACATCAAATTAGGTTATGATTTTACAAATTAAGCACCAAAACATCATGTTATACAACAAATTTGACGGAAAAAGTAGTTCAATACGCAGTAATGTTATGTTGTAATTACTGTATTTACGAATTTAGCACCAAAATATCACGATGTATTGAAAACATTGACTAGAAAAATGTGTTGGATAATCCAGAACGTTGCATAAGCGAATGTTGGATAAGTGAGACTCTACTGTATAACCACCCAAAGATCATAACTCAAAAGGAGAAGAAAGGTTCTTACCAGGATCACCTTTCTGTATATCCAGTGTGAGAGATGTAGAAAGGCACCGTACAAACACACAGACTTCTTCATAGGAGAACCCATGGATTGGGAAACTGTTGATCGCAACAATCTCATCTCCTGGAACTAGCTTTCCTCCAGATGTCTGTTAAAATTGCAGGGTTTTTTGGTCAGACACAGTGTCAAATGAAATATACTGTCTATCAATCAGCTGTGTTACAATAGCAATGTTGTGAACACATAATATGACATTCACTCATGAGATATGTAACTTGGGCCATGTCTGCACTACAAAAACATCTACTGCTCAACAGCATTTGCTTTGCATGTCATAGTTCCCAAGTTCAAACAACCCAGATAGAGCAGAGAAAGACTTCTCTCTAAAATTCTAATTATATTGAGCTGGGGAGGTGAATTATTCATCTACTCATCAATCTCTTCCCCATACATGGAAGAGGAGAGAAGCAACAATGATCTCCAAAATTTGATCAGTAAAATAAATAAAGATCAGGAAAAGGTTCAAAGCACATACCCTCTCAGCTACTCCACCTGGTCGCAAGTTTGTTATTACAACACGTAAGGGAGTAGCACAAATTTCCAGATCCAGGCCAAATGATTCATTCTCATTTCGAATTAAGGTGACAGTTTCAATGTCACTCTGCCCAAAAGGATTCTCCTGTGGCTCACTCTTCCGGATATGGGGGAGCACCCTTCCACTGGGTCTGCTGCAAGCACCGTGATCCTCATTTTTCTGCCTTGAGATACCATGATATTCAATGCTCATCAAGCTTTTAACTCGAGTGACTGCTTTGTGCTCCAGTTTAGGGGATCGCTTGGATTCCCCTTGTGCCTCTCGAAAATCCTTCAAGCTCAGATGACTTGGATGAACTTCTGGTACATTTGAATGGTCAAATGATTTGACTGGAAGGAAAGGGGAGTCCACTATATGCTCCATAGCACCTTGTGTCAAATCCTTAAAGCTACTGTGAGCGGAGTCATTGAAGCCATGTGTTGCAAAGTCTTTCTCCAGGTTCTCATCAGTATCTTCTGCTGGTGTAGTTGTAATGATAACATCACAGCTTCCCTCTGCTTTCTTCTGACCTTTGGACCTCAATCCCTTTTGGAGCCGGATGCCATCTTGTTTGGTAAAATCATCCTCATCACTCACATCACCATCATAGAAAGCAATCCTTCTCTGCCTCTGAACAATACGTGCACCTTTGGGGCTGTCACTGAAAGTAACATGCCGAGTAATAGTCTCCTTTGGCTTGTTGAAAGGGCCAGGTGAATTGCTTCCACTAGCTGGTGAATCACAGAGGCTTGACTCTTTGGTAGCTAGGAAAGAACATATATCATTGTGATTTTATAATGTAAGAACTTCAAATAAGCCCTTCATTCTTATATATTCCGATATTTTCTCAAAGACTTAGTCCAAATACCTTTTACAAATTATATATGGTGGGACACTATCAGGAAGATGGCCTTCTTTGGCCCCATCTACAATGACCATTTAATGCAGTTCGAAACTAGGTTCAAATTGCAGTGGCCAGAGAACAAACTCCCACAAAAGCACATGAATGAGAGCCCTTAATGTGCATCAGTGTTCTGTAGTTTATTTTATCACCATCTGGGCCTCAAGCTGGTTCCAGGATTCCCTATGTAGTCATCTATCCAGTGAAACCACTTTCTTTAATACCGGTTTGAAACTTAAGTGTTGGAACCTTGGTTATGGAGCAGCCACTCCAGTAGGCTGTATCTACTGTAGTCTTCACCCAGATCTTTTAAACAAATCAGAGTTTTGCAATTGAGATTTCTGACTTCACTAAATATAATAATAATGATAATGATGGTGATTATTATGATAATAATAGTAATAATACTTTATTTATAACCTGCCCTATCTCCCCAAAAGGACTCAGGGTGGTTTACAGAGAAAAGAACAAAGTAGCAAACATTAATTGCCAAAACAAACAACAACTACAACTACATATCAACTGGAGCTGCAGTGATCTGGAGGAGGGTGATGATAGGGCCTCCTGAGCCCGTTGGTGTCACGGTGGTCTGGAGGAGGACGATGATGGGGCCCTTTGTATGGACCAGTCCTTTAGTATATATTAATTATTTTATATGTTTCTCTACAAGTAAGGATGTTATGGTCCATTCTGTGTGGATGTTATATTTTAAACCTATGTTTTACTCTATATATTTTTAATTTAGCAAGTTCCATCTGTTACTAGACAGTCATATAATTTAGTAAAATTAACACATAAAGAAATACATGAACTAGAAAATGTACAGTATCACTGTCAAAGCCAGAAACCACAGGTTTCACATAAAGAGCAGAAAGGAAGAAGCTACCATATCATTTTCAATTTCCAGACACTGTTAGTACTTACTTGGAATGCCAGAAGAAAGAATACTCCCGTCTAGGAAACTGCTCCCACCCTTAGGATGAAGTGGCTCCTCATCACTAGAGCCTGCTGCAGTTGTTTCAGAAAGTGGCAAATGACTTGCACCATCCTGTAAGGAGTACTGAGAATGCTCCGCTTCAGAATTGGCAGACCCCTGGTGAAATGAATAGGGGGAAATTAATACATAAAGTTGCAGGACAAGAAAAGTGTCATTTAATTTTTACAGCCTCTAAGAGTCTTTACCACCACCATTTTATACAATGATTTTAAAAATTACTCTATAGTCACTACTGAATACTGCTAAAAGCAAGCAACAGTGAGTTTATAATCAGATAATGGGACTCTGTCTCTGAAAAGGGGATGCTAATGCTAATTTATGTGCACAGAAACCAAAGGAGAAAGTGAATGAATTGCTTCCTCTTGATATGCAAAAGATAGTACTGTTCCAAGCATTAGGCAGAGTGAGACAAGAATTTGGGTGTCATGAAATAAAACGCAGTTTGGCAGCTACCTAATTTACAATATTTTTAACAGGAGGGTACAGATGCTTGTGGGATTTTCTGTTTCATATGGCAGTAAAACTTGTTTAGCTTTAAGAGTACTTAAGTGCACTCTGACTTGAGTGGATGGGATGAAATAATTCAAGTCCCTATCTTGTAAACAAATGTTAGAACAGAGCTAGCTTTATCACTTTTGGAGTGAAGAAACCACATCAGACAGCAGATTTTGAGAGTCATGGAAAGGCAGCAAATTGTTAAGTTATTTAATTTCTTCTAATAGTTTTGACAGTTCAGACGGGGAGGATACAATTGTGCAGTTGTTTTCTCTGTGTACCCAATAACTTGATTGTCTTTAGGTGTAATGTATTTTAGCTTTTGAGAGTTATGAGTCACCATTTGCTTCTCTTCCTCAGGTTGCAAAATGTTTTTGGCCTGGACTGGCAAGAAATAATTAGAGGTTGATGCTCACTGTGAATGGTCATGCTAGGAAGGCTGAAATCAATCCATTACATGCCAACGTGATTGAGGCAGGTTCCCATATCATTCTACACCATTACAGTCATTGCCTCTAACACCTTCTCTCCTCTAATTATACAGCCTTGCTTATTGCCAACATATTGAACAGTGACAACACAGATTTTTTTTTAAAAAAAATAGCCATATTGGATTTGGATATATAGGACCCTTCATTAATATATCTGGTTTCTTTGGTAAAGCCATTGGTAGTGTCACTGATAACTGTGAAGCAAAGGGAATGATGATCTCCTGTGCAATTACAAAGCAACTAACAACACATGGGTCTTTTGATGTTGTTATCTCTCATAATGCTTTCTGAATTATTTGCAGTAGTGGGAATACATATAGTATTTAATTTCTTTGCCGATGATGCAATGATTATTACAAGTCAACCGTTAATTATGGTAAAAGATATTATTAAAAAACTGGAAGAATTTAAAAATATATCAGGACTATTCGTTAATATTAAAAAGTCAGAGATACTATGTCTTAATACCCCACCAAGGGAACAACTGGAGATTAGGAAAATATCAGGGTTAAGATTAGGATTAAAGAAGCTGAAATACTTAGGAGTATGGATATATAAAAACCCAAAGAGTATAGTCAAGGGGAATTATAAACAAAAATGGAAGGTAATAGAGAAACAGTTTAAGAATTGGGAAGGAAAAACATTAACAAGAGTGGACAGAATAAGGGCACTAAAAATGTTTATAATACCAAAATTGACATATTTATTTCAAACATTACCGAACACAGTAGATAGGAAGACACTAAAGACATGGGACAGGAGAATAAGAAAATGGGCAGTCGGAGGAAAAAGGCCCAGAATAAGGGACAAATGGTTAAATGCAAAAGAGGAAGAGGGAGGCTGGGGGATTCCAAGTTTAGAAGTCTATCATGATGCGTTTCAAATCCAAAGATTATTGGAAATACAGTATACTAAAAAAAAAATGGGCAAATATGGAGAAGATAATAAATAATACTAAAGAAAAAGAAATAATATTTAGGGAATGGAGTAGGAGAGAAGAAGCAGAATTTAAGGAACCTTTTAAAGGAACAATAAAAGTGTGGAAAAAAAGAAAGAAGAAGCTAAGTCCAGGCAATGAGAATAAGATGGCAACTATATGGCAAATTAATTACAATAACAACGAAATTATAGGCAGAACATTGAGATCAATTGAAAGTAGAGGGAAAAGGTTAGTGGAGGATTTGTACACAATAGATGGAGACCCTGTAGAACAAAAAGAAATTCAGAATTGGATAGGATCAGGGAATTGGATTCAAAGCTGGGCTATAAGACAGGAAATTTTTAGATTGAGAGAAAAAATTAGAGAACAGGACAGTCCATTTGAGAAGGCGATTAGGAAATGTTTGAGAGAGGAAAAGAAGGTGGCAGGAGATCTGTATGAACAAATTATAACGGTAAAAGAAGAAATAGTAGAGGAAATTTTCCAAACATGGAGAATGGACATGGAAATTGATAGGGAAGATATACAAAGGGAAATAAGTAATATAGCAAAAGAAAAGTACAATGTATTAAGGGAAGCAAGAAGGAAAATGTTACAAAAATGGTACAGAACTCCTGCACAACTTTCACGGTTTTTACCAGGGATGAAAGATAGGTGTTGGCACGGTTGTGAACAAAGAGGGGTGTTCAATCATATGATATGGGAGTGCGATCGGGTGCAAGAATACTGGAGAATGATTGAAGGAGAAATCAATAGAATGCTAAATCTACAAATAGTAATAGTTAATAGAAATGTACTACATGCAAGGATAACAGAAGTGAAGAATATACAAAAAGAAAAAATGATTGACAAATTAATAGCATGTGCACAAATTGTTTTAGTGAGCGGTTGGAAAGATAAAACAAAATGGACTCTGACGAATTGGTATAAGTATATAATTGATATGTTAAATGTAGAAATCACAAATTGCAAATGGAATAATATAGATAAAATTGAAAATATTGCAATAATCAAGGGGATGTGGGAACCAGTTAAGAACTATTTAGAGAATGTACTAAGATGTGGAGTGGAAAAATTAAGATTGAGATTGATATTTCAAATGTAACTTCTGTAGTTTGTTGTATAAAGTGTATGTACAAGGGGGGAGGGTGGGAGGGTGGGAGTGGGATAAGATGACAAAACAACAATAAAAAAATTAAAAAAAAAAAGTTGCAAAATATGAAGAAATCTATCCAACAGGAGCAGAATTTATGTATACAACAGATGAAACAGCCCAGAATAGTAGAACTCTTAACTATCTAGTTTGTTATTTTGCCCGCCTCTGGGCTACACCACCAGAAGACCCACTCTGACCAGCAAACTGGGCTTGGCTCTTTTCAACTACTGCCTGTCTTTACTGACATATCTTCTGCTTTTAGCATTATCAGTTATTTCCTATGTATGAATTCTATTAGATACACCTGTAAGGAAGCACGATCCTTTCTCAATATAATAACCCACTACAGTTCACCTTCAAAACAAGATGATATTGTTGCTGATTTCTAATTCTAAACATTTTACTCAACTCACTGGTTCCAAGAAGCGCTTCATAGTCCAGCTCAAGGGCAAGGAACCTTCTGTCTGTTTTGACTTCACGCAAGGAGATGGACTTTTTGGCAGATTTCCTGTTAAGTATTAATTGGGTTAGACAGTGGAGATTTTGAATTGCAAAATAACATGCACATAAACAATAACATCCTTGCTGGTGGTGCAAGAAGGGGGAGTTTTTGTTTGTCTTAGAATGTATCTATTTTTTGCATGATTAATATTGTTCAGTTGCTTAAATATCTATACTACATAGATATTTTTAGGATGCCTAAGGATGTAATGACGATGTCCCAAATAATTAATCCCCTTTGATCCTCAAAAATTTCTGGGAGGAAGCCCTTCTAGAAAAGGCTATTCTATTTTATTATCTGGTTGGCTGGCTGGGGTGGGGGAGCTCTTCCCCTCTCAAATAATCATTAATACAATGTATTATAGAAAGCTTTCATGGTTGGAATCACTGGGTTGCTGTGAGTCTTCATAACCTCTGAGGATGTCTGACACAGATGTGGGCGAAACATCAGGAGAGAAAGCTTCTGGAATATGGCCATACAGCCTGAAAGACTCACAGCAACCCAGTCGTAATACAGCAAAGAGGTTCACTGACCAAAGAGGGATGGGGAAATTCTTCTGCAGAGGCCAGGAAAAAAATAAAACACCCAGCTGGGAATAGCAGGACAAGATGCTACATCTATCTTTGCCCTGCACGTACTATTGCCATGTGGGTAATTGACAGGTCCTTTCTGACCCGCATAAACTCAGGAGGACTATGCTGCCCAGAAGAAGAGTGAAGGGCTAGCCTAGTACCCCTCCTTACATGAAATGCTTTCGTTTCTGCTAACTGTACAGAGAAAAGGATGAGGCAGGACTAATTTCAAGTCTGATGAAAGATTACAGGCTTTGCCTACCTTGTGCTGACTCTCACTTGAGCATTCAAGCAATAGCCTTCACTAAGTGAAATTCTCACAAGCACTAATGCTTTTATACACATATACAAGCTTTTACACATATACATTTTATACAAATAGTTGTAAACATTGTTTTAGTTCATGTTTGTTCCCTGATTATATTCTAGTGCAAAGCCAATGGAAACCCCAGGAAACAAATGCTTGATTTCCTTCTCATACTGTGAATGTGAGGACCACATGAATAAGAGACATAAGAGAAGTGATCACACTGGCTATTATACAATAGTGTGTATCATCACAGTCTATGCAGAGGGTGGCTGCCTATTCTCTAACAGCTTGTCTGACTATACAAGGTATTCAGAACAAATGAGATTAAAACAGACACGTCTTAGGAGCTTCTTTGCTGACAACATAGGCTGCCGTCCAAGACAGCTTATGACAAATAAAAAACATCTTAGTTTTTAAGGTGCCACGTGACTCTTCTCTAGTTCTGCAGCAACAATAACTGATAAAATTAAACATGAGGGGTTCCCAAGTACTGGCTCAGCCACCAGTGGAAACATCTTACTTTGTCTAATTAGGTTTGGGAACATTCCCTTACATGACATATACAGAAATTTAGTTCTGCTATCTTAAGCTATCAGAGATGTCTGCAGTAATGGTGTCAATGTCAAGAGCCAGATTTGAGAGAATATTAGAAACAAATAGGCCAGTACCTGTGCTGTGAGATGAAGCAGCATCCTTGTGTTCTCGCTGAGTAGTTTGTGCTATGGCTTCATCCATTTCCTGTTCTGAAACCTAGTATTAATTTGAAAATGGATATTAACTTTTGTCTGTTAATTGCTAAATAGTGGCAAATCAGATACCACTGTAAAGCCTACAAACTTTCCATTCGTGCTCCACAACAACTGATATTTTAAAACACACTGGTTTTGGTAATAGAAGAAATAACCACCATAATATTTAAAATCACCTGATATTTAAAAACATACTGATTTTGGTAATAGAAGAAATAACCATCATGATATTTAAAACCACCTGATATTTAAAAACATACTGATTTTGGTAATAAAAGAAATAACCACCATGAAAAGTGGCTGTGAACAACTTTATCCTGCATAAATTTATCTATTGCCATTTTAGAGCCCTTCTTTTATTTATAAATGTATGACATGAAGGCTGCTTTAATTACCTGCCCACTCGTGTCCTTTTTTTTGTCTCTACGAAGTAATATACAGTATTTAGATTTAACTGTGGGACGTGCAAAACAGTTGCAACACAAAACCAACTCCCTTGGCTGGTAATGCCAATGTAAATCAAAATATTTCTCAAGAATTAACATGAAACACCAAAGGAGATCAGAAATCTGAACCACCTTGACAGAGAAAAACTGAAAGAACCTCAAAGCAAACTCAGCATTTTAAAAGAGGTTTCAGTGTCACATCCTCTCAGAATAACAAGGAAGGAAAATATTTGTGGGTGTGTGATATTGGTTTTGGGAGTATCTAAAGCCCAGAACACCAGGTAATTTGGTAACAAAAACATTCTATCTGAAGGAATGTGTGTTAGCTACAAAAATATGCTTACAGGAAAAAGAATACTATATGTGTAAGTCTTAGCCTCTTTCTTTAAAATTATACAGAAAGTAACTCCTAAGATTAAATCAAGATCCAAATGGTAGAAAAAGTGTAATCATGAAATACAATCTTAAAATAAATAATCTTAAGGGATCAGCAAAGCTGCTATGAGCACAACTCCCGTCATTTTTTACCAGTGCCTGAATAAGATATTGTGGTCCAACAATATCTGAAAGTCACATGTTAAGCACTTTGATCTAAAGGAGTAAGAACAATATTGAAACAATCCTATGTTCCCACTCGAAAAAACAAGGGACTGTGAAATAATTTATTTACCAGCAAAGTAAATCATGAATATGGTCATGTTGAACCCCATGAGATAATATTTTCCTATGTGACCAGGAGAAAGTGGGGCAGCACCTGATGATTGTTCGTAACTTTGTCCCTGTGGACAATTCACTGGTCAAAATATTCTAGATAATTTTCAGATTTGGGGAACATTGTGTTTTTGGACTTGCAAATCCCAGCAAGGCCCCGATTAGCATGGCCATTAGCCACATAGGATGTAAGATTCAGGGAGTTGTAGTCCAAAAAAAGTATTATTTCCAAACTCTGAATCCTCGTTTGATAAAAAACTACTTCAGCCTGTCTTACCTAGCCCTTGTCATGTTGTTGGTGCATTCGCCGACACGGAGCAACCCCTTCTCCACTACCTCACTAACTTTACATTAAAATACACAAAGTTAATGAACAGGGATGCAGATACAAATAATAAAGGACAATGAATATAATACAGATGAAGATGGTCTTAGATTTGCAAGGCTGGGTTGTTGATAGGACTTGAAAAACAATAAAGAGTATCTTTATTTGTAGACTTATCAGATACTAGTTAGAATCTGTTGCTCAAATCAGTAAGTGCAACAGTCACATTCATTTGAATTGGTTCATCAAACAACCTACCTGTGAACAATCTTTTAAACTGGCACTCTCAGAAATTACGTTTAGTAACATCTTGCAAGCACTCCAACTCATTTCAGTCTGTTCAGGGTACTAGTCAAAGAATAGAGGCTAGGAACTTTGCTACAGGTCTAGAATAGTAATCTAGAGTAATCCATACATTCTATTGTATTCTATACCTTTGGGTTGGGATGGCGGCTAATGATGAGATGAACCGGACCTGGACTACGTTCTCTCAAAACAGCATAAGCTTCACTGAGAGCTGCATGGCGCAAGCTGACTGAATCTGCTTCCAGGATCTGGTCACCACGGCTAAGGAAAAAAAGAAATCCCGTATTATATGCCTGCTGGATATCAAACTTACATTAGGGCTTTTTTACAAGGTGTAAAAACAGTAACAGAGCCTTTGTGGCTAAAGAGCATGGTATAAATTCTCCAAATAAATAAATAAACAATTTCTAGAAACAGAAATCTAATATATGCATGTTGATAAGAGTGAATCTAGTTTAACTAGGGTCCTGCTGTAAGCCCTCTCAACCACTGTCAGATAAATTTTGATTTCAAAATGAGATGATGACAGACTGCAAAGGTGAGGGCCAAGGGGTCCTCTGGTCCCTTTGGGCATAATGACCTTATTTGAGACAAACTTCATAGTTAAGTACGGACATTATATTGCAAATATAAATAGCAACACAGAGCAGACATTAAACTGGAAACAAATGATGTGAACAAATAATGCTATAAAATTTCAGGACTAACCTTAACCTTCCGTCTATCATTGCCACAGATCCAGGGGCCAGGCTATGAATATATATACCTGGAGAGCTGTTTTCCATAGTGAGGCAACAAACACCAATGCCCAGCCCAACACCTGGTTCTATAAAGAAACAAAGAACAAACAGTGAGAAGTGTCAGAACAGTTCATTACAATGATCAGAAAGCATACAAATACTGTATTGTTGAATTGTAAACCAAGGAGTATTAGGAAGGTATTCAACTAATACCCAGCTCTGATCCAAAGAAGGAACTAAAAGGGGATTCCAGGCATGTCAATAGGCCAATGTGATCCCCATGGTATTTCTTGCCCGCTGCAAAAAATGGACCTAGAAACAGGGCAACAGGAAGAACTAAGAGGTGAGGTTGACCTCCCCACTCCCAATTATCAAGTGCAAAACTGTACTACTGTGACTTTTTAACTTCTAAGTGTCTTCATATTTAAAGATCTTTCAGTGATAACAGATGGGGAAACTAATCTGACCTCCCACTGACTATACCTCATTCTCTACATCTCAAATCTTGCTGATACATACATTTTTGGATTTTCTTTTGAGTATATTATGTATCTGATTCTGATTTTTCTGCACTTTTGCTTTTAAAGTAGTATAGAAGAAGGGCATATGTGATCTGAGAATGTATATGTATCTTCACTTTCACGTAATAGGGTCTTATATGGTAGTCAGATCATTTCTTGCTTCAGTGGGTTGTTACTTTAATATACAGCATTCTGTATTTTCAATATTTTATATAAAAAGTTGGCAAAGTTTATAATGACCAATGTTATAAATACCAATGTTGAGTCCTCCACTCCAAAAACAGTTCCAGGTTCTCTATCCACAAAGGCATGTGGGTAATGTTTGGTTGATGGCCCAACCAACTACAAGACCCTGTAGCAACCTTCCTTGCTGGCAATGAACTGCTGTTATCATCCCTTTATGAGCCTAACTTTTCTCCAGTTCACCCAAATTCAGAGCAGCAACAAGCTCTGAGACAAGTGAAGAATGGAAGCATTTTTCCATAAACACTTTCTAAAACAGATCATGTTTTTTAACAATGTCTTGTATAGTTGCTACCAATCTGATAAACTCTATTTTATAATTTCTGTCGTGGCTTTTCCCACAGAATATTCATGTTGGAGGCCAATAGGGAATGAAAAATTCACAGAAGTCCATTTAGATATTTGACTTCTTGTTCCTCTGTTTTCCTTGTATGCACATATGCCCCCAGAGCAAGCTGAAATAATGGAAAACCCATTATAAAGCTTTTTCTTGTCTGCGTCCTATGTAAAATGTGCAGTTATTCCCCAACTTTTAATAATTAAATGTATTCTCAGTACTCATATGTCAATGTTTTCACTAAAAATTCTTGGCAAGGTTCACTATGGTTAAACAGACATGCACTATAAATTTAAAGCAGATTTTGAACTTTCCATTCTCATGGCTTGTTTGTTTGTAGGATTTTTCATTGTTGGCTTGTAGTTTGTTCTTTAAAAAAAACACAGCTTTCAAAACAACTTACATCCATAAACTACAACAATCCTATTAATATGCTTTTAAAAATATAACAGCAGAGAGAGATTGGAATGTAATGGAGAAAACAGTGTTTTATTGTGTATTCTTGTACGTCTAATTTTGACTAGCAATGTATGAAGGACAGGGAAGTTTTAAAACATATTTATAAAAATAATGGGGGAAAGTTTGAAATATTAAATTTTAAAATACTAATCTAAACGTATCTATCTTGAAACCAAAATAAATACAATTCTAAAAGTCCTTTCACATCAAAGATATTTCAACCACTTTTGTTTCTGAAATCTGTTTTCTCTTGATTTTTTAAAAAATTATTATAGGCGTTTTTAAATAAAATATTTCAGGATGAAGGGTTCATATACATATTTCCCCTAATATTATTACTAAAAATGGGGTAAAATGTAAACTTTCAATCTTTGTACTATAACGGCTGTTCTGTTAGAAAAGTCATGAGAAATTAACTCTTATGATCTGTCAAAACCTTTTCACTCTACTGAGAGGGAAAAAACTTGTTAAAAGCATTTTCAAATAATGGGCTTTTGCACCACTAGTTCTGGTGAATATAGATGCAGGATCTCAGTTTTAATTGTTTATCTTAAACCCTCCTCCATAAGATTTCTCAAAGATTATCTAAGAGTCTTTAAGCCACTTCTCATGAGCTTCTATGATCCTCCTTTGTGATATTTTGGGAAATGGCTAATGAATAGTATCAAGTTTCCTCAAACCTTTATTGAGGGTCACATCCATGACAATCCTATCCTTTGGTCCAGGCCCCTTGCGACTGACGGAAGAAGCATCTCCATCTTCGCTGCCAGATAAAGAAGCTCCTCCACTCGAACTGGAGCTTGGTTTGCCTGACCGGCTCAGCAACGTTCGAGCTGGAGTGAGGCTTGGGCTTCGGAGTCTGGTCCGTACTGTGAGAGTCACCACACCTTTCTTGAGTTGCTAAAGAAACAACAGAACCACTTGTTAAGTTAAATAATAAATTTTATGGATTTCCCATAAAGTTAAATGGTATGATTACATATAATATTGTATAGGACTGAGATTATGGAGTAATATTGGCCATTACTAATCGGCAAATGTTTGCTAATCTCTGCCAAAAATATTAATTCTATCCTGTAGTAATGATACTTGAGTGATCATATATGCATTCTCTCACATTTCAGAACTCAAATACCGCATACATACACTACATACACACATTATGCTAATCAAAACCTGTACTGGCACTGGTTTCGATGGTCATAATGAAGATCAACTCCAAAAAGGAATCTGTCAAAGGGAGCTATTCTGAATCTAGTTTTGCCCATCTTTGGAATTTAGGGCAACATGATTATGTATATAGTAAGCTCTGTAATGCAAGATAGATCATTCTGATTTCACAAAATGATGAACATTTGTAACATTTGCAAAATACTACAATGGCCATGTAGCAGTTATGTTTGTATTATGAGTAGTTGTTATTTCTATTGTGTCGGGGAAACTCTGTCTGCAATTCTCTTACCTTAAAAGTTTTAATGGCTTCCTGGTGGGTTAGACCTTGTAAGGTTTCTCCATTAACTTCCAGAAGTTCATCACCTGGTAACAAAAAATCCACATCAATATTACGAAATGAGATATAGTCCTTTTCTCAAGAATATAAGCAAATTGCAACAGTCACACTTGTCTCAAGCAGACAAGAGTTCTTTCTCCCACCCTGGACATTCCAGAGATATATAAACCCCACTTGCCTAGTTTCCAACAGACCTCACTACCTCTGAGGATGCCTGTCATTGATGTGGGCAAAACATCAGGAGAGAATGCTTTTGGAACATGGCTATAAAGCCCGGAAAACTCACAGAAACCAAATATAAGCAATCTTAAGCATATTCAGTTTCATTACTTTCACTTTTTTCATAAAATGTGAAATCAAAAGCAAGTCCTCAGAGCAAGCTGTATATGACCAGCTAAAAATATTTATGGCTATTACCCCAAGTGTTGTTCCTATTAATCCTACTATTTAAACATGGTTTATACATTAAATTTATACATGAAATGGTGCATCATATGAAATGGAATGAGCTCCACAAAAGCGTATCCTAGAAATTTATTTTTCTCATTGTCTAAAGTGTTACAGGATCCCTTTTTATCAATTTGGCATTCCAACTCTTGGAATCCTGGTTCTATCGAAGCCTCTCTCAGTCCCTTAACTTGGTTATGCAAGTAGTTGGGCTTATACAAATTTGTTCATTGTTGCAATACCTTCTTTCAATCTGCCATCAGCAGCTGCAGCTCCATTTGGGAAAATGGTCTTCACAAAAATTCCCATGCGCCCCCGAGCAGAATCCTGTCCTCCTACAATGCTGAATCCAAGACCCTGCCACATATGGGAAAGAAGGGAAATGAGAGGGAAATAGGATAGAATAGATTATAATCTTGCTATTATTCATTCATAGACTGTTGGCAGATCAAGGAGCCAATATGAACACTGCATCTATATAAAATCTGGGCTTGAAAAAGTGCAAATGTTCTTTAAAACTACAATACAAGGAAACCAGACTGCACAATGTTACACTCTGAAAGTATCTGAAGTTTTTGAGTACCTGAAGTTTTTTGTCCTGTCTTGCAAGACAGTCTTATGTATAACATACTACAGCATAGGTGGGCAACTACCTGGAGCTAAGGGTCCCCAGGAGACCTTGGAGGAACCCTGCTATTGTTTTCATGTTCTGAAAATAAATGGGAAAAAATGCCTAATATTGATCCAATGCCAAGATCACTTCCTATTTTTTTTTAAAGCAGCCTTTCCTTGATCCAAAATCTGCCAGGGAGCCAAAAAGATGTGAGAAAATTGTTCCACATTCCCCACCAGGGCCAATCTGAAGGCAATTTTTTCTATTGGGCTCACTTTCTTTATCCTTGCATTAATTGAGAGATCATCTTTACTATGATCAGACTATCAATTTCCAGGAAAGGTCACAGCTAAGAAACTAGCCAAAGGCCATTTTCCATGACACCAAGGTCACATGTGGCTTTAATGTCAAATATGCATCTAAGAGCATTGTCTAGCTGTAAACATGCTCTTTAAGCGGAGTGTAATTCCATCCCAATAAGTGGAACATTGATCATGTCTCCATCCCTTCAGGACTTGAATTAACAACTATGAATACCATACTATTTTTGACATTAAATAGTTTGTAGTTGTAGAGCAAGAATGAACAACGTATCATCTACTCTGTGGGTTAAATGTAGACTCCAAGGGTCTTTCTGCAGCTCTGACTCCATTTCCCTCATCCTGTCAAAATTACTCAGACATCATGTATTACCTGTTTATTTCAATGGCTTTTTAAATTTCCCCCCAAATTCTACAGTGGAGCATTAGTTGTCTGACCTATTCAAGAGCTTCAAATGAGGTATTGGTACTTACTATGACTCTTCACTCTTGGAGCTGAAGAGGAGCAACCTACTACCCAGTGGGTTATTCCGTATACTAATATCAAAGGTAGGATTCCAAATTTATTTTGCTTCTTGTACCATTGATTTCTCTCCTCAAATTTAATTATGTAGTCTTTCACCAAAAAGCTCAATTCAACTATTTCAATGGTGATGAATATTACAGTCAAGTTACAGGCAATCCCCAGGTTACAAATAATATGGGTTCCATAGGTTTGTTCTTAAGCTGGAAGTTGGAACAGCTGCATTTTTAAGTGTTAGCTGATATGTTTTGTTTCCTACCCAAGTCCCTGTTTGGAAGACTTCACCTCACTTTCTGTCCCTGTGACAACTGGATTTTGAACATATTGGCTTATTGTGTAAACAGATTGGTGAGAAATCTTCAGTGGAGACACCTTTTCCCATGATAATTCTTCCAGGACTGAATTTCCCTTGCTAAGGGTAGATTTCCTCTCACTTCCTATTGTCTCAATCCCCTTCTTAACTATGAGTCGGATGTAAGATGGATATTTGCAACTCAGCGACTCTCTGTATAAGAATGTAAAATAACTACAACCTACTATGTGTAAATTTTCATACAAACTTAATGGGTATGCAAACAACAACAACAACAACAACTTTATTTTTATACCCCGCCTCTATCTCCCCAAAGGGGACTCAGAGCGGCTTACATGGGGCCAAGCCCGAATAAAAACAATAGCAATATAAAACACAACAATAGACAAAGAACATGCACAATTATAAAAATTTATCGCAACCCAGATACTAATGAAGTTGGTAGCATAAGCTTTCACAGACTAAATTTGCTTTCAGTATTGATCACATCTCTACACTCCCAAGAATGAGTGTATATGATAAGTACCAACATATCATTTTCTGGGCGGTGCAGAGAAACAATCCACTGCCAAATAGTTACTCTATCCATTAGATGTTGAGCTGAGAATTTTTGATTTTATTAAAAGTACAGTATAGGTTGTAGAATCTTACAGCTGAAAGTTGCTTCTGCTGACCTATATTTCTCTAATCTGCAATGTTAATAAATGTGAATGGTTCCTTCTACTCTAGTGCCCCAAAGATATCCTCCAAAGGCACAGATAATGTATACAGTTGAATAATTGCCATTGATCTTGCTAAATGAGCACATACGTTCTCTGGTTTATGAACTAAATTATAACATAAATGTATAGATGCTTTTAACCACTTTGATATCATGTGTTTAGAGACACGCCACGTACTTAACTTTGGGTTAAAAACACAGGGACAGTTTCAGTACATTTAATGCTTTTTGTTAGTGTACTAATATTGGCTGGAATTGTGCTGAGTAATTATGTAACCCAGACTTACACACTCTTGACGGATTCATATTCACAATCCCTACAGAGCCACTAGCTTAGGGAATACATATGGACTGTGAAAGTTCCCACTGAGCAGCAGCCAATGTGATCAACGGAAGTCTATTCACCAATGCTCCCCGCACACATACTTGAGCAATCTCAAGCCCATGGAAGGAAACTGCAAGAGGGGTGCTGTTTCTGCCTATTGTATCAGAGTTCACTCACAGGAGAGAATGGATCTGTCACTTAGCTGTTATCTGATCAATTAGGGGAAGAGACCACTGCTGATTGCAGCAGCTGCTGCTCAACAAGTAAGAATGGGAGATTTCAGGTGGGAATTGGTGCGTAACACAGTATCAACAGATATGTACATGCTGTTGTTGTTTATTCATTCAGTCGCTTTCGACTCTTCGTGATCTCATGGACCAGCCCAGGCCAGAGCTTCCTGTCAGCCATCGCCACCCCCAGCTCCTTCAAGGTCAAGCCAGTCACTTCAAGGATAACGTCCATCCATCTCGCCCTCGGTCGCCCCCCCCCCCTTCCTTTTTCCTTCCATATTCCCCAGAATCATTCTCTTCTCCAAGCCTTCCTGTCTTCTCATTCTGTGGCCAAAGTGCTTCATATTTGTGTTGTCGAAGGCTTTCATGGCTGGGATCACAGGGCTGTTGTGTGTTTTCTGGGCTGTATGGCCATGTTCCAGAAGTATTCTCTCCTGACATTTTGCCTACATCTATAGCAGGCATGCCTCAGAACCTCTGAGGATGCCTGCCATAGATGTGGGCGAAACGTCAGAAGAGAATACTTCTGGAACATGGCCATACAGCCTGGAAAACACACAACCCTACTTCATCTTTGCCTCTAATATCCCTCCAGTGAGCAGTCGGGCATTATTTCCTGGAGGATGGACTGGTTGGATCTTCTTGCGGTCCAAGGCACTCTCAGAATTTTCCTCCAACACCACAGTTCAAAAGCGTCTATCTTCCTTCGCTCAGCCTTCCTTATGGTCCAGCTTTTGCACCCATAGGTTACTATGGGGAATACCATTGTTTTAACTATGCAGACCTTCGTTGCCAGTATGATGTCTCTACTCTTCACTATTTTATCGAGGTTGGCCATTGCTCTCCTCCCAAGAAGTAAATGTCTTCTGATTTCCTGGCTGCAGTCTGTACATACACATTCACAATTGTCCAACATGGTTCCATCTGTACAATTTTACTGCTCTGTGGACATCAAGTATACGCCACTTTTTCCAATGGAATGGAATGGATATGGACAAAATTTAAGTAAATGAAGTATCCAAAAGTGCACAGATGTATATAATGACTTAGAAAAGAAGGCTCTATCATCAGACAAAGCCTTTTATTTGTAAACCAACATAAATTCTCACTTGTAGAATGTGCTCCCACTTCTGAAATTCTCCTAGCTCATGGTATTAGCTAACAGAAAAACCAAAAAGCATTTTTAAAATGCTTTTTTACTGGCCCCAAAAGGGGCTCTATTAAGTTTTTCAATATTAAATTTAAGACCCGAGTTGGCAACCCATTCAACATTCTTGGAGCCTTCAAATTTGTTCCTCTTAGGGAACATTTAACATGACGATTTACTATTAATCTCTGTCTCTCTACTGAGATAACTGTTGCTAATACCTTTTTAATGTCTTTGGATGAAATCCCTTTTCAATGCTTGCTTCGAAAAAAGCGAACACACCCCTTGCTTGTATCTTATGCACACACAGGTTTATTACACCACGATATGAATGCTTTCCATGTCATAACATAAATCCTGAGAGCAGAGTTCCTTTGGGAAGCTAGTATCGTCTCTACTACCGGTACTCAATATTATAGTTTTAACAACTGGCTGCATTCAATTTTCAAGCAGTTGGTTTTAGCCATTGTGAGTTTGGGTGGCTTAAAGACCCATTGACTAACAAATCTTTCCTCAAGGGAAGGCTAATTGGCAGTCTGATAGACACTTGAAACAGAACAGAAAACTGCAGACATCAAGGACAAAAAGAAGCTATCACTATCACCTGAGCTTTTTCATTTATATTTCTCTGTAACACCCTCTGTATTATAGCCTGAGGAGGGAATCCATAAAGTAGACACTATGACCATGACTGTGTGAGAGCAGCATATTATTGTGCATTTAGACTTCCATCTACTGAAACATATCTTTATAAATTTGCATACCCCATTGATGCAAACATATTTACCCCAGTTTCCTGTAGCTGATTGAAAACATGTTTCAAAGCCCATTCCCCTTCAAGGGACCTTGTAGCGACTCAAGTAATCTGCCTGAATATTCAGAATTCTTTTTGCATGAATAGCAGAAATAGATTGGAATAGTTATTTCTGCCAATCTCAACAGTGTGTTCACATCTTTCATCAGCCAGAAGGACCAAGAAGCACTCCCCCTTGCCTATGCTCACTCTCACTGTCATATTGTCTGTGGAAATTTTAATGTGTTTTCCATTGACAATGTCTACAAAGTGTTAGCAGGGCCAACCTCACTGCTTTTAACCTCCAAGTAATCCATAATTTATTTCCTTTCTCTGAGGGACCACTCATCCTGAACAAGTCTTTCGTTCCAAAGCATGTGCCATCCCATTAAGCTTGCATCCATTGTTATGAATATTTTTTCCAGAAGAACAAATGGCACATCCACATTCTTTCCCAACAAGCCCTATTTTCCTTGTAGTGATATTTTCTTACTATTGTCAGAAACATCAGCAATATCCTCATGTGAAACTGAACCATGGCACTAAATGTATTGTTGAAACTAACCGTCCTAGGGTTTTTGCCAAATATGCTGTATCTACTGGATTCAGATACACTATTCTTTCTATTTCTCAGTGTGTATGCACCCTTCTTTCCTGTGGCAGAAATTAACATGACAGCTGTGATGTTGTACCATTAATGTCACTACAATGATGGATCCTACCTTTGCAGCCTGGCAAGTATTTCCAAGATGCTGAAGATCTTGGAATCTGGGAAATAACACCTGCATCTTTTCCCAGTTGTGGAGTGACTCATCTCTGACCCACCTTGGCCTGTTACTTTCAAAAAATCTCTCTGTTATCAAAACCCTTTCATCTCTAAAATGAAGAAAAAGTACTTTTTGGTTTCCTGTCAAGCCTCTTTTTCTGATATAAAGGCATTGATTGTTGAGGGAGATTTGTCTTCCACAAAATCCAAGCCTCTTCCCCCCTTCACTAAAAGACAAGACATAGCAAACTGAGATAAAGCAAACTTGCATTCAAAAGTTTCCCTTGCAAGACTTTATAATACAAAGGATAAACTAGGAACAAGGTGAAGGTGGAGAGGAATCAGTGGTACAAATTGAAAACAACTTTGAACTCCTTCTTCTGATACAGGTGCATAGAATAGCCCAGCGGGGAGTGAATGGTTCTAGAGCAGGCTTGCACAACCAGCAGTTCTCCAGGTGTTTTGGGCTTCAGATCCCAGAATTCCTGACCCTGGACAAGATTGCTAGGACTTCCGAGAGTTGGAGACCGAAAGATCTGGATGGTTGCAGGTTGTGCAGGCCTGCTCTAGAGGGTATGTTTTTACATGCACACATACAAATGTATTCATGCACACACTCACATGACCTACATGTTCTTAAATATGCTTACCTTTCCTTGACCCTTCATCAGGACAATGTTGGAAATAATAGATGGCTGAGTGAGTCGCCAAGGGTATTCAACCTGAGCTGCACTTAGAGAGCGTGTGGATTTCTTAACAATAGGATACTCCTAGGCAAATAAATTACAGGTTACAATTATGCAAAAGTCAAAAATGTTTTGTTTCACTTCTTCCCCAAAACAAGCATTCTTTTTACATGTTCTTTTCCGTTCCATTTCCAAATTACCTGCAGCTCAAAAGACAGTTGCATCTGTCGAGTAGAAAATTTAGGTCCCGTTTTATGCTAATTTAACTAATCTACGACACCATAAAACCTTCCAGTAGTGTGCGTAAGAATAAGGAAGTACTCCATCAAGAACTTGGTGTCACAAGTGGACAGTGAAATGGCAGCTCCCCTTGTGGCTGGAATCGAGCAACTCTCATGAAGCTGGAAGCTGGAAAATGTTAAATTGCCTCTGTGTGTGTCTATAGTTATGTATGTCTAATGGCATTGTTGTTTGCCATGTATATGTGCATTGTGATCCGCCCTGAACCCCCTTCGAGGTGAGAAGAGCGGAATATAAATACTGTAAGTAAATAAATAAATAAATATATGCAAAAGGATATTTTAGCACCTTAGCTGGAAGTTGATAGCATAAACTTTAATAAATTAAGTCAACTTCCTCAGGTGCATAGAAAGAAGTGTCTAGAGCCAACCTTCTACAGAACTCTCCATTTTAGGTGGGGCTGCCCTCCCTGAACAGAAACAGGGAGATGTCTGGCTGTGTTCTTTCCCTTTAAGTTCCTTTCTCACCCCTTTTCTCTTCCCAACACTCACATGAAGAATTTTCTTCCTCCATGTTCTTTTCCCCTCTAAGAGACAGTAACCAACAAAGCTAACATAGTGGCTATTACAGGGACTAGTTAACCATTTAATCATTGCAAACTGCTGCTGCCTGTCTCACCTGTCTGGTTCCTGTGTCCAGATGCTGGGGAAGAGAATGTTTTCTCCCTCCACGGGAATATTTCATTGCTATTTCATAATTCACATCTCCATTTTCTACTGTCAACTCATCATCTTCTCCTACAGACTCTAAACGAGTTGCCGCCCCTAAGGTATAACCCAGACATGTCATTTATTATACATATATATCAAAGCATCTTTTAACATCTATCAGTTGTGATGGAATCAGGTACATTAATTTTAGCATTTTGTATGTACACTCAGAGATGACTGATGGGGACATTTTCTAAATCATCAAAACCAAGTAAGATAAATTTTATTTTTATAGATATACACATAGAGAGAGAGCAATCAAGTGGATAGCATTAATTTATTATAGAAGCAATAGATGTAGCTTACCCATCTTAAAACACTATACTTGAGAGTAGCTTAATATTTATCCAAACTTCTTACTACAATGTGTAGTGTTTCTGTGCACAGGTTCTTAAGAACCAGAGCCAAAAAGAAACTACCAAAGTCATTAGAAGTAGCACCCTAATTGGCATCAAAATAAATAAAGGCAAAACTGAAAAGAAGGAAATTCACAACCTTACTAAAAGCAGCAAAAGTGAGACATGATTGCAACACCTTCTGATTCCAAAATCAGAAGGAAGCCCAATCCCAAGTGTTTAGCAAACAGGCTTCTGCAAGTGATTATTTTCTCAAAAAAGGCTTCATAAGAATTGTGCAACCTTCCATTCATCCCCACTGTACCTTGGGATCGGCTCCTGTACTTCAAAATACCACCACCTCGAGTTGGACTTTCACCATTTTCTTTGGATCCCTCTTCACCTGAAGGATCTGGAGACTTATCTGTATCTGGCACATCTGTATCCTAAAGGAGAAGGAAAGGAGAAATGTTATTAAACTATATCGTATTTTCAAAGCCAGATAAACCATTATCCCAAGAACAACGAGAAACTTCAGATCAAGTACAGTAGTTCTGCTTGCTATGGCATGACCACACAATACTACACTTGATCTTAGCCAAAAGGCCGAGAAGCATGACCACACAGACAATTCAAGCCTTGGAAAGTATCCCTTATCTTTCTCCTTCCGCTGTAGTTTAGAAATGTAGGGACTCATTGTGAGATGGCAGAAGAAGTTATGCTCCCACAAGGACAAATAATAAATACTGGAAGCTTTGTCAGCAGATGGAAAGGTGCATTCTTATACATTCTGGATGTTTTTATAGTTATGTGTAATAGAAAACAGTAACATAAATAGCTGGTATATGAATCTGTGGCTGCTCTTATGCAGGTAAGCCTTTCTCACAGGCACAGTTTCAGTTCATGTTTCAAACTGTACACGGATAAAAAGCAAATGCAACTTGCTACGCTGCCATCATCCAGTTCTCTGGAGTGGATCTCCCTCTCAACTGCCACTGCTCAGGAACCATCCTGAGTGCATGGGAGAAGAAGAAAGCATCATACTGGATTTTACTGTCTCTCCCAAGCCTATCCCTTTCATCTCATTCCTTTTACATTAGGCAAGGAATACCTAAGTAACAGGCACAAAGAACTGTAGTTGATGTTGCTGCTACCTCCTCCTTCCTCCTCCTCTTATTATTTGTTACCCACCTATCCTAATGGCTCAAGGCAGAATACAACACAGCCAAAACATACATTATAATAAATTTAATAAATTTATTCTTATATCCCGCCCCATCTCCCCGAGGGGACTCGGGGCGGCTCACAACAATAATAAAAACAGTGACAAATTACACATTGTAAAATCAAACATGAAAAGCAGTCATACAATCAATACATACATCACATGTTAAAAACAAGGAGATAAAACAGTTCTAGGCCGAAATAGAGGGCTTCTGTAGCTTCGTGGCAGAAGTATTCAGCAAGGTATCAATAATCATGGCAGAACACTCTCTAATTAAATTAAATGGGCAGACAAATCAACCCCCAAAAATTAGTCGTCGAAGGCCCTCTGGAAAAGCCAGGTTTTAAGGCTTTTTCGAAAGGCAAGGAGGGTGGGGGCCTGTCTAATCTCCCTCGGGAGTGAGTTCCAGAGGCGGGGGGCCACAGCGGAGAAGGCCCTCTCTCTCGTCCCCACCAGCCGCAACTGTATAAAATACACTCTCCAAAAATCATGGTATAAAGATCAAAACACAGCAGCAATAGAATGCAAATCCAAACTCATGGTTCAAAGTTGACTGGGTAGGCCTATCAGAAGAGATGGGTCTTTCTTTAGTTGCGTCTTAAAATCGGACAGCTCATTTATCTATCAGGTATCTTCTGGCAGGTCATCCCACAGTTTTGGGGCGGTCAATGTAAAGTTGGCAGTTGCCAGTCCGGTTCTGGATGGTACCCTGAATGTCCCCGAGAGGACCTCGAGTACCTAAGGAATGGGTTATATGGGGAAAGGCAATCCTATAGGTAATCTAGACCCAAACCAAGTGGTTTGAACATTAGATTATGACTCTAGAGACCAGGGTTCAAATTCCCACTTGGCATGAAAACCAGTAGTTGACCTTGATCAAGTCACACACTTCCAGCCCCAAAGGAAAGCAAAAAACAGACCATGTCCATACAAATCTTCTTTGTCTTAGAGTTACCATGCATCAGAAATGTCATGAAGACATACAACAATAACTACTAAACGGTAACTATCGGTTGTTGGACCCAGCCTTCTAGCAACATCAACAGTGATCAGGATAGAATGCATTGATAGTACAGTTGGCCTGAATGATAATTGGGGTAGCTTCTCCCATGCTGTTTTGCATTTAAAATATGCTTTTTCAAATTTAGAAGATGGCTTTTAGGGCCTTAAAGTTTTTAACCCCCTCTTTAGGCATTTCTGACATTCCATGGAGTCTCTGTAGTATCCAAAAGGCAAAAAAAATGTTCATTGGACCCATCTAAGCTGCCTAACCTTATGAGAAATAATACTGGGCTATTATTTACTGTGACGAGTTTTACTGGGTTAATGAGTTTTAAGGTAAATGCTATGAATGTTCCAAAATTCAAGAAGAATACCTTAGCCTCAACATCATTATTGTCAGTATCATCATCACAGATAATGTTCAGGAGTACCAAAGCAATATAAGGCATGACAATGATGGGTTTGTTTCAATGTTCCAAAGTGTGTGCATGATTATTTGCTTGGTTCATGATTTTATAAGCAACAGCAGACAAAAAATAATAGTTATGTAAAGAGATAATTTGTGGTCTTTTGATGAAACACAATTATTGTGAAAAGAAAAAAACCGTCTAGGTTTTATGAAGAAACCCATCCAGTTTTCACAAGTTATGCCAGAGGCGCAAGTTTATTGAACATAGTACGTATTTTATACTTTCTGAAAGACCCAAATTACTTCCTACACTGCAAATAAACAGAAATTCTACCCATTAAGCCTGTGCATATTTCTCATGAGTCCCGAACTGTAATTCTTGGCTATAAAATGAGTTGTGAAGCCACAGCTCAATGAAACTGCAACTCTTGTTTTATCCGCCAGGCTTCTAACAGACTGCCTTGCTGCCAAAACAGTAACTGTGCCGTTCTCAACAGTCTTGCTTTCCAGGAAGTGACGCTCATTCAGTTCTTGATTTTAACTGCTAACTGGAAACAGCTATTTTCAAACTATTACAGACCAGCCCACACTGAAGGAACTCTACTGGAGAAGGGGGAGGGTACATAAACCGAAAACTCAGTAATAGTGGAGTGGCTTTCTAAAATATCAATTTTACCGTATGAATTGACACACAGCAACAGAAGAATGCTTGGAAGACCATTTTTTTTGGTTTCTTGTGTAGGGCAACAGATTCTGGTCAAAGACATTTTGTATAATGCCAAGTTGTTGTTTTCAAATACATTACAACCTGACACAATAAATAAATAACAGAGAAGACTAGTCCATGTTCTGTGACACTCCTAGAAAATACTCATGCAGTATGCAGTATATGGCACCCACAGAATTCCATAGCAGTTAAAGAATGAATCTACTGTTTACATTCAACTGTATGTGGGAAACACTGTTGCCCATGGCAATGTTAGCTGATCTAAACCAATGAATTGGCACACAAATATGTTCGTAATCAACCGTCACAAACCATTGGGATGGTGGTGACTATTTTTGCACATTTATCTGAGATTTTCTTTAAATTTATTTCTCAGCAGAAAACTTAAAACAGAGAGTATGAATGTATCCCTGCTGACCACAAAATCCTGGGATCCTTTTAAAGTGTTAGTAATGATATTTAAAAAACTAGGTAGCTTGACACCTGAACAGTTTGATATACAGTAGAGTCTCACTTATCCAACACTTGCTTATCCAACGTTCTGGATTATCCAACGCATTTTTGTAGTCAATGTTTTCAATACGTCATGATATTTTGGTGCTAAATTCGTAAATACAGTAATTACTACATAGCATTACTGCATACTGAACTACTTTTTCTGTCAAATTTGTAGTTAAACATGATGTTTTGGTGCTTAATTTGTAAGATCATAACCTAATTTGATGTGTAATAGGCTTTTCCTTAATCCCTCCTTATTATCCAACATATTCGCTTATCCAACGTTCTGCCGGCCCGTTTATGTGGGATAAGTGAGACTCTACTGTATTTAAAATAATACTTCTTCCTACATATACCTACCTGGCTGAGGACTTAAATGTTTGGAGAAGTGCTTCTCTGTGGGAGCAATATACAGTTATACCATTAAAATGGGAAATAAGTATCTGACAATACAATTTTCCTATGTGTGAACAGTAGGAGTTTTTGGAGAATGCAGGAATCAAGTAGACTCCAACATCTATTAAGGAGAAACCTTTTAAACTTTTGATTTGTTTGCTTAGCATTTCCACCCATTCAGATTAGAGGTCAGCCCCGGCCTTGTGTCCTTATCTTGCTTCCCGATCTTACTTATGAATAAAAGGTTCCCAGCATGTTTCTTCCCAGAGAACACTTTAGCCCCTAGATTAGCCTGGAAGAAGAAAATGGCATTGCTTTACAATCACTATAAGACAGAAACAACGTGAATGCACACAACACAAACAAATCTCCAACACTAGTTTACTAGAGCATCTTGCAAAGGCTGGTAATTCTTCCAAGAGAATGGTTCCCTAAAGTCTTTTGGATGAGGAAAGAACATCTGGGCTTAGATGCTACATCAAGGAAATAGTTTATATGCTCACGGGTGTACGTGGCAGTTGCTTCGTTGGGGAACTGCAAGATAAACAACAAACAAACAAGGAGGCTGAGAACACTTTAGAGACTAACATTTTAAAGGCTAACAGACTACAATGGGCTCTATTGTCTAGCCCACTGTAGCAGGACTGCTGCACAGTCTGTTAAGAAACAGCTTCAATGCTAATACTAGATGAGCAACCAAAGCAAAGCAGCCAAAGCACAGGGAATCAAATAAGATAGCCCAGTTGGAAAACTCTTGTTTTGGACTCCATGAAACTGCAAAGAAGACTATATAAAGATTGGCCCTTTGTTTCGTATGATTGTATGGCTACCAATGCTCTTCAGTAATATGTTTAATGGGAAGATTCATTTATCATTTAAAGGGTTAAACTGCTGAGCTGCTGAACTTGCTGACCAAAAGGTCATTGGTTCGAAACTGGGGAGCGGAGTGAGCTCCCGTTATTAGCCCCAGCTTCTGCCAACTTGGCAATTCGAAAACATGCAAATGTGAGTAGATCAATTCTGCGGGAAGGTAACGACGCTCCATGCAGTCATGCCCACCACATGACCCAGGAGGTGTCTACAGACAACGCCGGCTCTTTGGCTTAGAAATGGAGAAGAGCACCAACCACCAGAGTCGGACACAAATGAATTTAATGTCAGGGAAAATCTTCACCTTTACTTTTATTTAAAGATGTATGTGACATTGTCACTTCACATTCAAATGCCATTGGATTTAAGTGAGAACAAGTGCTGGCATGGAAAGCAACAATGTCTATTCATAGTGGTTAGTCTAACAGTAAATATAAATGTAGACTGCCTGTTTCTGCAGGTATATTGTAAAGAGCTTGAGAATGTTACCTTTTTGGACTACAGTTCCTAAACACTTCCAGCCATGGTCGAAGGTACCATGCTGTACCTGCAGCTTTGCCAATGAGAATGATGCCTAGGAGATTCTGGAATCAACAATTTACAAAATGTAGCATTCTGAGGTCCTATCAGTGTCAAGGTGGACCAAGCCACTTATGCTGAAGTCAGTGGTATTTTAAGGACTGATGATAGTCCAAAATTGTTAGTCCCTGGAGAATTTCCAAGAAATAAACAATTGTACCCAATGGGCCCAAATATGGTACCAGTCCCCGTATCAGATTGAATAAGAAGCATTGCTCCAGATCATTTGGGAGTATGTGATCCTCCAAAGTTTTATCAGCTACCATTCCGATCATCCCTTATTCTTCTCCATGCCTATTAAGGCTGAAGGGAACTATGAGTCCAATAGTATCAGAAGAACCACAGGTTCTCCAGCTCTGCACAATATGTTTACATATGTATTATATCCTGCCCTTTTCTTGGGGTGAGAAGGGCAGGATATAAATGGAGTAAATAAATAAAATAAATACAATTGTTTGCAGTTCTCATTTTAAGAAATGCCCTGTCTTCACTAAGGCATATGTGACACTATAATACAGCAAATGTCATTACATTTTTGTGGATTTTATTTACATAATGAAGCTGGGAGAACAATGTCTGAGGAAGTAACCTAATGTAAACTCTCCATGTATAACTTTAGACATCAAGAACCTCCCTTTCATGCCATCAATGACAACAAAAACTGGAAGAATCACTCCCCAAATAATTTTCTGTATATGTTTTTTGTTCTGTTCATGTCATAATGTGCTCAGAGGGTAAAAAACTGCAATGTAGAATGTTACTTTCTGAAATAAATGATCTAAAGACCAATTTCCAAATTATGTAGATGATGCCTTTGATGCACAGTGTGTTCAAAATGCATTTTTAACAGAGCCCGGCAGGGATTGAATTGCAGACAGCTGCAATACTTCTCTCGGAAAGCAAACTGCAGATGTGATCAAACCACATATCAAGCAGAATTTTTGCTGCTATAGTATCTCTATTATCTTTATGTTAATAACAAATCAACTGCAGAGCCACATTGGTATTGGTTTCGTCTTAATATTACAAAGAAAGCTATTCGTATTGTTGCAATGCAGCTGCTCCCAATCTGGGAGGTTCCAGATACATTGGATGAAAAACCCATCATTCTCAGCATTTATGGCATTGTTGATGGGGATAATAGGACTTGTAGTCCACCACATCTGGACAATTCAGGATTGTAGAAGCTTGTTCTAAGGCTTGATTATTTTTCTCTGCATTTCACTACATTTAGAGCAGAGCCCCCGGTGGCATAACAGATTAAACCCTCATGCGGGCAAGACTGCTGACTTGAAGGTTGGGTTGCTGACCTGATGGTTGCTAGTTTGAATCCAACCCGGACAGAGCACGAATGAGCTCCCTCTGTCAGCTCCAGCTCCATGAGGGAACATGAGAGAAGCCGCCCACAAGGATGGTAAAACATCAATCATCCGGGCATCCCCTGGGCAACGTCCTTGCAGACAGCCAGTTCTCTCACAACAGAAGCAACTTGCAGTTTCTCAAGTCGCTCCTGACACACACAAAAACTACATTTAGGCAGATATCCATATATTCCAAATGGAAATAAGCTTGCATATTAAGAAAAGTAGAAGTGTTTGTATATAGTTTAGTGTAGTTTTAGTTTTTCCTATACATAGGTACCATGTAGGCATGCTTTTTCTTTTTTTTCTTTCTTCGTTCTATTTTGTTTTTGTATGTTGATAATTCGGTGTGATTGCACCGAATTATCACCGAATTGTGTATTACTAAGTCTAATTTGTTTTGTTTGGTTTTTATATAGTGCGTATTTGTTGTGGTTGCATTTTGTGTTATTACTTCATATGTTTCAAAATCTAATAAATACAATTAATAAAACAAAATTACATTTTAATCCAATGGACTCACAGTTTATACCCAGTAAATAATCGAAGAGCTTGGTTGCTTTCATTTTCCTTTTACATGAATTGTAATGCAATGAGGAGCCCAGCCAACATAACCACACATTATATATCAAAGAGCTGCATGTAAGTCATGAGTCAGTTTGGCCACCTTTGTCTTATCAGATCCTTGTAAGGACAGGAGCCTCCTGGAGCTTATGTGAAATGTCCAAGTGCAAAACCAGAGCCAGCTACCAGAACTGAATTGAATGTTTCCTGTAATTCTCTTAGAGAATGACTGTACAGAATGATTAGCAAAGACGTATTAAATCAAGAACAACCACCAATGAGTCAACAATAAAAAGAATCTGAAAATACAGAGTCCATTCAGTTGATGGAGTGCATGTGTGTGCACATGTGTATAATTTAACCGATTTTCATACATAACGCAAACAGAGCCAAAGATTTTGCAATGCTATAAAACTTCCAGAAACCCTTTCCCCCTCCTATAAAGAGATGGCTATTATTTTTAAAGGGTGTTATTTTACATTGCATATATTGAATGTTAGCACCTGGAGGAAACAGCGTCTTTGCACCTTTTGCAGCTCTGACCATGGCCAGGAAGGGAAGTGGGACTGTTGTGTTTCAGAAGATTTTACTATCCAACCTTAATTTTACTCAATCCAGTCCACAAAAACACTGGTTAATCCATATGGTTATCATCAAGTAAGGATAAAATCCTTGCTATTTTTTTGGAAATATGCTGTTGTTTACAGAGTGTTACTATACTTAGAAATCCTACTGGAGTGATATTTCAATCCACTGTTAAGCAAAATTAATTAATAATAAGCAACATTTTGGTTAGACAGCATGACAAGGTCCACATGGTAAGGATGAAGCTTGCTTCTACTCAAGAAGAGAAAACATCACGCAGCAAATCAATGTGTAAAGTATAGTGAGGGAGGTATAAAACCATCCATACACCACTGAAGTGAATAGGATGTATGCAGAATGGAATGGTGCTGCTTCTACATCAGAATGCAGAATTCAATCCTCCCAAATGCATCAGGCTACACAGGTATTGGAGCCCCAATGGCGAAGTGTGTTAAAACACTGAGCTGCTCAACTTGCAAACCGAAAGGTCCCAGGTTCAAATCCTGGGAGCGGAGTGAGCGCCCGCTGTTGCTCCAGTTTCTGCCAATCTAGCAGTTTGAAAACATTCCAATGTGAGTAGATCAATAGGTACCGCGGGAAGGTAACGGCGCTCCATGTAGTCATGCCAGCCACATGACCTTGGAGGTGTGTATGGACAACGCCGGCTCTTCGGCTTAGAAATGGAGATGAGCACCAAACCCCAGAGTCAGACATGACTGGACTTAACGTCAGGAGAAACCTTTACCTTTACCTACAGGTATTATACCTCTCATCATCTCTGGCAACTGGACATACTGGTGTAAGGACATGGGATTTGGTGTCCAAAGCATTTACAAGGCACTTGGTTGGGAAAATCTGGCCTATTTAATCCAGCAGTCTATTTCCCACAATCACCAGCCAGATGCTCCAGAGGGTTTTGACTACAGCTCTTATAAACTTTGATGACTGAACCGACTGACAGTTATTTAATAATGCCAAAAAGAAAAAAAAAGGAGTTTCTCATTTTACCCACTCATATTCTATTAAATTAGGCAATTTAAATCAGGTTTAGGGGAAACCAGAATTTTTTATTTAAGCACTATAAGCTCAGTTTTGATTGCCATAATAATTCTTGGCTAAACCATGCATCCTGTTCCTAAATGTGTTTCTGTTTTGTAGTTGGCTCCAGGAGGCGGATCTTGGATTCTAGAGAAAATTAAAATAGATCCCAGAATCCTAAAGTCTGGCCATCTTTTTTTTCAGGAAATTTGAGAATTTGAACCACCTTTCCTTGCCCAAATGTGGCAGGGTGAGACAGACTGATCATAACTTTACGTTCTTACATTGTTGTAAACCAGTCTTGGCTTGCCACCAGTCAAACCAGGAGTTACGTGCTGAGGTGACCTTTCTTGTATTGTTTTCAGATCTGTTTTTGCTATAATTTCCTTTCAGGGCTACTTCAGTCTTTTCCCCCATCTAAATGTCCTGACTGAATTCATTCAATCCACACAACCAAAATGAAATTTTAATTAAATATAATGGTATTTTATCATTCATGACCATTAATTATAGACTAGTCTTGGGAGAGCCTGATCCAGTTAGACATTGTGCTGTCACATTATGCACGACGCCATTATAAAGCTGCTGGTACTCCGTCCCTCACTGCAAGCAACAAAGGAGATGAAGCCTACTTTGTGGGTTCTCATTTTCACTGTCACACCCCAATTGTCTCATTTCTATCCAGAGCTTTGAATGTAAGAAATGTTCTTATAACTAAACATATCACTCTTCCCTACAGTTCAATGCTACAGGCTGTCCCCATGTTACGAACAAGATAGGTTCTGTGGGTTTGTTCTTAAGGTGAATTTGTACGCAAGATGGAAGATGTACATTTTTAAAGTATAGCTCCAGATATATAGATATAGATATAGAATGCATGCTTTGTATAGCATTGGGAACTGTGGTGCTATCTATTGGGGTTTGTGAATGATAGATGGAAGCTCTTATGTATGTCCGTGAGCCCAGAGACACCCTGCAGAATGATGCACCACTCAGATTTGCAGAACAAATAACACAGGAACTTTTACTAAATCCAAGATATCAACAGAGCAATGGTATTTACCCTGTTTCCCCTAAAATAAGACATCCCCAGAAAATAAGACCTAGTAGAGGTTTTGCTGAATTGCTAAATATAAGGCCTCCCCTGAAAGTAAGACCTAGCAAAGTTTTTGTTTGGAAGCATGCCCGCCAAACAGAACACCAGAGCATGCAGGATCGGTAAATGTACGTACCATACATGGAAATATTGGTAGTAACAAGAAATTCTTGATAGGATTCCGTTTGTCTGGTTATGCTGGTTTGTGATGACAGCTACTGTACAGTATATAATAAATGTTCATTTTTTTGTTCAATAATAAATATGATTTTTTTCTTCATGGAAAAATAAGACATCCCCTGAAAATAAGACCTAGCGCATCTTTGGGAGCAAAAATTAATATAAGACACTGTCTTATTTTCGGACAAACACGGTACAATAGTCCTTCTGTTTGCTTACAGAATTCAGCAGTCATTAAGCAATCCTTTCTTAGGCCATGAGTCTGCTTCAGTGAAGATCAGCAGCAAACAAGGCCTCAGAAATAGCCAGGCCGTCTCTGAGTACAGAGCCATCATCTTTCTAGTCAGTACTCAGAAGACTCATACAGAGAGAGAAACCTGTTCAAACTGATTCTCCAGCAGCAGGATAGAAACAGTTACAAAACCAATTCTCAGGTCCTTGCAAAATCAGCCAATCGGCTCCATGCATTTGATTTTCCAGTTAACACACATATAGTATCTTTGCATACCATGACACTGTCTGTACCCCTGTTCAGAGGATTTCACCTCACTTTCTATCCCTGTGATAATTGGATTTTGAAAAATGTGTCTTGTTGTGGAAACAAGGATTGGTGATAAAGCTTCAGTTGGGACGCCTTTTCCACATGATAATTCTTTCAAGAGTGATTTTCCCTTCCGAGGGGTAGATTTCTTTCTGTTGTCTCACCCCCATTCTTAACTAAGAGTCATTTGTAAGTCGCATGCTTGTAACTCTGGGACTGCCCGCATTTGCACCAGAGTGTAGGGAAATAGCCCAGAGGGGGAGTAAAGGAGAGAATTCCAGGAGAGCAATACAACAAGCCTTTTATTATCATAGCTGATGATAAGGCAAAACAGCCGTAGGTACCCACATTCTGTGGGTCCGTACCATCCAAATGGCCGTCGCAAAGCATGTCGTAGCAAACAATGAATTTTATATCTCGGCCTTATCTAGAACTGACCAATGGCTGAGACTCTTTTCCACCTTTCACACCTACTTTGGCACAAGTGATACCAATGACCTATCTTGTTTACTCTGAGCTTTCTTCTCTCTATGGAACTTCCTGAAGGAAGGCATCAGCTCACAGGAAGAGGAGGGGCACGGGCCCTGTGTTGCACATACTACTTTGATTCATACAAAGTGCTTATATTGTCTATATAAAGCTATATGATATATGCAGAGGCAAAGCTATATAGGCAATAGTCTACTATTTTCTGACCCATGGTCCCTACAAGAATAGGCAATGCAAGGGCAGCTAGCAAACTCACCAATAGAAAGTCTCATAAATCCAATCTGGCTTTTACCATCACTATTTTGATATCTGCTTCAAGTCAAACAGGAGCTTTTCCAGTGCTGAGATTTACTGGACAGATGCAGGAAATGTGGTGGTAAAATCAAGAATGGATTTGCTATCATTGGAGAAAGTGTGATCTGGAAGCCAGATGTAGCCTACGGTCATCTTTTTTTTAAAGGCAATTTGAGGTCTAAACCAAATTATGAGACAATTTTTCAATGGCCAATCATGGAACCACCGGTGGCACAATGGTTAAACCTTTGTGCCGGCAGACTGCTGACTTGAAGGTTGGGTTGCTGACCTGAAAGTTGCCAGTTCAAATCCAACCCAGGGAGAGCACAGATGAGCTCCCTCTGTCAGCTCCAGTTCCCTGTGGGAACATGAGAAAAGCCTTCCACGAGGATAGTAAAACATCAAAACATTTGGGTGTTCCCTGGGCAATGTCCTTGCAGATGGCCAATTCTATCACACCAGAAGCGACTTGCAGTTTTTCAAGTTGCTCCTGACACGAAAAAAAAGACCAATCAAGCCTCCAAGATTCTGGGTTATGGTGGCCTTTTTATGGCAAAAGTTGCAAAGCAAAATGGCATTAGAGTCCTGAAAAATGGGTGCAGTCAGCTGAGAAGCAAGGAAGGATGAAACCTTGGGCCTGCCAATGTTACTTGTCCTTGGTCTACAATGACATGGAAACAACTATCTAGTTTCAGGAAGGGATCCTTCCTAGACTTGCAAATATGAGAGATGTTGTGACAGTTGAAGTTGACGTCTTTTGAATGTAAAGCATGTGCTTTCTAACTTAATAACGATTCTTTGACTGAACAACATCCCTTTTGCCGTCAATCAAACATAGTTCAAAATCTTCCCCAAATGCCTACAACAGCTACCTGCCCACGCCCATACCTAGGAGAAAGCCCTTGCGATTATATTACCCAGCATTTACTAATAGTTAGGGAGGTTAAGTCTGATTGAGACTGTAAATCTCCTATGCATTGCTTCATCAGCTTTCCTCCTTCATACAACTTACAAAACGAAATCATTCATAACAAACAATCTGGAACCTCTTCAGCAGTCAAGTGGCTGCATTTAAAAATAAAATTTAGTTTAGATATCAGTCAGATCAAATGTGGGCAACTTTTGTGAAGGTCAGGGGCCACTCCCATGCACAAAACAAGCCTAACCACCCCTGTTTTCTTTTACTGACCTTCAGAAAATTGTGACAGGAAGGGAAACAAAATAAGGAGGGATAGGGTGAGAGGGCCCTTAGGTAACTGTGGGGGACTTAATGAGTTGCAAAAATAGTTTCAGAAGCTGCACTTTGCCTATAACTGGCACAGATATTCTAGTGCTTGAGACCAATTTTACAATTCTTTCCACAGTACTAGCCTTCCTGGCTTCTGTAACATTTAAAAACAAGTTTTATATGAGCTCTGTTCCCCTCCTGAGCAGCCATTAATTCCCTGCTGACAATCATGCTGGGTTAAGTGTCATCACTATGCCTTATTACTCCTTTCCCCGCAATTCCAAGGAAACTGTTCCTGTGCTAAACTGGTGCCTGACGACCATAACAGACAGCACAAGGACAATGAAGCTAAATCTAGATAAGACGGGGAGGGGGGCTCCTGGTCAGTCGAAAGACAGGCCTGGGAATAGTAATTCAGCTGGTGTTAGGTGGGATAATGCTCCCTCTGAAAACACAGTTTTGCAGTGTGGGGAACTTCTTGATTCAGCCCTGGTATCAGCCGTGATCAGGAGTGCATTTGCAAAGTTTTAGATAGCACGCTATCTCTGCCCATTCCTAGAGAGATCAGGTCTGGGCATGGTAATACCTTCCTTGGTTACATTGCCTTTGAATGATCGCTATGCGCCCAAAACGGGGCTGCCTTTGAAAATGCTCAGATTTAGCAGTTGACCCAGGTTGGTAACTGGGGTTAGTTGCAAGCCGCACAGCTTCGTTGTTGCAACAAGCCTGCCTTTCCCTTTCCAGGCACAATTCAAAGAGTTGGTTTTGGCATACAAACTTGTGTGTGGCTTAGGTCCAGGTTATTTGAAGGATCATTCCTCCCTTTCAAAGAGCTTTAAAATGAAATTGCCTCTGTATTTAGTTTAAATTTCTAATAGGAGTGAATCTGTTGTTTTCCTCAACCCCCCCCCCACCCCCCCAAAAAAAGCATTATTTATGGCACAGTGTGTTAAAGCGCTGAGCTGCTGAACTTGCGGACCAAAAGGTCCCAAGTTCAAATCCCGGGAGCGGAATGAGCACCCGCTGTTAGCCCCAGCTCCTGCCAACCTAGCAGTTCAAAAATATGCAAATGTGAGTAGATCAATAGGTACCGCTCCAGCGGGAAGGTAACGGCGCTCCATGACCGAGGTGTCTACGGACAACGGCGGCTCTTCGGCCTAGAAATGGAGATGAGCACCAACCTCCAGAGTTGGTCACGACTGGACTTAACGTCAGGGGAAAACTTTTACCTATACTCTTGACATTAAGTCTAGCCAAGTCCAGTGGTGCTTGTCTCCATTTCTAGGCTGAAGAGCTGGCGTTGTCCATAACCATCTCCAAGGTCATGTGGCTAGCATGACTGCATGGAGCGCCGTTACCTTCCCACCGGAGCCGTACCTATTGATCTGCTAGGTTGGCAGAAGCTGGAGCTAAAAGCGGGAGCTCACCCCACTCCCTGGATTTGAACCGCCAACCTTTCGGTCAGCAAATTCAGCAGCTCCGCAGTTTAATCTGCTGCACCACCAGGGGCTTCATATTATTTACATAAATTCCTAATATTTAAATATGGGCCTTGAATGCAGCCCTTAAGTCCATGCTAACAGGCCTAGCAATGGACTCTTTTCTATTGGAAAGGGTCTCCTGAGCATGCTCTGTTTCTCCTAACTGAGAAAATGAAGGGAAAAAGCAACTGAGATGCCCTCTGTTGGGAGCCTGAGGCTATGGTTTTAGCTCCATTTATAGCAGGTTCATGCTTAATGCAGGTTCATGCTTAAGTTCCCGAGTTAGAAACATCTGGCTTCCAAATCATTCACAGTTAAGAAAGGAGGTGAAACAAGAGGAAGTGAGCGAAATCTACCCCTAGGAAGAGAAATTCATTTCTGAAAAAGTTATCATGGGGAAAAGGTGTATCTGCTGAAGCTTTATCACCAATCCTTGTTTCTGTACCAAGCCAATTTTTTCAAAATCCAATTAACACATAGAAAGTGATGGGAAATCTTCTGAACAGGGCACAGACAGCAAAGCAAACATCAGAGGGGTATTAACCATTCCCTATGCTATCCAAAGCTGGACAGATAGATAAAAAGATAGATAGATAGATAGATAGATAGATAGATAGATAGATAGATAGATAGATAGATAGATAGATAGATACATAGATAGATACCCTGTTTCCCCAAAAATAAGACATCCCCTGAAAATAAGACCTAGTTGAGGTTTTGCTGAATTGCTAAATATAATGCCTCCCGGAAAGTAAGACCTAGCAAAGTTTTTGTTTGGAAGCATACTTGGCGCCCACCAAACAGAACACCACTGCATGCAGGACTGGTATATGTACATACCAGTTGTACATGGAAATAATGGTAGTAACAAGAAATTCTTGATAGGATTCACAGTTTGTCTGGTTATGTTGGTTTGTGATGACAGCTACTGTACAGTATATAATAAATGTTCATTTTTTTGTTCAACAATATATGTGAATTCTTCTACACGGAAAAATAAGACATCCCCTGAAAATAAGACCTAGCACATCTCTGGGAGCAAAAATTAATATAAGACACTGTCTTATTTTTGGGAAAACGCGTTAGGTAGATAGATACTGTGGAAGACAATCTATAGCAGGTATGGACAAACTTTGGCCGTCCAGGTGTTTTGGACTTCAGCTCCCGCAATTTCTAACAGTCGGTAGGCTGTTAGGAATTGTGGGAGTTGAAGTCCATAACACCTTGGAGGGACAATGTTTGCCCATGCCTGATCTACAGCATCTGGCAACATTACCAAAGTAGTCGTAGCAGTCTTTGTTCAAAATAATATATCCAAAAGAGGCATGGAGGAGAATATTGGGTTGTTGTATGTCTTTCGGGCTGTGTGACCATGTTCCAGAAGTATTCTCTCCAGACGTTTCGCCCACATCTATGGCAGACAACCTCTGAGGATGCCTGCCATAGATGTGGACGAAACGTCAGGAGAAAATACTTCTGGAACATGGTCACACAGCCCAAAAGACATACAACAACCCTGTGATCCCAGCCATGAAAGCCTTCGACAACACATGGAGGAGAATATTGTTCAGTTCATCTCTTTTTAAGCAATACAACCTGATTCCTGCTCTCAGAACTAATATGCAAATCAGAACACCATTATCTTTTGGACTACATGCTTGCCTAGATCTTCTACTGCAGTACTTGGAATTAAACACACACATATAGAGAGATAAATGTGCATATGTATATTGGAAAGTGGTATCCAAAACGGGTACACAATGATAAAATGTAATAAAAAATCTGTGCAATTGTGTGTAAGTTTAAAAAAAAACCCTGAAGAATGAGGCTGAAACGGAATGGCTGAACTTCTGACTGAACATCCATAAAACTGGCATGGTTTGTACATAGGCTTAGATGTCCATCCAAGGTCAAACTTACAGGTTCCAATACTTCTGGCACCACAACCTCTCCTTTGGCATCCTCTTCTTCCTTCTCCGGCTCTTCGTTCTCTTTATTGTCAGTCCATGGAGTTGCATCTTGAGCAGAGCAGGTGCTTATTAGGTCTGGCAAACTTGTCGATGGATAATTAAGGAAATCCTCTTCTGCCCCTTCCTGTAAGGAGGAGAGTAGGAAAAACACATTATTTACTTGGCTATCTGAGTTCAGTAAATCTGAAGAACAATGCTGTGCTGTACGCTTTTATTAGAGTCACATTATAAGTTAGGGCCAGCAGATACCAGGAGGGATGGCATTTGTTCATAGTGCTGGAGGCAATAGCATACAAAGAACATCAATATGTCTGTTCTGTCTTTGAGGCTGTGTCGAACAGCTGATCCTTTGGAGCCAACATGGGAGTGAATCAGTCCACAGTCCACATGATCATGCTGCACAAGAGCATCGCTATTTTCAGGATCATGATGCCCTTTTAAACAGTTATAATCAAAATAGATATTTTAAAACTCAATAACCATCTAATGGTCTCCTCCAACTTGGCTGCTTTCCTGATTCTCTATATTTAAAAAATGTCACACACTCTTTATTAGCAGGGATTACATCTTCAGCCATTGGCTATTCATAGCCTTTCATGGCTATTCATAGTCTTTATTATAACTTTGGTCTTATGCTTTTTTAAAAAAAAAAATAGAGAGCAAAGGTTTTTTAAAAGACATAATTGTACATTGGACCATTACAAAATAATGTGTGATTCAAATATATAGAGAGGTAGGAAAACAAATAATAGAATAGGGTGATTTACATTTAAAAAATGAAAGAGAACAAAAAGTGCTCACAAGTCTGATTCACACAGCAGCAACATGCCTTGGTGAAACACCACAGGCAGAACTTTCTCAGTGACAACACTGACTTTCTAACTAAATTCAGTTTGCAAAATCAGTCAAACGTTGACTTATCAAATTATAAGGCTGAATATGCTGCACTTGCACAAGGGAAGCAGCCCTTCTCAACTCTTGCAAACACAGCTTTCCATTCACCTGAAGCAGATCATGGCAGGGTTTCCCCTATTCAAGTCAGTTGGACAGACCTCAGAAGTGACGTGACAGGAAAAAGAATAATAGAATCATAAAAGTTGGATAAGACCTCATGGGCCATCCAATCCAGCCCCCTGCCAAAAAGGAGGAAATTGTATTCAAAGCACTCCCGACAGATGGCCATCCAGTCTCTGCTTAAAAGCCTCCAAAGAAGGAGCCTCCACCACACTCTGGGGCAGAGAGTTCCACTGCTGAACAGCTCTCACAGTGAGGAAGTTCTTCGTAATGTTCAGATGGAATCTCCTTTCCTATAGTTTGAAGCTATTGTTCCGCATCCTAGTCTCCAGGGCAGCAGAAAACAAGCTATCTTCCTCCTCCCTATGACTTACTCTCACTTAGAATCATAGAGTGCCCTCCTCTGGACACTTTCCAGCTTGTCAACATCTCCCTTCAATTTCGGTACTCCAATTGGACACAGTATTCCAGGTCTGGTCTGACCAAGGCAGAATAGAGGGGTAGCATGACTTCCCTGGATCTAGACACTATTCTCCTATTAATGCAGGCCAGAATTCCATTGGCTTTTTTAGCTGCTGCATCACATTGTTGGCTCATGTTTAACTTGTTTTCAATGAGGACTCTGAGATTCTTTTCACACATATTGCTGTTCAGCCTGGCGTCCCTCATTTCAAGAATTTCAAGAAAGTGTGGGCCAACATCTGACTTCTGGAATGCAGCCTCACTCTCTAACCAAAATGCAAATATATCTACATCTATTCCAAATTGTTCTCCTGACAAGGTGAGACGAGAGAGAGAGAGAGAGAGAGAAAAAAATCCCTAGTAGAGTTACTGCCAAACCTGGCTGATAATTAATAACTCCAACTGAAACATTGCAAAAGTCACTGTAAGCACGTACATCTTGAGACTTGTATATTTCAGGATGTCTCAATTTCACAACGAATTTGAATGTTATCAGATAACTTGGTGGGTGAGGTTGTTTGTTCAAAGGATTGGGATGTAAAATCTGGACATCATGGATGTAAAAAAAACAAATATTGAAACCTAGTTGTACAAGTCCATGAGAAAAACAAAACAAAATGAAAGCTACAGCATTGCCCTACACAGTACTGTCCAACACAGACTCATTAAATAGGTTCTGCTATATTGATTCACATTATTGCCACCTGCTTCATGGATGGGAAATCCCTGGCCCTTGGGCAGTCATGTTGAGGGGAGAGAAGCATCCAACAATTGCAAGTCTACAGGTTTCTCATACAGTTGTCTACTCCAACTTAGATCTGTCAGCCAGTTCTCTCCCCAACTCCTGAAGAACCATTAGTTGTAAAACCAGAAGAGACCAAAAGTTCTAGTTTATTAAAACCATACACTTGTATCTGTTATTTTCCCTTCACAGCTTGACTTAATAGGAGGACTGCAGCTCCCTGAAGATTTTAGGACCAGCATTTTTTTTCTCATAATTTCTTTTCCAATAGCAGGAGTCTGGTAGAGCTCAAATACTGCTAAAATGGATGAAAGACACATACATCCCTGAGGAAACTCACTGTCCATCCTTGAATACCCTAACGTCCCACTAAAGTCCCTTTAGTCTTGCTTAGGTTTTCTAGAATGATCAAACTTGAATGTATTATATGCATATGGTGTCAGCTTCAATGTCAGGTGCCGTCTGTTGAAAAGATCTCAAAATGAAAGATTTGGAAAAACTAACTGAAGAGATACACTTAGTCATCAAAATGAGTCACAGAGAGAGAATGAGATAAAACTTAGGATGGAGTAGAACAGAGCAGGAGAACGTATATACGATATTGCAATCGGTACTCAATTTTGGCTGTGACTCAATTTAATTTTTTGGCATTCATTTCACCCCATTGGCTGTGCCTTCAATGTACGGTTCTCACGGATCAAAGGCATAGCTTGGAAACACTGTAATCCAAAAAGCTAATTTCATTGAAAAAGGGGTTTCCTCCTCTTGATAAATGGACAAATAGCTTCACTCAATACAGGTATACCTCAAATAACAAAGTAGATGTGTCCCTGCGCATTACTTCTATAGCAGAAAAGTTGATGCCAGAAATAACATGGACTGAATAGAGAGAAATGAAATGAAACAACCGGGTTAGGTAAGCCCTGAACAAGTTTCAAAACCTTAGAACCTTCTAGACACAAATGGAAGACTTCTTCCAAAATGCATCCCCGGAAGACTCTTTCTTTCACCAGCCTCTGCTTTTCTTATGATTTTCCATTTTTGTGGCCAAACCGAGAGATCTAAGCTTTTGTAACAAATGAGGAGTATCTGGTGACTGAGAAATACCTGCTGCCCCCTTTTCTCTATTTTGCAGTTCACATATGTCCAGAAAAGGATTCAACAAGTAGAAACTGTTTACACTGCTTGCTGTAGGCAGGCACGCATAAGTACAGGTAGAATGGTTACAGTTTAATATCATTATTTTCCAGCTTAAGCTTTACTGCATTATTTTCTGCAGATATGTTGTTACTAAACACCTGTGTTTGACCTTCTTCCTTAAAAAAAACCTCCAGCTGATAGAAAGAAAAGGAAAAGGGAGGCTGGGCAGGCATAAAAAATCTTGGCAAAAAGGAATATCATTGTCAGGGCCTTTATCCACTGTGGTGTGCCTGTATAAAGCTGTTTCATGAGGCAGATAATGCCATTCCCTGTTTCCCTAGTACCTATTACATAAAGATACAATTTCATGAATTGCAGGAAAGGGTGAAAAAGAAGCTTGCAGCCTCACATGTGTTAGACTTAGCTTCAATGCACATTCTTGGCCCTTATAACAATTGATCACAGAATGCAGCAAATGAGTTTCAAAGCCCTGGCCATCAGAAGTCTTCACTTCAATAGCTTGGATAGTATCCATTGTGAGGCCTCTTCTCAATTAATTTTGTAAAGCCAACTAAGCTAATGGCCATCATCCAAACTCGCAGCAGTACATTTATGCAGATAGTTATTCAATGAACAAAAAAGAACTTTCTTTAACCGGTACAGCATTTGCTCCAACATTTTATAAAAGTCATCCGACAGGAAATCATTATCATATCTTGTATAAATAAATCTTCTTCAGACACTTCCACATACAAAACCATACATGGCAAATTACCTACCCTGCTTGCAACTACCAGGTAGGTGAGGCCCTCAGCTGAGCGAAGAAGGGCAACAGCATCTTGATGGGAGAGACCAACCAAGGACTGGCCATTGATCATTAGGAGCTCATCTCCTACTTTCAGCCTTCCATCCCTAAGAGAATAAAAAGCAGAGTTTCATGGTTTCTTAAAAGAAGAAATGGCACTCACTTTTCGAAGGCTTAAGAGAAAGCATTGTATGCTGCTTGGAAATGTCCTACTGGAAGTTAGCAATTACCGCATCCGTGAAGGCAGTAAATCCATTCTGAGTTTTAGTCTGAACTTTAAAGGAAGCAGTCCATGGCACTGATCTTCTAGGGCAGTGGTTCTCAACCTGTGGGTCCCTAGAAGTTTTGGCCTTCAACTCCCAAAAATCCTAACAGGTGGTAAACTGGCTGGGATTTCTCAGAGTTGTAGGTTAAAACACCTGGCGACCCGCAGGTTGAGAACCACTGTTCTAGGGGCTAGTGTTCATCACACTGGACAGTTCCAAGATAATATTTTATTGTATTGCTATTCTTTTCCATGGAGTGGTTTTCATCAACTTTGCATGATTACATTGTATTATGTGGTGCAATGTATTGTACCCTCTATATTTATCTATCAGTCTTTAAATTTTAGTCAAAAAATCTGAGTCAACTATCCCCAAGATCAGTGTGTGTATTGTATGTTAGCAGTTATTTAAACAACATTACTTCATCCCAGGAAAATCTAAAAGAAACATCTCCTTTAACTCTGTCCACTCTGGTGGTGCTTCTGGCCCAGGCTGTGGCGCAGGCGGGAGAGCAAGCCAGCTGCAATTAACTGCAATGAATCACTCTGACCAGGAGGTCATGAGTTCGAGGCCCCTCAGAGCCTATGTTTGTTTGTCTTTGTTCTATGTTAAAAGGCATTGAATGTTTGCCTATATGTGTAATGTGATCCACCCTGAGTCCCCTTCGGGGTGAGAAGGGTGGAATATAAACGCTGTAAATAAATAAATAAATAAATAAATAATATTTGAATGCCAGACGAGGGAAATGGTGATGATTGCCAGGGGTGGCTGTGCCCAAGGCAGCATTGGTGTTCTTCACTCTTTACGGAATGACCCTCTAATTATCCATGGGTCACACAACGATGGAAGACAAAATATTAGTTTTTCAAAGATTTTACCAAAATTATACTCAACAAAAGAAAACTCCAAAAGTAAATAGAAGAATATATTGAGAAATATTAGAAAATAAAGATCCAGGAAGCAGATAAACTAGTTATGGAACAATTAATTTCAGAAAAGGAGATTGGAGAAATTATAGATAATTTAAAACCTGGGAAGGTCACCATAATGGACGGACAGAGACGAGAATATTTTGAAAATTAAAACTTTATTAACACATTAAAATAATTACATAATAAGATAATAAAAGGGGATAAGATCCCACCATCTTGGAAACAATCTCTGATTATACTAATCTTGAAACTTAACAAGGGTCATATAGACCCATTTCGATAATAAATCAAGATGCTAACATTTTAACAGCAATTATGGCAGAAAGAATGAATAAATGTATATATAAATATAGTAAGATGCAATTTTCACCATATAACACCTTGAAAAACACAGTGCTACTTAGAATTGCGGGTGCCTTTTATATAGGAAATAAATAAAGCTCTTTTTCTATTGCTGGTTCTGGAATTTGTGTGTGTCTTAGAATCAATGGCGTCTTAGATGAAATACAGTAGTATTGCAGTTACTACAAATTTGTCTAATGACTGTGATACATTTCACTTATTCCTTTGAAGTTCAGGCTAAAACCCAGAATATGTTCACCACCACACTAACATGCATCTGTTTAAACTCCTGCACCAGTCTGCACATGATGCTAGCATTCAAAGACAGTAACACAGTGTAGTTATACATACCATATTGTTCCAATAATTGGATCTCTGCCTCCACCAAGAATTATGAATAAATGCCAGTGCTTTGTCTGGAAATCATCCCCATCCGCCCCCTTTCCAAGCAGGGGATTTCCAGTTGAATGCAGGCGGTACCGTCTGCGTTTTGTTAATAATGAATAATCAAGTCACTCCGCATTTAGTTAACACCTTCTCTGGAGCGTCTCAGAGCACTAACGATATTGCTGGTAAGTAGGTCGGCTTTAATATTAAATTTTCCATGAAGTAGTTAACTCACTTGCTGTGGAGTACTTAATTCTGCATGGCCTCATTCTCCTAATAGTGCTTAGCATCTTATCCATCTTCGCAAGACTGAATGGGATGTCCATTGGCCAGCTTCCTTTGGCTTCTTTTCCAGGCGGCAATGGAATAGTCCGTGCCAAGGCTTATGTGGTGAGCGCCTGACCTAATTTCTCTTTGCGGGAAGGGAATCCCACAATATGCTAGGTAAGTACAATGGTTGGAATAAAGCGTTGGTAATGCTGTAGGCTATATTTCAGAGAAAGGAACTGGCAAATCAGCCCTGAGTATTCCTTGCCATAATGAAAACCCTATGAAATGTATGGAGTCATCAACCTGAAGGTACGTAAGCATACACACACATACATAACAAAGGGTAGCTTAAAGGAATAATTTCTCCCCAGGGAAGTGGAGATGCCTGAAGCAGAAATCCCACAAGCTCTTCCCTTCCCTTGCAGTTAAAAATAAAGGAACAAAAGAAAACGTTAACAATATATTAAGTAACTAGCTGTGCCCGGCCATGCGTTGTTGTGGCGTTGTTTGGTGGTGTTGGTGAGAAATTGTTGAGGTAGTGGTGGTATTGAATGTCTGTTGTCTTTATGTTTAGTATGCACACTGAAGTATGCACACTGGTTTATATGGCAGTGTGGAGTCAAGATAATCCAGTTCAAAGCAGATAAGATTCTAAATGGGTTATATAGCTGTGTGGAAGGGCCTTGAGTCTACACTGCCATATAAACGAGTTAAAATCTGATAATCTGTGGAAGAGGCCTAAGTGAGGCCTAACTGTGCTTGTCCCCTGGGCTGAGGAGGTTGCTAGGAGACCAAGTGAGCGGAGCTTAGCCTTCAAACTGGCAGCAATTGGATAAAAACTATTATTCCTCTCCCTATAATTAGGACTTTATTTTTCTTTTCTTTTTTGTTGTATCAACCTAGAGCCGTGAATGATGGGTTGTGTTGTCAAATTTCGAGGTTGGGGGGCCTGTAGTTTTGTTGTTTTGTCCGCTGCCTTGATGCCATCACTCTTTTATATATATAGACTGTTGGACACCGTTTCATGATACTCAAGTACTTAAGGCAGCTACCATACTCTACCTAATGATAGGGCTGGCCTGTTTTTCTGTATCACTTTTGGACCATGTCAACATTTTAATTCTGAACTAATTTGGAAGACAATTTTGGCTGAAAAGCAGAGGAAAAATGCAAGTGATGGTGGGGGGCAGGGAGAGATCTTATACCTGCCTTTTGCTGGCTATTGAGTCTTGGAATATGTCCCAAGGGTTACCAACCAATTGAGACATTCTGGGTGGGAAATTCAAAGACATAAGACAACACAGCAAACAGTACCTGTGAGCAGATCCACCTTCTTCCACCCGCGCAATAATGATGGCATGAGGAGAGCGTTTTGAACCTCGGCCTCCGGTGATCTGGATCCCCAACCCATCTGCTCCCTTCATCATGGCCATCTTCCATATCCGGCAGCCTTCTCTCTGAAAGAGAAATTTTCAGAAAATTCTTGCATTTTTATTTAGGAAAACAGCTCTTCATGTCCCTTTTCCCATTCTGTCCCAACATACACACAAGGCTGTGGTTTGAAGGAGAAGGGCAAGTGTCCTTATACCATTTAAGGGAAGCAAAGAATAGTTATCTTTCAAACAGAAAGGTTTAATGACATGTGCTAACTCTCGAGCACATGCCTATGCCTTAAATATTTCAGTGCAAACACAATGTCTGTACTGTAATGCAACATTAGGAATTTCACAATATTAAGAACTTATGTCTGAGTTGTATTATTTCCTTTCTCTCCCAATCTCTTTTTTTTTTGCTGTGTCTTTTTTAGATTATAAATGTAAAACCAACACTGTCTTTCTTTTTTTGCTAACTGCTACATAATCTGTTCAGAGAAACTTTTCAGCTGTAGGGCTGAATAAAAATATGATTTTGAGAGAGTAACAAGCATTGCATCTCTACACTATTCACATTGCAAAAAATGTTATGCCAGGATGATATAATGACAAGTTGTGCGGCACACAATTCCCTCTTTCTAGCATCTTGCTGCTACAGACCCAATATCTTCTGCTTGAGGCAACCATCTCAATTTGCCCAATGCATACGTGTCAAGTTCAAGACCTTCAGGCCAAATCTGGCCCGCTACATCATTTTATGTAGACTGCAAGGCTTTCAATGTCAGGGCAATATAGGTAAATTGATAGTCTTACAATTACAAATGGCCCTTTGAAGGCAACCATCAGGCTGATGTGGGCCTCAGTGAAAATGAGCTTGACATCCCTGACCTAATGGAAGGATCAAACCTAAAGTCCAGAACTGACTTCTCTGAGCAGCCACATCACTCCAGGGACTCGAAGCAGAAAAAAGGTTATTTTCTGGACTGACCACCAGAACTTCTTCAACTTTCATCATTGACAACACCTATAAGGCCATGTCAACAGTGGGCTCTACAAAAAAAGAACAAGTACTTGACAGAAAGGTATCCATAAAGCAAATCATTTCAAGGGATTTATGCAAGACAGATTTAGACAAGAGTGGTTCACTTGTGAAAGGAGTCCTGCTGCTGGCAGTGGGAGTTTGCCACACTATTGCATGGAGCCATGAAAGCCGCAAACTTGGCTGTATAGTCAACCTAAACGCTTGCCTTCCAATACTCTTGCAGTGAGTATGTGATGTAGCTCACAGGTCCATGGCCATATTTTAGAATTAATATTTGGCCCATGTTAAAGACAAGAAGAAATAGAGCTCAAAAAAGATAATCCCAGAACACCCTAGTTATGACGGCCAAGAGTTGTCTTGCCAGTCAAAAAAAGACCAACTTATGCAGGCTCTGAGTGAACTATACACAAAAATCAACTTCTGCTTGAAATACAGTAGACTCTCAGTTAACTAACACACATGGGGATTGGTAGGTGCTAGATAACTGTAGTTTTTTGTTGCTTGAGAGTTACTATTAAAATAAGCCTAATACTATACCCCATACTAGATATACTATACCATACCATAAGCTCTGTATTGATTTGGTATTATTGAAACTGAGCAATTAAAAGTAAGTAAAGACAAACTTAGCTTAATGTAACACAGTTTTACTGTATTATAAAAATTGATGTTATTTTAATTTTTATTTAAAGTATTTCTTCTAATTTTTACCAGTTGCTTGTGAGTTTCAGTTGCTTGAGTTCCAGCTAACTGCAAGTTTATTGTGTATCGTTCCAGGTTATATAGCAATTAAGGCTCATACTTTGGTGCCTCACAGCTGCATGCCAGCTTTATACTGGTAGACCATGATTGCCACATCCCGACACACAAGGAGCTCCATTTACTTTAGTTTCTCCTCCCACAGAAGATTTTACACACATGGAATGAAGTTTCACCTTCATTTCAGCCAACTGGCTTGAGCCTCTTCCCCAAACATTTCTGGATGGCATTTTCTTCTTTCCCAATTCAGCCTCCCAAACTTTAAATCCTGTAGCCTGAAGGTCTTCTGCCTATCTCTGTTTGTGAATGTTTCACCAAACTAGAAGCCACCTAGTCTAATCTTCTGGTTGATGCCCAAAATCCCAGGATCGAGCATCGCCATCAAAGTATGGCCATCTAGACCTTGCATGAGTGGAATCTGGCCCTTCCTCTAAGTTGTTGATCCCATTGTGAAACTGTTCTTACTTCACTCCAGATATTCAGTCCATATTTACCCGTCTCTATCTCAAGTACATCAGTTCAAATCTTTCCCTTTGTGACAACAGAGAGCAAGTCTTTCCCCTATTCTCTCTGCCAGCCTTCCAGCATTTGAAGAGTACTACTATAGCTCATCTTTATATGACTTTACTGAATTTGCTAATATATAACAACTTTATACAAGGTCAAGAGTTCTGCATTAAGTACCATAAACTGTTTAGCAAGAGTTGCTACTAAGTGAATATGCTGCCTCATTATTCCAAGTTAAGTGGAAAATAAGTGCCTTCTAAATTACTTCCTTCATAGTTGTTGCAGTGTAATATAAACATGACATGTATTTGAAAGTCTCTGACTTAGCTGAACCACATTTTTGTAAGTCACTTTGACCCTTTAAACTAGAAAGGCAGGGTGAAACAAAAGTGGACAGATGTTATATTGGAATCTAGATCCTTGGCAAAATTCTACAAGGTCTGTACTTAACTTTTCTATGTTTACTTTTAATATTAATGATAAGTATTGGAAAATGAGCACGCAAAGATACTATGGGACTTCCGAATCCAGACTGACAAAGTTCTGGAACACAATACACCAGACATCACAGTTGTGGAAAAGAAAAAGGTTTGGATCATTGATGTTGCCATCCCAGGTGACAGTCGCATTGACGAAAAACAACAGGAAAAACTCAGCTGCTATCAGGACCTCAAGATTGAACTTCAAAGACTCTGGCAGAAACCAGCACAGGTGGTCCCGGTGGTGATGGGAACACTGGGTGCCGTGCCAAAAGATCTCAGCTGGCATTTGGAAACAACAGACATTGACAAAATCACGATCTGCCAACTGCAAAAGGCCACCCTGCTGGGATCTGCGCGCATAGTCCAAAAATACATCACACAGTCCTAGAACACTTGGGAAGTGTTCGACTTGTGATTTTTTGATATGAAATCCAGCATATCTATCTTGTTTGCTGTGTCATAATAAAATAATATTATTAATAATAATTTATTTGTAGACAGCCCTATCATCCCCAAAGAGACTCAGGGCAGTTTGCAACACATATGGCAAACATTCAATGCCTACAAAGAACATATAAACAAATTACATCAAAAGAAAATACATCAGATAATATACAAACAATCTAACTGTAAACTTAATACCAAATAAATTCACCAAAAATACAACTTAAATGAACCATAACCAACATAATGTTTCATTGTTAAATTATTGGGAATCTTTTATAACTTTTCAAAACTTCTTATAACATTTGCCATCTTGACCATACTCTGAAGTTCCTTGACCACATGAGTTTTCTTCTGTGAAATGTAAGAAGGTATAAATGGGGAAATGGCATATTTTCTAGACTAGGCAGACAATGAAAACAGTAACTCTCATGTCCAGCTTTCTCCCTTTGAACATATAATAAAACAGTGGATGCTACTGTGTGGAAATTCTCTAAATTTCTTCATCCCTAGTGAAGAGAAATTATAAATGTGATGATGACATGAATTTTCCTTGGTTGTGAGAGAAGAAAACCCCCACATTTTGATGATCTGAGAATGAGTCCTTTGTCCACATACATTTTGTAAAACAAACAAATATGGAAGTCTTCAATTGGCCATAGTTTCCTCTTTAATCCAAACTACAAAAACTCTGTGATTAATAGGCTTAGAATGAACCAGGAGGTTAAACCAGGATAACCTGAAGTTGGCTTAATATCCTGGCTTCTTCCAAAACTGATAATCATTATTACTTGTCTTGATGAAATTGAAACAATAGTCAATTTATTTAACTGTGGCTTATGACCAAGGGAAGAGTAAATGGGTTGCATGTGCTGAGGAAACATTTACCCAAACTGGCTCACAGTATTTAGGCAACAGCTGTGCATTTCCTATAACTTGCAGTTCTGCTCAAATTCTCCCACTCAGGGGCCATAAAGCACACAGTTATTGTACACAAAGTTCCAAGTCTAGCCTGTAGCATCACAAGTGTTTAAGGATCTTGGAAAGTAGCAGCTATTCAGCACAGATAATACTAAATTAAAATAATCAGTGCCACAATTCTGCATAAGGCATATAATAGTCATATAATAGGTCTTAACTTTGGGTTGATCACCCCCACCCTTTCTTTTGGCCATCTATCCAAATCGCATGAAGAGATCTGGCTGAAATTTGCATTTGAAAGGAGCATAAATTTCCATCCGCCTATGCTACTAGAACAATTAAATTGTGTTCAAAGTGGCAGGAATATCATTTTCTGTCTCATTATGTGTGAAAATGGGTTATCTATGTTATAAAACAGAGCCCAAGTGAGAATAACATTTGTTAATTTCATGCTGCTCACAGGAGCTATCTGCCAATGTCGGGAAACCGGGGACCATCAGAAGTACATGTCTATCTTTGGACCCCATCTACATATTGAATTACAAGGGTGTGATGCAGCTGCTGAAAGGCTTATGCCTGGCCAGCAATAAGCAGGAAAAGCCTGGCTTTTGCCTTTTCCCAAGGCAGGACCATTCAAACTCTTGATTTGCTAACCACAAAGTTCCATCATTGACCACTTCTTCCACAATCAGAACTTGAACAAAAACACAACCTTTCATTTGCTATTTAGAAACTTAATCAGGTTAGCTTAATACAAGTGTAAAATGTATATAGCATGGAGCTCATAAGGGTGTATATTTGTTCATTTTACTATTTTGTTAAGTCACCTTGAAAATGCCTTCATTTATGAGGCAGGAATAAAATTGCAATATATATTAAAATGTGGCTGATAAAGACAATGAATGCTTACTATCTCATCTAGTGGTGGCAGTGGGCAGTGAACTGACTCTGGATTACAGTTTAAACTTTACTGGAGGTATCCAAGATGTTAAACTTCTAAAATATGTTTAGCATCTTGGATGGCACCAATAAAGAATGGAATCTAAAAAAAAGTGGATTTATTGACCCACTTACATGGCAGCCAACAGACACCATTCAGCTCATGAAGTAAGCTATAGACTACAAAGATTACAAAGGAGAAAAGTTAAAATTAACATGACATTTTTGGAAGGAGCTCTGTCTTCCTTCTGATAATATTCAGAAACAAGTAAGTTGTTTCCAGATGATCATAAAAATCAAACTATTTTTCTACATCTTTTAAAAACTGATTGTATTTATTAGGCTTCATTTGGATTTCATGATAAACCATAATTCATTTTGGCATAAGCAGGCCTAGCCTCCCCATAAGTTCACATATTTGCTCCCTTCTCCTTTCCTTTGGTGCAGTCACAAGGAGAAGTTTGGAAACTTCAATTTCCATATTTTATTCATCATGGTTTGCCATGTCCAAAACCAACAATGTATATTTAATTTTAATTACTGTTTCTCTGAAACAAGTCAGTTTCAAACCATAGCCATTGGACATCATACTATAAATCATTTCAGTAAATTGTAGTTAAGATTAACCAGTTTACGGCAACACTAAGTTATGATTAATAGAAAACCAAATTCAAAGTGTACTTATTTATTCTTACAATTGTGTCAAAAGACAAAACAGTAATGAGAAGTGCATACAGTAGAGTCTCACTTATCCAAGCTTCGCTTATCCAACGTTCTGGATTATCCAAGCCATTTTTGTAGTCAATGTTTTCAATATATCATGATATTTTGGTGCTAAATTCGTAAATACAGTAATTACAACATAGCATTACTGTGTATTGAACTACTTTTTCTGTCAAATTTGTTATATAACATGATGTTTTGGTGCTTAATTTGTAAAATCATAACCTAATTTGATGTTTAATAGGCTTTTCCTTAATCTCTCCTTATTATCCAAGATATTTGCTTATCCAAGCTTCTGCCGGCCCGTTTAGCTTGGATAAGTGAGACACTACTGTATGTTCAGAAAGAGGGACTATATAATGGGAATAAGCATAAAATAACTTGACATCTAAAAGGAATCACTGTAAGCCTGTAATAAAGCCTTTAATTTGTAGGTGTTGCAGCTGAAAAAGCAAATATTATGAGCCAAACCTTTATTGTCTTGTGAACCTAAGGAAGTCCTTAGAAATTGATTTACTGTTAAAACAGCAAACAATTTTAGAGGGGCAAATTTAAGAAAAATTGGATTCACTGGCTACAATATTATGTCTCTTGAAAAAAAAAACACATGCATGTTTTAATGTTCATGAATGAATATTCCTTTGACAACAGTAGTGCATTTTCAACCACAAACAAGTGATTAAATGGCACATATTTAGCTATGATGTTTCACATTGTGTTATGATTAGCTTGTCCCTGCCAGGGGCACAGGAAAGAGACGGAGCAGCCGTATAAGTATCAGACAGCGAGTGGCCTAGAGGTATGCGATGCTGTCCTATTGCTGAAGCAAAGCAGGTCTGACCTTGTAAATGACCTGGATGAGACACCATCTGGGAACCATATGTGTATTCATCCAAGAAGGAAGAATCCTATTTATCATGAAAGCAATTGTAGATTTTATTTTACCTTTTCTGTTTAAGACAACACCCTCACTCAGACTTCCTCTGCTCTTGATGTCAGTACTGAAAAAGGATGTCTTGGCATGAATATTTTAAATAAGGTCACAGGGAAGCGCCCACATTTGTAATGTAATTGGTTTCCAGTTTATTTCAAGGCACTTTCCCTACATGAGAAGAAGTAATGAGGAATCATCTAATTTATTTGGAACAAGACAACTTCAATCCATGGTTTATAGATCTGTCTCCTTTCAGTAAATCATAATTAAGATTAACTGTAGTTTATGGTTGGTTTTGTATGCCTTTCAAATGCTTTCCGACCTACAGCAATCCTAAGGCAACCCAATAATGGGGTTTTCTTGGCAATATTTGTTCAGAGAGAGTTTGCCTGTGAAGTAGAAAAACTGTGACTTGCACAAAGAAGGATTCCAATCTTCAAGGTTTTAGTCCAACACATAAACCACTGCATCACATTAGAATCATAGAATCATAGAATCATAGAATAGTAGAGTTGGAAGAGACCACATGGGCCATCCAGTCCAACCCCCTGCTAAGAAGCAGGAAATCGCATTCAAAGCACCCCCGACAGATGGCCATCCAGCCTCTGCTTAAAAGCCTCCAAAGAAGGAGCCTCCACCACGGCCCCGGGGAGAGAGTTCCACTGTCGAACAGCCCTCACAGTGAGGAAGTTCTTCCTGATGTTCAGGTGGAATCTCCTTTCCTGTAGTTTGAAGCCATTGTTCCGTGTCCTAGTCTGCAGGGCAGCAGAAAACAAGCTTGCTCCCTCCTCCCTATGACTTCCCCTCTCTTCTGCAGGCTAAACATGCCCAGCTCTTTAAGCCGCTCCTCATAGGGCTTGTTCTCCAGACCCTTAATCATTTTAGTCGCCCTCCTCTGGACGCTTTCCAGCTTGTCAACATCTCCCTTCAACTGTGATGCCCAAAATTGGACACAGTATTCCAGGTGTGGTCTGACCAAGGCAGAATAGAGGGGGAGCATAACTTCCCTGGATCTAGACACTATTCCCCTATTGATGCAGGCCAGAATCCCATTGGCTTTTTTAGCAGCCGCATCACATTGTTGGCTCATGTTTAACTTGTTGTCCACAAGGACTCCAAGGTCTTTTTCGCACACACTGCTGTCAAGCCAGGCGTCCCCCATTCTGTATCTTTGATTTCCATTTTTTCTGCCGAAGTGAAGTATCTTGCATTTGTCCCTGTTGAACTTCATTTTGTTAGTTTTGGCCCATCTCTCTAGTCTGTCAAGATCGTTTTGAATTCTGCTCCTGTCTTCTGGAGTGTTAGCTATCCCTCCCAGTTTTGTGTCGTCTGCAAACTTGATGATCGTGCCTTCTAACCCTTCGTCTAAGTCGTTAATAAAGATGTTGAACAGAACCGGGCCCAGGACAGAGCCCTGCGGCACTCCACTTGTCACTTCTTTCCATGATGAAGACGACGCATTGGTGAGCACCCTTTGGGTTCGTTCGCTTAGCCAATTACAGATCCACCTAACCGTAGTTTTGTCTAGCCCACATTTTACTAGTTTGTTTGCCAGAAGGTCGTGGGGGACTTTGTCGAAGGCCTTACTGAAATCCAGGTACGCTACATCCACAGCATTCCCTGTATCGACCCAACTCGTAACTCTATCGAAAAAAGAGATCAGATTAGTCTGGCATGACTTGTTTTTGGTAAATCCGTGTTGACTATTAGCAATGACCGCATTTGTTTCTAAGTGTTCGCAGACCACTTCCTTAATGATCTTTTCCAGAATTTTGCCTGGTATTGATGTGAGGCTGACCGGACGGTAATTGTTTGGGTCGTTCTTTTTTCCCTTCTTGAAGATAGGGACCACATTCGCCCTCCTCCAATCTGCTGGGACTTCTCCCGTTCTCCAAGAACTCTCGAAGATAATTGCCAGTGGTTCTGAAATAACTTCCGCTAGTTCCTTCAGTACTCTTGGATGTAGCTGATCTGGCCCTGGGGACTTGAATTCGTTTAGAGTGGCCAGGTGTTCCTGGACAACTTGTTTCCCTATTTGGGGTTGGATTTCCCCCAATCCTTCGTCCATTCCATGTTGCTGAGGTTGAAGATGGCTTTCTTTTTGTGAGAAGACCAAGGCAAAGAAGGCATTAAGTAGTTCTGCCTTTTCCCTGTCCCCTGTCGCCATCACCCCATCTTCTCCTTGCAATGGCCCTATCGCCTCCTTTTTCTTCCTTTTTCTACCAACGTAAGCAAAAAAGCCTTTTTTGTTGTTTTTTATGTCCCTGGCAAGCCTGAGCTCATTTTGCGCTTTAGCCTTGCGAACCTTTTCCCTACAGGTGTTGGCTATACGTTTGAATTCTTCTTTGGTGATTTCTCCCCTTTTCCACTTCTTGTGCATGTCACTTTTGAGCTTTAGCTCAGTTAGAAGTTCTTTGGACATCCATTCTGGCTTCTTTGCACTTGTCTTATTTTTCTTCTTTGTTGGCACTGTTTGCATTTGCGCCTTGAGTATTTCACTTTTGAATAACTCCCATCCATCCTTAACTCCCTTGTTTTTTAATATCGGCGTCCATGGAATGCCACTCAGTAATTCCTTCATTTTTTGGAAGTCAGCTCTCTTAAAGTCCAGAATGCGTGTTTGACTTGTCTTAGTTTCAGCATTCCTTTGTATTGCAAACTGCAGGAGCACATGGTCACTTGCCCCTAAGGATCCAACCACTTCAACTGTATTGATCAGGTCTTCCACATTTGTTAAGATTAGATCAAGAGTTGCTGATCCCCTTGTTGCCTCTTCTACCTTCTGGACCATAAAATTATCTGCAAGGCAAGTGAGGAATTTGTTCCTCACTTGCATTAACTCTTTAGGTTATGAGATAACACATTAACTCTTAAGGTTATGAGATAAATAATTGCCCAATTTTAAACCGTCAGATTTCTGGGATGACTCTGTAATTATCCAGATAATTAATGTGAATGTATGGATTTCATCATTAAATGAATTTCTCAGCTGTTCAGGACCAGAGTATCCAATGTACAGAGATGGCACAAGGGTTCATAGCCTTGCACCAATCCTAGAAAGGAACACTCAGTCCTGGGACAGTCTTCATTCTCAGTGACAGATGTTCCCTTTTCTAAAACTGTTATTTTAAAGATGGAAATGAATACAACAATTGAGACCTATTGTGGGATTCTCTGAGCAATCACACATCAACACATGCAAAGGGCTTCTTCGCCCTTCTATTTTTAATGTGCACCTAAGTGAAGCATGAAGCATGCACTGATAAATAAGAAAGATGTGTCAATCTCATTTTCTGGCATTGCTCAGAATCCCACTGTCATTCTAATAGAGATTCTTATCCGAATGTATAACCGACCTCCCCATTATTCCTCAGGTGTGGAAAGCTAAGTCAGATCCTAGCTAGCATAATGGTCCATTATGCAAGTAGTTTCACTTTCTGTATATATGACAATGGCAGTGGCTTGAATTTGTATCATAAGACTGACATCTCATTCACAAAGAACTCCAATGAGGTAAGGACACCGTTGTTAACTTCTAAGAAATCGCACAAAGTAAAGAAGTGAATCGAGAATTCGACCTACATATACTACTATCTCTTCTTCTATCTCCAGTCAGCTCCACTTTGAGTAGATTACTCTCAGAGTTTCCAGGAATGTGAAACAGGAAAAACTATGTTTCAAAATGAGTAGATTCCATTCTTTTTTTTGTAAAAGGGTAGGTAAGCTCCTAAGGGAAACTGATGAATAAGAGAACCACTTGGGCAGACTGGTTTACAGAAAAAAGTGCAGGACTAGAATGATTGGCAGCAGGCAGACTTACTGGTACTGTTAACCCATGACCATATCTCATCTTAACACTTGCTCTGACTGTCTCAATTTGGGGACATCCCTGGTTAATCTCCTATCATCACACTTTTTCAGATCTCTCAAAAAGGTTACTGTGGAAATAAATTAGGATGGGGCATTGAGTTATTTGGAAGAAATAGAAACTAATCAAATAAAAAGCCCGGCGCCCTGAAGTGTGGCAACTATGATTCCATTATACACAAGAGAAACAGGAGAGAAATGGAGGTGCGCTATCGCCCACTCATGCATACACATCTTTAGTTGACATCACATAATTCAGAGTTGAATATAACTCACTTATTATTGGTATTATCCATACACCAGAATTACATCTGTGTCATGCTACCAAACTAGAGATCCATCCTAAGGAATCCTGGGAGCTGCAGTCTGGTGAGGGGCTTGGAATTATTTATTGCACTATTGCATTATCTGAATCTCTGGCAGATTATTATTATTATTATTATTATTATTATTATTATTATTATTATTATTATTTCATTTCTATCCTGCCTTTCTCCCATGGGTAGGACTCAAAAGGGCATACAAAGTTTAAAAACATCAATACATATACATCGACACACAAATATATAATCAACTAAAACAACATATACTAATTTGAAATAACCCAATTTAAACACATCATATAAAACAATTAATTTTAAGTATCTCATAAAACTATAAGTCCCAGAACTGCATGGGATGGTGCCAGGACAAGTGGTACAAAACAGATGTAATTGTGTAAAGAGGAAAAATCCCAAGTTTTCAGGGCCCAGCTGCTGAAAGTCTTGGTTCAGTGTGGGTTCAAGGGAGGGAAAAGAAGGGTAAACTCAGCAAAGGAATGCAGTTTGAAAAAGAAGAAAGAAAGATAAAAAGCTCAGTCCAGCTGGTGCTGTTTCCAGATGGCTTTAAAAACAAAGGGTGATTGCATTAGTTCAGGTGCTTGCAATGGACCAGGAGAATGTTTAAACTTGGCTTTGCCAAGGAAATTATGTCAGCAGCTAGGCTGCTGATACAAGATAGTTCCCTGGAGCTCATTTTGTTCACAAGCAGGAAGAACAGGGTTTGTGGCTCATCATCTGCGAGGCCAACACCATGCCTCTGCATTCTGCAGCCCTTTAATCATCGCAACCCACCAGGCTTCATGTCCCTAACAGGTCCCCCCCACTATCCCCAATTTTTAATGCATGGAAAACAAATAAATTCCACTGGCTTTCGCTGAGGGCGCTAATGGGAAAAACAGTGTGAAGTCAGAGCACCAATAAAAATCTGGACATGTGCAAATACCTCTAAATTGAACAGACAAAATGTGAAGCACCGGGTGATACATAGGTATTCCTAGTTTCTGCAGTGTAGCTACGAAGAGGGATTTTTGTTTTATTTTCCCCTTTCCTACTCTACATGTGCTCACAATTTGGCAGCAGGTGATAGGTAAGCTTGGGAAAATAATGTTTTTTGAATAGTAAAAGTTATCATTTTGGACTACAAGTGGTTTGCCATTGCCTTCCTTTGAGGCTGAAAGAATGTGACTTGCACAAGGCCACCAAATGAGTTTCTAAGAACTATCAAATTACTAGTATAATCCTTCCAGCATTAATTAATTCATTTGTTTATTTACAACATTTCTACCCCGCCCTTCTCACCCGAGGGGGACTCAGGGCGGCTTACAACAACCGGCAAAATTCAATGCCACACAAAATCAATTAAAAACAACAACAAATTTAAAAAACCATTAACAGTAATCCATAAAATACATTATTCAAGCTTAAAAGCATGTAATTAATTACATCAATTAATTCACAAAATAAAGCACATCTGAATCTCTCCAGTGACATACAGTAAATGTCTGCATGATATTCAAAGTTGCCCTGATTCCACTAAGCATCAACCAAATTAAATCAAGTGGGAGGAGTGGCTCTTGAGTAAAATAGCATTATGTCATGTGTTGTCTTTCATTAAGCCTTACCAAAGAAATGCAGGTGAGTACCAGCCAAGAGTTCTGCCTACTCTGCAAAGTTTAGCTTTTTTTGTGGTTGACAGGAGGAAAACAATTACACAGTAAGCCTTGCTTCAAAGGGAATAAGAAGATATATGTGAATCTACTTGTAAATTTCTGGATGATTTGCTACAAATGTACAAGAATTTCTGATACACAACTGACTCCATATTCAAGCTCGATTGCTCTGGCCTCTGAGGGAGATATGAGCAGTCAGACACAACTCCATCATGATTGACCCAGCTGCCCACAGGAGATCTTCATGTTTCAAATACAATTACTGTGGCCTCTGGGCAAGGACAGAACCACCAGGCACAACTCCACCATGCCTTGGCATGACAGCTGGTGAAAGGCCCTCCTTCCACGTTCCAACAGCCATTGCTTTCGCCTCTGAGGAAGAGAAGAGCAGCTTCCATCTGCTGGAATTAACCCCCCACTGACATCTCCTTTTCCTTTAACAATAAATTTAACACATGCACTAACATAATCTTTGTTGCTAAAATGGACAAAGCTTGAGGGTTTGGCATACATTCTTGACATTTCACACATGAAAACTGGGAAATGTGTACCCAAGCAATGCTAGAACACGTTTAAGATGGTGTGGACAGGCAAAAAGAGTGTAAAAAGTACGAAAGAGGGAAAACATACAAAATGATCATTTTAATCATGATATGTTTGTACAGACTTTAGGAAAGCCAGGAAAAATGAACATACAGTAGAGTCTCACTTATCCAACACTCGCTTATCCAAAGTTCTGGATTATCCAATGCATTTTTGTAGTCAATGTTTTCAATACATTCTGATATTTTGGTGCTAAATTAGTAAATACAGTAATTACAACATAACATTACTGTGTATTGAACTACTTTTTCTGTCAAATTTGTTGTATAACATGATGTTTTGGTGCTTAATTTGTAAAATCATAACCTATTTTGATGTTTAATAGGCTTTTTCTTAATCTCTCCTTATTATCCAACATATTCGCTTATCCAACATTCTACTGGCCCATTTATGTTGGATAAGTGAGACTCTACTGTATTGGAAAAGTGAAAGCTCTGCCTTATCTTCTCCTTTCCCTCGTGTTAAGTTAAATGAATGCAAATTACTTTTAATTTCACATTATGGCAACTAAAGGAAACCAAAGTAATATGGGAGGAGAAGAAAAAAACTGAGATATTTTAAAAGCAACTGAGAAAGGATTACCTGGCACTGTACTTGTAAATTGGAACATTTGGAGGGTATAGGCATGGTAGGGTGGTTTTCTGTATGGAAGTGTCCCTACCTCCTGTCTTTCCGAAAAAGAACGAAAACGTGATTATGGGACCAGGCCTTTGAACAAGAGTAGCAGTAGAAATGAGATACGATAATTATACGACTCACTGATTGTCCCCACTTGGACTTGAAATGTGCCTGGATGTATATTTATATGTATAACTATGTAGGTTTTTTAATGTAAGCTCTCAATTTTAATGTAATTTTTAATTTAAATGGATTTTTAAACGTGATATAAATTGTTTTGATGTATATGTTCATGTTGTAAGCCGCTTTGAGTCCCCTGAGGGGTGAGAAGGACGGGGGTAGAAATGGTGTAACAAATAAATAAACAAATAAATGAGATTTAATCAGCTTTTTCTGGTTCCCAAAACAAATTCCTGGGCTTAGAAAACTTTCAATTCAAAGTATATGTCTGGCATAAGACTCTCATTGGTATAGGTTAGATTCAAATAAAGAAACAAGGTGCCGTATATACTTGAGTATAAGCCACCTGAATATAAGCAGAGGGACCTAATTTTACCACAAAAACTGGGAAAACTTACTGACTCAAGTATAGGATGAGGGTGGGAAATACAGCAAGTGCTGGTAAATTTCAAAAAATAAAAATAGATACAGTAGAGTCTCACTTATTCAAGCTAAATGGGCCGGCAGAAGCTTGGATAATAAGGAGAGATTAAGGAAAAGCCTATTAAACATCAAATTAGGTTATGATTTTACAAATTAAGCACCAAAACATCATATTTTACAACAAATTTGACAGAAAAAGCAGTTCAATATGCAGGAATATTATGTTGTAATTACTGTATTTACGAATTTAGCACCAAAATATCATGATATATTGAAAACATTGACTACAAAAATGGCTTGGATAATTCAGAAACTTGGATAAGCGAGGCTTGGATAAGTGAGACTCTACTGTACCAATAAAATTACATTAATTGACGCATCAGTAGGTTAAATATTTTTCAATATTTACATAAAACTGTAATTTAAGATAAGACTGTCCAACTCTGATTACCTATTTACTTGAAAATAAGCCGACCTGAATATAAGCCGGTCAGGAGCCTCACTAGATGATAAGCTGAGGGAGGCTTTTTCAGCCTAAAAAGGCTGAAAAACTTGACTTATACTCGAGTATATACGGTAAGCCTGAAACATGCCCAGTTCTATCAAAACAGCCTTTTCCAATGTCTGGAAGAACCTAGGTGCATTAGAATACAGCTCCTACCATTCCCAGTCCATGGCCATGTGAAATGGCTGGAATCCAACCCATCTGAAGAGCATCAGGTTCGTGATGCCTATCTTACACTTCGGAGAATGTTAAATTCTCCAGGAAAACTGCTTTTTATTTGAAGATGGGGAAGTTTCCCTTTTTGCTTAAAAGATATGTAGGCAAAGCAACCTAGCAAAACAATAGAAATGAAACAGCTCATTACCTGAAGGGACAATTCACTGGAGTTGAGGTCTAGAATCCCTCCATCTGAAAGGCGAGAGCGATATTGTCCTGCCAGAAAAGGAGAGTCCATTTTCTGAAGGAGATCATCTCCTCTGCTTTCCATTTTGGATCTGTCCGGATGCAAGCGGTCGGTGTCCATGAGGGTGCAGTGTCCATTTTCAGGCTCTGTTTTTGGGCTGCCTTTACTGCCTTTGCTTTCCTTGCTGCTGGGAGAGGTCCTAGTGATGACGCCAAACTTTCTAGTCCTTTTCCCATTCTGGGCGGATTTCCCACTGGGCTCTGAGGTAGGCCTGGCCTTGGGCTCACTGCTGCTGCTGCTGTTGCTGTTGTTGCCATTGGCTGGAGGAAGCGGGGCCTTGCGCTTAATGCGACGCAACATGATCAGGTAGATGAAGCCGCCATTCCAGCACTGATCAGCAAGGTAGCTGTGAGTAAAAAGAAAGAGAGGCAGAGCTTAACAACAAACCATCATGAAAGGCTAGCACTGGTGATAAAATTGGCAAAGGCACACGAGTTCATGTCAAGAGCTCTGGAACTTGACAGGTTGACATTTCTGCATAACTCTGGTGGGTTTCCCATGCTCTCTTGTTCCTCGTGTGAAATAATTTTGCAACATCTTGACTCCATATTCTGCATTACAGTCTTCTTCATTTGGAATGGAAAGTCATTCACATAAAAAAAGGAAATTTTTCCAACAGTTTAGTTACTATCACGTTGAGATGGTTAGCAAGGTTGGCAAGAATGCAATATTGTTTGCTAGCTTTGTCCCTCCCTGTCCACCCACAAATATAATCTGTTAAAAAATTCAAAAAGCATATAAGCCAAAGATAGACACTATCCATTGCTACTCCTATGGATATAGGAACATATCCTCTCTCCAGGAACCCTTAATCTTGATCTTCTACATATAAGATCAGTTAAAAAATTCAAAAAGCATATAAGCCAAGGATAGACACTATCCATTGCTACTCCTATGGATATAGGAATATATCCTCTCTCCAGGAACCCTTAATCTTGATCTTCTATATATAAGATCAGTTAAAAAATTCAAAAAGCATATAAGCCAATGATACACACTATCCATTGCTACTCCTATGGATATAGGAACATATCCTCTCTCCAGGAACCCTTAATCTTGATCTTCTACATATAAGACCAGTTAAAAATTCAAAAAGCATATAAGCCAACGATAGACACTGTCCATTGCTACTCCTATGGATATAGGAACATATCGACTCTCTACGAACCCTTAATCTTGATCTTCTACATGTAAGATCAGAATAACATCTGCATTGCAATGTTATACAAATTGGCAGCAATGATGTGTTGATATGGAATGTGCACAAAAATTTTGAGTATTTTAGAAGATGAAACTGGTAGCAAACCAGGCTTCTTCCAGCCCTGAGACAACTAGTCAGATGAAACCATACTGAAATGCTTTTGAATCAAGCATAACAAAGTCAATATGCCAAAAGGATGCAAGAGAAGATTGCAAATTTCTCATATCCAGGCATGACCTGTTGGTCTGTTGGTCTTTCAATTTCAGCCTCTTTGCCTGTAATAAAGGAGTGGCTTTATAATAAAATGTTGCCCTATAATTAGACACTTATAATAAGGCTATAATAAACTTGTCTTGCCGAATTGCTGCAAGGTTTTCTAAGCTCACAGCAATACTCCATGTGAAACAGTTTGAGTTCTTACCAACAAAAATAATGTGCAAAATCTCAGTTCAATTTATGTGATTGCAGTCTTAAGAGACTGTGGTTTTAAGAGACATATGCCTAGCCAGTTACTGTGACAGAATTGTGATTATCGGCATAGGAAATCTGAAACGAGTGCAGAATTTTCAGCTCTCTCCCTATCCACACACAGCATTCACAGATCAAACTGCACACTCCATGTGTTTGCCCGATAGTAATCCAGGTCTTTAAAAAAAGAGTTCTGAGAATAACTTCAGGGATGTGTTCATGCACGCAATCAATTTCTATGAAAGATTGAGACATGCTAGCACCAAGAAACAAATGAAAATCTTTGAACAACAATAAGTCAGCCAGAAGCCATTATCACTTCAGGCAATAAAGTTCTTCAGAGATCTTAGCAGGCAGAAAGAAAACAAGGTGTTGACAGAGAATAGGTTGGCTCCCTTGCAAAGAGCTTGTGCTCAGCAATAAAGCAATACAAACCTGCCTAATAGTGCTCCAGAACTTTGACCAGAAATTGGAAATATTGCTTTTAGGAGAACTACAACTCCCAGATATTACAGTAATCACGAATACTAGAAGATGTAGCACCCAAAAGGATCCCCCTCCCAGCAACCTTGGTTGGAGAGAGGATTTGAGGCTGCTTTTAATAACTTACCTTAAGAAAAAATTGATTGAAAAGTGGAATATAAACTTCCTGAATAAACAAACAAGTTCAATTGCAAGCAGTCATGCAGTGTTAGCACATTAGAAAGTCTGGCCCAGAAATAAACTCCCCTGGCAGAGGTGCTAGTGACCTCAGTGTGGCATGGAGCATATGGAAACCTTTATTGTAAGTTTTCTCCTTTTTATGTGCCCAGCATCACATTTACACCAGGTGCTGCCTTCTACTCTCTGGGGACTAGGAAACCAAAATCTGGCACTTCGAGGCTATTACACAAACTAATGCAAGTAGGCCCTGGGTTTCATAAAGCCTTTATTCTGTTCTTTAGCTATGAAGCAGACAGATGGTTCTGAAAGCAGGACTCCTCATTGCCTTCGGGACACATTACAAGTTACGGGTTTTGCTTTTCAAATCCTCCCCCCCCCCTTACAAGCCACCACTTCTTCTTTATTTCCACTGTATCCTTTCTTGACTACAGTATGATCCCCGTGTCCTTGGAGGATGCATTCCTGAACTTACTAAAGAAATAGAAAACCAAAGATAATAGCAAACCCTGTTGAAGTGAATGACTTCAGAATTGCACAGTTCCTTTCAATAGAGTTCACTGTTATTGCTGGAGGAACTAGGGAGGACATATTTTGCAAGTAGATAAAACTACAGGTACTTATTCCAAGAGTATGGTATGCAGGTTCTACTGTTTTCCCTTCATGCTCCCACTTGGACAATAGGAAAAAGGCAGAACTCTTTCCCTCCTGCTGGCTCATAACTATGAATCTTTTCTTAGAGGAGGAATGACAATCATGTAAAAGTTGTTGTATTGTTATATGAGACTGCTCACCATCTTTAAATACCTGAGCCAGAGTTCTCAAATTTCAGTATGCCTAGCCCCGAGGTGGAGGACTTGGATAATGTCCCTAAGCAAGAGGAAGAATCTCAAGGAGTGAACTGTTGCACCCCTAGGCAGCGTAGTCACCTCAAAACCACACTTGAGTCCCAGAATATAAGCAAACAAGTTGTTTATTGAAGATTATATGCATGCAATAGCAAATTGAAGTTCAGGGTCAATACAATGGGTTTAAATCCACAAGAACAAAGTACTTGGAAATCTTGAAGCCAGAGTCTATGAAAGTCACCCAAAAACCATAGTCCAAACTGGATATCAAAGCAAGTCCCACAAAAGATATAGCAAACAGCCCAAACAAGAATTTCAAGGATTAATCCAAGGCATGAATCAAACTGGAAACACAGTAAAGTACAATGGAATGCAGGAACAAAACTCCAAATTCAGTCCAAGGTACAGAGTCCAAGCTGGAACACACAACAAGGCTGGAACTTGAATCAAGATACAAGGCTGCAGAAATACACATGAAACAAAGATCTTCCTTCTTGAATTTGCAACGTTAGCACCTCTGACTGTGTCAGAGAAAGCAAGGCTTCTTATGGGAAATTCAAGGTCCCATACCGTGAGAAGGTTGCTCATTATTTCTTTTCAAAAGCAAACATCTACTTCTAACACAGTCCTTTTCTTTTCTCAACTGAGTTATCACTCTCCTCCTGTCAAGCTCATTATCCCTCTCCACCTTATCAGTTCCTACATCCAAACTAGAATGTCCATCTGGCACCTGGAGATCTGACCTTGACTGCTTTGAGGAATGCGATTCAAACTGCCTGCTTGCAACCATTCTGTCTTTGGTCCCAGAATCCACTGGGACAAACTCTGGCTGCATCTCAGGCCCAAACCCAGAGTCCTCTGGCAAGACAGGTGGGGGAACAAACTCTGGCTGCACCTCTGACAAGGCAGGTGCAGGCATAATCACAGGCTGAATGAGGCCAACCTCAGGCTCACCTGACAGCTCAGATGGAGGCTGGGCTACAACAAGAATATGACTTTGAAAAATGTGTGTTCTGCTCATTTGTTGGGCTTGATGTTTTCTATTTGATGTTATACTCTCTGGTTGATGTGTAATGTACCATGCTTAATGACATCACCAACGGCTTCATCTTGTAACATCACCAAAGTCTATGCACTGTGACATCACTAGTTCTTAGGTCTTGGCCCCAAAACCTCATGGCCTGGAATAGTTCTCATCTAGCAACCTTTGGTACAGTTCCATGCCAGTTATATCTAGAAATTTTTCATACCGTGTCAACCAGTCCTTACAGGCTACCAAACAAGGCTACCAAACAAGATTTTCTGCTTTGGGTTTCATTTTGTTCCCTCCGAACACTCACCCAGATGTGGTCATGATGTACACTAATAATGGCCTCTGAACCAGAAAGTCATAGTAGAGCTTGTTCTTGCTTGTCTTACTTGTCAATTCCCCTCATTCAGTTTAAGAACAAGCCATTTCTTAGTTTGTGCAACAGAGCGTAAGATACTGTATTGTCATGAATCCTAGCATTATCACCTTTATTTATTTAGTTTATTTATATCCCGCTTTTTCACTCCATATGGGGACTCATAGCAGCTCACAACTAAAAGCATTTCAATACAACTTAAAATATACAACTATACAAAAATTAAAGCAGTATTAAACAACATTAATATTAAAATAATCCAGGTTTAAACCATAAAAGCATATAAAATCACATCATTATTATAAGTAGCAACAACACAAGCATTCAGATTTCAAATCAGAGTCATCAACCAGAAAAGTAAAATCGTCTGCTGTATGATGATTAGAGTATGAGTTAGGACTATGAGTGAGAGTTAGGTTCCATCAAGATTTGGGGGAGGTAAAAAAGTAATATGTAGGTTGAACTTCTGTTTAATACATTAATTTTGTCCAATTTACACATGCCTCTGAGAACGCTACATAAGGAATTGTTAGAATGCGTAAAGTGATGTACAATAGTCTATGCTAGCAGCAATTACTCAAAGGTAGTAGTATTTTCTAGCAGGCTTATATTATCAAGTTCTAGTGGATGCTGATCACATCATTATGCTAGAAGATCTAAAGATTTCTAGAGGTCTTCTCTCATAGTGCTTTTCTTGGATTCACAGTTTTTTTTCCCTTTGTGAGGATCCTGTGCTTCTAACTCCAGTGAATGTGGAGGGCTCGCTGTATAATTAATGATGAAGGAGGCAACCAGGCTTTGAAATATAACTAATTGCTTTGTTCTAATCCTTTTGCAATCAGGTGTCCCCTTTGTATCCTTTGGATTCCCACTTAAGGCCAGGGAAAGATTTTCATGCAATCTACCTCAGTGCAGAGGCTGAGACTTAACGCTGCGGCATCATGCAAATAACGGCTGGATTCAATAAAGTCTCTGTTCCGTTCTGGCAGCCAGAAAGCTAAACAGGACCCCAAACCCCACTTTTGGCAGCTTGTAAAGTACTTGAAACCAGCCAAGCTTTCAATGAATCTGGCCTCAGAGTATTTGGAGGGTTTTGTATTTTATTTTCAGTGTTTAAAATCCAAATACCTTAAGGATTTCAGTCCGGGTTATATCGGAATTTGCTATGCGACTCTAACTCTGTATATGTTCCCCTCATTATTGACTTGGAAGGCCGGGGCTCTGGTGGAAAGTTATTTATTTTTCAGGGCTGCTTTCATATTTCAAGCTTTTTTGGAAGCGGATAGAGAGAAGAATATTATATTGCTAACCAGATTTCAGTTGAGCTGAGATATTGAAAACAGAAACTGCAATCACTGTTGTATAACTGGAATGTTCACTCCAGTTGGCAAAGGGTGGATTCAATTGGATAAGGGTGGATTCAATTAAAATCCTTGACGTTAAGCAGCTGGTAAGTCATTTCACTTAACCAACCAGTTCTCAGTACTTCTGAGTCACCCTAATAAATTACAATACCACAGAGCCCTAACATTTCTGCAGTTGGCCTTATTAATACACTGCTACTAGGACCATATTTCTTAAATACTGGTAATCTATTCGCTTCTACGCCAGCTTTCCCCAACTCAGAACTCTCTGGATGTGTTGGACTGCAACTTCCCTCATCCCCAGAGAATAAAGCTCACTTTCTTTGGCAGCTCCCCAAAATGAGTGCTTCGTTCTCTTTGGAATGGCTGGTCTGGAGCACTTTCCTTCAGGCTTCAAATGAACAAAGGCCTGTCAGTAAGAGTCTGATAAATAAATGACCTAATCAAGTACAGAATTTGGGATATCTGTGCTATATCTGGAGAAATGAGCAAGCTTGGAAGAATGATGCCGCTGATACTTCATATGGTTTCAGAATAATTTCTCTAGTCATGCTGGAGAACCTAGAGATTTCCAGCAATCTTTGGGTCCTCCAGTGTGATTCAATGGTCAGATTCCATGACATGGAAGTTGACCATGACATGGAGTCTTGCTGGAGAACATAGAAATTCCTAAGAAAATGTTCTCTTTGATTAAAAAATATATATTATTTTATAGTTTTTCACTTTCACAGGGGTCCGGTGCCTCTAAGTCAGGTGAATGTGGAAACCTAACTGTACTTCTTTTAGCAGCACCAGGTGGAGAGATGTTACTATGGGCAGTCCCCAAGTTACAAACAAGGTAGGTTCTGTAGGTTTGTTCTTAAGTTAAATTTGTATGTTAGTTGCAACAGGTACATTTTAACCCAGAGAAGGGTTAGAACTCCTGAGACATTTGTTTTGCTGTCTGTGCCTCTGTTTAGAAGATTTCACCTCACCTTCTGTCCCTGTGATAATTGAATTTTGAAAAATTCAGCTTGTTGTATAAATAAGGATTGCTGAAAAAGCTTCCGTTGAGACATCTTTTCCCATCGTAACTCTTCCACGAGTGCATTTCCCTTCCTAGGGGTAGATTTCCTCTCATTTACTGTTGTCTCACTCCCATTCTTAACTATGAATTTATGTAAGTTGAATGTAAGTCGAGGACTGCCTGTATTTCAATCTTTTACAATGCCCCACATATTTCAAGATTTCTGTAGGGCATTAGGTGATCTGATCTCAACTCCATGCCTTATCAGAATATAATATATGCATGTGTGACAATGTGCCTCCCTTGAGCCTTCAATGTGCTAGTCCAAAGAAAGCACAACATAGTTTCATACCCTTAAGTGTTCAGATTTGATCTGTAGATACGCAGGGGTAGATCAGAAAGAGACATAAATCCGTCTACCCCCTTTATTCAGCTCTGCCTAAAAGAATATGGTAATGTAGAATCATAAAATCACAGATTTGGAAGAGACCACAAGGACAATCCAGTCCAATCACCTGAGTTTTTTCTCTCTCTCACGGAAAGGTTGCTGTCTTTTTAGTGCTCCTATGCCTGCAACAGTTGTCTGGCACACAAAATTTAAGTAGACAAAACTTCTATTTATTTGTTTGTTTGTTTGTTTATCATTAAAATATTTGTATCCCACCCTATATACGAGGATCTCAAGAATAACAAATTATACAGTATGAAACCATTTCAAATTTAAAGCAATAAAAATGATTTAAACAGGCTACCAACATACTGAACAATTTAGCAGATTAAAACCAATTTTTAAAAGTTGAAACAGATGAAACCCATGTACAGCTTGGAATAAACCAATGATCCCCCAAAGCTTTAATAAGGCACAAGGTTTTAACTTGGTGTTGGAATGAAGCCAGCATTAGCAGTGTGAACGGGGCCTCCAAGGGAAGGGTGTTCTACAGTTGGGATGCCACAACCGGGAAGGTTATCTTCCAAGGCTTCCCACAGCATTTTTCTCCCACTGATATCCCCACATCATATTCTATAACCACATAGCTCCATTTCAGGAAATGCATCATCCACTCAGATACTTATTTTCCTATTGCATTTGTATCCTGTCCGTTGAAGCAGTTCAAGGGAGGGATTCCATTTTATCTTCAGAACAACCATGTGAGAAAGAAATTATGTAGGTAGTATGGCCATTTTTAGAAGCATTTGACAGGGATTCTTCACATTTTGAACTCAAAATATCTCCTGTGCCTTCTAAGAGGCGAGGGGCAATTTTGTTGTGCTTTGTGGGCTGCCCTTGTCTGTTTTAGATCCACAAAAATCATTTTTTCTAAAACAAGAGCTGATTTCTGATGGAGTCGAGTCCTTTAGTGGCTGCAAAAACAGACTGGGGACAATGAGCACCTCATGGGTTTTCTCTGAAAATGACATAAAAGTCATGAGGAATATAACAAAGGAAATTAAACGTTCCTTTCTAAAACAGTGCAAGAACTACCTGCAGTAATTCCTTTTTTAAACACTGTTAACGGGTGATGAGGATGAATTGATTTCTGGAAAGTAAATTTGCAAATTCTGTCCCATTCAGTTTCTAGAGAGTTGAGACAACTGAAAGCATCCGTGCCAGATGGTTGCCCAACCTCTGTTTTAACACCTCTAGCAAAGCAGAATCAACCATCTACAAAACAGATGGCTCTGTTGTCAAACAGCTGGTAAAGTTTAGAAAATTTGTCCTAAATGTTTAGCTGAAATCTGGTCCATGTATTGGTTCCAATTCTGTTCTGTGGATCGAAAGGAAACCTCTCTGCTCCATCTTCTTTGTGGCAACCTGTCAGGTATTTGACATTATTGGTACAGTAGAGTCTCACTTATCCAATGTAAACGGGCCGGCAGAACGTTGGATAAGCGAATATGTTGGATAATAAGGAGAGATGAAGGAGAAGCCTATTAAACATCAGATTAGGTTATGATTTTACAAATTAAGCACCAAAACATCATGTTATACAACAAATTTGACAGAAAAAGTAGTTCAATGTGCAGTAATGCTACATAGTAATTACTGTATTTATGAATTTAGCACCCAAAAATCACGATATATTGAAAACATTGACTACAAAAATGCGTTGGATAATCCAGAACGTTGGATAAGTGAGTGTTGGATAAGTGAGACTCTACTGTATTAATGTCTCTCTTTAATCTTTGCTCCAGACTAAACATATCCAGCTCTTTCAATTATTTCTCATTGGAATTGCTTCTCAGATCTCTCATCGTACAAACAGATCTCCTCTGTGGAAGGACCTGTCCATCAAAAGAGATGAGTGCAAACATTCTCACCAAACCAATTCCTAAAGACCAGTTCCACTTCCTGCGAGAGAAGATGCATCTTTTGAACTTAAGAAAGCATTATTGAGGAGGGTTATTAGGGACAAAAAGTCCACACAACTCCCTCCTTACAAGCCCAAAGAAAATGGAGGTCCTTAATAGCAATGGCAAGATGTATGTTTCTTGATTCAATCAACATTGAGGCTATGGTGACAGCTACAAATCTACAGAACAGACTGCCAACCAAAGCAACTATGAAAAGTCTATTTGCACTTTGGCACAATAGAAGACCAAGTATGGGAAATATCAGAGTGTTTGGAGCAAAGGCTTGTGCTCACATATCAAAGGAGAAGATGACAGAGCTGAAAAAGGCATCATGGCAGGGTATGAGCCAGGTTGTAAAGGCTACAAAATTCTGAATCCAAAATCAAGACAAATCACAGTGATCAAGTGTTATGAACTGTGATGAGACTGAGAGAACACATGTAAACCCTATAGATGCAGGCTGCATAACAGATTATTTTTAAAATGTGGTGTCCAGTATTGAACACGACACTCTATATGTGGCAGGAGCAACAAACATATAATAAGTGTGGAATGACTACATCTCATTTTCTGGCACTGTGTTAACATCACTAAACATTGCATCAGCTTTTTCAGTCGCATTGTACTGTATTCTCATGCTCAACCTGTGATCAATTAAGAACTCCTCCAGATGAGGGAAAAAATCTCTGGCAGTTACTATGTGTGTCTTCAAGTCACCTGTTGACTTATGGTGACCCCAAGAATTTCATAGGTTTTTTTCCTTAAGCAAGGAATACTCAAAGGTAGTTTTACAAGTTTCTTCCTCTGAAATGTCGCCTTTGGCACCTGGCATTTCTTGATGTTCTCCTGTTCAAGTACTAATATAAACCAATTTTATTTTGGAGAGCTACATGACATTTTATCCATTCTGAAGTATTTCCTGGGAGTTCCCAACATTATCTACTCCTTTTCTTTCCCATGTCCTAAGTCAGTTTAAATTAACTCAGTACTTCTTGAAATCTGTACTTGCCTGATGTCTGCACTATCTCAGAAGCAGTAAAGATGACTGCTGTCAGTAAACACAGCTGTTGTTTCCAGGTCACAGATTCAACAGAGATTAAGTGATGGAAAGAGGAACGTTAGCAACAAAACAAAATGATCCTAATGTTTAACTCGTGTGATACTGCTAAGCCATTTTAGAACGTTATTCCAATTCTTGAATAATAAAAGGTTTGGGGAAAATGGGTGAAAATCATTTTTCTAAAATGTTGCATGATACTGGATGTGAAATGTAATCAGTTGGGAGTGGAGAGGACACAAGGGACAGGGAGGGATAAAAAAACCTTGCATATTCCAAGAAAAAGACTGGATGAAGCTCATGAATAAGCAGGTGCAAACAAAATAAAATCATGGAAACTCTCAAGACTTTCAAAGCCCCCCCAAATCTGAAAAGTCCTAAGACACCTTGATACTTTTCACATGTACCACTGCCTCCTCCTATAACTGAGTTAAAGCATGAGGTTGTAGTTAAATGCAGGGGGTTTACATTTGTTTCTTTGCTGAATTTCATCATGTTGCTTCCAGCCCAATGTTCCATGAACTCTTGACACTCCTGACCTCTCCCATTTTTTGGAGTCATCTTTAAGGGATCATTATCACACAATGACATAATCAATAATGGCCATTATATTGAGACTGAACACAGCAGATGGATGATGTCCTGCGACTTCACCCAGTGTCACAATTTGCTTGAACCATTGCCTAATCTTCATTACTCATCATTAACAGGTGCATTATATCTGTCATATTTCACGTAAGCTTAGATTAGCAAGGGTGAAATGCTGTTTTCTATCATGTCCACACATGCATATCACCAAATCAGGAACTACAGATAAACATAATTGTTATGTAAAGTTTACATCCAGCAGATTGTGAGCTTTAGGGATACAACAAAGCAATATTTGAGCTTATACATCAAGAACATTGCTGTGTTGTGATATCCTACAAGAGCTATGTAAGCCATTACGTTCATGATGCAAGATGAAGCAACTGGTCAGAAATAGCATGGTGTTCTCAACTGTATAGAACTGACTGGAAGCACAGATGACCATGATATTCAAACTCTGCATTTGCTGAGGTATAATTGTTGAAAAGGGGAGGGTGGGGAGAGTGAGACCTTGGCCTCACTACCAAAAAAAGAATTGTCACTCCTTTTAATGTCATCCATGTGTCACATACGGATAAATAGTTTATGTATCTGTCATAATCTTTTGAGTAAAATTATCTATCCAATCCTTTCATTGTCAGTACCAATATTTAAATAACAATAATGAAATTTAGGGTGCCCTTTCCCAAACAGGAGTCTCTAATTGTTACTGAACTCCCATCATCTCCAACCACTGGAACATGATAGGACAGTGATCTCAACCGATGAGTCCCTAGATGTTTTGACCTTCAACTCTCAGAAATCCTAACAGCTTGTAAACTGGCTGGCATTTCTGGGAGTTGTAGGCGAAAACACCTGGTGAACCACAGGTTGAGATCCACTGTGCTAGGATAATGGGCTCTCCTATTATCTGGAGCATTGCAGGATGTGTTAGGTTAAGTAACTTTATTGGTGTCAGTATCATAAAGGAGCACCAGACTTCATGAATGTATTGCCCAATAGGGTGACCAGTTTGGGGAGAACTGCAAGGTGCTTCCAAATGAGAGAGCAAAAAGATCTGAGAGATACATGAGCAGGGAAACTGCAGCCACCACCTTAAAGGTGGAGTGGGTGGCTGACAGCAGAGGTTGTGGTTCCTGCCATTTCAGAGATCCTCAGCATTTCCCATTCTTGCATCTCATACATAACACAAGTAGGAAATGTGTGAGACATGAGGCTATTGCAAAAAGGTACTCCAAATCCAAAAAAATCAGAAATAGGGAAAATGCAAGCATTTAGGACAGGCTTGAACAACCTGTGGCTCTCCAGGTGTTTTGGACTTCAGCTCCTAGACTTCCTGACCATTGGACAAGCTGGCTTCTGGGAATTGACTCAAACACCTGGAGGGCCACAGGTTGTGCTGGCCTGACGTAGGATGTGAAATATTCAGCCTGTAAGAGCATTTAACACAGAAGGGACACTTAGGTTACTATGCAAAAATAAATATATCTATAATATTTGTTTTACACTCTTCCTTAAAGGATCTCAAGACAGTATCCATGCAGGAGGGAAAGGTATTTCATTTTTTTACAGCAACATGCACCTGAAGTAAACAGAATGAGAAGGTTCATCTAGAAATGTCTGTAGTAAAAAGACCAAGTCTTGCCAGTCTCCACCATGACAGCTGATGGTTTCCATGTCAGGAGCAATAGGTAGCATCACTCTGGATATTAATCTAATTACAGTACCTGCATCTCCAAAATTGCTTAAGCATCTTGCATGTCCATTTAAAATTCAGACTGAACTCTAAAATGGATTGCAGGGTTGTTGTATGTCTTTCGGGCTGTGTGGCCATGTTCCAGAAGCATTCTCTCCTGACGTTTCGCCCACATCTATGGCAGGCATCCTCAGAGGTTGTGAGGTATGGATAAACTAAGTAAGGAAAGGAAAGAATATATATCTGTGTCCAAGGTGTGGCAAGAGTCCTTTGTCACTGGGAGCCAGCATTAATGTTTCAGTTAATCACCCTAATTAGCATTGGAGATGTTTTGTCCCTTGCCTGGGGGCATCCTTTGTTCAGTCAAGCCTTCATTGTGTTGGTTCCCATCTACTGTTTTGATTTTGGAGTTTTGTAATACTGGTAGCCAGATTTAACAGCATCCACCCAAACATCCAATTCACCATGGAAAAAGAAAAGGAAGGAAAACTGCCATTTCTAGATGTTCTGGTCATCCGCAAACCCAATCAACAATTGGGCCACACAGTTTACAGAAAACCTACACACACAGATAGATACCTTCATAAAAACTCCAACCATCACCCAAGTCAAAAAAGGAGCACAATCAAAGCCCTGACAGACCGTGCACAAAGAATCTGCGAACCTCACCTCCTCCAAGGTGAACTCAACCACCTAAACTGGGCTCTACAGGCCAATGGATACTCCACCACAGACATCAGAAGAGCTGCAAGGGCAAGAACAAGCCATGAGAGTCAAGACAAAGATCCACCCAGAGGAAAGGTGTTCTTACCATACATCAAGGGAACTACTGACCGCATAGGGAAGCTGATGAAGAAGCACAACCTACAAACTATCTACAGACCCACGAAGAAAATCCAACAAATGCTACGGTCAGCGAAGGACAAGAGGGATCCTCTCTCTTCTGCAGGAGTCTACCGGATACCATGCAGCTGTGGACAAGTCTACATAGGGACCACCAAACGCAGCGCCCAAACAAGAGTCAAAGAAC